>NC_141877.1:412326709-413720459 GCF_056163025.1 Triticum urartu | reverse complement strand
TGGTGGTGATCCTTTGCTTCTTCTTTTTGTAGAATCTTCTCTTCTCTTGTAGGGAGCCGTACACTCATTGGAATAGTGTCCGGGTCTTCCACAATTGTAGCAGTTTCGCTCTCGACTAGAAGATCTTTTGTCATTGTAGGACCTTGACTTGGAGCTTCTATCTTTGCTTCTACTCTTATAGAATTTGTTGAAGTTCTTCACCATTAAGCTCAATTCTTCATTGAAGTCTTGTTTCTCACTTAATGATGTAGGGGCTTCACATGAGGCTTTATAGGCACCAGTTGATTTGTTGTGAAGTTCCTCTTTATCCTTAAGTGACATCTCATGAGCAACAATTCTTCCAATCACCTCCGTTGGCTTGAGATCTTTGTAATTGGGCATCATTTGAATCAATGTGCACACGGTATCATATTTTCCATCCAAGGCTCTTAGAATCTTCTTGATGATGAATTTACCGGTCATCTCTTCACTTCCTAAGCCGGCAATCTCAATTGTGATGAGAGCAAGCCTAGAGTACATTTCAGCGACACCTTCACCATCCTTCATCTTGAACTTGTCAAGTTGGCTTTGAAGCACATCCAACTTGGATTCCTTGACGGAGTCGGTACCTTCGTGCATATCAATCAAAGTGTCCCAAATTTCCTTTGAATTCTCAAGGAGGCTGATTTTGTTGAATTCTTCGGGGCACAATCCGTTGAAGAGAATATCACAAGCTTGAGCATTGTATTGCAACATCTTCAACTCATCCGCGGTAGCTTCACGGTTCGGTTCTCTCCCATCAAAGAAGTCACCTTGCAAACCAACACACACAATAGCCCAAACGGCGGGGTTATGTCCAAGAATATGCATTTTCATTTTATGCTTCCAACTAGCAAAATTAGTACCATCAAAGTAAGGACCTCTACGGTGATAATTTCCCTCACTAGACGCCATACTCTCCTAGGTTGTGAAACCAAGGCTATGACCACCAAAAGCTATGGAGATCAAAGCAAATGGAGACCAAAGCTCTGATACCACTTGTAGGATCGAAAGTATGTCTAGAGGGGGGTGATTAGACTACTTGACCAAATAAAAACTTAACCTTTTCCCAATTTTAGTTCTTGGCAGATTTTAGCTAATTTAGGACAAGTCAAGCAATCATCACATAATTCAAGCAAGCATGCAAAGAGTATATAGGCAGAGGAAAGTAAAGCATGCAACTTGCAAGAATGTAAAGGGAAGGGTTTGGAGAATTCAAACGCAATTGGAGACAAGGATGTTTTTCCCGTGGTTCGGATAGGTGGTGCTATCCTACATCCATGTTGATGGAGACTTCAACCCACGAAGGGTAACGGTTGCGCGAGTCCACAAAGGGCTCCACCCAAGGGTAACGGTTGCGCGAGTCCACACAGGGCTCCACCCACGAAGGGTCCACGAAGAAGCAACCACCCACAAAGGGTCCACGAAGAAGCAACCTTGTCTATCCCACCATGGCCATCGCCCACACAGGACTTGCCTCACTAGCGGTAGATCTTCACGAAGTAGGTGATCTCCTTGCCCTTACAAACTCCTTGGTTCAACTCCACAATCTTGTTGGAGGCTCCCAAGTGACACCTAGCCAATCTAGGAGACACCACTCTCCAAGAAGTAACAAATGGTGTGTAGGTAATGAACTCCTTGCTCTTGTGCTTCAAATGATAGTCTCCCCAACACTCAACTCTCTCTCATAGGATTTGGATTTGGTGGAAAGAAGATTTGAGTGGAAAGCAACTTGGGAAGGCTAGAGATCAAGATTCATATGGTAGGAATGGAATGTCTTGGTCTCAACACATGAGTAGGTGGTTCTCTCTCAGAACATATGAGTTGGAATGATGTGTGTGTTATGATGGCTCTCACTTCAAATGAGAAGAAGGTGGAGGGGTATATATAGACTCCACACAAAATCCAACCGTTACACAGTTTTCCAATCTCGGTGGGACCGAATCAATAAACTCGGTCGGACCGAAAATGTAAACCTAGTGACCGTTAGAGATTTTCGGTGGGACTGACATGCAACTCGGTAGGACCGATGTGGTTAGGGTTTGGGCATAACGTAATCTCGGTGAGACCGATTACACAAACTCGGTGAGACCGAATTTGGCAATTAGCTAACCAGAGAGTTGGTCAGGCAAACTCGATGGGACCGATTTGCTCTTTCGGTGACACCGAGTGGAACTCGGTGAGACTGAAAAGTTACAAAGGGGAAACACTGAGTTTACATTGCAATCTCGGTGGGACCGATTCGCTCTTTCGGTGATACCGAAAATTTACGAAAGGGAAACAGAGAGTTTGCAACCCCATCTCGGTGAGACCGAGATCCCTATCGGTAGGACCGAATTGCTAGGGTTTGGCAGTGGCTAATGACAAGTGAAACTCGGTGGCGCCGGATAGGAAGAATCGGTAGGACCGAGTTTGGCTTAGGGTTTAGGTCATATGTGGATATGGGAAAGTAGTTGAGGGTTTTGGAGCATATCACTAAGCACATGAAGCAAGAGGCTCATTAAGCAACACCTCATCCCTCCTTGATAGTATTGGCTTTTCCTAAAGACTCAATGTGATCTTGGATCACTAAAATATAAAATGAAGAGTCTTGAGCTTTTGAGCTTGAGCCAATCCTTTGTCCTTAGTATTTTGAGGGTTCCACTTTCACATCCATGCCATGCCAATCATTGAGCTTTCCTGAAATAATCATCTTGGAATAGCATTAGCTCAGTGAGCTATATGTTGTTATGAATTACCAAAACCACCTAGGGATAGTTGCACTTTCAAAGGCATCAAACACCTCTTTAGAGAAACAAGCGTCACGGAGTACGGCCCGACGACGCCTGTGATTCATGGCACTCTCCACTTTGGAATTCGTAGCGGACAGCCTATCCGCATCCTCCGTAGGAGGAATATCCGGTGTTGGCCCCACGTTAGCATCTGCCTCTAAGTCTGGCTCTGGAGCCCGGCTGGTGGAAGCTTGGCCAGCAGGCTCTCTGGATATGGTCCGACGAGAATTTTTCCTGCCAGGAACCATGGACGTTATTATATTTTAAAAGATGACAACCACGGAGCGGGGTTCTTTTTTCATACCTCTGCGACGGCGTCTTAGTCCTGACCGCCTTCCTTTCAAGCCTACCCGGCTTCGGTGCCCCTTGTGGGTGAGCCACTGCGGGTTCGGCATGCCGTCCCGAGGGCCTTCTCTATAAGACACCATGTGTGTGCGGTAGGTGAAGTGCAAAAAAAGGGGAATCCTTCTCGGAAGTTGGGACTTCGGTTTTACTTACATGCGATGCAGGGAGCAGTCCAGGATAATCGGCTATGATGGCCACCAGGGCACCGTTGCAGCTTAACTGATAGAACGTCCTGTCAATGAGCTCCACAAATGTGTCCGGATCTACTCGAGTCCGGGGTCGAGGGCCCGGTCAGGGTCCTCTGGTTGTGGAGGCGGGCTATGGACCTCCCTCACAGCTTTTCGCAGTTCCAGCTATGAAATAGCAAGGTAAATACTTATGACAAAGAATGCGGGAAGGTCTGGAGTAGAAAGTAGCAGCTCGCCTAGTTTGGGGGATTGTACAAGGAGAATCCATCCCGTGGCTTAATGCGGATGAACTCCTCTTCCTCTCCTTTATGTAGATCGGACAGCATTTTCGCTAGAGCAGTGACGGAGTCCGGTCCCTTACGACCGCAGCGGGTGGCATCGTCTTCTCCATTAAAGCGCCACATGGGTTGTCCCCAATATTGAAGTGGTTGCACCCCCCGCATTATACATATTGACATAACCTCGATTATTGTCAATCCTGATTGGGCTAGCGTTTTTATCCGGCCCATCAGGTAAAGGACCTCTCTGTTATCTTCCTCCTATGGGTCCCGAGGGCGCCAGCTCCGGCGTTTCTTCAGAGGGGTGTTATTGAACTCAGGAAGGCCCATCCGGATAGGGTCCGGAAGGGGGACGTCCTCCATATAAAACCACTCCGAAGGCCAGTCTTCGGATGTCTTCTTCGGAGTACCGGACAGGTATCCGGTCCTGGTGATGCGCCATATCTCAGCTCCGCCCACTTGATATAGTGACCCCTCCTATGTACGGGGTACGAGGCAGAATAGCCTCTTCCATAGCTCGAAATGAGCTTCGCAGCCCAAAAACAGCTCGCAAAAGGCGACGTAGCCAGCAATGTGTAATATGGAGGCAGGAGTAAAGTTATGCAACTGGAGGCCGTAGAAATCCAGGAGCCCGCGGAGGAACGGATGGATTGGAAATCCGAGCCCCCTTAATAAGTAAGGGAGAAGGCATACCCGCTGCCCCATGGATGGGTTGGGAAAGCTCTCCGCTTGCTCCCCGTCGTTGTAAGTGGCAAGCCCGGCTCGTACAGGGACCATATACACCGGGGGGAGAAACCCCTGGGTCTGTAACTGTACTAATTGGCTGTGGGGGACGGAACACTTCTTCTAGTCGCTTGGCTTAGGGCTATGTGAGCGAGAGGAGGAGCTGCGACGGCCGATCATGATGTGATGGAGTTTTTCCGGGCACGCTCCGATGGATACTCGCTGTGGGAGGATGGTGTGATCTGGATCTGAGGATCCCCTTCTCTTTAAATAGATGATTTACTCACACGGTTAGGGTAGTAGGTGTAAAAATGCCCCGACTTCTCGCATTCGCTCAACACGTGGAGGATAGCCATTATTAGGCGCAGAAGCCAAGGAGTGCAACATTCATGGGGAGCCGGACACTACTCGACAGGTATTCGGAATTTGGAGAAGAACCTGCCTTGCAATGCCGAAGACAATCTACGCGCCGGACGCATCGTCATTGAAGCCTGGTTCAGGGGCTACTGAGGGAGTCCTGGATTAGGGGGTCCCCGGACTGCCGGACTATATACTTTGGCCGGACTATTGGACTATGAAGATAAAAGATTGAAGACTTCGTCCCGTGTCCGGGTAGGACTCTCCTTGGCGTGGAAGGCAAGCTTGGCAATTCAGATATATAGATCTCCTCCCTTGTAACCGACTCTGTGTAACCCTAGCCCCCTCCGGTGTCTATATAAACCAGAGGGTTTAGTCCATAGGACAAGAACAATCATAATCATAGGCTAGCTTCTAGGGTTTAGCCTCTACGATCTCGTGGTAGATCAACTCTTGTAGTACTCATATCATCAAGATCAATCAAGCGGGAAGTAGGGTATTACCTCCATCGAGAGGGCCCGAACCTGGGTAAACATTGTGTCCCCTGCCTCCTGTTACCATCCGCCTTAGACCGCACAGTTCGGGACCCCCTACCCAAGATCTGCCGGTTTTGACACCGACACCTATCTTGTATTGAGCTCCGTCCTTCTCGAGTCTTTCTATCGGTGGGAAACGACACCTATGGGATCACAAGAATCCCTACTGTGGTTGCGGGGCACGGGGTTGAGAGAAGAGCGGGTCTAACAGAGAGCCTGCGGTTCGTTTATCAAGGTTCGGGCCGCGAGGATGCGTAAAACCCTAGTCCTGCTTTGGTGGATGTATTCTGAGTTCTTGAAATAGCTACGGGGTGTAACAAGCTCCAAAAAGCCGAATCCCTCTCCTCGTCGCCTTGGGCCTCCTTTTATAGAAAAAGGGGTTGCCACAGTGGCACACAGGAGGTGAAAAGGCAACAATGTTGCGAGGTTATCCTGGTATTATAGGACAAAGCACATTAAATGCGAGGCTTAGGTGTCCCTCCACTTTATCGGGGGCGGGGGCAAGGCCCGTCCCGTCGGTCGCCGCTCCTCCAAGCTTCGACACACGTCCTGACCAGCGATGCATGCGGTGCCAAGTAGGTAGGCAGGCAGCTGAGGTGGTGCGGTGGTGGATTCTCCATGAAGGGCTGCATGTTGCCACACAGGTCCCTGCCCAGTTGGTTGGGTCGACAGCTGCATGCGAATGGCGGCGGAGACTTGGCTGGTGTGGGCCTGACGGTGGCCCTGCTAGTGCGCTTGGCGAGGGCTTTGCCGGGTGGCCCGGCAAGGGTCTTGCCGTGGTGTGCAGGCGTCCCCGGCAAGGATCTTGCCGGGGGTCTTGTGGGTTTCTTCGGTGAGGATGGCTACCTTCCTATCCTCATTTGACCTTGACTATTCTTTGTCTTCATGAAGATCTGCATGCCACCACAAAGGTGCCTCCCGAGCCCTGTCCAATGCATTTGTCGAGTGTTGGTCGGCTCGAGGGTTGCTCGCTCGGCTAGCGTGGGCGAGCTGCCCCGGCAAGGGTCCTTGCCGAGGAAACCTGCTTTGCCCATCTGATCTTTGTGGCCTTGGTCCTTGTCGTTGCTTTGCTTCGTCTTGGGCTTCGATCTTACCTTGGCTTACCTCCCTTGCTCTGCTCGGTGTGGTCACGGGCGCGGCTCTGACTGCCCGTGCACAGGTAAAGGGGTACAAAAATGTGCCCGTAGTTTTGTACACCGACAGGAGCCCCTGGGCCTGGGCCACACATAAGTGCGACACATTGTTGGGTCAGGCCCAAAACGGTGCGCGGGCAGGCGGGGCAGTTTTTACCGCGGTAAGATTTTTCGCGCGCTGTGCTCCCCACAACCTGCGCACGCAGCGCGGGGTGGAGGGGCGTGCGTGACGTGGGCGGCATGCGTGGGGCGATTTCCACACGCAGGCGTCACATCGTGGTAAATTGGCGACGCGACCCGCGGCTTCCCCACAAAAAGGAATAACCGTGGGCGCGCTGTTCCTTTTACCCTTCGCGTGACCCCAATCTCGGAAACCTCCGCCTGTCTCCCTCTTCTTCCAAGCTTCGCCTCCGCTCGCCGCCGTTGTGCTTCTGCCGCCCTCCGCTCCTCCCTCCTCCTTCAGCCACCATGGCGTCAAAATCCACCAGGGGCAAGGGGGTGGCCAAGGATGCTGGGGCTGTGGAGCCGCCGGAGTGCGCGCTGTCGGGGCAACGGACGCAGTCCGCCTTCTTCTTCCCCTCGACGGTCGACGCGTTGGAGCTTCGGGACCTCTTCAGGCCTCTGTGGGGAGTGAAGACGGGGGGGGGGGGGGGGGGGAATTCAGGGCACACGGCCACGCGCGTCATCCACGCCGCCTGCGCCGACCTTGCCCCAAATCGGTACCCCTTCTTCGTTGATTACCTTTCTTGCGGGCTCTGCCCTCCCTTCTCTGATTTCTTCGGCGGCATCAAGCACACCTTTGGCATCCGTCTCTTGGATTTTACCCCGAATGCGGTGGCGTGCATGGCCCTTTTTGCGCACCTTTGCGAGGCCTTTGCCGAAGTACACCCTAGCACGGAGCTCTTCCGCCACTATTTCTTCCCTCGGATCCAGCCGGGGAGTGCCGTCTCTGGTTGCGTCACTTGGATCCCAAGATCCAAGGGGGTGTCGCCGGACGGCGCCATGAAGGAGAGGTGGGAGGAATGGCGGGGCCGGTGGTGCTGGATTGAAGAGAAGGACCTGCCGGCCTTCTGCAAAGTTCGCTGGGTGCCGCCGGTTCGCGGCAGCAATTGGAGCGACGTTGTTGCTGCCGATGGGAGGCTCACGGTTGCCACCACCAAGATTCTCCGGCTTACCCAGGCCGGGCTCACCCTTGAAATGATCGGGGCGGATTTCATCCGCCGCCGGATTGCTCCGTTGCATAACAAGGGGAGGCCAGCCTGGCTCTTCACGAACCCCACTGA
The DNA here is from genome assembly GCF_056163025.1 of Triticum urartu. Lineage (NCBI taxonomy): Eukaryota > Viridiplantae > Streptophyta > Magnoliopsida > Poales > Poaceae > Triticum > Triticum urartu. The sequence continues at coordinate 413,712,827 of NC_141877.1, read as the reverse complement.
CATCATACGACTCCATCCCGGCCTCGACCACAACTTTAAGGTGCTGGCGCATGCCCATTTATGCCAGTGGCTCTTCCAGCTTGACATGGGCCGTGATGGCGAGGTTGAGCAAACCAGCAAGGTTGCGAGGGCCACCGCAAAGGCCGGCAAGGTCCTCAAGGGGCCGTTGTTCAAGCTGCTAACGGGGGTGGTTCCGTTGTGCAACAATTCACGTCGGTCCGAGATCATTGCCATGATGCCAGACTGCAACACGCATGGCCCCGACCCGAGCTAGGAGCCAGAGGACGACGAAGTGCAACAATTCTTTGACACCCTGCACGAGGGGTACGTCGATGCCGATGCCGATGCCGAGCAACTGCTTGTCATGGACACCACCCAGGCGGAGCTGGACTACATCGCCACCAGGGCGAGGGAGGCACAGCTTGCCAGGGAGGTCGGCAGCGCCGGCGGTGTGGAGGACGAGGGCGCGACGGCTGCGGAGGAGGAGGAGCTCGCCCGGTGGGCGGTGGCCGCCGGTGGAGCCAGCAGCGCCGACACCGAGGATCCTTTGGTCGAGGTTGTGACCGGCGAGTCGTCGTCAGAGGAGGCCGAGACTGCAGATCCGACGCCACCTACGGGGAGGGGGCGAGTCTTGCGGCGGGCTAGCTCCGGCGAGCCGGTCCGGCCTCGCAGGGTTGCGCAGCTGCAGCTGACCTCGGAGGGGTCCCGGCCCCACACGAGGGCCGCGGCGGCGAAGGAGCCGACGAAGGTCGCGGTGAAGAAGAAGACGGTCGGTCCTTCTTCATCCAAGCATTCCCAGACGCCGCCTCCGTCCCATCCTCCGGCGAACATCGGCGCGGGGATCACCTTTGATTATGGATCCCTCAGTCTGAGGAGGAAGAGGAAGGCAGCAGAGGAGGAGGAGGACGATGAGTAAGCATCCGGTTCCTCCCCATTATTTCTGCCTCCCCAACCTGCGTTATTGATCTTGACTTGTCTTCATCTTTGCAAGGACGCAGAGACGCTAGCCCAGAGAGCAAAAAGGGCCAAGGCCTCGGTGGGTGGCCAGCCCCCGGCTGGTACTTCAAGGGTGCCCTTGGTGGTATTGAGCAGCCCGGACAGCAGCCCCCGGCAAAGCCCCCAGTGTAAGTTCATCATTCTTCTCTCTTCGACATGTGTTAGGGGCGCGACACTTTGGTGCTGACCTTGCCAGGTGTGCAGGAGGGGAGCGGCAGCAGGAGGGGTCACAGGGGGCTACCCTCAAAACGTCGCCCCCATCGACCACGCCACCCCGAGGGACGTCCCAGACAAGGGGCCAAGCACTGGGCCCACACACATGGAGGAGGAGGAAGAGAACTTGGGCGCCGGTGGCTTTGCCTCGACACCGAATGTTGGCGGAGAGGGGACTTCCGTTTCCCAGCCGGGTGTCGGCATCGGTAAGTCGTTCGCCATTTCGTCCCTGCTTCTTCTTCTTTCCGACTCTTGGTCTTGGCTTTGCCTCACCCCTGTCTTCGGTGCCCAGATTCTTCCTTGGTGGACCCAGAGGATGTGGACGCCGTCGTCGAGGGTGTCGCCATGGCCGCCGGGGCGGACGCCGAGAAGGTCGCCGCCAAGGAGGCCGCCAAGGACGCTGCCGAGGAGGCCGCCGGGGGGCCTTCCAAGGCTGCCGCTGAAGAGGCCGGCAAGGGGCTTGCCGGGGAGATGGAGGAGGAGGCTGGTGACCGGCCTTCCTCCTCTACTGCTTCCGGCTCCGGCAAGTACCTGAGGGTGAGCGACAACTTGTTCGTCCACCTTCCATGCGTGTCGAGCACCAGGACGCCTATTGAAGGAGAGGTGTTCGATGATGAGGTGCTTGCTGCCGCCGGGCTCGAAGTTGTTGACGAGCCAATCATCGGCGGCGGCGGTTCGCAGGAAGGGCGGCTCCTCCACGCCATGGGCGCCAACTTTCGGAAGCTCCAGGCGCTCCACCGCGCCCGCCTGGACAAGGTTGAGTCCAGGATGGCGGTGGTGGAGAAGGCGGAGGCGGACCTCCAGGAGCGCGTTGCCGAAGCGCGGGATTGGTTCCGCGAGGCCACCGAGAAGTTCAAGGTGGCCCAGGACGAGCAGGCCAGGCGCGATGTGGAGCTTATGATGAAGCTCGCCGACGTCGAGAAAGCCCATGAGGCGGCGAAGCACTCGGCCGAGGCCGTTCGGACCCAGCGCGAGGCCACACTGAACTCCCAGGAGGAGGATCTTGCCGCACGCGAGGAGAAGCTCGCCGCCACACTTCGTGGCAAAGATGCCAAGGTGGAGAAGCTTGTCCTGTAGCGGACCAGTGAGCTGGAGCAGAGGCACAAGGGGGCACTCAATGCCCAGGCCCAGGTTCACGCTGGCAAGGTGAAGGAGCTGGAGGAGGAGCACCACAGGCTGACGGAGCAGGCGTTGAAGTTGTCCCGGGAGAAGGATGCACTTAACGGTGCTCTGACGGAGGCACATGGCGTGGTCATCGGCAAGGCTGGCAGCTTGCCGAGGCCAACAACTCCATCGGGGATCTCAAGCTGAAGCTGAAGGGTCTCGAGGAGGCGCTGGAGGAGGCCAAGACTCGAGAGGGAAACCTAGCCACGGCGCTGGAGGTCGAGAAGCAGTTGCGGCAGAACGAAGGCCTCAACTTCGCCGATCATGTGGCGGGCGAGAACCGTTGGCTTGAATGCCTTGCTGCCATCACCAACCAGGCTGCCGCGCAGCTTGCCACCATGGGGATGCCGGACGTGAGGTATGCCCTAGAGCGAAACGTGAGCGCCCATTGCACCCTGACCTTGTTCTTTGAGAAGGTCGTCCATGCTCTAGAGCAGCTCCACGCCAACCGAGCGGCCTCACTGGCCGAGGAGTCCCGGATGCTTTGCCAGGGCGCCATGACCAAGGTCCTCACCAAGTTAGCGCACTGGTAGCCCGCCCTCGACTTCGACGCCGGGCTAGAGAGCTTGCCGGAGGGTGTTGACCTCGCGCCGCTCAGGGAGCGCGTCAAGCCCATCATCAGCCGTGTCGGCGGAATTCTGAGGGTGGAGGGCCAGCGCCGGGATTAGGCATCCCGTTCCTCATTGCCGCTGCGGGTTCACAACCAAGACAATTGCTATCTCTAGTTAGAACCGCGGCAACAATTTGATGTAACATAACTTTGCAGCACTTTCAGTACTCTGCATGTTATTTCCCTATTCAATTTCCCTTTGTATATGCACCCTACGCCAACTGGGGAGGCTTGCCGGCGCGAAAGCCCAAGGCAGCGTATTGGGGACGGATCCCCATTGGCCTGCCGGGTATGCGTGCTGCCGGACGAGCCACCTTACCGTTCTTAACGCGGTCGCTTGAACTGTCAAGCTTGACTCGAGTCAGAATCGAAGGTGTGGTCAATCGCGGAAGGCTAACCCTGCCGCACTTGACGCGGCCGCTTGAGCTGTTGAGCAGACTCGAAACAGGGCAAGGGCGTTGCCGATAGCGGGAGAGCCCCCTGGCGTGCAGGTTTTCCATACAAAGGCACGACATCTCCGAGGGAAATAACCCTGTATAAAGAGGAAACAAAGTAGTCAGGGTTCGGTGTGACTTAGCTTCTGCTTGTAGTCGCGCCAACGTTGATCTTTCGACCCCTTCTCCTGCTTCTCTTAGAGCCATCGCCATGAAGAAACACTCACTTAACTGCTAAAACCGATTCTCACAATTGCGCCCCCTACCTGGCGCGCCAAAGATGTTGGTGGGAAACGACACCTATGGGATCACAAGAATCCCTACTGTGGTTGCGGGGCGCGGGGTTGAGAGAAGAGCGGGTCTAATAGAGAGCATGTGGTTCATTTATCCAGGTTCGGGCTGCGAGGATGCGTAAAACCCTAGTCCTGCTTTGGTGGACGTATTCTGAGTTCTTGAACTAGCTACGGTGTGTAACGAGCTCCAAAAAGCCGAATCCCTCTCCTCGTCGCCTTGGGCCTCCTTTTATAGAAAAAGGGGTTGCCATAGTGGCACACAGGAGGTGGAAAGGCAACAGTGTTGCGAGGTTATCCTGGTATTACAGGACAAAGTGCATTAAATGCGAGGCTTATGTGTCCGTCCACTTTATCGGGGGTGGGGGCGAGGCCCGTCCCGTCCGTCGCCGCTCCTCCAAGCTTCGACACGCGCCCTGGCCAGCGATGCATGCGGTGCCATGTAGGTAGGCAGGTAGCTGAGGTGGCGCGGTGGTGGATTCTCCACGAAGGGCTGCATGTCGCCACGCAGGTGCCTGCCCAGTTGGTTTGGTCGACAGCTGCATGCGAACAGCGGCGGAGACTTGGCTGGTGTGGGCCTGACGGTGGCCCTGCTGGTGCGCTTGGCGAGGGCTTTGCCGTGTGGCCCGGCAAGGGTCTTGCCCTGGTGTGCAGGCGTCCCCGGCAAGGATCTTGCCGGGGGTCTTGTGGGTTTCTTCGGTGAGGATGGCTGCCTTCCTATCCTCATTTGACCTTGACTATTCTTTGTCTTCATGAAGATCTGCATGCCACCACAGAGGTGCCTCCCGAGCCCTGTCCAATGCATTTGTCGAGTGTTGGTCGGCTCGAGGGTGGCTCGCTCGGCTGGCGTGGGCGAGCTGCCCCGGCAAGGGTCCTTGCCGAGGAAACCTGCTTTGCCCATCTGATCGTTGTGGCCTTGGTCCTTGTCGTTGCTTTGCTTCGTCTTGGGCTTCGATCTTACCTTGGCTTAGCTCCCTTGCTCTGCTCGATGTGGTCACGGGCGCGGCTCTGACTGCCCGTGCACTGGTAAATGGGTACAAAAATGTACCCCTAGTTTTGTACACCAACACTTTCCCCCTTACTCCACCCCATAAATCTCGAGACGAGATTTCTTGTAGTGGAGGAGATTTGTAACGCCTAGATAATTAAGCGATAGTAACCTCACCCTACTGTGCCATGTCATCATATTTTATTAAGCCAATTTGCCACTTGGTGAAAATCAGAGTCAAATTCAAAATTCAGATAATAAGTCGAATTATTGTTTCTTCAAAGTATAAAACTAAACGGTTCAAATTTTAGTATAATTTCCCCTGATCATTTGTCTTGTGGAATCCAACATCATTTGGCTCTTCGATTAATCTTGCTACCTCTTGAGCACTGCATTGGTTTTCCCTGAAGAGGAAGGGATGATGCAGCAAAGTAGCGTAAGTATTTCCCTCAGTTCTTGAGAACCAAGGTATCAATCCAGTAGGAGGCACTACAAAAAAAGACACATCCGTGACATTTTGGGCTGAACGATTTTTTTCTGTCATACATATGACACTTCTATGATGATAATTGTGACAAAACCTGGTATCATCGATGTGGTGGGCTCCTACTTATATGACAAAAAATCATGACAGAAAATGGGCTTTTCGTCCTGGGCGGGCCAAAGACGCAGCTGCATGACATTCTTTGGGCCATCCATGACGGAAAAAACCATGGTAGAAGCGAGGGGGAGGAAAATTTCGGGGAGTTCCCGGTTACGGTGGAAGGTCGGGGGCCGAGCGATGCGCGTTTCTCTCGTACACGTACGCGCGTGTGTGTGAGGCGTTGGCTCTAACTGAACCTGAGCGAGGCGTTGGGCTCTAACTGAACCCGAGCGATTGCACTGCAGGCTATGCGTTACTGAACCCGAGCGATCGATCGATGGTTGTTAACTGAGCCCAATCGAGCGATTCCTTCGCTACTGCTGCTAACTGAAGACGATCGATGCTGCCTTTGGGATGAACAGTGACTGTTGCGGGGGGTTTGGATGAACAGTCAGCGGTGGCGTTGCCTCTGGATGAATAGGACCCCGTGGTGTGGTGGAGGGATGGATGAACAGTAGACGGTGGAGGGGTGCCCGTGGAGGGGTGGTTGAACAGTAGCCGGTGGAGTAGCGCACGGTGGAGGCTGGATGAACAGGAGCCCATGGAGGCTGGAGGAGGTCGACGGTAGCCCGTGGAGGCTGGAGGGGGTGGACGGTGGAGATGAACAGTATCCCATGGAGTCCTGTTTTGCGGTACGCCACACCCCTCCCGATGAATAGGACCCCCGTTTCGACCGTAGCGCTCCAACACAAGTCCGTTTCGTCCGTTTTGCGGTACGCCACACCCCTCCCGATCAACAGGACCCCCGTTTCGACCGTAGGAGGTCCGTTTCATCCGTTTTGCGGTACGCCAGACCCCTCCCGATGAACAGGATCCCATTTCGAACGTGGCCGGTCGAAGACAAGGCCGTTTCCTCCGTTGTGTGGTACGCCAGGCCTCGTTTCCATCACCTATTCTGTCCAAGCCCTCCCGATGAACACGACCATGCATTCCGTTCCAACCCAGCCGGTTGGCTCCCACGTGTTCGGTTGCCTCCCGATGAACACGATGCATTCTGTTGCCTCCCCATGAACACGACGCATTCCGTTGCCTCCCCATGAACACGTCGACGACGCTGTTTCTACGTTCCGACCCAGCCATTTCAATGAGCCCTGGCCGTACGTATGCGCGAGTAGGCATTCGAGACCCCGCCCGTATGTACACATATGTGGCCATATTTTCTTTCTTGCACCCTGGCCGCTGTACGTACGTGTACATGCTACGTGCGCGCCTCTACTACGACACGTGTGCGCCTCTACATCCACCAGTATATATGTACGTACACGTTCGCGACCAGAATGACAACGCTACATACGCTTCGACCAGGTGGGTCCCGACTGTCAGGCACTTACTTGCGTGCGAAGATGTAGCTGGTGGGTCCCAGCAGTCAGGGGGCGAATCATTTTGTTTTTTTTTTCCCGGACGCACTTCCTTCCCAGCAGTTAGGGGGAAACTTTTTTTTTTGCGAAATACGGTGGCCCATCCGGTGGGTCCCCGCTATTAGGTGGAGGGATAATTATTTTGCATGTAATAAGGAGGCACTTCCTTGCTGTGGCCGTGGACCCATATGTCAGCGTCTCCATGCATAGTACTCTTCCGATGGAAGTCGGTCGTTGACCACATTGATCACGCCGCGCCGAGAGCACCACGGCGGTGGATGATGGCGAGGCCTAGGAAGGGGACGACACGGAGGCAGGGAAGACTCATGAGTTGTTTCCCACGCGGAGGGGAGTACGACTGTACGAGGGTTTACTGGTTCGTCTGCCGTCGCCGGAGAATAACATCAGGTGTGGGTGAGTAGAGGGATGGCTAGGCCAGCGATGGGAGTACGGTGGGGCGGTGAGGCATGCGCGGCAGCACAGCCGGCCGCGGGGAGGAGGGAGCAGGCAGTCCCGCCGGCGCTTGTTTGAGCGGCTGGAGCAGGAAGAGCAGAGATCGAAGAAGCACGACGGCCGTTGGATGGACATCCAACAGTCAGTGCTTGTGCGTCAACCTTTTTTTAGGAAAGCCTCGAATCTGTGGAAAACAACATACAACCCATCTGCCATTATTTCTAATAATTTAGAGCCCATTTGCTATTCTTAAGGTTTTTTTGGAGCCCATATTCTTTTTCTTAGCATTACAACCCATATTGTGGCCACGGTTAAAAAATTATACGAAATTTTGCATATTTCGGTGCGGTCCGAACTGTTTTTAATCCAAAAATTTCGACTCACATTCAAACTGATTTTAAAAATAAATGTATATCAATATAAAATCCAACAAATTCTCCACGCATAAAAATTAATGTAATTTAAAATCTTGAAATGAAAAAAAAGATATTTGAAACTAATTGCCGGTTTGATGTGTTTTAAAAATGTACACCCATTTCTCATTACTGATGGGCCATTTCCTCGGCCAGCCGAATGAAACCTCTCCTCGTCTTGAAAGATTTGCAGCCCAACAGGCCTGACAAAGCGGCTTACTTGCCAAATCACAAAAAAACTGGGCTGTGGCTGTGGACCCAGCTGTCAGCCTCTCCACGTATAGTACTCTTCCGATGGAAGTCGTTCCTTGACTACGTTGACCACGCCGCGCGGAGAGCACCACGGCGGTGGACGACGGCGAGGCCTAGGAAGGGGAGGATACGGAGCCGGGGAAGACGCGACAGTGGAAGCCCACGCGGAGAGGAGTACGAGGGTTCATTGGTTCGCCTGCGGTGTGAGGCTGCCGTCGCCGCAGGGCCTAGCCAGCGATGGGAATAGTAGGGGGCGGTGAGGCCTCTGCGGCAGCACAGCCGTCCATGGGAGGCAGGAGCATGCGGCACGACCGGCGCTGCTTTGGGCGGCTGGAGCAAGAAGACCAGAGGTTGAAGAAGCACTACGGCCGTTGGATGGACATCATACGGTCACTGGAGCTAGAATCGTTCATATTGACTAAGTTGACAAAGCCCTTCATCCCCGTCAACTTAGTAGGCCCACAAGTCAGCCTCCCACTAAGGTGGGTCCCAGCTAGCCGGGGGAGTATTCATTTTTTGTGCGTAATAAGGAGGCACTTCCGGTGGGTCTGAGCCGACAGCGGGGGAAGTTTTTTTCGCGAAATACGGTGGCCTGTCCGGTGGGTCCCAGCAGTCAGGGGGAAACATTTTTTTCGCAAAATACTGGTGGCCCGTCCGGTGGGTCCCCGTTGTCAGGTGGAGGAATAATTATTTTCCACGTAATAAGGAGGCACTTCCTTGCGGCTGCCGTGGACCCAGCTGTTAGCCTCTCCACGTACAGTACTCTTCCGATGGAAGTCGGTCGTTGACCACATTGACCACACCACGCCGAGAGCACTACGGCGGTGGACGACGACGAGGCCTAGGAAGGGGACGACGCGGAGCCGGGCAAGACGCGGTAGTGGATGCCCACGCGGAGAGGAGTACGAGCGTTCACTAGTTCGGCTGTGGTGTGAGGCTGCCATCGCCGCAGAATAATAGGGGGTGTGGGTGAGTGGAGGGATGGCCTGGCCAGTGGTGGGAGTAGTATGGGGGCGGTGAGGCCTCCGCGGTAGCACAGCCGACCACGGGAGGCAGGAGCAGGCGGCACGACTGGTGCTGCTTTGGGCGGCTAGAGCAAGAAGACCAGAGGTTGAAGAAGCACTATGGCCGTTGGATGGACATCATATGGTCACTGGAGTATTGACTAAGTTGACAAAACCCTCTGTCCCCGTCAACTTAGTAGGCCCACAAGTCAGCCCAACAATATGGTGGGTCCCAGCTAGTAGGGGGGTACTCATTTTTTTGGGCATAATAAGGAGGCACTTCCTTGCGTGCGAAGATATAGCTGGTGGGTCCATCCTATCAGTGGGGGGAACGTTTTTTCGTGAAATATAGAGGCCCTTCCTGTGGGTCCTAGCTGTCAGGTGGAGGAATCATTATTTTGCGTGTAATAAGGAGGCATTTCCTTGCGTGCGGCCGTGGATCCAGCTGTCAGCCTCTCCACGTATAGTCCACTTCCGATGGATGTCGTTCATTGACCACGTTGACCAGGCCGCGCCGAGAGCACCAGGGCGGTGGACGACGACGAAGGAAGGGAACGACACGAAGCCAGGGAATACTCGGCAGTTGTTTCCCACGCGGAAGAGTATGAGGGTTTACTGGTTCGTCTGCCGTCGCCAGAGAATAACAGCATGTGTGGGTGAGTAGAGGGATGGCTAGGCCAGCGATGGGAGTACGGTGGGACCGTGAGGCCTGCACGGCAGCATAGCCGGCTGCGGGAGGAGGGAGCAGGCAGTCCCACCGGCGCTTGGTTGAGCGGCTAGAGCATGAAGAGCAGATATTGAAAAAGCACGACGGCCGTTGGATGGACATCCAACAGTCACTGCTCTCGTGTGTTGACTAAGTTGACAGGGCGTTGCGTGTGCGTCAACCTTTTTTTATGAAAGCGTACGCGTCAACCTGTAGTAGGCGCACAAGTCAACCTCAAATCTGTGGAAAACATCATACAACCCATCTGCCATTATTTCTAATAATGTACATCCCATTTTCTAATTCTTAAGAATTTTTTGGAGCCCATCTTCTTTTTGCTAGCATTACACCCCATATTGTGTCCACGGTTAAAAAGTATATGAAATTTTGCATATTTTGGTGCGGTCAACTGTTTTTAATCTAGAAATATCGATTCACATTCAAACTATTTTGAAAAATAATTTATATAAATATAAAATCCAAATAATTGTCCACGCATAAAAATCAATGGAATTTAAGATCTTGTAATGAAAAAAATTTGAAACTAATTCCCGGTTTGATGTGTTTTAAAAATGTACAACCCATTTTCTGGGCAAACCGAATGAAACTCTCCTTGTCATGAAAGATTTGCAGCCCAGCAGGGCCGATAAAGCAAGTAGGCCTTGTTTGGGTATTTCTTTAAAAAAAAATAGAACTGGGCTAGCCATTTTCAGCAAGAAAAAAACACAACTGGGCTCATGATGTGGTAAACATAAATAAAATCCTGGCTAGACGGGCCACAACCCCCGCATAGCCCCGTTGTTACCCTGATCCGTCGCTAAAGCTAGTATAAATAACAACTTCTGGTTCCTCAAAAAAAATGCGCGACTTGCTGGGTCCCTGGTGTCAACCGCTCGTAGTGTAATTCTCTCGTTTACTGACTACGTTGACAATGGCGTGAGCCCCAGATGTCCAACCATTGGGAGGAACCATATTTTTGGGCTTGTACTATAGAGGAACTTGCTTGCGTACTGCCATGACGCTGGTGGGTCCCTACTGTCATCCTCTCCACGTACAGTCATCTCCTTGTTCCTCTCGGTTGTTGACGACGTTGACAACGCAAGAGGGCGGCGCACCGCGCACGGCGAGCAAACCAAGGCCGCAAGGCGGAGGACGACGGCAAGGCCTCGGACGGAACAAACAGGAGCCGTTGAAGATGCGCCGGTCCAGTCGCAGGCGGAGGGGAGTACGAGGGTTGACTGGTTCGGGCACGGGTGCGTGTTCGGGGTGACGTCGCCGGAGAATAACAGGACGTGTGGGGGAATAGAGGGAGGGATTGGCCAAAGTTGGAGGGTACGTACGGTAGGGCGGCGGAGGCGCAGCCAGCCATGGGAGGCGGGAGCAGGAGGAGCCGACGGGGTGGTTTGGTTTGGGCGGCTGGAGGAAGAAGAAGACAAGAGATAGAAGATACACGACATATGTTGGATGTCAATCCAACGGCTGGTACGCAGAATCGTTTGTTGACTGGCTAGTAAGTCAACACCACCTTGGATAGGCTATTTCCTCGCGGGTCCCAAATGTCAGAATCCAAATCTGTCACGGTCATGCAGCCTTTCCTATGAAAATTTAAGCCCATTTGATGTGCTAGTTCGAAATAAGTTTGTGGGTGCTGGTGGGGGCTAATCACTCGGCTTCTGTAATGCACAGTGAGCTCAAGCAGCCGGCGAGAGTGATGTTATTTCCCTTGGTTGGGATTTGTTACAATATTTCACTCTAAATTAAATGAATGGCAAGCCATTTGCCTTGTTTCAAAGAAAATATGATAGTCACAGCCGAGTTGAAAAGGGCAGGAACATCTAACTCCAGCTTACAAACTGTACAAAAGCACGAGGGTTAATTGTTCATCAGGTTAACAAAAAAACCAGATTGAAAAGGGCAACAACATCTAACTCCAGCACTGTTTTCGGCAGTCACAGTCAAATGGATCGGTCAGGTCCGTAGAATGAACATCCTGGGTCGTAAAATTTACTGGATTATGACCACAATATGTTGTAAATAGAAGCCTGGCACGTTCAGAAGCTCTTTTGCCCACCTGAAACTCCTTTTTTTGCTCTTCGACATACCCATCCGTCAATTCAGTAAATATATGGGCTTTTGAATTGATTTTACTATTTACTAGTGTGGATGGGCCGTTTTGGCACGTTCAGAAGCTCTTTTGCCCACCTGAAACTCCTTTTTTTGCTCTTCGACATACCCATCCGTCAATTCAGTAAATATATGGGCTTTTGAATTGATTTTACTATTTACTAGTGTGGATGGGCTGTTTTGTCTTGGGCCCAGAGAAACAATTACTACTAGTACAGTGGAGACACTCTACAGCTACCCAGAAAAACAATTACTACTAGTACAGTGGAGACACTCTACTGCTTCTGGCTCCTCCTAGGTCATTGAAACGTCTCCCTCTACTGAATGCCGTTATACTTTTGTTCACCGACATGTGGGCCATGCAGCGCTCGGGCCCAAATGCCATCCACCAAATTAGAAGGCAGTATGCAGGCGGAGAGTCACCCCAGTCGTAGCACGGCAGTAATGAGCCGTCGTATCACAAAACCCCACCTCCCTACAGTCTAAGTTTGATGGACGAAGCAACCATCATTTCACCCTTCACTAAATCCCCCTCTCCCTCACCGTCTTCAAGAAAGGCAACACTCACATCTGCCACTGTTCTTCTCTCCGAACGAGGGAAGGTAAGCGGATCCCTGATGTTGGTATATTTTTGTTCAGAGAAAAAAAAGAACTTTTGCAAAGCAGTAACCGATCCTCACTCTCTTTTTTGTTTCATTGTCATTGCGATTGTGTTTTCCTTTTAGTGGTCTCCTAGTATTCGTCAGTTTCATGATGGACCAAGGAGAACCAGGCAAAGATCTGCCGATATTGGAGCAGACACGGGAGGCTGATCCCCACGTGACAGAGAGCTCCAAGAAGATGGAGGCAACCACCGAGCCGACCCCAGATACGCTCACGGCCACTACTGAGATGGTCAACGCCCCGTTTGAGGTTACAGTCCCCGTGGCACCGCAGGAGCAGTTTTCCCCGTTCGAGGATGTGTCCCCCCCCCCCCCCCCGCTGAGCTGCCCAAGGTGATTTCCTTCTTTGTCGATCACGATTGTGGTTTTTCATCTAAGTATGTGGTGATTTGTTTTAGAAAAGGAAGTATGTGGTGATTAATAATGCAAAATTTTATTAGCTTCTATGCCATGCTATACATAGTGGTTTAAATAACTTGTGTTTCTTATACTGAAAAGTAATTCAGAATTTGTTTCTATTTCAATTAGAGCCCTGATGCAGACAAGGATTGTGTGGTTGTACATGTCACTCGCTATGAGGCGGACGACCTGAATATACGCACTGGGAAAACAGAGTTCTTAGGCTATTGGATCCTGGAAGCCATTTGCGGTTATACCAATGAAGAGTTGTATTCCAGCCTCACTGTTGTCAGGCGTGTTGTCCAGGGTGTACTGAAGCACAAGAAGTTCAAAGCTACTCCTTCGTTTGTGAGGCATACTGTTCTTGTCAAGCTTACGCAGGAAGATGACGTGGCATGCCTCCACAAACAAGTTTATCAGTGGAAAGGCCACAAGGTTGTCTTCATGAATGTTCACAGGATTGAGCTGCTGCGGGACGTCCTCGATGATGTTCATGGCAAGGTCCGTCTTGTGTCCAGCCCAAATTAGATCGAGGCATGAAATAGTTGCCCCAGCTAGTGTTTAATAGTAGTTTGGATTGTGTCTAATTATCCGAACCTTGCCTGTGATTGACCCCTCTGGGGCTAGTACTTTGTTTGAATCCGTCCATGGGAACTGTTGCTACTTTTGTGTGCCCGTGAATGATGTGAGAACCATCGTAATTGTTGCCGAAACAGATGCGTCCTCACTAGTTTTTTCATGAATATGGCATGGTAAGACATAAGTTGTCACGGTTTATCATACGAGCAGTGTGTGTTTTGATGAAATAGAGCACTCGTTCGAGAACCGTGCGCTGTTGTATACATAAGTACTTGTAAACATTGTTGGTGCTACCCCACTTGTAAGCAGTTGCGCAAAACACGGCACATTGGCTCAGCTAACAACCGACAATTTGCTATCTGACATATAAGCAACTATGTATCTTGTTACAGTGGTTCATGCAATTAATTGAGGCCACAATGTAATAAATTATCTTGTTACAGTGGTTCATGCAATTAATTGAGGCCACAATGTAATAAATTACAAGCGTTCACACGCTAGTCCAGCGCTCATGTGGAACACTCACATTAAACTCATCTTCATAAAAAACTTGAAAATCATAAGTTAAGAAATTTTATACATCTCAATGATTCATAGAACATAACAAACACATACTAGTTCATAGCAAAAGACAAAGTTGTGAGAAGATTTACAAATCAGGGAAAACAAGCAAGGCTTCTCTTAGCAAAGGGCCTCCCGACAGGCTTAAATTTCCTGGAGTTCACTCTGGTTTTTTCTTGTTGCCACCATTCAGGGTTAGGTTCTCTCATTCCAGAATAACCAATTATAATTGTGGTCTCAGCTGGAATGCTGAACTGAACCATGCAGTGTACTGACCAGCCGAAATGCTTGTGCATTCCAGTAAATTTAAGCACCGCTATTTGCAGAAATAAGCAGACCACAATGCCTCTTGTCCGCGCACCTGTCCAAAAAAACCGCCATGCAGCCGTGCCAGCTAGTCCTCGGTCCATGGATGAACTGGTAGAAAGTGCATTCCGGACTAGGAAGCAGTTGTTTTCGCTCATCCCTGCACTGCAATCACGAAGTAAAACATACGAATCAACTTCTTTTAGATTGCGTTGGTCATTCTACCTTAGTTACTACCAATGTAGGGATACCTTGAGGATGGGAGGTTAGACGACGGCAACAAGGGATAGCCATCTCATTTTGCGCAGTTGTACTAAAACTGAGGTGTGTGCTTTTGATTGCGCGGATAGAAACGATACGGAAACAGACATCCCAAAACGATATGGTGACAGACATCCCTGTTTGGGCAAATACGAAATACGGTTATTTAAAAAGTGACAGATATTACTACTTTCCCCCGTTTCCTCTTAGAACCAAGTCCTAGATTCATGCTACAGCTTTCCCACTTTCTTCCCTGTTTGAACCAATGCTTTGAGTCGACTGTGTGAACTAGCTTTACTTCTAATAATAGTAGAAGTCTAGGTGGCTTTGGAACAGCGGACGGAAGTAGAAAAGAATCCACACAAAGGGAGCTGGGGCAGTAGAGCAAGGCAGGTTTCAAAGGAATATATGCCTGAGGGTCATCAGCATGTGGCAAAGACGGCGTCGGGAGGCCGCATCTTGGCCACAATACCGTAGGGAGGAAGAAGGGGTCGGAGGCCCTCCGAGCCGGTGCTCTCTCAGAGAGAACGACACGGCCGCCGATCGGGACGCGCGGGCAGCCGTTGGTCTCCTCCCTCGCCGCCGATGACAGCGTGAACGATGCACCTACACCCCTGGCCCGGTCGAGGTTGTCCGGCCGGATTTGTGACCAGCCGTGAGCTGAGAGAGAGTGTGGCCACCTATGTGTTGCTTAGATCTGGAGAGCATGAGAGAGTGAACGAGAGGAACCCTAGTAAAGCAAGCGCTAAGGCTCCTGCTTTTATATATAGTGGAGTGATTTTGTTGTACCAGCTTCAAAAAAATGCGCTCCTACGTGTACCCGCGAGTAGGTGTGAGAGAACTAGTGTGTGCGTGCACCGCTTCTCTTCGTGAGAGTACAATATACTATGCCCAAAGAATGTTTGCCGCAAGAGTAATAGTATAAGTGTGTGACGTGTGAGCTAAAATAAAATGTGTGCACCGTCTTTTGTTTTTTAGAAGTTCCGAGGGTAGGGTGTGAAGAGCACATATGTGCGTGACATCTACCTGCATATAGAAGGTGGGTGCGATGTGCGAGTCTGCGAGAGGACTCGGGAGAGTCGTGACTCATGAGGGTGCGTGTGCATGAGAGAGAGGGGGGCACGTATCAATGCAATGCATGTGTCCGTAAATCATTATCTGACAAACGTTCGCTACAAGCCTTTTCCCGACGAACGCCGTAAGAACCGTTAGATCGGCATCCGATAGTGTCAGTTTTGCCATGTCATTTAACAAAACAGCCACTCCTCCTACACACAAATCTTCCACGTGAGTGTTAGCAACTGCCGTATGCTCCCTCCGTTCCGAAATGCAGTGCATATAGCTTTATTGAAAATTTGAACCTCGCAAACTTTTACCGAGTTTTCGTGTACCAAATTGCACATGTAGAATACCATGTATATATCATTTCATTCATCTTCGAGAGGTAACTATAAAGATGGGTGAGGAGTCTACAAAGAAAGACCATCGTATCACCCGCAACAATTTCAAGCATCCTTTAGTGTCGAGGAATATCATAGGAACTCTATATGATATGATTTTTATAGGTTTTTTCCTTTAGAGCCAATTGGTTTATAGGAATAGATTCATATACTCCACATTTCAAAGGAAATAAACATGATATCATTTCTATAGCTTTAGAGCCACTTGGTCCATATGAATGGATTCCTATACTCCCTTAATTTCAAAGGAAAATAAACATTAGCGTATATTCAATAGAAAAGTTCCTATGATATGAACCAAATTACATCTCTTTTCTAATCCCTCCTCATAGGAATTGAGATACATGTCATCTCTAGATTCAATAGAAAAGTTCCTATGATGTGAACCAAATGACATCTCTTTTCCAATCCCTCCTCATAGGAATTGAGATGCTCCATGTCATCTCTTTCCCTACAACTTCCATGTATACATCTTCTATTCCTAAATAGATAGTACAACCCACTAGTAGCTTTTTTCCAAAACATGCAACTATGGCACAAGAACTATATAGTGTGCCAATAACTTTGAAAGATGGTCGCTGGATGAAGCTAACCCAACAGTGCAGAGATAGGCAAATCCGAGCACTACTGGGCGTTGGATATCATCAACATTCCACCAGATCTGCCACATGTACAATTTAGAAGACTCCATGGTTGAACTTAAGCATAATGCACAAACCTCAAAACACAAGCACTTCTCCTTTGTTCTAGAATCTTCTGTATCATAATTGATTATTTTTCCTAAATGAATTGGCATTATTTGTTTTTTACTTTATGATTCACAATGCACAACCCCATGAATCTTAGCATTTTTATAAAACTAATTGATTTTGAATGAGATGAACTATAAGAACTAAATGAACATCTACATCATGCATATATGACTCAAAGATCTACATGCTATAGTGTGTATTTATTCATAATTTGGTTTCGAAATCTCATGCGTTCAATACATGTGTACCTTACTAGTTTTGAGTAGAGTAGCAAATTTCACACGGCCTCGGGTATATCAAAATGCAGGGCCCATGCATCATTGCCTTTCGGTCGAACCTACGTCCACAATTTTTTGTACGTACTATATCTCCACTGGTCCCCGAACCCAAAATGCTGCCTCGTTCCGTAAAACCAAGCGGCCCACACATATTTAAGGCGTCGACTCAAACCCGTTTACTACGACGTGGCCCCGCACGCCGTAGTACTCCTACAAACCCTACTGGCGCACTGATCATCGGTTTTCTTCAAGAGGATGAGGGAGAAGCCAATTTGTAGTGGAGGCACTTTAAAAAAGGATCTGTAGTGGAGACCCCTACCCTAGGGTGCCCTAGGTAGCTACCGCATGCATCATTGTTTTCTCTTTTCTTTATGCTCTTGCGCCCTAGAGTGAAATGATGGTTGCTTCGTACGTCTAGCTTAATGCGGGAAAGGTGGGGCTTTGTGATTTGACCCCTCATCGCTCATTTTCTACTACTGTGGCGCTACGACCGGGGTGCCTCCAATTCCAACCGCTGCTCCGAACTGTAATTTGGTGCATCGCACCTGGAACAAGATGGTGGATGAACCACATGTCGGCCAAAGGGGTCCTGTTAAGTGTGTCGCCATTTCGTGTGCGGACTGAGCCTGCTTGAGTTGCTACGCCAACATGATAGGAGCAGCCTACCACTTGGTTTTGCTCCTTGGTGAATCCCGAGTTTATTGATCTAAAAAGATACGTGCTGAACTACCCTCTCCATTTTGGTTTTTATTTTATTTTTAGGCGTCTCGGTTTATAGGGCCTGGACGTAGTTCTAGGTCATCCATTTGACTAACTAAATATGAGTTACTATGTCACAAAAAGTATATCATTGGATTCTTAAGCGGATGTAGTTGTATTTAAAAGTCGAGGGCAGGGCTTTTCCTGCACAGTAGGCAGGGCAGTTCCGCCTAGTCGGTTCGACAGAGACGCGAGAAGACGAGGGAGTAGGCTACTGCAAACGTAGGGCTGTGTGATTTGACAGCGAGTTACTGCTGGATAGGTGGGCCCCATGATTTGACTTGCCATTATCATTTTAACTGCGGCGCTACGACCGGCGTGAGTCTCCCGATTCCTGAGCACCTCCATTACGAAGAAAGAGATAGAGAGGAGTAAAAAAATACACTTATAGCCAACCTTGTTGTAGTATGAGTGACTAAGTGATGACTATGTATGACATGCCAACATCTGATAGCCTAACGCACCGTGTTAAATCTCCAAGGGCACGACCGCGCGAGCGACGCGATGGTCGTGGTAGGCGCGACCATGATACGGGCTGCTGGCAGCCCTTGGATCTGAGATCAAACGGCCGCATGCTAAGTTGCTGAAAATTTGCAGAATAACCCTCCAGGATAGGATATTCACCCATAGGTCTAGAATCACGCCATGCAACCGTTCGATCTCAGATCCAATGGCTCTCGGAAGCCCGTATCATGGGAGAATGGAAAGCCACTACCCTGCCGCTCGCACGCTGGCAGTTCGCTCCTACTCGTCCCCGCACGTCCTTCAATACTACGGCGGTTTGCTCCTAGTCGTCCCGTCCATTCACATTACGGCAGTTCCACTAATCCTAACACTCCTCCCAAATCCATGGCGTCCCAAATCTCCACGATCAGCGGTAAGTACAAGGTTAGAACCATCACCGGCGATGAGTTCGACGTCATCTACACCCGTTCTTCCGTGATGGTGAAAGGATGCCTTTCTCGCTTCAGACGCATGTTCGAAAAGTCAGATGATGAGATGGTCACTGGGCTAGATGTTGAGTACACCACAGTCCTGGGACCAGAGAAGGATCTCAAGGACGAAGAGAGGAAGAAGCCCGCCGTGATCCAAGTTTGCGTACATAACGTTTGCTTGGTCTACCACATATGCCATGCCGACGTTGAGTGCCAGGATTTTAAGAACTTCCTGAAGGACAAAATAGTGAAATTCATTACTATAGACTTTAAAAACGACAGGGATGTCCTGCGTCGGATAGGTCTCATTGTAGGCAACCCCTTCGACCTCCAGAAGAATCGGCTGGTGTCCTCTCGTCAGCCTTCAATGCTGACGCTGGCCGGAGCCATGGTTCATCCTTCGTACGGTAAACTGGAGAAACCTCCATACACGTTTCATCGTCATGCATGGTAGCGGAATGTACTAGATATAGACCACATCCACTACGCTGCAATGGATGGCTACCTTTGCTTCAATATCTACAAGGGTTGGATGAAGAGCAATAGCCAAGTGTGCGGTTCAAGCAAAGAAGTATCGGCCAAGAGGGAGAGGGACAAGGACGAAGTCGAGGACATGGACGAGGACTCCGAGTAAGGTGGCAGTGTCATTGCTCATGGTGGTTCTAAACTTCTAATGCAGTGTCTACCGGATTAGTTGCATAGTTTAATTTCAGGTGTGCTTAGTTTAATTTGAGGGGTGTGTTGTGTTGAGCCCCCAGCAGAACTATGTTATGTTTCTTCTCGTTACTTTAACTCTTCAGTATGTACATACTACTAGTATTTCTTTAATAGAATTTAGCACCCCAATTAAGCACGTACTAGATTTTATAATAGTACTATATGCATAATTTGGCGACGAGCGCTCTCTATATGTACCACCTTTTTTAAAATTTTAATTTTTGCTCCATGGCGCAATCCATCGATAGTACCACTATACAAAAGTATACATTTTTTAAAAGGCTAGAGTACTGTTTATCACATATATAGCTAGCTAAATTCTCAACCTAGAACAACGTGCATGCCATGTAGTAAACCGATACGGAGGAAGTATAGTAAAAATGAGGTGATTTTACCGAGCGATCGGCGGGGGAGCATGGCCTGTCATGCGGTCCCATGTGTCATGATGTACCAAGGCGATGCGCGTGTCCCTCTTGAGGCAGAAGCAATACTACGTGGTTTGAGATGATGGCGACCCGAAGTGTGAAATAATGGTTGCTTCATCTGTTTGGGAAGGTGCGGCATTGTGATTTGATGTCTCATTGCTCATTACTACTACTGGGCCGGTACGAGTGGGGTGCGTCATCCGTGCTGTTCCGCACTGTTATTTGGTGCTTGACACATCGACCCGGTTGCTATATGTCCCACATGTCGGCGACAGGAAGTACATAATTCATGAAAGGGATCCTCGACGGAGGAGTATACTACAAAATTCATGAAAGGGAGCGACTTAGTTTTGGAAAAATCTGTTTTTACGGAGTACGTACCCACTAGGGTTTATAGGGCTCATCTAAAAACATTCGTTTTTCTGTTTGATAATTCTCAATTCTACTATACTAGTAGTAGTACCATTACATGTTGGATTTTGAGGTGCGTTAGATCACCCGACGCAAGCAGTGTCAAGAGGAAACTAACCAATACATGTACAAGTTCATGCAAATTTAGTGTTCATTCATGCATTCGTTCTAATTAATTCCTCGATAAACATAACTTATTGAGAAAAACGAGCGTACTAATTACTTGTGCAAACTATGAAATTAATTCGACCACTCACCATCTACCTTGGTTGGAGAGATTTTGAAATTGAGCCATAAACTGGAAAGGAGGGAGTAGTAACTTTTGTCTCGATTACTATTTGTGGCCTTGTATAGATGCAAAATGTATTTTTTTATAGTGGCCTTGTATAAGTAAATGGAGGGAGTACTAACCAAAGTACGTAGTAGGGACGAGGAGTAAACGGAGGGAGTAGTAAAATTTTCTCCTCGTGCTGTGAGCCACCGCGCGCGTGGGCGAGGGAGTGGGCGTAAAGGCGTACAGTGGCCCTGTTTGGAGACTCTAACTAAGTTAGAGGTTAGAGTTATATTTTAACCCTAAACTAACCCTGAACTAACTCTAACCGAAGAGATGTTTGGATGGTAGGGTTAGATTGACAATAAATATTCTTTTTTAATCATTTGACTACTTTGGACCCTATTTGGATGGGAGAGGTAACTTTTTTTACTATTTTTTAGTGGTCCCAGAAGAACTAACCCAAATAAGCTCCACTAGTGGGGGCTAGTTTTTTGAGGTGGGTTAGATCCAACTAACCCAAACTAACCCACCATGTTTGGTTACTTTTGGGTTATTTGAGCCCCAACTTACTAAAACTAACTCTAACCCAGGAATCCAAACAGGGCCAGTAGTAGTAGTAGTACTACTACTACTACTCGTAAGCAAGCTTCACCTCATCCTGCGAGCCACCGCGCCCGTGGGCGGGGGAGACGGCGTACTAAGCAAGCTTCTCCTCGTTCTGCGAGTTGACGGGACACATCAAAAGTACTCCAGTATATAGAGCCTTGCCTCTAAGGTAGGCCCCACATGGTTTGCCTCTTTTTTTAATTTAACATAACGCGTCAAGTCACAATTTGTTTGTTCACCCATGGTAGACGATCCTCCCTCCACCAAGTGGACAACCAGTACACTTGCCAAATTACCACGTGGGCTGCCTTTTTCGTACAGAAATGAGCTCCACCGTGTACCCGTGTGAGTGTGGTTGGGAAAGAGACGGGAGTACGTGCGCCGTGCGTGCACCTCTGCTCTTCGTGCACGCCCCCCACCTACATGGGTGTGTGTGAGAGAGATACAAACCTAGACATAATGCGCCGTCCATCCCCATGCCTCCGCCCAGTCCGACCACCAGTCACCACCACGCCCCACTCCTCCTCACCTTATCTCTCATCTTTCTCCCTCCATTTTTACATACAAGGGCCACTATCAAAATTACAATTTGCAGATATACAAGGCCACTAACACTAATTGATGCAATATTAATGGTGTTTGCCTCGTGGTACTAGCAAAGGAGGACACTAATTATCCTTTGCATGCATGCGGGAGTTTGTAAAAAAATGCATCTTGATGTTCCGTGCAATGCACGGGCATCTTGCTAGTACATGAAAGCAACACATGGAAAAATTCCACGGCGAACGAGGGATTTGAATCTGTTGGGAGGGGCTGTTTCAATCTTGCCCGGGGTAGCCAAAATATTGGCGACCCTTTTTGTCCACCGGTGCCTTTGCCACCTATGAACGAGGAATGGCTCGGGTGCTCATGTTGTCATGTATCCTCCAGCGCGCATGTTGGAGACGAGCTCGCATGAACTGTGTTTTTTTGTCCCACAACGCCGCCCGAGCCGCCCGCAGACCGACCGGCGACCCGCAAATTACGCCATCCAACCGTAGCCGCACACATTATGACAGCAACTCAACCAACCGGACAAAATTCACGCAAACACGTAGACAAACTGATATTTCATATAAACAACGACGGAAATCATATAAAATACCGGATTTTCATACAAACATGATGGATTTCATTACATTCAAATGAACTACGCGGTGCTAGTTCTGGACAGCATAGGTATATAATACCTAGCCTAAATGGTCGCCCGCCGATCGATTTGTGTTCCTCATGTCCGGCAGCACGATCACCGGACTGCCGGGAGCCCCGAAGGTATATGCTTCAGTGCAAAGGACGGCTTGCTTCCCCACTGCCCAACTGATATCATTGGCTGGTGCCGAAGATGATGGTGGCCGGCACCAGTTCGAGTTCATCACCGGCCACTACTTCACCATGGCCGGCACCGGCTCGAGTTCATCCTAACATTCCCCTCTTCCGTGGAGCCCATGCGGGGTCGACGAAGGTCCTCACAACAAAAGGATCCGGCAAGACACCTGCTGTGTACCCTGGCGTCGCCTCCGCGGTGGCCTTCATGGGACCCAAGTGGCGGCGGCCTCCCGTGTTCTACTTCTCCTCGATGATGGCGGCGGACGCGGAGGCGCTGGCCACCGACTCGTCGCTCTCCGTGCACCCGGCTTCTGTCGCTGCTTGCATGGCGCAGCCACCGGCATGGGAGTCTCGGCCACAAAAACGAGAGACATAGTACGAGGCGGCAGCATGGATGGCAGCAACGACGCCCGTGCGCCGCTCCTCATCGAGCTGGCCTGGAGCGGCGAGTTGCTGAACCGCGCGCCGGCTTGGGGCGGCAACTGGCTCCGTCGGGCGAGGGGAAGGAGGTGGATCAGCGAGCTGCATAGCTCGTATCCGGTGGGCTACCCAGCCGGCTTGGATGCGGAATAACTTCTCTTCGTAAGCCATTGTAAGAGTGGACAAAATGGTGGAGGATATAGGAGAGCGGCGGAGGTGTGCGATTCTTGGCCGGCGTTTGGCCTCGTTTAAATAGGAGATTAAATAGACGGCGGACGGGAGGAGCTCGGCCGGCGTTGCATTTAACGCCGGCCCGGTCATGAACAGACGTGTGTCCAGAGTGGGTTTCTCAGCTTCCACACGGGCGGGTTTCATGGAGGCGTTTGAATGCAGCACGGAGGCGTGTTCAGCCGGGCGTGCCGCGAGTGGCGCCCTCGACTCTGACCTAGGACACCGCGCAGTTCTTCCATTGACGTGTGGGCTCTTTGGGTGCATGGCCTGCATGTCAGTGACCCAGCACAGGCAGCACACAACAGAGGAACCTTTGGTGGGCCAGGGCGGTCAGAAGCGGGCATTTCATAAACCGATGATTGTTCATTGAGTGTGACGTCATCTTTTTCATGTAGATAAGCCTACTATGTTGATAGCCCGTTCGACACGTTGTGATTCATAAAGACCGCTGCAAACATCAATGTTCTGCTTATCACAGATAAGATTGATTAATACCCGTAACAATCCATGTCCTTAACAAAGGGTGCATGCACGTATAGGTTGAGCGTGTGTCTTGCGTCGTGTGCTGTGTGCATGCAGGCGTGCGAGTGTTGCGTGCGTGCAAGGGTACGTTTCAGTGTTGCATGCATGGGTGCGTACGTGCGTGTGTTCGTGAGTGCATGTGTACGTGTCAGTGTTGCACGCCAGCATGTGTGCGTGTGTACGTGTCAGTGTTCCACGCCTACAAGCGTGCGTGTCTTGCGTGCGTGCATGTGTACGTGTGGGGTGAGGCTACACATCAGTTGACTGACTTTTTCATCTCTGGTCATTAGATTTTCCAGCCATTGGATATGAAATCAAGGGCCTCCAGTTTATCATCAAACTCCACCCCCCTGAGTTGCCAGCCACCACCGGCCGAACCGCCAGCCCCCGCTGCCCGCGGCCAGCCCGCCCTCCCCGAAACCACTCCCCACCGCCGGTCCGCCGCCGCACCGGCCATCCCTCTAGCCCCCCTGCCGAGCTTTTTCTCTGGGGATCCCCACCCCACCGCCAAATGAACGCTCCGCAACCGCCGGTGACTGCCAACCAGAGGTCTCACGACTTCGAATACCCACCGACACTACTTTATTACCATTTCTGTCCTTCATATACGCGCTGACGGGTGGGCCCTATGGTAATGTGCGCTGCTGAATGTGGACCGTTTGACTGGTCAATTGATCGTGTTATCAACAAATTACGGAGCTGTATGGTGAGCCAGTGACCGTATGATCACCCTAAAATGTACTCCTATTTTATTAACACAATACAGACTCAAACTACCATTTCTTTCTTTCATATAGGGGCTGACAGGTGGGCCCCACGGTTACGCGCCTCGATGGTGCAACACTAGTTGCGCCGCGTGGAACGTTTGACTGGTCAATTGATTGTGTCATCAACAAAATACGGAGTTGTACGGGTGAGCCAGTGACCGTATAATCATGATATGTATTTGTTTAACACGGTATAGATGCAAGGGCTCATATATACGCGCAGGCACTCACCGCTATAAGCGCACACATGCGAACCCTACCCCTATGAGCACCTTCGAGAGAGTGGGCCAACATATATGATCTTGAGATTTCACGAAGTCACCATAGGTGCCTCGTAGTCGAGTGGAACATCTTCTCCCACTGAACGTGCATTGCCGGAAAATACTGAAATTAACACAAGATAAATGCGAGCACCGGGACTTTAACCTTGGTGGGCTCGAGAAACCATTGTCCTCTAACGATCCAACCACATGTTGGTTAGAACGACAAAATGTATGTGGTGACCATGATGAGCTTATTCTAAAGTCCAGTGACCATATCGTGCTTTCGCTTTAAACTGAATGATCGTAAGTGTCGTCAACAAAATACGGAGCATGCATCAAATGCAAAGTCTGTCAGTGTCATCAACAAAATATGGAGACGTATCGTGAGCTAGATACCGTTGCACTATTGTATATGCTTATTTTCTTAGTGGCCGATTGCGTGTGTGGTGTGGTGGGCACATCATTCTAGTTGTGGTGGGTCAACATGAAGACTCATGGGTCGGTTCCATACTACGCCACATATAGGTTGGACCAAGACGTGTTATACGAAGAGCCATGTGGAGGACTCGGCGTACAGCATGAAGCTACCAGAGTCGCGGAGGACTCTATCCCCACTGGTGATAAGCCGACTATATATGATTTGTAACCCTAGGCCCTTAGTATGTTATACAAGCTTGGGGGCTAGTTCGTCGATAGTATACACACACGCACAATGCCTGGTATTCACGTGTACTTTGTACACACCCCTATCACTAATATACAGTACCAGGAGTAGGCTCTTTCTTCAACAGCAAGGGTCCGATCTGAACTAGGGTAAAACTTTGCCCTCGTATTACCATCCAGCCTAACAGCCAGGGATATCCTACCGAATGATATGATGAAATCATATCTGCCAACTACTAAGTGAGAGGTGTATCCGGGGGGGGGGGGCAATGTGTGCAAGAGAGGCCTAAAGATAATGTGCGTGCGGGAGACACGTAGGCACATATATGTGCGTATAGAGGGCTAGTAGAGACCGTGCATGTGTATATATGCATGTGAGAGAAATAGTGTTTTCCAACTGAGATTAGTGAAAAGAGTGGTACATAGTAGTCAGAAAGAGAGAGAAACAGAGAGAGCATGTGCGTGAGACACCCCGACACCCTGAGAGAGATTGTGAGCATGTGTGAAGGAGAAATGCCGATGCATATAAAGTGTGTGCACTTATGCGTTAGATAGAGAGATATATAACGCATTTGTGAGAACGGGGCGAGGCATAGTGCATCTACGTGTAGAAGGCGGTTCTACGCATTAAATTAAAATATAAATGGCATTATTATTTTTGGATGAGATCATGAATTTTGCAAATTGCGTATGGACGAAAATCGGTCTATCAGACACCCATACTCTATTGAATTCTAGCATGTGCATGTGTTTATTTCATATTATCGATCCATAGAGTGAGAGCGGTTTGAAATACAGGCAATGGATGCTTTTGCAATTCATATATAAACATTAATTAGTGCACTCCATGTTGTTAGTGTGAAGCACTTTATACATTTGTCACTTGCATGGATACATTGCAAATTGCTAGCTACGAAATAGAATACATGTCGAATTCAAATTAAAGGGGGTTTCGAAGATTCGAATTCATAGGAAGTGCATTCATCTATTTGAACCCGAGATAATGGCATTTGTAAATCAGATGTAAAAGGGGGCATCTATCTTTGTTGTGAGTTTGAACATGCTATATATATTCATACGCATATCTAACTTTTTTTGCAACCAAGGAGATTATATCTGGAACCATGCATGAACTGAGGTACGTTGCATATTTTTTTAATATATACTCGTGTACAATGTATATTCAAATGTACCCCCTCCATTCCAAAATAATCGTAGCTTTAGGATTTTCAAGAGTAAAGATTTGTGAAGTTTGACAAATCCTGAAAGTTTAATTCAAGAGAACCGAAAACGTTAATGCTTCTGCTCACAAATATTGAACGAAGCGCCAAATAGGCCTCTGGTCACCCGAAACCGCGCGAGACTAATGTTTTGGTGGTAGGAAATTACTGTCCTGACTCTGGCCCGTGTAGCCTATCGGCCCAATGTCCAAAGGTCTAAACCGGGGTAGGTTTGTAACTTCACCAAGACGCCAGTCTCAACCGCCTCTGAGAAGCATTCATACGCCGTGGGCGCCTACCCATGCACTCGGCCGAAATCTATCCCGCCCACATTTGGGACACCTGACATGACTGTCCTACCCCCAACCCACAATATGTCCGAAATTTTAGATGGGGGCAAAGTTTGTAACTTTCCCCAAATTTCAAACAAGCGTGTCTTAAACCAAAACATTGTTCCCCCTTAGTTCCCTGCCTCCCTCCGTTTCCCCATTCATACTCCGTGGGCGCGAAAACGCCCTCTCCACCAGCCGCGAAACCCCAGCCTCCTCCGTCCTCCACCCCATAGCGGCCAATCCACCACCGCCCTACTCCATCACGCCAGAGCCGGTACCCCGACGTCGTCGTCCAACGCAACCGCAACCGCAACACCCTCAAGGACTTAGCAGCTGAAGCCGAGGCAGAGCTGCCTCCACGACGCCGACACCGACGTGCGCCGTACTAGAACCACTCGGACCACGCCGTCATGCGCCTCACTACTGCGGCTCCATTGTCGCAACCGTCCACCGCACCAGAGCTGTTCCCGCTACGCCGTCGTTCGTCACCTCGGATCTGCTTCCCTGCCGCCGACAGACGGCCACCGCACCACACTCAACAACTTGGCCATGGGTTCGTCCAAAGCTGCACCGTCCTCCACAACTTCTGGTTTCCGATGAACAATAAGAAGATCGTCGGAAAAACAGAAGGAGGACACAACACTGCCAGCAGAAAGAGGTACTCCTCTTCCCCTATTCGTGTGAATCTTACATCTCCGCTCACACCGTATTCATCCCACGAAAGAAACTAGTTGAGCGCTTCTTATTGCATCTTCTTCGTGATACTAAATGCACAAGGTTTCCTCCCTTTTACTATTTCACCTTTGCTAGAGGTCAGTAGACCGCCTGGATTTCAATTTAGGGTCAGTCGAACCGCAATTAAAAGAAGCAGCACCCGCTTAGGAGCGCAGAGCACCTAGTCCGCCTGTTCCCTGGGGAAGCGGCGCATCGGTGTCTATCATAGGGTGTAGGGCGCAGGAGCTGCTTGCGCCCGATCTGGAGGTCGACGGGGCTTGAATGGATTGCCGGGGGGGGGGGGGGGGGCGGTGCCAAGCACAGCGGTGCAGTGAGGTCGAGGGGAGGGCGCAGGCAGGGGAGGAATACTGGGCCGGTGGTCACTGGCATTTCGAGGAAGGTCCTCAACGCTGACTGGCTGGAGGTAGATGAAGGCAATCCGCCCGTTCTATGTACATCGGACGGTGCAGAAAAAATGGACCGACCTATTTGCTTTCAGTTGACTGTTATTTTCATAGAATCCTGTAGTAATTTAGAGTGCCATGCATGTTGTAGAGATATCATATGTCTCCCGTCATTTATTTCTCACCGACCTGCTATCTACTACCTTTACACTGTATTAATTGTGCACACACTTCACCCATACTCACACTATTGTGTTTTTATGCATGGGTATTTCAGACTCTGACGCAGTGTTGATGAATGCAGAAAAGAAAAGACAGAAGTCGCTCCAGTGTAATTCGAAGATAAGCACTAAGCGTTTCAGCGCTCTAATGGGTGCAGTGTCAGCAGTTCGAGACAGTAAATGTAGCTCTGCAGTTGATGATCTCAATTTCCAAACACAGCCATCCCAGGTGCTTCCTTTAACTTTGCGCTGTCAAATGTGGTTGCATGTTGCATATGGTGTCTAGCTTGTATTGCTTCCAATTTGGTTAAATTGCATCTGCTTACTTTACACATTATACCTTTGATAATGACATGCCTTCCTGTTTTTGATACATACTACATATGTCTATTAACCATGTTCGTACATCAAACTAATGCTATTTTGTATCCCTCGTCAATCACTTATGATGAGACAGTCACCCGAGTGGGTTACTGTGAGACGCTCTACTCGTTTAAAGAGTGCAGTGTCATCCTCCCCACATGATTCTCAAGAAACAACAAGGCTAAATGAAGATAGTCAACGTAGCTCTCTAGTTGATCACCACAATTCCCCCACACCACCATCATAGGTGCTTGCTCTTACTTGGCAGTGTAATATGTGGTTGCATGTTGCATATGATGTCTACCTTGTAATGCTTCTAATTAGGGTAAATTGCATCTGGTTAGTTAACACATTATACCTGTGAATATGACATGCCTTCCTATTTTCGGTACGTACTATGTCTTTCTATTAACCATGTTCTTACATCAAACTAATTTTCTTGTGTATCCCTCATCAATGCTCCTAATTTGTTAAATTGCATCTCCTTAGCTTACACATTATACATGTGAATATGACATGCCTTCCTATTTTTGGTACATACTACATCTGCCAATCACACCATGTTCTTACATCAAACTACTGTTCTTGTGTATCCTGCGTCTATCGCTTATGATGAGACAGTCACGCCTGTGGGTTAATATGAGACGCGATACTCTTATAAAGAATGCAATTTCAACCTCTCCACATGATTCTCAAGAAACAGCAATCCTAAATGAAGATATTGAACGTAGCTCTGTACCTGAAGACCGCATTTCCCCTACACCACCATCACAGGTGCTTGATCTAACTTCGCAGTGTGATATGTGGTTGCATGTTGCATACGTGTCTAGCTTGTAATGCTTCTAATTATGGTAAATTGCATCTGCTTAGTTTACACACTATACCGATGAATATGACATGCCTTCCTATTTTTGGTACACACTACATCTATGTGTTAACCTTGTTCTTACATGAAACTACCTCTCTTCTGTATCCTGCATCAATCACTAACGATGAGTCACCTTTATTCGTTGCATATTGCATATTATTTCTAGCCTGTTGCCATGTATTGCTTCTAATTTGGTCAAATACAGTTGTTAGGGAACCCTTTTAATTTGGCAGAATGATATTGGTTTCATCTTTCATATGGTTTCTAGCTTGCATCGATTCTAACAAGTTCAAGCACCTTGTGCTTAGTTTACACTTTATACATCATACATGTCAATATGTCACGCCGTCCTATTTTTCATACATATTCCATCCTCCTATCATGCGGCTGCCTTACATGAAAGTAGTGTTCATCACTATCATGCATCAATGAGTCCTGAAGAGCAAATTTTATTCCTTTTTCTTGTGGGTTTGACTTGACAAGGCAAAATCAAGAAAGAGGAAGGAAAAGAGTAAGGAAGGCGATGATGGTGGTCCTCTGCAGCAACATAAACGGAGCATCTGTACCGATTCTCCTTGTATTGATAGTACATTACAAGGTCCAAGTCTCCGCTCCCCTACTCCACCATCCAAGGTGCTTGCTCTAACTTGGCAGTGTGATATCTGGTTGCATGTTGCATATGGTGTCTAGCTCGTATTGCTCCTAATTAGTGTAAACTGCATCTGCTTAGCTTACACATGATACATGTGAATGACACGCTTTCCTATTTTTGGTACATACTATATCTGTCTATCACACCATGTTCTTACATGAAACTACTCTTCTTGTGTATCCTGCATCAGTCGCTTATGATGGGACACCTTTAAGTTGTCAGTGTGATATTGGTTTGCGTCTTGAATATGATTTCTAGCATGTATTGCTTCTAGTTTGATGAACGCCACCTATGACGAGACAGTTTTAACTTGGCAGACTGATATTGATTGCACCTTCCATATGATGTCTTGTAGTGTTTCTAATTTGTTGAAGTGCCTTATGCTTAGTTACCACATCATAGGTGTGAATATGTCAAGCCGTCCATTTTTTCGTACATATTCCATCCTCGTATCATGACTTTGCCTTTCATCAGAGTAGTGTTCGTCAGTGTCATGCATGAATGAGTTCTGAAGAGCGAATGATATTCCTTTTTCTTGTCGGTATGACCTCACAATGCAAAATCAATAAATCTGAAGGAAATTGGCAAGGCATTGGATGATGGTGGTCCTTCCGAGCAACTGAAACAGAGGTTCTCTATAGATTCTACTCCGCGATCCTCCCAACAAGATTCACAAGACAACGCAAGGCTAGACAGTTAACGTAGCTATGTAGATGATGAGCACATCTCCCCTACTCCACCATCACAGGTGCTTGCTCTAACTTGGCACTATTATATGTGGTTGCATGTTGCGGATGATGTCTAGCTTGTATTGCTTCTAACTTTGTTGAATTGCATCTGCTTACTTTACACATAATGCCTGTGAATATGACATGTGTTCCTGTTTCTACATCAGACTACTATTCTTGCATATCTCGCATCAGTCACTTATGATAAGGCACCTTTAAGTCGCCACTATGATATTGGTTGTGTCTTGCATATGATTTCTAGCATGTACTGCTTCTAATTTGTGGAAACGCCATACAGTTTGAACTTGGCAAAGTGATATTGGTTTCATCTTTCATATGGTGTCTAGCTTGCAGTGCTTCTAATTTGTTGAAATGCCTTCTGCTTAGTTACCACGTCATAGGTGTGAATATGTCACACCATCCTATTTTTTATACATATTCCATCCTCGCATCATGTGTTTGCCTTTCATCCGAGTAGTGTTCGTCAGTATCATGCATGAATGAGTTCTGAAGAGCGAATTTTATTCCTTTTTCTTATCGGTTAGACTTCACAATGCAAAATCATTACAGCTGAAGGAAATTAGTCCGGCAGTGGATGATGGTGGTCATTCGGAGCAACTCAAACAGGGGGTCTCTACAGATTCTACTCCGCCATCCTCCCAACAAGATTCGCAAGACAACACAAGGCTGGACAGTCAACGTAGCTGTGTAGATGATGAGCACATCTCCCCTACTCCACCATCACAGGTGCTTGCTCTAACTTGACACTATTATATGTGGTTGCATGTTGCGTATGATGTCTAGCTTGTATTGCTTCTAACTTGAATTGCATCTGCTTACTTTACACATAATGCCTGTGAATATGACACGTGTTCCTGTTTCTAGAACATACGTGTACATGATGAGCACATCTCCCCTACTCCACCATCACAGGTGCTTTCTCTTACTTGGAACTGTTATATGTGGTTGCGTTTTCCGTATGATGTCTAGTTTGTATTGCTTCTGATTATGTTGAATTGCATCTGCGTAGCTTACAACTTATACCTGCAACGATCACTTACCCATAAGACACATTTAGCATGGGACTGTGATGTAGGTTGCATCTTGCATTGTCTTCTAGCTTGTACTGCTTCTAATTTCTTGAAATGACACTTACGACGAGACACTTTTTACCTGATAGAGTGATATTGGTTGCTTGTTCATATGGTGCCTAGCTTTCATTTCTTCTAATTTTGTTGAAATGTCTTCCGCTTACTGTTTTTTCATACATATTCCATCCTCCTATCGTATGTGTGAATATGAAACGCTGTCTTTTTTGTATATATTCCATCCTCCTATCTTGCGCTTGCCTTACATCAAAGTAGTGTTCGTCTATATCATGCATCAACCAGTTATGCAGAGCTAATTTTATTCATCTTCTTGTGGTTTTGACTTCATAAGGCAATATCAGAAAATAGGAAGGAGAAGAGTAAGTTAGGGGATGTTGGTGGTCCTCCGCACCGACGCAAACAGAGACTCTCTAGATTTGCCACTCCTACTGCTAATGAAGTTGAAGTCCCAACTCTACATGATGAGTTCATCTCCTGTACTCCACCATCGCTGGTGCTTGCTCTAAGTTGACAGTGTGATAATTGGTTTCATGTTGCATATGTTGTCTAGCCTGCATTTCTTCTATTTTGATTAAATTGCACCTGCTGAGTTTATACGTTATACATGTGCATATGACATGGCTTTCTGTGTCTAGAATACACTACATCTATCTATCATACCATGTTCTTACATCAAAGTACTATTGTTGTGTACCCCGCATCAGTCACTCATGATTGGACGCTTTTAACATGGCAGTTTGATAGTGGTTGCATCTTGCATTGATTTCTATGTTGTACTGCTTCTAATTTTTCGAATTGCCACTTATGACAAGACACTTTTAACTTGGCAGAGTAATACTGGTTGCATCTTTCATATGGTGTCTAGCTTGCATTACTTCTATTTTCTTGAAAATCCTTTTGTTTAGTTTGCACATCGTAGCTGTGAATATGTCATGCCGTCCTGTTTTTCTTACATATTCCATCCTCATACGGTTGTCTTACATCAAAGTATTTCTTGTCTGTATCATGCATCAATGAGTTCTGAAGAGTAATTTTATTCTTTTGTGCTGTGGGTACAGCTTGACATGGCAAAGTCGAAAAAGAGCAAGGAAAATAATATAGTAGGGAGTGCTGTTACTCGTCGGGTGAAATGGAAAAGCTTCTGCCGTCGAGATTCTGCTGGTAGTGATAGTGCAGTAGAAGGTCCAAGTCTACCGGCTAAATCTACAAACACAGTATCACCTGCTCCACTAGCTGCAACATCCGCTTCAACTGTACCAGCATCTCAACCAGTTACTCGTTCGTTTGCTCCAGAACTGGCCAGTTCCCAAGCTGCCTTCACACCTAACACTACTTCCGAAGCACTGCTGACACAACAGGACTTGGCAAGATCAGATGAACCTCATGAGCATCAACACCAAGACGGTACCTGACCGAGTCAAGTTGCAGTTGCATGCTCCTTTATATGTACTCTCATAGTTTGATGTACACTAACACTTTCCATATTCGTTGTTGAACTAGCACCACGGCGAAGCGGAAACAGACATCAGGGATAATGCTTGGCAGATTAACAAAATCTAAAGGAGGAAGAATGGAGATCCATTTTGAGGCAGGTATAAAAAGGCCACGTGATGCTACAGAGTCAGCCAAGTTAGTATCAGAGGCAGCAGTTGCCGTTAGGTGTCATGCACGTATCCTCCCAACGTGGATCCAGTATAGGAATGAGAAAGACAATACCCAGTTTAACACCTTCCTTGACCATTTATCCGTAAGTAATGTTATTCATTGCAATTAGTAATATTGTCTTGCTTTGTCCCATACTTTCTAGCTTCCTCCTAATAAGACTCACATTCTTTTTTCAACAGATGAGGTTCAAGTTGGATCCGAAAGATGATGCAACTAAACAAGCATGCACTCATGTTTTTCAGTCTGCTCTGCGACAGTATCGGTACCACCTTAGAAAATCTCACTTTGAAGGCAAGGCTAACAATGAAATCGCCCAAACATCTCAAGTCGAATATATTACAGATGAAGACTGGATAGCCCTCGTTAAACACTGGTCTGATCCAAAGTATCAGGTAGGCTATATGTATTTGATTAGACCACATATTGAACTTGTATTTATGTATGTGCCTTACAAGTGTATCTTCTTCTAGGCTAACTGTTTGAAGAACAAAACCAACCGTTCTAAAGTGAAATTCCAACAGACAACAGGATCTCGTAGCTATATTCGACACTGCGAGGCTCTTGTAAATAGCTGCTACTTCCTTCTTTTTTGTGCCATATTATCGTATTTATATTGACTTGTTCCAAATACAGAGGAAAGCCCGTGCGGACCAAAAAGAACCTGAACCGAATGCAGTGCAAATCTTCAAGGATTGCCACACTAGCAAGATGAAGGGCATGAGCACACCAGTTCAAGCCGCTGTTGTAAGTCCTTACTCCTCCTACCTTGAACTGATTGGTACTGTGATGTGTTCATTTAACTACTTGGTTTGCAGCCAATGTCAGTTACTCTGTTCACTTTTATTCACAGTTGTCTTAACGTATCATTTCACCTTACATGGTTTAAAAGAGATGAAGGATATTCTTTTGGTCTTGATCTATATCTGTTTGCCCATGATATGAATGATGTCATACTATGTTCATCCTAATTTAAACCATGTCTCTTTATCCTTAGATGTCAACGAATGTGAGGAAATAGACAATACAGTTGGCATGCTACATGGACATATGTTCCGAAAGTGATTTTATTATGTAGTTGACACTACAATACATGCTAATGTATTACAGTAGTTCACCAAAATAAGTTATGTATAAACGTTTAACCTACTTTGTTTGTTTTTGTCTCATTAGTAACTTATTCGGTACACTAATCTACAAGTTCAAACTTTCAGGAAGCTATGGAACAAATGATTGAACAGCCACAACCACCTGAAGGTGACGAGGCTACTACAGGCACAATGTCGCCTATTGCTGCAGTGCGTCAGTATCTCTCCACTAACAGTGCAAAAAGCACCTTCCTGCGTAATTTTGGGTTGGTTGTCAAGGTAACTGTCGGTGTCAAAACCGGCGAATCTCGGGTTGGGGGTCCCTAACTGTGCATCTAGGCCGGATGGTAACAGGAGGCAGGGGACACGATGTTTTACCCAGGTTCAGGCCCTCTTGATGGAGGTAAAATGCTACGTCCTTCTTGATTGATATTGAAGATATGTGTAGTACAAGAGTAGATCTACCACGAGATCAGAGAGGCTAAACCCTAGAAGCTAGCCTATGGTATGATTGTATGTTGTGATTGTTGTCCTACGGACTAAAACCCTTCGGTTTATATAGACACCGGAGAGGGTTAGGGTTACACAAGGTCGGTTACAAAGGAGGATATATCCATATCCGTATTGCCTAGCTTGCCTTCCACGCCAAGTAGAGTCCCATCCGGACACGAGACGAAGTCTTCAATCTTGTATCTTCATAGTCTAACAGTCCGGCCAATAGAGATAGTCCGGCTGTCCGGAGACCCCCTAATCCAGGACTCCCTCAGTAACCTCGTCCAAATCGCCTACTGAACAAAATCTTCTTGCTAGACAGAGTGATATATCTGTGCTCTAGACACAAGTCCAATCCCTAATGGACGTTGTTTCGGAAACAAGAATAGTGGTTGAGAAATGTCGTCAAGATATGAATGGTTTTGAAACCAGACTATCAGACATTCGCTTCGTTGTTCAAGAGCAATGGTGGAAAAAAGGTGGAGATCGTGCTGCTCCATCAGATTCTACAGCCTAAAACATTAGCACTCAGGTCAAATGATCTGTGCTTCTATACATCTGATGGTGCTTTTATCTGGAAGGACTGTAAACTTTATGCCAACAGGCCTTTTGTGGTATGGTTGGAATTTATTTTCTTGTGATACAAAATTTATGATGCTGCCTCAGGCTGCAGTAATTACGACGCTATTTTTGTATAGTGTAGGATTATCCTAGTAATGTATTCGGCCGAAAGCTTCGTAGGAGCCCAACATGCCAACATTTGTCGGGCCCATTCCAATTGGGCTAAAAACGATTACGGGCCGAAATTGGCATGTAGCCCACTAAAAATATCTGGGCCTAAATCAGCATAAGCTTTCATACTTTTCTGGTAGGCATGTGCCCATTGTGGGCCTTTAACAGGCCTAAACATAATTTGGGCCCTCAGTAAAAATAGGCCATTTACAGGTGTAAATATCTCGAGCCCATAAAAAACATGGGCCTTTAATAGACCAAAAGTGAGATTGGGCCCTGATTGTGCCAAATAACCCACTAGACCTAGCAGACCGAAATGGTGGCCCATTTACGATGCGGATCTTTGACAGGCCGAAATTCGGACGGGCCGTAAATGCGCCGACCTAATACACGGGCCTTTAACAGGCCGGAACTTTGGTCGGGCTAGATTATCGTCATTTTTATATGGGCCGTTAATGGGCCCGATATGAAGTTGGGCCACATATGGCCCATGGTTTACGTCCGGCGTTAACAGGCCGAAAATGACAACAGGCCGAAAGTGGCCCAAAGCTATAGTGGGCCTCTAACAGGCCGAATGTCAGACATGGCCGAATATGACCCAAATCCTTGACGGTTGTTTATAGGCCGAAAGTTTTGATGGCCTGTAAATGGGCCCAAATGAAGTCGGACCTTCAATAGGCCGGAAATACACCGGGCCGTAATTCGGCCCAATTACTTACCGGACTGTTAACGGGCCAGAAGTGACCATGGTCTGCGTTGATGACAAGTTTAGGACATGCCGTTGACGGGCCAATTTGACAGAGAATGTTGGGCCTTTAGCTAGGACGGCCCATTATGGTCTTCAGAAGCTTGTGGGCCTTTAGCTGGGCCGGCCCATTGTGGTCCACAAAATCTTGTGGGCCTTTAGCTGGGCCGGCCCATTATGGTCTGCAAAATTGTTTGGGCCTTTAGCTGGGCCGTCCCATTATGGTCCGCTAAATTTTGTGGGGCTTTAGCTGGGCCGGCCCATTATGGTCCGCTAAATCTTATGGGCCTTCGGTTGGGCCGGCCCATTTAAACTTTGTGGGCCACTTTTGGGCCAGTCCACGTGTCAACATATCATAGCCCATCTCGACCGTTGGATGAGTAACACCTATGCCAACGCGGAGCTGACGCGTGGATCCGTCAATCAATGAGAATTTTACACGTGGAAAATCGGCATTGGTCGTGGCTGTTAACGGGTTATCAGATCCAAAATCCGACCCGATAGCTTAACGGTGTTCCCTTACGGTGGATGCCACGTGTCGGTCACCCTTGACGAAAGCACTTCTGTGACGCACGATTTATCGTGATGGAAGTGGACACTTCCATGATGATAATTTTGGCAATGTCATGGAACACTTCTACGACAGCACAAGTATGACTATCTTGATTTTGTCATAAATTTGTCAAGGATGTAAATGCAGGACAGAAAACGCGACCTACTATGACAAACACGTATCATCACAGAAGTGTATTTTTTTGTAGTGAGGCTACGCTCGAGTCCCTCGCACGTATCATCAAGGCATCAATGATATGTTTAGTAAACGCTTTATTTTGACTATAAGCGTGAGTAGAATTTAGCACGGATTGCAAAAAGGAAATACAACCAATCAAAGAGCAATTTTAATAATTAAATTCCTTGAAATCCAAAATAGTGGGTTTAGCAACATCTAGGGTTTTAATTTCTTCAATCCCACTTTTATCAATTTTAGCATCAAGATCTAAAAACTCCGAATTCTTGGAACGCCTTCTAGGTAAAGGTGGATCATATTCAGTCCCATCATTATCAAGATTCATATTGCAAAACAAAGATTTAATAGGGGACACATCAATAACTTTTAGATCTTCATTTTTATTTTCATAGGAACTAGAAGAACACGCTCTTATAAAGACGTCTTTCTTAGCACGCATCCTAGCGGTTCTTTCTTTGCACTCATCAATGGGAATTCTCATGGCTTTGAGAGACTCATTGATATCATGCTTATGTGTAATAGATCTAAGTTTCAAAGAATCAACATCAAGAACAATTCTATCAATGTTCCTAGCCAAATCATCAATCTTAAGTAATTTTTCTTCAATCATAGCATTGAAATTCTTTTGTGAAGTAATAAATTATTTAATATTAGATTCAAAATCAGAGGGCATCTTATTATAATTTCCATAAGAATTGTTGTAGGAATTACCATAATTATTAGGGGGATTACTAGGATAAGGCCTAGGATTAAAATTTCCTCTATACGCATTATTACCAAAATTGTTCCTACCAATAAAATTCACATCCATAGATTCATTATTATTCTCAATCAAAATAGACAAGGGCATTTCATTAGGATCAGAAAAAACACTCTTAATAGCAAATAATTTCATAAGTTCATCCATCTTTCCACTCAAAACATTAATTTCTTTTATCGCATGCACCTTTTTATTAGTAGATCTTTCAATATGCCATTGAGAATAATTAACCATAATATTATGTAGGAGTTTAGTAGCTTCTCCTAAAGTGATTTCCATAAAAGTTCCTCCCGCGGCCGAATGTAAAAGATTTCTAGAAGGAAAATTCAATCTGCATAAAAATTTTGTATAATCATCCACAAATTCAAACCATGAGTAGGGCAATTACGTATCATTAATTTCATTCTCTCCCAAGCTTGTGCAACATGTTCATGATCAAGTTGCTTAGAATTCATAATATCGTTTCTAAGAGAGATGATCTTAGCGGGAGGAAAATACTTAGAGATAAAAGCATCTTTGCACTTATTCCATTAACCAATACTATTTTTAGGCAAAGACGAAAACCAAGCTTTAGCACGATCTCTAAGCGAAAAAGGAAATAGCTTCAATTTAACAATATCATTATCCACATCTTTCTTCTTTTGCATATCACACAAATCAACGAAGCTATTTAGATGGGTAGCGGCATCTTCACTAGGAAGGCCGGAAAACAGATCTTTCATGACAAGATTCAGCAAAGCAGTATTAATTTCACAAGATTCAGCATCAGTAAGAGGAGCAATCAGAGTGCTAATAAAATCATTGTTGTTGGTATTGGTGAATTCACACAATTTAGTGTTATCTTGAGCCATCGTGACAAGCAAGCAAACTAACACACAAGCAAACAAAAAGCAAACGGGCAAAAAGAGGCAAACAGCAAAGAGAGGGAGGATAGAGAGAGAGGGCGAATAAAATGGCAAGGGTGAAGTGGAGGAGAGGAAAACGAGAGGCAAATGGCAAATAATGTAATGTGAGAGATAAGGGTATGTGATGTGTACTTGGTATATTGACTTTTGCGTAGACCTCCCCGACAACGGCGCAAGAAATCCTTCTTGCTACCTCTTGAGCACTACGTTGGTTTCCCCTGAAGAGGAAGGATGATGCAGCAAAGTAGCGTAAGTATTTCCCTCAGTTTTTGAGAACCAAGGTATCAATCCAGTAGGAGGCTATACGCGAGTCCCTCGCACCTGCACAAAACAAATAAATCCTCGCAACCAATGCGATAAGGGGTTGTCAATCCTTACACGGACACTTAAGAGAGTGAGATCTGATAGATATGATAAGATAATATTTTTGGTATTTCATGATAAACATGCAAAGTTAAAAAAAAGCAAAGTAAAAAGTAAAGGAAATAACTAAGTATTGGTAGATTAATATGATGACGATAGACCCGAGGGGCATAGGTTTCACTAGTGGCTTCTCTCGAGAGCATAAGTATTCTACGGTGGGTGAACGAATTACTGTTGAGCAATTGACAGAATTGAGCATAGTTATGAGAATATCTAGGTATGATCATGTATATAGGCATCACGTTCGAGACAAGTAGACTGACTCCTGCCTACATCTACTACTATTACTCCACTCATAGACCGCTATCCAGCATGCATCTAGAGTATTAAGTTCATGAAAACAGAGTAACGCCTTAAGCAAGATGACATGATGTAGAGGGATAAACTCATGCAATATGATGAAAACCCCATCTTGTTATCCTCGATGGCAACAATACAATACGTGCCTTGCTGCCCCTACTGTCACTGGGAAAGGACACCGGAAGATTGAACCCAAATCTAA
Organism: Triticum urartu; assembly: GCF_056163025.1. Lineage (NCBI taxonomy): Eukaryota > Viridiplantae > Streptophyta > Magnoliopsida > Poales > Poaceae > Triticum > Triticum urartu. The sequence continues at coordinate 413,672,895 of NC_141877.1, read as the reverse complement.
GCACTTCTCCCATTGCGAGAAAGATCAATCTAGTAGGCCAAACCAAATTGATAATTCGAAGAGACTTGCAAAGATAACCAATCATACATAAAAGAATTCAGAGAAGATTCAAATATTGTTCATAGATAGACTTGATCATAAACCCGCAATTCATCGGTCTCAACAAACACACCGCAAAAAGAAGATTACATCGAATAGATCTCCACAAGAGAGGGGGAGAACATTGTATTGAGATCCAAAAAGAGAGAAGAAGCCATCTAGCTAATAACTATGGACCCGTAGGTCTGAGGTGAACTACTCACACTTCATCGGAGGGGCTAAGGTGCTGATGTAAAAGCCCTTAGTGATCGATGCCCCCTCCGGCGAAGCTCTGGAACAGGCCCCAAGATGGGATCTCGTGGATACAGAAAGTTTCGGCGGTGGAATTAGGGTTTTGGCTCTGTATCTGATCGTTTGGGGGTACGTAGGTACATATAGGAGGAAGGAGCACGTCGGTGGAGCAACAGGGGGCCCACGAGAGTGGAGGGCGCGCCTGGGGGCAGGGGGGTAGGCGCGCCCCTACCTCGTGGCCTCCTGTTTTGTTTCTTGACATGGGTTCCAAGTCTCCTGGGTCTTGTTCGTTGAGAAAATCACGTTCCCGAAGGTTTCGTTCCGTTTGGACTCCGTTTGATATTCCTTTTCTTCGAAACCCTGAAATAGGCAAAAAACAACAATTCTGGGATGGGCCTCCGGTTAATAGGTTAGTCCCAAAAATAATATAAAAGTGGATAATAAAGCCCAATAATGTCCAAAACAGTAGATAATATAGCATGGAGCAATCAAAAGTTATAGATACGTTGGAGACGTATCAAGCATCCCCAAGCTTAATTCCTGCTCGTCCTCGAGTAGGTAAATGATAAAAACAGAATTTTTGATGCGGAGTGCTACTTGGCATAATTTTAATGTAATTCTTCTTAATTGTGGTATGAATATTTAGATCCGAAAGATTCAAGACAAAAGTTCATATTGACATAAAAATAATAATACTTCAAGCATACTAACTAAGCAATTATGTCTTCTCAAAATAACATGGCCAAAAAAGTTCGTCCCTACAAAATCATACAGTTTAATCATGCTACATTTTCGTCACACAAGAATTCTCTCATCATGCACAACCCCGATGACAAGCCAAGCAATTGTTTCATACTTTAGTAATCTCAAACCTATAAACTTTCACGCAATATATGAGCACGAGCCATGGACATAGCACTATGGGTGGAATAGAATATAATGAGGGGGTTATGTGGAGAAGACAAAAAGGGAGAAAGTCTCACATCAACGAGGCTAATCACTGGGTTATGGAGATACCCACTGATTGATGTTAATGCAAGGAGTAGGGATTGCCATGCAACGGATGCACTAGAGCTATAAATGTATGAAAGATCAATAAAAGAAACTAAGTGGGTGTGCATCCAACTTGCTTGCTCACGAAGACCTAGGGCACTTGAGGAGGCCCATTGTTGGAATATACAAGCCAAGTTCTATAATGAAAATTCCCACTAGTATATGAAAGTGACAAAACAAGAGACTCTCTATCATGAAGATTACGGTGCTACTTTGAAGCACAAGTGTGGCAAAGGATAGTAACATTGTCCCTTCTCTCCTTTTCTCTCATATTTTTTATCTGGCATTTCTCCTTTTTTATATGGCCTTTCTCTTTTTTTATAATTCTTCACTTGGTACAATGCTCTAGAAAATGATGATCATCACACCTCTATTTATTTACAACTCAATGATTACAACTTGATGCTAGAACAACAGATGACTCTATATGAATGCCTCCGGCGGTGTACTGGGATGTGCAATGAACCAAGAGTGACATGTATGAAATAATTATGAACGGTGGCTTTGCCACAAATAATATGTCAACTACATAATCATGGTAAGCAATATGACAATGATGAACGCATCATGATAAACGGAATGGTGGAAAGTTGCATGGCAATATATCTCGGAATGGCTATGGAAATGCCATAATAGGTAGGTATGGTGGCTGTTTTGAGGAAGATATAAGGAGGTTTATGTGTGAAAGAGCGTATCATATCACGGGGTTTGGATGCACCAGCGAAGTTTGCACCAACTCTCTATGTGAGAAAGGGCAATGCACGGTACCGAAGAGGCTAGCAAGGATGGAAGGGTGAGAGTGCGTATAATCCATGGACTCAACATTAGTCATAAAGAACTCACATACTTATTGCAAAATCTACAAGTCTTCAAAAACCTCGGCACTACGCGCATGCTCCTAGGGGGATAGATTGGTAGGAAAAGACCATCGCTCGTCCCCGACCGCCACTCATAAGGAAGACAATCAAATAACACCTCATGTTTCAAATATGTTACATAACGTTTACCATACGTGCATGCTACGGGACTTGCAAACTTCAACACAAGCATTTCTCAATTTCACAACTACTCAGCTAGCACGACTTTGATATGATTACCTCCATATCTCAAAACAATCATCAAGCATCAAACTTCTCTTAGTATTCAAAACACTCATAAGAATTTTTTTACTAATCTTGAATACCTAGCATATTAGGATTTTAAGAAAATTACCATGCTATTTAAGATTCTCAAAATAATCTAAGTGAAGCATGAGAGATCAATAGTTTCTATAAAACAAATGCACCACCGTGCTCTAAAAGATATAAGTGAAGTACTAGAGCAAAACTATATAACTCAAAAGATATAAGCGAAGCACATAGAGTATTCTAACAAATTCTAAATCATGTATGGCTCTCTCAAAATGTGTGTACAGCAAGGCTGATTGTGGTAAACTAAAAAGAAAAGACTCAAATCATACAAGACGCTCCAAGCAAAACACATATCATGTGGTGAATAAAAATATAGCTCCAAGTAAAGTTACCGATAAAAGTAGACGAAAGAGGGGATGCCTTCCATTGCATCCCCAAGCTTTGGCTTTTAGGTGTCCTTAGATTATCTTGGGGGTGCCATGGGCATCCCCAAGCTTAGGTTCTTGCCACTCCTTGTTCCATAATCCATCAAATCTTTACCCAAAACTTGAAAACTTCACAACACAAAACTCAAAGTAGAAAATCTCGTGAGCTCCGTTAGCGAAAGAAAACAAAAGACCACTTCAAGGTACTTTAATGAACTCATTCTTTATTTATATTGGTGTTAAACCTACTGTATTCCAACTTCTCTATGGTTTATAAACTATTTTACTAGCCATAGATTCATCAAAATAAGCAAACAACACACGAAAAACAGAATCTATCAAAAACAGAACAGTCTGTAGTAATCTGTAGCTAGCGCAATATATGGAACCCCAAAAATTCTAAAATAAATTTCTGGACGTGAGGAATTTATCTATTAATGATATTCAAAAATAATTAACTAAATAGAACTTTCAAAATAAAAATGGCAGCAGTTCTCATGAGCGCTAAAGTTTCTGTTTTTACAGCAAGTTTAACAAGACTTTCCCCAAGTCTTCCCAACGGTTCTACTTGGCACAAAATCTAATTAAACACAAAAAACACAACCAAAAACAGAGGCTAGATAAATTATTTATTACTAAACAGGAGCAAAAAGCAAGGAATAAAAATAAAATTGGGTTGCCTCCCAACAAGCGCTATCGTTTAACGCCCCTAGCTAGGCATAACAAGCAAGGATAGATCTAAGTATTGACATCTTTGGTAGGCAATCCATAAGTGGATCTCATAATAGTTTCATAAGGTAATTTAATTTTATTTCTAGAAAAGTGTTCCATGCCTTTCCTTAATGGAAATTGGAATCTAATATTTCCTTCCTTCATATCAATAATTTCAACAATCGTTCTTAGGAAAGGTCTACCAAGATTAATAGGACATGAAGGGTTGCAATCTATGTCAAGAACAATAAAATATACGGGCACATAATTCCTACTTGCAACAATAAGAACATCATTAATTCTTCCCATAGGTTTCCTAATAGTGGAATCCGCAAGGTGCAAGTTTAGAGAGCAATCATCAAAATCACGGAAACCTAACAAAACACACAAAGTCTTTGGAATCGTGGAAACACTAGCACCCAAATCACATAAAGCATAGAATTCATGATCTTTAATTTTAATTTTAATAGTTGGTTCCCACTCATCATAAAGTTTTCTAGGGAAAGAAACTTCCAATTCAAGTTTTTCTTCATAAGATTGCATCAAGGCATCAACGATATGTTTAGTAAACGCTTTATTTTGACTATAAGCGTGAGTAGAATTTAGCACGGATTGCAAAAAGGAAATACTACCAATCAAAGAGCAATTTTAATAATTAAATTCCTTGAAATCCAAAATAGTGGGTTTAGCAACATCTAGGGTTTTAATTTCTTCAATCCCACTTTTATCAATTTTAGCATCAAGATCTAAAAACTCCGAATTCTTGGAACGCCTTCTAGGTAAAGGTGGATCATATTCAGTCCCATCATTATCAAGATTCATATTGCAAAACAAAGATTTAATAGGGGACACATCAATAACTTTTAGATCTTCATTTTTATTTTCATAGGAACTAGAAGAACACGCTCTTATAAAGACGTCTTTCTTAGCACGCATCCTAGCGGTTCTTTCTTTGCACTCATCAATGGAAATTCTCATGGCTTTGAGAGACTCATTGATATCATGCTTATGTGTAATAGATCTAAGTTTCAAAGAATCAACATCAAGAACAATTCTATCAATGTTCCTAGCCAAATCATCAATCTTAAGTAATTTTTCTTCAATCATAGCATTGAAATTCTTTTGTGAAGTAATAAATTATTTAATATTAGATTCAAAATCAGAGGGCATCTTATTATAATTTCCATAAGAATTGTTGTAGGAATTACCATAATTATTAGGGGGATTACTAGGATAAGGCCTAGGATTAAAATTTCCTCTATACGCATTATTACCAAAATTGTTCCTACCAATAAAATTCACATCCATAGATTCATTATTATTCTCAATCAAAATAGACAAGGGCATTTCATTAGCATCAGAAAAAACACTCTTAATAGCAAATAATTTCATAAGTTCATCCATCTTTCCACTCAAAACATTAATTTCTTTTATCGCATGCACCTTTTTATTAGTAGATCTTTCAATATGCCATTGATAATAATTAACCATAATATTATGTAGGAGTTTAGTAGCTTCTCCTAAAGTGATTTCCATAAAAGTTCCTCCCGCGGCCGAATGTAAAAGATTTCTAGAAGGAAAATTCAATCTGCATAAAATTTTTGTATAATCATCCACAAATTCAAACCATGAGTAGGGCAATTACGTATCATTAATTTCATTCTCTCCCAAGCTTGTGCAACATGTTCATGATCAAGTTGCTTAGAATTCATAATATCGTTTCTAAGAGAGATGATCTTAGCGGGAGGAAAATACTTAGAGATAAAAGCATCTTTGCACTTATTCCATTAACCAATACTATTTTTAGGCAAAGACGAAAACCAAGCTTTAGCACGATCTCTAAGCGAAAAAGGAAATAGCTTCAATTTAACAATATCATTATCCACGTCTTTCTTCTTTTGCATATCACACAAATCAACGAAGCTATTTAGATGGGTAGCGGCATCTTCACTAGGAAGGCCGGAAAACAGATCTTTCATGACAAGATTCAGCAAAGCAGTATTAATTTCACAAGATTCAGCATCAGTAAGAGGAGCAATCAGAGTGCTAATAAAATCATTGTTGTTGGTATTGGTGAATTCACACAATTTAGTGTTATCTTGAGCCATCGTGACAAGCAAGCAAACTAACACACAAGCAAACAAAAAGCAAACGGGCAAAAAGAGGCAAACAGCAAAGAGAGGGAGGATAGAGAGAGAGGGCGAATAAAACGGCAAGGGTGAAGTGGAGGAGAGGAAAACGAGAGGCAAATGGCAAATAATGTAATGCGAGAGATAAGGGTATGTGATGTGTACTTGGTATATTGACTTTTGCGTAGACCTCCCCGACAATGGCGCCAGAAATCCTTCTTGCTACCTCTTGAGCACTACGTTGGTTTCCCCTGAAGAGGAAGGATGATGCAGCAAAGTAGCGTAAGTATTTCCCTCAGTTTTTGAGAACCAAGGTATCAATCCAGTAGGAGGCTATACGCGAGTCCCTCGCACCTGCACAAAACAAATAAATCCTCGCAACCAATGCGATAAGGGGTTGTCAATCCTTACACGGACACTTAAGAGAGTGAGATCTGATAGATATGATAAGATAATATTTTTGGTATTTCATGATAAACATGCAAAGTTAAAAAAAAGCAAAGTAAAAAGTAAAGGAAATAAATAAGTATTGGTAGATTAATATGATGACGATAGACCCGAGGGGCATAGGTTTCACTAGTGGCTTCTCTCGAGAGCATAAGTATTCTACGGTGGGTGAACGAATTACTGTTGAGCAATTGACAGAATTGAGCATAGTTATGAGAATATCTAGGTATGATCATGTATATAGGCATCACATTCGAGACAAGTAGACTGACTCCTGCCTACATCTACTACCATTACTCCACTCATAGACCGCTATCCAGCATGCATCTAGAGTATTAAGTTCATGAAAACAGAGTAACGCCTTAAGCAAGATGACATGATGTAGAGGGATAAACTCATGCAATATGATGAAAACCCCATCTTGTTATCCTCGATGGCAACAATACAATACGTGCCTTGCTGCCCCTACTGTCACTGGGAAAGGACACCGGAAGATTGAACCCAAATCTAAGCACTTCTCCCATTGCGAGAAAGATCAATCTAGTAGGCCAAACCAAATTGATAATTCGAAGAGACTTGCAAAGATAACCAATCATACATAAAAGAATTCAGAGAAGATTCAAATATTGTTCATAGATAGACTTGATCATAAACCCGCAATTCATCGGTCTCAACAAACACACCGCAAAAAGAAGATTACATCGAATAGATCTCCACAAGAGAGGGGGAGAACATTGTATTGAGATCCAGAAAGAGAGAAGAAGCCATCTAGCTAATAACTATGGACCCGTAGGTATGAGGTGAACTACTCACACTTCAACGGAGGGGTTATGATGTTGATGTAGAAGCCCTCCGTGATCGATGCCCCCTCCGACGGAGCTCCTGAACAGGCCCCAAGATGGGATCTCGTGGATACAGAAAGTTGCGGCGGTGGAATTAGGGTTTTGGCTCCATATCTAATAGTTTGGGGGTACGTAGGTATATATAGGAGAAAGGAGTACGTCGGTGGAGCAACAGGGGGCCCATGAGGGTGGAGGGCGCGCTTGGGGGGGGGGGTGCACCACCTACCTCGTGGCCTCCTCTTTTGTTTCTTGACGTGGGGTCCAAGTCTCCTGGGTCTTGTTCGTTGAGAAAATCACGTTCCCGAAGGTTTCATTCCGTTTGGACCCCGTTTGATATTCCTTTTCTTCGAAACCCCGAAATAGGCAAAAAAACAGCAATTCTGCGTTGGGCCTCCGGTTTATAGGTTAGTCCCAAAAATAATATAAAAGTGGATAATAAAGCCCAATAATGTCCAAAACAGTAGATAATATAGCATGGAGCATTCAAAAATTATAGATACGTTGGAGACGTATCAAATCTCTATTAAAATATATAGTGGTCCAACTCCAACAAACGTAACCATTTCAAAATAAACAAATAATTATGAGTTTCCAAATGACTCAAAACTTTATGTGCCGTTCCAAGATATTGCGCTTGAATTGTGTGCCAAATTTCAAGCTCAACTAAATTCATTTGCTATAGCAAGTAAATAGAAAACAATTGTAGAAATGTAAAGAAAAGAGAAAAGAGAGACGAAGGAGATGACCTAATATACTGCCACTGTGGCCCATTTAGCAAAAATCAACCCAGCCGCCCCCACACGCCCTCTTCTTCTCGCTACAGGAGGCTGGGATGGCCGTGGAGACCATCTACCGGCCGTGGCCACTTGCGTGGCGGCTATCCTACCCCTCCCGGCGTCCTACTCGGCCTACAAGTCCTCCCTGACCCCCCTTGATGAACCCTAGCTATTTCCCCCGCTCAATCACTCCACCACCTCGCTCCCCTCTCTCTCCCCAACACAGCCGCCGTCGTGCGCCACTCGAGCCCGCGGGCACCGGCGCCCCCGCGCCTGGGAACCTTGTCTGAGAGGTGCGCTGGCCACCGTTTCTTCTTCCTCGACCGTCGGTTGAAGCCGGGGCGATCTACAATGAAGGAATCGGGCCCTTCTTCGTCCTCGGCCGCGGCTTCTTCTCCGGCGAACTCCGGCGCCATCGATCCTTCCCGAGCCTGCTGCCCTCCCCTACTGAACCATAGTGAGCACCCTCTCCCCCTCGTCCTATTTGCTTCAATCCTCATGCCTCTAGCCTCTTCCCGCCGTAGCCGTAGACCACCGCACCGCGCCCGAGCTCCTGTCGAGCTCACAGTTGCCCCGCCTCTGCCCGCGCTCCTCGCGCCCCGGCCTTCTGCTGCGGCCACGCCCTACACAGCGCACGCTCGCTCTCCTGCCCGCCCCGCTACCACCGCCGCTGCCATGCTCGGCAGCGTGCGTCCGCGTGCTCCGGCGATGCCCGCACGGCCCCACGCCCGCCGCTCCCTGATGCTCACGTCCCGCACTACTGCAGCCCGCCGCCGCCTGCTGCCGTTGCCCTATGCTGCTTCCACTATGCCGCTGCCGCCTGGCCGTGGTCGCCGTCGCTAGCTGGCGCAGTCCGCGCGCGCGATGCCGCGCCCGGCGCTGCTCGCTGCTCCCAGAAGTGGTGGACCGTTTCCTCAGACTGTTGTCGTATGCCCATGATAGTGCTTATATCTGGGTGGGTGGGTGGTTTGAAATCCGAACCCTGACCCAATTTAGGATCCGGAGTTTGCAGAACATCCGAACTTAGTAGTTCAGGCTCCGGGATGTCAACTGATTTTTTGTATGTTCGGAGGACAAGGCATGTCTTTCTGCAGGTAGGTGTATGGCTCTTCAAGCTCGGAGATCCGAACGTAGTTCGTCCTCAATATAGAGGAAGAGTTGTCGTCTTGCTCCTCTACTACCGCTATTTGATGGGTGATCGGCGGAGTTATAATTTCTCTCTGATCGGGTTTAATCCCAATTCGATCATAGTTTGTGGCGACCCCCAGGGCGGCGATGTGACCTAGGAGCTCGTTTAAAGACGAAAGCTTCGCCGGATCCATCTGCTTGGAGTATTTGGAGTCAGCATGGAGGGGATTTTCGAGTACCCGAGAAGTCATCGTCGGCTTAACAGCCGAACGGGCGGTCATGATGAAGCCGCCCAGCCGGAGGGTTTGGCATAGGGCCAGTGCTCCTCCGGAGGTGATGTTGTCCTTGAGAACAAGGCGAGCCATCGATCCTATCTTTCGACATCACAGCGGAACTCTCAATGAAAGCACCAATGTCGGTGTCAAAACCGACGGATCTCGGGTAGGGGGTCCCGAACTATGCGTCTAAGGTCGATGGTAACAGGTGATAGGGGACACAATGTTTACCCAGGCTCGGGCCCTCTCTATGGAGGTAACACCCTACTTCCTGCTTGATTGATCTTGATCAATATGAGCATTACAAGAGTTGACCTACCCTGAGATCGTAATGACTAAACCCTAAAATTCTAGCCTGTCTGACTATGATTATCAGGAATCTGTCTACGGACCTAGCCCTCCGATTTATATAGACACCAGAGGGATCTGGGGTTACATAAGGTTGGTTACAAAGAAAGGAATATTCATATTTGGTCGCCAAGGAGAGTCCCACCCGGACATGGGTAAAGTCTTCGGTCTTTGTATCTTCAGATCCCATCACTCCGTCCCACGTCTAATCCAGGACTCCCTCAGTAGCCCCCGAACCAAACTTCAATGACGAGGTGTCTAGCGCGCTGATAGTCTTTGGCATTGCATGGCGGGTTCCTCCTCTAATGACTTCAAAGTGATGCATTCGGCTTTCCATTTAATGTCATACCCCTTGGCCGCTACGCCTTCCTGACTTCAGCTTCCACGTGGCGAGTGAATACGAAAGGTCAGGGCATTTTTTCACATACCACCCTAACCGTACAAGAGAGGAGCCTATTTAAAGAGAATAGATCTCAAACCCATCTCACACCCTGCGAAAAAATCCTCAGAGCTTGCTAAGCGGAACCACCCCAACATGGCTAACGGTCCCAGCTATTCCTCTCGTCCCCACGGCTCCAAGAAGGGGGATTGGGAGAGATGCTCCGTATCTCACAGTCAGCTATCAAAGCTGCAAAAGCAGGGCTTTCTTCCCCCCGCGGATCTAGTCCCTGTCCGAGCAGGGCTGACGTCCTTCAATGGCGGGGTTCAGTCGGAGAACTTCCCCAATCCGTCCAGGGGGGAACGAGTATGCTTCGTTCCCTTCTTGCTAAGAGGCGTCAGATTTCCAATCCATCCCTTCCTCCGAGGACTTTTGGAGTATTATGGCCTCCAACTGCATAGTTTTTCCCGCCTCCATCCTGCACATCGCGGGTTATATTGCTCTATGCGAGCTATTCCTAGGCTGGGAGGCCCATTTTGAATTATGGAGAAAACTGTTCTGCCTCGTCCCTCGTAATCAAGAGGGGTCAATATTCGAAGTGGGAGGAGCCGAAGTGTGGCGTATCACCGGGACCGAGTACCTGTCCGGCACGCCGAAGAAGGCTTACAAAGAGTGGCCTTCCGAATGGTTCTATATTGACGATGTCACTCTTCTTGATCTAGTCTGAATGGGCCTCCCCAAATTTTCAAGCGCTCCGTTGAAGAAACGCCACAGCTGGCGTCCTCGGAGCCTCGAGGAGGAGGATAGCACATAAGTCAGTCAGTTGATGGGCAAGATTAGGATGCTCGCCCAGTCCGGATTGTCAATAAATGAGGTAATGGCGATCTCCATAGTGCGGGGGGTCCAACAACTCCAATACAGAGGGCTTCCCATGTGGCACTATAATGGGGAAGACGACGCCTCACGCTGTGGTCGGAAGGGTGCGAAAACCCCCGCCGCTTTGGTCAAAATATTGGTTGAACTATACAAAGGGCAGAAGGTCAAAATATCACCTGTCTCCAATGTCGAGATGGCTTTTCCATGTATAATCCTCCTAGCTGGGTAAGCTCCAATCCCACCATTTTACTCCTCTCCCTGAATCACTTTCGATAGACAGTAACCTATCCACTCGCTACAGGAATGGCAGAAGGCTATCGAGGGGATCCATAGCCCTGCTCCCTAGCCAGAGGGTCACAACCGGGACCTTGACCCCAGATTCGAAGAAGATCCGGACATATTTGTGGAGCTCGAGGATGGAGTATTCTATCAGATGAGTTATGATGGTACGGAAGTACCCATCATCGCCGATTACCCCGGTCACCTCCCTGCTTCGCATTTGAGTAATTTAAAAGACACCTTATTCGAAAGAGTTTCCTTAGTATGCCTCACCCACCACACTATTTTGTGTTCCAAAGGGGAGGCACTCGACGCCACAACGTGCACCAGAAGAATCTCCGAGGAGAACGGCGCCCGGGCCGAGCATATCTTCGAAGAGGAAGGCAAATGATAACATGGCAGAACCCTCGTCAAAGAGGTAAGGCCTTCTTTTCAAGAATACATCTTCTGATCGCCACATTAAATCGTGATGCCATTTGTCGCATTCTATCAGGAAAAGTATCCGCCGGACTGTGTCCAGGGATCCAGCCGAACGTGCCTCCACTAGTCAAGTTCCGGACCCTGCCATAAGGACGGGGGCTGACACGGGAGTGGCGCCGAACTGTCCTTACATAGAGGATTTGGACGATATGTCCGTCACGAACTCTGAAGTGGAGAGTGCCATGAATCATCATCGTCGGAGGGCCGCTCTTCGTGACCCCGGCTTTTCAAAGGAGGCATTTGATGCCTTCAGCTCGGCTGATGCATACATTCTAGCTGCTCGGGATGGGCTTGCCAGAGCCACAGACCAGCATCTGAAATATATGCAGGTAAGTGTAGATTTAATAATCATAAACCAGTAGCCCCCGAGACTTAAAGAAGTTGATACAACTGATTTAAGGATCATTGTATAACCAGGTTCTTACGGAGAAGAACAGCCTGTAATCTCAGGAACTAGAAAAGTATCGGACCCAGCTAACAGCTGCCAATGCCGAACTGGAGAAATCCAAGAAGGCGTCTCCTGGTAATGTTCCCCTCCATCGAGAAAACATAATGGTATACCAATAATGCTAACACAGTTGCTCACCTCTTAATAGGATCATTAGATCAACTGCAAGAGCAACTAAAAGCCGCTCAAGGCGGAGAACGAGAAGCCAAAAAACTACTATTCACGGGCGAGAGTGTGCTAACACGAGTTGTGGAGGAGAAGAACAAACTCCAAGATTCCAAGACCCAGCTGGGCGAAGAACTAAAAGATGTGCGGGCCCAGCTGGCTGACTCCGTAAAGGAGAATAAAAGGCTGCGAGGGCAGCGTATTCAGTATGTGGTCGAACTTACCTTCGAATAATTCGAAGGTATAGGGGACTAATAGAGTTATGTCTGCAGGTATGCTGACTGGTCGTCCCGAAGAGGAGATGTCTGAATTCTCGGGCGATCTGCTACAAGAGCTACCGCAAGTGCACGAGCAGGCTCTGCAGGCGATGCGGAGTGTTGCCAAGGCCTTATGGCCATCCGCTTCCCCCCCAGGAAAGATGGAGGAGCTTATACATCTATTCAAGGGAGCGTGGCGGCGCTTTCGATTGTGGAAGATATCGGCCTGTCAGGAAGGTGCACGAGAAGCCTGGGCCATGGTGAAAACACGGTATACCAAGCTTGATCCGAATCATATGGCTCGGGTTGGACCTCTAGGGTCAGATGGAAAAGAAGTTCCCATTAATTTGGTATATAACCAAGTAGAAGTAGCCGCCAAGTATTCCCAGCAGGATTGTAAGTTAGACAGCCTGCTGGATGGTATAGAGGAGGAAATTTTTGAGTCCAAGTGACTATGTACTTCCCTTGAGATATGTAACTCTAGCTGAATTGTAAAATGATTGTCATGTCAGACCTTTTCGCTTTGACCTATGGACCCGAAGGTGCGGAGTGTTTCTGAATACCTGAGCGGTAAAATAGACCGGGGTATGCGTGGAAACCAGGTGTAGGTGTCATAGTTGCTTGAACATACAAGTTGTATCCAGCTAGTTATGTTATATTACATTATGATTGTAAGAAATATCTTCCAGAGAGAATAGCTCCATTAAGGGTTCCTTTCTCTGGGTGTGCATGCGTTAAAATGCATGTCCAAACTGTGATTGGAAAAATCGCAGTATACGTAACATCTAGGGGTTCACCATGGGGTGAACGCAAAAACATCTTTAATCCACCGACCGAATATTCCCTTAAGAACGCTAGCTTTCGGCTTCACCCAGTCTGAGGTACACATCCGGTTGACCCGGCAGTAACAATCGCAGAGGTGCTCCCTTTATGCCCTAGCTGAACTAACGGGAACGTAGGGCATAAGCACAGGAGCCGGGCAACCTAGCTTGGCCAAAACTTAATATCGATGCATATAATGGCGAAGAAAAGATACATATGGGAAAAATGCATATGTGGTGAGCTTGATGCTCAGAAGATAAGAATAAGTTTCTGTCCGGGAAGCCCCCCAGGTATAATGGACGTACATGTTCAGGGATGTGTACGTCACAGGTGCACGGTTTAGTCGTGAGAAAGCTTTAAGGCTTAGAGAAAAAAGGAAGAACGAAAAGAGAGGAAAAAAATAAAGGAAACAACAGGGAGGAGACAAACAAATAGTTCGGCGCTAGGCATGGAATCTTCGGAGTCTGGCCATGTTCCAGGGGTTCGGCTCTAGGCGATTGTCTGATGCAGCACGCAGGCGGTAAGCTCCTCCAGTGAGAACTTCGTCAATGATGAAGGGACCCTCCCACTTGGGCTTCAGTTTGTCCTTTTTATTCTCCGGCAAGCGTAGAACGAGTTCACCAACATTATAAGTCTTGGCCCCATACTTCTCTACTTTGATATCTGCGGGGCTGTTGTTGATAAAATGCGGAACGGGCTTTTGCAACATCACGCTCCTCCTCTAGGGCATCTAGGCTGTCCTACTGATCAAGCTCGGTCTCTCTCTCTCTCTTCGTACATGCGCACTCGAGGTGAGTCATGAATAATATCACAGGGCAACACAACCTCCGCGTCGTACACCATGAAGAAAGGTGTATATCCAGTAGCGCGGTTGGGCGTGGTCCGCAGCCCCCAAAGTACAGAGTCAAGCTCCTCAACCCAGTGCTTGTCTGATTCTCTCAAAGACTGCACTAGTCTGGGTTTGATGCCGCTCATAATAAGACCATTGGCCTGTTCAACTTGACCATTTGTTTGCGGGTGATAGACAGAGGCGTAGTCGAGCTTAATGTCCAGATTAGCACACCAAGTTTTCACCTCATCGGCTGTGAAATTGGAGTCGTTATCTATGATGATGTTGTGTGGAACACCATAACAGTGCACTACACCGGATATGAATTCTATCACTGGCCCTGCCTCGGCCGTTTTAACTGGTTTGGCCTCTATCCACTTCGTGAATTTATCCACCATGACGAGCAGATACTTTCTCTTATGGCTTCCTCCTTTAAGGGGTCGACCATATCAAGCCCCCAGACTGCGAAAGGCCAAGTGATGGGGATCGTTTGTAGAGCGGTTGGGGGCATATGGCTTTGGTTCGCGAAGAGCTGGCATCCGACGCAACGTTGAACAAGGTCCTATGCATCTGCTCGGGCCGTTGGCCAGTAAAAACCTGTACGGAAGGCCTTGCTAACAAGGGCCCGAGCTGCGGCGTGGTGACCGCCGAGACCGGCATGAATTTCAGTCAAGAGCTGCCGCCCCTCTTCCTCGGAGATACATCTTTGAAGAACTCCGGTAACGCTTTTCTTGTAGAGCTCTCCGTCGTGAACCTTGTACGCCTTTGAACGCCGGACAATGCGGCGAGCCTCTTTTTGATCCTCCGGGAGTTCTCTCCTATTAAGGTAGGCCAATAAGGGTTCGGTCCATGGGGCAATGACTGCCATGATGAGATGGGCCGACGGTGTTATTTCGGTGGCTGAGCCCCCGATAATATTGTTGTGTTCGTAATCTGGGGTTTGTGTTCGGATCCGGACTGGTGTTGCCACTCTCCCCTTGCCACACCACGGACAGCTTAAAAAGCCTTTCCAGAAAGATGTTAGGTGGGACAGGGTCGCGCTTAGCTCCGATGCGAGCAAGGACGCCCGCCGCTTGATTACCTTCTCGAGCCACATGATGAAACTCGAGCCCCTCGAACCGAGCCGACATTTTTAGGACGACATTGCAATAAGCCGCCATCTTCAGATCTTTGGCATCAAAATCTCCATTTATTTGAGATATTGCGAGGTTTGAGTCCCCGCGCAATTCCAGGCATTGTATGCCCATGGAGACAGCCATCCGGAGACCATGTAATAAGGCCTCGTATTCAGCTGCGTTATTGGAGTCTGTGTATAATTTTGGAGCATGTACTGGACTACGTCTCTAGTGGGGGACGTTAGAATGACGGCCGCTCCTAATCCTGCCTGCATTTTGGAACCATCGAAATACATAACCCAGTTGGAATATGTGTCGTACTCTTTAGGGAGTTCGGCCTCTGTCCAGTCGGCGACGAAGTCCGCCAGTACTTGGGATTTGATGGCTCGACGCAGTTTGTATGTTATGTCGAATGGACGGAGCTCAATGGCCCATTTGGCTATCCGGCCCGTAGCATCGTGGTTTTTGATTATGTCATTGGGTGGTACTTCAGAAGCCACCGTGATAGAACATTCTTGGAAGTGGTGTCATAGCTTCTGGGATGCCATGAAGACCGCGTATGCTATCTTTTGGTAATGAGGGTACCGAGATTTGCATGGTGTGAGGACAGTGGATACGTAGTATACCGTCTTCTGAAGCGGGAATTTGTGTCCGTCCTGCTCTCACTCAACGACGATCACGACGCTCACCACCTGGTGTGTCGCCGATATGTATAATAACATGGGTTCACCGACGTTCGGTGCGGCCAGGATTGGGTTGCTCGCAAGAAGGGTTTTTATTTCTTCCAGTTCGGTTGTTGCCGCATTCGTCCACTCGAAGTGATCTGTGCGCCGGAGGAGGCGATATAGTGGCAATGCTTTTTCTCCCAATCTGGAGATAAAGCGGCTTAGATCTGCCACACACCCTGTGAGTTTCTGGACCTGTTTAAGGTTCGCTGGCGTAGCCAATTGTGACAAAGCTTGGATTATGGCTGGATTTGCTTCAATTCCTCTATTGGAAACAATGAAGCCCAGCAGCTTTCCAGCAGGGACGCTGAAGACACACTTTTCCGGATTGAGCTTGATGTCATATGCACGGAGGTTGTCGAATGTGAGACGTCAATCGTCTATTAGTGAATCGACGTGCCTAGTTTTAATGATGACGTCGTCCACATATGCTTGAACTGTCTTGCCGGTCTATTTCTCCAGGCATGTTTGAATCATGCATTGGTAGGTGGCCCCAGCGTTTTTGAGCCCGAAGGGCATGGTGTTGAAGTAGAATGACCCATATGGGGTAATGAATGCCGTTGCTGCTTGATCGGACTCCTTCATTTTAATTTGATGATATCCGGAATATGCGTCGAGGAAGCACAGTGAGTCATGTCCTGTGGTGGCATCGATGATCTGGTCGATGCGGGGGAGGGGGAAGGGATCCTTATGGCAGGCCTTATTGATGTCCTTGAAATCGACGCATGGGCGCCAGGATTTATCCTTCTTTGGCACCATCACCAAGTTTGCTAGCCAGTCCGGGTGTTTTATTTCTCTAATGAATCCAGCCTCGATTAGTTTGGCTAGGTCCTCCCCCATAGCTTGAAGTTTGGGTTCAGAAAAGCGCCATAGTGTTTGCTTGACTGGTTTATATCCCTTCAATATATTGAGGCTGTGTTCGGCCAATCTGTGTGGGCTTCCTGGCATATCAGAAGGGTGCCACGCGAATATATCCCAGTTCTCGCGCAGAAACTCTTGTAGCGCGGTGTCGACCGTTGGGTCTAGTTGTGCCCCGATAGATGCTGTCTTCTTGGGGTCTATTGGATGGACTTAGAATTTGACTATTTCTTCTGCTGGTTTGCAGGAGGTGGATTTGGGTCATTTGTCCAGGATTGCATCGTCCCTATCCACCGTGGAGCATAATGCGGTTAATTCTTTAGCTGCGAGGTCTTTAGATAATGCCTCAGGGGCCAGGGATGCGGTTTTAATTTCGGCATGGAGTGCTATGCCCGGATCACTGGCGAGAGTGATTCTGCCATTGGGCCAGGGCATCTTGAGCTTCATATACCCGTAGTGAGGTATAGCTTGGAAGCGTGTAAATGCATCTTGCCCCAATAGGGACTGTTGAAAGGGGCCACTTAGAAGGTTAATTCTTCGGTCCGGTAGTTCTCCGGTGTGCCGAATACCATCTCGAGCGTGATTTTTCCCGCACATCGCGCCTCCCGACTGGGAATAATTCCTCGGAAGGTTGTGCTAATTTGCTCGATGCAGTTCCTGTCTATTTCCATTTTTCTGAGTGTATCCTCATAAATGAGGTTTAGCTGCTGCCGCCGTCCATGAGAATCTTGGTGAGCCAAAATCCGTCCATAATCGGACTAAGGACCATGGCGGCTGGTGCCCGGACTGTCTTGAATTTTGGTTCGTCATCGGCATTGAAGGTTATGGCTGTGTCGTTCCAAGGGTTTGTTGATGTGGTTTGGCAGACTTCGGCGAGGTCGCGGAGTGCCCTTTTGCGCTTATTGTTTGATGTGAAAGTCTCGAAGACCGTCAATACTCTGAGGTCGTCGTCTTGTGGGGGGATACTGCTCTGGGGTGTTTTTGGTGAGGATATCCTCGCCGCTCTTTGCCACCTGCCGGAGTATCCAACATGCTCTAAGGATGTGGGTTGATATAGTATCCGGTGTTGCGTGTAACTTGCATGGTCCATCGAGCCATCCCTCCAAAATAGTTCTGTGTCCCGTAATGGGCTTATATTTCTTTACCATTTGACCGGGCATGCCACGAGGGTGCGTCCTTTTCACCTGAATGAGGGGTTGGGTGGAAACCGGGGGTTCCTAGCAAGCTGCCTGAGTTTCCCAGGCGCTTTCCATTGCGCAATACTTGTATACTATGATTTCCATGTCTGGGAAGCGTGATATCCGACGATGGTTGATGGCGTTGAGGATTCCTTCATCCGTGCAATTGTTGCGGAACACTGAGATCGCGTCTTCGTCGCGGCAATCTTTAATCTTATCTTTGACCAGGAGGAATCAGGCCCAGAAGTGGTGGACTATTTCCTCAGATTGTTGTCGTATGCCCATGAGAGTGCTTATATCTGGCTGGGTGGGTGGTTTGAAATCCGAACCCTGACTCAATTTAGGATCCAGAGTTTGTAGAACTTCCGAACTTAGTAGTTCGGGCTCCGGGATGTCAACTGATTTTTTGGGCTTGTCTTTGATTCTATGTTCGGAGGACAAGGCATGTCTTTCTGCAGGTAGGTGTCTGGCTCTTCAAGCTCGGAGATCCGAACGTAGTTTGTCCTCAATATAGAGTAAGAGTTGTCGTCTTGCTCCTCTACTACCGCTATTTGATGGGTGATCGGTGGAGTTTTAATTTCTCTCTGGTCGGGTTTAAGCCCAATCTGATCATAGTCTGTGGTGACTCCCAGGGCGGCGATGCGATCTAGGAGCTTGTTTAAAGACGATAGCTCCACCGGATCCATCTACTTGGAGTATTTGGAGTCAGCATGGAGGGGATTTTCGATGACCCAAGAAGTCATCATCGGCTTAACGGCCGAACGGGCTGTCATGATGAAGCTGCCCAGCCGGAGGGTTTGGCCTGGGGCCAGTGCTCCTCCGGAGGTGACGTTGTCCTTGAGGACAAGGCGAGCCATAGATCCTATCTTTCGACATCACAGCAGAACTCTCAATGAAAGAACCAATGTCGGTGTCAACACCGGCGGATCTCGGGTAGGGGGTCCCGAACTGTGCCTCTAAGGTCGATGGTAACAGGAAACAGAGGACACAATGTTTACCCAGGTTCGGGACTTCTCTATGGAGGTAACACCCTACTTCCTGCTTGATTGATCTTGATGAATATGAGTATTACAAGAGTTGATCTACCCTGAGATCATAATGGCTAAACCCTAAAAGTCTAGCCTGTCTGACTATGATTATCAGGAATCTGTCTATGGACCTAGCACTTCGGTTTATATAGACACCGAAGGGATCTAGGGTTACATAAGGTCGGTTACAGAGAAAGAAATCTTCATATTTGGTCGCCAAGCTTGCTTCCACGCCAAGGAGAGTCCCATCCGGACACGGGTAAAGTCTTCGGTCTTTGTATCTTCACAGCCCATCAGTCCGGCCCACGTCTAATAGGTTGGACGCCCGAGGAACCCTTAATCCAGGACTTCCTCAGAGGGCCGGCCACAAGGGGCGCGCCCTAAGGGGGGATTCCTAATCATAGTAGGAGTAGGTTTCCCCCTTTCCTAGTCCAAGTAGGAGAGAAAGGAAGGAGAGGAAGAAGAGAAGGAAAGGGGGGATCGCCTCCCTAGTCCAATTCGGTTTGGGCTAGGGGGGCGCCCCACCTTGGCCCGCCTCCTCTCTTCCACTACTAGGCCCATGAAGGCCCAATATTTCCCCCGGCAAATTCCCGTAACCCTCCGGTACTCCGAAAGAAACCCGAACCACTCAGAACCTTTCGGATGTCCAAATATAGCCTTCCAATATATCGATCTTTATGTCTCGACCATTTCGAGACTCCTTGTCATGTCCTTGATCTCATCCGGGACTTCGAACAAAGTTTGGTCATCAAATCACATAACTCATAATACAAATTGTCATTGAACGTTAAGCGTGCGGACCCTACAGGTTCGAGAACTATGTAGACATGACCGAGACACATCTCCGGTCAATAACTAATAGCGGAACCTGGATGCTCATATTGGCTCCTACATAATATACGAAGATCTTTATCGGTCAACCCGCACAACAACATACGTTGTTCCCTTTGTCATCGCTATGTTACTTGCGCGAGATTCGATCGTCGGTATCACCATACCTAGTTCAATCTCATTACCGGCAAGTCTCTTTACTCGTTCTGTAATGCATCATCCCGCAACTAACTCATTAGTCACATTGCTTGCAAGTCTTATAGTGATGTGCATTACCGAGAGGGCCCAGAGTTACCTCTCCAACAATCGGAGTGACAAATCCTAATCTCGATCTATGCCAACTCAACAAACACCATCGGAGACACCTGTAGAGCATCTTTATAATCACCCAGTTATGTTGTGATGTTTCATAGCACACTAAGTGTTCCTCTGGTATTCGGGAGTTGCATAATCTGATAGTCATAGGAACATGTATAAGTCATGAAGAAAGCAATAGTAATAAAACTAAACGATCATTATGCTAAGCTAACGGATGGGTCATGTCCATCACATCATTCTCTAATGATGTGATCCTATTCATCAAATGACAACACATATCTATGGTTAGGAAACTTAACCATCTTTGATTAACGAGCTAGTTATGTAGAGGCATACTAGGGACGCTCTGTTTGTCTATGTATTCACGCATGTATCAAGTTCCCGGTTAATACAATTCTAGCATGAATAATAAACATTTATCATGATATAAGGAAATATAAATAAAAACTTTATTATTGCCTCTAGGGCATATTTCCTTCAGTCTCCCACTTGCACTAGAGTCAATAATCTAGTTCACATCATCATGTGATTTAACACCAATAGTTCACATCTCCATGTGACTAATACCCAAAGGGTTTACTAGAGTCAATAATCTAGTTCGCATCACTATGTGATTAACACCCAAAGAGTGATCATGTTTTGCTTGTGAGAGAAGTTTAGTCAACGGGTTTGCCACATTCAGATCCGTATGTATTTTGCAAATTTTCTATGTCTACAATGTTGTGCATGGAGCTACTCAAGGTAATCGCTCCCACTTTGAATATGTATCCAGATTGAGACTTAGATTCATCCGGATTAGATCGCTCCCTTTACGACAAACTTTTGTCACCTCCATAACCGAGAAACATGTCCTTATTCCACTAAGGATAATTTTGACCGTTGTCCAGTGATCCACTTCTGGATCACTATTGTACCCTCTTGCCAAACTCATGGTGAGGTACACAATAGGTCTGGTACACAACATAGCATACTTTTTAGAACCTATGACTAAGGCATAGGGAATGAATTTTCATTCTCTTTCTATTTTCTGTCGTGGTCGGGTTTTGAGTCTTTACTCAACTTCACACCTTGCAACACAGGCAAGAACTCCTTCTTTGGCTGTTCCATTTTGATCTACTTCAAAATCTTGTCAAGGTATGTACTCATTCAAAAAACTTATCAAGCGTCTTGACCTATCTCTATCGATCTTGATGCTTAATATGTAAGAAGCTTCACCGAGGTCTTTCTTTGAAAAACCGCTTTCAAACACTCCTTTATGCTTTCCAGAAAATTCTACATCATTTCTGATCAACAATATGTCATTCACATATACTTATCAGAAAGGCTGTAGTGCTCCCACTCACTTTCTTATAAATACAGGCTTCACCACAAGTCTGTATGAAACTATATGCTTTGATCAACTTATCAAAGCGTATATTCCACTCCGAGATGCTTGCACCAGTCCATATATGGATAGCTGGGACTTTCACATTTTGTTACCACCCTTAGGATTGAGAAAACCTTCTGGTTGTATCATATACAACTCTTCTTTAATAAATCCATTAAGGAATACAGTTTTGATATCCATTTGTCAGATTTCATAAATGTGGCAATTGCTAACATGATTTGGACAAACTTTAAGCATCGATATGAGTGAGAAAATCTCATCGTAGTCAACATCTTGAACTTGTAGAAAAAACCTTTTTTGACAAGTCGAGCTTTGTAGATAGTAACACTACTATCAGCATCCGTCTTCCTCTTGAAGATCCATTTACTCTCAATGGCTTACCGATCATCGGGCAAGTCCACCAAAGTCCACACTCTGTCCTCATACATGGATTCCATCTCAGATTTCATGGCTTCAAGCCATCTGTCGAAAACCGGGCTCATCATCGCTTCCTCATAGTTCGTAGGTTCATCATGGTCTAGTAACATGACTTCCAGAACAGGATTACCGTACCACTCTAGTGCGAATCGTACTCTGGTTGACCTAGGAGGTTCGGTAGTAACTTGATCTGAAGTTTCATGATCATCATCATTAATTTCCTCACTAATTGGTGTAGGCATCACTGGAACTGATTTCAGTGATGAGCTAGTTTCCAATCCGAGAGAAGGTACAATTACCTCAACAAGTTCTACTTTCCTCCCACTCACTTCTTTCGAGAGAAACTCCTTCTCTAAAAAGGATCCACTCTTTAGCAACAAAGATCATGCCTTCGGATCTGTGATAGAAGGTGTACCCAATAGTTTCTTTTGGGTATCCTATGAAGACGCACTTCTCCAATTTGGGTTTGAGCTTATCAGGCTGAAACTTTTTCACATAAGCACTGCAACCCCAAACTTTAAGAAACGACAGCTTAGGTTTCTTGCTAAACCATAGTTCATACGGTGTCATCTCAACGGATTTTTTAGACGGTGCCATATTTAACGTGAATGCAACTGTCTCTAATGCATAACCCCAAAATGATAGTGGTAAATCGGTAAGATACATCATAGATCGCACCATATCTAGTAAAGTATGGATATGACATTCGGACACACCATTACACTATGGTGTTCCAAGTGGCATGAGTTGCGAAACTATTCCACATTGTTTCAAATGAAGGCCAAACTCGTAACTCAAATATTCGCCTCCGTGATCAGGTCATAGAAACTTTATTTTCTTGTTACGATGATTCTCAACTTCACTATGAAATTCTTTGAACTTTTTAAATGTTTCAGACTTGTGTTTCATTAAGTAGATATACCCATATCTACTCAAATCATCTGTTAAGGTCAGAAAATAATGATACCCGCCACGAGCCTTAACACTTATCGGACTGCATACATCGGTATGTATTATTTCCAATAAGTCAATGGCTTGCTCCATTGTTCTAGAGAACAGAGTTTTAGTCATCTTGCCCATGAGGTATGGTTCGCATGCATCAAGTGATTCCAAAAGCCCATCAGCATGGAGTTTCTTCATGCGCTTTACACCAATATGACCTAAATGGCAGTGTCACAAATAAGCTGCACTATCATTATTAACTTTGCATCTTTTGGCTTCAATATTATAAATATGTGTATCACTACGATCGAGATTCAATAAACCATTTATATTGGGTGTATGACCATAGAAGGTGCTATTCATGTAAACAGAACAACTCTGACTTTAAATGAATAACTGTATTGCAATAAACATGATCCAATCATATTCATGCTCAACGTAAACACCAAATAACATTTATTTAGGTTCAACACTAATCCCGAAGGTAGAGAGAGTATGCGATGGTGAACTTATCAACCTTGGAATCTCTTCCAACACACATCGTCACTTTTCCTTCAACTAGTCTATGTTCATTTTGTAACTCCTGTTTTGAGTTACTAATCTTAGCAACTGAATCAGTATCAAATACATAGGGGTTACTATGAACACTAGTAAAGTACACATCAATAATCTGTATATCAAATATACCTTTGTTCACTTTGCCATCCTTCTTATCCGCCAAGTATTTGCGGTAATTCCGCTTCCAGTGACCATTCCCTTTGCTGTAGAAGCACTAAGTTTCAGGCTTAGGTCTAGCTTTGGGTTTCTTCACGAGAGTGGCAACTTGCTTGCCATTCTTTCTTGAAGTTCCCTTTCTTTCCCTTTGCCCTTTAACTTGAAACTAGTGGACTTGTCAACCATCAACACTTGATGCTTTTTCTTGATTTCTATCTTCGCTGATTTCAGCATCACGAAGAGCTTGGGAATCATTTCCGTTATCCCTTACATATTATAGTTCATCACGAAGTTCTAATAACTCGGTGATAGTGACTAGAGAACATTGTCAATCACTATCTTATCTGGAAGATTAACTCCCACTTGATTCAAGTGATTGTAGTACTCAAACATTCTGAGCACATGCTCACTAGTTGAGCTATTCTCCTCCATCGTGCAGGCAAAGTACTTTGTCATAGGTCTCATATCTCTTAACACGAGCATGAGTCTGAAGTACCAATTTCAATTCTTGGAACATCTCATATGCTCCATGTCGTTCAAAACATTTTTGAAGTCCCAGTTCTAAGACGTAAAGCATGGTGCCCTAAACTATCAAGTAGTCATCATAACGAGCTTGTAAAATGTTCATAACATCTGCATCTGCTCTTGCAATAGTTCTATCACCTAGCGGTGCATTGATACGTCTCCTCGTATCTATAATTTTTGATTGTTCCATGCCAATATTCTACAACTTTCATATACTTTTGGCAACTTTTTAATCTATTTTTGGGACTAACATATTGATCCAGTGCCCAGTGCCAGTTCCTGTCTGTTGCATGTTTTATGTTTCGCAGAATATCCATATCAAACGGAATCTAAATGGGATAAAAACGGACGGAGCTTATTTTTGGAATTTTTGGAAAATTCCAAAAGAAAAATCCACACGAGACGGTGCCCGAAGTGGCCACGAGGCAGGGGGCGCGTCTGCCCCCCTGGGCACGCCCCTGACCCTCGTGGGCCACCCATAAGGCGGTTGATGCCCTTCTTCGGCCGCATGAAAGCTAATTTTCGGGGAAAAGATCACGGCGAAGGTTTCGATCCAATCGGAGTTACGGATCTCAATATATACCAGAAATGGTGAAAGGGCAGCAGAACAGAACGCAGAATCAGAGAGACACAGAGAGACATATCCAATCTCGGAGGGGCTCTCACCCCTCCCATGACATGGAGGCCAAGGACCAGAGGGGAAACCCTTCTCCCATATAGGGAGGAGGTCAAGGAAGAAGAAGACGAAGGGGCCCCCTCTCTTCCGGTGGCGCCGGAACGCTGCCATGGCCATCATCATCATCACCGTGATCTGCACCAGCACCTCCACCATCTTCACCAACATCTCCATCACCTTCCCCCCTCTATCTACAGCGGTCCACTCTCCCACAACCCGCTGTACCCTCTACTTGAACATGGTGCTTTATGCTTCGTATTATTATCCAATGATGTGTTGCCATCCTATGATGTCTGAGTAGATTTTCGTTGTCCTATCGGTGGTTGATGAATTGCTATGATTGATTTAATTTGCTTGTGGTTATGTTGTTGTCCTTTGGTGCCCATCATATGATTGCGTGCATGGATCACACCCTAGGGTTAGTTGTATGTTGATAAGACTATGTATTGGGGGGCAAGAGTGACAGAAGCTTCAACATAGCATAGAAATTGATGCATACGGGATTGAAGGGGGACCAATATATCTTAATGCTATGGTTGGGTTTTACCTTAATGAACATTAGTAGTTGCGGATGCTTGCTAATAGTTCCAATCATAAGTGCATATAATTCCAAGTCAGGGTTGATATGCTAGCAGTGGCCTCTCCCACATAATACTTGCTATCGGTCTAGTAAAGTAGTCAATTGCTTAGGGGCAATTTCGCAACTCCTACCACCACTTTTCCACACTCGCTATATTTACTTTATTGTTTCTTTATCTAAACAGCACCTACCTTTTATTTACGTGCTCTTTATATTCTTGCAAACCTATCCAACAACACCTACAAAGTACTTCTAGTTTCATACTTGTTCTAGGTAAAGCGAACATCAAGCGCGCATAGAGTTTTATCGGTGGTCGATAGAACTTGAGGGAATATTTGTTCTGCCTTTCGCTCCTTGTTGGGTTCGACACTCTTACTTATCAAAAACTGTTGGGATCCCCTATACTTGTGGGTTATCAAGACCTTTTTCTGGCACCGTTGCTGGGGAGCAATAGCGTGGGGTGAATATTCTTGTGTGTGCTTGTTTGCTTTATCACTAAGTAATTTTTATTTGTTGTTCTTAGTTGTTCTCTATCTTTAGTTATGGATATGGAACATGAAATACCAAAAAAATAGGTGTACTTGCTACTCATGGAGATGGGGAACCTCCTAAAACCCTCAATGCTGGTTATGTGAAAAATATTATGTACTACTTTAATAATCCTGAGAAAACCCCATTCAATCATGTAATGGGAGTAACGTTGGATCAACGTGAATACTTTAGGGATTACCGCTTGACACAAAAAGGGAAACTATTATGGGATCAAATTCATATATTGAATTGGTATGCTAGGCAACTTTGCTTGAGATATGATTATACTTGTTGCTCTAAGGTGAAGGCTCCACACCTTCCCTTTTCATGTGAATTTAATGATAATGCAACCTTAGCTTCTTATGGTAATGGTATATATGATTAGTATGATGTGGAACAAATAGAAGAATTTGTTGCTTTTAAGGGTGCTTATGAAATTGAATCTTTGTTTGAAAAGCATGAAGCTTATGATGATGATGTTTATAGGCCTAAAAATTTAGCTATCTTAAAATATTGCTATGATAATTATGAATATAATTCCTATATTAATGCGCTTAGAAATTGATGCATACAGTATTGAAGGGGGGCCAATATATCTTAATGCTATGGTTGGGTTTTACCTTAATGAACATTAGTAGTTGTGGATTCTTGCTAATAGTTCCAATCATAAGTGCATAGAATTCCAAGTAAGGGATGACATGCTAGCAGTGGCCTCTCCCACATAATACTTGCTATCGGTCTAGTAAAGTAGTCAATTGCTTAGGGGCAATTTTGCAACTCCTACCACCACTTTTCCACACTCGCTATATTTACTTTAGTTGCTTCTTTACCTTAACAGCTCCTAGTTTTATTTACGTACTCTTTATTATCTTGTAAACCTATCCAACAACACCTACAAAGTACTTCTAGTTTCATACTTGTTTTAGGTAAAGCGAACGTCAAGCGTACGTAGAGTTGTATCGGTGGTCGATAGAACTTGAGGGAATATTTGTTCTACCTTTAGCTCCTCGTTGGGTTCGACACTCTTACTTATCGAAAACTGCTACGATCCCCTATACTTGTGGGTTATCAAGACCTTTTTCTGGCACCGTTGCCGGGGAGCAATAGCGTGGGGTGAATATTCTCCTGTGTGCTTGTTTGCTTTATCACTAAGTAATTTTTATTTGTTGTTCTTAGTTGTTTTCTATCTTTAGTTATGGGTAGGAAACGCAAAATACCAAAAAAATTAGTTGTACCTACTGAACCAATGGTTGAAGAACCAATCAGAATCTATCACACTGCTGAAGCTTATTACTTGGATCATCTTCGATCCCTATGTGCTCGTGCTGAAACCCCAACTAGCTTAGTTGAGGGCAAATCCTTAGATGAGCATGCTTGTTATGTGCGACACCGTATATCTGAAAAAGGGAAACTATTATGGGGTCAAATTCAACGTTTGCAATGCTATGCTTGGAATTTATGTGAAATATATGATTTTACTTGTTGTTCTGAAAACCCTAAGAAACACCTTCCCTATCAATGTGAGTTTAGTGATAATGGAATCGTATCTTCGTATGCTAAGGGTGTTTACAATTACTATGATGTTCAACAAATTGAAGAATTTGTTGCTTTTGAGGGTGCTTATGAAATTGCTTCTTTGATTGAAAAGTATGATGCTACTTTTCACAAATCTGAAAATTTTGCTATAATTGAATATTGTTATGAGAATTATGCTTCTAATGCTTATGTTAAACTATATATTGAGGACTACTCCGCTATCCAAGAAGAGACTAATATTTTGCAGGAGTCTATGGAAGAAGAAATTGATGAAACTGTGAGCTCATTGGATGAAAAAGATGAGGAGGAGAGCGAAGAACAAAAGGAGGAAGAGCGGATTAGCTACCCGTGCCCACCTTCTAATGAGAGTAACTCTTCAACTCATACATTGTTTAATTTCCCTTTGTGCATACCGGAGGATGATTGTTATGATCGCATTGATTCTTTTGAAATATCCCTTTTTGATGATGTTTGCTATGCTTGTGGCCAAGATGCCAATATGAATTATGCTTATGGAGATGAACTTGCTATAGTTCCTTATGTTAAACATGAAATTGTTGCTATTGCACCCACACATGATTGTCCCATTGTCTTTTTGAATTCTCCAAACTACACTATATCGGAGAAGTTTGCTCTTATTAAGGAATATATTGATGGGTTGCCTTTTACCATTGCACATGATGATTTTGATGAATATAATATGCATGTGCTTGCTGCTCCTACTTGCAATTATTATGAGAGAGGAACTATATCTCCACCTCTCTATGTTTCCAATATGATAAAATTGCAAGAAATTGTTTATACTATGCATTGGCCTTTACTTTGTGTGCATGAATTGTTCCTTTATGACATGCCTATGCATAGGAAGAGAGTTAGACTTCGTCATTGCATGATATATGTTACCTTGTGCTCACTACTAAATTACAAATCGTTGTTAATTAAAATTGGCTTTGATATACCTTGGGATCCGTGTGGATTCACTACTTGAGCACTATAGGCCTAGCTTAATGGCTTTAAAGAAAGCGCTGCCAGGGAGACAACCCGGAAGTTTTAGGGAGTCATTTATTTCTGTTGAGTGCTTTTATATAGTTTAAAAACAACAAAAATAAAGAGGGGAACCCAAAACTTTTTCAAAAAGGAAAGCGAAAGTGAGAAAGACAAGCATTGTTGAAGTGGGAGCTAGCCTTGAACTTTGTTCATGCTCACGGAAACTTTGTGAATCTTGATTACAGGAACTTTTCAATAAAGACAATTATACCCTTGTACAATTCCATTGTATTATAAAAATAATGTGCCAAGGTTTGCCTTTAGGATGTTTACATTTGCTTGATGGTTTGTACGGTGCAGGACAGAAACTTTGGCTGTAGTGAGCGATTTTACATTTTTTGCTGGAAGGTCAAATGGTTCTAATTCTTTTTTCTCTGTCTTCCTGTAAAAATTGTTTATTTTTCCTAATTTTGGTAGAATTTTTCAAGTATCAGAAGTATGGTGAATGTTCAGATTATTAGAGACTGTTCTGTTTTAGACAAATTCTGTTTTTGATGCATAGTTTGCTTGTTTTGATGAAACTATCAATTTATATCTGTGGATTAAGCCATTAAAAAGTTATATTATAGTAGACACAATGAAAAAACAAAATATGAATTGGTTTGCAACAGTACTTAGAGTAGTGATTTGCTTTATTATACTAACGGATCTTACCGAGTTTTCTGTTGAAGTTTTGTGTGGATGAAGTGTTCGATGATCGACAAGGTCTCGATGTGAGAAAAAGGAAGAGAGGCAAGAGCTAAAGCTTGGGGATGCCTGAGGCACCTGAAGTAAATATTCAAGGAGACTCAAGCGTCTAAGCTTGGGGATGCCCAGGAAGGCATCCACTCTTTCTTCAACAAATATCGGTATGTTTTCGGATTCGTTTCGTTCATGTGATATGTGCAATCTTGGAGCGTCTTTTGCATTTAGTTTTCATTTTTCTTTTATACACCATGCTGGTATGATATAGTCCTTGGTTGATTTATAGAATGCTCTATGCACTTCACTTATATCTTTTGAGTATGGCTTTATAGAATGCTTCATGTGCTTCACTTATATCATTTGAAGTTTGGATTGCCTATTTCTCTTCACTTAGACAACCGTCATTTGTAGAATGCTCTTTTGCTTCACTTATATTTGTTAGAGCATGGGCATACCTTTTGTAGAAAGAATTAAACTCTCTTGCTTCACTTATATCTATTTAGAGAGATGGCCGGAATTGGTCATTGACATGGTTAGTCATAAAATCCTACATAAAACTTGTAGATCACTGAATATGATATGTTTGATTCCTTGCAATAGTTTTGCGATATAAAGATGGTGATATTAGAGTCATGCTAGTGGGTAGTTGTGGATTGTAGAAGTACTTGTGTTGAAGTTTGTGATTCCCGTAGCATGCACGTATGGTGAACCGTTATGTGATTAAGTCGGAGCATGATTTATTTATTGATTGTCTTCCTTATGAGTGGCGGTCGGGGACGAGCGATGGTCTTTTCCTACCAATCTATCCCCCTAGGAGCATGCGCGTAGTACTTTGTTTCGATAGCTAATAGACTTTTGCAATAAGTGTGATTTCTTTATGACTAATGTTGAGTCCATGGATTATACGCACTCTCACCCTTCCACCATTGCTAGCCTCTCTAGTATCGCGCAACTTTCGCCGGTACCTTAAACCCACCATATACCTTCCTCAAAACAGCCACCATACCTACCTATTATGGCATTTCCATAGCCATTCCGAGATATATTGCCATGCAACTTCCATCATCATCATATACATGACTTGGGCATTCATTTTCATATTGCTTTGCATGATCGTAAGATAGCTAGCATGATGTTTTCATGGCTTGTCCATTTTTTCATGTCATTGCTACGCTAGATCATTGCACATCCCGGTACACCGCCGGAGGCATTCATATAGAGTCATATCTTTGTTCTAGTATCGAGTTGTAATATTGAGTTGTATGTAAATAAAAGTGTGATGATCATCATTATGAGAGCATTGCCCCAGTGAGGAAAGGATGATGGAGACTATGATTCCCCCACAAGTCGGGATGAGACTCCGGACTTTAAAAATAAATAAAAGAGGCCAAAGAAGCCCAAAAAAGAGGCCAAAGAATCCCACCAAAAAAATAATAATAAAAAAATGAGAGAAAAAGAGAGAAGGGGCAATGTTACTATCCTTTTTCCATACTTGTGCTTCAAAGTAGCACCATGTTCTTCATATATAGAGTCTCTTGAGTTATCACTTTCATATACTAGTGCGAATTTTCATTATAGAACTTGGCTTGTATATTCCAACGATGGGCTTCCCCAAATGCCCTAGGTCTTCATGAGCAAGCAAGTTGGATGCGCACCCACTTAGTTTCAGTTTGAACTTTCATATACTTATAGCTCTAGTGCATCCGTTGCATGGCAATCCCTACTCACTCACATTGATATCTATTAATGGGCATCTCCATAGCCCGTTGATACGCCTAGTTGATGTGAGACTATCTTCTCCTTTTTGTCTTCTCCACAATCACCATTCTATTCCACCTATAGTGCTATGTCCATGGCTCACGCTCATGTATTGCATTAAAGTTGAAAAGGTTTGAGAACGTCAAAAGTATGAAACAATTTCTTGGCTTGTCATCGGGGTTGTGCATGATGTGAATATTTTGTGTGGTGAAGGTGGAGCATAGCCAGACGATATGATTTTGGAGGGATAACTTTCTTTGGCCTTGTTATTTTGAAGAGACATGCTTGTTTTATTAGTGGTCTTGAAGTATTATTGTGTTTATGTCAAATGATAGACTATTTCTTTGAATCACTCGTATCCTAATATTCATGCCATGATTAGATATGTGATCAAGATTATGCTAGGTAGCATTCCACATCAAAAATTATCTTTTTTATCATTTACCTACTCGAGCGAGCAGGAATTAAGCTTGGGGATGCTGATATGTCTCCGTCGTATCTATAATTTTTTATTGTTCCATGCCAATATTCTACAACTTTCATATACTTTTGGCAACTTTTTATACTATTTTGGGACTAACATATTGATCCAGTGCCCAGCGCCAGTTCCTGTCTGTTGCATGTTTTATGTTCCGTAGAATATCCATATCAAACGGAATCCAAACAGGATAAAAATGGATAGAGCTTATTTTTGGAATATTTGGAAAATTCTGGAAGAAAAATCCACGCGAGACGGTGCCCGAAGTGGCCACGAGGCCGGGGGGCGTGCCTGCCTCCCTGGGCGTGCCCCTGACCCTCATGGGCCACCCATAAGGCGGTTGATGCCCTTCTTCAGCCACAAGAAAGCTAATTTTCGGAAGAAAAAAATTACGGCGAAGGTTTCGATCCAATCGGAGTTACGGATCTCCATATATACCCGAAACGGTGAAAGGGTAGCAGAACAGAACGCAGAATCAGAGAGACACAGAGAGACAGATCCAATCTCGGAGGGGCTCTCGCCCCTCCCATGACATGGAGGCCAAGGACCAGAGGGGAAACCCTTCTCCCATCTAGGGAGGAGGTCAAGGAAGAAGAAGACGAAGGGGCCCCCTCTCCCCTTCTCTTCTGGTGGCGCCGGAACGTTGCCGTGGCCATCATCATCATCACCGCGATCTACACCAACACCTCCGCCATCTTCACCAACATCTCCATCACCTTCCCCCCTCTATCTACAGCAGTCCACTCTCCCGCAACCCGCTGTACCCTCTACTTGAACATGGTGCTTTATGCTTCGTATTATTATCCAATGATGTGTTGCCATCCTATGATGTCTGAGTAGATTTTCGTTGTCCTATCGGTGGTTGATGAATTGCTATGATTGATTTAATTTGCTTGTGGTTATGTTGCTGTCCTTTGGTGCCCATCATATGATTGCGCGTGTGGATCACACCCTAGGGTTAGTTGTATGCTGATAGGACTATGTATTGGAGGGAAAGAGTGACAGAAGCTTCAACATAGCATAGAAATTGATGCATACGGGATTGAAGGGGGACCAATATATCTTAATGCTATGGTTGGGTTTTACCTTAATGAACATTAGTAGTTGTGGATGCTTGCTAATAATTCCAATCGTAAGTGCATAGAATTCCAAGTCAGGGATGACATGCTAGCAGTGGCCTCTCCCACATAATACTTGCTATCGGTCTAGTAAAGTAGTCAATTGCTTAGGGGCAATTTCACAACTCCTACCACCACTTTTCCACACTCGCTATATTTACTTTATTGTTTCTTTATCTAAACAGCCCCTACCTTTTATTTATGTGCTCTTTTATATTCTTGCAAAGCTATCCAACAACACCTACATAGTACTTCTAGTTTCATACTTGTTCTAGGTAAAGCGAACGTCAAGCGCACATAGAGTTGTATCGGTGGTCAATAGAACTTGAGGGAATATTTGTTCTGCCTTTCGCTCCTCGTTGGGTTCGACACTCTTACTTATCGAAAACTGTTGTGATCCCCTATACTTGTGGGTTATCATGCATCAAGGACATAATTCTTCTATGAAGCAATGAGGATAATTCTCAGATCACGGACCTAGTCCGCATCATTGCTACTATCATCTTTGAACATATTTTTTCTTAAGGAACATATCAAAAATAAATGGGGAGCTACATCGTGAGCTATTGATCTACAACATAGTTATGCAAATACTATCTGGTACTAAGTTCATGATAAATTTAAGTTCAATTAATCATATTACTTAAGAACTCTCACTTAGATATACATCGCTCTAATCATCTAAGTGATCACGTGATCCATATCAACTAAACCATGTCCGATCATCACGTGAGATGGAGTAGTTTTCAATGGTGAACATCACTATGTTGATCATATCTACTATATGATTCACGCTCAACCTTTCGGTCTCAGTGTTCCGAGGCCATATCTGCAGATGCTAGGCTCGTCAAGTTTAACCTGAGTATTCTGCTTGTGCAAAACTGGCTTGCACCCGTTGTGTGTGAACGTAGAGATTATCACACCTGATCATCATGTGGTGTCTCGGCACGAAGAACTGTAGCAATGGTGCATACTCAGGGAGAACACTTATACCTTGAAATTTAGTGAGAGATCATCTTATAATGCTACAGCCGTACTAAGAAAAATAAGATGCATAAAGGATAAACATCACATGCAATCAAATAAGTGAGATGATATGGCCATCATCATCTTGTGCCTTTTGATCTCCATCTCCAAAGCAACATCATGATCACCATCGTCACCGGCTTGACATCTTGATCTCCATCGAAGTATCATTGTCGTCACGCCAACTATTGCTTCTACGACTATCGCTACCGCTTAGTGATAAACTAAAGCAATTACATGGTGATTGCACTTCATACAATAAAGCGACAACCATATGGCTCCTGCCAGTTGCCGATAACTGTGTTACAAAACATGATCATCTCATACAACAATTTATATAATCACGTCTTGACCATATCAGATCACAACATGCCCCGCAAAAACAAGTTAGACGTCCTCTACTTTGTTGTTGCAAGTTTTACGTGGCTGCTACGGGTTAGCAAGAACCGTTCTTACCTACGGCATAAAAACCACGACGTGGTATAGTGATTGCTTTTTGATCTTCAAAAATAACCATGTTCATTGAATCCGATTGTGGACAAAGTGACACCCGCCGGCCACCTGTGTGCGGAGCACGTCGGTCAAACCAGTCTCATGAACACGGTCATGTAATGTCGGTCCGGGCCGCTTCATCCAACAATACTGCCAAATCAAGAAACAACTAGGGATGACAAGCAATATGTATATACCCACGCCCACAACTCCTTTGTGTTCTACTAGTGCATATAACATCTACGCATAGACTAGGCTCGGATGCCACTGTTGGGGAACGCAATATTTCAAAAAAAATTCCTACGATCACGCAAGATCTATCTAGGAGATGCATAGCAATGAGAGGGGAGAGTGTGTCTACGTACCCTTGTAGACCAAAAGCGGAAGCGTTAAGTAACATGGTTGATGTAGTCGAACATCTTCGCGATCCAACCGATCAAGTACCGAACGCATGGCACCCCTGTGATCTGCACACGTTCAAATCGGTGACGTCCTCGAACTTCTAGATCCAGCTGAGGTTGAGGGAGAGTTTCGTCAGCATGACAACATGTTGACGGTGATGATGAAGTTACCGACGTAGGGCTTCGCCTAAGCACTGCGACAATATGACCGAGGTGGAAATATGTGGAGGGGGGCACCGGACATGGCTAAGAATCAACTTGTGTGTCTATGGGGTGCCCCCTCCCCTGTATATAAAGGAGGGGAGGAGGAGGAGGGCCGGCCACAAGGGGCGTGCCCTCAGGGGGGATTCCTACTCCTAGTAGGAGTAGGTTTCCCCCTTTCCTAGTCCAAGTAGGAGAGAAAAGAAGGAGAGAAAGAAGAGAAGGAAAGGGGGGCCGCCCCCCCTAGTCCAATTCGGTTTGGGCTAGGGGCGGCGCACGGCCCACCTTGGCCTGCCTCCTCTCTTCCACTACTAGGCCCATGAAGGCCTAATACTTCCCCTGACGAATTCCCGTAACCCTCCGGTACTCTGAAAAATATCCGAACCACTCAGAACCTTTCCGATGTCCGAATATAGCCTTCCAATATATCGATCTTTACGTCTCAACCATTTCGAGACTCCTCGTCACTGTTATGACCCCGATCCTAAGTCACATTGATCTATCATGTAACACATCATATCACTTTGCGGCCTCACGCACGGTATTCCCACGGGTGCCACCTTACCTGGCCCGGGACCGTTTGCGCCTTTCGGCTCATGTATATGATAGTGTCGCTAGCATCCATATGACAGAGAACCCGGGCCGACATGACTTGTCATGAACCCAAAGTGGCACTAACTTACATGGACAGGCATACATGACCCATCAACGAACGTGTCGATTTTCAGCGAGTGAATTCGTCTTGTAGCAACTGGTCTAGCAGGACTCCGGGAATTCGGGCTGTAGCAGGCTAACAGGACTCCGAAAGACACCGCGTGACATTTCCCAGAAGGGACAGACACAAGATCAAAGAAGGACACATGCCGGCCAGTCTAAGTGTTCCAGAGCAGTAGCAACTGGGCTAACAGGACTCCGATAAACCGGGCTGTAGAAGACTACCATGGCTCAGTGGAAGCACTAGACTACATTTCCCCATAAGAGAGGCTACCAAGGATAGACAACTAGGTTGTCGGATCCCACGCATACCAAGCATTTCAATCATACACACAATATGCTCGATATGTGTAAATACAGCATGGCATCACAACATAACTCTATGACTCAAAGTATTTATTCATTAGGCTCCGTGGAGCCAAGTATTACAAACATGGGTCTCATGACCCAACAAACAGAGCATACAAGCAACAAGCGGAAGCATAAACATGTCTGAGTACAAACAACTACAAATGGAAAAGGCTGAGAAACTCGACTATCTACAAGACCCTCCCAAGGGTACAAGATCATAGCTGAGGTAACAAGCTACTCGTCGAAGTCCATGACGAACTACTAGTGGGACCAAGGTCTCCTCTACAAAACATAAATAAAGCAAACATGAGTACAAAGGTACTCAGCAAGACTTACATAAGATCCTATGATACACGCATTAGTATCAAAAATGCAATGTGGGGTTTAGTTGCAGCAAGCCAGCTTTGACTTAGTGGCTATCCTGTTCTACGACTACGAGTAAGTTCTTGAGGTAGGAAAGCGGACACGAGTCCACTAATCACCACATCAATACACTACTATGGATTCATTCCTATCTCCCTATGAGAAGGCCATCCATAGCACTCACACTTGTCTTGAACATTTTAGAGTATCCACTTTAAGTTGTCTATGTACCACGTAAGCATCCAAGAAGTCCATAACCATGGACCCGGCTATTCGAATAGATCATGTTAAACCTGCAGGGGTGTCATGAGTTTGTCACGGCAGATGTCCTCGTGAAAGGACTTAGTCGTGGAGCCATCGCAACGGGTTAGCTTAAAGGGGTTAAACCGGACAAGGGGACACGTGATTTTATACTAGTTCGGCCCCTTCGATGAAGGTAAAAGCCTACGTCTAGTTGTGATTGCTATTGCTAGGGGTTCGAAGGCCAGGGAGCGAATCCACTTTGTCTGGCTCTCGAGTTGTTGTCTATCCTTGAACCGCCGCCGGGTCACCCCTTTATATACTCAGGAGGACCCCGGCCGGTCTATAGAGTCCCGATGCTGGCTCATACAAGTGTCCACCTCGGTCTCCTCTTTCCTATCTTACAATGCAAGTTTATACAATCATAGCGGTTTACTACCATGGGCCCTAAATCGCCTGCGGGCTCTGGGCCTCTAAGCCTCATCCGTAAAGCGCCATCTTCTAGGTTTCCTTGAGCTTCAGTATAGGTGAAGGTGAACCGGCCCCTCCTGGGCAGTTTACCCTTAGTGGTTATATCGTCAACATTAGGCCCCAGATTGATTTGAACCTGTTCATGTCAATCTTAAATCCTTAGAAAAACTACTTGAATTTCTGACAATTCTCGTAAACCGCCATATTGTCTTCTCCCTGTGAACTTTGGTGAACCGCCATGACGTCATCTTCTGTCACTGTAGTAAATCATTGTGACGTCATCCCTGTATAAAAAGATTTATGAAGATTCCCTTCTCTTTAATTAATTCCTGAAGATTGAGGCGACAGCTGCATCCTCTTTTGCCGCTTCCGTCGTCGATCTTCCAGTCTGCACCAACTAGGCCGCTGCATCACCCTGTTCGTACCAGATCTCTTGAGATACTCCGCCGCTGCGTGTCCCTGGTAAATACTCCTTTCCTTTACTTGTTAGATCTACATTAGGGTTTCGAAATTTCTTCGGTGTTCATTAGTGTTCATCAGTACTTTTTCTGCTTTTCCTTTAGCATCTTACTGAATCTAGCTAGGCCTGATAGTTTCCCCTTGCGGCTGGATCTGTAGCTTTACTCTGCCGTACTACAACATCTTACTGTTCCTGTATAGATCCTTATCTGAACCTTCTCTGTTCTGTTTAACACCATTGTAGGGCTCAGAAAAATTGGTTTTTTGAACAACGGTAGATCCAAAATTATATCACCATCTTGTGAAACTTGTTTCTGCAACACCTAGCAGATTTTTAGATTGGGTTCTGCCTCCCAAGGGCGGTTTAACCTTTAGTAATTGATAATCCGTCATATGTCATTAGCCCTCTCTTAAACCACCATCTAGACTTGAATAGCAATGTCTGGTTCACTTCATATGTACACCTTGAATTGCCGGTTTAACATTGACAAACACACATGAACCATCAATCGTAAACCGTCCATTTTCCTTTTACAGACTTTGTAAGATGACGAAGCAATTTGCTGCTTGCAACTGGGTTCCATCTCGGATCACAGAAACGCAAATCAATGGATATGTCACCACAGGCGCTTTAGCTTCAAAAAATGTCCTCCATTGGCGAGTTCCTGGCCCTGAGTGCCCTCCTGAGCCTCAAGTTGGAGAAGTGATTGTGTTCATGCAACATTTAGCTCGAGGTTTCAGTCCTCCCGGATCAAAAAATTTCCGGGATGTTCTTGCCAGCTTCCAACTCCATCCTCAAGATATTGGACCAAATTCTGTGTCCAACATATGCGATTTCCAAGTATTCTGCGAGGTTTACCTGCAACAAGAACCAACTGTCGATCTCTTTCAAGATCTCTTCCACTTAAACCGCCGGACTAAATTTTCTGACGGACCCAATACTGAACTTGGTGGTGTGTCGGTCCAAAAGAGGAAAGAGGTTGAATCTTCTCACGCCAAACTTCACAGCCATCCAAAAGACTGGAACCAAACTTGGTTCTACTGTCGGAATACTGCCCCTGCTGAAGAGAATCCTTTGCCGGGCTACCATCTGCACCGGCTCAGCAATAGCCACCCTTTACCTCAGAGATTGTCTGCCAAAGATCGACAAGCCTATGCACCTCAACTCGCCAAACTCTGGGCTTTCCTTGCCAACGGTTTAACTGGTGTTGATCTCGTCCGCTGTTGGACTTCATGGTGCATTCTACCTTTAAGACGCCGCCCCGGATTGATGTTTGAATATACCGGCAACACCAATGATCCACAACGGTTTAATGAAATAGAACTGACTGATGATGAAGTCACTGAAAGTGTAAAGAAAATACTTGACGAACCGCTCGTCGTATGTACTCAAACTGGTCTGCGCCCTTTTTATGCCTCCAACAAACCGCCAGTAGTAAAAACTTTAACCTTGTACTTTTCCTGATCCTTCTCCCCTTTAACACTGGTATAATAACCCTTTGTGCAATCTCGCAGGCCAGTAGCTTCTTCTGGAAAAGGAAATCTCAAGACAAAGCGGCTAAGGCTCCTCGTGTTAAGACCAAGGTCATCAAGAGAGCTGCCAAAAAGAAAACTATTGAGTCTTTGGAACCGCCAGAGGATGTCGGTGACTCGGCTAAAGAGCTAAAATTTGACTCCCTTGACTTCTATTTCATATATTTTACTGATAATGGTTACTCCCAGGATGATGCGGAGGCCAGCCATGCAGATCATGTTGAGGTAATTTGTCTTTCTGACTCAGAACTTGTGCCGGTTCAACGATTTCGCCGTGCAGTTCAGAAAGTGAAATGCTCTGACCCTCTTGCTCATTTGGATCAAAAACTTTCTTTGAAGACACAACAAACCGAAGGGCGTCGCACAACCCGGCACAATGGTCAACATGTCACTTCTTCCGTTTTACCTCATACACCAAACCGGAAATGTCATCCAGAGGTTGCTTGTTCTCCTGAAAAACTTTATCCTTTGAAAGGTTTCTTCCGATGCCCTCTCAATCCATCTGATTCAAATTACCAGGTGTCTTCTAATTCGTCTGGCGGTTCATCAACCACTCAGCTGCCTCCACTGAAAACCGTCCCTGGGTAAGCATGCAGCCCTCCATTCTCCTTCATAATTCGGTTAATCATGCTAATCCTTGTTTTAATATTAGTGCCAAAGCTCGTCTGAGTAAGAAGGCTAAGACCAGTGCCCCTACCGGCGAAGTTGAACCAGAGGAAACTCCTGAAAATCCTGATAAAAATCTTGATAATATCATGGATGATTCTATCCCGCTGGAGCCAGCTACCAACGCTGATCTGCCGGAAGCTGATCCGGCCACACATGAGGGTACCTCAAGTCCACATGCTACACCTTCAAGTCCGGTTGTTGATCCACTAAGCTCAACTGCTAATCCGCCAAGCCCTGCTACCACTCCTAACCCAGCCAAAGATGATGACGTTATTGTTACTGGCACTGCTTATACCGCTCCGGGCAATCCAGTTATCTTGGCAAAACATACCGCCAAGGATGAGTTTACTTCTATGGGAAAGGGGAAGATGGAAGCTGATTTGTCAAAATATGCTAATCTTTCTGCCCAGGATCTTCATTCCGGATTCTTGAACCGGCTTTATACAAGCCGAGATAATGAAGCTGATTTGGTAAATCTGATGAAGGAACGCTATGAGGTGAACATTTTCATCCTTATCTTTGTATTTTCACTGCCTTGTATCTTGTAGCCCCCAAGGGCCGGTTTAGCTTGTAAAGACAAACTGGGACTTTTGACCATCCATACTGCACTTTGTTGACTTTTAAGTACTTGAACAAATATACATTAGCCCCCAAGTGCCAGGATTGAAACTTGTATTAATCCTCGGGACTTTGAACAAGCAGTAGGAAAGAAGCAATCCGCATTAGCCCCCAAGTTCCAAGTGTAGAACCAGTTGTATGCTTGGGACTTTTGTTAAAATATTGATATGCTCCTCTGATTGTGGCAGGCTGATATAAACCATCAACGCACGCAAATTGCTGATCTTCAAGAGAGCATCAAATCCTATCAAGAAGAATCTTCTAAGGCCAAAGATGAGCTTCGAGCCGCTTTAACTTCCATGGAACAACTTAAGGAACAATTCAAGACTGAACGTGCCAATTGGGACACTGAGAAGGATATATTGCTGAAACGGGCTGAAGACGCCGAGTCCGCTCTTAAACCGGTGGCAGAAGAGCTTTCTGGGTTGAAGCGTCAAGTGAACGCCATGAGCTCCGCGGTATTTGGTAATACTCCTAGCAAGGCATCTGAAATATCCATCTTGTAAGGTGCCGGTTGAAATATGAAATTCTTAAACCGTTGTAGGTAGCCGCATTACTCATCTAGGCTCAGATGTACGGATGAAGCTGAAAGCAGCATATACTCTGCTTGAACAACTATACGCCGGTGCCCAACAGGTTATCTGCGCAACATCCTACGACAATCCGGCCCCAACACTGATCAAGGACACTCTGGCAAGGCTATCCATGGCACCAGCACAGATAGAAGAGGTAAAGCGATCCGCTGCCAGGGTTGGCGCTTTGTTGGCACTCACCCGAGCCAAAGCGTGGATAGCCGACTTGGATCCGGTTGATCTCGCCAAAGGCTTTCCAAGCACACAAGAAAACGGGGAAGATTTTGATGATGAAGCCCTTAAAAAAGTTACAAGGGAAATGTCCTCTGGCGAGTCAGCTGGTAGAAGATGCTAACTTGACTGTTCACCGGTCTTATTATGATGCCAACAACAAACGGGTTAATGCTGTCATGCCGGAAGCGCAAAATCTTATTCCGCCAATCCGTAAGCACACTTATGCCCCTGACATTGATCTGTCGGAACTTATAAGTGAAGAAGCTATCTTTCAGGACTTAACCCAGATTGACTGGACCACCACAAAATTCCAGCCGCTAGGTGGGGAGGAGGAGGCTGATCCGACGCCAAATGACCCATCAACTTCACATCAACATGGTAATGAGGCTTGATCCGGCAATCAGAGTGATGCTCCATAAACTTTGTTCTGTTGGAAACACCATACTTTGGGCCTTCAAGCGCCTTGTAATAGGCTAGTGAAAATACTTTAATCCGTTGCCATCGTGCACTGGGACACACTTTGCGTTGATCCGTCATCATAATTTCAGTACTGGCTTATGTATTTTCACAATATTATGCAATCCCTGTGTCTGCATAAGAAAAATCTGTCCGGGCGGTTTACCACCGGCCGGGTCAAAATACCCAACACAACTTGGTAAGCAACTATGGTTGCAGCAATAATAAATCATACCTGTGATACGAAACATTGCTGTTGGTTTAC
This sequence comes from Triticum urartu, assembly GCF_056163025.1. NCBI lineage: Eukaryota > Viridiplantae > Streptophyta > Magnoliopsida > Poales > Poaceae > Triticum > Triticum urartu. Next base: position 413,631,255 of record NC_141877.1, on the reverse strand, counting down.
CAATTGTGATTTTAAGAAGGGTGAAAACCCAACTTCCACCATGCCATGCTGGTATATATGATATAGAACCGGGTTGTGATGAACACCGGACGATTGCTGGAGACAAGGTGTCAAAGCCAGACCGGTTTGAAGGATGCCGGGTTACCTTTAATTGTATGCTTTAACAGAAGATCCGTAAGCCATACCAGGTTAAGAAACACTGGTTTAACATAAACCTTACGAAAAAACAAAAACTTGGCAAGAAGCAAACAAAAAAAACCATGGTCAAGGCTTTTCAAGGGCTGCCAGGCCCAAATCGAGGCTTTTCATGGGCTGCCAGGCCACTGAGTTAAACCATTTTAACAAAGCCTTTTAAGATGGCCCTCCAACTAACCAATCATCGTTTTAACTTTGACAACTTCAGGGTCTCAATGAGAGTAACTGTCAAACGTTTGACGGGTCGTGCCAGGATTACCTGGATAGGAGTGGCTTACTTGATGAAGGCAGGTTAACCCGGGGTTTTAGGTGAATACACCAAGCTTCCAAGCCGTGGGTCGATACCCGGCTACAAGGGTCCTTTCAAACTCTTTGGTATTTGACACAAAGAGCCCCCAAGTAACTTTGTGAGCTGTGCTCAATGGGTGCCTATGTTTGAGTCGTGCTTTGAGCAATCAAACTCTCTTTGGCCCCTTGGGTGTGAAGCTCCCAAGCTAGGTGGTGGCATGGTAGCCGGGTTAACAGGTAGTACTTCGCTTTATTAGCCGAAGCCCCCCAAGTTAACAGATATTTGAAGAAAAACGGCGAAGACCCTGCTTAATAGCAAGGATGCCGGTTTATTATATTGATCATAATATATACATTGTTGAAATATGTACATAAGAAAAGCCTGTGGCTTCAAGTGTAATAAGGCCGTAGGAGAGCTATGTTCCATGGCCGCCGGGTCTCCTCCTCAAAGCTACGTGAGTCTTCTCGAACGTCAATGAGGTAGTATGATCCGTTGTGCAGATCTTTGCTGACCACAAAGGGCCCTTCCCTAGGTGGGGATAACTTGTGCATATCAGTCTGGTCTTGAATGAGCCGAAGTACCAAATCGCCTTCTTGAAAGGTTCTTGTCTTAACCCGGCGGCTGTGATAACGCTGCAGGTCTTGTTGATAAACCGCCGACCGAGCCAAAGCCATGTCCCGTTTCTCATCTAACAGGTCTAGCGCCTCTTGGCGTGCTTGCTTGTTGTCCGCTTCAACATAATTCGCAACCCGGGGCGAGTCGTGATGAATATCACTTGGGAGGACAGCCTCAACCCCGTAAACAATGAAAAAAGGTGTATAACCCGTAGATCGGTTTGGGGTGGTATTTATACTCCATAACACAGATGGTAATTATTCCACCCAACAACCCGGCCTCCACTTCAAAGGGACCATAAGCCAAGGCTTGATACCCTTCAGGATCTCTTGATTCGCCCTCTCAGCTTGACCATTAGACTAGGGGTGAGCCACGGACGCTACATCAAGTCGGATGTGCTCTCGTTGGCAAAACTCCTCCATCTCACCTTTAGAAAGGTTTGTACCATTATCTGTGATGATGCTGTGTGGAAAGCCAAAACGGAAAATAATCTTTTTGAGAAATTGAACCGCCGCGTGGCAGCATCACATTTACTGATAGGCTAGCTTCAACCCATTTGGTGAACTTGTCAACCGCCACCAGCAGGTGGGTCTTCTTGTCCTTGGAGCGCTTAAAGGGTCCAACCATATCAAGCCCCCAAGTAGCAAACGGCCAAGTGATGGGAATCATGCGTAACTCTTGAGCCGGAACATGAGCTCGACGTGAACATTTCTGATAAGCGTCACACCGCTTTACCAAGTCTTCCGCATCAGAATGAGCTGTCAACCAGTAGAACCCATGTCGGAAAGCTTTAGCCACCAAGGATTTTGAACCGGCATGGTGACCGCAATCCGCTTCATGGATTTCACGTAGAATCTCTTGTCCTTCTTCAAGAGAAACACAACATTGGAATACGCCTGAAACGCTAGAACGGTGTAACTCGCCATTGTGAACAACCATAGGCTTGGACCGCCGGACTATCTATCTGGCGAAAAGCTCGTCATCTGGTAATTCGCCCCGGTTCAGATACGCCAAATATGGAACCGTCCAATCCGGAGTGGCATGTAAAGCAGCTACCAACTGGGCCTCCAGATCAGGAACAGCTAAATCCTCCTTTGTAGGCAACTTTACAAACGGGTTATGCAAGATATCTAGAAAGGTATTGGGTGGTACCAGTTTACGCTGAGATCCCAGCCGGCTTAGAGCATCTGCTGCTTCATTCTTGCGCCGGTCGATGTGTTCCACCTGATAACCCTTAAAGTGACCTACTACAATATCCACCTCGCACCTATAAGCCGCCATGAGTGGGTCCTTAGAATCCCAAGTACCAGAAACTTGTTGAGCCACCAGATCAGAATCTCCAAAGCATCGAACCCGGCTTAAGTTCATTTCCTTAGCCACACAAAGGCCGTGGAGTAAGGCCTCATACTCTGCTGCATTGTTTGTACAAGGAAACATTAAGCGGAGAACATAACAAATCTTATCACCTCGAGGGGAAGTGAGGACAACCCCAACCCCCGAGCCTTCCAACTGCCTGGACCCATCAAAGTGAATGGTCCAGTATGTATTATCCGGTTTGTCCTCTGGTGCCTGTAACTCGGTCCAATCATTGATGAAGTCAACAAGCGCCTGAGATTTGATGGCTATTCGGGGCGTATACTTCAAACCATGGGGACCAAGCTCAATTTCACACTTCGCAACCCTGCCAGTTGCTTCTCTATTCTGGATTATATCGCCCAAAGGAGCAGAACTAACCACTGTGATAGGATGGCCTTGAAAGTATTGCTTGAGCTTCCTACTTGCCATAAAAACTCCATACACTAGCTTCTGCCAATGCGGATATCTTCGCTTTGATTCAATCAGTACCTTACTGATATAATAAACTGGTCGTTGAACCGTATATTCTTTTCCAGCCTCCTTACGCTCAACCACAATCGCCACACTGACCGCTCTGGCATTGGCAGCCACATACAACAATAGAGGCTCATTATCAACCGGAGCAACAAGGACTGGCGGTTCAGCCAGCTGCCGCTTCAAATCCCCAAATGCCGCATTGGCGGCGTTACTCCAGACGAATTTATCTGTCTTCTTCAACATCTGATACAGGGGAATCGCCTTCTCTCCCAAACGGCTGATAAACCGGCTGAGGGCTGCAATCCAGCCCGCCAGACGCTGAACATCATTGATACACGCCAGTTTAGCCAAGGATGTGATCGCTTTGATTTTTTCCGGATTGGCCTCAATACCTCTGTTGGACACAAGAAAGCCCAAGAGCTTGCCTGCCGGAACACCAAAAACGCATTTGTCTGGGTTGAGCATCATTTTGTAAACCCGAAGATTGTCGAACGTCTCCTTGAGATCATCTATCAAGGTTTCCTGCTTCCTGGACTTCACCACAATATCATCCACATAGGAATGAACATTACACCCGATCTGCTTGTGAAGACAATTTTGCACACAACGCTGGTAGGTTGCTTGGGCACTCTTGAGCCCAAAGGGCATAGAAACATAGCAGAAGGCTCCAAAGGGCGTGATGAAGGCTGTCTTCTGCCGGTCCTTAACTGCCATTTTAATCCGATGATAACCTGAATAAGCATCCAGGAAACTCGGGCGCTCACAACCCACTGTCGCATCAATGATCTGATCAATACGCGGGAGAGCGAAAGGATCTGCTGGGTAGGCCTTGTTCAAATCAGTGTAGTCCACACACATACGCCAAGTGCCATTTTTCTTAAGGACAAGCACCGGATTAGCCAACCACTCGGGATGAAACACTTCGACGATAAACCCAGCTGCCAATAGCCGGGCTACCTCTTCACCAATGGCCTTGCGTCTTTCTTCGTTAAAACGGCAAAGGAACTGCTTGACCAGTTTAAACTTAGGATCAATATTGAGAGTGTGCTCAGCGAGTTCCCTTGGTACACCTGGCATGTCAGAAGGCTTCCATGCAAAGATATCCCGGTTCTCACGGATGAACTCGATGAGCGCGCTTTCCTATTTCGGATCCAGATTGGCACTGATACTAAAATGCTTGGATGAATCACCAGGGACGAAGTCAATGAGTTTAGTCTCATTAGCCGGTTTGAACGTTAGGGCCGGGTCATGCTCAGTTGTGGGCTTCTTCAGAGGGGTCATGTCCGCCGGATCAACATTGTCCTTATAGAACTTCAGCTCCTCTGTAGCACAGACCGATTCAGCATAGGCCGCTTCACCTTCCTCGCAATCCAAAGCAATCTTTCGACTTCCATGTACTGTGATCGTCCCCTTATAACCCGGCATTTTGAGCTGTAAATAGACATAACAGGGTCTCACCATGAATTTCGCGTAAGCCGGCCGTCCAAATAGCGCGTGATATGGGCTCTGGATTTTCACCACCTCAAAGGTCAATGTTTCAGACCTGGAATCATGCTCATCTCCAAACACGACTTCCAAAGCGATCTTTCCAACAGGGTATGCCGATTTACCTAGTACTACACCATGAAAAACAGTGTTTGACGGTTTAAGATTCTTATCTGTCAACCCCATGTGACGGAAAGTCTCATAATACAGGATGTTGATACTGCTCCCTCCATCCATCAGAACTTTGGTAAACTTATAGCCCCCCACCTGAGGTGCCACCACCAAGGCTAGTTGACCCGGATTGTCAACCCGGGGCGAGTGATCCTCTCTGCTCCACACATTGGGCTGCTCCGACCATCATAGATAACGTGGCACGGCCGGTTCAACAGTATTAACTGCCATCTTGTGAAGCTTCCGATCCTGCTTGCACAGGCTAGTAGTGAACACATGATACTGTCCGCTGTTCAACTGCTTGGGGTGACTTTGGTAACCTGACTATTGCTGATTCCCTTGGTTATTCTGCTGGTTATTACCATGGTTGTTCTAATGGCCCTGGTTATTCTGAAATCCAGAGCTTGAATCGCCGCCCCCATGGAAACCTGGACCTGAACCGCCCGGCGGACCCTGATCGTACCGGTATAGATCAGAGTTTTTGAACTCCCTCATTATGTGACAATCCTTCCAAAGATGTGTGGAAGGGGCCTCCTTGGTTCCATGCTCGGGCAGGGCTGGTTTAACAAACGCTCCAGATTCATCCCTCCACCGCGCTGGGGCGGTTTACCTTTGCGACGCTGCATATTTGTGTTAGCCACAAAGTCTAAACTATCCGCTTTGCGCTTACCATTATTCCCATGGCCTACTTGGTTGTGGTGCTGCCCTTTTGCACCGCCGTTCTTCTTTCCCTTCTCCAGTTTGTCCTCCTCTGAATCCGGATCCTTGGTGTTATCTGAATCGGCATATTTAACCAAAGCGGCCATGAGTGTTGACATGGCATTGCAGTGACGTTTGAGCCTTCCCAACTTCTGTTTCAACGGTTTGAAACGACAATTGCCCTCTAACGTTAACATTGTGGTGTCTGCATTGATATGATCTGATGAATGCAAAATCGCCGAGACCCGTTTGACCCAATGGGTCGTGGACTCTCCTTCCTCTTGGACACAAGCGGCCAGATCTACAATTGACATTGGCTGCTTACATGTATCCTTGAAGTTCTGGATAAACCGGTGCTTCAGTTCGGCCCATGATCCAATAGAGTTGGTCGGCAAGCTCTTCAACCAAGTGCGAGCTGTTCCTTCCAACATCATGGTGAAATATTTAGCACACACCGCCTCATCCACATCTAACATCTCCATTGTCATCTCATAGCTCTCCACCCACGCCTCTGGCTGCAAATCGGCGGTGTAATTTGGTACCTTACGAGGTCCCTTGAAATCCTTGGGTAGTCGCACATTACGCAATGCGGGAGTTAAACACGGTACCCCTAAGGAACTGAATATCGCCCCTGGCTCCACGGAGGCAGTGGGGTGAACCGGAGTATGCTGTCATGCTTCGTGTCGAGCTGTCAACTAGGCCTCTCGACATGCGCGGCCATGGTCCACAACATCTTGCGCATTAGCACCTCCCCCGGCCGGGTTGTTCCCTCGTGGCGAATTTCAGTGGCGTGCACTACTGGACACGGCCGGTTCGTCTTCCACGTGTCTGCTATAACTCCGGCTTGGACGGGGAGTGGAATGAATCCTCTCACGGCTGTGTGAATATGCTTGCTGTTGATTTAGTGCTGTCTGAAGGAGATCCCTGGCCCGACGCGCGTCCACTGCAACTGGTGACTCGCCGTCAGTTGGGAGGACCGCCAGACGCGAAGCGGCGGCCACAATGTTGTCCAACGGGTTGGAATAATGCCCGGGCGGCGTTGATGGTACAACGTTATTCTAGCGAGGCAGGTCCATCGTGCGCGGCTGAACCGGCGCTCCTGCTCCCGGCGCCCCCGCCCGGTTTAGCGTGGGTTGGTTTCCAGCTCCTGCACCTGGCGTGTTGAAAAGATTTCGCGGCTCATAAACTGACGGGAGACGTGATTGGTACCTTCTTATCATGACTTTGTCCGAAGCATTCTGATACAGTCTAATCCGGTAAGCCTGTGCTTCCAACTCGGCCCACTCCATAGCCATCCTAGCGTTCTCTGCTGCCAGGTCCGCTTTAGCCTGGGCTATCTGATCTTTCACTTTTAGAACCCCCGCATCATGTTGATCCCTGGCTACTGCGTCTACCTCCGCGGACATCAATGCCGCGAGAGCGTCGAACAAATCAGATAAGACTTGGGCCGGAGGTGGCGCCGAGCTTCCTGCCCCTGCCGGTGTGGCCGTCGTTGAACCGGAGAGCATTGCTGCGGTGGTAGATGAATGAGGCGCCGATCGTGTGCCGGTCATGAAGATGGCGGCCCGGTTTGGCAGACCGGGGGAATCCGGAATACTTTTGCCCTCGGATCCTCCCTCAATCCGGTCGTCCTGCAACTGGTAAAGCGATTCGGTTTCTCCAGAAGACTCGTCATCAGAGCAGACTACGGTTTCTCCATCGGAGACCGGTCCATCCTTGTACCCTGATCCATGGACGACACCTACGAAAACATGCCTTGCCTCGGGCTGAACCAGCAAAGAACTTGCACGCCGAGCCGTTTCGATGATGTCGGTGCAGATGTCCGGCTCGGGGGCCGGTTCGCCGATCTTGCCGATGAAGACGTGAATCCCACCAAAGGGGACCCGGTACCCGTATTGGATTGAATCGGCCTCGGGACCCCATCCTGCATTATCGATGTAGATCTTTCCGCGGTGACTCTTCGTCATCCGGCCCACAGTGTATCCCTTGAGTCCATCGAAGCTGCCCTTCAAGAACTCAAAACCACTGTGCGATAGCCCCACGGTGGGCGCCAACTGTCGTGGGTTTGTCATGACAGATGTCCTCGTGAAAGGACTTAGTCGTGGAGCCATCGCAATGGGTTAGCTTAAAGGGGTTAAACCAGACAAGGGGACACGGGATTTTATACTAGTTCGGCCCCTTCAATGAAGGTAAAAGCCTACGTCTTGTTGTGATTGGTATTGCTAGGGGTTCGAAGGCCAGGGAGCGAATCCGCTTTGTCTGGCTCTCGAGTTGTTGTTTGTCCTTGAACCGCCACCGGTTCACCCCTTTATATACTCAGGAGGACCCCGACCGGTCTACAGAGTCCCGAGGCTGGCTCATACAAGTGTCCGCCTCGGTCTCCTCTTTCCTATCTTACAATGCAAGTTTATACACTCATAGCGGTTTACTACCATGGGCCCTAAATCGCCTGCGGGCTCTGGGCCTCTAAGCCTCATCCGTAAAGTGCTATCTTCTGGGTTTCCTTGAGCTTCAGTATAGGTGAAGGTGAATCGGCCCCTCCTAGGCGGTTTACCCTTAGTGGTTATATCCTCAACAAGGGGTGTACTTCTTCACACACGCTCTCACCACTTACCACCATGTACACGTCATGTATGTCGGCAACCTTCAAGCAGAAGCCTGGCGAGGGTGTTGGCCACAACCTGACTAACCACGCAAAACTCTAGTCCAGGTCTATCGCCTATCCGGGTTCCATCCGCAAGGAGATCTGGCCGGGGTTTCGCTCACAGCCCCAAACGATGTGTGCAGGGTTCCCAAGCCACCAAACGGGTGCCACTTGGTACACCGGGCCATGGTGCCTAGTCTGTCCCAAGTCCACCCTGCCGGGTACCACTTGGTAGAAAAAAAGCACTACCTATAAACACCAGAAACTAGTTGCAACTCCTGGACAAATATCAAGTTGGTTAATAAGTCATGTGGGGTCGAGTTACCAGAACCCAATGTGTGGTAGTAGCTAGTCATTGGACAACATACACAGGACTCAGTTCTTAGGGACGGTTCCAGTGAGGCAACCCACCATGTACTCCTACATGGCCTCTCATCGCTACCTTTACCAAATCGTGTTCACACACTTAACTCTCAACATCAGAACATGTCATAACACTCCAATCCATTCCCAATGAATCAGACCTAACATACTCTAAGCAATAGCAAGAATGGCATGGTAGGAACACAACATGGCTCAATCAAGTCCTACACATGCTAGTGGGTTTGAACTATTTACTGTGGCAATGACAGGTCATGCAGAGGAATGGGTTCAACTATCGCAGCATAAAGTAGCAGTTGAATCGTTGTTGTCCTAATGCAATAAAAGAGAGCAGGAGCGAGAGAGTGGGATTGTATCGGAATGAACAAGGGGGTTTTGCTTGCCTGGTGGATCAACAGAGGGGCACTACTCCTCTGACAGGTGCTCTCGACCACTCTCCGGAGCAGGTCCTATCGAGAAGGAACGGTGTCGGCAATCAATACACAAGCATATGCAACAATATGATGCATGAATATGGCATGTAGATGTGATGTGGTTTGTGCTAATGCAACCAGCAACAAGTTCAATGGAGCTCATTTGAATCAAGGATTCAAATGCAACCCCAAACTTAAGCATTTTAAATGCCCTTTATGTGTTTTCACTTATACAGTAGGTATAAGTTGGTTTGTCATGCATGAAAAAGGTACAGATGGATAGATTGCATTTTTCTGAAATTTTTTCATATTGAAATTATTTCAATCTGAACTACAATTGAATTTCTATGAATTTTTGAAGTTTATATCATTTTCTGGAATTTCCTGATTTGTTTTAATACTAGAAAAAATTAACTGTGCCATCAGGTCAACGGCGCTGACCAGGTCAAACCTGACGTGTGGGGTCCACACGTCAGTGTCATAATTAACTAACAGGGTTAGCTAACAGTAATACTAACCTAACTACAAATTAGCTGGGCAGGACCCACATGTTAGTGTCAGGGGGAATTAACTAAACGGTGATTAGCCCTAAGCTAATCACCTGACCCACGATGCCCACCTGATGGGCCGGCGAGGTCAAACTGGTCAAACCCGCTGGCGTTTAACTGCCGGCGAGGCCGAACGCGGCGGAGGGGCACGGAAATCGCCCTCCAGCAGCCATTCGGGCGGCGTAGACCACCTACACGAAGCCCAGGCTCGCGCGCATCCAGTGGGTCACGCGGGAGACCGTGGGGTGGTCGGAGCTCGTTGGAGCAGAGCTCACGGTGGCGGCCGGAGCATGGCCAAGTGTGTGCGCATCGCTGCGGTGCACGACATGGGATGCGGTTGGCGGTGTGGGCTTGCTGGGGGGCGGCTGAGCGTGTTGGCGTGTGCGGGCGCGAGCTGCGGTGGCTAGGACGACGGCGGCGACATGAACGGTGGAGAGGTGCGACGGCCATGGCGGCAGATGGGGCTACGGCGCGTGAATGTCTAAACGGAGAGAGGGGAATGAGGCAGAAGCTCACAACGATCTCGGTGGGCTTGACGGCGAGGTCGGGGACACGCTGAGGTCGACGGGGCGGCGATGGGGATCCACAGCGGCCGGAGATGAAGACGACGGCGATGGAGGCGCTCCAAGGCCTCCTGGGGCGCGTGGCTCGACGGAGAGGACGAGGAAGACACGGCGAAGCTTCTGAGCTTGTCGGAGAGGCGAGGCCGTGGCGGTGGGTGCGGCAATGGTGGCGCTCGGGCGGGTAAGAGAGTGAGAGCGGCAGAGGAGGGGATGACTACGGGAGAGAGTGAGAGAGGTGCGGGGCAGCGCATGGCGTCGCGTGGGGCATCCAGACGATGAGGGGGAGGCCAGCCAGACAGGTGGCGTGGCGGCACAGCCGTGCGCGCGAGCCGGCCACTCACCTAGCCGACTGGCGCCAGGAGGACGACGGCGCTGGTGGGCTGGTCGAGCTGGGCCGCACAGTGTTGGGCCAGCTAAATCGCCAGATGGCTGCAGGTAAGTGCCAGTTAAGTTTTTCCATTTTTGTTTCTTTCTATTTTTCTGACATTTGTTTCTGATTTTGTAAAATACTAAACCAGGTTATTTTCTTCTGAAAATTCTTGTAGGAACTAATTGGATTATTCCAAATCCCCACAGTAAAAATCAGACTTATCGGACATATATATATCCTATGCAAATATTTACTGGATTAACACAAATGGCCAAAAATAAATACTTCTGTGCTCCCAAAAATATTGGTTGGAATTTTACCTCTGGCCAATATTTTTAGAGAAAAATGGGAACATTTTCTTGGGCCAAAATTGAAGCACTTCTTATCTGGGTTATTTCCATAAATGATTTCTGAGGGTTTCACAAATCCCCATTTCAGATTTAAATGAAATTTAAACATGATGCACACATGACTAGCTAGTCTAGGTCATACCAGAACTAGGGATGTGACAACTCACCCCCACTCGAAAGAATCTCGTCCCGAGATTCAGGAGTCGGCGGAAAGAAAGTGGGGTACTCAAGTCGAAGACGATCTTCTGTTCCCAAGTAGCTTCTCTCTCAGAATGATGAGACCACTGAACCTTGAGAAACTTGATGTTATGACGTCGAGTGACACGCTCTGCTTGATCAAGAATGCGAACCGGATACTCTCGATAAGTGAGGTTATATTGGAGATCAAGCGTTTCGAGGTCCAGTCCGCGGATGGGATCCGAAAAGCAACGCCTGAGTTGAGAGACGTGGAAGACATCATGAACTCGAGAAAAATGTGGGGGTAGTTCCAACTGGTAGGCAACCTCTCCTCGTTTAGCGAGAATGCGAAAAGGACCAATGTAACGAGGAGACAACTTTCCCTTGATACCGAAATGATGGGTACCCTTCAAATCATGTTCACACACTTAACTCTCAGCATCAGAACATATCATAACACTCCAATCCATTCCTAGTGAATCAGACCTGACATACTCTAAGCAATAGCAGGCATGGCATGGTAGGAACACAACATGGCTCAATCAACTCCTACACATGCAAGTGCGTTTCAACTATTTTACTATGGCAATGATAGGTCATGCAGAGGAATGGGCTCAACTACCGCAACATAAAGTAGTAGTTGAATCGTTGTTGTCCTAATGTAATAAAAGAGAGCAGGAGCGAGAGAGTGGGATTGTATCAGAATGAACAAGGGGGTTTTGCTTTCCTGGTGGATCAACTGAGGGGCACTGCTCCTCTGACAGGTGCTCTCGAACACTCTCCGGAGCAGGACCTATCGAGAAGGAACGGTGTCGACAATCAATACACAAGCATATGCAACAATATGATGCATGAACATGGCGTGTAGATGTGATGTTGTTTGTGCTAATGCAACCAGCAACAAGTTCAATGGAGCTCACTGGAATCAAGGATTCAAATGCAACCAAAAACTTAAGCATTTTAAATGCCCTTTATGTGTTTTCACTTATACAGTAGGTATAAGTTCGTCTGTCATGCATGAAAAAGGTAAAGATGGATAGATTGCATTTTTCTGATAATTTTTCATATATAAATTATTTCAATCTGAGCTAAGGTTGAATTTCTATGAATTTTTGAAGTTTATATCATTTTCTGGAATTTCCTGATTTGTTTTAATACCAAAAAAAGAATAACTGCGTCAGCATTGCGTCATGCCTATGTCAGCAGGTCAATGGTGCTGACCAGGTCAAACCTGACGTGTGGGGTCCACACGTCAGTGTCACAATTAACTAACATGGCTAGTTAACAGTAATACTAACCTAACTACAAATTAGCTGGGCAGGACCCACATGTCAGTGTCAGGGGGGAATTAGCTAAACGATGATTAGCCCTAAGCTAATCACCTGATCCACAGGGCCCACCTGACGGGCCGGGGAGGTCAAACCGGTCAACCCAGCCGGTGTTTAACCATCGGCGAGGCTGAACGCGGCGCAGGGGCATGGAAATCGCCCTCCGGCGACCATTCGGGCGGCAGAGACCACCTACACGAAGCACAGGCTCGCGCGCGTCCAGTGGGTCACGCGGGAGACCGTGGGGTGGTCGGAGCTTGCCGGAGCAGAGCTCAGGGCGGCGACCGGAGCACGGCTAAGTGTGCGTGCATCGCTGCGGTGCACGGCATGGGATGCGGTTGGCGGCATGGGCTTGCTGGGGGGCTGCTGAGCGTGTTGGCATGCGCGTGCGCGAGCTGCGGTGGCCAGGACGACGGCGGCGACATGAATGGCGGCGAGGTTCGACAGTCAGGGTGGCAGACGGGGCTACGACGCGCGAACGGCTAAACGGAGAGAGGAGAACGGGGCAGAAGCTCACAACGATCTCGGTGGGATTGACGGCGAGCTCGGGGACGCACTGAGGTCGACAGGGCAGCGATGGGCATCCACGGCAGCCGGAGATGAAGACGAAGATGATGGAGGCGCTCCAGGGCCTGCTGGGGGACGTGGCTCGACGGAGAGGACGAGGAATACATGAGTAAGCTTCTGATCTTGTCGGAGAGGTGAGGCCGTGGCGGTGGGCGCGACAACGGCGAGCGGCGGCGACGGTGGTGCTCGGGCGGGTGAGAGAGAGAGCGGCAGAGGAGGGGATGACCACAGGAGAGAGTGAGAGAGGTGCGGGGCGGCGCGTGGCATCGCGTGGGGCATCCAGGCGATGAGGGGGAGGCAAGGCAGGCAGGTGGTGTGGCGGCACGGCCATGCGCGTGCGCCGGCCACGCGCCTGGTCGACTGGTGATACGTCTCCAACGTATCTATAATTTTTGATTGCTCCATGCTATATTATTTACTGTTTTGAATGTTTATGGGCTTTATTATACACTTTTATATCATTTTTGGGACTAACCTATTAACCAAGAGCCTAGTGCCAGTTCCTATTTTTACCCTGATTTAGGGTTTCAAAGAAAAGGAAAATCAAACGGAGTCCAATTGACCTGAAACTTCACGAAACTCATTTTTGGAAGGAAAGAAGCCTAGAAGACTTGGAGTGCACGTCGGGGGACCTGCAAGGAGGCCACGAGGCAGGGGGGCACGCCCACCCCCCTGGGCACGCCCTCCACCCTCGTGAGCCCATCGTGGCCCCCCTGACATACTTCTTCCGCCTATATATCTCCATATACCCTAAAACCACCCGTGAGCACAATAGATCGGGAGTTCCGCTGCCAGAAGCCTCCATAGCCACCGAAAGCCAATCTAGACCCGTTCTGGCACCCTGCCGGAGGGGCAATCCCTCTCCGGTGGCCATCTTCATCATCCCAGTGCTCTCCATGATGAGGAGGGAGTAGTTCTCCCTCGGGGCGGAGGGTATGTACCAGTCGCTATGTGTTTGATCTCTCTCTCTCATGTTCTTGAGGTGATACGATCTTGATGTATCGCGAGCTTTGCTATTATATTTGGATCCTATGATGTTTCTTCCCCCCCCTCTACTCTCTTGTAATGGATTGAGTTTCCCCTTTGAAGTTATATTATCGGATTGAGTCTTTAAATATTTGAGAACACTTGATGTATGTCTTGCCGTGGATATCTGTGGTGACAATGGGATATCACGTGATTCACTTGATGTATGTTTTGGTGATCAACTTGCGGGTTCTGCCCATGAACCTATGCATAGGGGTTGGCATATGTTTTCGTCGTGATTCTCCGGTAGAAACTTTGGGGCACTCTTTGAGGTCCTTTGTGTTGGTTGAATAGATGAATCTGAGATTGTGTGACGCATATCGTATAATCATACCCACAGATACTTGAGGTGACATTGGAGTATCTAGGTGACATTAGGGTTTTGGTTGATTTGTGTCTTAAGGTGTTATTCTAGTACGAACTCTAGGGCTGTTTGTGACACTTATAGGAATAACCCAACGGATTGATTGGAAAGAATAACTTTGAGGTGGTTTCGTACCCTACCATAATCTCTTTGTTCGTTCTCCGCTATTAGTGACTTTGGAGTGACTCTTTGTTGCATGTTGAGGGATAGTTATGTGATCCAATTATGTGATTATTGTTGAGAGGACTTGCACTAGCGAAAGTATGAACCCTAGGCCTTGTTTCCTAGCATTGCAATACCGTTTACACTCACTTTTATTATTAGTTACCTTGCTGTTTTTATATTTTCAGATTACAAAAACCTTTATCTACTATCCATATACCACTTGTATCACCATCTCTTCGCCGAACTAGTGCACCTATACAATTTACCATCGTATTGGGTGTGTTGGACACACAAGAGACTCTTTGTTATTTGGTTGCAGGGTTGCTTGAGAGAGACCATCTTCATCCTACGCCTCCTATGGATTGATAAATCTTGGGTCATCCACTTGAGGGAAATTTGCTACTGTCCTACAAACCTATGCACTTGGAGGCTCAACAACGTCTACAAGAAGAAGGTTGTGTAGTAGACATCAACTGGCGCCAGGAGGACGACGGCGCTGGTGGGCTGGTCCAGCTAGGCCGCACAGTGCTGGGCCAGCTAAGGCGCCAGATGGCTGTAGGTAAGCGCCAGGTAAGTTTTTCCATTTTTGTTTCTTTCTATTTTTCTGACATTTGTTTCTGATTTAGTAAAATACTAAACCAAGTTATTTTCTTCTGAAAATTATTGTAGGAACTAATTGGATTATTCCAAAGCCCCACAGTAAAAATCAGAATTATTGCACATATATAATATATATATATAACATATATATATATATCCTATGCAAATATTTACTGGATTAACTCAAATGGTCAAAAATAAATACTTCTGAGCTCCCAAAATTATTGGTTGGAATTTTACCTCTGGCCAAATTGAAGTAATTTTTATCTGGGTTATTTCTTGAAATGATTTCTGAGGGTTTCACAAATCCCCATTTTATATTTAAATGAAATTTAAAAATGATGCACACATGACTAGCTAGTCTAGGTCATACCAGAACTAGGGATGTGACAGTCACGTCCGTGATCTCATCCGGGACTCCAAACAAACTTCGATCATCAAATCACATAACTCCTAATACAAATTGTCATCGAACGTTAAGCGTGCGGACCCTACGAGTTCGAGAACTATGTAGACATGACCGAGACACATCTCCAGTCAATAACCAATGGCGGAACATGGATGCTCATATTGGCTCCTACATATTCTACCAAGATCTTTATCGGTCAAACCGCACAACAACATACGTTGTTCCCTTTGTCATCGGTATGTTAGTTGCCCGAGATTCGATCGTCGGTATCACCATACCTAGTTCAATCTCGTTACCGGCAAGTCTCTTTACTCGTTCCGTAATGCATCATCCCGCAACTAACTCATTAGTCACATTGCTTGCAAGTCTTATAGTGATGTGCATTACCGAGAGGGCCCAGAGATACCTCTCCGACAATCGGAGTGACAAATCCTAATCTCGATCTATGCCAACTCAACAAACACCACCGGAGACACCTGTAGAGCATCTTTATAATAACCAAGTTATGTTGTGACGTTTGATAGCACACTAAGTGTTCCTCTGGTATTCGGGAGTTGCATAATCTCATAGTCATAGGAACTGTACAAGTCATGAAGAAAGCAATAGCAATAAAAAAACGATCATTATGCTAAGCTAACGGATGGGTCATGACCATCACATCATTCTCTAATGATGTGATCCCATTCATCAAATGACAACACATGTATATGGTTAGGAAACTTAACCATCTTTGATTAACGAGCTAGTCAAGTAGAGGCATACTAGGGACACTGTGTTTGTCTATGTATTCACACATGTATCAATTTTCCAGTTAATACAATTCTAGCATGAATAATAAACATTTATCATGATATAAGGAAATATAAATAACAACTTTATTATTTCATCTAGGGCATATTTCCTTCAGTCTCCTACTGGATTGATACCTTGGTTCTCTAACTGAGGGAAACACTTATCTCTACTTTGCTGCATCGCCCTTTCCTCTTCAAGGGAAAAACCAACGCAAGCTCAAGAAGTAGAAGCACTATCTAGAGTTTTGCTAGCATAATGGATACCATTTAATTTCTTATCAACCCTCTATCCTAGAACAACACCAACATCATAATCTCTAGCATCACACATAATTTCAAAAGACAAGTACCAATCAGGTGGTTGAACAATAGGTGCAGAAGTTAAGGCTTTCTTAAGTGTTTCTAGGGCTTGTACACAATCATCATAAAAAACAAATGGAATATCCTTTTGTAAAAGATTAGTAAGAGGCCTAGAAATTTTAGAGAAGTCTTTAATAAACCTCCTATAGAAACCAACATGACCAAGAAAACTATGAATACCTTTGATGTCCTTAGGATATGGTATTTTCTCAATTGCATCAACTTTAGCTTTATCCACCGCAATACCTCATTCAAAAATTTTATGCCCCAAGACAATGTGTTAATTAACCATAAAGTGGCACTTCTCCCAATTCAAGACAAGATCAGTTTGTTCACATCTCTGCAAAACTCGATCAAGGTTGCCTAAGCAATCATCAAAAGAAGTTCCGTAAATAGAGAAATCATCCATGAAAACCTCAACAATCTTTTCACAAAAATCAGAGAATGTAGCAATCATACATCTTTCAAAAGTAGCAGGTGCATTAAATAAACCAAAGGCCATACGTCTATAAGCATATGTTTCAAAAGTGCAAGTAAAAGTGGTTTTCTCTTGATCAGGTTGCGAATATTTGAGCGAAACTATAATATCCATCAAGGAAACAAAAGTGTGTGTGCTTTGATGACCCACAAGTATATGGTATGAATCGTAGTCCTTTCGATAAGTAAGAGTGTCGAACCCAACGCGGAGCAGACAGAAATGAGAAGTGGTTTTCAACAAGTTATTCTTTGCAAGCACTGAAATTATAAGTAGCGACTAGTTTGATAGCAAGATAATTTGTAACGAGCAAGTAACGATAGTAGTAACAAAAGTGCAGCAAGGTAGCCCAATCCTTTTGAGGCAAAGGACAAACCAAAACAGTCTCTTATGATAAGCAAAGTGTTCTTGAGGGTACACGGGAATTTCATCTAGTCACTTTCACCATGTTAGCTTGATTTGTGTTCGCTACTTTGATAATTTGATATGTGGGTGGCGGTGCTTAGGTGCTGTTGTTACTTGAACAAACCTCCTACTTATGATTAACCGCTTCGCAAGCATCCGCAACTACGAGAAAAGTATTAAGAATAAATTCTAACCATAGCATTAAACTTTTGGATCCAATCGGTCCCTTACAGAATAGCGCATAAACTAGGGTTTAAGCTTCTGTCACTCTCGCAACCCATCATCTAATAACTACTCGAAAATGAATTCACTTAGGACAAAATATGGTGAAGTGTCATGTAGTCGACGTTCACATGACACCACTAAAGGGAATCACAACATACATACTATCAAAATATCGAACACACATATAAAGTTCACATGATTACTTGCAACAAGATTTCTCCCATGACCTCAAGAACAAAAGTAACTACTCACAAATGATAATCATGCTCAAGATTAGAGGGGTATTAAATAGCATATTGGATCTGAACATATAATCTTCCACCAAATAAACCATATAGTAATCAACTACAAGATGTAATCAACACTACTAGTCACCCACAAGTACCAATCTATAGTTCCGGTACAAAGATTGAACACAAGAGATGAACTATGGTTTGAGAGGAGATGGTGCTGTTGAAGATGTTGATGGAGATTGCCCTCCCCAAGATGGGAGAGTTGTTGGTGATGATGATGACAATGATTTCCCCCTCCGGGAGGGCAGTTCCCTCGGCGGAATCGCTCCGCCAGAAGGCAAAAGTGCTCCTTCCCAAGTTCCAACTCAAGACGGTGGCGCTTCATCTTGAAAGTCCTCTCCTTATTTTTTTTCTAGGTCAAAATGACTTATATACCACAATAGGGGCACCGGAGGTGGGCTGGGCTGAGCACAACCCACCAGGGCGCGCCTAGGGGGCCTGGCGCACCCTGGTGTCTTGTGCTCACCAGGTGCCCCCCCTCCGATAGTTATCTGCTCCAGTATTTCTTATTTATTCCATAAAAATTCCTAGTGAAGTTTCAGCTCATTTGGGGTTGTGCAAAATAGTTAGCCTAACGTAGGTTTTTCAGGTCCAGATTTCCAGTTGCCGGAATTCTCCCTCTTTGTGTGTACCTTGCATATTATGAGAGAAAAGGCATTAGAATTACTCCAAGAAGCATTATTATGCATAAAAACAATATAAATAACAGTAGGTAAACATGATGCAAAATGGACGTATCAACTCCCCCAAGCTTAGACCCCGCTTGTCCTCAAGCGAAAACCGAAATCGAAAAACATGTCCACATGCTTAGAGAGAGAGAGGTGTCGATAAAAACAAAATACGTACATGGAAGCATCATGTAAATTATTATAACAGCAACAAAATTAAACATAAAAATTTATCATAGAACTTTTATCATAGACTTCTCATGAATAGGTAACAATTCATCACAACATTGAAGTATAAAGCATAAACTCTATTGGAAACCAACAAACTATGTTCTCAGTCAACTTTGCAACTACAATTCATCATCTTTTCAGGAAGGGTCACATATCGGAGCCTTTAGGAAAGTCCACATACTCAACCATCATATAGTCTTCTATGATTGCTTACACTCACCGCATACACATGAGCAAAACGTTTCAACCGGACACATAGAAAGATAGGGGCTTATAATTTTGCCTCCCAACGTATTCACCTCAAGGGTGATGTCAACAATAATAACTCATGCTACCCATATCCAACTGGATATATGTGCCTAGATCTTTCCTCGCCACATGATGCTTGCCAAAAGAGAAAAATAAAAAGGAATAAAGAAAAAAACTTTGACTCTTGCATGAAAGTAAATACATAAAAGTAAAAGATAGGCCCTTCGCAGAGGGAAGCAGAGGTTGCCATGCGCTTTTTGTTTGTATGCTCAATCCCTTAGTGCAAAAGAATGTCGCGTTATATCGCCCCTTATGATAGAAACCTTTATTATGCAGTATGTCGCTTTTATTCTTTGCTATCACAAGTTCATACAACGCTCAATTTTCTCTTACACTAAATGATTTAACACTTTTAGAAGCATTTTTATTGCCTTATTGTACCGATGACAACTTGAAGGATCTTACTCAATCCTTAGGTAGGTATGGTGGACTCTTGAAAATAAGTTTTGGGTTTAAGGATTTTCTGATGCACAAGTAGTATCTCTACTTGGTGCGGAATTTTTGGCTAGCAAAGATAGGGGCAAGCACCACATGTTGAAGGATCTATGACAATCTAACTTCTATGTGAATATGAACAAACATAAATCATTACGTTGTCTTCCTTGTCCAACGTCAACAATTTTGGCATATAATATTTTGATGGGTGCTCACAATCACAAAAGATTTCTAAGATAGTGTATTTGCATGTAAATCTTCTCTTCCCTTATTAATTCTTTCATGAATTGCATCATTGACCAATGCTATGTTTGTCAATCTCCAATAAAATTATCTACTTATACTTTTCCTTATGTGATGTCATTACTTACCATAAGATTAGCATATGATCTTTTTCATTTATTTCCTTTCTTTTTATTGAAACATGAAAGTAAAGAAAGCAAAGCTCAAACTAACTTTATTATATATCTCACACACAAATACAAAGATAGATCACTAAGCAAACTCTCAAAAAGAAAGGATCGAACTAAACTTTTATTCATCTAAAGAAAAAGATAACTATGGATCGAACTAAGATAAGTAAAGGCAAAAGATAGTGGAGGTGATACGATTCCGGGGCACCTCCCCCAATCTTGGCACAAGCCAAGGGGAGTGCCCATACACGATACTCAGTTTTCTTTTGGTGATGAAGAAGGAGGTGGTGGTGATGAAGTAGCAGCGTTTTCCAATATAACCATGAGTAACTCCCTCAAGCATTGATCTCCTGAAGGGCTTCATGAAGTAACTCAGTGTTTTTCCTCACTTCAGCCATTATGTGTTTATTTTTTGGGCCCCGGGAGTTTGTTCCTGCATTGCTTTCTCTTGGACGAGATATGTCCCAATTGGACGGTATGTGCACACGAGGAGTATTCTCGAACCCATAATTGTGAATCAAATTGTGAAAATTGTTAAGTTGTAACCTATGTAAAGGCCTCTTGGTGGGAGTCCTTCATGCACTTCGGGGCTCTCTTGATTGTTCGATGATCTCATGGCTTGATGAGGATTAGGGTGAGTGGAGATGCCAGCCAATGTGCCTCTCTCGGGAGCCGGAGGGTGAACCCCAAAGGGATTTCCCTCTCCTTCCTCCATGGCAACCTCGTCAGCTTCCTCTCTCCATAGATACTCCTGAACCAACCCTGCGTCTTCTTCTCCATTTTTGTAAGGTGAGGAGGACATGATGCTGGCCTAGCTGAATGTGTTAGAAAACGGTGAGAAAATAAAATAGGAGATGTCTCCGCGATGCGGTGGTCAATAGGTTCAGGGGGTATGTAAAGATTTTTTATCTTGGCAAACAAGCAAATGGAATAAAAACGGAGTCCGGAAGGTACCCGAGGTGGGGACAACCCACCTGGGCGCGCCTTGGTGTCTTGTGCCCACCAGGGTCACCTTCCTGGTAGTTTATTATTTTCCTAATTTGTTATATTCCAAAACGGATAGAAAATATTTTTGCAGATTTTTTGGAGTCCGTTTACTTACCGTATCACGTACCTCCTATTTTTTCATGATTTTGGAGTGTTCCGAAAGGTTTCTTTTACATGTTCTTCCGGTGTCATAGTTTAGATAATATTGCTTTCAACATTAATGGGCGTACCTGAGATATAATGTTTTATTCGTTGCCCATTAACAACCTTCGGGTTAGTACCTTCGACATTATTTATTTTGATAGCTCGAGATTGATAAACCTCCTCAATAACATATGGTCCTTCCCATTGGGAGAGGAGTTTTCCTGCAAAGAATCTGAAACGAGAGATGTACAAAAGAACATATTCTCCAACCTTGACCTCACGCTTTTGGATTCTTTTATCATGCCATGTTTTAACTTTTTCTTTAAATAACTTGGCATTTTCATAAGCTTGGGTTCTCCATTCATCTAAAGAGCTAATATCAAATAACCTCTTCTCACCAGCAAGTTTGAAATCATAGTTGAGTTCTTTGATTGCCCAATAAGCTTTATGTTCTAACACTAGAGGCAAATGACAAGCTTTTCCATAAACCATTTTATAAGGAGACATACCCATAGGATTTTTGTAAGTTGTTCTATAAGCCCAAAGTGCATCATCTAATTTCTTAGACCAATTATTCCGGGACCTATTGACAATCTTTTGTAAAATTAATTTTATTTCTCTATTGCTAAGTTCAATTTTACCACTAGACTGAGGACGATAGGGTGATGCAATTCTATGGTTAACATCATACTTGGCAAGCATTTTACGGAAGGCACCATGAATAAAGTGTGAACTACCATCAGTCATTAAATATCTAGGGACTCCAAACCTTGGGAAAACAACTTCCTTAAGCATTTTAATAGAGGTGTTGTGATCAACACTACTAGTTGGAATAGCTTCTACCCACTTAGTAACATAATCAACAACAATCAAAATATGAGTATACCCATTAGAGGAAGGAAAAGGTCCCATGTAATCAAATCCTCAAACATCAAATGGTTCAACAGCAAGTGAATAATTCATAGGCATTTCTTGACGCTTACCAATATTGCCTATTCTTTGACATTCATCACAAGATAAGACGAACTTACGAGCATCCTTGAAGAGAGCAGGCCAATAAATCCCAGATTGCAATACCTTGTGAGCAGTTCTGTCTTCCGCATGATGTCCTCCATAAGCTTTTGAGTGACATTACTGTAGGATTTGTCTCTGTTCATGCTCAGGTACACAACGTCTAATAATACCATCTACTCCTTCTTTATAAAGATGTGGGTCATCCCAAAAGTAATGTCTTAAATCATAGAAGAATTTTTCTTTTGTTGGTATGTGAAACTAGGTGGTAAATATTTAGCAACAATATAATTAGCATAGTCATGATACCAAGGTGTACTATTAGAAACATTTATTGCAGCTAACTGCTCACCAGGAAAACTATCATCAATAGGAAGTGGGTCATCAAGAACATTTTCAAGCCTAGACAAGTTATCAGCCACGTGGTTCTCTGCTCCTTTTCTATCAGTGATATGCAAATCAAATTCTTGTAGCAAAAGAACCCATCGAATAAGTCTAGGTTTAGCATCTTTCTTTCCCATAAGATATTTTATAGCAGCACGATCGGTGTGAACAATAACCTTTGAATCAACAATATAGGATCTAAATTTATCACAAGAAAACACCACTGTTAGAAATTCTTTTTCAGTAGTAGCATAATTTCGTTGAGAATTGTCTAGAGTTTTACTAGAATAATGAATAACATTTAATTTCTTATCAACTCTTTGTCTTAGAATAGCACCAACAGCATAATCACTAGCATCACACATAATTTCAAAAGGCAAGTTCCAATTAGGTGGTTGAACAATAGGCGTAGAAATTAAGGCTTTCGTGAGTGTTTTGAAGGATTATAAACAATCATCTTCAAAAAAAAAGAACATCCTTTTGTAAAAGATTTGTAAGAGCCCTAGAAATTTTAGAAAAGTCTTTGATAAATCTCCTATAGAAACCAGCATGACCAAGGAAACTACGAATACCTTTGATATCTTTAGGACATGGCATTTTCTCAATTGCATCAACCTTAGCTTTGTCCACCTCAATAGCTCTTTCAGAAATTTTATGGCCCAAAACAATACCTTCATTAACCATAAAGTGGCATTTCTCCCAACTCAAGACAAGACTTGTTTGCTCACATCTCTGCAATACTCGATCAAGATTGCTTAAACAATCATCAAAATACTTCCCATAAATAGAAAAGTCATCCATGAAAACCTCAACAATCTTTTCACAAAAGTCAAAGAATATAACAGTCATACATCTTTGAAAAATAGCAGGTGCATTACATAAACCAAAAGGCATATGTCTATAAGCACAAGTTCCAAAAGGACAAGTAAAAGTGGTCTTTTCTTGATCAGGTTGAGAAACGAGTATTTGTGAAAAAACCAGAATATCCATCAAGGAAGCAAAAATGTGTGTGTTTAGACAACCTTTCTAGCATTTGATCAATAAAAGGCAGAGGGTAATGATCTTTTCTAGTTGCTTTGTTTAATTTTCTAAAATCAATTACCATTCTATAGCATGTAACAATTCTTTGTGGAATAAGTCCATTCTTATCATTAAGAACAACAGTAATACCTCCTTTCTTAGGGACACAATGAACATGACTTACCCATCTACTATCAGCTATAGGATAGATTATACCTGCTTCCAGAAGTTTTAATATTTCCGTTCTTACCACTTCTTTCATCTTCGGATTTAACCGACATTGGTGATCAACAACGGGTTTAGCATCAGGTTCCATATTAATTTGTGCTGACATAGAGTGGGACTAATGCCCTTTAAATCATCAAGAGTATATCCAATAACAGCTCGGTGCTTCCTTAGAACTTTCAATAACCTTTCTTCTTCATGTTCTAAAAGGTTAGAACTAATAATAACAAGCTATATCTTTTTCTCATCAAGATAAGCATATTGCAAAGTGTCTGGCAACTGTTTTAATTCAAATACAAGATGACCATTAGGTGGAGGAGGACTTCCTAGATTTTTAATAGGAAAATTGCGTTTAAGAATAGGTTGTTGTTCGAACAAGATTCTATCTATTTCATTTCTTTCATGCATATGCAAATCATATTCATGGTCTAGCAGATATTGCTCTAAAGGATCAGTAGGAGGTACAACAATAGAACCAAGACCGATTGTTTCATCCTTACTAGGAAATTATTTTTTATGACGTTTCCTACTAAAATTGGAAAAATTAAACTCATGAGACTCATCACCAAAACTAACACCGACAGTTTGTTTCTCACAATCTATTTTAGCATTGACAGTGTTCAAGAAAGGTCTACCAAAGATAATGGGACAAAAGTCATCTTGTGGGGAACCATGAACAAGAAAATCAGTAGGGTATTTTATTATCCCACGCAAGACTTCAATATAACAATCCCAAGTGGTGTGATGGTGTCTCTATTAGCAAGTTTAATAGTAACATCAATGTCTTCTATTTCAGCAGCTGCTATGTCATTCATAATTTCTTGATATAAGGTAAAAGGAATAACACTCACGCTAGCACCTATGTCACATAAACCATGATAACAGTGATCTCCTATTTTCACTGAGACAATAGGCATACCAACAACAGGTCTATGTTTATATTTTTTTTATCGGCTTTGGCAATTCTAGCAGCTTCATTACAGAAGTAAATAACATGTCCATCTATATTTTCAACCAGGAGATCTTTAACCATAGCAACACTCAGTTCTACTTTGATTTTTTCATCGGGTTTAGGTGTTCTAATATAACTTTTGTTGACCATAATTGAAACTTTAGCATGTTCCTACATCCTAACAGGGAAAGGTGGTTTCTCAATATAAGCAATAGGAACAACTGGATCAACATTATAGATAATAGTTTCATCTTTAGTTATTACTGTTTCTTTAATTTCTCATTTAATAGGTGGGTGATATTTAAACCTCTTCTCCTTAGGGAGATCAACATGAGTAGCAAATGATTCAAAAAAGGAGGCTACTATCTCAGAGTCAAGTCATATTTAGTGCTAAACTTTTGAAAAGCATCGGTATTCATAAAAGATTTAACACAATCAAACTTAAGCTTAATACCTGACTCTTTACCTTCGTCAAGTTCCCCATCTTGAGAGTTGCGTTTAGTTCTTTCTAAAAGATCCAAAATTCCATAGTCTTCTTCATAAAAGAACCAGTACAAGAAGTATCAAGCATGGATTGATCATTACAAGAAAGCTGAGCATAGAAGTTCTGGATAATAATTTCTCTCGAGAGATCATTATTGGGGCATGAATATAACATTGACTTAAGCCTCCCCCAAGCTAGAGTGATACTTTCTCCTTCACGAGGCCAAAAATTATACATGTAATTTCGATCATGATGAACTAGATGCATAGGATATTTTTTTGGTGAAACTCCAATTTCAATCGATTCCAATTCAAAGATCCAATATCGTCACATAGCCTATACCATGCCAATACTTTACCCTTCAAAGAGAGGGAAAACCTTCTTCTTAATTTCATTTCTGGGTAAACCTGCAAGCTTAAACAATCTACAAATTTCATCCACATATATCAAGTGCATATTAGGATGTTCAGTTCCATCTCCTCCATAAGGATTAGCTAGCAGTTGTTCTATCATACCCGAAGGAATTTCATATTCAATATTTTTTAGTAGGTGTACTAGGTTGAGGGGTGACTAACTGTGGTTCCGGTCAAGGTGAAGATACCCCGAACAAACCCCTCAAAGGATTGTTTTCCATAGTAACAAGTGACAATAAATTTCAGCACGTAGTAATAATTTTTCCTTACCAATTTCTACTTACCAAGAGTGCTTCACTCCCCAAGAACGGCGCCAGAAAAGAGCCTTGATGACCCACAAGTATATGGGATCAATCATAGTCCTTTTGATAAGTAAGAGTGTCAAACCTAACACGGAGCAGAAGGAAATGACAACTGGTTTTCAGCAAGGTATTCTCTGCAAGCACTGAAATTATAAGTAGCGAGTAATTTGATAGTGAGATAATTTGTAACGAGCAAGTAAAGATAGTAGTAACAAAAGTGAAGCAAGGTAGCCAATCCTTTTGAGGCAAAGTACGGGCTTAAACGGTCTCTTAAGATAAGCAAAGCGTTCTTGAGGGTACACGGGAATTTCATCTAGTCACTTTCACCATGTTGGCTTGATTTGTGTTCGCTACTTTGATAATTTAATATGTGGGTGGACCGGTGCTTAGGTGTTGTTCTTACTTGAAAAAACCTCCTAATTATGATTAACCCCCTCACAAGCATCCACAACTACGAGAAAAGTATTAAAAATAAATTCTAATCATAGCGTTAACCTTTTGGATCCAATCGGTCCCTTATGGATTAGCGCATAAACTATGGTTTAAGCTTCTGTCACTATTGCAACCCATCATCTAAATAACTACTCCACAATGGATTCCCTTAGGCTCAAATATGGTGAAGTGTCATGTAGTCGATATTCACATGACACCACTAAGGGAATCACAACATACATACTATCAAAATATTGAACACATGTAAAGTTCACATGATTACTTGCAACAAGATTTATCCTGTTAGCTCAAGAACAAAAGTAACTACTCACAAATGATAATCATGCTCAAGATCAGAGGGGTATTAAATAGCATATTGGATCTGAACATATAATCTTCCAACAGATAAACCATATAGTAATCAACTACAAGATGTAATCAACACTACTAGTCACCCAAAAGTACCAATCTATAGTTCCAGTACAACGATTGAACACAAGAGATGAACTAGGGTTTGAGAGGAGATGGTGCTATTGAGGATTTTGATGGAGATTTCCCTCCCCAAGATGGGAGAGTTGTTGGTGATGATGACGATGATGATTTCCCCCTCCGGGAGGGCAGTTCCCTCGGCGGAATCGCTCCACCGAAGGGCAAAAGTGCTCCTGCCCAAGTTCCGCCTCGAGATGGCGGCGCTTCATCCCGAAAGTCATCTCCTTATTTTTTCTAGGTCAAAATGACTTATATACCATAAGAGGGGCACCGGAGGTGGGCTGGGCTGAGCACAACCCACCAGGGCGTGCCTGGGGGGGGGGGGGCTGGCGCACCTTTGTGTCTTGTGCTCACCAGGTGGCCCCCCTCCGGTAGTTATTTGCTCCAGTATTTCGTATTTATTCCATTAAAATTCCTCATGAAGTTTCAGCTCATTTGGAGTTGTGCAGAATAGGTAGCCTGACGTAGCTTTTTCAGGTCCAAATTTCCTGCTGCCAGAATTCTCCATCTTTGTGTGTACCTTGCATATTATGAGAGAAAAGGCATTATAATTACTCCAAAAAACATTATTATGCATAAAAAATATATAAATAACAGTAGGTAAACATGATGCAAAATGGACATATCATGCTTAGATAATCTTTCTAGCATTTGATCAATAAAAGGCAGAGGGTAATGATCTTTTCTAGTAGCTTTATTTAATTTTCTAAAGTCTA
The DNA here is from genome assembly GCF_056163025.1 of Triticum urartu. Classification (NCBI taxonomy): domain Eukaryota; kingdom Viridiplantae; phylum Streptophyta; class Magnoliopsida; order Poales; family Poaceae; genus Triticum; species Triticum urartu. The sequence continues at coordinate 413,603,899 of NC_141877.1, read as the reverse complement.
TTACCATTCTATAGCAAGTAACAATTGTTTGTGGGATAAGTTCATTTTTATCATTAGGAACAAGAGTAATACCTCCCTTCTTAGGGACACAATGAACATGACTTACCCATCTACTATCAGCCATGGGATAGATTATACATGCTTCCAGAAGCATTAGTATTTCAGTTCTTACCACTTCTTTCATCTTAGGATTTAAACGTCGTTGGTGATCAACAACAGGTTTAGCATCGGGCTCCATATTAATTTTCTACTGACAGAGAGTGGGACTAATGCCCTTAAGATCATCAAGAGTATATCCGATAGCAACACGATGCTTCCTCAGACCTTTCAATAATCTCTCTTCTTCATGTTCTTCAAGGTTGGCACTAATAATAACAGGATATATCTTTTTTCATCAAGATAAGCATATTTCAGAGTGTCTGGCAATTGCTTTAATTCAAACACATGATCACCTTTAGGTGGAGCCGGACCTCCTAGAGTTTCAATAGGCAAATTGTGTTTAAGGAGTGGTTGTTGTTCAAATAATATTTTATCAATTTCATTTATTTCATACAAGTGCATATCATTCGCATGGTCTAGCAAATATTGTTCTAGTGGATCAGTAGGTGGTACGACAATAGAAGTAAGACCAATTATTTCATCTTTACTAGGTGATTCTTCATCATGAGGTTGTCTATGAAACTTAGAGATTAAACTCATGAGACTCATCACCAAAACTAACACTGATAGTTTGTTTGTGGCAATCTATCATAGCATTGACAGTGTTCAAGAAAGGTCTACCAAAAATTATGGGACAAAAATCATCTTGTGGGGAACCAAGCACTAGAAAATCAGTAGGATATTTTATTTTCCCAGACAAGACTTCAACATCTCCAACAATCCCAAGTGGTGTGATGGTGTCTCTATTTGCAAGTTTAATAGTAACATCAATGTCTTCTATTTCAGCGGGTGCTATATAATTCATAATTTCTTGGTATAAGGTAAAAGGAATAGCACTCACACTAGCACCTAAGTCACATAAACCATGATAGCAATGATCTCCTATTTTAGCTGAGACAAAACGCATGCCAACTATAGGTCTGTGTTTATCCTTTTCGTCGGATTTGGCAATTCTAGCAGCTTCATCACAGAAATAAATAACATGCCCATCAATATTTTCTACCAAGAGATATAGGTTATACTTTAATGTGTTTAGAGGATTTAGGTGCTTTAATATTACTTTTACGAACCATTGTTGATACCTTAGCATGTTCCTTTATCCTAACAGGGAAAGGTGGTTTTTCAATATAAGCAGTAGGCACAACTGGATCTAATTTATAAATAATAGTTTCATCTTTAGCTTTTACCAGTTCTTTAATTTCTTCTTTAATAGGGGGATGGTATTTAAAGCACTTCTCCTTAGGGAGATCAACATGAGTAGCAAATGATTCACAAAAGGAGGCTACTATCTCAGAGTCAAGTCCATATTTAGTGCTAAACTTGTGAAAGGCATCAGTATTCATAAAAGATTTAACACAATCAAACTCAAGCTTAATACCTGACTATTTACCTTCGTCGAGTTCCCAATCTTTAGTGTTGCCTTAAAGGATCCTACTTGAATTCAATAGTCTTCTTCATAAAAGAACCATTACAAGAAGTATCGAGCATGGATTGATCATCATGAGAAAGCCAAGCATAAAAATTCTGAATAGTTATTTCTCTCCAGTGCTCATGATTGGGGAATGAATATAACATTTACATAAGGCTATGCCAAGCTAGAGTGATACTTTCTCCTTTAAGAGGCCAATATATATATATATATGTATATATATAATTCCAATCACGATGAACTACATGCATAGGATAATTTTTTTGGTGAAATTCCAATTTCGATCGATTCCAGTTCCAAGATCCAATATCATCTCATAGCCTATACCACATCAACGCTTTTACCTTCAAAGATAAAGGAAAAACCTTCTTCTTAACTTCATCTCCGAGTAAACCTGCAAGCTCAAACAACCACATGTATCATACCTGCATATCAGGATGTTTAGTTCCGTCTCTTACATAAGGATTAGTTAGCAGTTCCTCTATCATACCTGAAGGAATTTCATAACCAATATTTTTAGTAGGTGCAGTAGGTTGAGGGGAAACTCTTTGTGTTTCCGGTCGAGGTGAAGATACCCCAAACAAACCCCTTAAAGGATTGTTTTCCATAGTAACAAGTGACAATAAATTTTAGCATGTAATATAAATTTTTCCTTACCAATTTCCACTTACCAAGAGCACTTCACTCCCCGGCAACAGCACCAGCAAAGAGTCTTGATGACCCTCAAGTATAGGGGATCACTCATTGTCCTTTTGATAAGTAAGAGTGTCAACCCCAACGAGGAGCAGAAGGAAATGATAAGTGGTTTTTAGCAAGGTAATTTCCGCAAGCACTGAAATTGTCGGTAACAAGTAGTTTGATAGCAAGATCATTTGTAACGAGCAAGTAATGGTAATGGTAAATAAGGTGCAATGATATGTCTCCAATGTATCTATAATTTTTTTATTGTTTCATGCTGTTATATTATCAATCATGGATGTTTTATAATCATTTTATAGTCATTATATATCATTTTTGGTACTAACCTATTGACATAGTGCCAATTGCTGTTTTTTGCATGTTTTCTGCATCACAGGTAATCAATATCAAACGGAGTCAAAAAGTAGCCAAACTTTTTGTGGATTTTTTGGACCAGAAGACAACCAGTGGGCCGAAGAAGCACCTGGGGGCTGCTCCAAGGGGAGCACAACCCACCAGGGCGCGCCTGGAGGCCCAGGCGCGCCTTGGTGGGTTGTGCCCACCTCGGGTGGCCCCAGACCACCTCTTTACTCTATAAATACCCCAATATTCCAGAAACCCTAGGGGAGTCGACGAAAATCAATTCCATCTGCCGTAGATTCCAGAACCACCAGATCCAATCTAGACACCACCATGGAGGGGTTCACCACTTCCATTGGTGCCTCTTTGATAATGCGTGAGTAGTTCTTTGTAGACATTCGGGTCCATACTTAGTAGCTAGATGGCTTCCTCTCTCTCTATGATTCCCAAGGATAAAACGATGGGGTCTATTTCTACATAAATAGATATTGTCTACATCATGTCATCGTTCTTATTGCATTACTCCGTTTCTTCATGAACTTAATACACTAGATGCATGCTGGATAGTGGTCGATGTGTGGAGTAATAGTAGTAGATGCAGGCAGGAGTCAGTCTACTAATCTTGGATGTGATGCCTATATAATGATCATTTCCTGGATATCATCATAATTATTTGAAGTTCTAGAAATTACCCAACAGTCATTCGTTTACCCACTTTTTGCTATTTTTCTCGAGAGAAGCCACTAGTGAAACCTACAGCCCCGGGGTCTCTTTCTCATATTATTTGCCTTTGCAATCTATTTCATTTTCCTTTTATTTTCAGATCTATTAAACCCAAAAATACAAAAATACCTTGCTCCAATTTATTCTTATTTATTTTATTTGGCATTCTATCTATCAATCTACTACAATTTATTCACATATGTTTGCCAATTTCTAGCGCCGTTACCCAAAGGGTTTGACAACCCCTTTAATACGTCAGGTTGCGAGTATTTGTTATTTGTGTGCAGGTGCCGTTTACGTGTTGTTGCTTAGTTCTCCTACTGGTTCGATAACCTTGGTTTCATCACTAAGGGAAATACCTACCGTCGCTGTGCTGCATCATCCCTTCATTTTTGGGGAAATACCGACGTAGCTTCAAGCATCATCAAAAGGAATTTTTGGTGCCGTTGTCAGGGAGGATCGTCAACATATACTAGGTTCCTAATCAAAAATCTCATCTCCTCACAATTTACATTATTTGCCATTTGCCTCTCGTTTTCCTCTCCCCCACTTCACAAAAATTTGCCATTTTATTCGCCCTCTTTCTCGGTCGCTGTTTTCTTGCCGGATATGTTTTTACGTGTGTTCTTGTTTGCGTACTCATGATGCCTCAAAGAAAATATTATGATGTTCCTTACCCCAATATCTTGCTTGAAATTGAGAAAAGTACTAAGGAATATATGACTACACAATTTGAGCATAATAAGTATTTTACCGAAGAACTTAAAGAACACGCCGTTGTGCTTGATGCTATAACAAAACAACTTGATGATATTAGTAGAGAAGTTTGCACTCTCCAAACTAAATATGCTTTTGCTGAAAGTTTTCTAGGAAAAATATCCGATGCACAAGCTACCCTAGTAAATCAAATGGTCGCTAAACCAATCTCATTAGAAGATAAAAATGATGATCTTAAAATGATTGGTGTTTCTTCTATTGATTCCTTGTTTACTGATGAAAAAGGGACTGGAGAAGAGTCAACTTTAATTAGAAGGCGTCCCGATTATTCGGAGGGTGAAAATCTTGTTGAGAAAATTGATAAAAGTGGGTTTGAAGAGGTCAAAACTTTAACTAGTGATGTGCCCACTCTTTTGGATTATGAAGACTTTAATTATGATAGTTGCTCTTTGATTGATTGTATTTCTTTATTGCAATCCATGATAAATTCACCCCATGCTTATGAACAAAATAAAGCTTTTACTAAACATATTGTTGATGGTATGATGAAAGCTTTAGAAGAAAAGTTGGAATTAGAAGTTTCAATTCCTAGAAAATTGCATGATGAATGGGAACCTACTATCAAATTCAAGATTAAAAATTATGAGTGTTTTGCTTTGTGTGACTTGGGTGCTAGTGTTTTGCTTTATGCCTAGCTAAGGGCGTAAAACTATAGCGCTTGTTGGGAGGCAACCGAATGAATAAAATTTATTTTTGCTTTTTGCTTTCTGTTCTTCAGTGTTAGCGCGATTATACTACTGTTATGATTGTGTTTTTTGTGTTTTAATTAGTGTTTGTGCCAAGTAAAGCCTTTAGGATCTTCTTGGGTGATAGTTGTTTGATATTGCTGAAAAACAGAAACTTTAGCGCTCATGAAAACAATTCCCATTTCTAGCCAGAGAGCGATAGAATACCAATTATTTTTGTAGAAGATTAATATACAAATTGACCAGGCCGTCTTAATTTTTCAGAGTTTTTGGAGTTACAGAAGTATTCGAAATATCCAGATTGCTACAGACTGTTCTGTTTTTGACAGATTATGTTTTCTTTGCGTTGTGTGCTTGTTTTGACGATTCTATGGTCTTCTTTGATGAGTTTTTCCCATAGAAAAGTTGGAATACAGTAGATATAATGCAAGAACAAAATATGAATTGGTTTTCTACAACACTTATAGTAGTGATTTGCTTTCTTATACTAACGGATCTCACGAAGGTTTTGTTGAGTTTTGTGTGACTGAAGTTTTCAAGTTTTGGGTTATCTTACGATGGATGAAGGAATAAGGAGTAAGAAGAGCCTAAGCTTGGGGATGCCCTGGCATCCCAAGCTATTATCCAAACGGAGCAAGAAACTAAGCTTGGGGATGCCCCGAGTGGCATCCCCTCTTTCTTCTAACGACCATCGGTATTTTACTCGAAGCTATGTTTTTATTCGGCACATACTATGTGTTTTGCTTGGAGTGTCTTGTATGATATGAGTCTTTGCTTGTTTTATTTTGTGTTTTAAGTCTTGATCCCTTGCTGGACACACCTATTGGAGAGAGCTAAAATTATGCCATGACTTCTTAGAATTGCTCTCTATGCTTCACTTAAATTTTTATGAGCTATGGATTTGCTCTAGTGCTTCACTTATATCTTTTTAGCACGGTGTGCTTTAGTATTTTTGAAGAAATGATCTCTTGCTTCACTTAGATTTATTTGAGAGTTGGTAAAATTTTCAAGAAATTCTCTCTTGCTTCACTTAAATTAATTTTAGAGAAATAAATTTTATGCTCATGATCTTCACTTATATTTGTTTCAGCTTATCAAAAGGAACATATGAAAATTAGTCCCAAAGTGATAGATATCCAAGAAGGATATAATAAAAACTTTCATGAAGATCATTGGACAAAATAAACTTGATTCTTAGTAATAGTTTTGAGATATGATGATGTGATATGTGAGTCATCTTGATGAGTAATTGCTTTAGTAAGAATATTGGTGTTAAGATTTGTGATTCCCTATGCAAGCACGAAAGTCAATAGTCATGCAACGAAATTATAATCTACTTGTGGTGCATTATTCGGTGTTAATTATGCTTAATGCTCACTTATGAGATTATTCCTTTCTTGGTTGGTCTCTTCTCAATCTTTTGCTAGCCTTCGTTTTGCACTAAGTATGATCACTACTTGTGCATCCAAAATCCTTCAAACCAGTTTTGCCACATGAGTCCACTATATCTACCTATATGCGGTATTATTTTGCCATTCTAAGAAAATTTGTATGTGCCATCTCTAATATTCAAAATAAATTTCTCTTTTGTGTGCTCGTACCGCTGGCGAGGCGGTGATGGGTGGCTAATATTTTCCATGCTAGATGTGTTATTCTCACGATGAGTGTTTATTCACTTGTCATTGCACGAGGCTAAGGCAAAGGTATTAGGGATGCCTAGTCCCAAAATGAAAAATGAATTTACTTTATGTTGTAAAATAATAAATTCCTTGGAAATTCTTGGTACGGAAGGCACCCGTGGATACAGTTAGCCATGGAAAGAGAAAGTATGGTGGAAAAGGGATAAACTTTAATTTCTGTTTGGGAACCGCCTATGATATATCTAGCATGGAAAGTGCTGGGAAATCTAAGTCGTTTTAGTTGGTGGGAAAAGTATGCCTCTCAAAATGTTTTTATCTCTCAATTTTTGCTTTGAGCTCTGGCACCTCTACAAATCACGAATTCCCTCCGCGAAGGGCCTTTCTTTTACTTTATGCAATTTTTCTTTCTGAATTTGAGTCTCCATCTTCTCTTATAAAAGCACTAGCTAGGAGACACTATGATCGTACTTGAGCATTGGGTGTAGTAAATATGCGAGTGTGTTTCATGAATGGACCAATGATCGAGCATGATGGACTAGGGATAGCTTATTTTAGCGTTGATATTTTGAAAGACATGGTTACTTGTTGATATGTTTGAGTATTTAAGTTATCATGTCAAAACTAGACTATTGCTCTGAACAATATAAAAGTCTAAATGTCCATGCTATAAAGAAAAGAATATGAGATGACATGTTAGGCGGCATTCCACATCAAAAAATCTATTTTTATCATTTACCTACTCGAGGACGAGCAAGAATTAAGCCTGGGGATGTTGATATGTCTCCAACGTATTGATACGTCCATTTTGCATCATGTTTTCTTACTGTTATTTACAATGTTTTTATCCATAATAATGCTTTTTGGAGTAATTCTAATGCCTTTTCTCTCATAATTTGCAACGAACACACGAAGAGGGAGAATTCTGGCAGCTGGAAATCTGGACCTGGAAAAGCTACGTCAGGCCACCTATTCTGGACAACTCCAAATGGGCTGAAACTTTACGGAGATTTTTTATGGATTATTTAAGAAATATTGGAGTCAATAAACACCAGAGGGGGGCCACCAGGTGGGAACAACCCACCTGGGCGCGTCAGGCCCCCCTGGCGCGCCCTGGTGGGTTGTGGCCTCCTCGGCCCACCTCCGGTGCCCATCTTCTGGTATATAAGTGGTTTTGACCTAGAAAAAATAAGAGGAGGACTGTCGGGACGAAGCGCCACCACCTCGAGGCGGAACTTGGGCAAGAGCACTTTTGCCCTCCGGCAGAGCGATTCTACTGGGGGAACTTCCCTCCCGGAGGGGGAAATCATCGTCATCATCATCACCAACAGCTCTCCCATCTTGAGGAGGGCAATCTCCACCAACATCTTCACCAGCACCATCTCATCTCAAACCCTAGTTCATCTCTTGTATGCAATCTTGTTACCGGAACTGTAGATTGTTGCTAGGGGTGACTAGTAGTGTTGATTACATCTTGTAGTTGATTACTATATGGTTTATTTGGTGGAAGATTATATGTTCAGATCCATTATGCATATTAATAGCCCTCTGATCTTGAGCATGCACTACAAAAAAGACACCTCCGTGATGATACGTGTTTGTCACAGTAGGTCACGTTTTCTATCATGCATGTACATCCATGACGATTTTATGACACAATCAAGATAGTCATACATGTGTTGTCGTAGAAGTGTTCCATGACATTACCAAAATTATCATCACGGAAGTGTCCACTTCCATGACGATAAATCGCGCGTCATAGAAGTGTTTTCGTCAAGGGTGACCGACACATGGCATCAACCGTAATAGGTCGCCGTTAAGCTATCGGGTCTCGTTTTGGTTCCGATAACCCGTTAACAGTCCGGACCAATGGCGATTTTCCACGTGTAAAATTCTCATTTGCTAGAGGAAACACGTGTTGGCTCACCATTGGGATAGATGTCATCCACTCATTGGACAGGAGGCGCCTATGATACGTCGACACGTGGCACGACCCATCAGAGGCCCATTTTGGTGAAAAAGACGGCCTGTTTGACTTGGTCAAAAGGTAGCGGGCCGGCCCACGGAAAGCCTATTAACGGCCTATTCGCATATTGCCCATTTACGGCTCGCTAACTCCCGGCCCGTTGCGGCCTATCGGAATTAAGCCTAGTAGCATCATCTGTGCCGTCTGGGGGGCCACAGTCAGGCCCCCACCTGCCAAGGCTCCACCGCCGTTCCAACACAGAAGTCAACCAGCCAACAAGGAAGGCACCTGCGTGGCAACGTGCAGGTTCCAGGACAACTCCGCAAGCACCTGCGTGGTGGAATGCAGATCTTCATGAAGACTCTGCCACCGCACCAACTCAGCAGCCATCTAGCCAGCGTGGCGTTGCACGCCTAGTCAGCTTGGACATGTGTCAGTGCGAGGCGAGGCGGAAACAGACGAGACGAGCTTCCTTGCCGTCCCCGATAAAGTGAGAGGGCATGTCGGCAGTGCATTAAATGCGTTTGTCCTACGGTGCCAGGCGATAGATTTGTATACAATACAAACTTTCCAGCTCCTGTGTGCCACTTTGGCAACCCCTTTGGCTATAAAAGGAGGCCCAAGGCATACTGGAGGAGGATTCAGACTTTTTGGACCCTGCACGCTTTGTAGCTAGTCCAAGAACACCAGATAAACACAAACCAGTAGGAGTAGGGTATTACGCATCACTTGCGGCCCAAACCTGGATAAATTTCCCATGTTGATCTTCTAAACCCGCTCTTTCCACAACCTCGTGCCCGCCAACCCTAGAAGGGATTCCCTATGATCCCATAGGTGTCATTCTCACCGACATCTTTGGCGCGCGAGGTAGAGGGCACAAGCTGTGAAAATACGGTTTGGAAGTTAGCGCATCGACTTCATCATCACCATGGCCCCCAAGAAAAAGGGGATCACAGCGATCGAGTCGTCCAGAGCCACCCCGTCCGCGCCAGCGCGAGCAGGCGACCGGGTGGCCATAGATGGTGCCGGAGACATGGCCCGCGAGCATCCATGACATTCTGGCAATCGGACACAGGAAAGCGGTGTCGTTCGGATTCGAGACGATGAGCCGCGCGCCGCTGGGTCCGGGGGCAGGGCTGTGCTGTCCACGGGCAGCGCAGCAACCTCTACGCTGCCCCAGCTGGCACCCGCGCCGCGGCCTTCCCAAGCCATGCATGATGAGCAACACCGCGATGCCGGAGCTGCCGGGCACCACCGTGGGAAGAGCCATGTGAGCTACCCTCAGGACGTGCAAGGTCAGCGTGCGCACCAGGACGCCGGCGGAAGCAGCGTGCTACCGCGGGACCGTGACAGGGCTCCTTCTAGCTTGGTTAGAATTCGGAGCGCGTCACTCTCGCCATCGCCCACGCCAGCAGAGGCGCTGGCGCATGTGCAACTGCTCCTCGAACCCCCCCCCCACCCCCCGCTTTGGAGAAGCTCGACAAGTGGAGGGCCACCATTCGAAGCCTTGTCAGCTTTGCCAACAAAGACGAACCGCTCCCAGTGGGACCCTCACGTCGGTGTCCTGTCGAGCCGAAGCTTGCCGGCGGTGGGAGGACCGGAGACGCTGCGACCACGGTGCACTCTCCAACCCCACGGCCGCGACAGCAGCCACCGGCTCGTTGGGCCGACGCGTGTGACAACGTTTCCACAGTGTCATCTGACCCGCAAACCCGCTGTGACCAACACCGAGTTCTTTGAGAGCGAGCTCAGGAAGACGCTCAGCCTACCATCGAGCGACGGCGGGAGGCGCTCCATCAGTCGGATCAGCATGCAGGGCCTGCTATGGACCACACAGCGCCTGGGGGCTCTGGCGACCTGCCTTACGAGGTGGGTTGTCCGACTTTTACCCGAGAGCTGCGGCAGTTCCAGTGGCCCTCCCACCGCACGTTCAAGCATGATGTTGGGGAAAAGTACAATGGAAAGACTCACCCGTCGGAGTTCCTCAGCATCTACACCATCACGATGCAAGCCGCCGGGGCTCGCGACAACAAGGTGCTCGCCAACTACTTTCCATTGGTGCTTAAGCCTAACGTCATGTCGTGGTTGATGCACCTGCCAGTGGATTCCATCTCTTCCTGGTTGGATCTGTGCCACGAGTTTGGTGGCGCCTTTACCGGAGGCCACCAAGCTCCTGGCCAGGCAAGTGACATGCATGTCATCCCGTAGAAGGGTGACGAGTCCCTGCGTAAGTACATAAAAGATTCAGCCGTGTGCAGTACACCATCCCAGATGTTCATCCCGCCGCTGTGATCAGTGCGTTCCATCAGAACGTACGCAACCGTAAGATGCTTGAGGAGCTGGCAATGAGCAAGGTCAAGGATGTAGCCGAACTTTATGTTCTAGTAGATAGATGTGATCGGGGTGAGGAAGGAAGGAAGTACCCCGGCGAGGACGCCGGTGCGGAAACCGACTCCACAGACAAAGACGTCGCCGCCTCGGTGAAGAAGGGCTAGCGCCGCAATAGGAAGCATAAGGGCAAGACTGTGCTTGCCGTTGAGGGATCCGGCGACCTCGGCGCCGCCAAGAAGGTCAAGGCTGACGACCCCGGCAAGGAGGTTGCCGGGTGCGTCGCTGATACGCCTCCAATGTATCTATAATTTATGAAGTATTCATGCCATGTTTACAATAGTTTTATATGATTTTGGTATGATTTGATTAGAACTAACCCGGACTGACGTTGTTTTCAGCAGAACTACCATGGTGTTGTTTTCGTGCAGAAATAAAAGTTCTCAGAATGCGATGAAAATCAACGGAGAATTTTTCTGGAAAATATAAAAATACTAGAACAAAAATATACCAGAGGGGAGTCCCATGGGCCCCACGATGGTGGGGGCGCGCCCACCCCCCTGGGCGCGCCCCTGTGCCTCGTGGACTACCGTGGGGCCCCTGACTTGTTCTCGACGCCAACCTCTCCTATAAATACCCAAACCTCCAGAAATTAACCTAGATTGGAAGTTCTGCCGCCGCAAGCCTCTGTAGCCACGAGAAATCAATCTAGGCCCTCTCTGGCACCCTGCCGGAGGGGGCCATCATCACCGGAGGCTATGGAGGAGGATCCCAGACGGGCCATCATCACCACGATGGCCAAGGAGCAGAGGGAGAACCTTTCCCCATCCAGGGGGGAGGCCATGGAGGAGGAAGCACAAGGGGGAGAACCCCTCCTCCTCTCTCTCGGTGGCGCCAGAGTGCCATCATGAGGGAAATCATCGCCGCGATGATCGTCTTCATCAACATCACCATCCTCATCTCTTTTACGTGGCCCACTCTCCCGCACCCCGCCATAATCCCTGCTTGAACATGGTGCTCTATGCCACATATTATGATCCAATGATATGTTTCCATCCTATGATGTTTTGAGTAGATATCCTTTGTCTTTGGGTTGATTGATGATCTAGATTGGTACGAGTTGTATGTTTTATTTTGGTGATGTCCTATTGTGCCCTCCGTGTCACGCAAGTGTGAGGGATTCTCGCTGTAGGGTGTTGCAATACGTTGATGATTTGCTTATAGTGGGTTGCTTGAGTGACAGAAGCATAAATCCGAGTAAGGGGTTGTTGCGTATGGGATAAAGGGGACTTGATGCTTTAATGCTATGGTTGGGTTCTACCTTAATGATCTTTAGTAGTTGCAGATGCTTGCTAGAGTTCCAATCATAAGTGCATATGATCCAACAAGAGAAAGTATGTTATCTTATGCCTCTCCCTCATATGAAATTGCAATGATGACCACCGGTCTTGTTAACAATTGCCTAAGACAATTCCGCACACCGATCCATCATTATTCCACACTCGCTATTTATAATATTTAGTGATATATTCTAACTTTATGATAACAACACCTACTTTTATATTTTATCTCTCCGATACCATGCAAAGTTATCCTCTTCATACCCACAACGTAGTTTTATTTCTCGTTTCTAGTTGGAAGCAAACGTTCAGTGTATGTAGAGTCGTATCAGTGGCAGATAGGACTTGAGAGAATATTGATCTTACCTTTAGTTCCTTGTGGGTTCGACACTCCATAGTTATCACTTCCACCTTTGGGAATTGCTAGGATGATTCCCTGCACTTGGGGATTATCAAGCTCTTTTCCGGCGCCGTTGCCGGGGAGCAATAGCGTGGGGTTGATATTCTTGTGTATGCTTGTTTGCTTTCTTCACTAAGTAGATTTTGTTTTTCCTTTTTGCCTGTTTAGTTGTGTGTGAAACATACAATTTTTTTATAAGAATGAACATACAAAAAATTACTTGCCTCTCATACCTAAAAAGTTTTTCAATAAGAGAAGTGATTGGAAGGTTATGCATTAGAGAAATGAAGGTCAACCTTGAACACTTGTGTTCATGCTCATGGAAACAATGTAAAAAAATCATGGAAGCTTCTCTGAAAATAATTATCCCCTTTTATATATCCATTATATTATAAAAATAATGTGCCAAGCCTTGGTTTTAGGATGATTAGATTGCTTGTTTACTTTGTGCAATACAAAAACAGAAACTTTGGCTGTAGCGTGTGATTTTACATTTTTTTACTGGAAAGTCAAATGGGTCTGAAACTTTTTGCACATTACTTATGTACAAATTGTTTATCTGTTTGGCCCATGTTTGGCCAATCGATCATACGGCCCGTATAACGCCCATTGATGATACGGCCCGTAGAAGGCCCATTGTTTCTACGGCCCGTAGAAGGCCCACTGTTTCTACAGCCCGTAGAAGGCCCACTGTTTATACGGCCCATAGGAGGCCCACTGTTTCTACGGCCCGTAGGAGGCCCAGCGTCACTACAGTAAATATTAGCCCATGGTCATTGTGGCCTAGTTTAAAAAAAATAGGTTATTGCAGCCACTAGCAAACCGCAGAAAAAGAACTGCACTGACTACAAGCAAACAAATAAACAAGAAAACAAGGAAATAAATAAGCAAGCAACTTACACTAGGCTATCATGGCTATTACACATGTTACATCCACTGGGCATCAAAGTTTGCTACCAGTGCAAATATAGGGAACACAACAGCGTATAAACGCCGCAGCAAAACAAGTCCATAACTGAAACCACTTCAGAAGAGCTCAAGAAACAATATCCTGGGTACCCATAATGCTGGCAAGATGCTTAGCAAGCTTATTAACTTTCTCTTGTTTGGCGCTTAAGTCCTCCAGCGCTTGCTGTTGCACCAGAAAGTATGCATCTGAATTCTGCAGGGACTTCCTCAGTCCTTCGGCTTCCTGTCGCATAACATCTGATCGATGTCTTTCAACTTGAAGTTGAGACTCAAGAAGCCGAACTGATTCAGGCAACGAGTTCAAAGAGCTGGTGCCAGTAGTGGTAGCCAGTAACTCGAACACTACATCAAGACAGGACTTTGGGGTTGTCTCAGTGTCTTCAATATAGTTATTATCAGCTTCCTTGGAGATCAACAGGGATGTCTCACTATCTTGAACCTTATCTGCATTACTTCCTTTACCATTGCATAACAGGGTACTCTTCTCCAATATTTTATCCGCGTTCTAAAAGAGAAACAAACAAACACATCTCAGGTTTACAATGTAGTATATGAAACTCATTTTGGTAAACCAGTTTAGTAGTAAGGTGGACAGGATAACAGCATGAAACAAACATATATCTATGTAGTATGGTCACTGTATGGTCTATATCATTCTAGTTTATGTTGCCAAATCAAGATAGATATAGTTCGAATCATATCTATTTAAGACAAAGCAGCATAGACAGAATATAAGTGTGGGAAACTACACAGCAATAACAACAGTTGTAATGTGCATGGCATGAGAACATAACTGTTTATTCAATTGAAACTGAAATCAAAATAGAGCAAGTTACGACAGCAAACAACCAAACACGTTGAAGAAACAGGTTTAAAACATACCTATTGCGCCATTGGAGTTTCAATTGCATCCTTCAAATTTGAAATTTGTTGGTATCAGTAAATACAGTGATGCAAGAGCAAAGTAGTATGAACCATAGCTACGGAACCTGACCTAAGAACAATCCTTCTTCTGCTTTAAGCGTTGACTTCGAGTTCAGAGTGGTGGTCCTCGTGATTTGGGCATTGCAGTTGCCTTACTAACTGCTCGTGTTTGGGTGCTCTGTGGTGGAGACGGTGCTGTGTCAACGGGAACTGGGTGTCTATCTGCTGGGGTTGGGGTTAGAAGGGGTGTAGCTAGTTCTCTGTCCAACTGGGTAGGGGTACAATCTGCATGAGTGTGGGTTATGTGTGGTGGGGCTGGTTCTTGGGCAAGTACAACCGTGGTTCTATCTGCATCGACAGGTAGCACAATCTTTTCTGAAGACTGTGTTTTTACTGCCACAGATACTGCCATCACTCCCTCCAATTGAAATGGCTGATAAACAAGAAAAGTAATTGAATGTACAGACATTGTAAGATAGACAGGTGCAATGGATAGTAGGGAAGAAAACAGGGCATGAAATAATTCACATTTATGTTGTCTAAGCACACAGAATAGCAGGACATAATTTCACATATATGATGGCTAATTAAACAGGATAGCATGACACGATTTCACATGTATGATGGCTAACTAAACAGGATAGAATGACATACTTCAAAATATGATGACTATGTAAACAGGATGACATGATATAACTATACGATGTGTCTATTAAAGTGGTTGGCATGCCATAAATCACAAACATGCCGTTGATGGAAACATGATGGCATGATATAATTCACGGATAGAATGACATAATTTAAAATATGATGACTATGTAAACAGGATGAGATGATATAACTATATTATGTCTTTAGAAAATGGGTTGGCATGCCATAATTCAGATACATGCTGTCTATGTAAACATCATGGCATGACATAATTCAAATATATGATTTATATACTAAGGAAGTGAGCAGAGGGCAATCGCATATATGATGTGTCAACTAAGGAGATGGCATTCAATATTGTGTATATGATGTACAAACTAAGCATTGCAATACAACATATGCATTAAATGAGTAATATAACCCTGCCAAGTTTGAGCATACACCTCAGGGGGATAATAGGACTGGTCATGTGCCTCTGAATCCTCCTCTGAAGAGCTATCTGTAACCAGCAAGATATCTGCTTCAGTAGGTAGCATTGTCTGCTCTGAAGACCTTGTTTTCACTCCAGATTTCTCCATCACCAATTCAAATGGCTGATGCACAGGAAGAGCAGTTGAATATACAAACATTATCGACAAAAGCAATGAGAAATACAAAAAAAAGGACAGCATGATATAATTCACATATATGATGCTTGCCTAAACAGCATGGCATTGCATAATTCACATACATAATGCCTGGCAACAACATAACATTGCATAATTCACATATATAATGTCTTGCAACAAGATGGCATTGCATAATTCACATATATGGTAATTAGACACTAAACAGGTGGCATTCACACAAAGCATGTCTAAACTAAGCAAATGACATAGCAATGCAAGATACCATACGCACGATATGAGCAACATAACCTTGCCAAGTTAGGGCATGCACCTCGGGGGGGGGATATGACTGGTCATCTGTCTCTGAATCCTCCTCTGAGGAGCTATCGGTAACCAGCAAGACATGCACTTCGTCAGATAGCATTGTCTGCTCTGAAGACCATGTTTCCACTCCAGATTTTCCATAACCGTGCCGAATGGCTGATGCACAGGAAGAGTAATTGAATGTACTAAAATTGTTGACAAATTTAATACGTAATAAAAAAATGATGGCATGATATAATTCACATATAAGATGACTGGCTAACTAGGATGGCATTGCAAAATTCACATATATGATGCCTGGCTAGACAAGATGGCATTGCATGATTCACATATACGATAAAGAAACTAAACAGATGGCATTGACACAAAGCATGTCTAAACTAAGCAGATGACATCTTTAATGTATACAGTAAGCAATGCAAGGCACCATATGCATGATATTACCAACATCAGCATGCCAAGTTAGAGCGAAGACCTCATGGGGTAAATAGGAGTGGTCTTCTCCTTCTGAATCCCCCTCAGAACAGTTATCTTCCTCTTGATTACGATCTGAAATGGGTGGACGGGGGGGGCTGCCTTTGCACCCACCATGGAACGATGCCTGCATGAAATTTTATTGCCACGCAAGGCTCGTCTATTTTGCTATACATGATCAGTTCCATTGTGTACAATAACTGGCATGCATAGGAATAAAACATAGTGAGATTATGTAAGGAGTGCATGCACAAATCCAGAGTGATGGTAGCAAACTGTGGATAGACCCAAAACCAATGATAGCAGGCAGATCATAGCTTTAGTTAAAAAATACAGATAATGGCTCCTTTAATGTTTGTTTTCACCCAACATGAAACTCATAGTAGACACCGGAGATTAACCAGATAGTAGACAAATAGTACTGATTGCTGCCCCAATATGTACCCCACAACCATTTAAAAACTCAAGTTTCAGCATTAGTTTGGACCTGACTCGGAGTCTAATAGGTGAACACGATGATAATGTAGCATGTCATCATATTAAGTGATGCATAACATAAGCAGACACGGAAGAGTGGGACCTCTCTTGTGGACCTGTGTAGTCCTCAAGGTCATCTGCTCAGTTGATGATGGTAATGCAGTTTCTGTGGCTGCCGGCGGTGGGGAAGAAGATTTGAGGCGGCGAAAGATAGTCTGGAGAGCGGATCCCTGCTGTGGTGAACCCTTCCATCGTTGGAGCAGCTGAGCTGGGGTGGAACACAGCGCCGCGGGAGCAGGACAGACCACACAAGGTTTTCTTTGACACATATCTGTAACAGAAGTAATTGAGTAAGGGCTTGTTTGAATTTGAGGATTCTAACAATGCAGGGATAGGGAATAGACAGGAATAGGATAGGAATGCGTGTGCAAAACAGAGAATTTAAAAACACATGATTTCTGCCAATCTGGGTGTTTGATTCACAACAATTGGAAGATCATAGGATGCAAAAAAGCATGGTGAGATTAAGTCAAACCATAAGAAAATGTACGGTTATAATGCTATTATGCTACTATCTCTTAGTATTGTGCTTCATGAATAGGAATTTGAAAAGGAGGACAAGTGAAAATTAAAATTCCTACGGTTTTTCTTTCAAGGAGACACTAAAGGAATGAGTGCTCAGTGGACAATATATATAACATGTAGAGTAAAAAAGAGATGCAACAAGTGTACAACCTCTTTGGAGAAGCCATGTCGATCTCAGCGTGATTGGGTTGGCCGGTGAGGATGCTCCGGCTGACTTGGCTATCGGAGGAGGGGAAGAAGATCTTAGGCGTCTGGAGATGGAGCCCGAGGTACTGCTCCGCTGTGATGGAGGGTTTCATTGTTGGAGCATCTCCGGTGAGTTGTGCGACGCCAAGGCTGAAGCAGGACAAGAGAGACAACGAACAACGTTAACCTGAGTGGAATTCTAATAGTATCTCCAATAAATGACGTAAAATACATAACCACAAAGTGCTAGATGTAAAATACATCAGCCACTCATCATTGAACTTAACTGTCGAAATTGAACTTAACTGTCGAAACTGAACTTAACTGTCGAAACTGAATTTTGCTGTCGAAACTGAATTTTGCTGTCGAAACTGAACGCACTAGCAAGGTGAGGCTACACGTCGGTCGACTGACTTTTTCATCTCTGGTTAGTCAATTTTGCAGCCGTTGGATACGAAATCAAGGGCCCGTGGTTCTTCTTCAACCTCCACTCCCCTGAGCCGCCAGCCACCACCGGCCAAACAGCAGCCCCCCGCCGCCCGCGGCCGGCAGTGCGCCGCCCCGCCCGCCTCGAAAACACTCCCCACCGCCGGTCCGCCGCCGCCCCGGCCATCCCTCTAGCCCCCCCCCTGTGCCGAGCTTTTTCTCCGGCGATCCCCACACCACTGCCCCGCCAACGCCCCGCCATCACCGGCGACCACCGCCCCCATCCTGAAACCTAAGATAGATAGTGGGGTACCTCTCCGGCGAGCCCCCCTCCCCGCTGCGGCTAGTTCTTCCTTGACCCGGTGAGCCCCCCACCCCCTGAAAATCGACTGACCCAAAAGTCGATTCAGTCGACTGAAGTGTAGCTAAATTGGAGTAGCATCGCAAGCAAGAGCAAGAGCAAGAGCAGCAGCATGAGCAAGAGCAATAGCAAGAACATACCAGGCAGGGGACCGAGAGCAAGAGCAGAGCAGCAGCACGAGTGAGAGCTAAAGCAGCAGCAGCTCCTACTGATGTGGACGTCGCCGCCGAGGGAGCGACACCATGGAGGAAGTGGCTGGCGACATCGTCGTAGATGGAGCCGCGCCGTGTCAGCTCAGGACCGAGCGCCGGCAGCACCGTGAGATCGAATCGAGAAGCAAATGCGGCGATTAGTGTACAACATCTTTGGTGGCGCCGATTAGGCCGCAACTTCATCCAAGGAAACGGTGATGATGATGCTCTTCCGGTGGTGTAGGTGAAGACGGTGGTGTGGGAATGGAGGTGGCACGAAAGACGAGGGGAACGTCGGGGCAGCTCCTTGGAGGCAGAGGACGGGGTGGCTGAACCGGCGGGACGATGAGATCGACGACGGATCCTCATCCAGTACGGTGGATGAGGGACGTCGAGGTGTTGCTGTGGATGACGTCGTCGGGGAAGAGGCTCCGGATGGGTGGCGGACGGAGCAGGGTGTGGGGTTTCATCGCGGGTTTTCGCGGCCTCGGTGTATGAATGGGTGGGCGGATGGGATGGCAGTGGGGAACCATGGCTTAGAGACGCGCTTGTCCAAAATGTGGGGTAAGTTACGAAAGTACCCCCACCGATTTGAGGCGGTTCTTTCGGTTCAGGGGTACCACGGGCATTTCGCGTGTCAGGATTTCACAGGAGGTGGGAGTTTTCGCGCGCGTTGTAATTTTGGAATAGCAAGGCGCGGTTGAGATGGAGGGAGTTATCGGAGCACAATGAGACAAAGATATATCTTAAATATTTCAGGCTAACAAGGCGCGGTTTGAAGAGGCGGGAGTTTCGTTGCACGATAGACAGAGATGCTATCTTGAATTTTCGGCATAACAAGGCGTGGCTTGAAATTTCGGAAGAACAAGCTTAACGTGTACCCCAAAAAAGACAATTTGCACCTCGACACGCACAACACACACACAAACACCATTTAGACTAGAGTAAGGTATACGTGCATTGCACGCATGAGATTTGGCAACCAAATTATGAATAAATACCACATTATAGCATGCAAGCTTTGAGTCATATATGCATGATGTAGATGTTCGTTTAATTCTTATAGTTCATTTCATTCAAAATCATCTAGTTTTTATAAGAAAGCTAATCTATTTTAAGATTCATGGAATTGTGCGTCGTAAGACATAAAGTAAAAACAAATAATGGCAAATCATGTAGAAAAACATTTGGGCAATTCTGATACGGAAGATTCTAGAACAAATAAGAAGTGCTTGTGTTTTGATGTTTGTGCATTATGCTTAAGTTCAACCATGGAGTCTTCTAGATTATACATGTGGCGAAATCTGGTGGAATCTAGATGATATCCAACGGCCAGTAGTGCTCAAATTTGCCATCTTTGGACCATCGGATTCGCCTCATCCAACGACCATCTTTCAAAGTTAAAGTTACCCGCACACAATATAAAAAATATAATATATATATATATATATGGGTATAGATATAGATATGTGATGCGAAAGCCGCCCATCATCTCCAATTAGAATAGTGTGTCCATGCACGGATGCGACGTGGCCAAATGATGTCTGCCATCGGTATCTTAAATTCAAATCAGTCTGACCTTGTTCAATGTGTATCCATTACAACATGCTCGTTTCCAAACCACACCGCGTAGATCTCCGTTATATTCATGCATGCATGGGTTTCAAACATCAGGATCTATTTTTCAAACATTTGAATTCAACTTTACATTGATTATGACCTTGCCTATTTTTTTACACCCACACAGTAGTCTTCTCTTTATAATTGTACCACTAACGTTCTCTCGTGCATGCATGCACACACACTACCAGTCGGCATTATCCATCGCACGCATGCAATCTTTTTCTTCAGGTCGGTCTCCCATGAAGGCACACATCCACACACATCCCCCTCTCCACACTATAAAAAAAGACACATCCATGACATTTTGGGCCAAACGAAAATTTTTCTGTCATACATATGACACTTCTATGACGATAATTGTGACAAAACCCGGTATCATCATAGATGTGGTGGGCTCCTACTTCTATGACAAAAAATCATGACAGAAAATGGGCTTTTCGTCCTGGGCGGGCCGGAGATGCAGCTGCATGACATTCTTTGGGCCACCCATGACGGGACAAACCATGGTAGAAGCGAGGGGGAGGAAAATTTCGGGGAGTTCCCGGTTATGGTGGGAGGTCGGGGCCGAGCGATGCACGTTTCTCTCGTACACGTACGTGCGTGTGTGCGAGGTGTTGGCTCTAACTGAACCCGAGCGAGGCGTTGGGCTCTAACTGAACCCGAGCGATTGCACTGCAGGCTACGCGTTACTGAACCCGAGCGATTGATCGATGGATGTTAACTGAACCCGATCAAGCGATTCCTTAGCTACTGCTGCTAACTGAAGCCGATCGATGCTACCTCTGGGACGAACAATGAGCATTGCGGGGGGGGGGGGGGTGGATGAACAATGAGCGGTGGCATTGCCTTTGGATGAACAGGACCCTGTGGTGTGGTGGAGGGCTGGATGAACAGTAGATGGTGGAGGGGTGCCCATGGAGGGGTGGTTGAACAGGACCCGTTGGTGTGGAGGGCTGGATGAACAGTAGACGGTGGAGGGGTGCCCGTGGAGGGGTGGTTGAACAGGACCCCGTGGTGTGGAGGGCTGGATGAACAGTAGACGGTGGAGGGGTGGTTGAATAGTAGCCGGTGGAGTAGCGTGCGGTGGAGGCTGGATGAACAGGAGCCCATGGAGCCTGGATGAACAGCAGCCCGTGGAGGCTAGATGAACAGGAGCCCGTGGAGGCTGGAGGAGGTCGATGGTGGAGATGAACAGTATCCCGTGGAGTCCCGTTTTGCGGTACGCCACACCCCTCCCGATGAACAGGACCCCCGTTTCGACCGTAGCGCTCCAACACAAGTCCGTTTCCTTCGTTTTGCGGTACGCCACACCCCTCCCGATCAACAGGACCCCCGTTTCGACCGTAGGAGGCCCGTTTCCTCCGTTTTGTGGTACGCCACACCCCTCCCGATCAACAGGACCCCCGTTTCGACCATAGGAGGTCCGTTTCCTCCGTTTTGCGGTACGCCACACCCCTCCCGATGAACAGGATCCCGTTTCGAACGTGGCCGGTCGAACACAAGGCCGTTTCCTCCGTTCTGCGGTACGCCAGGCCTCGTTTCCATCGCATGTTCCGTCCAAGCCCTCCCGATGAACACAACGCATTCCGTTGCCTCCCCATGAACACGATGCATTCCGTTGCCTCCCCATGAACACGATGACAATGTTGTTTCTCCATTCCGACCCAGCGATGTACACGAGCCCTCGCCGTACATATGCGTGAGTAGGCGTTCGAGACCCCACCTGTATGTACACATACATGGCCGTATTTTCTTTCTTGCACCCTAACCGATGTACGTACGTGTACATGCTACGTGTGCGCCTCTACTACGACACGTGCGCGCCTCTACATCGACCAGTATATATGTACGTACACGTTCGCGACTAGAATGACAATGCTACGTACGCTTAGACCATGTGGGTCCCGACTGTCAGGCACTTCCTTGCGTGCGAAGATGTAGCTGGTGGGTCCCAGCAGTCAGGGGGGCGAATCATTTTTTTCCCGGATGCAATTCCTTGCGTGCGAAGGTGTAGCTGGTGGGTCCCAGCAGTCAGGGGGGAAACATTTTTTTCGCGAAATACGGTGGCCCGTACGGTGGGTCCCCGCTATCAGGTGGAGGAATAATTATTTTGCACGTAATAAGGAGGCAGTTCCTTGCTGCGGCCGTGGACCCAGCTGTCAACCTCTCCACGTACAGTCCACGTCCGTTGGATGTCGTTCCTTGACCACGTTGACCACGCCGCGCCGAGAGCACCAGGGCAGTGGACGATGGCGAGGCCTTAGGAAGGGGACAACGGGGAGCCAGGGAAGACGCGGCAGCGGAAGCCCGCGCGGAGAGGAGTACGAGGGTTCACTGGTTCGGCTACGATGTGAGGCTGCCGTCGCCGCAGGGCCTGGCCAGCAGTGGGAATAGTAGGGGGCGGTGAGGCCTCCGTGGCAGCACAGCCGGCCACGGGAGGCAGGAGTATGCGGCACGACCGGCGCTTCTTTGGGCGGCTGGAGCAAGAAGACCAGAGGTTGAAGAAGCACTACGGCCGTTGGATGGACATCATACGGTCACTGGAGCTAGAATCGTTCATATTGACTAAAGTTGACAAAGGCCCCCGTCCCAGTCAACTTAGTAGGCCCACAAGTCAGCCTCCCACCATGGTGGGTCCCAGCTAGCAGGGGGAGTATTCATTTTTTTTGTGTGTAATAAGGAGGCACTTCCGGTGGGTCCGAGCTGACAGTGGGGGGAACGTTTTTTTCACGAAACACGCTGGCACGTCCGGTGGGTCCAAGCAGTCAGGGGGGAAACGTTTTTTTTGCGAAATAAGGTGGCCCGTCCGGTGGGTCCCTGCTGTAAGGTGGAGGAATAATTATTTTGCGCGTAATAAGGAGGCACTTCCTTGCGGCCGCCTGGACCCAGCTGTTAGCCTCTCCACATATAGTACTCTTCCGATGGAAGTCGGTCGTTGACCACGTTGACCACGCCGCGCCGAGAGCACCAGGGCGGTGGTCTGGACGATGGCGAGGCCTAGGAAGGGGACGACGCGGAGCCGGGGAAGACGCAACAGTGGAAGCCCGCGCGGAGAGGAGTACAGGGGTTCACTGGTTCGGCTGCGGTGTGAGGTTGCCGTCGCCGTAGAAAAACAGGGGGTGTGGGTGAGTGGAGGGATGGCCTGGCCAGCGGTGGGAATAGTATGGGGGCGGTGAGGCCTCCGCGACAGCACAGCCGGCCACGGGAGGCAGGAGCAGGCGGCACGACCGGCGCTGCTTTGGGCGGCTGGACCAAGAAGACCAGAGGTTGAAGAAGCACTACGGCCGTTGGTTGGACATCGTACGGTCACTGAAGCTAGAAATATTTATTATTGACTAAGTTGACAAAGCCCTTGGTACGCTCCAACTTTGTCAGGGGGAGGAATCATTTTTTGGGCGGCCAAACCTAAGAATATCCGAGATTAAAGAAGAAGCACGACATCCGTTGGATAGACATCCAACGGCCACTGCTGCTAGAATCGTGTGTTGACTATAATAAGTTGGCAAAGCCTTGCATACGCGTCAACTTATTTTTTTAGGGGACACGTCACTTAGTAGGCCCACAAGTGTGTGGCAGAGAACTTATAGCCCATTTGTGTTTTGTAAGAATGTACAGCCCATTTTGGAATTCTAATGGAATTTACAACAGCCCATTTACAGTTTGTTAAAACTACATCCCATTTTCTAGCTAGGACAATAATTAATAATTTCAACCAACCATTGAAGACAGAATTCAATAAAATTTCCCACATTTTGATGGGCTCCGAAATATTTTTATCCCGAAATTTCTAGTCAGATTAAATATAAATTTGTATTACATAAAAATCTAACGAAACATTGCGCGCGCAACAATGAAAATTTATGATTTTCAAAATCCATAAATAATATTTTATAAACTAATTTCGTGTTTGGTTCATTTTTTTATAGTTACTGCCCAGTTTTTATAATTACATCCCGTTTATTATTTTTAAAGCACATTTTCCTGTTAAGCCTAATGCATCCCTCCTAGGAAAGATTTGCAGCCCAGCGGGGCGGAGAATAACAAGTTGACCTTGCCTGGGTATTCCTCAAAAAGACGTATAGCTGGGCTAGCCATTTTCATATTGAAAAAATTAGTATCTTGGCTGGATATCTGGCCTGGGCTAGACTGGCCACAGCCCGCCCAGTTAATACCCTGCTCTCCTCTGAACAACAACGAAATCATTGCCAAGAAAAACTCTACAGTGCCCACGCCTCAAAAACACAAATACTGCTCGAGCTGCTTGGTCCCAGCTGTCAGCCGCACCTTGTGCAATTCTCTCGTTTATATTGACTACATAGGTTGACAATGGTGTGGGACCGTGATGTCAGGAAACCAGGAGAAAGCAAAAAAATATAGTTGTACATAATAAGGAGGCACTTGCGTACGTACGGCTCTGGGCCTAGTGGGTCCCTAGTGTCATCCAGTCAAAATAAAGTCATCTCCTGAATCCTCATGTTCGTTGACGATGTTAATAATGCTCGGCGCCACGGCGAGCGCAACAACTAGAAGGACAATGGAGACGGCCTCGCGGGCCCTACGGATGGTCTGATACAGCGCCCGCTACTCATTCAGGAAGCCAGGATCATCGGACACCTATGAGCACCTTCGAGAAACTGAGACGGCATGAAATGGCAAGGCCGCGCTTGGGAGCTCTAGTTTATTTCAAACATGTATTAACATACAAGTGTAATTTACTCGTCATCAAAAACAACGCGTAAAATACAGGCATAATGAAACCGAGGGCCCGATGTCTATAAGTAAAACCGGCGGGTTACGCGTGTAATTTGAGAGACCAGTGTATATTTTATGAGCACTGCTATATGGACGACATTACCAGACGATACATGCACGACGTGCGTATCATGCCATCCATGGGCAAGGCTGAAACAGCAGCTAACGGCTGGATTAGCAATCGTCCGAGTGTCGTTCAGCGTTTTTATCGTGTGTCAAGTACTTCCGATATTTTACTAGTCGAAATCGACCAACCAAGCGCCTTCGCCCGAGACCATCTGCTTTAATTTACAAGCGTCAGTTTTACAAGCGGTTTTGGTTGGAAGATCATATGGTTTCACGTCTAACCTACCCGACTTGTCGTATAGGCTATGAATGAAACATCAGACGATGAACTTCTTAAGCACGGAAACAATAGAACAGGATGATCTTCTTAACAAGCAAATCACTGGCATTAGATCAACATGCAAAACAATACGAAGCATTATTCTCAGGAGGCACGGTGAACAGCTCGTGATGCCGCATGCCACAACATTCCAAGCTCAACTTTGCAATCAAACACAAGGCCTGGCATTACATAGACAATATTCAGAACAAACTCTTAACACAGGAATATCTCAGCAGAGTAACTATTTACTTCTAAATTGAACACAGGAATAGGAAAAACACTCGACGCTGCTCACAGCAAGGGCGTCCCACTCAAAAATATCAAATGCATGTCTTCTGGCTAACATCAATGAGAAATTTTGACAAGGTTTTCCAATTCCAATATATTAAACTAACGTCTTCTTGCTAACATCAATGATTAAACTTTGACAAGCTTTTCCCATTCAAAATATGTAATTCCTATGATCATGGAGTCCTGTCGCTTTGCTAACATCAATGATTAAACTTTGACAAGCTTTTCCCATTCAAAATATGTAATGCCTATGATCATGGAGTCCTGTCGCTTCTTGTACTTGTTTGGGCACTTCTTGCCTAGGGCACTCCACGTGTTGTTAAATTGCCTATGGTCTCTGCAGACTAGTCATGTCACCGGTGTCTAATATTTATGGCACCGGCTGTAGCAATGGAGGGATTCGGTGCCAAACTAAGAAAAGGTGAAATTGGCACCTCTTTTGGCCTACATAGTGGAATGCCTAATACTCTGTAAAGCTTCTCGGCCATTCCTTCTGTAATGTAGCGCAAACAATGACTTCTTGTTTCTGCAAAGTGGAATGACCAACTGGACCCAGTAATGCAGCAGTTTGGCTTGGACACATTGGCTCCTTTTGTGCAGTTGAACTAAAATCGAAGTCGGAATAAAACCGAGCTTTAAATTTGATATCCCTGTAAGCAACAAAAGGTATATAAGGGAAACAATTACTGAGAAATAACGGTTGATGACTTGCACTCCCAGAAGAAAAACATCTACTGATCTACCTTATCTTAATGGGAAACAAAGCAGGAGAGTAGCAATTCTCAATCAGTGTGATTCATTCATATTAACTGAGACATTATCTTAACAATGCCTTGTTTCAAGATGTATAAAGAACAAAAAAGCAGAAAAGTATCATTGCTAAAACAATTCGACTGATTCATTTTAACAGAGACATTATCTTAACAATACCTTGGTTAAACATGTATAAAGAACTACAAAGCAGGATAGTACCATTTGTAAAACACTGT
Source organism: Triticum urartu (assembly GCF_056163025.1). NCBI lineage: Eukaryota > Viridiplantae > Streptophyta > Magnoliopsida > Poales > Poaceae > Triticum > Triticum urartu. The sequence continues at coordinate 413,577,197 of NC_141877.1, read as the reverse complement.
AAGTCTATAACTGATATATAATAACAGAGACATTATCTGAACAATACATTTCTTAAACATGTACTCCGGCCGATCCCTAACAGAAATTGTACTCCTGCCGTTCCCTAACAAGTGTTTGCAGTTTTGAACTAAGATTCAGTTCCAGGGTAGAGTGGGCGCAACAATAGTATGTGCTTCCATCTACTTATAAAGGGGGTGATGCGGAGTTTGTTGTAACAAAGCAACAAGCATCATGTCTGGGTTGGTTCCATTTTTGTTCACTACTTAATGGGAAAAGACAGCAATACAATAGCTTCAATTCAACATTTATTTAAAACAGTACCAATACAAGTAGCAGAACATCTCAAAGCACACTGCACAATCATGTGGATGAAGGCCTGTACTGACCTTTCATGAGACCGACAATGATAAAATACGAATCTGCCAACATGAATAGGAAATCCAATCTCGTTTTGTGCAGTTGCACTGAAATCAAGCAAAGTGTTTCGCGTAGCGAAGCAAAATGTCGCAATAGCAACAAGTTGAATAGATATCCCTGTATAAACATAGGCAAAAAAGGAATTAATTACTGGCTAATAAAGGAGGATGAAACATGCGGCCACAAAAATGGTAATCCCGCCAATCCCTAACAAGTGTTGCAGTTTCGAAATAAGATTCAGTAGTTAATTGTGAGAGTGGCATCAATTACTAGCTTATAAAGGGGGTGATGCTGAATTTGTTGTAACAAAGCAACAAGCATCATGTCTGGGTTGGTCCCATTTTTGTTCACTACTTAATGGGAAAAGACAGCAACACAATAGCTTCAATTCGTCATTTATTTAAAATAGTACCAATACAAGTAGCACAACATCTCAAAGCACACTGCACAATGATGTGGATGAAGGCCTATACTGACCTTTCATGAGACGACCAACATAAAATACGAATCTACCAACACGAATAGGAAATCCAATCAAGTTTTGTGCAGTTACACTGAAATCAAGCAAAGTTGCCGGTGTGACATTTAAGTTTTCTATAGCAACAAGTTGAATAGATATCCCTGTTTTAAGAGGCAAAAAAGAAAAAAATTACTGGCCAATAAAGGAGGATGAAACATGCAGCCACAAAAAGAAGCATCTACGTTATCTTGATGGAAAACAAAGTATAGGACAGTAGCATTTCTAAAACGGTTGCATTGATTCATATTAACAGAGAAATTCTTTTAAAACAGATCAGTAGTTAATTCTGAGATTAACAACAGCAAAATAGCTGCATGGGACATGCCAGCACCATGTGCGTCCACACGTATAAATGGGTGATGCAGAGTATGTAGCCAAGCAGCATATATGCGCTGGTCCCATATTTGTTCTCTTTGAACCTTCTTCCTATGTGAGGGTAGAAAATCTAGTCGTGCACAAACTACCTGACCCCCCAGTTTCTTTCCCTTTTCAACAAAGAGATCGGTTCCTTACAGATGTGTGTACTGGGTTACCCCCTTTTTCCCCTTTAGACCTACAAAGCGGCTGGATAGCCGGTCTATACTACTTTCCGCCCCTCCTTTCCTCATTGAACCACGTCCTAGATTCTTGCTCCAGCCCACCGCACCCTTCTTTCCTCTTTGAACCAAGACCTAGATTCGACTACAGATCGAAAAAGATCCACATGCAGCTAGAGCAACCACGGTTTCAAAGAAACTTATACCTTAGGGTCGTCGGGATGTGGCAAGTCGTGCGGCGGGAGGCCGGATCTGCCCACACTACGTATGGCAGCAAGGAAGAAGGGGTCAGTGGCCCTCCCGCACAGGCGCTGGGTGAAAGAGAACAGCGCAACCGGCAGTGGATTGCCTCCCTCGCCGAAGGCGATAGAGTGAACGCTGCACCTCCTCCCCTTACCGGTGCGACGGGATACGGACGCCTCCTTCACCAGCTGTGAGGGGGGAGAGAGAGACAAGAGGCCAACGTAGTCTTGTTTAGATCTGGTGATGAGAGGGTGAGAGACTGTGAATATAGCAAACCCTAGCAAATGAACGCTGAGCCTCCAGCGTGTAACATATATGTAGTGCGGCGAGCGTGTGGAGAGTGCAAACCCTAACGAACAAGCGCTGAGGGTCCCGCTTATACATATACTACTATAGTACGGACTGAGCTCCGGTGCCTTCACTGCACCTGCTTTTGGCGGTATGACAGGTGAGCCAGCCACATTTTGGGCCCACCTGTCGTAAATCCAAAGGCAGGTGCACTAAGTCAATGAAGCTGCGTCCATATAGTACTCTCGTGTATACGACTAAAATATAGTGGAGTGGTTTTCTTATTCTCTCCATAACAATCGTTTTAAATTATGTAAGTACGAAACGAAACTCTTTATTTAATGTACAGTGAAGAAAACTAGTACTACTTCCGATGAACTAACGATCCACGCCCACGCGTCCTGGTTGCACTTCCTGTCCTTCACGTGTGGTACACTACCCTCCCGTAAGAAAACTCGATCAAAAACACGCCCCCGCTTCCAGGTCGCGAGAGTCGTCGCGCACACACACATAGACATAGACATGCATATCCGTGTTTACGTAAAATTCCATTTCCATCTCCATCTCCAATCATATTTGTCCAACTGGCACATTATTTACGTTGTTAATTATATACGCAGCAATATTAACGTACAACATCTCTTGTTTGCGCACGTCCGGACTGTTGCCACGGCCGGTCCTGACCAACCCGAACCCTCTTCATCACCCACGCGTGCTTCCCGCTCGAAACGGTCAATGCCGCATTCAAGCCCGGCCAGAGCATTGAAGAGGCGCACCGGCCGAGAGAGCGTGGCCCACGCCGCTTCCGGGTGCACGCGGCTGCTCTGCGTTCAAAGGTCGCAATAGCCGGCTACAACATGCGCGATCTCTTCCAGTAGTAAGTTCTTGGGAGACTGTGCTACAGCTAGCTGTCCTCCCCCAACTCGTCAATCTCTTCCAGTAGTGCTAGTACTCCATGGCGCGATCCATCGACAAGCAGGCGCGAAAGTTATGGTATACTACTCGGTTTGCGGTGAGTGGCATGCCGAGCGACCGTGTGGGGTAGAGCCGTGGAGGAGGGTGAGACACGAACACGACAGACGTGATTTAAACATTGGTTTTGCTCGATGGCGCGATCCAACGAAACAAAACGTTGGTTTCTCTCCGTTTCCATTTTTTCTCTGGAAAAACGGAAACTTTTCCACTCCATTTTCATTCCTATTCCAAGGTTGCCCCATTACAACATTCCATCAAATACAAAGGAAAACTAACACGCATGCTGATGCATTTCAATGATTCACATATCATAGCAAATATTTACTTCACAACTAAAGAAAAAAGTTGTGAGAGTGTGTACGATAGAAAAACTACTGATGGGGTCACTACGACTTAAACCCTAAACCCTAAACATGATTTAATTTCCTGGCCAGGTAGAACCTGTCAAAGGAAAGACGGCTGGCACCCTCGGATCATACGATGCTTTTGTGTAGTTCAACTAAAATCGACCTGAGCATCCCCGATGGCAAAGATATTGAAGAAGTGTGATTAGAATAATAGTACTAGCGCTAGTTCATGAGACATAAACTCATCACAAGTAGAATCCGGTAGAAGTAGAGAAAGATCGACATGGAGATGCAGCTACGGCAGTGGAGCAAGCCGGCTCCAAAAGGAAGATGGACTACCTGTGACGTCGGGCTGTAGCTAGAAGGGCGGTTGGGACGCGGCATCGGCCCATACCACGGTGACCCCCGATTGGGACGCACCGACAGTGGGTTTTCTCCCTCGCCGATGTCGACCGCGTCTATGCAGAACATTGTTCCCTTCCCCCAGATGCAGGATCAGGCCCGTCGTTCTATGGGTGTGAAGAGAGCAACATTAGCAAGCAGGCTTGTAGCTTAGGCTCCTACTAGTGTATATATAGTGGTTTTCTTTTTCTCTCCATATCAACCATTTTATATTGCGTACGTGTCATTCTAGAGTGAAATGATGGTTGCTTCTTCCGACTAACTTACTGTGTGATTTGACTGCTCCTTAGTGGCCCCTACACGTACTCCCCCTACGTGTATGCAACAGTCACACATACACATGGACGCAAAAACGCGCGCGACGCCCTAATGCATGCATGTCCGAGCACAAGACGGAACACACACGGTCACGCTCAAGTGCTCAACCTACACGTGCATGCACACACATACTCAGTCAGGGTGAGCTAGTGACCATATGAACACCGGAAAATATATATATTGAGCGCAATGAGCGTATTATGAAGTCCACTGACCGTATTTTTACAAATATACAGTGACAGACAGTGTATTTATCTCGTTTGAAATTAATCCATATTAACCGGAGAGGACGAAGCATGGACTAGCATTACTTTGCTGTGTCCCGTCAACTTGCTGAACGAGGAGAAGGTTGCAGGACGGGAGAAGCTTGCGCACAGTGGCTTGCAGGACAAGAAGAAACTTTTGACTAATGCAAGCTCTCCCTCGCTCAGGCAGTGGACGTGCAACAGTTAATTCGGTGTCAGATTGCCAGAAGCATACACTATACTACTAGTGCTATTATTGTTTGACTTCCCGACCAGCCAAGCGCAAAGTTTACTAGTACTACTACTATAGTCCATAAAGGTACATACTATACTAGTACTAGGAACCGGATGGAGGAGCGTCTGCACTCTTATTATAATTTTAAAATGTGATAAAGCAATCTTCAACACATTTGGTTCTCTTCGAGGGTTCTCGCATGTGATAATGGAAGTTGATTGCATGGACCACTCGCCACAATTCTTGCTTAATTCTGGCTCATATCCTGTTACAAATAGTAGCGCTCAGTAATACTTCCTCTTTTTTGTTATTCAGCATGTAAACAGGTCAGCAAACCTTGCGGCGCATCTTCGTGCGAACCGTGCTTGCTGCACTTTGAATTTGGTCGATAGCTGGCTTGATGAAACACCTCGCTTCCTACTTTTTTTGCGGGGTACCTCGCTTCCTAGTGACCAGTGTCTTGGCTGATCGTCCAAAGAATGCTTATATATGAATAAAGCTCTCTCATTTACCCACAAAAAAGATTAAGCCATATTAACCGTAAATGAGGGAGTATGGACTAGCACTACTTTTTGGTGTGTCCCGTCAACTCGCAGAATGAGGAGAAGCTTGCAGGACAAGGTGAAGCTCGCTTACGCCTTTTGACTAATGCAACCTACCCTCGGTGGACATGCATCAGTCCATTCGGTGTCAGATTGTCAGAGGCATACACTGTAGTACCCAACATGCAGAGTACCATCATTGTTCGACTTCACGAAGGGGCGAAGAGCCAAGCGCAGTAGTACACGTACTTGGTTTTGCACCTTCATACTACTCCACCCTCCGTCACAGTTTACAGGGTGTGCTTCATTATGATGCATTTCTCTCAATGCATTTCCACCACCAGAGAGACTTTAGACGCGTTTGGTTTAATGCTCGATTAATTAGGGCATGGTAACCGCAATCAAGTCCACAATTTTCTCTCCATGTACTGTACTACTACGGAGTGCATGCATGTGTATACTCGGGGTGGAAGCACTGCATGCATGTGTGTACACATTATTCCCTCTAGTAATAGACGTCATGCTATAACTACCAATGCTATTTTTCAGGCCGATCGCTAGTCGCCTTGGTCCCACAAATTTTTTTTCTTTTTTCTGAAGCGTGCTATATAAACAGTGACGGATGGAGTAGTATGAGCGGATTCAAAGAAGAGCGTATTGATGGTTGCTTCTTCAGAGCAACTTACAGTGGGAAAGGTGGGGCTTATGATTTGACTTCTCATTACTCACTATTAATGCGGCGCAACAACCGGGCTAAGTCTCCCATGCAGTTGTGCACTACCCCCTCGGTTCTTAAATATACTCTGGAGTATTTGTCTTTCTAGAGATTTCAACGAGTGACTACTCAAATATTTGTCTTTTTAGAGATTTCAAATGGACTGGCACATACGGATGTATATAGACATATTTTAGAGTGTGGATTCACTCATTTTGCTCCGTATGTAGTCACTTGTTGAAATCTCTGTTAAGACGAATAAAATATTTAGGAACGGAGGGAGTACACATACGAAGCAAAATGAGTGAATCTACACTATAAAATATGCCCGTTTGAAATTTGTAAAAAGACAAATATTTAGGAATGAAGGAGTATAATTTTGCGCATGGCACATGGACCTGGATGATGAAGAGGCTTCTGGCAATGCTATCAAGCTTCCATCATTTGTTTACATAGTTGACGTATTATACAAATAATTTTCTAGTGATATTAAATTGTACAATGGTGCGAGCTTTCAGCTTTTGTTTCGCGTGTCTTGCCATCGATGCTCTTTCGGAAACAATAAAAAACTAACTTCCTTGCTAATGCATGTCAATTATTAGCAGATCAGAGCTAATAATTACATCACAACTGAAGACAAAGTTGTGAGAAGGTGTTAAATTAAAATTGATCCATGCTTTCATTGGCAGCAACGTCCCCCTAGCTCTGTCTAAATCAACAAGGCATGTTGTGAAAAAAAGTAGCTACCTGGAGCATGCAACATTCCGATCATTTTGTGCAGTTCCACTAAAATAGAGCTGAGCATCCCTGTTCCAAAGATATCAAGTGTGATTACGATAATAGAGGACTGCTGATGAAACAATAAAAACACAAATAGAAGCCGGTCACCTTTGCAGTCTCTCTGAAGACTAACTAGTTGGAGAAGATTATGCTCGGAGTTGGATGACGAGGATAGAGCAAAACCAATCTCCCTTTGTGCAGTCGCACTGAAATGTAGAGATGTTGCCCATGTGACATTTTCGTACAACTGCACAAAACACTCTTATAAAAAAATTGATTTGTGCAGTTCACCAAAAGGTCGCAATAGCAACGAGGTGAAATGGATAGCCCTGTTTGCAAACAAGACGTAGAAAGGAAACAATTACTGGCCAATAACAGTTGATGACACATGCGACGACAAAAAAGAAGCATATTCCTTGTCCTAAGGGAAGATAACAACATGGTTGTGTTTGTCTAAAATGGTGTGAGGACGAGAATGCAATATGGAAAGTACGCCGGACGAGCTATGTTTTGGGCAAAGAACTATGGAAGATCCACATGCAGCGACATGGGAAAACGGGCAGTGGAGCAAGGCCGGAGGGGATACCTGGAGGTCGTCGGGATGTAACTAGGTGAGCGGCAGCGGGCGGAATCTACGAGCAGGTGGCGTAGGCCCTGCCGCACCGGAGCTTGGTCAGAGAGAACGACGTGTACCGCAGATCGGGACGTGCTTCCTCGGCACCGTCGAACGGAGAAACGATGCACTTCCTCCCTTTCCCCCGGCAGACGGGATGCGGCCGGATTAGTGACCAACGGTGAGAGAGAGAGAGGCCACCGCACTCCCTTTCCCCCGGCGGATGGGATGCGGCCGGATCAGTGACCAACGGTGAGATAGAGAGAGAGAGAGAGAGAGAGGCCACCGCACTCCCTTTCCCCCGGTGGACGGGATGCGGCCGGATCAGTGACCAACGGTGAGAGAGAGAGAGGCCACAGGAGCCTTGTGTGAGATACTCTGAAGAGCGGACTACCTTTTCCTCCATAAAAATCGTTTTATATTCTGTGTATGTGCCATTGAGCGCTATAACTTTATTTAAAAATAACGCGGCAATGCATCAAGTCGAACTTTGTTTCGTGCACGTGTGGTAAACGACCTCCCTAGGTAAACAACCGCTACAGGCGTTCAAATTAGCACGTGGGCTGCCATTTCATAAAGAAATGAGCTCCACCATGTACCCACCTGGGTGTGGCTGGGCACGAGGCGTGAGTACGTGCACGGTGCACCTATTCTCTTCTTGTATACGTACACCACCTATGAGGGGTTGTGTGAGAGAAATACAAACCTAGAGAGATATAGTGTGTGGGTTCTTGAGAGTTTTTTTTGTGGGGGGGGTCAATCAAAATATTTAACATATGCAATGTGTGTGAAATAGAGTCCTGGATAAAACATATATATAGAGGGGGCGATCCACGAGAAGAGAGTGGAGGTATCATCGGCTTGAGGTGTCCATAGAATTGAAGAGAGGGATGATGTGTGTGTGTGCGCGCGCGATCGATAAAGAGTGCCATCGAATTTGTGTGTGCCCACGTCAAAGATATAGAGTGGCTGGCCTACTAGAACGTGAGATGGGACATGTGCAGTTTGTCTCTGTGGCATGGATACCTACCTGCATCGCTCGATTATCCGTGCGTGGTGGGGGAAGAGGGAGGACCAATTAACTATAGAGGTACAATGGCTGGTGAGGGAGTCCTGGATTAGGGGGTGTCCAGATGGCCGGACTATACCTTCAGCCGGACTCCTGGACTATAAAGATACATGATTGAAGACTTCGTCCCGTGTCCGGAAAGGACTTTCCTTGGCGTGGAAGGCAAGCTTGGCGATACGGATATGCAGATCTCCTACCATTATAACCGACTTTGTGTAAGCCTAACCCTCTCCGGTGTCTATATAAACCGGAGGTGTTTTAGTCCGTAGGACAACATACAGAACAACAATCACTTGGCCATACGTGGGGTTTAGCCTCTCCGATCTCGTGGTAGATCTACTCTTGTACTACACATATCATCAATATTAATCAAGCAGGACGTAGGGTTTTACGTCCATCGAGAGGGCCCGAACCAGGGTAAAACTTCGTGTCCCTTGCCTCCTGTTACCATCCGGCCTAGACGCACAGTTCGGGACCCCCTACCCGAGATCCACCGGTTTTGACACCGACATTGGTGCTTTCATCGAGAGTTCCTCTGTGTCATCGCCGTGAGGCTTGATGGCTCCCTCGATCATCAATAGCGATGCAGTCCAGGATGAGACCTTCCTCCCTGGACAGATCTTCGTCTTCGGCAGCTTCGCACTGCGGGCCAATTCACTTGGCCATCTGGAGCAGGTCGAAAGCTATGCGCTTGGCCGTCAGGTCAGATTTGGAAGTTTAAACTACATGGCTGACATCCGCGGGGACTTGATCCTCGACGGATTCGAGCCACTGCCGAGCGCGCCGCACTGTCACGACGAGCATGATCTAGCTCTGCCACCGAATAGTGCCCTGGAGGGCGCACCCGCATCGGCTTCGACCCTTAATTTGGAACCAACTGCGCCGATCGAGGATGGGTGGTTGGACGCCTCCTCAGGGGCTGCGATCCCAACGGCGATCAAGTCGAACACCAGCCCCGCACTCCGCGAGACCTGTGACTCCAAGAAGCCGGACTCCTCTTCGGACTCCGAACCCTCCGCGCCCCTGCCGAATGAATCCGATTGGGCACCGATCATGGAGTTTACTGCCGCAGACATCTTTCAGCACTCGCCTTTCGGTGATATTCTGAAGACACTAAAGTCTCTCTCTTTATCAGGAGTGCCCTGGCCAGACTACGGTCAGCAAGGTTGGGATATGGACGATGAAGAAATTCAAAACCCACCCACCACCCACTTTGTAGCCACTGTCGAAGATTTAACCGACATGCTCGAGTTCGACTTCGAAGACATCGACGGTATGGACGCCGATGCAGGAGACGATGAAGAACCAACGCCTATTGGGCCCTGGAAAGCCACCTCGTCATATGACATATACTTGGTGGACACCCCAAAAGAAGGAGATGGCGATGGAACAGCGGAGGAAGACCCCTCCAAGAAATAGCCTAAGCGTCGGCGTCAGCGGCGCCGCTCAAAATCCCGCCAAAGCAAATATGGTGACTCCAGCACGGGAGATAACAATACTCCGGAGAGTGCCGAAGAAAACCCCCTCTGGCAAGATTCAGCACAGGAGGATAGAGAAGCCAGCCCTCATGAGAGAGCGGCAGACAGAGAGGTCGAGGATGATAATTATACGCCTCCCTCCGAAGACGAGGCAAGCCTCGACGACTACGAATTCGTCGTGCCAGAGGATCCCGTCGAGCAAGAGCGTTTTCAACGCAGGCTTATGGCCACGGCAAGAGGCCTCAAGAAAAAACAGCAACAACTTAGAGCTGATCAAGATTTGCTAGTCAACAGATGGACTGAAGTCCTTGTGGCCGAAGAGCATAAACTCAAACGCCCCTCCAAGAGCTACCCAAAGCGCAGGTTGCTACCCCGATTAGAGGAGGAAGCACTTAAACCTACATCACCAGCACTTGATACGACCGACCAGCCACCTCGTGGCCGCGACAGAGAGGCCTCTCGGACCACCACTCAAGCCGCACCCCGTACCAAGGCACGGGAAAATGCGCCAGACCTGCGAGATATGTTGGAGGACAAGGCAAGGCAAACAAGGTCGATCTACGGATCGCGTGGGCACCCCGCGACTCGAGACGGTAACCGTCACGCCGGACACAAATCCGCTAGGGCCGAACACAGTAGACAAAGCTCATTGGAGCTACGTCGTGATATAGCCCAGTACAGAGGCGCCGCACACCCACTATGCTTCACTGACGAAGTAATGGATCATCAAATCCCTGAGGGTTTCAAACCCGTAAACATCGAATCATATGATGGCACAATAGATCCTGCGGTATGGATCGAGGATTATCTCCTTCATATCCACATGGCCCGCAACAATGATCTCCACGCCATCAAATACCTCCCACTCAAGCTTAAAGGACCAGCTCGGCATTGGCTTAACAACTTGCCAGCAGGATCAATTAGTTGTTGGGAGGACCTGGAAGCCGCATTCCTCAACAATTTCTAGGGCACTTATGTGCGACCACCAGACACCGATGACCTAAGCCACGTAATTCAGCAGCCAGATGAATCGGCCAGGCAATTCTGGACACGGTTCCTAACAAAGAAAAATTAAATAGTCGACTGTCCGGACGCAGAGGCCCTAGCAGCCTTCAAGCACAATATCTGTGACGAGTGGCTTGCCCGGCACCTTGGACAGGAAAAGCCGAAATCTATGGCAGCACTCACGGCACTCATGACCCGCTTTTGCGCGGGAGAAGACAGCTAGCTTGCTCGTAGCAACAATATGACCAAGAACCCTGGTAATTCGGATACCAGGGACAGTAGTGGAAGGTCGCGTCGCAACAAGCAGAAGCGCCGCACTAACGGCAACGATGCTGAGGATACGGCAGTTAATGCCGGATTCAGAGGCTATAAATCCGATCAGCGGAAAAAGCCATTCAAAAGAAATCCTAGGGGCCCGTCCTGTTTGGACCGAATACTCGACCGCTTGTGCCAGATACATGGCACCCCCGAAAAGCTGGCCAATCACACCAACAGGGATTGTTGGGTGTTCAAGCAGGCAGGCAAGTTAAATGCCGGAAATACAGACAAGGGGCCGCATAGCGATGACGACGAAGAGCCCCGGCCGCCGAACAACAGTGGACAGAAGGGTTTTCGCCCACAAGTGCGGACGGTGAACATGATATACGCAACCCACATCCCCAAGAGGGCGCGGAAGCGCGCGTTAAGGGACGTATACGCGGTAGAGCCAGTCACCCCAAAGTTCAACCCATGGTCCTCCTGCCTGATCACCTTTGATTGAAGGGACCATCCCACTAGCACCCGTCATGGCGGATTCGCCGCATTGGTTCTAGACCCAATCATTGACGGATTTCATCTCACTAGAGTCCTTATGGATGGCGGCAGCAGCCTAAACCTGCTTTACCAGGATACAGTGCGGAAAATGGGCATGGATCCCTCGAGGATTAAGCCCACCAAAACGACCTTTAAAGGCGTAATACCAGGTGTAGAGGCCAACTGTACAGGCTCAGTCACACTTGAAGTGGTCTTCGGATCTTCGGATAATTTCCGAAGCGAGGAGTTAATCTTCGACATAGTCCCATTCCGCAGTGGCTATCACGCACTGCTCGGGCGAACCACATTCGCCAAGTTCAATGCGGTACCACACTACGCATACCTTAAGGTCAAGATGCCAGGCCCTCGAGGAGTAATTACAGTCAATGGAAACACCGAACGCTCTCTCCAAACGGAGGAGCACACGGCGGCCCTTGCTGCGGAGGTACAAAGCAGCCTCTCCAGGCAGTTCTCCAGCCCGGCCATTAAACGTCCGGACACCGTCAAGCACGCCCGGAGAAACCTACAACAAGACCGCCTGGCATGTTCCAAGCAGGCGTAGCAATGCAGCCCCAACCCCATCCCTCGCAAAAATGTGACACCAGTACTTCGCGTACATAACTACGCTCTAGAAATACCATGGGTGCAGGGGGAGAGGCACCATCACGGCACGCCCGAAACACGGCTTAAACCGCACCAGGGGCTGCTATTTTTTTAATTTTCTCTTACTTTCAGGACTCCACTCTTCTGAAGGCCTGTTCGGCAGTTTAATTGCCGCACAAACGATGCAAGAACCAAGGAAGCAGACAAGCCATGCCGCATTATGGAACTCCCAGGTGGTCTCTATCACGAACAGTATACCTGTTTCGCTTACCATTCCGCAGCCTGCCCCTGGAACGGACATGTTAAATAGTCCAACCTTTTTCTTATCGCATTTTTTGTATCGTTCTGCTTTGATCGTAGCCCTTTTTAATAAACAATGCATAGCTTCTGTCTATTTTTGCATTACTCTTTTTCTTTACAAATATATGTTCCTTAACGACATGTTGCACCCGTACACTTTGGTACGGCCAAAATACGCCAGGGGCTGTAGTACCCCTCAATATGGTGTGAGAAGTCCGAACACTTTAACAAGTGCGGCACCCCGAACTTATAGCATTATATGCATCGGCTCTGAATCATGTCTTGGGTCAATAGTTGGGTTTGCCCGGCTCCTATGTTTTGGCGCCTTACGTTCCGCTATATCGGCTAAGGTAGCACTAGGAGAACTACTGCGATTGTGCCCCAGTTGAGCTGGATCGAGCACCTCAGTAGAGAAAGCTAAAACTGACTGTCATGATGAAGCGAGAGCTGGTCGCTGTTTGAGAGATTTTTTGAGTCCCTAAAGACTTATGCCGCTTAGAGCGAGGAGTCGGCTCTGTCCGGCCAAGGCGTGGATAGCGCCCCGAATTCGGTCTTCCGAATACCAGGGGCTTCGCCGAAATTTAAAATTATAGAATTCTATGGCTAAGTGAGAGTGTTCACGCATTATAGTCTGATTGCCTTGTTCGTTGTGCTGAGCGCCTCCCTCGAAGGACCCAAACATGGGAAAAAGAGCGCTCAGGTTTATTCCCGAACAACCCAGCACTAGCAGCACGGGGGCAGAAGCCGATGACTCGCCATCTCTCAAAATTGATAAACAACCGCACAGAAGGTAATATTTTAAATTCCAACAGCATTGCTTAGCGCATATGAACAAGTTTTCAGCGCACAGGACAAAACGAGCGAGTTTTACTCAAAAATTACATCCCTGGAACATTCATCCGCCATAAGGCAGGCACCCTTCAGAACATCCTTATAATAATTCTCGGGCTTGCGATGCTCCTTCCCCGGCGGTGGCCCGTCCTTCACAAGCTTCTCAGCATCCAGCTTGCCCTAGTGCACCTTAGCACGGGCAAGGGCCCTACGGGTGCCTTCAATGCAGACGGAGCGCTTGATGACTTCGAGCCTTGGACAGGCCCCCATCAGGCACCGCACTAGCCCGAAATAGCTCCCAGGCAGAGCCTCTCCAGGCCATAGCCGAACTATGAGGCCCTTCATGGCCTGTTCAGCCGCCTTGTGGAGCTCGACCAGTTGCTTCAGCTGGTCGCTCAGGGGCACGGGGTTTCCGGCCTCAACATACTGAGACCAGAACACCTTCTCTGTCGAACTGCCCTCCTCGGCTCGATAGAATGCGGCGGCATCGGACATGCTACGGGGAAGATCTGCGAATGCTCCTGGAGAGCTCCGGATTCAGGTAAGTAACAACTAACTTACGTTTATGTGTTTGCTTTGCATAAAGAATGCCTTACCCACCGCTATCTTTTTCACCTTATCCAACTCCTGGAGGGTCTTCTGGGATTCAGCCTTGGCAGACTTGGCATTTTCAATAGCCACCACGAGCTCGAACGCTCGTGTCTTTGAGTCAAGCTCCAAACTCTCATGTTTTTCCATGAGAGCCTGGAGCTCTTGCCGCACCTTGCCAACCTCGGCCTCATACTTCTCCCGCTCGGTGCGCTCCGTGGCCGCCCTCTTCTTGGCCTCGAGCAGCGCTTGCTTAAGGGTCGCCACCTCAGACATGGCCCCTACAATAGCCACGATAATCCTGTCATTTTTTAGAATTGCACCTTATATATATATATATATTTAAACAAGGTATTTCTTACCTTCCTTGTCCTCGAGCTGCTTCTTGGCACGCCCGAGCTCTTGCTCGGACTGCTCGAGGTTCTGCTTTAGCGTGTCCACTTCCGCAGTCAGTGCGGCGGACGCCAGCAGAAAAGCCTGCATACGCATATTGACTCCTTTTTGTTAGACTCCTGCGAATTTTATTTGATCCTCTATTCGGCTTTTCTTCCCATACGCATATGGAGGCGCCTTTGAGCGCCTCCAACAGACTGTTCGGCGCCTCCGGTTGGACGCGGGTCACCAGCACGGAGGTCTTGCTCCTCTTGGAAGGAGGTCGCCCGCCGGACTTTGGAACCTTTGAAGGTTCTGGAGCGGTGTCCGGCCTAGAGCCGGACTTGGAACCCTGGGGGGTTTTATCCCCTTTACTCCTGGAGTCCGGGAGGTCGCCTTGCGGCGCCTCCAGGACCACCTCCTCCCGGCTTGGAACCTGTTGGGACATCACTTTGGCATCGTCCGTAAGCGGGGGGAGGAAGCCGTCGGAAGCAAATTCACATCCGACGAGTCCAGTGAACCACTCGACGACGCGTCGAGCCGGTCTTTGGGTGGGCTGCATAAACATATTCGACATAAGGGAAAGCTGTGCAATAAAGGAATACTATGAATTACTCTGGTATCCGGATACTTACGATTTAGCCAGGGGCTTGGCCCTGAGCGGCCACTCCTCTCCGCCGTCGTCGGCGTCGGTGGAGTAGTCCGGAGGAAGGGTTTTCCCCTTCTTGGACCCTTCGGCCTCCCCAGTCGGGGCGACCTTCCTTTTATTCCCTTCCCCCGCTTCGTCTTCATAGGAGGAGTGCGTCTTGGAGTCGTCGGATGAGGGATCCGACACCTCCAGGCGTCGGGCACTCTTTCGAGTCCCCGTGGCCTTCTTCTTGGCCTTCTTCTCCGGCACCACATGGGGTGCCGGAACCAGCAGCTTCGCCAAATGAGCGTCCGCTGGGCCTTCGGGCAAAGGAGCCGGACAGTTGATCTGTCCGGACGTCTCCTACCAATCCTGTCAAAGGTAAGAGAGCTTAGATCTCGCATGGAGTCAAACTATGAAAAACTGATACCCTGTAAAAGGTAAAAACAGCTTACCGCATGGGCGTGATGCTGCGTACTGAATCCGTGATACTCGGTAGCGGATGCGGGGGCCTCAGCACCCTTGAAAAGCACCTTCCAGGCATCTTCGTACATCGTGTCGAAGAGCCTGCTCAGAGTTCGATGCCGCGCCGGGTCGAACTCCCACAGGTTGAAAGCCCGTTGTTGACACGGGAGGATCCGGCGGATGAGCATAACCTGGACTACGTTGACAAGTTTGAGCTTCTTGTCCACCAGGGTTTGGATGCATGTTCGGAGTCCGGTCAGCTCTCCTTTTTTACCCCACGACAGGCCCGTCTCCTTCCAGGAGGTGAGCCGCGTAGGGGGTTTGGATCGGAACTCGGGGGCTGCGACCCATTCAGGGTCGCGCGGCTCGGTGATGTAAAACCACCCCGATTGCCACCCCTTCAGGGTCTCCACAAAGGAGCCCTCGATCCATAAGACGTTGGGCATGTTGCCCACCATGGCTCCTCCGCACTCCGCCTGGTTGCCGCGCACCACCTTCGGCTTGACATTGAAAGTCTTGAGTCATAGGCCGAAATGGGGGCGGATGCGGAGGAAAGCCTTGCACACGACGATAAACGCTGAGATGTTGAGGACAAAGTTCGGGGCCAGATCGTGGAAATCCAGGCCATAGTAGAACATGAGCCCCCGGACAAATGGGTGGAGAGGGAAGCCCAGTCCGCGGAGGAAATGGGGGAGGAACACCACCCTCTCATGGGGCCTAGGGGTGGGGATGAGCTGCCCCTCTTCAGGAAGCCGGTGCGCAATGTCGTTAGACAAGTATCTGGCCTTCCTTAGTCTTTTGATGTGTCCCTCCGTAACGGAGGAGACCATCCACTTGCCTCCCGCTCCGGACATGGCTGGAGAAGGTTGAGGTGGGGAGTGCGGACTTGGGCGCTGGAGCTCGGGTGTGCAAGAATGGATAGGCAAAGGAGGAAGAAGGCGTAGGTGAAAAGGTGGATCCTTATCCCCTTATATGGGTGGACGCAACTATGTGTCCCCACCAGCCTGGTAAAACTCGCTTATCCCCAAGCGCCGTAATCAATGGCGCGGTTGGGTTACCCTTGCCCGTATTTATGAGAATCTCAGAATAAGGGGACACGATCTCTGCTTCGACAAGACGTGCCAAGGAAACCGCCTCGCATGACGCGCTGAGGTGGGATAATAAAACGATTCGAATAAAGGCTTGGCCGTGGTGTGTCACACTACGGAATACGTTAGCAGATTAGATTTGTGTAAATATTATTCTCTCTATGGCAATATGTGGAAACTTATTTTGCAGAGCCGGACACTATCTTTGTGTTCAAAATCTTCTATGAAGTACTTGGAGGAGGAACCCACCTTGCAATGCCGAAGACAATTTGCGTGCCGGACTCGTCGTCATTGAAGCCTGGTTCAGGGGCTACTGAGGGAGTCCTGGATTAGGGGGTGTCCGGATGGCCGGACTATACCTTCAGCCGGACTCCTAGACTATGAAGATACAAGATTGAAGACTTCGTCCCGTGTCCAGAAAGGACTTTCCTTGGCGTGGAAGGCAAGCTTGGCGATACGGATATGCAGATCTCCTACCATTACAACCGACTTTGTGTAACCCTAACCCTCTCCAGTGTCTATATAAACCGGAGGATTTTAGTCCGTAGGACAACATACAGAACAACAATCATACCATAGGCTAGCTTCTAGGGTTTAGCCTCTCCGATCTCGTGGTAGATCTACTCTTGTACTACCCATATCATCAATATTAATCAAGCAGGCCGTAGGGTTTTACGTCCATCGAGAGGGCCCGAACTTGGGTAAAAGTTCGTATCCCTTGCCTCCTGTTACCATCCGGCCTAGACGCACAGTTCGGGACCCCCTACCCGAGATCCGCCGATTTTGACACCAACAGCTGGTATATGTGTGGAGGAGGAGAGAGGCCTACCTCATGTATTAAGGAGATCGATCTGCCTCATGTATTAAGGGAGATCGATCGGCATCCATGCATATGTGCAGGAGATGAATAAGGTTGGGAGAGAGACAGAGCTAGATTGTTGGAGGGGGTGGTAGTGGAGTTGCTTCTAACGAATGGTGGGATAGGCTTGCTAGACAAACGGAGGGCACGCTCGCAATATCAATAAGAGAGGAGATGGCTGCTTGTTCTCTGTGCACGTGTGTGTGAGAGACGGGTCAGGAGGCATGCACGAATGATGAGAGGGGACGATGTGGCTGTGGTAAGCAGACGTAACTACATAGGAAGATCAATCGCCCTTTGTAAGAGAAAGGAGAGGCATAACTTGTGTGGTACGTCGATCAATGGGGGGTAGTTAAAGTCGATTTAGGTACATGTTGGGAGATCGATCGGTATACATGCATGTGTGTGTTAGAACAAATGAGGCATGAGGAGAAGGATAGAGAGAGAGGGATGCATGTAGGAGGTGGTACGAGAGGCATACTATATCGAGGGGAGAAGTGTGCAAGTACGAGAACGATGAAAAGAGTGGTGGGAGTGAGGCATGGACGGTGACAAGAGAAGAGGGGAAGCTTGTGTTTGTGCTAGGCACACCTGGCTAGAGAGGCATATCGATCGATGTGTGCCGTAAAGAAGGAGCTGGGGGCCTACACACACCGTGGGTGAACGACCTAAAGTGAAAAGATAAATTTGCGCAATGGAGCTAGAGAATGTTGAGGGAGGGTGAGAGGGATGCGGGCGTGTGCATGCACAAGAGAAAGTTAGCGCTAGCTATAAAGATAAGAGGGTTGTGTGGGTGTAAAAGATGAATAGAGATCATATATACTTCATTATAAAAAGCGAATTCGGATATTTGAAGAATTTATGATAGTGTTTCAAACCGACGGATGTGTGAATATATATAACGGTGATACACATGGTGTGGTTATGAACATGGTATACTACATTTAATATATTTTATCTCTACTCTTATAAAAAACGGAGTTATTGATGATGGTGTGCCTGCCATCCTGCATTATAGGCCGTCTGATTTATATCTGGTGGATAGCAAGGAAACTATGATGGTTGAAGTTGGCAACAATCATGATTGTAGATTCTTATTGAAATAGAGAAATGAATTCAAATTTAGTTCGAATTGTAGCGGTAGTATAGATATTTGGAATGCACTAAAATGTTGGTATGAGTAGGTTACATGCATTATACAGCAAGCGAAAAAATTTAATCGGACATAACATGGATTCATACTCCCTCCTTCCATCTATATAGGGCGTAATGAGATTTTTAAGACTGCCTTTGACTATTGACAAGATTAATAGTACATGACATGCACAATGTGAAAATTATATTGATCATTGAAAGAAGCTTTCACGGACGAATTTAACGGTGTGATTTGTGTAAGTTGCATGTCATATATCATTGCTCTAATATTTTGTCAAAGTTAGCATTGAAAAACGCATTAGGCCCTATATAGATGGAAGGAGGGAGTAGCTTTGAATAGCATTTGTATAGTAAAACGGGGCAAGACTCTCTCTTTGTGTGGTGTGAATAGTTTTATTTTTTTCGTTTTCTTTTTGGTTGAGGGAAGTGCGAATTGATTTGGTACGTACAAGTACAATATTACTACACGTTAGGCTTGTCCCTAAAATTCAACCCGCGTCTTGTTATATCCCGAAAATTCAGATACCGTGCTCCCAAAACTGGCGCCTTCACAACCCGCGCCTTGCTATCCCGAAATTACAACGCGTGTGGAAACTCCCTCCAGCTGCCAAATCCCGACACGCGAAATCCCCCTTCTAACCCTGAGCCGAAAGGGTCGCTAGTTCAAATCGGTGGGGGGTACTTTTGTAACACGCCCTACATTTTGGACAAGCGCGTTCCTAAGTCATGCTTCACACCCTCCCATCGCCCCCTTTTCGCCATTCGAAATCCTAGGCCGCCATAACCTCTCCGCTCCAGCCACGAAACCCCACCCTCCTTCGTCCGCCACGTCACCGCTACCCAGCCAGAGCCTCTTCCCCGGCGACGTCGTCCACCGCAACAGCTCGACGTCCCTCGTCCACCTCCCCGGATGAGGATCCGTCGTCCATCTCGCCGTCCCGCCGGTTCAGCCGCCCCGTCCTCCACCTCCAAGGAGCTGCTCCGTTGATTGCCTCGTCTATCGCGGCTGCTCCATCCCCACAGCGTAGCCTTAACCTGCTCCACCGGAACCGCAGCATCCTCACCGACTCCTCGGACGAAGCCGATGCCTACTCGGCGCCACCAAAGATGTTGTACACTCATCACATCACACCTTTTCCTTAACTCGACCTCCCGGTGCCGACGGTGCTCCATCCCGCACCCCCATGGAGCGGCTACCTTGAAGTCGGTGCTATGGGCGACATCTCCATGGCGGCTCTCCCCCAGTGCGAGGCCCCATCGGCAGCGGTGTCCATACCAGCCGGATCTGCTACTGCTGCTCCTGCTCTCGCTCGATCGCTCGCTCGCCCAGCTGCTGTTGCTGCTGTCCCCCTCGCTCGTGTTGCTGCTCTGCTCCAATTAAGCCACACTTTAGTCGACTGAATCGACTTTTGGGTCAGTCGATTTTCAGGGGTTGGGGGGCTCGCTGGAGTTAAGGAAGAGCCACCCTCAGCGGGGACGGGGGCTCGCCGGAGAGGTACCCCACTATCTATCTTAGGGTTCAGGGTGGGGGCAAGGGGGCCTAGAGGGCTGGCTCAGGCGGCGGTGGCGAGTTGTTTCGGGCGGCGAGGCGGCGCTGGGGCCGGTGGTGGCTGGCGGCTCAGGGGGGTGCAGGATGAAGATGAACTGCAGGCCCTCCCTAAACTACATGTCAAGTGCCTTTGCTACCATTGCGTTCAGTTTCGACAGTACCATTCAGATTCCATAGTAAATTTCAGTCTCGATAGTTAAGTTCAGAGTCAACAGTTTTTACCTCATCTGTTGTAGACAGGTGGTTTTTGGTGATGTTAATTTTACATCCATTTTACATCATCTATTGAAGATGCTATTAGAATCCCACTTGAGATTGACGATGTCTATCTTGTGCTGCTTCAGCCTTGACGTCTTACGGCTCACCGGAGCTGCTCCAACGACAGAACGATCCATCATAACAGAGCAGTGCCCTTGACGCCGTCTACAGATTCCTTAGATCTTCCTCCACACCTCTGACAGC
Source organism: Triticum urartu (assembly GCF_056163025.1). Lineage (NCBI taxonomy): Eukaryota > Viridiplantae > Streptophyta > Magnoliopsida > Poales > Poaceae > Triticum > Triticum urartu. The sequence goes on along the minus strand of NC_141877.1, from coordinate 413,556,776 downwards.
CACCTCTGCCTCAACTGCTTCAATGACCAACCCAATTATGCTAAGGTCAACACGGCTACGGCAAAGAGGTTGTACACTTGTTGCATCACTTATTACTATACATTCACATCGATCCATTAGGGCTATTTTGGTTCAACGGAAAAACATCGATCCACTGGTTGTTACCATCACTCTAAATTTCTGCATGCTCTCCTTACATAATCTCACCATATTTTTTTCGTATGCATGTCAGATATTGTACACATTCATGCTGAACATGTAGAGAAAAAGAGAAGAGTTTTCCACGGCAATACAATGTCATGCAGACATCGCTCCATGGTGGGTTCAATGGAAAACCCTCCCCACCCCTCTCCAGATTTTAATCCAGAGGAAGATATCTATTCTGAGGCGGATTCGGACGCCGCTGACCACTCCTATTTACCCCCCAAGGTGTTTGCTCTACCTTGGCATGATGATGTTAGTCATATCATGCATATGTTGCCTTGCAGTGCGTACTTTTGACATCATATATGTCATCTGCTTATTTTAGACATGTTCTGTAATGCCACCTATTTAGTTTCTATATCATATATAGGAATTATGCAGTCTCATGTCTTTTAGCCAGCCATAATATATGTGAAATGTGCAATGACATCCTGTTTAACCAGGCATCATATATTTGAATGATATCTTGCCCATCCTTTTCTTCATTACATTTCCATTTGTCGAAAATGTTTGTACATTAAACTACTCTTCCTGTGAATCAACTATTTGGGTGGGAGATGGAAAAAATCTGGAGTGAAAACTAGGCCTTCAGAGCAGACAGTGCTACCTGTCGAAGTAGATCTCTTGTTGGGTCTCAATAGCTCCTCAGAGATGGATTCAGAGACAGATGACCAGTCCTATTTCCCCACTGAGGTGTATGCTCTAACTTGGCACGGTTATACTGCTCATATCATGCATATGGTGTCTTGCATTGCATAGTTTAGACATCATATACACAATATTCAACACCATGTTCTTAGTTCAGACATCATATTGAATGCCCTCTGTTTAGCATATAAATCACATATGTGAATTAAGTGATGCCATCCTGATTACTTAGATAACATGTCGGTGAATTATGTCATGCGATCCTGTTTAGTTATTCATCATATCTTTGAATTATGTTATACTATGCTATCCAGTTTAGATAGACATCATATATGTGAAATTATGTCATGTTATCCGTTTTAGTTAAACAATATACATGTCAACTATTTCATGCCCTCTTTTTTCCACACTATCTATTGCATCTGTCTGTCATCCAATGTCTGTACATTCAACTATGTTCCCTGTTTATCAGCCATTTGAATTGGAGCGGGTGATGCCAGTATCTAGCGAACTAAAAACACGGTCTTCAAATAAAACAGTGCTACCTCTTGGTGGAGATAGCACCCCGATTGTACGTGCACAAGAACCAGCCCTACCACACATAACCCAAACTCTCACAGGTTGTACCCCTACTACGATGGACAGAGAACCAGCTTCACCCAATCTAACCCCAACCCCAGCCGATAGTAACCCAGTTCCTGTTGACACAGCACCATCTCCACCACAGAGCTCCCAAACAAGAGCAGTTAGTAAGGAAGCTCCAGTGCCCAAAGGGCTAGTACTATCACGGCAAAACTCCACCAGTTAGTACGCCTATTCCTGTGGAGGAAGCACAACCAGCTAGTCGTAATTTAGCATCTATCGCATTTGATGTTGTTAAATCGTATGTGCGTATCTTCCCATCTTGGAAATATTATACTGAAGATGAAGGAAAATGCCAGTTGCAGGTGTTTGTCCAGGAGTTATGTGTAAGTAATGTTATTCATGGCAATTACTTTGCTTCGTCTCATACATCCTACCTCCATGATGGTTATAATACAGCAAATTTTCCCATTTTTCTCTATAGAGAAGGACCGATTTGGAAACTCAGGATGAGGTAACCTGTGCTAATACCTCTGCTATCTTCAAGAATGCTTGGTTGCAGTATCGGAATTACCTGAAGAAAACGTACTTCACCGGTAAAGAAACTCATCAAATTCCCTTACGTTCTCCTGAGACACATTTACTGGACAATGACTGGGAACGCCTTGTTCTGTACTGATCCCGATCCAAGAATGTGGTAAGGTCTATGAGCTCATTTTCTATTTTTAAGTATTATATTCTTGCATCTTACTGTACTCTGTTCATGTAGAACAAGTGCCTAAACCTGAAGAACAACTGTTCTAATTTAAGATTCCATTGCTACCATAGGACATAGATATATGTTTGTTTGATGCTTTTATTATGTACTAGTACTTGGCAATAGAAGACTTGGTAGTTTAATCATGTCCACCTTACTAATGAACTGGTTCACCGAAATGAGTTTCATATACTAGTACATGCTAGACTTGTTATGTGTCTGCTTGTTTCTTCTTTTAGAATGCTGACAGAATATTGGGGAAGAGTGCCTTATTAAGCAATGGTAAAGGAAGTAATGCAGAAAAGGTTCAGGATAGTGACACATCCTGTCTTGGTTTAGTGTTGGAGTTACTGGCCACTACCGCTTGCACAAGCTATTCAAACTCACTGTCTGAATCAGTTTGGTTTCTTGAGTCTCAACTACAAGCTGAAAGACATCGATCAGCTATGCTACGACAAGAAGCGGAAGGACTGCGGAAGTCCCTGGAGCATTCAGATACATACTTTCTGGTGCAATAGCAAGCGTTGGAGGATTTTAGCGCCAAACAGGACAAAGCTAATCTGCTTGCTAAGCTTATTGCCAGCATGGTGGATACCCAGGATAACGTTTCTTGAGCTCTTTTGAAGTTGTTTCAGTTATGCTCTTATTTTGCTGCCGCGTTTATTTGCACCGGTGGCCAATTTTGACGGCCAGTGTATATGATATGCTGCTTTGTTCCCTATATTTGCACTGGTGGCGAACTTTGATGCCCAGTGGATGTAATATGTGTAATAGCCGTGATAGCCTAGCGTTAGTTGCTTGCTTACTTATTTCCTTGCTGTCTTGTTTATTTGTTTGCTTGTAGTCATTGCAGTTCTTTTTCCGCGGTTAACTAGTGGCTGCAATAACCTATTTTGTAAAACTAGGCCACAATAACCATGGGCTAATATTTACTATAGTGACAGTGGGCCTCCTACGGGCCGTAGAAACAGTGGGCCTTCTACGGGCCGTAGAAACAGTAGGCCTTCTACGGGCCATAAAAACAATGGGCCTTCTACGGGTCGTATCATCAATGGGCCTTATACGGGCCGTATGATCGATTGGCCAAACATGGGCCAATAACAGGCCGCATTATGGCCGTAAACGGGCTAGAGTTGGAATCGTCCGTTCATGGGCCGACCGTAACGGGCCATCGTTAATAGGCCGTATTTGATGACGTTATCAAAACGGCCCAACGTATTAACGGACCACAAACGGGCCGACTGTAACCACGGGCTAAATTTGGCCCACAAGCAGAAAATGACAGTAACGGGCCGTAAGTAAACGAATGCTGGAAATGAGCCCAAGAATAAACGGGCTCTGAGAAGGCCGAAAGATAACATGGGCTGGAAACGGCCCAACGGAATAACGGGCCGTTAATGGGTATAAAGTGATACACTGTTCATTACGGGCCAGTTTCACCACGGGCCGTTAATGGGTGTAAAGTGATACACTATTCATTACGGGCCAGTTTCACCACCGGCCGTTAATAGGCCAAGATTTACATAGGGCCTCATATGGGCCGAAAGACGTCATGGGCCATACATGGGCCAGAAGTGAAAACAGGCTAGAATCATATTGGATCGCCCAGATGATGCTACTGGGCCTAATTCGGATAGGGCGTAACGGGCCTTGGGTTAGTGGGTTGTAAATGGGCTATATGCGAACAGGCCGTTAATAGGCTTTCCATGTGCTGGCCCACCACCTTTTGACCAAGTCAAACGGGCCGGCCTTTTCACAGGAATGGGCCTCTGTTGGGCCGTGCCACATGTCGACATATCATAGGTGCCTATCTGACCCACTGAAGAGCTGACACGTGTTTCGTCCGGCCAATAAGAATTTTACACGTGGAAATTTCCCATTGGTCAGGGCTGTTAACGGGTTATCGGATCCAAAACCCGACCCGATAGCTTAACGGCGTTCTGTTACGGTGGATGCCACGTGTCGGTCACCCTTGACGAAAGCACTTCTGTGACGCGTGATTTATCGTCATGGAAGTGGACACTTCCATGATGATAATTTTGGTAATGTCAAGGAACACTTCTACGACAGCACATGTATGACTATCTTGATTCTGTCAGAAATTTGTCATGGATGTACATGCATGACAAAAAAAGTGACCTACTGTATAAACATGTATCATCATGGAAGTGTATTTTTTTGTAGTGCCATCATATCGGGCATTCTTTGTCTCTCACGCATGCATGCGCAACGATCGATGTTCCTCTATGTATGTGTGTATATAGCTAGGTCTTTCATAGCTTTCCACACAAACCGATCAATCGGTATATCCAGTGAGGTCTCACCCTCTTTCCCACGTCCACATCGATCAATCTATACCTCTCTATATAGGATTAACATATATAGCTAATACACCCACATTAATTATATATCCAACGTCCCCCTCTCATCATCCATGCCTTCCGCTTCATCTCTCAGACACGTGCACAATGGCAAAGACAGAGGGAAGTAAGGGCCCTGCCGCCCTCCCCTCTAACATCACTATATATCGAGGCTAATATGAATGTGATCATTAGACAATTGCTGCTAAAAATGGTTTAAGTTCATGAATTGACCCTCCTCGTAAAGGATTAGCAATGCTTGGCCCCCTAGCTCATTTATTCTTCATGGCTCCGCCACTGCGCGCAACAGCGCACGTGTTTGCCCCCTCTCTCTAAATATCGATCTCGCACTTGTGCATTCCTTCATAGTCTCCCTCCACTTGGCCCCTCGCACTATCTTCTAGCCCCCCACCAAATTTTGCCACATGTACAATCTAGTAGACTCCATGGTTTAACTTAAGCATAATGCACAAACCTCAAAACAACAGTGGTTCTCTTTTGTTCTAGAATCTTCCATATCATAACTGCCCAAACTTTTTTTCTAGTTGAATTGCCATTATTTGTTTTTACTTTATGCTTTACAACGCACAATTCCATGAATCATAAAATAGATTAAGGGCTTCTTTGATTCAAAGGATTCTCAAAGGAATTTTGGAGGATTCTAATCATTAGGAATTTTTCCTATCTTGGTTCTTTGATTCGTAGGATTGTAAACCATAGGATTTTTTCCATATGATTCATTTGCACTAGATTTCATAGGAAACATCCCATCCACTCAAACCTCTTTGAAAGAATTCTGCATTTTTTCTATGCACAATCAAACACTCGTACAATCCTATAGGATTCAAGACGACATTCCACTATAATCCCATGTTTTTCCTATTCCCGTGTTCTTAGCTTTTTTATAAAAACTAATTGATTTTGAATGAGATGAACTATAATAATTAAACGAAGGGCTACATCAGGCATATATGACTCAGAGCTTACATGCTATAGTGTGGTATTTATTCATAATTTGGTTGCAAAATCTGATGCGTGCAATGCACGTGTACCTTACTAGTACTTTGAGTATGTGCAAAACACGTAAATTAGAATACCAATGGCAAGCTACACAGTGTCTCTCTTATAGTTCATGAAGCCACGTGGCACATGTGGAGGCGTTGTCGCGACCTCCTTGCGTGGATTGATCACAGTGACGTGCTGCTTGTTCCAGAAGAATGTACTCGCCCTCCCTGAGCCATACTGGCGGTACATGCATGAAGCAAAGATGTGCACGCATGCCACGCACGCACTCATTCCCTGGCACGCACATGCGGGTACACGGGCGGACACAATTTTGTACCAAGATCCACCCCTATGTGATATTTTGACGTGTGTAAAGTCGTTCACTTCATTGACACTACTAGGAAAAGGCCTACTAATGGCGCACCAGTTTTGCCTACTAATGGCGCGTCACTGGTGCGCCATTAGTATCACGCCACTAGTATTTTTTACTAATGGCGCACCACTGGTGCGCCATTAGTATCCGGTATACTTATGGCGCACCACCCAGTGCGCCATTAGTATATAACACCATGCGCCATTAGTATGCCTCCCAGGGGCCATATTTAACCATGTGCTTTGGCACACTAATGGCGCACTGCGGATGGATGCGCCATTAGTATACTTGGCATACTAATGGCGCACTCTATAGTGATGCGCCATTTGTATGAATATTAGGTTTTTTTTACTTTTCTGATTTTTGCACATGTTACAAAATATATTATTTGACAGAATATAGACAGTAGCACACAACAACAGCAGATTCATCGAATATAATAGAACATTAGTCTCCAAATACAATTCATCATATTAGCCTCCGAATTCAAAAGACCGAACAAAGATAAAACATTACAAGTCTCGAGACCGCGAGTATCGAGTTTGTCGGAAGTAATACTAATCCTAACAAGTCCTACTAATCATCATCATACAACTTCTACTCGTTATTCATAACAAGTCATACGATCATCATCTTGATAGTCATCGAACCAACCCTACTTAATTGTTCTTAGCACATGATCATCAGTATTAGGCAGGACCTAAATACCCTATTTAAGCTAAAATAGCATAAAACAATATAGACCCTGACTCTCCATTATGGAGAATGGAGAACATCATGTCTCCAATTCTTGCGCTTCGCTTCCTTTTGCTTCCAAGAAGCTCCTTACAACTGTCCATACATTTTTTCTATCCTTTGATTTTCATGTCTCCACTTCTTTTAGAAATCTCGTATGGACAGTTGAGATTCGTAGGACGACCTGGCTGTATGTTCAAAACATTAACACTACCTTTCTGATACATCATATGAGGCACACAATTCTCTGGGATTATCGGTTGAAAAACATAGTAATAACTTCATAGTTAGCAATGATGTACTAGTTTTAGAAGTATGCAAAAGATGCACGAATGTCGTAATAGTAAAAATCTTACCAGGGTATCTCCATGGTAGTTACCGTAGTTGAACACATGCACTAGTGGCACATATTTACCGTAATGTTGAGGGGTTTGATTGTGGACAATGTAATTCTCAATGTCAGTACAAAATCCGACCAGATGATTTTTCTCCTTGTAAGTTGTTAATTCGGAGCCATCGGTGTAGTGGGTTTTGTCTACCATCTCCCGCACATTCTTTGAACAATAAAAATAAGCTGTCAATGGAAATAAGCTGTCAACTATTTTGAAATAAACAATATAAATTAGCTAATAACTATGTTTGAGAAACTCACATAGCGGTAGAACTGGAGGCGTATCAACAAGGACCCAAATGTCCATATTGTCTTGGTTGATGTCAGGATTACCAAGATCCATGGTGATAAGCATACCCTCATCAAAACCATACATCTTGCAAAATGCTTCCCAATTTTTGCAACCAAAATGGGTTACGCTCTCAGAATTATATAGATTTACTTCAAAGTCCACATCGTGATGAGTCCTTAGGTGAATTTTCTTTGTTTCAGAAATTTCATGATCTTCAAAATCCATCCTCTCCAAGACATAGCGTCTTGCATGGCATGGGATAAGCTATACTCGAATTGTAAAAGATGAAAATTACACGTTGAAATAGTTTAAGTCATGCTTAATTATGAAAATAACACTTGTCATCGTTGTGTACCATTTCAACTTCGAAGGTCTCCTCGAGCTTAATGTTGAAGCGCCGATCATCGTCCAGGTGAGGCATGTCGCACATACCTCGATCGTCGTGGCACCAGTCGCACTCCGCCGGGAGACTTTCGTCGTCCGATGATGATGACGACATATCCTATGTTCATAATTCAAAACTACATCATTTAGGGTTTGTCGACATCGAGGCATCCTAAAAGCTAAACTTTTATCATTTAGGGTTTGTCGACGCTGAGGCACCCTAAAAGCCTAAGCTTTCATCATTTAGGTTCTTATCGACACCGAGGCACCCTAAAAGCCAAGGTTTTATCATTTAGGGTTGGTCGACGTCGAGGCACCCCAAAAGCCTAAGCTTTCATCATTTAGGTTTTGTCGACGCCGAGGTACCCTAAAAGCCTAAGCATACATCATTTAGGTTCTCATCGACACCGAGGCACCCTATAGAAGCGAAGTTAAGTTTTCATCATTTAGGGTTTATCGATGCCGAGGCACCCTAGGTTGGGCCTAATCACTTGACACTAATCACTTGGCTCTATTGCCACCTATGTTGGGTTTATCATCTAGGGTTTATCGATGCTAACGAGAATTCTAAGTTGGGCCTAATCACTTAGCTCTATTGCCACCTATGGTTTAATGCAGCAAGAATGGCGGGGCAGTTGATCCTACTTAACTAAGTACTAAGATACCCCGGCCCATGCATTAGTCGCAAGTACCCCATATGTCCTATTTTTAGCAAAGTCATGCTAAAATTCACGGAAAATTTCAGCATGACCTTTGCTAAAAACAGGACATATGGAGTACCCGAATTTGCTGGAACGGAAGTTAATCAACATTTCGGCAAACTCAAGGGCCTCTCGGGGTATAGCAGCAGCATCACAAGTTGACAAAATTCCCAACTAGTACAGCAGCAGCATCACAAGTAGTACCAATGAACATATAGTCCAGCAAGTTGAAAAAGCTGAAGTTCTCAGCATGAAGAATCACACAACACAGCACCTACATTATGATGATACATTTGGAGATTGCACATACAGTTTTCACATAAGCATAATTGTTCTGGAGATTGCACATATAGTTTTTGACAGCACAACACCTATGACAGCACATACAGTTTTCGTTACTGCTCCCAAATGAAATGACACTTTGACATGGCTGCAATTTTTAGTGTCTACTTATCTGCAATTTTTAAGTGCCTGCTTAGGAGAAATAGGTTTCAAACTTCAGCTTGCTTTGTATAAGGAGACTAAAAAACTATCTAAGGAGTTCTTCAAGTTCAAGTTACAGCCTGCATGACATTTTCCTACACAATGATTGTTGTAAATAATTACTTAAAGTAAACACTTTTTTTATCTTAGCTTACTTACAACAGAATGCCTATCTTTCTTTTCCAATTCCTTTTGTTTCATTTTCAACATTGCTCTATTTGTAATTAATAGCACTGTTCAAGAAATTAGTATATGCAATCTACAGAGATCCCCCTCCTGACTTTTAGACTGATTTTCCATCAAAATTGAGAATAGTTACACTAAGTTTCAAAATAAAAAATACACTTCTCAGTTTTACAAACTGAAAATTACTCTAAAACTGAAACTTTAACTGACTTTTAGACTGAATTTTTACTCCAAGAGTTTTTATATTCAGATCACTTTAACTGAATTTTACATTGAGTTTTAGATTGAATTTTAAACTTTCTTGCAATATAAGCTTGCCGTACACTTTATATTTAGATCAGGAGCCAAGCTCTAAAATTGAATTTTTAACTGAATTTTTATGACTGCATCTGTTTCAATTTCAGTTTCAGATAAAGTTTATATTCAGATCAGGAGACTGACTTTTAAACTGACTTTATATTCAGTTTCATGTAAGGACATCAGAGAATCTATAGCGAGGGGCGGCCGGCGCGGTGAGCACGAGCCCGCATGCACAAACGGTGACTAAACAAGGAGAAAAACAGGGGAATCGATGGAGACGCTCACCGCGGAGCTGGGGAAGGAGATGGCGAGGCCGAGGGTGGTCGGGGCAGCACGGATCGACGCCGAGAAGCAGTGGTCGGTGATGAGGAAGAAGAGGTCGATGCGCTCGATCCTTGATGGCCCGGCTCCAATCCGTGGACGTAGGCGATGAAGGTGATGATGGTGTTGCTCCTGGCGCAGCTCCTAGGCACGACGACGGAGGACAGGGCGGTCGGTGGCCGCGGTGACGCGCGGCGGCGGCGCTCGGGGTGGAGGGAAGGAGCGGGGCAGGCCGTCAGCGGCGAGGACCGAGAGGGCAATTGAGGAGTGGAGGGAAGGAGCGGCGCAAGCCGTCGGCGGCGAGGACCGAGACGGCGAGGCGGGGCGCGGGGGTCGTCGGGCGACTAGGGGGGAATGAATCTGGCGAGGGGGGAGTGAATCTGGCGAGCGGGAGGGACGAAGGGATCGGGCGACTAGGGGGGAAGATTACTAATGGCGCACCCCCTGGCGGTGCGCCATTAGTATGTTTTTTATAGCAATGGCGCACCCCCGAGACGGTGCGCCATTAGTATTCTTTTTTTTAGATAGCAATGGCGCACCAGCCAGCCGTGCGCCATAAGTAAGATTTTTTTATTATTATTTTGTTGCATCTAATAATTTAATAGAAAATTAATATGAATATGAATATGAAAATGAATATGAAAATGAAAATGAATATGAATATGAAAATGAATATGAAACAGTAATAAATTTTTATAAAAACAGTAATATTTTTTAAAAAATATCATCAAATTTGTTATTTGAAAATATTTATGAATCGAAAAAATATCATCAAATTTATTATTTGAAAATATCATCAAATTTGTTATTTGAAAATATAAACAAATTTGTTTTTTTTTTGGATTTTTAGTTGCATTCATTTGTGACGGTGGAGCGGGGGAGGGTGCGGGGGGTCGGCGGCGGCGGGGGAGGGTGCGGGGGGTCGTCAGCAGCGGTGGAGAGGGGGAGGGTGCGGTGGGTCGTCGGCGGCGGTGGAGAGGGGGAGGGTGCGGGGGGTCGGCGGCGGCGGCGTGGGTCGGGGCAGCGGGGGGAATTAGCTAGGGGGCGAGGGAGAGGGATGAAGGGGATCTGGCGAGAGGGAGGGAATTAGCTAGGGGGAATCTTACTACTGGCGCACCTGCGGTCGATGCGCCATTAGTAATCTTTTTTTTACATAGCAATGGCGCACCAGGCAGAGGTGCGCCATTAGTAATCTTTTTTTACATAGCAATGGCGCACCAGGCAGAGGTGCGCCATTAGTAATCTTTTTTATATATATAGCAATGGCGCACCAGCCAGAGGTGCGCCATAAGTAATTTTTTTGTTGCATGTAATAATTTTTTAGAAAATGAATATGAATATGAAATAGTAATATATTTTTTATAAAAACAGTAATAATTGTTGTTTAACAACAATTGTAGTCTACACTTTTTTATTATTATTTTTTTAAAAATGAAGAGGGGAGAGGAGGCGCGAGTGGGATCGAGATCGAGATGGAGGGGGAATCGAGATCGAGATGGAGGGGGATCGAGATCGAGTGTCCTCATGAATATTCAATATTTTATCATATTGAATATGAAAAAATATCATCAAATTTGAAAAAATATTCATGAATTCAAAAAGTGCCCATGAAATTTAAAAATATTCATGATATCAAAAAGTGCCCATGAAATTTAAAAATATTCATGATATCAAAATATATACTAATGGCGCACTTCTACAGGGTGCGCCATTAGTAGTTTAAACTAGTAATGGCGCACTATGAGGCGGTGCGCCATTAGTAGTTTTGCAAAAAAAAGAATAAAAAAATTCAGTACTGGCGCACTCCCTGTCCGGTGCGCCATTACTAGTTAGAACTAGTAATGGCGCACTTCGGTAGGATGCGCCATTAGTATGTATGTAAAAATGAAAAAAAATTATCACTAGTGGCGCACCTGTTTTCTTGTGCGCCATTAGTGTCTTCCACACTAATGGCGCATCACCAACTGGTGCGCCATTAGTATATAGTAGTGGCGCACTACTTCCCTGGTGCGCCATTAGTGTCAATCCTATCTATAGCCCTTTTCCTAGTAGTGTGATGGTCAATTAATACAGCACATGCAAATTGATTGGACGTGAGGGCGGAAGAAAGACATTATTACTCCACTGCGCGCATGCGAGTAGTTAAATCGTGGGTTGCTAGTAGTACTTCCATTGGTCTTCGTATTTTGTGCCAATTTTTGACAGTAACATAATATTTACGCATTTGAGCAGTGTAGTACTTGATATTTGTGTTCCGCTAAACTCATCGGGAGCCGTTTCGGGCCTCAAAACCAAAACCACCAATTAATCTTTACCTTGTTCCCATCACATTCGAAATCCTGCTCACACCTACTAGTACGTACCAAACCTGAACGTGTTCGCACTATGCAGGTATTAGTACTAGTGCTAGTACTTAGGTTATAAAAAGGGGAACTGCCTAACTGAAAATTACTCTGCCTTTCCTCCTCATAAGTGCTTCTTCTTCGTCCGTCGTTGCCATGGCCGGTGAGCAGAGCTCTAGGTCGAGAACTACTCGTAACAAGGGAGCGGCAACCAAGGCTGCGGAAAAAAAGAGAGGGCTCGCCGCCACGCAGAGACCTCAAAAGATATCTCACGGGCAGGCGATGGCTCCCAGGAGCGCCCTAGCCGCGGAGGCGAACATGCCGAGCCGGCGGAGCTGGAGTCGTTATCCCTCGACGGCATGCCCGATCAGCTCAATAAGCACCTCAATAAGCAAAAGGAGTTCATCCAAGGCTTGATGGAGTTGCTGAAGGAGAGCCTCGACGACATGCCCGCTGAGCTCAATCAGCAGGGGGAGTTGACCGCCGGCTTGGTGATGCTGCTGAAGAAGAGCATTGCCTCGGAGAAGAAGGCGACCGGCAAAATCCTGCGACCTCGGGAGGACAAGGTGAAGCTCTGCCACGAGATCGACATGTTGAAGGAAAAGAACACCGGCTGGAAGAAGCTGCATGAGAATAGTAGTTCCTTGATGAAGATGCTGCAGGCCCTCGTCATGGAATAGAAGGAGGAGTTGGCGAAGCTTCGCATCGAGCAACCGGCTGTTGTCAAGGTACGTAATGCGGCCATGGAACAGATGATGAAGGCTCGCGTCGAGAAATCCCGCGTCATGGACAGAATAAAGAAGATGGCGGAGGAGACGCGCAAGGAGATGGAGGTCTTGGAGGCGATGAAGAAGCAGTTACGACTCTGTGGCGAATTAGATCATTTGGGGTGATAATCTTCCTTCTTCTTTTGCTCCTGTGTTTCATCTTTTGCTTCAGGTGTTTCGCCACACGTGTCACGTTCTCTACGAGGCATGAATAGAAAAATGGTTTTTTAGGGAATGAATAGAACAATGCTAAAAATGAGATGACTAGCAAATTAGATCATTTTTATCGCCATATGGCACTAGGCTGTTGTGTTTTGTGCTCCTCCGTTGCAGTACAACTCCAGTGGAAAACTTGAGTATATCGCATGGTTCTTTGCTCCTCCTCGATCAGGTCGTCGGCGCATTTATACGAGCAGTCAAATCACAAGGCCCCGCCTTCCAACAGTAATGAGCCGTGAAATCATAGAGGCCCTCGCCTCTCATGAAACCGACCAAGCTAGACTGCCCCGCCCTCTAGCCTTTTAAAAAATGTATACTTTTGTACAGCAGTAGTATCGATGGATTGCGCCATGGAGCAAAACTTGAAATTAAAAAAAGTGGTACATATAGAGAGCGCTCATCGCCAAATTATGCATATAGTACTATTAAAAAGGCTAGTCACAATAATGGTGTCCAACACAACCCACCCCTCAAATAAAACTAAGAGGGTGCTTGGATATGTTTTAGTCCCATGACTAAAAGTAGTGGGACTAAAACATGCTAGCCTCACCCATGCTTGGATCCAAATACTAAAAAGGCTAAAATCAAGTTAATGAGCATTTATTATCCTCCAAACCCTCCAATCCAGAACTTGCCTGTGTTAAAGGAGAGGAGTTAAATGAGTAGAGAGAGGACTAATCCACATTTTGGTAGGGGTACCCCTGACTAAAAAAATTTAGTCTCAAGACTAGTTTTAGCCCCTCTTTAGTCAGGGGTGCTTGCAACTCTAGCGTCTTAAAGAGACTATTTTTAGTCAGACTAAAATAAGTCTCTTGGATCCAAGCACCCTCTAAGCATCCTGGAATTCTTTGACAAAACTAAGCACCCTGAAATTCTTTGACAACTAAACTGCTGGCTATATGATGTTGGCCATATATATATTGTACGTATATAATGTGAAGAAACGAGTGGTAGTACTATACCAACTAAAAGATGAAATGTAAGAAATACTAGTATGTATGTACTGAAGAGTTAAAGTAACGAGAAGAAACATAACATAGTTCTGTTGGGGGCTCAGCACAACACACCCCTCAAATTAAATTAAGCACACCTGAAATTAAACTTTGCAACTATTCCGGTAGACACTGCATTAGAACCACCATGAGCAACGACACTGCCACCTTACTCGGAGTCCTCGTCCACGTCCTCGACTTCGTCCTTGTCCCTCTTCCTCTTGGCCGATACTTCTTTGCTTGAACCGCACACTTGGCTGTTGCTCTCCATCCAACCCTTGTAGATATTGAAGCAAAGGTAGCCATCCATTGCAGCATAGTGGATGTGGTCTATATCTAGTACATTCCGCTGCCATGGATGACGATGAAACGTGTATGGAGGTTTCTCCAGTTTACCGTACGAAGGATGAACCATGGCTCCTGCCAGGGTCAGCATTGAAGGCTAACGAGAGGACACCAACTGATTCTTCTGGAGGTCGAAGGTGTTGCTTACAACGAGGCCTATCCGACGTAGGACTTCTTTGTCGTTACCAAAGTCTACAGTAATGAATTTGACTAGGTTGCTCTGGAGGAACTCCTTAAAATCCTAGCACTCAACGTCGGCATGGCATATGTGGTAGACCAAGCATAAGTCATGCACACAAACCTGGATCATGGCGGGCTTCTTCCTCTATTCGTCCTTTAGATCCTTCTCTGGTCCCGGGACTATGGTGTACTCAATATCTAGCCCAGCGACCCACTCATCATCTGAGTCTTCGAACATGCGTCTGAAGCGAGAAAGGCATCCTTTCACCGTCGCGGAAGAACGGGTGTAGATGACGTCAAACTCATCGCCGGTGAGGGTTCTAACCTTGTACTCACCGCCGATCATGGAGATTTGGGACGCCATGGATTTGGGAGGAGGGTTAGGATTAGTGGAACTGGCGTAATGTCAATGGACGTGATGACTAGGAGCGAACCGCCGTAGTATTGATGGACTTGCGGGGACGAGTAGGACTGAACTGCCAGTGCGCGAACGGCAGGGTAGTGGCTTCCCATTCTCCAATGATCACGGGGCCCTACCTGTCCAGCAGTAACTCGCTGTCAAATCACACAGCCCTACGTTTGCAGCAGCCTACTCCCTCGTCTTCTCGCGTCTCTGTCGAACCGACTAGGCGGAACTGCCCCACCGCCTACCGCGCAGGAAAAGCCCCACCCTCAACTTTTAAATAGTATACAGTATACTAATTTTGTATCCATGGATTGCGCCCGTGCCATGGATCAAAGCGTCTAGAAAACGGCGGTACACATGTACAGAGTATACAGCACGCCCGTTGCATTCGCGTCACACCCCAGACGGTCGGTCGGTCTGGCACGCTGCTCTCTGAATGGAACGCGCGTCATATTGCGTTTGCAGACACATGTGGGACGGCAATTGAGAACCGACCATAGGCACACTCCCCAGCCCCGCAAGTCGGGTGACTTAATAGAAGAGGGAGATGAGCGATAGTACTAGAGAAGTGTTGTACTACGTTGGTGCCTGGACGATCCCTGCAAGACACGGAAGATTAGTTCGTCCATGCATGTGACCAGACTCCAGCAGACACGCCTGGATTGTCTATCGTCTACATATCGTGCAGGCTGTGTTGTACATGGCTGTAGTTGTGGTGAGAAATCTAAAAAAAGGTTTCTTGTCATCTCGCAAAATTAGGTGTCATGTGCTTCAGATCACTGCGAGGGTTAAACAGCAACAACTGAGTTGGGCTAGTCATTGGGGGCACATGCACGAACAGTGAGTACTCGGCTACCATCTAGGTCAAGACGGCTATGTTAATTAGGACATCTATCGACGGACCCCTTTTCTATGAGTTTATCTTTAATTTGAGCTTTGTTCCTCGTCTAGTTTGTCCGTCGGGATTCATGTTGTCTCCTTTGGGCAGTGAGGTTATGATTTCTTGTCATTTGGCATTTTTTCGTGTTATATGTTATAATCCGGCGCTTCAGATCAAAATGACGACAACTGCGCCTCCGGGCCACGTGCATGAGGAGGTGGTTTTGCAATGGAGAAGATCAGAAGAGGAAGAGGCGAGACGGTGGTTTTGGAATGGAGATGATGGAGAGGAGAGGAGGTGGTTTTGCAATGGAGAAGATCAGAAGAGGGAGAGGCGAGACGGTGGTTTTGGAATGGAGATGATGGAGAGGAGAGGAGGTGGTTTTGCAATGGATAAGAGGGAGAGGAGCGTGCGGCAGCGATTTAGGATTGGATGAGAGGGCCGACGCGCTGTGACTGGATCAAAATCAAAATCAATTTACCCTTCAATTAAGAAAGCGACCCCACATTAACTAGTCTCCCTTTTGTTCTGGGTCATAATTGACCAAGATTTTCGCACATAAAATATATGTTATACGTTGCAAAAATAATATAATTTGAAAGTACATTCAGATATGAACCAAACGATACAATTTTTGGTGACATGCATTCCCATTTTGCTTGTCAAATACAGTACGTGGTCAAACTTTGACCCCAAATACGCAAAACAACAAAAAAATACTTCCAAGACCAGCGCCGCTCTTCCGCTCTTCTCCTCTTAAACCACCGCCGCTCCTCTCATGTTCCAATCTAAATGCAGCGCCACTCCTCTCCTCTTCCATTTCAAAACCACCGCCCCTCCTCTCCTGTTCCAGTCCAAAACCAGTGTCGCTCCTCTCTCGTTCTAATCCCAAACCAGCGCTGCTCCTCTCCTCTTCCATTCAAAAACCACCGCCGGCGAGTGAAGGTGCTGTGGAGAAGTAGATCGATGGAGGAGTACAACCGATACATGAGGGTCGCAGACGGCGACCTTGTGAAGCTAGCTAGGATGTTGGAGATACAGTCTTGGTTTGACAACAAGGACCAACTAGCGGCGACAGCGACATCCATGGCCAAATATCTGCAATAGAGCGAAAAGGCGGCGATACTCCCGGAGGGAGTTGCGTCGGAGTACATAGAGCTGCTCCTCTGGGCCATGGAGCAAACAGATTCACCGAATCCGATCATGAGGGAGCGGTGGTGGGAGTATCGATCCCAGATGGAGCATCCACCAGAGATTGAAGGATCGAGCATCTACAGGGTGCCGTTTGTGAGGGTGTCCTGCCAGAGCGAGCCGGTGGAGTCTTCGTCGACTGAACCCAACTGCAAGAGGAGAAAAGCAGTTGGCCCGACGACGCTTCCCCGCCATCGTCTCCCTCGCCATTCACATCGTCTCACGGGGCGGCTGTCTACCACCAAGGAATAGGAGGGGGCTGCCCCCCTAGCCCAATAGTCGGGCAGGTTGTGAATTGTCAGGAGGAGCTTAGGGTTGTCAGTATTTGCAGGTTGTGAATTGGGTTTTGTGTTGTGTATTTTGAGAGTACTTTCTGATATGAATGTCTTTTGAATTTCATATTTGCAGTATTGAGAATATGAAGTATTTTATGAATTCTAGAGATCTATTTTTAGCACTTAAAAATGTAGTTTCATAGGAGTATAAAAGTGCAGACAATGTGATTCTCAGAGAAGAAACTGCAAGTTTCAGTTTCAGATAAGAAACTGCAACTTTCAGAGGCAGAGCATTTACATTAACACTGCCTTTTCAAATAGGGTTAACATCATGTTGGAAGTTTTATTCATGGTCGAAAATGGAACTACCAGCCAGTTAACATCATCTTGATCAACATTCATGCATAGCACATCTTCATATGACGCACAGTCAAAATGCCCACACAATGTCGAGTGTGCGAAACACAGAGAAAACGAGGGACGAAGTTTTGGCAAAGTGTTGGACGTGGTTTTGGGCTGCCCCGTCTAGGCTTTCATTTTTAACATGCGCAGCCCACGACCTCGGATGGGAGGTCCATAGGCCTGTTTGTATTTTCTTAGGGCCGTCATGTATCGACCGGCCTATGGACCTCCCATCCGAGGTTTCATTTTTGGCAGCCCAATTTATATTTTTTTTTGAAGAAAATGCAGAGGTCTGTTCTATTTTTCTATATAAGAATAGGAACGCCAGGTCCAACTTATGTTTCCCCTCTAACTATATTATATATATTTAAATTATTTTATATGTTATTATATATTATTTTTATTGTCATCATATATTTAATAGATACTTACATATGTAAGAAAACAATATCCCACATCTTATTAACTTATAAAAATAATTTCCTAACAAATAAAATCCTGGATTGTTTTGGCACGAAAATCCTAGTGATTGTGTACAAAAGCTTGGTAAGATTTAAGGACGAATGTAATAATATCACTTATTATTTAAATATATTTATAACAAAATGCTCAGCCCCTTTTTATTTTTTGATAACATTGCTGGCCCAACCCAACATTATAATTAGAATCAGCCCAGCAAAATCGTGTATTTTGAGAAAGTGCAAATGGCCTGTAATTTTTTAGGAAATAAAATAAATGGGCCGCATGGATGCTACATTATTTGTTCACCCAGCCCAGCTAATGGCTGTAATTCAAAAAAAGATCCAATTGACTGTAAATTGTACCACGCAAAAAAGACTGTAAATTCTGAAAAAATGGGTTGAATACGTGCCACATTTTTGGAGGCTGAAATGTGGGCCAATAGGTCAAAGCCAACGCAAGTCGTTGTCAATTTAGTCAACAAATGATTCTGAAATGTTAGCCGTTGGATTTACATCCAACAACCGGCATCCATCTTCGATCTGTCGTCTTCTTCCTCCATCGCCGCCGGGACCACCTCCCGCCTCCTGCTGCTAGCAGCTCTGCTTAGCACGCTTCGCTATGAAGCGCTACTCAACCGTTGGCCAGGCCATCTCTCCACCCCTCCACACCTCCTGTTCTTCTCCACCGACTGCCGAACCACACCGCACTAGAACCAGTTAACCCTCGTACACCTCTCCGTCTGCGACTCTACTCCCATGTCTTCCCATCTCCGGCTCGTTGTTATCCGAGGCCTCGCCGTCGTCCACCACCTTGGATGCGCTCGGCGTGGCGTGGTCAACGTGGTCAACGAACGACACCATCGGAAGTAGACTGTGTGTGGAGAGGCTGACAGCTGGGTCCAAGGCCACACACAAGGAAATGCCTCCTTATTACGCGCAAAATAATGATTCCTCCACCTGACATCTAGGACCCACCGGAAGGGCCTCTGTATTTCACGAAAATAACGTGCCCCCCACTGACATGTCGGACCCACCAGGTATCTTCGCACGCAAGGAAGTGCCTCCTTATTACGCACAAAAAAAATGAATATTCCCCCTGCCAACTGGAACCCAGCATAGTGGGAGGCTGACTTGTGGGCCTACCAAGTTGACGGGGACGGAGGGCTTTGTCAACTTAGTCAATATGGACGATTCTAGCTCCTGTTACCGTACGATGTTCATCCAACGGCCGTAGTGCTTCTTCAACCTCTGGTCTTCTTGCTCCAGCCACCCAAACCAGCGCCGGTCGTGCCGCGTGCTCCTGCCTACCGTGGCCGGCTGTGATGCCGCGGAGGCCTCACCGCCCCCTACTACTCCCACCACTGGCCAGGCCATCCCTCTACTCACCCACTCCCCCTGTTATTCTGCGGCGACAACAGCCTCACACCGCAGCCGAACCAGTGAACCCTCGTACTCCTCTTCACATGCGCATCCACTGCTACGTCTTCCCCGGCTCCGAGTCATCCCCTTCCTAGTCCTCACCGTCGTGCACCGCCATGGTGCTCTCGGCGCGGCGTGGTCAACATGGTCAAGGAACGACTTCCATCGGACGTGGACTGTATGTGGAGAGGCTGACAGCTGGGTCCACGGCCGCAGCAAGGAAGTGCCTCCTTATTACGCGCAAAATAATGATTCCTTCACCTGACAGCGGGGACCCACCGGACGGGCCACCGTATTTCGTGAAAAAAATGTTTCCCCCTGACTGCTGGGACCCACCAGCTAGATCTTTGCACGCAAGGAAGTGCGTCCGGGCAAAAAAAATGATTCGCCCCCTGACTGCTGGGACCCACCAGCTACATCTTCGCACGCAAGGAAGTGCGTCCGGGCAAAAAAAACGATTTGCCCCCCTGACTGCTAGGACCCACCAGCTACATCTTCGCACACAAGGAAGTGCCTGACAGTCGGGACCCACCTGGTCGAAGCGTACGTAGCGTTGTCATTCTGGTCGCGAATGTGTACGTACATATATACTGGTGGGTGTAGAGGCGCGCACGTGTCGTAGTAGAGGTGTGTACGTGTCGTAGTAGAGGCGTGCACGTAGCATGTACACATACGTGCAGCGGCCAGGGTGCAAGAAATAAAATACGGCCATGTATGTGTACATACGGGCGAGGTCTCAAACGCCTACTCATGCATACGTACGGCCAGGGCTCGTGTACATGGCTGGGTCGGAACGGAGAAACAGCGTCGTCGTCGTGTTCATGGGGAGGCAACGGAATGCGTCGTGTTCATGGGGAGGCAACGGAATGCGCCGTGTTCATGAGGAGGCAACGGAATGCGTCGTGTTCATCGGGAGGCAACGGAACGCGTGGGAGCCAACCGGCTGGGTCGGAACGGAATGCATGGTCGTGTTCATCGGGAGGACTTGGACGGAACAGGCGATGGAAACGAGGCCTGGCATATCGCAGAACGGAGGAAACGGCCTTGTGTTCGACCGGCCACTTTCGAAACGGGATCCTGTTCATCGGGAGGGGTCTGGCGTACCGCAAAACAGACGAAACGGACCTCCTACGGTCGAAACGGGGGTTCTGTTGATCGGGAGGGGTGTGGCGTACCGCAAAATGGATGAAACGGACCTCCTACGGTCGAAACGGGGGTCCTGTTAATTGGGAGGGGTGTGGCGTACCGCAAAACGGACAAAACAGACTTGTGTTGGAGCGCTACGGTCGAAACGGGGGTCCTGTTCATCGGGAGGGGTGTGGCGTACCGCAAAACAGGACTCCATGGGATACTGTTCATCTCCACCGCCGTCCTCCTCCAGCCTCCACGGGCTACGTCGACCTCCTCCAGCCTCCACGGGCTCCTGTTCATCCAGCCTCCAACACGCGCTACTCCACCGGCTACTGTTCAACCACCCCTCCACGGGCACCCCTCCACCATCTACTGTTCATCTAGCCCTCCACACCACGGGGTCCTGTTCAACCACCCCTCCAGGGGCACTCCTCCACCGTCTACTATTCATCCAGCCCTCCACCACACCATGGGGTCCTGTTCATCCAGAGGCAACGCCACCGCTCACTGTTCATCCAACCCCCCCCCCACAACGCTCCCTGTTCATCCCAGACGCATCATCGATCGGCTTCAGTTAGCAGCAGTAGCGAAGGAATCGCTCGATCGGGTTCAGTTAACAGCCATCGATCAATCTCTCGGGTTCAGTAGCGCGTAGCCTGCAGTGCAATCGCTCGGGTTCAGTTAGAGCCCAACGCCTTGCACACACGCGCGTACGTGTACGAGAGGAACACGCATCGCTCGGCCCCCGACCTCCCACCGTAACCGGGAACTCCCCGAAATTTTCCTCCCCCTCACTTCTACCACGGTTTTTTCCGTCATGGACGGCCCAAAGAATGTCATGCAGGTGCGTCTCCAGCCCGCCCAGGACGAAAAGCCCATTTTCTGTCATGATTTTTTGTCATAGAAGTAGGAGCCCACCACATCTATGATGATACCAGGTTTTGTCACAATTATCGTCATAGAAGTGTCATATGTATGACAGAAAAAAAATTCGTTCGACCCAAAATGTCACGGATGTGTCTTTTTTTTTGTAGTGTGCTCTGAGGGGAGCACAACCCACCAGGGCGCGCCTGGAGGCCCAGGCGCGCCCTGGTGGCTTGTGCCCCCCCCCTCGGGTGCCCCCCAGACTGCCTCTTTACTCTATAAATACCCCAATATTCCAGAAACCCTAGGGGAGTCGACGAAAATCAATTCCAACCGCCGCAGAGTCCAGAACCACCAGATCCAATCTAGACACCATCACGGAGGGGTTCACCACTTCCATTGGTGCCTCTCCGATGATGCGTGAGTAGTTTTTATAGACCCTCGGGTCTGTAGTTAGTAGCTAGATGGCTTCCTCTCTCTCATTTGATTCTCAATACAATGGTCTCTTGGAGATCCATATGATGTAACTCTTTTGCGGTGTGTTTGTTGGGATCTGATGAACTTTGAGTTTATGATCAGATCTATCTCTTTTTATCCATGAAAGTTATTTGAGTTTCTTTGATCTCTTATATGCATGATTGCTTATAGCCTCGTATTTCTTCTCCGATACTTGGGTTTTGTTTGGCCAACTTGATCTATTTATCTTGCAATGGGAAGAGGTGCTTTGTAGTGGGTTCGATCTTACGGTGCTTGATCCTAATGACAGAAGGGGAACCGACACGTATGTATCGTTGCTACTAAGGATAAAACGATGGGGTCTATTTCTACATAAATAGATCTTATTTACATCATGTCATCATTCTTATTGCATTACTCCATTTCTCCATGAACTTAATACACTAGATACATGCTGGATAGCGGTGGATGTGTGGACTAATAGTAGTAGATGCAGGCAAGAGTCGGTCTACTAATCTTGGACGTGATGCCTATATAATGATCATTGCCTGGATATCGTCATAATTATTTGAAGTTCTATCAATTGCCCAACAGTAATTCATTTACCCACCGTTTGCTATTTTTCTCAAGAGAAGCCACTAGTGAAACCTACAGCCCCCGGGTCTCTTTCTCATATTATTTGCCTTTGCGATCTATTTTATTAGCCTTTTATTTTCAGACCTATTAAACCCAAAAATATAAAAATACCTTGCTGCAATTTATTATTATTTATTTTATTTGGCATTCGATCTATCAATCTACTACAATTTATTCACGTCCTTTTGCCCATTTCCGGCGCCATTACCCAAAAGGGATTGACAACCCCTTTAATACGTCGGGTTGCGAGTATTTGTTATTGGTGTGCAGGTGTTGTTTACATGTTGTTGCTTGGTTCTCCTACTAGTTCGATAACCTTGGTTTCATCACTGAGGGAAATACCTACCGTCGATGTGCTGCATCATCCCTTCCTCTTTGGGGAAATACCGACGTAGCTTCAAGCTGCATCATGCAGCAAGGTAGCCCAATCCTTTTTGTAGCAAAGGACAGGCAAAACGGTCTCTTATAATAAGCAATGCGTTCTTGAGGGCACACGGGAATTTCATCTAGTCACTTTCATCATGTTGGTTTGATTCGCGTTCGCTACTTTGATAATTTGATATGTGGGTGGACCGGTGCTCGGGTGCTGGTCTTACTTGAACAAGCCTCCCACTTATTATTCACCCCCTCGCAAGCATACGCAACTACGAGAAAAGTATTAAGATAAATCAGTCCCTTACGAAATAGTGCATAAACTAGAGTTTAAGCTTCTTTCACTATAGCAACCCATCATCTAATAAATACTCCACAATGCATTCCCTTAGGCCCAAAGATGGTGAAGTGTCATGTAGTAGATGTTCACATAACACCACTAAGGGAATCACAACATACATATCATCAAAATATCGTACACATACCAAATTCACATGATTACTTGCAACATGACTTCTCTCGTGACCTCAAGAACAAAGGTAACTACTCACAAATGATATTCATGCTTAAGATCATAGGGGTATTAAATAGCATAATGGATCTAAACATATAATCTTCCATCAAATAAACCATATAGTAATCAACTACAAGATGTAATCAACACTACTAGTCACCCATAGGTACCAATCTGAGGTTCTGGTACAAAGATTGAACACACGAGATGAACTAGGGTTTGAGATGAGATGGTGCTATTGAAGATGTTGATGGATATTCGCCTCCCAAAGATGAGAGGGTTGTTGGTGATGACGATGGCTTCGATTTCCCCCTCCGGGAGGGAAGTTCCCCCGGTGGAATCGCTCTGCCGGAGGGCAAAAGTGCTCCTGCCCAAAGTTCTGCCTCGAGACGTCGGCGCTCCGTACCGAAAGTCCTCTCCTTATTTATTTTCTAGGTCAAAAGACCTCATATACCAGAAGATGGGCACCAGAGGTGGGCTGGGCTGCCCACCACCCACTAGGGCGCGCCTGGGGGGGAGGGGGTTGGCGCGCCCTGGTGTCTTGTGGGCTCCAGGTAGCCCCCCTCTGGTAGTTCTTTTCTCCAATATTTATTAAATATTCCAAAATAATTCTCCATAATTTTAGCTCATTTGGACATGTGCAGAATAGGTATCTCTGACATTGCTTTTTCAGGTCCAGAATTCCAGCTACCGGTATTCTCCCTCTTTGTGTAAACCTTGCATATTATGAATGACAATAAGAAAATATGATGCAAAATGGACGTACCAATATTGTGTGGCCAAAGGCGTCTCCCCTAACCACGTATCCTCCTAGAATCTCGTCAAATTACCGTTTCCAATGATGAATTTAGTTATATGGAAGAAAGCTGCTTTCGTTCTCATCAAGCCTCTCCAAAATGGCGAATCATTGGGTCTAACAGTAACTTGGGCCAAGGTCATAGATTATAAGTACTTATTATGTAAAATTTGTACCCACAATCCTTCGGTCTCCATAGAAAGCCTGTATAGCCATTTACTGAGCAGACATATGTTCTTTACCTCTAAATTCTCAATCACAAGACTACCCTGGTCCTTCGGCCTACAAATGATGTCCCATTTAGTAAGCTTGTACTTCCTCTTTATTTCATCACTCTGCCAAAAGAATCATGATCGATAGAAGTCCAGTCTTTTTCGTATCCAACGTATCTATAATTTTTTATTGTTCCATGCTATTATGTTATCCATCTTGGATGTTTTATATGCTATTCTATATGATTTTTGGGACTAACCTATTAACCTAGAGCCCAGTGCCAGTTTCTGTTTTTTCCTTGCTTTTGAGTTTTACAGAAAAGGAATACCAAACAGAGTCCAATTGACGTCCCAATTTTTGATGATTTTTATGGACAAAAATAAGCCCCCGGAGTAAAAGAGTTGGGCCAGAAGAGTCCCGAGCCGTCCACAAGGGTGGAGGGCGCGCCCTACCCCCCTGGGCGCGTCCCCCTATCTCGTGGATGACTCGGAGACCCCCCTGACGTGAGACCGACTCCAAAAATTCCTATAAATACAGAAACCTCCAGAAAATAACTTAGATCGGGAGTTCCGCCACCGCAAGCCTCTGTAGCCACCAAAAACCAATCGGGACCCTATTCCGACACCCTGCCGGAGGGGGGAATCATCACCGGTGGCCATCTTCATCATCCCGGCGCTCTCCATGACGAGGAGGGAGTAGTTCAACCTCGGGGCTGAGGGTATGTACCAATAGCTATGTGTTTGATCTCTCTCTCTCTCTCGTGTTCTTGATTCTGCACGATCTTGATGTATCGTGAGCTTTGCTATTATAGTTGGATCTTATGATGTTTCTCCCCCTCTACTCTCTTGTAATGGATTGAGTTTTCCCTTTGAAGTTATCTTATCAGATTGAGTCTTTAAGGATTTGAGAACACTTGATGTATTTCTTGCATGTGCTTATTGATGACCCACAAGTATAGGGGATCTATCGTAGTCCTTTCGATAAGTAAGAGTGTCGAACCCAACGAGGAGTAGAAGGAAATGATAAACGGTTTCCAACAAGGTATTCTCTGCAAGTACTGAAATAAGCGGTAACAGATAGTTTTGTGATAAGATAATTTGTAACGAGCAACAAGTAACAAAAGTAAATAAGGTGCAGCAAGGTGCCCAATCCTTTTTGTAGCAAAGGACAAGCCTGGACAAACTCTTATATGATGTAAGCACTCCCGAGGACACATGGGAATATCATCAAGCTAGTTTTCATCACGTTCATATGATTTGCGTTCAGTACTTTGATAATTTGGTATGTGGGTGGACCGGTGCTTAGGTGTTGCCCTTACTTGGACAAGCATCCCACTTATGATTAACCTCTATTGCAAGCATCCGCAAATACAAAAAAAGTATTAAGGTAAACCTAACCATAGCATGAAACATATGGATCCAAATCAGCCCCTTACGAAGCAACGCATAAACTAGGGTTTAAGCTTCTGTCACTCTAGCAACCCATCATCTACTTATTACTTCCCAATGCCTTCCTCTAAGCCCAAACAATGGTGAAGTGTCATGTAGTCGACGTTCACATAACACCACTAGAGGAGAGACAACATACATCTCATCAAAATATCGAACGAATACCAAATTCACATGACTACTAATAGCAAGACTTCTCCCATGTCCTCAAGAACAAAAGTAACTACTCACAAAGCATAAACATGTTCATAATCAGAGGGGTATTAATGTGCATATAGGATCTGAACATATGATCTTCCACCAATTAAACCAACTAGCATCAACTACAAGGAGTAATTAACACTACTAGCAACCAACTAGCACCAATCCTGGACTTGGAGACAAGAATTGGATACAAGAGATGAACTAGGGTTTTGAGATGAGATGGTGTTGATAAAGATGTTGATGGAGATTACTCTCTCCCGATGAGAGGAGCGTTGGTGATGATGATGGCGATGACTCCCCCCTCCGGGAGGGAAGTTTCCCTGGTAGAACAGCCCCGCCAGAACCCTAGATTGGTTCCGCCAAGGTTCTGCCAAGGTTCCGCCTCGTGGCGGCAGAGTTTCGTCCGAGAATATGGCTTATGATTATTTTCCCATCGAAAGAGTCCATATAGAAGAAGATGGTCACCGGAGGGCCACCAGGGGGCCCACGAGGTAGGGGCGCGCCCAGGGGGTAGGGGGCGCCCCCACCCTCATGGGCAGTGTGTGGCCCCCTGGTGAAGTTCTTGCGCTCAATGTTTTTTTATATATTTGGAAAACATCATCCGTGAAGTTTCACTACTTTTGGAGCTGTGCAGAATAGGTCTCTAATATTTGCTCCTTTTCCAGCCAGAATCCCAGCTGCCGGCATTCTTCCTCTTTATGTAAACCTTGTAAAATAAGAGAGAATAGGCATAAGTATTGTGACATAATGTGTAATAACAGCCCATAATGCAATAAATATTGATATAAAAGCATGATGCAAAATGGACGTATCACTTATCTGTGGTGATAATGGGATATTCACGTGATCCACTTGATGTATGTTTTGGTGATAAACTTGCGAGTTCCGTGACCTTGTGAACTTATGCATAGGGGTTGGCACACGTTTTCGTCTTGACTCTCCGGTAGAAACTTTGGGGCACTCTTTGAAGTTCTTTGTGTTGGTTGAATAGATGAATCTGAGATTGTGTGATGCATATCGTATAATCATACCCACGGATACTTGAGGTGACATTGGGGTATCTAGGTGACATTAGGGTTTTGGTTGATTCATGTCTTAAGGTTTTATTCTAGTACGAAATCTAGGATAGGTCGAACAAAAATAATTGCTTTGTATTATTTTACTACGGACTCTTGAATAGATCAATCAGAAAGGATAACTTTGAGGTGGTCTCATACCCTACAATAATCTCTTCGTTTGTTCTCCGCTATTAGTGACTTTGGAGTGACTCTTTGTTTCATGTTGAGGGATAGTTATATGATCCAATTATGTTATTATTGTTGAGAGAACTTGCACTAGTGAAAGTATGAACTCTAGGCCTTGTTTCAAAACCTATATCTACCATCCATATTGCACTTGTATCACCATCTCTTCGCCGAACTAGTGCACCTATACAATTTACCATTGTATTGGGTGTGTTGGGGACACAAGAGAATATTTGCTATTTGGTTGCAGGGTGGTTTGAGAGATACCAACTTCATCCTACGTCTCCCATGGATTGATAAACCTTAGGTCATCCACTTGAGGGAAATTAGCTACTGTCCTACAAACCTCTGCACTTGGAGGCCCAACAACGTCTACAAGAAGAAGGTTGTGTAGTAGACATCAGTACCTCAAAGAAGGACAACAGGAACATCAGCATACTCATGAGCACTGAGTTTATTAGTATTAGGCGACCTCCGTATGACATAAGCTTGCCCTTCCAGCAACTTAATTTCTTTTCAAATTGATCTTTTATACAATTGTACTCCTTGTTAGATAGCTTGCAATGGTGAATTGGTATGCCTGGATACACATCCAAATAGTTGTTTATAAGCATCTTGTTCATCTTTGGCTCCCCCAAAACAAAACAATTCTCTTTTGTGAAAATTAATCTTCAATCCTAACAACTGTTTGAATAGGCATAACACAAGCTTCATATTTCTGTCCTTTGCCAAATCATGAATATAATGGTATCATCAGCGTATTGTAGTATGGACACCCCGCCATCTACTAGACGTTGTACTAGTCCTCCTACTTGGCATTCCTCTTTAGCTCTTCCTATCAGAATTGCTAACATATCTGCTACTATGTTGAACAAGATAGGAGACATCGGGTCTCCTTGTCTTAGACCCTTTTGTGCCTGGAAGTAGTGACCTATGTCATCATTCACATTAATCCTGACACTGCCTTTTTGTACAAATGAATCGACCTGCTTCCTCCAGGAATCATCGAGTCACTTCATACGTAAAGCTTGATGTAGGAATGACATTTAAATTTATCATATGCTTTCTCTAAATCCACTTTGAAGACCACCCCATCTAGTTTCTTCGAGTGGATCTCATGAAGTGTTTCATGTAGGACAACCACACCCTCAAGTATGTTTATGCCCGGCATGAATGTCGTCTGAGTTGGTTGCACCACAATATGATGCCGTCTGAGGTGGCTGCACCACACTATGTCCAGTCCGCGTCAGTCGGTTTGTCCCAACCTTGGTAAAAAAAAGTAAAGGTCACATTAAGTAGACAAATTGGACGGAACTACTGAATGTGTACTGCCCCTCCTTTGGCAACAACATTATCGTCCCAAAGTTTAGGTGGAATAGCTGCAAATGGCCACTAAACAAGTCATGGAACATTGGTACTAGATCTCCTTTAATAATATGCCATCACTTCTTATAAAATTCTGCTGGTAAGCCATCCGGGCTAGGCGCCTTATTATTTTTAACTGTGATATTGCCTCAAACACCTCTTTCTGCTCGTCCACTGTCTTAGCTGTCAGATAATCTGCATTTAAAAATGTGGATTCGGCCTTGAGATCAAGCTCATTTATAAGGTGTATAAGCGTGTCCTTTTCCACCTTATAGATTCTGCTTAAATTTTTAGCCCAACCCCTCAAGAACTGCCTCAAGTGCCTAATCTTATTTTGCCATCTCTCGATATTTGACCTCCCTCCTATGGCCTTAGCCCATTCCAGAGCTATGATATCAATTAAGCCTTATCTCTCAAACTATGCTAGTTCGAAAGAGAAGACATTCTTGTTTCCCACATGTGGCGCCTCCCCAAAGTCAACAAGCAGCAAGGTGTGATCGGAGATCGCTTTCTACAACTACTCTTGGACTGTCACCAAAGGAAACTTCTGTTCCCATTCAATACTAGTGAGCACTCGATCCAACTTCTCGTATGTTGGATTTGGCAGAGTGTTCGCCCAATTAAACTTTCTGCGTGAGAGTTCAATCTCTCTCAGATCTAGACTTTTGATAATTGTGTTGAACATAAATGACCATCTACCATCGAAATTATCGTTATTATTTTTCTCTCTCCTCCTAATAATCTTAAAATCACCTCCGACCAATATAGGTAGTCTCTCATCCCCACAATATATGCACAAGGTTTGCTAGGAGGTCTAGTTTGAGCTTCGGTTGAGCAGCTCCATATACTGCAACTAGCGGCCATTGGAACATATCAACCTTCGAGTGCACCCTGAATTTGACGGCAAAGTACCATAGCACTACATTTCGGACTTTTAGTGTCTCGCACTTGACCCCAAGTAAGATCCCATGGGATCTTCCTCTTGGAGGTAGACAGTGCCAATCAAAATCAACACCACCAGATAAGGTGACTAGAAATTATGATGTAAAATTATCCCTAATAGTCTCAAGGCAATGAAGTCCAACTTATGTTCTAAAGACACTTCCGCTAGGAACCTACTTTTAGCCAAATCTGCCAGACCTGTGCTATTCCAAGAGATTCCTTTCATCTTTCATCATGAAATTTTTTTACAGTCCAAATTCTCGTACTTCTACGCACAACGGATGTAGGATATACCTTTCTCTTCCAAGTATGTTTTGGCTTATCCTGTCCAGCTACTCGGTCCATATAACCGAGATCAGTCCGCACACTCAAATCTGGCTAAAAAGGGGCCATATACCCTTAGAAACAGTACCCGCATCCTCTTCCTATAACACAGAGGAGGGAACTAGATCCTCGCAAAGGCAATCAAGTGCCCTAAGCCCTAACACATTAATGTCTGAATCATTCATAGGTTTTACTGCTGCTATATTGCCAATCATCTCCATATCCCTCTCAGCCTCTAAGTCTAGCAAGTCATTAACCGATTTAGCAATTTCTTTCCCATTATTACCCAAACAAACACCCAATTAATTGGCATTGTGAATAATCTCATCATCGGAAAAAAAATGCAAAATTGAGCAACTTGTATTAAATGCCATACCTGAAGTGGCCTTGATGTCCCGAAGCTTGGCCGCACACATGGCACGTCCCAACTGCAGGTTGTCAGCATCTGGTTGAACCTGAATCCGTAGGCTCACCCGTCTGTCCCCGAACATGGGGTCTGGTATCCCTACAAAGGTGATGATGTCGTCAGTGGTAGGCCCAGCTGGGCCAGGACCGCCTGCCTAGTGCCCGATTGTACCTATCGCCACCGAGCCAGTTGGGGTGTGGTCTCCTGCCAGGTCCCCAACTGTATCCACCACCACCGAGACAGCAAGCTGCACCCTCACAATCGATTGCGTGCTCTGCTCGCACGGACTATGTGACGAGACCGTCTGTAGGCACTGAACCTTGGAGGAAGAACCCTGTTAGCGTGAGCGGCTGCCTTCACCGAGGCACCTCCCCCACCGATCCTGGTGGGAGTCTGTGTCGGCGTCGACAGCAACAGACTAATGGGGCGTGACGAAGCCTCCTCCCAAGTGTCCCCAACCACTTCCTCCTAAAGTACTCGCTGCGGCACCGAGGGTAGCATGGGGGATGTGATCCGCACCACACCGGTATCCAGAACCAGCTGTGCCACTGCACCTGAAGAAGCCAGTGATGACAACGGCGATAGCTCCTACTGCGTCGGGTCATTCAACTCGGCCCTATGCCCCCAAAGGCAACTAGGAGCAGAAGACGCGCCGAAGGAACTAATACGTATCCATAATTTATGAAGTATTCATGCCATTATATTGTCATTCTTGGGTGTTTTACAATCATTTTATAGCAACTTTATATCAGTTTTTGGGACTAACCTAATGACATAGTGCCCAGTGCCAGTTGTTGTTTTTTCCTTGTTTTTTACATCGCATAAAATCAATACCAAATAGAGTCCAAACGTAGTGAAACTTTTTGGAGATATTTTCTAGACCAGAAGACACCTCGTGGGATAAACAAGTACCAGAGGGGAGCTCCAAGGAGAGCACAACCCACGAGGGCGCGCCTGGGAGCCCAGGCACGCCCAGGTGGGTTATGCCCACCTTGGTGGCCTCCCGCACCGCCTCTTTGCCCTATCAATTCCCAAATATTACAAAAACCCTCGGGGTAACCTTAGATCTGATGTTCCGCCACCGCAAGCCTCTATAGCCATCAGAAACCAATCTAGACCCCATTCTGGCACTCTGCCGGAGGGGGAAATCATCACTGGTGGCCATCTTCATCATCACGATAGCCACCATGATGAGGAGGGAGTAGTCCACCCTCGGGGCTGAGGGTTTGTACCAGTAGCTATGTGTTTATCTCTCTCTCATGTTCTTGATGGCACGATCTTGATGTATCTGGGGCTTTGTTAATATAGTTGGATCATATGGTGTTTCCCCCTCTCTATCTTGTTGTGATGAATTGAGTTTTACCTTTGAGATTTCGTTTTATCGGATTGAATACTTTTATGGATTTTAGACTTGGTGCATGTCTTGCTATGAATCCCCGTGGTGACAATGGGGTATCATATTGATTCACTTGATATGTGTTTTGGCATGAAACTCGCGGATTCCCAAGGTGACATTGGGGTAATCTATGCAAAGGGGTTTATGCACATTCTCGTCTTTGTTTCTCTGGTAGAAATCTTGGGGCACTCTCTGAGGTTCTTTGTGTTGGATTGAGTATTATGAATCTGAAATTGTTTGATGCATATCGTATAATCAACTCACGGATACTCATGGTGACATTGGAGTATGTAGGTGACATTAGAGTTGGTGGATGTGTATCATATGGTGTTATTTAGTACGAATTCTTGGTTAGATCAATTCGAAAGAATAGCTTGGTGTTATTTTAGCACGAACTCTAGGATGGATTGATCGGAAAGAATAGCTTTGAGGTGGTTTCATACCCTACAAACAATTTCTTCTTATGTTCTCTGCTAGATAGCAACTTTGGAGTGATTCTTCATCACACTTTGAGGGATGGTTATATGATCTAATTATATTTGCATTGTTGAGAGATTGCACTAGCAAGAGTACGGACCCTCGGACTCATTTTTAAGCATTGTAATAACGTTTGTGCTCCGTTTTATCAATTGCTACCTTGCTATTTTTTATTGTTCTTATTACAAAAATCAATATCTACTATCATTACTACACTTGTATCACCATCTCTTCGCCGAACTAGTGCACCTATTCAAATTACCATTGTATTTGGTGCATTGGGGACACAAGAGACTTTTTATTATTTGGTTGCAGGGTTGTTTGAGAGATACCATCATCATCCTACGCCTCCCACGGATTGATAAACCTTAGCTCATCCACTTGAGGGAAAATTGCTACTGTCCTACAAAACTCTGCGCTTGGAGGCCCAGCACCAGTCTACAAGAATAAGTTGTGTAGTAGACATCAAGCTCTTTTGTGGCGCCGTTGCCGTGGAGGTGAATGCTTGAAGGTATGTCTTTAGATATTGCAATTGAATCTTTTAGTTTCTTGTTTTGTCACTAGTTTGGTTTGTAAAAAGAAAACTACAAAAAAAACTAGAATTGAGGTTGCATCATTCATCTTTATAATGTCTTTCGTGAAAATGATGGAAATAAAAATTGTGCTCAGTTGTTAGAAGAAGAATGCTATAAAATGTTTGGCACATAATCGATAAACGATGTGCATGATTGCAATGTTGCTAGTATGAATTCTTTGAATATCCATGATGCTAATGATATGCAAAGCCATAGGCTTGGGGATGCTATATTTGATGAAGATGATATTTTTAGTCCCCCAAGATTTGATGTGCAAATTTGTTATAATGATTGAATGCCTCCTATTTATGATGATTATATTGATGAAAGTGGGTTTGGAAGAGTGTCAACTCTAGGTACTAATGATCCCATTATTTTGGAGGGTGTTGAATCTTTTCACAATATTGATAAACGTGGATTTGGAGAGTTCATGACTTTATTTAGTGATGAATCCACTATTTTGGAAGAGGTTTCAATTGATTATTATGACAAAAAAGTTTCTATCTATGATGATTATGGTGATGACATGTATGCTATAAAGAACAATGATAACAATGAAACTTGTCATCATGATTTTAATTTTCAATCACATGATAGCTATTTTGTTGAGTTTGCTCCCACTACTATTGATGAGAATAAATTTGCTTATGTGGAGAGTAAAAAAATTTCTATGATTGTGGATCATGAAAAGAATGCTTTATGTGATAGTTATATTGTTGAATTCATTCATGATGTTACTGAAAATTATTATGAGAGGGGGACATGTGCTTTTACATATTGCAATAATATCATGTTTCCTCTCTATGTGTTGAAAATCTTGAAGTTGCACTTGTTTTGCCTTCCTATGCTAGTTGATTCTTGCTCCCAAAAGTTATTTGCTCACAAAATCCCTATGCATAGGAAGTGGGTAGACTTAAATGTGCTATTCATATGCTTCATGATGCTCTTTTTGTGTTGCAATTCTTATCTTTTATGTGAGCATCATTGAAATCATAATGCCTAGCTAAAAAGGCATTAAAGAAAAGCGCTTGTTGGGAGACAACCCAATATTTTTACCTACTATTTTTATGTTTTCACATGATTAAGCTACTGTATTAATCATGTTTTATAGATTTTTTTTCAATAAAGTGCCAAGTAAATCCTTTGGGATTATGTTTGGTTATAGTTGATTTGATCTTGTTGGAAAACAGAAACTTTTGCATCCAGTAAAACAATTTTGAAAAATCACAGAAGTGACAAAACCTTCTGAATTTTTTACACAACACTGATATACAAATTCCCTATGTTGTCCTCATTTTTCAGAATTTTTGGAGTAGCATAAGTATGGTTGGAGTACAGATTACTACAGACGGTTCTGTTTTTGACAGATTCTGTTTTTTAATGCATAGTTTGCTTGTTATCTAGTTTCATTGACTTATATTACTCAATATAAATTGTGGAAATGATGACGTATAGTAGGCATTGTGTGAAAACAATTATGAATCTTGTTTTTGATAGTACCAAAGTGAATGATTTGTCTTTATCATAATAACCTATCTCACGAAGTTCCGTCAGCTTTTGTGTGATTGAAGTTTTCAAGTTTTGGGTGAGATATCGATATGAGGAGAATAAGGAGTGACAAGACCGTAATCTTGGGGATGCCCAAGGCACCCTCAAGGTAATATTCAAGGAAGATCCAAGAAACTAAGCTTGGGGATGCCTCGGAAGGCATCCCCTCTTTCGTTTCCAACATTATCGGTAACCTCACTTGGAGCTATATTTTCATTCGTCACATGATATGTGTTTTGCTTGGAGCGTCATTTTCTTTTGTTAAGATTTGCTTGCTGTTATTTATAATAATGTTTTGTATATTTTACTTAAAAATTCCCTAGAAAATTCAGAATGTGATAAAATGTTGAAACTTTTTGCAAAATAAGCTATGATAAATTTTCTATAGTATGGTAAATTTTCAGAATTTTTGGAATTAAAGAAGTATTGATACTCCTGCATTCTTTACAGATAGTACTGTTTTGGCAGATTGCTGTTATGTTTGCATATGTTTGCTTGTTTAATGATTCTATTTGAGGATAGGAGTATTAAATATGCAGAGGCATTTAGTATGCAATGTTGAATAATAATTTTGGTGATTTTCTATAGTGGAGAATGATAAGGTTTTGCATTGATTTATACTAACTTATCTCACGTGTTCTTGTTTAGTTTTGTTTGGATGAAGTTTTTAAGATTTAGGAAACCCATGATATAAAAGGAATTAAGGAGACGCAAAAGCTCAAGCTTGGGGATGCCCAAGGCATCCCAAGATAATATTTCAAGAAGTCTCAAGCATCTAAGCTTGGGGATGCCCCGGTAGGCATCCCACATTTCTTCATCATCAATTATCGATTAGTCCCAGTTGAGCCTAAGTTTTTGCTTCTTCACATGATGTGTGCCATTCTTAGAATTTCATTTTATTTTGTTTTGCTTGTTGTCTTAATAAAATACTTGGAACTGAAACTTTTAAATAAGAGAGTGTCCTCAAATAGCTACCCATTTACATACCTACTCGCTTGATCATCACTTATATTTTTTGGAGTAGCTTGTCATTTACTCTTGTGCTTCACTTATATCCTATGAGTAAATTTTTGAATGAATTGAATATCATGAACTTGAAATTATATGTTCATATCATGCCTAGTAGTAGCTTCACATTGGGTTTAGAAAGTGAAATCTTTTGAAGCTTGACAATCACAATATTGGTCATACAAGCAATTCATGAATGATTAGTATAAGGAAGAGAACTTTCACATATAAATATATTATCTTGGACATCTTCTATGATTGTGAATACCCATTAATTATTTTGAAACTTGAGAAAATTAGTTGAAGTTGGACAAGGAAGACAATGTAATGAGTTATGTTTGGGTATATTTGCATAGAAGTTATATTGTCATGGATCCTCCAACATGTGGTGTTTGCCTAGGATCTTTTGCTTGCCAAAAATTCGTACTAAGTAGAGATACTACTTGTGCATCCAAAAACCCCTTAAACCCAGTCTCTTGCCATGAGTGTCCACCATACCTACCTATGGATTGAATAAGATCCTTCAAGTAAGTTGTCATCGGTGCATAAAGCAATAAAAATTGCTCCTAACTATGTTTGATCTTTTATTGTAAGGGAAATTTAAGCATTGTACGAACTTGTGATGGAAAAGTAATAAAAGCGATGGACTTCATAAAAAAGGTTGCTATCATTAGGGGCAATATAACATGACGTTCCTTTGCATTAAGAGCTTGGGCGTCCAAATAAAAAGCGCATGACAACCTCTACTTCCCTCTACGAAGGGCCTATCTTTTACTTTTTAGTATTTACTTTTATACAAGAGTCAATAGTATGCATTATCATTTCAACCTCAACTATTCTCTATTTGGCAAACATCATGTGGTGGGTAAAGCTCTAGGCACATATGATCAGTCAAATATATTTGATCATGATTTATTATTGTTGACAATTATCTCTATGATA
This sequence comes from Triticum urartu, assembly GCF_056163025.1. Taxonomy (NCBI): domain Eukaryota; kingdom Viridiplantae; phylum Streptophyta; class Magnoliopsida; order Poales; family Poaceae; genus Triticum; species Triticum urartu. The sequence goes on along the minus strand of NC_141877.1, from coordinate 413,520,314 downwards.
AATGAGTTGGGAGGCAAAATATTAAGCCCATATCTTTCTCTGTGTTCGATGGATGCCATTTGTTCTAAGAATATGCTTTGAGTATCGAAGACAATATGATGATTGAGTATGTGGAGCTCTTACTTAGACTTTGTTGAATAAGTTGAATTGCAATTGTTTGGTGACTAAGTATATAGGTTGTTGAGTTTCAAGAGAATTCATTGTTTGAACCTTAACAAGTGAATTGGTTGCTACTTTAACATGAGAAGTTTTATAAGAAAGAATTGATGTTATGATGCTAGGAAAAGTGATTGAAATTATCATTGATCAAACTTATGCACTTTGCTAGCATTCACACTTCATAAATTATTTCTTTTATCATTTACCTACTCGAGGACGAGTAGGAATTAAGCTTGAGGGATGCTGATACGTCTCCAACGTATCCATAATTTATGAAGTATTCATGTCGTTATATTATCATTCTTGGGTGTTTTACAATCATTTTATAGCAACTTTATATCATTTTTTGGGACTAAACTATTGACCTAGTGCCCAGTGCCAGTTGTTGTTTTTTGCTTGTTTTTTATATCATAGAAAATCAATACCAAACGGAGTACAAATGCAGCGAAACTTTTTGGAGATATTTTTTGGACCAGAAGATATCCGGTGGGCCAAAGAAGTACCAGAGGGGAGCTCCGAGGAGAGCACAACCCACCCAGGCATGCCCAGGTGGGTTGTGTCCACCTCGATGGCCTCCCACACCGCCTCTTCGCCCTATAAATTCCCAAATATTCCAAAAACCCTCGGCGTAAACCTAGAGCAGACGTTCTGCTGCCGCAAGCCTCTCTAGCCATTAGAAACCAATCTAGACCCCGTTCTGGCACTCTGCCGGAGGGGGAAATCATCACCGGTGGCCATCTTCATCATCCCGGCAGCCACCATGATGAGGAGGGAGTAGTCCACCCTCGGGGCTGAGGGTTTGTACCAGTAGCTATGTGTTTAATCTCTCTCTCTCATGTTCTTGATGGCACGATCTTGATGTATCGGGGGCTTTGTTAATATAGTTGGATCATATGGTGTTTCCCCCTCTCTATCTTGTTTTGATGAATTGAGTTTTCCCTTTGAGATTTCATTTTATCGATTGAATACTTTTATGGATTTGAGAGCACTTGATGTATGTCTTGCTATGAATACCCATGGTGACAATGGGGTATCATATTGATTCACTTGATATGTGTTTTGGCACTCAACTCGCGGATTCCCGAGGTGACATTGGGGTAATTTATTGTCACATCCCTAGCTAGTCACTGCTTGTCATTGCATCATCATCTTGCATCATGTTTAAATTTCTGAGAAACTTGAAATGGGGATGATCAAACCCTAGCAGCAAATGGAATTCAAATAGGTTCAACTAAAATAAATTCCAAGAACCCAAAATGGTCTTAGAAAAATGTTCATGATTTTTGTAGATGCTGGAAATAGCAACCAGAGGTGATGCACATTTTTCCTAGCCATCTTGGATTTTACCTCAACACATATTGTATTTGATTGGGGCTCCAAAACATTGCTGTAAATATTTTGACAGCTCCAAATATTCTGAGAAATATTGAGGGACACTGGATTAATTCAGAGAGTTCCCAAAAAAATATTTTCAGAATTATATAAAAATGATTTGGTGTTAAACTAAATCAAAACAGAGGCAAACAAATAGAAAAACAGAAACAAATAAAAGGAGAGCAAACTTACCTGGCGCTTACCTACAGCCAAGAGGCTCAGCACTATGCAGCCCAGGAGCTGTCCCAGCCCACCACCAGTGCCAGTCGTCTTCAACCCAGCGCCAGAAGGACGTTCGGCGCGTGCTCGTCGCACGCTGGCCACGCGCCGGGCCACCTCCTGCTACTCGTCGTTGCCTCGATGCCCTAGACGATGCCACGTCTTCCCCTGGACCGCCTCGTCCTCTCCCGTGCCTCTCTTCTCCTCTGCTCTCCTTCTCCCGCTGCTGCTGAGCGCCTCGCAGCGCGCCGACGACCTCCACTGCGGCCACCGGCCACCCCATGCCTCGCCGACACGCCAAGAAGCTCCGCCTCGTTCCCCTCTTCCTCCTCACCGAGCCACATGGTGCCTGAAGCCCCTGGATGCCGCCAACACCGCCGTACCCCTTGTCGGTCGCCGTGGATCCTCGCCATCGATTCAGGAGCTACCGGGCGTCCCCGACCTCGCTCTCGCGCTCATTGGACTCACTGTGAGCCACTGCTCTGAACCCCTCTTCTCCCCCTTGCGTTCGCATGCTCTAGCCCCATCCCCCACCATGGTCGAGGCTTGCCGCCGCCGTGCCTCGTCGCCACCGTGGCTGGAGCCGTTGAAGCTCGAAGCCGAGCACACCATCGCGCTCAACGCGTCTCCAGGTGCCCGTAGCCAGCACCAGCTTCTCCCCACGTGCCCCCCTAGCTCCAACCCGATTAGGCCTTAGCTCCGGCCGCCGCTCGGCTCATCGCCGGCGTCGATTCCGGTGACCCCGTGACCTGCTGCTGCCTCCGCTAGATGCACGGGAGCAAGGGCTATCAGCCGGTGCCCTCGGCACGTCCAACCGACGCCCACAGCGCGATTCCGGCGAGCCACCGCCGCACTGTGAGGTCGTCGAAGTCCAACTCCGGTGGCTGGTGACGTGGCACATAATTAGCCGCTAATGACCCCGCTAATTAACCCCCTCACTCACTGACATGTGGGCCCTGGCCTGCTAACTAACCTAGCTTAGCACTTAAACTAACCTGAATTAGTTAATTAACTAACTGTGTGACTGACCAACGGGCCCCACACGTCAGGTTTGACCTGGACCGAGCCGTTGACCTACTGACGTCACTGTGAGGTCATGCTGATGCAGTAAAGCATTTTCTGAATTTAAGTTTATTCAGAAAATTCCAGAAAATAGTATAAACTTCTAAAAATCATAGAAAATCAACCATAGCTCCAAATGAAATAATTTATATATGAAAAATTATCAGAAAAATTCAAGGAATCCATCTGTACCATTTCCATGCATGTTTGAGAAAGTTAAACTAACTGTTTAGGATGAAACAAGATTAGGGAAAATTTCATCATAGGTTTGGAGTTGGAATTTGATGTAGTTTTGAATTCCACTTCAATTAAAATGACTTTCTGTTGCATTAGCCCAAACACCGGCAAGTTGCCATGTCATGATCATACATCATATTGTTGCATTGCATTGATTGTGTTTCTTCCTTGTTTGTCGGTGTTTGTCCCCTCTCAGTAGAAGTGGTTTCGACGATGTGATCGATGACACCGATGAAGAGCTATACTATCTTCAGAAGTGCCAGGCAAGCAAAACCCCATTGTTCATCCCGATACAATCCCACTCTCTCGCTCCTGCTCTCTTTTACTGCATTAGGACAACAACTTTTCAATTGTTACATGATGCGGTAGCTGAACCCCTTTCCTCTGCATGACCTATCATTGCCACAGTAAATAGATCAAACCCACTAGCATGAGTAGGAGTTGTCTGAGCCCTGATGTGCCTACTCATTCATGTTTGTTTGTCATGCCTGCTACTGCTTAGAGTTGAGCCAGGTCTGATTCATCGGGGATGAATTGGAATATGGTGAACATGTCCTACCGTTGAGAGCTAAGTGTGTGAACACGATTTGGTAAAGGTAGCGGTGAGAGGCCATGTAGGAGTACATGGTGGGTTGTCTCATTGCAGCCGTTCTTTGGAACTGAGTTCTATGTTTGTGATCCATGAACAGTTACTACCACACATTGGGTTCCGGTAACTCGACCCCTCTCGACTTATTAATCCACTCAATCTCTGTCCAGGAGTTGCAACTAGTTTCTGGTGTTTTTAGGTAGTGTTAGTAGTCTACCAAGTGGCACCCGGTGCAGGTGGGCTTGGGACAGACTAGGCACAGTGGCCCGGTGTACCAAGTGGCACCCGGATGGTGGGCTTGGGAACCCTGTACACATCGTTTGGGGCCGTGAGCGACACCTCGGCCGGATCTCCTTGCGGATGGAACCCGAATAGGCGATAAACCTGGACGAGAGACTTGTGTGATTAGTCAGGTCGTGGCCGACTCCCTCGCCCGGCTTCCGCTTGAAGGTTGCCGAGGTACATGACGTGTACAGGGCGATAAGTGGCGAGAGCGTGTGTGAAGAAGTACACCCCTACAGGGTTATCTTTATCTATTCGAATAGCCGGATTCCTCGGATATGGAAACTTGGACCCCTTGCATATTTCATAGACAAGTGAAAGTGGATACTCTAAAACTTGCAAGATAAGCGTGAGTGCTATGGATGGCATTCTCGCAGGGAGACGGGAGCGGATCCATAGTGGTGTATTGGTATGGTGAATTTGTGGAATCGTGTGCGCCACCTCAAAAGAGTTACTTGTAGTCATAGTTCAGGATAGCCACCGAGTCAAAGCTGGCTTGCTGCAGTTAAACTCCACCACCCCCTTTGTTGATACCGATGCATATGTAGATAGTTCTGATGTAAGTCTTGCTGGGTACATTTGTACTCATGTTTGCTTAATTTATGTTTTTGTAGAGAGACTTCAGTCTCGCTAGTAGTTCCGTGTGGACTTCGACGTTTAGCTTGATACCTCAGCTATGATCTTGTGCCCTCGGCGGGATCTGGTAGATAGTCAGGCTTCTCAACCTTCTTCATTTGTAGTTATCTGTACTCAGACAAGTTAAGCTTCCGCATGTGCTTATTGCTTGTATGCTCTGTATGTTGGGTCATGAGACACATGTTTGTAATATCTCGCTCCTCGGAGCCTAATGAATAAATACTTGAGTCATAGGGTTATGTTGTGATGCCATGTTGTATTTACACATGTCGACCATATTGTGTGTATGATTGAAATGCTTGGTATGTGTGGGATCCGACAACATAGTTGTTTATCCTTGGTAGCCTCTCTTATGGGGAAATGTAGTCTTGTGCTTCCATGAGCCATAGTAGTCCGCTACAGCCCGGTTCACCGGAGTCCTGCTAGCCCAGCACTACTGCTCAGGACTCTTGACTGGCCGGTATGTGTTTTACTTCGTTCCTGTGTCTGTCCCTTCGGGGAAATGTCACGCGGTGACATCCAGAGTCCTGCCTAGCCTGCTACAGCCCGGGTTACCGGAGTCCTGTTAGCCCAGTGCTACAGCCCAGATTCCATCGCTGCTGACCGACATGCTCGATGTTGATTCATGTATGCCTGTTCCTGTAAGTTAGTTCCACTTTGGGTTCACGATTAGTCATGTCGGCCCGGCTTCTCTGTCATATGGATGCTAGCGACACTATCATATACGTGAGCCAAAAGGCGCAAACGGTCTCGGGCCATGGTAAGGCGACACCCGTGGGAATACCGTGCGTGAGGCCGCAAAGTAATATGAGGTGTTACAGGCTAGATCGGTGTGACTTAGAATTGGGGTCCTGACATTTATGCCTAGGGGTTGATGCACGTTCTCGTCTTTGTTTCTCAAGTAGAAATCTTGGGGCACTCTTTGAGGTTCTTTGTGTTGGATTGAGTATTATGAATCTGAAATTGTTTGATGCATATTTTATAATCAACTCACGAATACTCGCGATGACATTGGAGTATCTAGGTGACATTAGAGTTGGTTGATGTGTATGATATGGTGCTATTTTAGTATGAACTCTTGGTTATATCGATCGGAAAGAATAGTCTGGTGTTATTTTATTACCAACTCTAGGATGGATTGATTGGAAAGAATAACTTTAAGGTTGTTTCATACCCTACAAATAATTTCTTCTTATGTTCTTCGCTAGATAGGAACTTTGGAGTGATTCTTCATCGCACGTTGAGGGATGGTTATATGATCCAATTATATTATCATTGTTTAGAGATTGCACTAGTGAAAGTACGGACCATAGGCCTCATTTTTAAGCATTGCAATACCGTTTGTGCTCCATTTTTATCATTTGCTACCTTGCTGTTTTTTATTGTTCTTATGACTAAAATCAGTGTCTACTATCATTACTACACTTGTATCACCATCTCTTCGTCGAACTAGTGCACCTATACAAATTACTATTGTATTTGGTGTGTTGGGGACACAAGAGACTTTTATTATTTGGTTGCAGGGTTGTTTGAGAGAGACCATCTTCATCCTATGCCTCTCACGGATTGATAAACTTTAGGTCATCCACTTGAGAGAAAATTGCTACTATCCTGCAAAACTCTGCGCTTGGAGGCCCAACACGAGTCTACAAGAATAAGTTGTGTAGTAGACATCAGGAACTGAACCTCGGAGTGTTCATCGGTGTTGATGGGGGTGCCGCCCCCTTGCCTGCAGTATCCACACCCGACTGACCATTTGACCTCTTTCCAACATCGCTGCCACTGTTATCCGCATGCTTATCCTTATTCCCACTACCATCATCACCCTCTTCCATGTCCACATCATTATTCGGATCCACCCCATCAAACAACGGGGGCCCCTCAATCTTGACTTCAAGGTCATACATCATTCCCGCACAGGTCCATCGCACAATGTCCGGAACCAACTCAACATCAACGACACCGCATTCATGCCGACTTAGAGTGGACACGACCTCTCACTATTGCCGGCATTGAAGCGGCGGGCCGGCCAAGAGCGGCAAGAAGTCATATATCGCCAAATGTAGTCCAGAGTGGCCAACGCACTGATGCCCACACCGCATCCCGTATATGTGGACGGATGTCGTGTCTTTTTAAAAATCAGCGTTGGAGATTCCCTAAAATAACAGATCAGTCATGGAATGTATAGAGACCTTCACATTGCCTACGATTTCTCCTCTTGCTCCGAGGGAAGGGGAGCACGACGTGACCAGGGTAGATCTCCTCGAAACAAGAAACCTTTGCATGTTGAGCAATAAAACAACACTCACAAGTGATACTAAATAAAGAATTATTTGGTCAACAACAATAGCTTCTGATCGTGCTGCATGAGCTCGATCCCATAAATGACAAAAGTGGAGGCGAAAAACCAAGACCCACGTGAACCACTTTGCGCCTAAACCAACGAAGGGTAGACACAGCCCCAAAGTCCAAAGTAAATGCCCCCCTGGTTGTCTCGTTTCGTCTCACATGCAGGAAGGAAGGACGCAGCATACCGGCCAAATCATGCGCTGCGCACGTGACAGCGTCGACATAACTGGCGCCCTTCTCTCCATTCGGACAATAAGAGCAACTCCAACAGGGCGACCCATTTCGTCCCCTGGCATCCATTTGGGTCGGCGCGGACACAAAAGTCAGCCCAACACGCCGACCCAAACGGACGTGCATCCACTTTTCGTCCGTGGGCGACCCATTCCCGGCCCATTTTTTAGCCGGATTTGCGTCGGCGCGGACATGAGATGAACACGCGTGCACTCGCCTTCTCCTCCCCTGGGCCCGCTGGTCAGTGACACATTGGCCTCCCCCATTCCAATAGCAACCCTTCCCCGCCTCCTTCGTCACCGACGCCGCCAACCATTTTTCTGGTGACTCTGCCAGCTGCCGGCGCCGCAACATCCGCTCAGCAACGCCGCCAAACTCCCACGTCGCGTGCCACCGCCGTCTTGCTGCCGGGGAGCCGACTGCTTCCCACCCCCGCTCCCCCCACCCTCCAACACAGCCGCCACCGCGACCAAGAATCCGCCTCGCTGCCCCCGCCAGATCCTCACGGGCACGCTCGCCAAACGCAGGCCCACTCGTCGAACACTGGCAGGGCAGCTAGCTGGTCCGTGCACGCCGCGACTCCCTTCGCCGGTCGTCTCCTTCGTCGACGCCCGCAAGCTGTTCGACAGTTTGTCAAGGTACAAAATGGACTCCACCGACGAGTTCTTTTTTCAAAATTTCCTTTGCGACTCTGATGATTCGTCGTCCTATGACGAGGAGGAGATATTGGCTGCCGTGTTGGTCCATCACCACCTCAACAGCCAGCGGCCGTTGTTCCGTGGCTCCATTCGAGGCCACCTTCCGGCGTTGAATCGCAACCGAGAGAGCGGGCATTTCCTTCTTTGGAAGGACTACTTTGATACAACAAATCCGTTGTTCGAACATCAAAAATTCCGCCGTTGTTTCCGTATGAGTAGGCATCTTTTCAACCGTATTAGAGAGGGGGTGGTCGGCTATGATGACTATTTCGAGTGCAAAGAGGATGTCGTTGGCAAGATTGGTTTCTCCACTTATCAGAAATGCACTGCTGCCATCCAAATGCTTGCATACGGAGTGCCCGATGATCTCATTGACGAGTACGTCCGTATGAGCGAGTCTACATGCCTAGAGTCCCTCTATAAGTTCTGCAAGGCTGTTATTGTTGTGTTTGGCCCTGAGTACTTGAGTGAGCCGACTCCTGAAGATACAACCCGTTTTTTGGCGATGAATGCCAGCAGGGGCTTCCCAGGGATGCTTGGCAGTATAGACTGCATGCACTGGGAGTGGAAGAACTGCCCTTCTTCTTGGCAAGCGCAGTATAAGGGCCATGTCAAGGCTTGCACTGTCATACTAGAGGTCGTGGCGTCTCAAGATCTCTGGATCCGGCACTCTTTCTTTGGCATGCCCGGATCACACAATGATATCAACGTGCTTCAGTGCTCGCCCGTGTTTGCTAGGCTTGCCGGAGGCAACAACCCATCGGTGAACTTTACTATCAACGGCCAAAACTACGACAAAGGATACTACCTGGGTGACGGTATCTATCCTCAGTGGACCACTATTGTCAAGACAATCCCCAACCCTGTCGGAGAGAAGAGGAAAATATTTTCCCAAGAGCAAGAGAGTGCTAGGAAGGATGTCGAGCGTGCCTTTAGTGTTTTGCAATCTCGATGGGGCATCGTTTGGTATCCTGCTAATACCTGGAGCACCCAGAAACTATGGGAGGTGGGACTGCTTGTGTGACCATGCACAATATGATCCTAGAAGACGAGCGCCCGGAACGTCTGTACGATCAAGGGTTTCAGTTTCAGGGTGAGAATGTTGTGCCTGAGCATGGAGCAGCGGAAACATTTGAACAGTTCACCCAATTTCGTCATGACATGCGTGATTGGGAAACTCACATGCAACTGCAAAATGATTTGGTTGAGCATATGTGGGCTCATGTTGGCAACCAATAGATGTATCTTCTTTTATTTATCTTGCAAAACTATGTGAGACATTTTATTTTTATTCGGCTTGTAAAACTATGCTAATTTATTTGGTTCAAACTATGTTATTTGACTATTGTTATGCAAAATCAATGCAAAAGTGAGCTATTTGTTCAAATATGGCGGCCATGCCGGCACATATGGGTCGGTGCGTTGGGCACGCTGCCGACCCATATCTAAAACAGGGCAGATGCCAAGTGGGCGGCCGACCCAAACGGAGAAAAATGGGATGAAATCGCCGTCCATTTGGGTTGGCCCATTGGAGTTGCTCTAACGGCCTTTATTACCAGACATGGAGAAACAAATAATAATCAAAATGAAATCCCCAATGCGGCAGCGTCAGTGGAGCCTCCAAATGGCGTGGCAGGGCCGTAATTAGCGCCCTCTGCCCTGACCATTTCCATTTGCGCGCGTATCCCACTACGCGCCTCCCTCACGTCATCGCCGTCACCCTCACGCGTCCTCCTCCCCGCCTTCCTCACTGCCCCATTCACTTCCCAACCGAGCTCCATTAATGGCGTCTCCCCTCATTTAGCCATCACATCATATCATGGTACCAGGACGACCAGCTGGGGCACCACTCGGAACCCGGCGCCACTAGCTCCTTCAGGTCGATGTCCTTGGAGCGGGAGTTGGGCTGCTCGAGCCACCCGCGCCACATGGGCTACCAACCCAAGCACGGCGGCAGCGCCTCCGGGGCCGCGGGCGGTGAAGGTGGAGGTGCCGTTGCCGGTGACCACCTCCCGCGCCTGCACAGCCCCCGCATCGGTGGTGGCGGGTACATGACCCGTCGCACGAACTCCTTCAAGCGTTGCCCCTGCGGCGAGATCAAGCTCCCGATTAGCGGCTCCCCGCGCTCGCCATGTACCGACAGACTGGGCAGCCCACCCAACCATGTGGCGGAGGCCTCCTCCTCCAGCGCCTCCCCCCAGCGGCCTCCACCACCACCACCAGCTCCGGTTCCGCCTCTTCAAGCGCCCGGGCTGAGTCTCCCATGCAGTTGTGCACTCTAATTTTGTGCATGGCACACGGACCCGGATGCTAAATGGCTTTTGGCAATGCTATCAAGCTTCCAGCATTTGTTTACAATTGACGTATACAAATAATTTTCCAGCGACATGAAATTGTACAATGCTTTGAAGCTTTCAGCTTTTCTTTCGTGTGTCTTGCCATCTGAAAGGTTGTCTCGTTACAATATCAATCAAACTACTAGAAAGGAAACTAACATCCATTCTCTTTCGGAAAAAGAAAAAAAAACTAACTTCCTTGCTAATGCATCTCAATGATTAGCAGATCAGAACTAATATTTACATCACAATTGAAGACAAAGTTGTGAGAAGGTGTTAAATTAAAATTGATCCATGGTTTCATTGGCAGCAACTTCCCCCCAACTCTGTCTAAATCAACATGGCATGTTGGGAAAAAAGTAGCTGTTAGGAGCATGCAACTTTCCGATCATTTTGTGCAGTTCCACTAAAATAGAGCTGAGCATCCATGTTCCAAAGATATTAAATGTGATTACAATAATAGGGGACTGTATAGTTGAAACAATAAACATATAGATAGAAGTCGGTTACCTTTGCAGTCTCTCTTAAGACTAACTACTTGGAGAAGATTAAGCAAATAGTTGGAGAAGATCAAGCTCGGAGTTGGATGAGGAGGATAGAGCAAAACCAATCTCCCTTTGTGCAGTCGCACTAAAATGTAGAGTCGTTGTCCGTGTGACATTTTAGTAGAACTGCACAAAACACTCTTAAGAAAAAAGTGATTTGTGCAGTTCACCAAAAGGTCACAATAGCAATGAGGTGAAATCGATAGCCCTACTTGCAAAAAAGAGGTAGAGAGGAAACAATTGCTGGCCAATAACAGTTGATGACACATAAGACGACAAAAAGAAGCATATGCTTTATCCTAAGGGAAGATAACAACATGGTTGTTTATCTAAAACAGCGTGAGGACGAGATTGCAATATGGAAAGTACGCTGGACGAGCTACATTTTGGGAAAAGAACTAGGGAAGATCCACATGCAAGATTTTCCACATGCAGCGATGTGGGAAGGTGGGTAGTGGAGCAAGGCTGGAGGGGAGGAAGCTGTACCTGGGGGTCATCGGGATGTAACTAGGAGGGTGACGGCGGGCGGGATCTGCCCATACTTAGGGAACGAGCAAGTGGTGAAGGCCCTACCGCGCCAGAGCTTTTGGTCAGAGAGAACGGCGGGTACCACAGATCGGGACATGCTTCCTTGACGACTTCGAACGAAGAAACAATGCACATCATCCCTTCCTGTCGGTGGAGGGGATGCAGCCGGATCAGTGGCCAATGATGAGAGAAAGAGGCCACTGCCGCCTTGTGTGAGATAGTGTGGCAAGAGACAAACCCCGGTAGGCAGGCTCCATAGTATATAGTGGAGCGGATTTCTTTTTTATCGATGACAATCGTTTTATATTCTGTATGTGCCAGCCATTGAGGAATATTGTTGGGGAACGTACTATGCAATTTCAAAAAATATCCTACACTCGCGCAAGATCTATCTAAGGGATGCATAGCAACAATAGGGGAAGAGTGTGTCAATGTACCCTCATAGACCGAAAGCGGAAGCGTTTGACAACGCGGTTGATGTAGTTGAACTTCTTCTCATTCCGACTGATCAAGCATCGAACGTACGGCACCTCCGAGTTATGCACACGTTCAGCTCGATGACGTCCCTTGAACTCTTGATCCAGTAAAGTGTCGATGGAGAGTTTCGTCAGCACGACGACGTGGTGATGGTGATGGTGAAGTGATCCGCGCAGGGCTTCACCTAAGCACTATGACAATATGACCGGAGGCGTAAACTGTGGAGTGGGGGCACCGCACACAGCTAGGAATCAATGTTGTGTGTTCTAGCAGTGCCCCCCCCACATATATATAGGTGGGAGAGGGAGGGGAGCAGCAAGGGGTGCCCCAAGTAGGAAGGATCCTACTTGGGCGCCTCCTCCAAGTCGGCCTCCCCCCTTCCATATGCAACAGAGGGGAAAGGAAAGAGAGGGGGAGGGGAAGGAAAGGGGAAGGCCGGATCCTCCCCTTTCCTTCCCCCTTCCCTCCTTTCCTATTCCTCATATTTCGGCCTATAGGGGGCGCACCAGCCCCTTAGGGGCTGGTCTGTCCCTCTCTTGGCCCATTAGGCCCATATAGTTTGCCGGGGGTCGCCCGGAACCCCTTTCGGTGACCCGATAAGTACCCGATACCCCCGGAACAATTCTGGTGTCCGAATACTATCGTCCTATATATGAATATTTACCTCTCGACCATTTTGAGACTCCTCGTCAAGTCCGTGATATCATTTAGGACTCTGAACAAGATTCGGTCACCAAATCACATAACTCATATAATACAAAATCGTCATTGAACGTTAAGCGTGCGGACCCTACGGATTCGAGAACTATGTAGACATGACCGAGACACCTCTCCGGTCAATAACCAACAGAGGAACCTGGATGCTCATATTGGTTCCTACATATTCTACGAAGATCTTTATCGGTCGTATCGTAAAGACAACATACGTTATTCCCTTTGTCATCGGTATGTTACTTGCCCGAGATTCGATCATCAGTATCTTCATACCTAGTTCAATCTCATTACCGGCAAGTCTCTTTACTCGTTCTGTAACGCATCATCCCACAACTAACTCATTAGTCACATTGCTTGCAAGGCTTATCACGAGGTGCACTACCGAGAGGGCCCAGAGATACCCCTCCGATACTCAGAGTGACAAATCCTAATCTCGATCTATGCCAACCCAACAAACACCTTCGGAGATACCTGTAGAGCATCTTTATAATCACCCAGTTATGTTGTGAGATTTGATAGCACACAAGGTATTCCGCCGATATCCGGGAGTTGCATAATCTCATAGTCGAAGGAATATGTATTTTACATGAAGAAAGCAATAGAAGTAAAACTTAATGATCATTATACTAAGCTAATGGATGGGTCTTGTCCATCACATCATTCTCCTAATGATGTGATCCCGTTCATCAAATGACAACACATGTCTATGGCTAGGAAACTTAACCATCTTTGATTAACGAGCTAGTTTAGTAGAGGCTTACAAGGGACACAGTGTTTTGTGTATGTATCCACACATGTATCAAGTTTCCGGCTAATACAATCCTAGCATGAATAGTAAACATTATCATGATATAAGTAAATATAAGTAACAACTTTATTATTCCTCTAGGGCATATTTCCTTCAGTCTTCCACTTGCACTAGAGTCAATAATCTATATTACATTGCCATGATTCTAACACCCATGGAGTCTTGGTGCTGATCATGTTTTGCTCGTGGAAGAGACTTAGTCAATGAGTGTACCACATTCAGATCCGTATGTATTTTGCAAATCTTTGGGTCTCCCTCCTTGACTTGATCACGGATGGAGTTGAAGCGTCTCTTGATGTGTTTGGTTCTTTTATGAAATCTGGATTCCTTCGCCAAGGCAATTGCTCCAGTATTGTCACAAAATATTTTCATTAGACCCGATGCACTAGGTATTACACCTAGATTGGATATGAACTCCTTCATCTAGACTCCTTCATTTGCTGCTTCTGAAGCAGCTATGTACTCCGCTTCACACATAGATCCCGCCATGATGCTTTGCTTGGAATTGCACCAACTGAAAGCTCCACCATCCAATATAAATATGTATGAGGTTTGTGACTTAGACCCATTCGGACCAGTGTCAAAGCTAGCATCGACGTAACCATTTACGACTAGCTCTTTGTCACCTCCATAAATGAGAAACATATCTTTACTTCAGGATGTTCTTGACCGATGTCCAGTGATCCACCCCTGGCTTACTTTGGTACCTCCCTGCTAGACTTATAGAAAGGCACACATCAGGTCTGGTACACAACATAGCATACATGATAGATCCTATGGTTGAGGCATAGGGAATGACTTTCATTTTCTCTCTATCTTCTGCAGTGGTCGGGCATTGAGTCTGACTCAACTTCACACCTTGTAACACATGCAAGAACCCTTTCTTTGACTAGTCCATTTTGAACTTCTTCAAAACTTTATCAATGTATGTGCTCATGTAAAGTCCAATTAAGTGTCTTGATCTATCTCTATAAATCTTGATGCCCAATATATAAGCAGCTTCACCGAGGTCTTTCATTGAAAAACTCTTATTCAGGTATCCTTTTATGCTATCTAGAAATTCTATATCATTTCCAATCAACAATATGTCATCCACATATAATATTAGAAATGCTACAGAGCTCCCACTCACTTTCTTGTAAATACAGGCTTCTCTGAAAGTCTGTATAAAACCATATGCTTTGATCACACTATCAAAGTGTATATTCCAACTCCGAGATGCTTGCATCTGTCCATAAATAGAGCACTGGAGCTTGCAAACTTTGTTAGCACCTTTAGGATTGACACAACCTTCTGGTTGCATCATATACAACTCTTCTTTGAGACATCCATGAAGGAATGCAGTTTTGGCGTCCATTTGCCAGATTTCATAATCATAAAATACGGCAATTGCTAACATGATTTGGATAGACTTAAGCATCACTACGGGTGAGAAAGTCTCATCATAGTCAACTCCTTTAACTTGTCAAAAACCTTTCGCAACAAGTCGAACTTTGTAGACAGTAACATTACCATCAGCATCAGTCTTCTTCTTGAAGATCCATTTATTCTCTACGGCTTGCCGATCATCGGGCAAGTCAACCAAAGTCCACACTTTGTTCTCATACATGGATCATATCTAAGATTTCATGGCCTCAGGCCATTTATCGGAATCTGGGCTCATCATCGCTTCCTCGTAGTCCGTAGGTTCATCATGGTCTAGTAACATGACTTCTAGAACTGGATTACCATACCACTTAGGTGTGGAACATGCTCTGGTTGACCTACGAGGTTTGGTAGTAACTTGATCTGAAGTTTCATGATCATTATCATTAGCTTCCTGTCTAATTGGTGTAGGCATCACTGGAACTGATTTCTGTGATGAGCTACTTTCCAATTCGAGAGAAGGTAAAATTACCTCATCAAGTTCTACTTTCCTCCCACTCACTTCTTTCGAGAGAAACTCCTTCTCTAGAAAGGATCCATTCTTAGCAAAAAAAGATCTTGCCTTCGGATCTGTGATAGAAGGTGTACCCAATAGTTTGTTTTGGGTATCTTATGAAGATGCACTTCTCCGATTTGGGTTTGAGCTTATCAGGCTGAAGTTTTTTCACATAAGCATCGTAACCCCAAACTTTAAGAAACGACAGCTTAGGTTTCTTGCCAAACCACAGTTCATACGGTGTCGTCTCAACGGATTTAGATGGTGCCCTATTTAAAGTGAATGCAGATGTCTCTAATGCATAACCACAAAATGATAGTGGTAAACCAAAAGAGACATCATAGATCGCACTATATCTAATAAAGTACGGTTATGATGTTTGGACACACCATTACGCTGTGGTGTTCTAGGTGGCGTGAGTTGTGAAACTATTCCACATTGTTTTAAATGAAGGCCAAACTCATAACTCAAATATTCGCCTCCGCGATCATATCATAGAAACTTTATTTTCTTGTTACGATGATTCTCCACTTCACTCTGAAATTCTTTGAACTATTCAAATGTTTCAGACTTGTGTTTCATTAAGTACATATACCCATATCTGATCAAATCATCTGTGAAGGTCAGAAAATAATGATACCCGCCGCGAGCCTCAGCACTTATCGAACTGCATACATCAGTATGTATTATTTCCAATAAGTTAGTGGCTTGCTCCATTGTTCCGGAGAATGGAGTTTTAGTCATCTTGCCCATTGATACGTCTCCGTCGTATCTACTTTTCCAAACACTTTTGCCCTTGTTTTGGACTCTAACTTGCATGATTTGAATGGAACTAACCTGGACTAACGCTGTTTTTAGCAGAATTACCATGGTGTTATTTATGTGCAGAAACAAAAGTTCTCGGAATGACTTGAAACTTCACGGAACAACTTTTCGGAAATAATAAAAAATCCTTGCAAAAGATGAAGGCCCGGGGGCCCACCACCTGTCCACGAGGGTGCCCCCCTACCTTGTGGGCCCCTGGAGCTCCTCCGACCTCAACTCCAACTCTATATATTTGGTTTCAGGGAGAAAAAAATCAGAGAGAAGAATTCATCGCGTTTTACGATACGAAGCCGCCGCCAAGCCCTAAATCCTCTCAGGAGGGCTGATCTGGAGTCCGTTCGGGGCTCCGGGGAGGGGAATCCGTTGCCATCGTCATCATCAACCATCCTCCATCACCAATTTCATGATGCTCACCGTCGTGCGTGAGTAATTCCATCGTAGGCTTGCTGGACGGTGATGGGTTGGATGAGATTTATCATGTAATCGAGTTAGTTTGTTAGGGTTTGATCCCTAGTATCCACTATGTTCTGAGATTGTTGTTGCTATGACTTTGCTATGCTTAATGCTTGTCACTAGGGCCCGAGTGCCATGATTTCAGATCTGAACCTATTATTTTTTCATCAATATATGAGAGTTCTTGATCCTATCTTGCTAGTCTATAGTCACCTATTATGTCTTATGATCCGTTAACCCCGAAGTGATAATAATCGGGATACTTACCGGTGATGACCATAGTTTGAGGAGTTCATGTATTCACTATGTGTTAATGCTTTGTTCCGGTACTCTATTAAAAGGAGGCCTTAATATCCCTTAGTTTCCATTAGGACCCCGCTGCCATGGGAGGGTAGGACAAAAGATGGCATGCAAGTTCTTTTCCATAAGCACGTATGACTATATTCGGAATACATGCCTACATTACATTGATGAACTGGAGCTAGTTCTGTGTCACCCTAGGTTATGATTGTTACATGTTGAACCGCATCTGGCATAATTCTCCATCACCGATCCATTGCCTACGAGCTTTCCATATATTGTTCTTCGCTTATTTACTTTTCCATTTCTATTGCTACCATCACTACAAAATACCAAAAACATTACTTTTACTACTGTTACCTTTTGCTACCGTTAACACTACTATCATATTACTTTGCTACTAAATACTTTGCTGCAGATATTAAGTTTCTAGGTGTGGTTGAATTGACAACTCAGCTGCTAATACTTGAGAATATTCTTTGGCTCCCCTTGTGCAGAATCAATAAATTTCGGTTGAATACTCTACCCTCGAAAACTGTTGTGATCCCCTATACTTGTGGGTTATCAAGACTATTTTCTGGCGCCATTGCAGGGGAGCATAGCTCTATTCTTTGAGTCACTTGGGATATATATCTGCTTATTATTATGAAGAACTTGAGAGATCCAAAAACCAAGATTTATCCCTCAACTACGAGGGGAGGTAAGGAACTGACATCTAGCTCTGCACTTGATTCACCTTCTGTTTTGAGTAAGCTTGCGACACCTAAACCTGCTTCTGCTATTCGTTCTGATATGTCACATGTTATTGATGATGCCACTTCTGCTATGCATGATTCTTATGATGAAAATACTTCTATGATTGATACTACTGTGCCACTTGGTGAATTTCTTGATGAACAACTTGCTAGGGCTAGAGAGAATGGAAACATTGAATCTGATAATACTGATGAAAGTGATGATGAAGACTCACATGTTATTCCTAAGGGTTATGTTTTTGATAAAGAAGCTTGTTTAGCTATTTTTGCCTGCAAAGATAGATATGAACTCAAGAGGTTATTGGCTAAGTGGAATAAGCAATCTCTAAATGCTAGGATGAAACCTGACCCTGCTTTTGCTACTTCACCTATCTATGTTACTGATAAGGATTATGAATTCTCTATTAATCCTGACATAATTACTTTGGTTGAACTGATCCTTTTCATGGCTATGAATCTAAAACTGTTGTGGCACATCTTACTAAATTAAATGATATAGCCACCCTGTTCACTACTGATGAGAGAACCCGTTACTTTTATATCCTCGTTCTCATTAAAGGGTGATGCTAAGATATGGTTTAATTCTCTTGATCCTGGTTGTGTGCGTAGTCCCCAGGATATGATTTATTACTTCTCTGCTAAATATTTACCTGCTCATAAGAAACAAGCTGCTTTAAGGGATATATATAATTTTGTGCAAATTGAAGAAGAGAGTCTCCCACAAGCTTGGGGGAGGCTTCTCCAATTACTTAATGCTTTGCCTAATCATCCTCTTAAGAAAAATGAAATACTTGATATCTTTTATAATGGACTAACCGATGCCTCCAGAGATTACCTGGATAGTTGTGCTAGTTCTGTTTTCAGGGAAAGAACGCCGGATGAAGCTGAAATTATATTGAATAATATGCTGACAAATGAAAATAATTGGGCACTTCCTGAGCCAGTTCCTGAGCCTATTCCTAAACCAACTCCGAAGAAGAGGGGTATTCTATTTCTCAGTCCTGAAGATATGCAAGAGGCAAAGAAATCTATGAAAGAAAAAGGTATTAAAGCTGAAGATGTTAAGAATTTACCTCATATTGAAGAAATACATGGTCTTAATTTACCGCCTGTTGAAGAAACATATGATCTTAATCCTTTACCTATTGAAGAAACTCATGGTCTTGATAACTCGACACAGGTAGTAAAGGTAAATTCTCTCTATAGATATGATAAAGCTGAAATCCCATTTACTAAGTTTGCTACCCATGCTTAGATGAGTTTGATAAATTTATGGCTAAGCAAGAAGACTTTAATGCTTATTTTGGTAGAGAATTGAAATACAATTCAAATATGCTTGAACACTTGGGTGATTATATGGCTAATGTTAAAAGTGAACTTAAACTTATTAGTAAACATGCTTCTATGGTTACCACTCAAGTAGAACAAGTACTTAAAGCTCAAAATGATTTGCTCAATGAATTGAATAGTAAGAATAATGATAATGATGTTAGAGTTATGACTAGAGGTGGTAAAGTGAATCAGGAACCTTTGTATCCTGAAGGCCACCCTAAGAGAATTGAGCAAGATTCTCAGAGAAATAATATAGATGCACCTAGTCCTTCTAAAAGGACGAAAAAGAAAAATGATAGGACTTTGCATGCTTCTAGTGAACCTATTACTAAAACACCTGAGAATCCAAATGATATTTCTATCTCTGATGCTGAAACTCAATCTGGTAATGAACCTGAAACTAGTGATAATGTTAATGATAATGTTCATGATGATGCTCAACCTAGTAATGATAATGATATAGAAATTGACCCTGCTGTTGATCTTGATAACCCACAATCAAAGAATCAACGTTATGATAAGAAAGACTTTGTTGCTAGGAAAAATGGTAAGGAAAGAGAGCCTTGGGTTCAGAAACCCCCTTTTCCTCCCAAACCATCCAAGAAAAAGGATGATGAGGATTTTGAGCGCTTTGCTGAAATGATTAGACCTATCTTTTTGCGTATGTGATTAACTGATATGCTCAAAACCAATCCTTATGCTAAGTACATGAAAGATATTATTACAAATAAAAGAAAGATACCGGAAGCTGAAATTTCCACCATGCTTGCTAATTATACTTTTAAGGGTGGAATACCAAAGAAACTTGGAGATCCCGGTGTACCAACTATACCATGCTTCATTAAAAGAAACTATGTTAAAACTGCTTTATGTGATCTCGGAGCCGGTGTTAGTGTTATGCCTCTCTCTTTATATCGTAGACTTGATTTGAATAAGTTGACACCTACTGAAATATCTTTGCAAATGGCTGATAAATCAACTGATATACCTGTCGGTATTTGTGAGGATGTGCCTGTTGTAGTTGCAAACGTTACTATTTTAATGGACTTTGTTATTCTTGATATTCCCGAGGACGATAGTATGTCTATTATCATTGGAAGACCCTTTTTGAATACTGCAAGGGCTGTTATTGATTGCACTAAAGGCAATGTCACTTTTCATGTTAATGGTAATGAGCATACGGTACACTTTCCGAGGAAACAACCTCAAGTTCATAGTATCAACTCTATTGGAAAAATTCCATCGATTATATTTGGAGGTTTTGAATTTCTTCTTCCTACTGTCAAGAAGAAATATGATATTCTTATTATTGGGGATGTGCATATCCCCATTGAGGTAACATAGTGTTATTCGAAATTTCTTCGGTTCCATGTTATTCGGAATGAGTTCGTTAACAAGACTTGATCAACCTTGTTAGTGGAATCCTTTTGATGATCATGAGAAGGATGAAACTAGAAGGCACAACCTTCTGTACCCCACTTTTAGTTTCTGTTATTTATATTAAATAAAATAAAAATAGTATTTTTCTATCTGTTATCTGATTATCCGTGCAATATAAAAATACCCAGAAAATAAAAGTTCTCCAAATGCCCTGAAATTTAAATATGATTTTTTCTAGAATATTTGAGAATATTTGGCACTGAGAACACAGCAGGGGGCTCATCCACCTAGCCACGAGGGTGGAGGGCGCGCCCTACCCCCTAGGCGCGCCCCCTGCCTCGTGGGCCCACGGTGGCCCTCCTCCACTTATTCCTGCACCCACACACTTCTTCTTCCCACAAACACGAATATCCAGCTCAAGCACGAATTGTAGCTCATTTTGCTACCATTTTCGATCTCCTTGTTCAAAGCACCTCTCACAAAACTGCTTGGGGGGATTGTTCCTTGGTATGTGACTCCTCCATTGGTCCAATTAGTTTTTGTTCTAGTTCTTTATTCATTGAATATTTTTGCTTCTTAGGTGACCCTGTTCTTGAGCTTGCATGTCAAATTTATATGGTTCCAAGTAGTTTTGATCAATGATATAGGCTCTAGGCACTTGTAGGAGTTGTTGCTATCAATTTTGTTGAGCTTGGTTTACTTTTATTTTGAAATTACTAAAAATTTCAGAATTTTTCACAAAATAATGAAGAGACTTTTGAGGAGCTCATCGAGCCGAAGCTCGTAGGAAAAGGCACCGAAGCCCAAGTATAATCTGCCTCACACCGCGGAGGTTCGGTCGTGTGAATGGCCTTCCGATGATTTCTTGAGAGCAGCCGGGATTTATGAAGATTTTTATGAATTGGCTAAGAATGCAGGCCTCACCGCTTTCCTCCACGACCAACGCGATCAGTATCTCTTAGTCACAAATATCTTTGTGCAAAACTTTCATTTCCATTCTAGGAGCTCACCACCTACGGTGGAGTTTTATTTATATGATGAGCATAAGGAGATGTCACTTTATGATTTTTGTCGGGTTTGTTTGGTCCCTTTCGAGGGCACGACAGAGGAACCACATCGCAGCAATGTGGATGGGTTTATTGATGTCATCATTGTAGGGGAAACAAGGAAGGTTTCCGATGCACGAATCACTAGCATACATTTTCCTGTTTTACGCTATTTTGCATTATTTGCTAGTCATTGTTTAATTGGTCGCGGAAACTATGGAAACCTTAGTGTTCCTGATATTATTATTTTGCTCCACAGTTTATTCAGTGATAACTCTATTAGTATGGGCGGCATTATTGCTAAACGGTTAAGTCTAAACCATACAAAGGGCCCCATCTTTGGAGGCATATATGCTTCTCGCCTAGCTGCACATTTTAACATACCTATTAGGCATTATGAGAAGGAAGAAATAGTGTTTCCTCGTGTTTATTTAGATTATAAGAGTATGGTGGCACACGATTTTATTGTTAAGAATAGGGAAGGGGAGCTTAAATACAAATTGTTCTTTGATAAACATCATCCTGAGACTATTACCCTTCATGCTCCTTCCTTATTTGATTTATCTACAAGCCAATACCTTGTTCCGTTAGAGGCTATTCACGCCTACCGGAACCCTACATCAGCCACAGAGCCAGATCCGGAACCACAAGTTGATCCTCCACGATAGTCTAATTACCATTGGGATCCGGAGATGATTGCCAACCAGTGGCAATCAGAGTCTTCTTCATCGTAGTACGACCCCAACTATTATTATGGATACCCGCCAGGCCAGCCATGGCCATAGACCAACTTAGGCCAAAAGCCTAAGCTTGGGGGAGTACGTATTTCTCACCAACATTACATTCATGTTCACACACTCATTGCTAGATGTCGGTGCTCATACTTTTTCATTGTATCATCCATGCTAGTTTATTTTCCTTTTTATGCTTTCTTCTTGTGTGTTAAATAAACCTTAAGAAAAACAAAAAAAAATAGTTGTAGCTTTTAATTAGTTTAATTTCCATGCTTGTAGTAGTAATTAAAAAGAAAACCCAAAAAGATTTCCTGTTCTTCTTTTGCTTGTTGGGAGCTTTCCCGTGTAAATAGTTCTATTTCTTTTCTTTTCTTTGGGGGTTGATAGGAGAAGACCATAATTAAATTGTTGAAGTGGCTCTTATATGCATTATTGTTGATCTAACAAAAGAGCCCATATTACCTTGTCTTCTCCTGTTTATTGAATGCTTGCAGATTCCAGCTTAGTCCAATGCACGTGCACTATTATTATTATCCATATCGTTCGGTCGTGCAAGTGAAAGGCAATTATGACGATATATGGTGGACTTACTGAGATGAGAAAAGCTGGTATGAACTCGACCTCTCTTGTTTTTGTAAATATGATTAGTTCATCATTCCTGATTCAGCCTATTATGAATAAACATGTTTGCAATGACAATTAGAGATCATAGTTTCTTGTGCCATGCGTGATTAGCTATGAGTTATAATGATTTATCTTGCGTGCTAACATGCTATTAAAATGGTTATGATGTGGTATAATAGGGTGGTATCCTCCTCTGAATGATTTAAGTGACTTGACTTGGCACATGTTCACGCATGTAGTTGAAACAGAATCAACATAGCCTTCACGATATTTATGTTCATGGTGGATTATATCCTACTCATGCTTGCATTTGGTGTCAATTAATTTTAATGCATGTTCATGACTGTTGTCGCTCTCTAGCTGGTCGCTTCCCAGTCTTTTGCTAGCTTTCACCTGTACTAAGCGGTAATACTGCTTGTGCATCCAACTCCATAAACCCCAAAGTTATTCCATATGAGTCCACCATACCTACCTATATACGGTATCTACCTGCCGTTCCAAGTAAATTTGTATGTGCCAAACTCTAAACCTTCAAATAAATATGCTGTTTTGTATGCTCGAATAGCTCATATATCAACTAGGGCTGTCCGTATCTTCCATGTTAGGCGGCTTATTCTCAAGAGGAGTGGACTCGGCTCCTCACTCACGAGATAAATGGCTGGTCACCGGGATGCCCAGTCCCATGCTTTATGCAAACTAAATCACAATAATTGCAAACAAAACTCCCCCTGGGACTCTTGTTAGTTGGAGGCACTCATTGTTTCGAGCAAGCCATGGATTGATGCTTGTTGGTGGAAGGGGGAGTATAAACTTTACCATTCTGTTTGGGAACCGCCTATAATGTGTGTAGCATGGAAGATATTGCCATCTCTTGGTTGTTATGTTGACAATGAAAGTATACCGCTCAAAATATTATTCACCTCTATTTCAAAATCGAGCTCTAGCACCTCTACAAATCCCTGCTTCCCTCTGCGAAGGGCCTATCTATTTACTTTTATGCTGAGTCATCATCCTCTTATTAAAAAGCACCAGTTGGAGAGCACCACTGTCATCTGCATTCATTACTATTAGTTTACATTGAGTATGACTTGACTGGATCTTTTTTACCATGAATTAGAATGTCTAGTCAGTCCTTGGTCTTTGAAGGTGCTCTGCATTTATGTTTTGCGGTCTCAGAAAGGGCTAGCGAGATACCATCTTGTTATATCATATTCTGATTGTTTTGAGAAAGTGTTGTCATCCGAGATTTATTATTATTCCTCGCTAGTTGATTATGCCATTGATATGAGTGACCTAACATCATTGTGAATGTGTTTATGTAACATCCCAAATTTTCAATTTGGAATGTTATACATAGTCATCCATGCATATCATACTTTATTCGCATTTCGTCTCGCGATCCTTGAAATCCTAAGCAACTCAAGGACTCTCGGAGAGAGTTGGGGATTTCCCGGTTTTCAAATTTGATCTCTATCAAATTTTGAAACGAGGATTTTTGGTTTAATTATTTTCTCTCCATTTCATACTAAAATATATGAGAGGAGATAATATGACTTCTCCAAGATAATTGAAATATTGGAGGAAAAATATTAAAATCAAATATTTGTTTATTTGGATTTTATTGCAATTTTGTTTGCATTAGAAAAATTGCACGTTTTTCAAAATTGCATTTTAGGGTCAAGAAAATGTTCATCTCGTTCTAAATATTTTATTTAGATGGTGAAAATTTTATTTTTGGCATTTTTAGATTTTTATTTATTTTTCTAGGATTTTATTTCGGTCGGCGAAATTATTTTTTTTTATAAAAAAATTCCCACGCCCGACTGGGCCTAAGACCCAGCCGAGCCAGGCCGCCGCCGCCGCCTTCCCCCCCGCGCGCGCCGCCGCCGCCGACTCGGACGAGGAGTCCGAGCCGGACTCCACCGCCGCCGCCTTGGCCCCTCCTCCAAGGCGCCCCGCCCCGCCCCTTTATATACGCCGCCACCCTGCCCCCAAACGCCACCGCCACCGCCGCCGCAGCCGTCACCGCCCGCGCTAGCCGCCGCCGCCACTTGCCGCAGCCCGCGCCGCCGCCGAGCGCCGCCGCCCCGCAAGCCACCGCCCCGCCGCTGCCTCGCCTCGCCGGAGGTAGTCGCCGGACTCCGCCGCCAGTTTTTTTTATAAAAACCGTTCAGTTTTTTAGAAACCCTAGATCCGTTTTTTTCGGATTCGCCGGTTTTTCTCGATTCTTCTAGTTAGCGGACGTTCGTCCGAACGTTCGTTTTAACGAACGGTTCTTCGCCCGTTAGATACAGCTAACAAACGCTCGTTCTTTAGTCTATCCGTCAGTTTTCTTTTATCGGATTTATTCCGCGATTTTCTCTGATCGCGATTTCTGATCCGATCTTAGTTTCTGTTTATCTTTTTGCTCGTTAGTCAGATCAGGCGATTCAAGCGCCTAGAGTTTCATCTCGAAACCCTCTTTCTGTTTAACCAACTCAAACAAGTTTTCTCTACTGTAAAATTTGACCTAGTTTCAGATTAGTAAACAAAGCTTCTTTCTTCCGCCGTTTGAGTTTCGTTGCTCCGTTTTATTTGATTCTTTTTGTGAACCGGAGTTCTTAATTTGATCTTTCTGGTCAACCTCTTTTATTTGAGTTTTGCTTGTGCATCGTTGCTTGTTACTTATGTATGCTATTGTTTTCTTGTGATAGAACACCCGGAGTGCGAAGCGTGCTACTACGAGTCCCTGGGTTTTGCAGATCGTCAGCAAGGCAAGTAACACTTTGATCATACCCCTTTATCACCTAGTTTTTATGCATTAGTTCCAATCCTCAAACATTGCATGATTAGGATGTCATTAACTTGTGGGTTGGGAAGTAGTTGATGAGGTAGAACCTATTGCCCTATTACATTCAAACCCTTGGGAGTTACTCTACGTGTTGCTTATATGCTATGCTATGTTATGCTCGTAGACGTGGTTTGGGTTTGAGTGAAATACATGACAGATGTGAGCTTGTTAATTAATGGTTCAACTTAAGGTGGCAACTTAATCAAACAACTGGGTGGATTGAGGCACCTGGAGTACCCGGTGTTGCCTGTATTTTTGGAAATCCCGGAGTACCCGTGTGATCTTCCTATGGACCGCCACCCAGGCTCAAAGGGAACTGAGATGATTCATGCTAGAAACTTCCGTGTGCAGCCACAAGCTATTATGGGCTCTACCATAGTTGAGTAAGTTACGTGAAGCTCTTGAAGAGGCAGATCAGCAGGTAGTGGGATGTAGGTTTGGTATGGTCTGTCCGGAGTAGAGAGTTAATGTTTCTGAAAGACTGTGTCTCGGTCATCTGTTTCTCAAACACCCTGTAGTGCGAGAAATCCAATGGAGGCGATCGAGTCTTGTGGGGAAAAGTGCGCAAACCTCTGCAGAGTGTACAATCTAATCATGGTTAGTCGTGTCCCCGGTTATGGACAATTCTTGAGTATCTAGTACTTGGGTTATCAAAAGTATCTCATCATGTTTAACTAATATTGTTGGGTTGTTAATCACTTTAATTGGGATTGAGTTGGAGGAACCTTCTCAATGATGTTTCGCAAAACTGTAACCATAGAGCTTTCCACCGGCCAAATATGCATGTAGTGATAGCATTATTCTGTTCTTGCTCTACTGTGTTACTTTGCCAGCATATTCCATGTGCTGACCCGTTTTCGGGCTGCAACGTATTATGTTGCAAACTTTTCAGACGAGGACTAAGGTTCGTTAGGTCGTTGCCGTGCAGCTCAGCTATGCCGTTGGAGTTGATGGACTCACTTTATCTTCCAAGCCTTCCGCTGTTATCGTATTAGATGGCCTTAAGCCATATTATTGTAATAAGTTCTCTCTTGAGATGTTCGATGTAATAAGTGTGTGATTGCTACTCTGTTATAAATCCTTCGAGTACTGTGTGTGTCAGCATTACCGATCCAGGCATGACACTGAAGCACAGAGACTTGACCATCTGAGATCGGGTCACTACAAGAAGGTATCAGAGCCCACACTGAGTGTAGGACACGACCACTAAGATAAACCCTAGGTCACACTTGTCTTCTCATTTCTGACTCCTCTCCATTTTCTACTCTTTAGGATGACAGAGATGAAGAACAAGTTTGCACAACCGGATGAAGACACACCTTTTGGACGCCACTTGAAGGAAGTCACTAGGTACTTGAACATTGGAATACCAAGCTTCACCAGGACGTACAACGCCACTTTACCTGAAGAGGAGCGCTGGAGGATTCAAGTATAAGTTCCAGGAAGGACGTTCTCTCCAACTTCTAAACCCATAGAGTTTTCTTTCGAAGCACCCACCTGGAGTCTAGGCAAGAGCATGGCAGCCCACATTACCATTGGACGCATTGGAGAAGTTTACAACAGGGAGCTTAAGGACACTATTTACCAAATATGTGGGCGCCAAGACGAGCAATGGGAAGTAATCAGCACCAGGAAGGATAGATCCATTGCAGCTTTCATCCAGGAGTTAAACCAGCACATCCGACGTCAGGAAAACCAGATGTGCGCGGACATGATGGACTTAAAGAAGTCGAAGACTAGAATCATCGAGCTGGAGGGAAGACTCAAGTTTGTACGCGATGGATATGAGGAGGAAATCAAGACACTACTGGAGAAGAATGATGACCTAGTCAAGAAGATCGGAGTATTCATGGGAGGACCAGCACCAATAGAAGAAGAAGATGAACCCAAGGAGATACGCCCCGAGGACTACATCATCATCGACGACACCGATTCTGATCCTAGTGATGATGACTATGAAGACGAAGCTGGAGGAGACATCATGGAGTCTTCCACCGATCAAAATTTCTAGATGACTACCATATATCACTAGTATTCCCCCATGTATTTAGTAGTAGTTGAGCACTTATGCGATAGTTCTAGATCGTTTGTATTCCCTTGCTTGATTGATTGAGTGAAATGATTGTGTTTGTCTCATGTGCATATGGGTAGTGTTTTCTCATTAGACCCCTTCTCTATTCTAATCTCTTCCATCTAAACCCTCAGATGCCTCCGAGACGTGACACCAGTTTTGCCTTCCCACCGGAGCTCACCCAGTTGATCCAATAGCAGAATACGTTGATGCAATTGCTAGTTCAGAATCAGGGCAACAACAACAATAACAACAACAACAACCCGCCGCCCGTGGACAACCTAGCCTGTTTTCTAAGGTTACAGCCGCCGGTGTTTTCCAGTAGCACCGAGCCCATAGTTGCGGACGATTGGCTACACCGTATTGGAAGGGATTTGACCACCGCAGGTTGCACAGATGCTGAGAGAGTGCACTTTGCCGCACATCAATTGGATGGACCAGCGGCCTCATGGTGGGAGAATTACACAGCCACTTTTCCTATAGCCAAAGTCACTCGGGACCAGTTTCAGCAAGCTTTCTGCACAGCCCATGTCTCCACTGGAGCTATGCAAATGAAGAAGCGGGAGTTCCGCAACCTACTCCAGGTGAACCGTACTGTGGCTCACTACGTGGATGATTTTAGCAAGTTATCTCGCTACGCCCCTGATGATGTGGCCACAGATGCCGTGAAGCAGGAGAAGTTTATGGAAGGGCTGAATGATGAGATGAGTATGCAGTTGATGGTAGCAACCTTCAACAACTACTAGGAGTTGGTAGATAAGGCTCTTATGATTGAAGGGAGGCAACAGCAGATTGAGAGCCGCAAGAGGAAGTATGGACAAGGGAAGTATAACTCAGGAGCTCAGCAGAAACCTCGCCTAACCCTGAACTCGGGAGGACTTGTTCATAACCATGGAGGTCACAACCACACTGGAGGAGGATTGCATAACCATAATGGATCTAAGAATGGGAATGAGAATGGAACCAACAATAATCATAACCACCCCAACCCAGCCACACCCGCCAAAAGGGACTTAAGTCATGTTACTTGTTTCAAGTGCGGGAAGACTGGACACTACGCCACGGAGTGCCCTGAAGGAAAGAATGGAAATGGGAGCGCTGGGAAGAAGCCAAATCCATTCAACAAAGGACAAGTGAACCACGTTAACGTGGAGGAGGTTGAAGGGCAGCCGGACGCGGTAATAGGTAAGTTTTTGGTTAAGTCATTTACCGCTCTTGTTCTTTTCGATACTGGTGCATCGCATTCATACATATCAAGGGGATTCGTGGATAAGTTTAAACTACCAACCCAAACCCTTAGGACCCCTCTTTTAGTGAGTTCACCCGGAGCAGAGTATATGGCTAGTCGATGGTGTGACCAGATACCCTTAACCATTGGTACACATGTTTTTCCGTTCGACCTAATTATCTTGGAATCACAAGGATGGATGTGATATTGGGTATGGACTGGATGTCAAAATTTGGAGGAAGCATTGACTGTGCTAGTAAGTCGATTTATCTCACCACCCCGGAAGGGAAAAGGGATTAAGTATGTATCTAGGCATGTGCCTAGGAGGAGTCAAGTGAATGCCCTTACGGGAGTTGTTCAGGAGGAAGTGCCTGTAGTGAAGGATTACCCAGATGTTTTCCCAGAGGAGTTACCAGGCATGCCACCGGATAGAGACATTGAGTTTTTGATAGAGTTGTTGCCAGGTACAGGACCAATATCCAAGAGATCCTATCGGATGCCCGCAAATGATCTGGAAGAAATTAAGAAACAGATCAAGGAGTTATTGGAGAAAGGATACATCCGAAGAAGTTCATCACCTTGGGGAGCCCCAGTACTTTTGGTTGAGAAGAAGGATAAATCCCTGAGGATGGTTGTTGATTATCGAGCATTAAATGAAGTGACAATTAAGAACAAGTACCCACTGCTGATGATCAACGATCTATTTGATCAGTTGCAAGGAGCTAAAGTGTTTTCGAAGATCGATTTGCGATCGGGGTATCATCAGTTGAAGATACGAGAGAAGGACATACCGAAGACAGCGTTCACAACACGATATGGATTATACGAGTACACGGTCATGTCATTTGGACTGACTAACGCCCCTGCCTATTTCATGAGTATGATGAACAAGGTGTTCATGGAGTATTTGGATAAGTTTGTTGTGGTGTTTATTGATGATATTATGGTATACTCGAAGAACGAGGAGGAGCACAAGGAGCATTTGTGCTTAGTTCTCGAGAAACTCAGGGAACACCAGTTGTATGCTAAGTTTAGCAAATGCGAATTTTGGTTGAAGGAAGTTGGGTTCCTTGGACATGTTATATCGGGAGAAGGTATAGTAGTAGACCCCAGCAAAATTCAGTTAGTCACTGAATGGTTGGCACCCATTTCAGTTAGCGAGATCCGTAGTTTTCTTGGACTCGCAGGATACTACCGGAGATTCATCGAGAATTTTTCCAAGATTGCAAAGCCAATGACTGAACTGTTAAAGAAGGATACTAAGTTTAAATGGACAGAAGATTGCGAGGCAAGTTTCCAGGAGTTGAAGAAATGTTTGACTACAGCACCAGTGCTAACACTGCCAGATATACATAAGGAGTTCCAAGTGTACTGCGATGCCTCACGCTTAGGACTTGGATGTGTGCTTATGCAGGATGGGAGAGTTGTTTCGTATGCCTCACGACAACTAAAACATCATGAGTTAAACTATGCCACGCATGATTTGGAGTTAGCAGGCGTAGTACATGCATTGAAGACCTGGAGATATTACCTTATTGGAAACCGTTGTGATGTGTACACGGACCATAAGAGTTTGAAGTACATTTTCACCTAGAAGGAGCTGAACCTTCGACAAAGGAGATGGTTGGAGCTTATAAAGGATTATGACATGAAGCTACACTATCATCCAGGAAAGGCCAATGTCGTAGCAGACGCTTTGAGCCGGAAGAGTTATGCTAATACCCTTGAAAGCAAGGGACTGCCGAGGGAATTAGCAAAGGACATCATGGAACTTCGATTGGAGATTGTTCCTAGAGGATTTATTGCAACAATGGTGGTCCAGTCGACATTGCTAGACAAGATTCGGGAAGCTCAGAAGGAGGACAAGGAGATTGCCGAGATAAAGGAGAAGATGAGCAAAGGAAAGGCCAAAGGTTTTCTTGAAGATGAGCACGATACCCTATGGTTTGAGGACCGAGTTTATGTGCCCAATAACCAAGAGATCAGGAAGTTAATACTTCAAGAGGCCCATGACTCACCATACTCGATACACCCCGAAAACACCAAGATGTATTTGGATTTGAAGGAAAATTTCTGGTGGACTGGTATGAACAAGGATATTGCCGAGTATGTCGCCGTATGTGATGTATGTCAGTGCGTGAAGGCAGAGCATCAGAAGCCAACAGGATTGTTATAGCCTATGCCGATACCCGAATGGAAGTGGGATAAACTGGGCATGGACTTTATCACCGGATTGGCCAGGACCAAAGCAGGATATGATTCCATATGGGTAGTAGTTGATCGCTTGAACAAAGTAGCTCACTTCATCCCAGTGAAAACCACCTATACAAGTGCAAAGTTGCCCAAGATATATATGTCCAGGATAGTATGTCTGCATCGAGTTCCGAGGACCATCGTATCAGATCGAGGAACACAGTTTACCTCAAAGTTTTGGCACCAGTTGCACCAGACCTTGGGAACGAGATCGGAGTTTAGTACAGCATTTCACCTGCAGACGGATGGACAAATAGAGAGAGTCAACCAAATTTTGGAGGACATGTTGAGAGCCTGTGCGCTAGATTATGGATCTAATTGGGATGACAATTTGCCATACGCAGAGTTTTCATACAACAATAGCTATCAAGCCAGTTTGAAGATGGCACCATTTGAAGCCCTGTATGGACGAAGGTGCAGAACACCGTTGATGTGGGACGAGGTAGGAGACCGACAATTGTTTGGACCAGACTTGATCAAGGAGTTTGAGGAGAAGGTTAAATTGATTCGTGACAGACTGAAGATTGCTCAGTCCAGGCAGAAGAGTTATGCTGACTCAAAACGCAAGGAGGTAACCTATGAAATTGGAGATCGAGCATATCTGCGAGTATCACCCTTGCGAGGAGTGAATTGTTTTGGAGTTAAGGGAAAGTTAGCCCCGAGATTTGTAGGACCGTATCGTATTTTGGAACGGATGGGAGAAGTTGCCTACAAGTTGGAGTTACCCGAGGGATTGTCAGGAGTTCATGACATGTTTCACGTTTCACAGCTGAAGAAGTGTCATGCGCAGATGGCGGATATACCGCTAAGAGATACAGTACCCCTGGAGGCGATTCAGTTGGACAGTGATTTGACCTACGAGGAAAAACCAGTTAAGATTCTTGAGTTTGCCAGCAGAGTCACCCGCAGTAAGGTTATCAAGTTTTGTAAAGTTCAGTGGAGCCACCATACCGAGGATGAAGCCACATGGGAACGAGAGGATGATCTTCGCAAAGACCACCCACACCTATTTTCTAGCCAACCCGAATCTCGAGGGCGGGATTCATCTTAAGGGGGGTAGGTTTGTAGCATCCCAAATTTACAATTTGGAATGTTATACATAGTCATCCTTGCATATCATACTTTATTCGCATTTCGTCCCGCGATCCTCGAAATCCTAAGCAACTCAAGGACCCTCAGAGAGAGTTGGGGATTTCCCGGTTTTCAAATTTGATCTTTATCAAATTTTGGAACGAGGATTTTTGGTTTTAATTATTTTCTCTCCAAAAATATTTCATACTAAAATATATGAGAGGAGATAATATGACTTCTCCAAGATAATTGAAATATTGGAGGAAAAATATTAAAATCCAATATTTGTTTTATTTGGATTTTATTGCAATTTTGTTTGCATTAGAAAAATTGCATGTTTTTCAAAATTGCATTTTAGGGCCAAGAAAATGTTCATCTCGTTCTAAATATTTTATTTAGACGGTGAAAATTTTATTTTGGCATTTTTAGATTTTTATTTATTTTTCTAGGATTTTATTACGGTCGGCAAAATTATTTAAAAAAAAGTTCCCGCACCCGACTGGGCCTAAGACCCAGCCGAGCCAGGCCGCCGCCGCTGCCGCCTTCCCCCACGCGCGCGCCGCCGCCGCCGACTCAGACGAGGAGTCCGAGCCGGACTCCACCGCCGCCGCCTTGGCCCCTCCTCCAAGCCGCCCCGCCCCGCCCCTTTATATACGCCGCCACCCCGCCCCAAACGCCACCGCCCGCGCTAGCCGCCGCCGCCACCGCTTGCCGCCGCCGCAGCCCGTGTCGACGTCCCGCAAGGCGCCGCCCCGCCGCTGCCTCGCCTCGCCGGAGGTAGTTGCCGGACTCCGCCGCCGATTTTTTTATAAAAACCGTTCGGTTTTTTTAGAAACCCTAGATCCATTTTTTTCGGATTCGCCGGTTTTTCTCGATTCTTCTAGTTAGCGGACGTTCGTCCGAACGTTCATTTTAACGAACGGTTCTTCGCCCGTTAGATACAGCTAACGAACGCTCGTCCGTTAGTCTGTTCGTCAGTTTTCTTTTATCGGATTTATTCCGCGATTTTCTCCGATCGCGATTTCTGATCTGATCTTAGTTTCTGTTTATCTTTTCGCTCGTTAGTCGGAATCAGGCGATTCAAGCGCCTAGAGTTTCATATCGAAACCCTCTTTCTGTTTAACCAACTCAAACAAGTTTTCTCTACTGTAAAATTTGACCTTGTTTCAGATTAGTAAATGAAGCTTCTTTCTTTCGCCGTTTGAGTTTCGTTGCTCCGTTTGATTTGATTCTTTTTGGGAACCGGAGTTCTTAATTTGAACTTTCTGGTCAACCTCTTTTATTTGAGTTTTCCTTGTGCATCGTTGCTTGTTACTTATGTATGCTATTGTTTTCTTGTGATAGAACACCCGGAGTGCGAAGCGTGCTACTACGAGTCCCTAGGTTTCGCAGATCGTCAGCAAGACAAGTAACACTTTGATCATACCCCTTTATCACCCAGTTTTTATGCATTAGTTCCAATCCTCAAACATTGCATGATTAGGATGTCATTAACTTGTGGGTTGGGAAGTAGTTGATGAGGTAGAACCTATTGCCCTATTACATTCAAACCCTTGGGAGTTACTCTACGTGTTGCTTATATGCTATGCTATGGTATGCTCGTAGACGTGGTTTGGGTTTGAGTGAAATACATGACAGATGTGAGCTTGTTAATTAATGGTTCAACTTAAGGTGGCAACTTAATCAAACAACTGGGTGGATTGAGGCACCTGGAGTACCCAGTGTTGCCTGTATTTTTGGAAATCCCGGAGTACCCGTGTGATCTTCCTATGGACCGCCACCCAGGCTCAAAGGGAACTGAGATGATTCATGCTAGAAACTTCCGTGTGCAGCCACAAGCTATTATGGGCTCTACCATAGTTGAGTAAGTTACGTGAAGCTCTTGAAGAGGCAGATCAGCAGGTAGTGGGATGTAGGTTTGGTATGGTCTGTCCGGAGTAGAGAGTTAATGTTTCTGAAAGACTGTGTCTCGGTCATCCGTTTCTCAAACACCCTGTAGTGCGAGAAATCCAACGGATGCGATCGAGTCTTGTGGGGAAAAGTGCGCAAACCTCTGCAGAGTGTACAATCTAATCATGGTTAGCCGTGTCCCCGGTTATGAACAATTCTTGAGTATCTAGTACTTGGGTTATCAAAAGTATCTCATCATGCTTAACTAATATTGTTGGGTTGTTAATCACTTTAATTCGGATTGAGTTGGAGGAACCTTCTCAATGATGTTTCAACTACCATGATAGTTAAATTAAAATCTATTCCTTTGTTGTAGGGAAAAATTGGCTTTTCGCAAAACTGTAACCATAGAGCTTTCCACCAGCCAAATATGCATATAGTGATAGCATTATTCTGTTCTTGCTCTACTATGTTAGTCTGCCAGCATATTCCATGTGCTGACCCGTTTTCGGGCTGCAATGTATTATGTTGCAGACTTTTCAGACGAGGAGTAAGGTTCATTAGGTCGTTGCCGTGCAGCTCAGCTATGCCGTTGGAGATGATGGACTCACTTTATCTTCCAAGCCTTCCGCTGTTATCGTATTAGATGGCCTTAAGCCATATTATTGTAATAAGTTCTCTCTTGAGATGTTCGATGTAATAAGTGTGTGATTGCTACTCTGTTATAAATCCTTCGAGTACTGTGTGTGTCAGCATTATCGATCCAGGGATGACACTGAAGCACAGAGACTTGACCATCTGAGGTCGGGTCGCTACAGTCTAGTTATAATCTTTGCTAAAAACTTGAATGTTGGCTTTACATATTTACAACAACAAGGGCAAACAGAGTTTGTAAAAGTTTTTCTTTATCACTTTTAGTTTATCAACTGAATTGCTTGAGGACAAGCAAAGGTTTAAGCTTGGGGGAGTTGATACGTCTCCATCGTATCTACTTTTCAAAACACTTTTGCCCTTGTTTTGGACTCTAACTTGCATGATTTGAATGGAACTAACCCGGAATGATGCTGTTTTCAGTAGAATTACCATGGTGTTATTTATGTGCAGAAACAAAAGTTCTCGGAATGACCTAAAACTTCACGGGACAACTTTTCGGAAATAATAAAAAATCCTTGCAAAAGATGAAGGCCAGGGGGCCCACCACCTGTCCACGAGGGTGGGGGCGCGCCTGCCCCCTAGAGCGCGCCCCCCTACCTCGTGGGCCCCCTGGAGCTCCTACGAACTCAACTCCAACTCTATATATTTGGTTTCAGGGAGAAAAAATCAGAGGGAAGGATTCATCGTGTTTTACGATACGGAGCCGCCACCAAGCCCTAAAACCTCTCAGGAGGGCTGATCTGGAGTCCGTGCGGGGCTCCGGAGAGGGGAATCCATCACCATCGTCATCATCAACCATCCTCCATCACCAATTTCATGATGCTCACCGCCGTGCTTGAGTAATTCCATCTTAGGCTTGCTGGACGTTGATGGGTTGGATGAGATTTATCATGTAATCGAGTTAGTTTTGTTAGGGTTTGATCCCTAGTATCCACTATGTTCTGAGATTGATGTTGCTATGACTTTGCTATGCTTAATGCTTGTCACTAGGGCCCGAGTTCCATGATTTCAGATCTGAACCTATTATGTTTTCATCAATATATGAGAGTTCTTGATCCTATCTTGCAAGTCTATAGTCACCTATTATGTGTTATGATCCGTTAACCCCGAAGTGACAATAATCGGGATACTTACCGGTGATGACCATAGTTTGAGGAGTTCATGTATTCACTATGTGTTAATGCTTTGTTTCGGTACTCTATTAAAAGGAGGCCTTAATATCCCTTAGTTTCCATTAGGACCCCGCTGCCACGGGAGGGTAGGACAAAAGATGTCATGCAAGTTCTTTTCCATAAGCATGTTTTACTATATTCGGAATACATGCCTACATTACATTGATGAACTGGAGCTAGTTCTGTGTCACCCTAGGTTATGATTGTTACATGATGAACCGCATCCGGCATAATTCTCCATCACCGATCCATTGCCTACGAGCTTTCCATATATTGTTCTTCGCTTATTTACTTTTCCGTTGCTATTGCTACCATCACTAAAAAATACCAAAAACATTACATTTACTATTGTTCCCTTTTGCTACCGTTACCACTACTATCATATTACTTTGCTACTAAATACTTTGCTGCAGATATTAAGTTTCCAGGTGTGGTTGAATTGACAACTCAGCTGCTAATACTTGAGAATATTCTTTGGCTCCCCTTGTGTCGAATCAATAAATTTGGGTTGAATACTCTACCCTCAAAAACTGTTGCGATCCCCTATACTTGTGGGTTATCACCATGAGGCATGGTTCGCAAGTATCAAATGATTCATAATCAAGTGATCCCAAAACTCCATCAGCATGGAGTTTCTTCATGTGCTTTACACCAATATGACCTAAACGACAGTGCCACGAATATGTTGCACTATCATTATGAACTTTGCATCTTTTGGCATCAATATTATGAATACGTGTATCACCACGATCGATATTCAACAATAATAGACCACTCTTAAAGGGTGCAATACCATAAAAGATATTACTCATATAAATAGAACAACCATTATTCTCTGATTTAAATGAATATCCATCTCGCATCAAACAAGATCTAGATATAATGTTCATGCTCAACACTGGCACTAAATAACAATTATTCTGGTCTAAAACTAATCCCGAAGGTAGATGTAGAGGTAGCGTGCCGACGGACGTCACATCGACCTTGGAACCATTCCCGATGCGCATTGTCACCTCGTCCTTAGCCAATGTTTGTTTAATCCGTAACCCCATTTTTGAGTTGCAAATATGAGCAACAGAACCAGTATCAAATATCCAGGTGCCACTACGAGCATTAGTAAGGTACACATCAATAACATGTATATCAATATACCTTTGTTCACTTTGCCATCGTTCTTATCCGCCAAAACTTGGGGCAGTTCCGCTTCCGGTGACCAGTCCCTTTGTAGTATAAGCACTCAGTTTCAGGCTTGGGTCCAGACTTGGGCTTCTTCCCAGGAGTGACAACTTGCTTGCCATTCTTCTTGAAGTTCCCCTTCTTTCCCTTGCCCTTTTTCTTGAAACTAGTTTTCTTGTTAACCATCAACGCTTGATGCTCCTTCTTGATTTCTACCTCCGCTGCTTTGAGCATAGCGAAGAGTTCAGGAATTTTTTTATCCATCCCTTGCATATTATAGTTCATCACGAAGCCTTTGTAGCTTGGTGGCATTGATTGAAGAACTCTATCAATAACACGATCATCCGTAAGATTAACTCCCAGCTCAGTCAAGTGATTATGATACCCAGACATTCTGGGTATGTGTTCACTGAAAGAACTATTCTCCTCCATCTTGCAGCTATAGAACTTGTTGGGGCCTTCATATCTCTCAACTCGGGCATTTTCTTGAAATATTAACTTCAATTCCTGGAACATCTCATATGGTCCATGATGTTCAAAACATCTTTGAAGTCCTGATTCCAAGCCGTAAAGCATGGCACACTGAACTATAGAGTAGTCATCAGACCGCATCTGCCAGACGTTCCAAGCATCTACATTAGCGG
Source organism: Triticum urartu (assembly GCF_056163025.1). Classification (NCBI taxonomy): domain Eukaryota; kingdom Viridiplantae; phylum Streptophyta; class Magnoliopsida; order Poales; family Poaceae; genus Triticum; species Triticum urartu. The sequence goes on along the minus strand of NC_141877.1, from coordinate 413,482,711 downwards.
GAGGGGGCTTATCACCTAGCGGTGCATCAAGGACATAATTCTTTTGTGCAGCAATGAGGATAATCCTCAAGTTACGGACCCAGTCCGTGTAGTTGCTAGCATCATCTTTCAACTTAGCTTTCTCTAGGAACGCATTAAAATTCAAGGGAACGGTAGCACGGGCCATTGATCTACAACATAGATACGAAAAAACTATTAGGACTAAGTTCATGATAAATTAAGTTCAATTAATCATATTACATAAAGAACTCCCACTTAGATAGACATCCCTCTAGTCATCTAAATGATCATGTGATCCATATCAACTAAACCATGTACGAGCATCACGTGATTCACATTCGACCTTTTGGTCTCCAGTATTCGGAGGCCATGTTTGTACATGTTGGGCTCGTCAAGTTTAACCCGACTATTCCGCATGTGCAAAACTGTCTTGCACCCGTTGTATGTCAACGTAGAGGTTATCACACCCGATCGTCACGTGGTGTCTCGGCACGATGAACTATCACAACGGTGCATACTCAGGGAGAACACTTATACCTTGAAATTTTTAGTGAGGGATCATCTTATAATGCTACCGCCATACTAAGCAAAATAAGATGCATAAAAGATAAACATCACATGCAATCAAAATATGTGACATGATATGGCCGCCATCATCTTGTGCCTTTGATATCCATCTCCAAAGCACCGTCATGATCTCCATCATCACCGGCTTGACACCTTGATCTCCATCGTAGCGTCGTGGTCATCTCGCCAACTATTGCTTCTACAACTATCGCTAATGCATAGTTCTAAAGTAAAGCAATTACATGGCGTTTGCATTTCATACAATAAAGCGACAACCATAAGGCTCCTGCCAGTTGCCAATAACTTCTACAAAACATGATCATCTCATACAATAACGTATATCACATTATGTCTTGACCATATCACATCACAACATGCCCTGCAAAAACAAGTTAGATGTCCTCTACTTTGTTGTTGCAAGTTTTATGTGGCTGCTACGGGCTTCTAGCAAGAACCGTTCTTACCTATGCATCAAACCCACAATGGTGATTTTATCAAGTTTGTTGTTTTAATCTTCAACAAGGACCGGACGCAGTCAAATTCGATTCAACTAAAGTTGGAGAAATAGACACCCGCCAGCCACCTTTAATCAAAACTAGTTGCATGTCTGTTAGTGGAACCGGTCTCATGAACGTGGTCATGTAAGGTTGGTTCGGGCCGCTTCATCCAACAATACCGCCGAATCAAAATAAGACATTGGTGGTAAGCAGTATGACGAACACCACCCACAAATCTTTGTGTTCTGCTCATGCATATCATCTGCGCATAGACCTAGCTCGCATGCCACTATTGGGGAACGTAGTATGCAATTTCAAAAAAATTCTTACGCTCATGCAAGATCTATCTAGGGATCCATAGCAACGAGAGGGGAAGAGTGTGTCCACGTACCCTTGTAGACCGAAAGCGGAAGCATTGTTGACAATGCAATGTAGTCGAACTTCTTCTCATTCCGATCGATCCAGCACCGATGTACGGCACCTCCGAGTTCTGCACACGTTCATCTTGATGACGTCCCTCGAACTCTGGATCCAGCAAAGTGTTGAGGGAGAGTTTCGTCACCACGGCGGCGTGGTGATGGTGATGGTGAAGTCATCCGCGCAGGGCTTCACCTAAGCACTACGATAATATGACCAGAGGCATAAACTGTGGAGGGGGCGCCACACACGGCTAGGAATCAATGTTGTGTGTTCTAGCGGTGCCCCCCCAATATATATAGGTGGTAGAGGGAGGGGAGCAACAAGGGGCGCCCCAAGTAGGAGGGATCCTACTTGGGCACCTCCTCCAAGTCGGCCACCCCCCCTCCATATGCATCGGAGGGGAAAGGAAAGAAAGGGCGAGGCCGAATCCTCCCCTTTCCTTCTCCCTTCCCTCCTTTCGTATTCCTCCTATTTCGGCCTATAGGGGGGCGCACCAGCCCCATAGGGGCTGGTCTGTCCCTCTCTTGGCCCATTAGGCCCATATAGTTTGCCGGGGGTCACTCGGAACCCCTTCCGGTGACCCGATACGTACCCGGTACCCCCAGAACACTTCCAGTGTCTGAATACTATCATCCTATATATGAATCTTTACCTCTCGACCATTTCGAGACTCCTCGTCGTGTTTGTGATCTCATTCCGGACTTCGAACAACATTCGGTCACCAAATCACATAACTCATATAAAACAAAATTGTCATAGAACGTTAAGTGTGCGGACCCTACGGGTTCGAGAACTATGTAGACATGACCGATAGACCTCTCCGGTCAATAACCAACAGAGGAACCTGGATGCTCATATTAGTTTCTACATATTCTACGAAGATTTTTATCAGTCGTACCGTAATGACAACATACGGTATTCCCATTGTCATCGGTATGTTACTTGCCCAAGATTCGATCATTGGTATCTTCATACCTAGTTCAATCTCGTTATCGGCAAGTCTCTTTACTCGTTCTGTAATGCATCATCCTGTAACTAACTCATTAGTCACATTGCTTGCAAGGCTTATCATGATGTGCATTACCGAGAGGGCCTAGAGATACCTCTCCGATACTCGGAGTGACAAATCGTAATCTCGATCTATGCCAACCCAACAAACACCTTCGGAGATACCCGTAGAGCATCTTTATAATCACCTAGTTACGTTGTGATGTTTGATAGCACACAAGGTATTCCTCCGGTATCTGGGAGTTGCATAATCTCATAGTCGAAGGAATATGTATTTCACATAAAGAAAGCAATAGCAACAAAACTTAACGATCATTATGCTAAGATAACGGATGGGTCTTGTCCATCACATCATTATCCTAATGATGTGATCTCGTTCATCAAATGACAACACATTCTATGGCTAGGAAACTTAACCATCTTTGATTAACAAGCTAGTCTAGTAGAGGCTTACTAGGGACATTGTGTTTTGTCTATGTATCCACACATGTATCAAGTTTCCAGTTAATACAATTCTAGCATGAATAATAAACATTTATCATGATATAAGGAAATATAAATAACCACTTTATTATTGCCTCTAGGGCATATTTCCTTCAAATATAACTTTATTTAATACTAACGCATCAAGTCGAACTTTGTTCCGTGTACGCATGGTACACGACCCTCCTTCAAGTAAACAACCGCTACACGCGTCAAATTATCATGTGGGCTGCCTTTTCATACAGAAATGAGCTCCACTATGTACCCGCGTGGGTGTGGCTGGGAACGAGACGTGAGTGCGTGCGTTGTGCGTGCACCTCTTCTTTACGTGCAGGTACGTACGTGGGTGTGTGTGAGCGAGACAGTTTGTGCGAAACAAAGTCAATGTGTCGATGATATCTCAAACAAAAAATGTAACATATGCAATGTGTGTGAAACAGAGGCCTAGATATATCATATATAGAGGGAGCGATCCACGAGAAGAGAGTGGAGGTATCATCGGCGTGAGATATCAATAGAATCAAAAAGAAAGGATGAAGTGTTTGGGTGCGCGATGAATAAAGAGTGCCATAAAATCTGTGTTTGCCCACGTCAAAGATACAGGACGGCTAGTGTCGATGTCAAAACCGGCTGATCTCGGGTAGGGGGTCCCGAACTGTGCGTCTGAGGATCGAAGGTAACAGGAGACATGGGAGACACGATGTTTACCCAGGTTTGGGCCCTCTTAATGGAGGTAAAACCCTACGTCCTGCTTGATTGTATTTGACGAGTATAGGGGTTACAAGAGTTGATCTACCTCGAGGTCGTAATGGCTAAGCCCTAGATGTCTAGTGTATATGAACTCGGATAGCCTCTACGGACTAAACCCTTCGGTTTATATACACACCGGAGGGGCCTAGGGTTGTACAGAGTCGGTTTACAGAGAAAGGAAATTATTCATCCGGATGCTAGTCTTGCCATCCACACAAAGGAGAGTTCCACCCGGACACGGGGGAAGGTCTTCTATCTTGTATCTTCATGGCCCATCAATCCGGCCCAAGCTACACAGCTCAGACACCCGAGGACCCCATAATCCAGGACTCCCTCAGTATCCCTCCAACATGCCTTCTATGATGATGTAGTATTCGGCACATGTATTTGGCTTTGCAAGGAGGGTTATTCATCACAATCCAGACTAATGATAATCCAGCGACAACCTCAACGTCTTTTACAATTCCCCCCTAATGGCGCTTCGACTTTCATGCGCAGGGTGAATATGAATGGTCCATGCTTTTTCTCAAATAAGCCATCCACCATGCTCGGGCGGCATCTATATAAAGGGATATGGGTCTCCTAAGGCCATCTCACACCACGCAGAAGGAAAAACGGCCAAGTCTGGCCACAAAACAAAGCCTTCATCATGGCCAGCGCCCCAGGCTCCTCTTCGTGCCCCCATGGCCCTCAAGAGGGCGATTGGCAGAGTTGCTCCATGCCTCATCTTCAACTAAGCCGGCTCCAGACGCAGGGCTACCTCCCCCTCGCAGATCTAGTTCCTGTTCGAGCGAGATTATATTCAATCGGCAATGATGCGATGGCTGAGAATTTCCCCAACCCAACAAGGAGGAGAGGGTCTACTTTGTCTCATTTCTGTTACGGGGCCTGGGATTTCCAATCCATCCCTTCCTCCGAGAGTTATTGGAATTTTACGACATCCAACTACATAACTTACCCCAGGTTCGATTCTGCACATCTCAGGCTTTGTTGCCCTCTGCGAGTTATTCCTAGGCATTGAGGCCCATTTCGGATTATGGAGGAAATTCTTCTGCCTCGTTCCATGCCACAAAGGGGGTTACATATTTGAAGTGGGTGGTGCCGAAGTATGGCATATTGCCGGATCCAGATACCCTGTAGGAACTCCTAAAGAAGCATACTCGCGGTGGTCTTTAGAGTGGTTATATATGGATGATGTTCCGCTGCTGGATCCAGTCAGGAATGGTCTCCCTGAATTTTCCGGTGCTCCTCTAAAGAAACGCTTAAACTGGTGTCCTCGAAGTCCCAAAGAAGAGGGCAGTGCGGAGATACAGAAGTTGGTCAGCAAGGTCAAGCTGCTGGCCCACTCCGAACTCTCAATAGTTGAAGTCATGGCAATCACAATAAAGAAGTGTGTGCTGCCTCTTCAATCCAGAGTAACTCCTTTATGATGTTACAACGGAGAAGATGACGCGTCCCGTTACAAATGCAGGGTCCGGATACCCCAGCCGAACTGGCCTCAATTTTGGCTGATCTGTACAAGGTCGAAAAAGAAGATTTTCTCCGGTTAAACTGCCAGGAGGCCTATTCCATGTACACCCCTATTGAATGGGTAAGATCTCAATTCATTTGTGCTTATTTTACTACATTGCAGATACTAATCGAATGTAATTTTTGTTGCCACCAACTAGTCATGGAGGAGGATGATCAAGGACGTCCACTGTTCTGCTCCCCAGCTGGAGGATCATAATCGTGATAAAGATCCTGGCTTTTGTGAGGATCCGGATATATATATAGAATTCACAATGGGGTATTCTATCAGGCGAGCCTTGACGGTTCGGAAGTGGCCATCATCGCCGCCTACCCTCGCCTTTACCCATTTTGCATTGTGAGTATCCAGAGGCTTCTTAAGAAGAGGTCCTCATCTGTATCCTTATCTGTCGTACTGATCTGGCACTACTGCAGGATACTGCTAATGCGACACTACGATCAGAGACCCTTTGCTAAAATTGTGTGCGATGCAATAATCGCAAACAGTGGTGTAAAAAACCTGTCAAAAAAGGTGCAAAACGTTTGCAATGGTGGAGCCATCAAACACGGTTCAGATTTTTAGTTGCGTGTGCGATGCAGGACACACGGTTAATCCATTCAAACTGTTTGCGATGAGGCAGAACAACTGAAACGGGCAGCCATAACAATGTGTGTGCGATGCAGGACACACGGTTAATCCATTCAAACTGTTTGCGATGATGTAGAACAAAAGAAACGGACAGCCATATCAATGTGTGTGCGATAAACGGCATACGATTAACTCAGACGAACTGTTTTTGATTAGGGAACACAACAGAAACGGTTCAACTTAACAAGATGTGTGTGATATGTGGCATAAAGTTCACATGGATGAACGGTTTGCGATGAGCCAAAAGAACACAAACAAGTCGTGTAAACAAGATGTGTCTGATACGTGGCAAACAGCCGACTTGGAGGAACTGTTTGCGATGAGAAATTACAACACAGACGGTCAATGCAGTTACTTCGTGTGTGATTCTGTGTGTACAAAAAACTTTGAAAAATGCAAACTAGTTGCTTGCGGTGGTGGAGTATCGCAAACGATGAGTGTGCGAGTACTCGTGTGTGATGATTAGTATGTTACACATACATTTCCTTATGTTAACATGTGTGTGAATTTGCAATATGGACAGTTAATATGCAAATGCCTTCTGGTCATCAGGCACACGCTTAAACTCAATGAACTGTGTATGATACCAATACTTTCCATGAAAATTTATGAACTTGGCTAACAACATTTGAGTAACATATATATATAGTGGTTACACTATTCGACAAAAGGAGGATCTTCATAGCACGGGTTTGACAACCATATGGTCCATATCTACATACTTAACATATTAACAACTATCACATTTTAAGAGGCTAAGAGCCAACAACCATATGGTCCATATCTACATACTTAACATATATAGTAATAGCTAGCACATTTTAAGAGGTTTAGGTCCAACAACCACAACTATCCACTAGAAGCAGCTTGATCATGGCGACTCAGCATCTCGTCAATGAAATGGAAGAGCCCTCATGCGCCTTGGTAGATCATGAGTAGAACAGTGTCTCCAATTTTCCAATATGGATGCATTGCCACGAGAAGCGGGAACTTGTTAATTTGAATGGTTCCATTTATGTGGGAAATGCAGTACCTTGCAATCTCTTTGGCGTTATTAACAGGCACAAGTGTAATTCAACCACGCCGGGAAATCGATCCAGGAACTGCTACAGGGGGCAATTTATGTTGACATGTAGAATAAAAAAACAATTGTAACATATCCTTGAAGATATATATAGTTTATGAGCATCAACATTAAAATAAGACTTTTTACTAGCGTTTTGTGCACACAATTGGTCTTGTTCAGTGTGTGCACCATAGGTCTAATCAATCCCATCCAAAATCCAGCATTCATACGGTGTCCTGTCTTTGTCAGATTATCAACAAAGTTTATGACATGCTTCAAGTCCTTCCAGTGAAATTCGGTACGCTTAGTAACATACATATCATTCACTATGCACCCAACATATCCTGCTTAAAAGGTGGAAAGGTATTATTTATTCAGAACATGGCAGAAGAATATACAGTGCGCATAAATTGGTAAATAGAATTTGTTACTGCCTAGGAACGGAGTTAGAATATGATATCACAATTCGTTGCTTAAATAGTGATCAATTGGTTGCTTAAATAGTAATATGATAGCAAGGAGAAAGTTGAAAGGACACTAACCTCGATCATACTTTGATCGGCTGATGACGTTGCGGAAGTAAACATCCATGTTAATTATACCAGGATGTGGTGCACGCACTAGAATTTTATTGCCAGCTTTCAGTTCATAACACTTAGACATTTTTCTCCAAAGGTCCGCATTAAAATAGGAGTGACCATCTTTATCAAGTTTTATGCTAACCGTCACTGTAAATCCATGCTGTGTTGTCAATATGACATCCTGCGAGTCATCAGCAAAGTAAAGCCCAAGATTTCCTTCTACTCCCATTCTTGCAAAGCAAGGGATGTACTGCTTGAAATGAAAATTAAGATCGTAAATTAGATATACTGAAATAAAAGAGCAAGATGCAAATATGGGAGTAACTGATCGAACAGATCCATATATAGATAGATGAAAGCAAAGTACAAAAATATAAAATTAAAAATAGATAATGTAACAAAGATTTGATGCAAATATATAGATAATGTAGCAACAGACGGTATATGTTCACAAATTTAGGCCATGCCGACCGTGGTAGGTTGAGATTGAACATATGGAACGCTCCCTAAAGTCATCCGGAATGGTGAGATAGAAATTCGTTTCTGACTGGCCACGACCATAGTTGCCCGATTTGTGCTCGCACTGTGGACACATGAATGAACACCCACGAATCAGTTAGAACAAAAATGATTCCACGGCGATTTTCGCCGGTTGATTAACAGCGACAGACGGACTACGATAAGAGATGAGTGAATATTTCGCTAATTAGGTTGATTACCTTCTCCATGAGAAAAATCCCTGGCCCAATCTCGCAAAAAACCCTAGTCGACCAGAGTCTAGAATGTCGGTGCAGATAGGCGGCGGAAAGCGGTGGAGGCGAAATCCGGTGCCGTTTGGAACGCGACCTATGCCCGCCGCCAACAGCCATCGAGCTTAGGGTGCAGAGTTGTGGAGGAGTCTGCGGTGAGTGAGTGGGGACGAAGTGGGCGAGGGTTTTCTTTTCCTTTTGCATGTGTGAGTGAACACACACGGTTCGCAGAGGCGACGGAGATGAATCGTGTGCGATAGTAAATCACCGAGATTGAATGCGAATCCAAATTTCCTTTGTCCTTCATCCATGAGTTTTTTTCTATGATGAACATAAACCCTGCTAATCACCGTGTTCAAATTTGACACTTTTTCGGGTTCATTTACAATATTTAGGGGATTATGTGCATTTTGTAGGCATTAACGCACGTAATTCAAATTCAAACGATCGATGCATGAAAGGGTACACAAGAATGGTCTGTAAAAACCATACTTGTTGTATTTAGTAATTTCTCAAGCCTTTTACAAGGAATGGGCAGAGATTTCAATGGAATGTGTGGCAATAGTCAGCCAAACGCGTCATTTACTGGGTTATAAACTATTGAACAATGAAATATGTGCTTGAAAAACACGACGGCTGGAACGGTGCCATGGTATGGCCTCACTGTTGCCTGGTTAAAAGCTGAGAAGGTTTGATTTATGTCGTCATGCATGCCCTTCATAAATCTAACCATCACCGCGGAAGTTCAATGCTTTCGAGAGGGAAATCACCAAGATTGAAGGGGGATCCAAATTTCCGTCCTAGTTTGTCATTCAGTTTTTTTCCAACGATCAACATACCACCTCAAACACAACGTGTTCAAATTTGACATTTTTCTAAACTCATTTACCATATTTAGGGGATTATATGCATTTTCTAGGCATTAATTATGCACGTAATTCAAATTTGAACAATCGGTGCATGAAAAGGTGCACAAGAACGGTTTGGAAAACCATGCTCGTGCTATTTAGTACATTCTCATGCCTTTTACAAGGAATGGGCAGATATTTCAAGGAAATGTGTGGTAACCATAAACGTGTCGTTTACTAGGTTAACAACTATACAAAAATGAAATACATGCTTGGAAAAACATGACGCCTGGTGTGGTGCTATGGTATGACCTCACTGTGCCCTGGTAAAAATGTCGTGATGCATGCCTTTCATAAAACGAACAATCACCGAGGAAGTTTCATAGTTTCGAGGGGGAAATCACCAAGATTGAAGGGGGTCCAAATTTCCTTTGTCCTTTGTCCACGAGTTTTTTCTATGATGAACATACAACCTGCAAATCACCGTGTTCAAATTTGGCACTTTTCCGGGTTCATTTGCCATATTTAGGGAATTATGTGCATTTCCTAGACGGTAATGCACATAATTCAAGTTCAAACAATTGGTGCATGAAAGGGTCCACAAGAACGGCCTGGAAAACCATTCATACTTGTGCCATTTAGTAAATTCTCATGCCTTTTACAAGGAATAATGGATAGATATTTCGATGAAATGTGTGGCAATAGTCAACCACAAATGTTTGTTCGTTGGGTTTTCAACTATAGAAAAAATGAAATAAATGCTTAAAAATATGACGTCTGGCATGGTGACATGGTATGACCTCACCATGCCCTGGTAAAAATTTGAGAAAGTTTGGCTTAAATCGTCATGCACGCCCTTCATAAATCGAACCATCATCGAGAAAGTTCCATGCTTTCGAGAGGGAAATCCCCAAGATTGAAGGAGAATACAAATTTCTGTCCTAGTTTGTCATTCAGTTTTTTTTCCAACGATCAACATACCGCCTCAAATGCAACGTGTTCAAATTTGACATTTTCCCGGGCTCATTTACCATATTTAGGGGATTATGTGCATTTTCTAGACATTAATGGACATAATTGAAATTCGAAAAATTGATGCATGAAAAGATGCACAAGAACGGTCTCGAAAACCATGTTCGTGTTATTTAGTACATTCTCATGCCTTTTATAAGGAATGGACATATATTTCAAGGAAATGTGTGGCAATAGTCAACCATAAATGTGTCGTTTACTCGGTTAACAACTATACAAAAAATGAAACACATGGTTGGAAAACATGACGCCTGGCGTGGTGCCATGGTATGGCCTCACCATGCCCTGGTAAAAATTGGAGAATGTTTTCCTTATATCGTGATGCGTGCCTTTCATAAATCGAACCATCACAGAGGAAGTTCCATGGTTTCGAGGGGGAAATCACCAAGGTTGAAGGGGGGTCCAAATTTACTTTGTCCATCGGTTTTTTTCTATGATGAACATACAACCTACAAATCACCATGTTCAAATTTGGCACTTTCCGGGTTCATTTGCCATATTTAGGGGATTATGTGCATTTCCTAGGCATTAATGCGCATAATTCAAGTTCAAACAATCGGTGGATGAAAGGGTCCACAAGAACTGCCTAGAAAACCATGCTCGTGCCATTTAGTAAATTCTCATGCCTTTTACAAGGAATGGACAGATATTTCGATGAAATGTGTGGCAATAGTCAACCACAAATGTTTGTTTGTTGGGTTTTCAACTATAGAAAAAATGAAATAAATGCTTAAAAACATGACACCTGGCATGGTGCCATGGTATGACCTCACCATGCCCTGGTAAAAATTTGAGAAGGTTTGGCTTATGTCGTCATGCACGCCCTTCATAAATCGAACCACCACCGAGGAAGTTCCATGCTTTCGAGAGGGAAATCCCCAAGATTGAAGGGGAATCCAAATTTTCTTCGTTCATTGCCCTGGAGTTTTTTCTATGACAAACATACACCTTGCAAATCACCTCATTCAAATTTGGTATTTTTCCGGGCTCATTTACCATATTTAGGGGATTATGTGCATTTTCTAGGCATTTAGCGTATATAAATCCAATCCAGCTACAGGTGCACGGGTGTGATGTGAGGGACGTGGATTGTCGTTCGATCGCGGCGCATCCTATGGTGCACACGCGTGATCCGCGTGGCTGGGGTTCCGACCAGTCATAACGCAACACACAATAGGCTCAGCGCACAACGTTTCCGGAAGCAATGGAGATGAACCGTGTGCGATAATGAACGAGCAAAATTGTAAGGGAAGCCAAATTTCTATTGTAGTTTGTCATTGAGCTCTTGAATACCACCGCACTGTACGGCTGCCCGGCCCCTCTGTCCCAGAGCTCTCTCCAGGCGTCGTCCATGGCACGCGGCGCACAGTAACTGGTAAGGAAGCGATGGCATCCCGCCGCGCCGCGTTCCTCGCCGCCCGCAACCGCACATATGGTAAGGAAGCGATGGCATCTCGTTGTGCCGATTTCATTGCCGCCGGTGGCCAGACAGTTACGGACTTTGAGGCTGCCATGGCCGAATGGGTGGTGGATCTAGGGGCGGCCAAAGCCGCACAGAAGGAGCGGAAAAGGCAGAAAGTAGTCAAGAAAAGAGAGTCCCGCCGCCGCAAGAAAAAAGAGGCCGCACGCCATGGTGAGGAGAGCTTGGCGGAGATCGAAGCACGGTGGGCTGCTGCCTACAAGACGGGAAGGAGAACGCCGGTGTCTGGCCAGCAGACCCTAATGGCAGCATGTGAGAAGTAGTTTAAGTTTGTAGCATTAGAGAAAATTACCAGTAGTACTTTAAGTTTGTACTATTAACGTACAATGTCGATAAGAGCATCCTTTGAGGGCTTTGAGCGTTGATTAGCATGTGTGCCCATGTGCGTTTTTTGCGTTAATCATTAGAAGATCACAAAACACACGGTTTCTATGTCGTACCCGTCTGCATTTTTTGTGTTAATGACCCATAAGTCATTACATGTGCGATGTTTCCTAATAAACCAGGCGTACCATTGATCGAAAAAAAATCAAGAACACGTGTACATTTTTTTGGAGACGGGATCTACCAACTTTCTTTTTTTCTCGCACATGAGTATTTTACGCGTTTCGTCTACGTTGTGTGCTTCCCCCGCCCAAGTTTCAAGTTTCGCACCAAAGTTTTCATTAGGCGTGTGATTTCAGAATTTATTCCTCCAACCACATCCCCTTCCCCTCAGTATCCTCCCTCGCTCCCGCCTCCCCCTACCGGCATCTCAAACCGCCGGCGCCGCAACCACAGCTTCAACCACATCTACGCTCTGCTCAGATCTAGTCAGGTAACCCACCGATCTCTATCACGTCCCCGGCCTGATTGCTTAAATGGCACCTGTGAAACATCCTCATGCCTCCAAATCCCCCCCCCCCGCCGCCAGGAGCTGATGGCGGTCCATGGCGCAATGGCCGCTGTGTGTGTTGACCCGGAGGAACACCTCGCCTCCACCGTCGCCGCTGACATGGTGCAGCCTCTGGCCCAGATGAAGTCCCCCCACCGACATGATTTCTACGGTTGATGTATTAAGCATGTCTGTGCCTTGTTCATTTCAGTACTGCACACTGTGTGATGTTCAAATATTACCATGTCCATATCAATTTCACCAATACCAACAACAAACTTACAATACATGACTCAGGATATCACTAGAGATGCTGCCCATTTGATATTTTTAGTGGATGCTAACCCTGTTTTACTTAACATGCCTGTCCATGTACTTACACAGGGTCATAACGGCCGATGCTTCTGTTTGCCATCGAGGTGAGCTGCATCCCATGTATTACGGTATTTCACATAATGTGTGCAATTGAAGTTTAACTTCTACACATGCCAGTGGCACTGATCCACGCTTCAACCCGGAGGAACAGCTCGCCTCCGTCGTCGCTGACTTTGGGCGAGCTCTGGCCAAGATGAAGTGCCCTAGCAACTACCTCTCAGGACTTACCAAGTATGTATTCTCCAGTTCATTCTTACCAATACAAGTTGCAATTAATGGCTATGTTCTGTATGGTCGATGTATTAAGCATGTTCTAGTAAACATGCCTAACACGTTTTTGCTACTTTCCCTACATTTTTATAGACATCTAGGTCATTCTCTGCTCTGGCAGCACCTGCCTTGTGATGTTTAACTATGCCAATTGCATTTTTATCAGTACCGGTTTCAATGTCTATTAAGCCTATTGCAATTAACAGTTGAATCCATTTTCAAACAGTTGTATTTCAGTGGCTACAAACTTACAAAACATGACTTAGGATGTTGTTAAGCCTGTTGCAATTAATAGTGGTATCCATTTTTTTAATCTGTCCATTTGCTACCATGCTACTCTCCGCAATGAAGATATAGTAGAGATGCTGCCCATTTGCTATTTTTGGTGGATGCTAACCCTGTTGTACTTAACATGCTTGTCCATGTACTTAACATGCTTGTCCACTAATCCGGTGCCGGACTCGTCAACTAGGACGCAAGCCAATGCTGCGCCCGTTCCGCCTCCTCAAGAGGATTCAGATGATGTGTCGGTTATGAATTCCGGAGTGGAGAGCGTGATGAATCACCGACATTTGAAGGAAGATATGCATGCTCCGGTCTTGTCCGGACAAGAATTCACCGCACTGAGTTCGACATATGCATATATTCGAGCCGCTCGAGACTGATACGTATCCAACGTATCTATAATTTTGATTGTTCCATGTTGTTATATTATCAATCTTGGATGTTTTATAGTCATTTTATATCATTTTTTAGTATTAACCTATTGACATAGTGCCAAGTGCCAGTTCCCGTTTTTTCGTGTTTTTTACATCATAGAAAATCAATATCAGATAGAGTCCAAATGCCACGAAACTTTACGGAGAATTTTTATGGGCCAAAAGGAACACAACAGGCCCTGTCTATGCCTAGGGGGTGCCCCGAGGGGGGCACAACCCACCAGGGCGCGCCAGGAGGCCCAGGCGCGCCCTGGTGGGTTGTGCCCACCTCGGGTGCCCCCCAGACCGCCTCTTTGCTCTATAAATACCCCCAAAAATCCCAGAACCCTAGGGGAGTCAATGAAATATTTATCCACCCGCCGTAGAGTCCAGAACCACCAAATCCAATCTAGACACCATCTCAGATGGGGTTCACAACCTCCATTGGTGCCTCTCCGATGATGCGTGAGTAGTTCTTTGTAGACCTTCAGGTCCGTATTTAGTAGCTAGATGGCTTCACCTCTCTCTCTCTCTTTATCCTCAATACAATGGTTTCTTGGAGATCCATATGATGTAACTCTTTTGCGGTGTGTTTGTTGGGATCTGATGAACTTTGAGTTTATGATCAGATATATGTTTTTACATCCATGAAAGTTATTTGAGTTTCTTTGATCTCTTAGATGCACGATTGCTTATAGCCTCATATTTCTTCTCCGATATTTTGGTTTTGTTTGGCCAACTTGATCTATTTATGTTGCAATGGGAAGAGGTGCTTTGTTGTGGGTTCGATCTTACGGTGCTTGATCCCAGTGGTAGAAAGGGAAATGACATGTATGTATCGTTGCTACTAAGGATAAAACGATGGGGTCTATCTCTACATAGATAGATCTTGTCTACATCATGTCATCGTTCTTATTGCATTACTCCGTTTCTCCATGAACTTAATACACTAGATGCATGTTGGATAGCGATCGATGTGTGGAGTAATAGTAGTAGATGAAGGTAGGACTCGGTATACTAATCTTGGACGTGATGCCTATATAATGATCATTTCCTGGATATCAACATAATTATTTGAAGTTTTATCAATTGCCCAATAGTAATTTGTTTACCCACCGTTTGCTTGCCTTTGCGATCTACTTTTATTTGCTTTTATTTTCAGATCTACTAAACCAAAAACCCAAAAATACTTTTCTGCAATTTTCCCTTATTTATTTTATTTGGCGTTCAATCTATCAATCTACTACAAATTTATCTCACGTCCGTTTGCCTATCTTGAGGCGCCGTACCCCGAAAGGGATTGACAACCCCTTTAACACGTCGGGTTGCGAGGATTTGTTATATGTGTGTAGGGGTTGTTTACGTTGTGTTGCTTGCTTCTCCTACTGGTTTGATAACCTTGGTTTCATATCTGAGGGAAATACTAACATAGCTTCAAGCGACATCAAAAGGAATTTCTGGCGCCGTTCCCAGGGAGGATCAAGTCAAGATAGTCTCCGGCCACATGCCAATTTCTGGTGCCGTTGCCGGGGAGGATCTTCAACATATACCAGGTTCCTAATCACAAATCTCATATCCTCGCAATTTACATTATTTTCCATTTGCCTCTAATTTTCCTCTCCCCCACTTCACAAGAAATTGCCGTTTTATTCGCCTCTCTTTTTTCGTTCGCCGTTTTCTTGCCGGATCTGTTTTTGAGTGTGATCTTGTTATGTAGTCATCATGACTCAAGAGAACAACAAGTTATGTGATTTCTCAAATACCAACAACAATGATTTTATTGGCACTCCGATTGCTCCTCCCACCGCTAGTGCGGAGTCTTGTGACATTAATACTGCTTTGTTGAATCTTGTCATGAAAGACCAATTTTCCGATACTCCTAATGAGGATGTCGTGTCCCATCTTAATACCTTCATGGAAACTAATGTGGTCAAGAGGAAATGATTTCCATTTTCCTTGTGTGATTCTGCAAAGTTTGGTTCTCTTCTTTGCCTTGCAATAGTATTGATTCTTGGAATAAGTGCAAAGATGCTTTTATCACTAAGTATTTTCCTCCCGCAAAAATTATTTCCCTTAGAACCCAGATCATGAATTTCAAGAAACTTGAACATGAGCATGTTGAACGATCTTGGGAAAGGATGAAAATGATGCTAAGGAATTGCCCAACTCATGGGTTAAATCTTTGGATTATCATACAAAAATTTTATGCAGGGTTGAATTTTGTTTCTCGTAATCTTTTAGATGTCGCCGCGGGTGGTAATTTTATGGAAATTATTTTGGGTGAAGTCACCAAATTGCTTGATAATATTATGGCAAATTACTGGCAATGGCATACCGAAAGAGCTCCTACTAGTAAAAAGGTTAATTCGCTTGAAGAAATTTCATCTGTGAGTGAAAAAGTAGATGCTCTTGTGAAATTGGTTGCTAGTAGAAGTGCTCCTATTGATCTTAATGATATGCCTTTATCTACTTTGATTGAGAAAAATAGTGATGCCATAGATGTGAATTTTATCTCTCAAAATAATTTCAACAGCAATGCTTATAGAGGTAATTTTAATCTAGGCCTTTTCCTAGTAATTCATCTAATAATTATGGTAATTCCTATGGAAATCAATATTATAATAATAATAGGAACACCTCTAATCTTGAATTTATCAATACTCAAAAAGTTTTCAGCACTTCCATAGAAGAAAAGTTGAGTAAGATTGATGATTTGTCTAGAAGAGTTGATAGAATTGCTCATGATGTGGAAAATCTCAAGATGAAAATTTTTGTGCCTAAGGTTGATGAATCAATTAAAGCTCTTTATGTTTCTATCGATGAAAGTAAGAAAAGAACCGCTATGCTTAGAGCTAAAAGAGAATTTTTAGAAAAGGCGTTCTTTAGTGATTTCTTTCACAAAACTGATGAAGATCTTAAAATGATTGGTGTTTATTCTATTGATTCCTTGTTTAGTAAAGTTAATATTGATGAAAAAGGGACTGGAGAAGAATCAACTTTAGGTAGAAGGCGCCCCAATATTTCGGAGGGTGAAAATCTTGTTGAAAAAATCGATGAAAGTGGGATTGGAGAGGTCAAAACTTTAGCTAGTGATGTACCCACTCTTTTGGATTACAAAGACTTAAATTATGATAGTTGCTCTTTGATTAATTGTATTTATTTGTTGCAATCCATGATAAATTCACCCCATGCTGATGAACAAAATAAGCTTTTACTAAACATATTGTTGATGCTATGATGAAAGCTCTTGGAATTAGAAGTTTCAATTCCTAGAAAATTGCATGATGAATGGTAACCTAATATCAAAGTCAAGATTAAAAATTATGAGTGTTTTTCTTTGTGTGACTTGGGTGCTAGTGTTTCTACAATTCCGAAATCTTTATGTGATGTGCTTGGTCTTACTAATCTTGAAGAATGTTCTTGGCGGATTCTACTATTAAAAAGCCTATGGGAAAAATTAATGATGTTCTTATTCTTGCAAATAGGAATTATGTGCCCATAGATTTTATTGTTCTTGATATTGATTGCAATCTGTCTTGTCCAATTATTCTTGGTAGACCGTTTTTACACACTATCGGTGCCGTGATTGATATGAAAGAAGGCAGTATTAAGTTCTAATTTCCTTTGCGGAAGGGTATGGAACACTTTCCTATAACTAGAATTAAGCCACCTTATGAATCAATCATGAGGGCATCTTATGGATCTCGAACCAAAGATGACAAAACTTAGATCCTTGCTTTATGCCCAGCTAACGGCGTAAAACTATAGCCCTTGTTGGGAGGCAACCCAATGAATAAAATTTATTTTTGCTTTTTGCTTCCTGTTATTGTGTGTTAACACAATTATGCTACTGTTATGATTGTGTTTTTTATGTTTTAATTAGTGTTTGTGCCAAGTAAAGCCTTTAGGATCTTGTGTGATAGTTGTTTGATCTTGCTGAAAAAACAAAAACTTTTATGCTCACAAAATTAATTTTCATTTTTTACAAGAGAGCGATAAAATACCCATTCCACTTGAAGTAGATCAATATACAAATTTCTCAGGTCATCTTAATTTTTCAAAAAAATTGGAGTTACATAAGTATTTGAAATAGTCAGATTGCTACAGACTGTTCTGTTTTGACAAATTCTGTTTTCTTTGTGTTGTGTGCTTATTTTGATGGCTCTATGGTTTTCTTAGATGAGTTTTTGCCATAGAAAAGTTGGAATACAGTAGATATAATACAAGAACAAAATATGAATTGGTTTGATACAGTACTTATAGTAGTGATTTATTATTCTTATACTAACGGATCTCATGAAGGTTTTGTTGAGTTTTGTGTGATTGAAGTTTTCAAATTTTGGGTTATCTTATGATGGATGAAGGAAGGATGGAAGAGTCTAAGCTTGGGGATTCCCCCGACTGGCATCCTCACTTTCTTCCAATGACCATCGGTATTTTACTTGAAACTATATTTTTATTCGTCACATGATATGTGTTTTGTTTGGAGCGTCTTGTATGATATGAGTCTTTTATTGTTTTATTTTGTGTTTCAAGTCATCAATCCTTGCTGGACACACCTATTTGAGAGATCCAAAATTATGTCATGACTTGTTAGAATTGCTCTCTATGCTTCACTTAAATTTTTATGAGCAATGGACTTGCTCTAGTGCTTCACTTATATATTTTTTTGAGCACGGTGTGCTTTAGTATTATTGAAGAAATGCTCCCTTGCTTCACTTAGATTTATTTTAGAGTTAGTCAAATTTTCAAGAAATTCTCTCTTGCTTCACTTAAATTAATTTGAGAGAAAGAAAAATATATTATGCTCATGATCTTCACTTATATTTGTTGGAGCTTGTCAAAAGCAATACATGAAAATTAGTCCCAAAGTGATAGATATCCAAGAAGGATATAATAAAAACTTTCATGCAGATCATTGGACAAAATAAACTTGATTCTTAGTAATAGTTTTGAGATATGATGATGTGATATGTGAGTCATCTTGATGAGTAATTATGCTTTAGTAAGAATATTGGTGTTAAGGTTTGTGATTCCCTATGCAAGTACGAAAGTCAATAGTGATGCAATGAAATTATATCCTACTTGTGGTTCATTATCCAGTGTTATTTATGCTTAATGCTTGCTTATGAGATTATTCGTTTCTTAGTTGGCCGCTGTCGGTGTCAAAACCGGCGGATCTCGGGTAGGGGGTCCCGAACTGTGCGCCTAGGATCGATGGTAACAGGAGACGGGGGACATGATGTTTACCCAGGTTAGGGCCCTCTCTATGGAGGTAATACCCTACGTCCTGCTTGATTAATATTAATGAATATGAGTGTTACAAGAGTTGATCTACCACGAGATCGTAATGGCTAAACCCTACAACTCTAGCTTGTATGACTATGGTAATGAGTATAACCTTTCCGGACTAACCCCTCCGGTTTATATAGACACTGGGGGGAATCTAGGGTTACATAGAGTCAGTTACATAATAAGGAATCTTCATAGTCGGTCGCCAAGCTTGCCTTCCACGCCAAGGAGAGTCCAATCCGGACACGGGTATAGTCTTCGTCCTTCATGTCTTCACAGCCCATCAGTCCGGCCCATGGATAATAGGCCGGACGCCCAAGGACCCGTTAATCCAGGACTCCCTCAGTAGCCCCCGAACCAGTCTTCAATAGCGAGGTGTTCAGCACACAAATTGTCTTCGGCATTGCAAGGCGGGTTCCTTCTTTAATGATCTCCAAGTGATGTATTCGGCCATCGGTTCAATGTCGCTCCCCTCGGCTTCTGCGCGTTAAATAACTTCGCCTCCAAAGTGTCAAGCGAAGGTGGAAGGTCAGGGTATTTTTGCAGATAACACCCCGTCCATGCAAGGAAGAACACCTATTAAAGAGAGTGGATCCTAGATCCATTCGGCATCGCACAGAGGAAATCCCCGGAAATTGCTTAGGAGAAACCATTCTAGCATGGCTAGTGCCCCCAGCTCCTCCACCCGTTCCAGCCAGGAGAAAGGCCAGTGGGAGAGGTGTTCAGTGTCACACAGCCAACTGACGAAGCTGCAGGCGCAGGGGTTTCTTCCCCCCGCAGATCTAGTTCCTGTTCGAGCGGGGCTAGATTCCTTCAACAGTGAGATTCAGGCAGAGGACTTCCCCAATCCATCCGGGGGAGCGCGAGTATGTTTTGTCCCATACCTGCTAAGGGGCGTTGCATTTCCCATTCATCCGTTCCTCCGAGGGCTTCTGGAATACTATGGCCTCCAGCTGCACAACTTCACCCCTGCCTCCATTCTGCACATTGTGGGTTACGTCACTTTATGTGAACTATTCCTGGGTATCGAGGCTCATTTCGAGCTGTGGAGGAAGTTGTTCTGTATTGTCCTGCGTAATCACGAGGGGTCAATATTTGAAGTGGGCGGAGCCGAAGTATGGCGTATCGCTGATACCAGATATCAGTCCGGCACACCAAGGAAGGCATCCAAATAATGGCCTTACGAATTGTTCTATATTGAGGACGTCGCGCTTCCTGACCCAGTTCGAAAGGGTCTTCCTGAATTTGCGAGCGTTTCTCCAGTTGGCATCCTTGGAGTCTTGAAGAGGATGACAGCGCAGAAGTTTGCCAGCTTATGAGCAAATTAAAGATGCTCAGTCAGTCTGGACTCAGAATAATCGAGGTAATGGCGATCTCCATAGTGCGTGGGGTTCAGCCGCTACAATACAGAGGGTTGCCCATGTGGCACTATAATGGAGAGGATGTCGCCTCCCGCTATGGCCGAAAGGGTCTAGATACCCCCGCCGCTCTGGCCAAAATATTGGTCGAGCTGTTTAAAGGGGAGGAAGAGGAGTTTCTTCGCATTAAGCGCAGAGATGGATGTTCTATGTATGATCCTCCCAGTTGGGTAATCTTCGACCCCTCTATTCCACTCATTCCCCTTCTGGATTACTTTTGATAAATTTCAAGTCTGTTTATGACAGCACTGGCGGAAGGTCACCAAAGGACTTCATAGTCCTGCCCCACAGCCGGAGATCCACAACCGGGAGCTAGATCCTGGGTTTGAAGAGGATCCGGATATATTCGTGGTGCTTGCGGTGGGAGTGTTTTACCAGACAAGCTATGACGGCACAGAAGTGGCCATCACCGCCGACTACCCTGGCCTTCTTCCTGCTTCACATGTAAATAATTAAGAAACACCTTCTCTAAAAGAGTGCTCTTATTCTGCCTCACCCACTGCACTATATCATGCTTCACAGGGGAGACGTTCGGCGATTTCGAATAGATCGGCTCCCGCTACGGGCAAGCCTTCCAAGAGGAAAGCAAACGAAGACATGGCCATGCCTTCATCAAAGAGGTATGAATTCGCCAACCCGCACCTGAGCAGTCACGTCCAACCGTGACCTCCCCGTTTTCCATGTATTAGGAGGAAGGTGCGCCGGACTATATCCGGAGGTTTGAGCAGTCGTACTTCCCACAGCCAGGATTCAAATCCTGCCATGCAGACGGGGGATGATGCAGGGGCGACGCCGGACTGTCCTCCAGCCAAGGACTCGGCTGATGTATCTGTCACAAACTCAGGAGTGGAGAGTGCCATGAATCATCGACGCCGCCGGGCCATTTTACAAGACCCTAGCTTTTCAGAAGAGTCGTTTAAAGCCTTCAGCTCAGCCGATGCATACATCCGGGCTGCTCGAGATGGGATTAAGAGGGCCACAAAGCAACATTTGAAAGATGTGCAGGTAAACTCGCTTTATCTAACTATGATAAATGTATGTAGTAGCCCCCGAGACTTAAAGGAGTTGAAACAACTGATTTAAGGATCAATCTATAACCAGGTGCTTACAGAGAAGAATACCCAACTAGCTCAGGAACTAGAAAAGTGTCAGCGCCAGCTACTTCCTGCCAATGCCGAACTGGAGAAATACAAGGCATCTCCAGGTAATATTTTCCTCTACCGAAAATTCATAATGATACACCGATAGTGTGAATCTGGGTTCTAATCTTTGTGTTGGGTCGTTAGACCAAGTACGAGAGCAGCTGGACGCCGCTTGAAGCGAAGAACACGGAGCCAAAAAGCTACTAGCAGCGGGCGAGCATGTATTGACAAAAGTCGTTGAAGAGAAAAAGAAACTCCAAGATTCGAACACCAAACTGGGCGAAGAGCTGAAAGATGTGCGAGCGCAGCTAGCCGACTTTGTGAAGGAGAACAAGAAGCTCTGAGGTGGCATATCTAGTACGTGGCCGCTTTTATCTTATAGCAGTTTGCAGGTAACGGTAGCTGATATAGCCGTGATTGCAGGTGTATTGACAAACTGCCCCGAAGAGGAAGTGTCCGGATCATCAAATGATCTTCTGCAAGGACTATCGCAGTTGCACAAGCAAGCTCGGCAGGCTATGCGGAGTGTAGCCAAGGCTTTATGGCCATCCGACTCCCCTCCAGGAAGCATGGAGAAGCTGGTAGAGCTATTCAAGGGAGCGCGGCAGCGTATCCGGCTGTGGAAGATATCCGCCTGCCAAGAGGGTGTGCGAGAGGCCTGGGCCATGGTGAAGACGTGATATACCAAGCTGGATCCTAATCACATGGCCCGTGTCGGGCCGGTAGGGACGAATGGGGAAGAAATTCCCATTAGTATAGTATATGACCAAGTAGAGGTGGCTTCCAAATATTTCCAACAGGATTGTAAGTTAGACTACATGTTGGAAGGTGTAGAGGAAGAGGTGTTCGAGTCCAAGTGACTGTGTACTTTCCACATCTCGCTGAATTGTATATCATTTGTCATGGCATACCTTTTCGCTTCAACCTCCAGACCTGAAGGTGCGGAGTGTTTCCGAATATCGTCGCAGCCGAATAGGCCGGGGTATGCCTCGAAAACTAGGCGTAGGGGTCATAGTTGCTTGAACAGACAAGTTGTATCCGGCTAGCTATGTTATATTACATTGATATCGTAAGAAACATCTTCCAGAGAGAATAGTTCAATTAAGGGTTCCTTTCCCTGGGTGTGCATGCATTTAATGTACAAGTCCGAATTGTGATGCGAGCACCACAGTTTGTATAACTTGTGGGGGTGCACAATGGAGTGAGTTTAGAAAACATCTTTAATTCACCGACTGAATACTCCATTAAGAACGCTAGCATTTGGCTTCACCCAGTCTGAGGTACACATCCGGATGACCCGGCAGTAATAATCGCAGAGGTGCTCCCTTTATGCCCTAGCTGAACTAACGGGAACGTAGGGCATAAGAACAGGAGCCAGGCAACCCAACTTGGCCAAAACTTAAGTCATATCGATGCATATAGTGGCAAAGAAAAGGTACAAATGGAAAAACTCAGATGTGAGGAGCTTAATGCTCAAGGAATGACAAGAACTTCTGTCCGAGAAACACCCAGGTACCAGTGACATACGTTTTTAGAGATGTATGTGTCGATGGTGTGCGGTCTAGTCATATCAAAGCGCTAAAGCAAGAAAGAAGAAAATAATCGGAAAAAGGAGAAAAAATAATGGAAACTACAGGGGAGGAGTTCTACCTCTTGAGAACTGCGTTGGTTTTCCCTTGAATAGGAAATGGTGATGCAGTAAAGTAGCGTAAGTATTTCCCTTAGTTTTTTAGAACCAAGGTATCAATCTAGTAGGAGATCACGCTCAAGTCCCACGCACCTACACAAACAAATAAGAACCTCGCAACCAATGTGATAAAGGGGTTGTCAATCCCTTCACGGTCACTTACGAGAGTGAGATCTGATAGATATGATAAGATAATATTTTTGGTATTTTTATGATAAAGAGAAATAAAGATGCAAAGTAAAATAAAAGGGCAATAGAAATAACTAAGTATTGGAAGATTAATATGATGGAAGATAGACCGGGGGCCATAGGTTTCACTAGTGGCTTCTCTCAAGAGCATAAGTATTACGGTGGGTAAACGAATTACTGTCGAGCAATTGATAGAAATGAGCATAGTTATGAGCATATCTAGGTATGATCATGTATATAGGCATCACGTCCGTGACAAGTAGACCGAAATGATTCTACATCTACTACTATTACTCCACACATCGACCGCTATCCAGCATGCATCTAGAGTATTAAGTTCATAAGAATAGAGTAATGCTTTAAGGAAGATGACATGATGTAGAGGGATAAACTCATGCAATATGATATAAAACCCATCTTTTTATCCTCGATGGCAACAATACAATACGTGTCGGTTCCCTTTCTGTCACTGGGATCGAGCACCGCAAGATTGAACCCAAAGCTAAGCACTTCTCCCATTGCAAGAAAGATCAATCTAGTAGGCCAACCAAACTGATAATTCGAAGAGACTTGTAAAGATAAACCAATCATACATAAAATAATTCAGAGGAGAATCAAATATTGTTCATAGATAATCTGGATCATAAACCCACAAATCATCGGATCTCGACAAACACACCGCAAAAGAAGATTACATCGAATAGATCTCATGGAAGATCGAGGAGAACTTTGTATTGAGATCCAAAGAGAGAGAAGAAGCCATCTAGCTAATAACTATGGACCCGAAGGTCTGAAGTGAACTACTCACACATCACCGGAGAGGCCATGGAGTTGATGTAGAGGCCCTCCGTGATCAATGCCCCCTCCGGTGGAGCTCCAGAAAAGGCCCCGAGATGGGATCTCTCAGGTACAGAAGGTTGCGGCGGTGGAATTAGGTTTTTGTGTTGCCCCTGGATGTTTTGGGGGTACGTGGATATATATATATAGGGGGAAGAAGTACGACAGTGGAGCAACGAGGGGCCCACGAGGGTGGAGGGCGCGCCCAGGGGGGTAGGTGCGCCCCCGTGCCTCGTGCCTCGATCGTTTCTTGATGCACACCCCAAGTCTCCTGGATTACGTTTTTTGAGAAAATCATGTTCCTGAAGGTTTCATTCCGTTTGACTCTGTTTGATATTCCTTTTCTTCAAAACCCTAAAATAGGCAAAAAAATCAGCAATTTGGGCTGGGCCTCCGGTTAGTAGGTTAGTCCCAAAAATGATATAAAAGTGTAAAATAAAGCCCATTAACATCCAAAATAGATAATATAATAGCATGGATCAATCAAAAATTATAGATACGTTGGAGACGTATCAAGCATCCCCAAGCTTAATTCCTGCTCATCCTCGAGTAGGTAAATGATAAAAAAAGAATAATTTTTGATGTGGAATGCTTTCTAACATGTTTCTCAATGTAATTTTTCTTTATTGTGGCATGAATTTCAGATCCATATGATTCAAGATAAAAGTTTAATATTGACATAAAAATAATAATATTTCAAGCATACTAACTAAGCAATTATGTCTTCTCAAAATAACATGGCCAAAGAAATTTATCCCTAGAAAATCATATAGTCTGGCTATGCTCTATCTTCACCACACAAAATATTTAAATCATGCACAACCCCGATGACAAGCCAAGCAATTGTTTCATACTTTTGGTGTTCTCAAACTTTTTCAATCTTCACACAATATATGAGCGTGAGCCATGGATATAACACTATATGGTGGAATAGAATGGTGGTTGTGGAGAGGACAAAAAGGAGAAGATAGTCTCACATCAACTAGGCATATCAACGGGCTATGCAGATGCCCATTAATAGATATCAATGTGAGTGAGTAGGGATTGCCATGCAACGGATGCACTAGAGCTATAAGTGTATGAAAGCTGAACAAAAGAAACTAAGTGGGTGTGCATCCAACTTGATTGCTCACGAATACCTAGGGCAATTTGAGGAAGCCCATCATTAGAATATACAAGCCAAGTTCTATAATGAAAAATTCCCACTAGTATATGAAAGTGATATCATAGGAGACTCTCTATAATCAAGATCATGGTGCTACTTTGAAGCACAAGTGTGGAAAAAGGATAGTAACATTGTCCCTTCTCTCTTTTTCTCTCATTTCTTTTTTCTCTTTTTTTTCTTTGGGCCTTCTTTTTTTGCCTCTTTTCTTTTTTTCGTCTAGAGTGTCATCCCGACTTGTGGGGGAATCATAGTCTCCATCATCCTTCCCTCACTTGGGACAATGCTCTAATAATGATGATCATCACACTTTATTTACTTACAACTCAAGAATTACAACTTGATACTTGGAACAAGATATGACTCTATGTGAATGCCTCCGGCGGTGTACCGGGATGTGCAAAGATGCATGAGTGGCATGTATGGAAGAATTATGAACGGTGGCTTTGCCACAAATTCGATGTCAACTACATGATCATGCAAGCAATATGAAAATTATGAAGCGTTTCATAATAACGGAATGGTGGAAAGTTGCATGGCAATATATCTCGGAATGGCTATGGAAATGCCATAATAGGTAGGTATAGTGGCTGTTTTGAGGAAGGTATATGGTGGGTTTATGGTACCGGCGAAAGTTGCACGAT
Source organism: Triticum urartu (assembly GCF_056163025.1). NCBI lineage: Eukaryota > Viridiplantae > Streptophyta > Magnoliopsida > Poales > Poaceae > Triticum > Triticum urartu. The sequence continues at coordinate 413,456,484 of NC_141877.1, read as the reverse complement.
ACTAGAGAGGCTAGCATTGGTGGAAGGGTGAGAATGCGTATAATCCATGGAATCAACATTAGTCATAAAGAACTCACATACTTATTGCAAAAATCTACAAGTTATCAAAGCAAAGTATTACGGTCATGCTCCTAGGGGGATAGATTGGTAGGAAAATACCATCGCTCGTCCCCGACCGCCACTCATAAGGAACACAATCAATAAATAAATCATGCTCCGACTTTATCACATAACGGTTCACCATACGTGCATTCTATGGGAATCACAAACTTCAACACAAGTATTTCTAAAATTCACAACTACTCAACTAGCATGACTCTAATATCACCATCTCCATATCTCAAAACAATTATCAAGTATCAAACTTCTCATAGCATTCAATGCACTTGTATGAAAGTTTTTATTATTGCCATGTTGTTCTAAAGGACTCTCAAAATAATATAAGTGAAGCATGAGAGATCAATTATTTCTATAAAATAAAACCACCGCTGTGCTCTAAAAGATATAAGTGAAGCACTTAGAGCAAAAACTATATAGCTCAAAAGATATAAGTGAAGCACATAGAGTATTCTAATAAATTCCCAATCTTGTGAGTCTCTCTCAAAAGGTGTGTACAGCAAGGATGATTTTGGTAAACTAAAAGGCAAAGACTCAAATCATACAAGATGCTCCAAGCAAAACACATATCATGTGGTGAATAAAAATGTAGCTCCAAGTAAAGTTACCGATAGACGAAGACGAAAGAGGGGATGGCTTCCGGGGCATCCCCAAGATTAGGCTTTTTGGTGTCCTTGTATTTTAACTTGGGGTGCCATGGGCATCCCCAAGCTTAGGCTCTTTCCACTCCTTGTTCCATAATCCATCAAATCTTTACCCAAAACTTGAAAACTTCACAACACAAAACTCAAAATAGAAAATCTCGTGAGCTCCGTTAGCGAAAGAAAACAAAACACCACTTAAAGGTACTGTAATGAACTCATTATTGATTTATATTGGTGTTAAACCTACTGTATTCCAACTTATCTATGGTTTATAAACTCTTTTACTAGCCATAGATTCATCAAAATAAGCAAACAACACACGAAAAACAGAATCTGTCAAAAACAAAAGAGTCTGTAGTAATCTGTAGCTAACACAACTTCTGGAACCCCAAAAATTCTAAAATAAATTGCTGGACGTGACTAATTTATATATTAATAATCTTCAAAAAGAATTAACTAAATAGCACTTTCCAAATAAAAATGAACAGCAATTCTCGTGAGCGCTAAAGTTTCTGTTTTTTTACAGCAAGATCAAAAAGACTTTCCCCAAGTCTTCCCAACGGTTCTACTTGGCACAAACACTAATTAAACACAAAAAACACAACCAAAACAGAGGCTAGATAAATTATTTATTACTAAACAGGGACAAAAGGCAAGGAATAAAAATAAAATTGGGTTGCCTCCCAACAAGCGCTATCGTTTAACGCCCCTAGCTAGGCATAAAAGCGAAGATAGATCTAGGTATTGCCATCTTTGGTGGGCAATTCTTCAATAAGACACCTATAGCTTTTAGGAGTTTCTTTCTTTTTATTAATTATCAAACTCCTAGGCACGAAATCAATAAAATCATTTGTATCAAAAGGTTCCTTAAGGATAGTGAGAAAATAGGGGCGAACACTTATGGATTTGAGGTCCGCATTTTCCTTACTAGAAGTTTCACCCTTATTTTTAGGAACATACATCAATTTAGTAATCTTAGCATTAGGAGGAGTGTTTTTCTTGGAAGAAAAGGCAGACCCAAGGTTGGTAATAATATCCTCAATTTTATCAATTCTAGTGGAATCTTGATCTATCTTTTCATTAACCATAGGTCCCTTTTCTGTAAAACTTTTAAGAGCAACTCCTACCTTAGATCTGTATTGGGTAATTTGGTTATGTATCTTTCTATCCAAATTTTCAATCAACTATATAGTGGCAACTTTATTTTCAATAATTTCAAGCCGTTGCATCACGTGTTCCAAATTTAAAATAGTTCCATTAACCAAAAGAGGTGGTGGGCCAAACAAATCTATCATAGCATTATAAGAATCAAAAGTATGACTACCCAAGAAATTTCCTCCGCTAATGGTATCAAGAATATATCCGTTCCAAGGAGTGATGCCTACATAAAAATTGCGAAGAATAACAGAAGTAGATTGCTTCCTAGTAGATCTATTTTGCACATTGCAAATTCTGTACCAAGCATCTTTTAGATTTTGTCCATCCCTTTGTTTAAAATTAAGAACTTCATTCTCGGGAGACAAAGGAGTAGATAAAGGACTAGCCATAATGACAAGGCAAGCAATCCAACACACGAGAAAACAAGAAATGGGCAAAAAGGCAAATAGAAAAATAGAAGGGGAACGGAGAAGAGAGGGCGAATAAAACGGCAAGGGTGAAGTGGGGGAGAGGAAAACGAGAGGCAAATGGCAAATAATGTAATGCGAGGGATAAGAGTTTGTGATGGGTACTTGGTATGTCTTGACTTGAATTGGCTTGGTGCGAATCTCCCCGGCAACAGTGCCAGAAATGGCTCGTTTTCGGAGTCCAATCTTGACTTGACTTGGTGCGAATCTCCCCGGCAACGGCACCAGAAATCCTTCTTGCTACCTCTTGAGCACTGCGTTGGTTTTCCCTTGAAGAGGAAAGGGTGATGCAGTAAAGTAGCGTAAGTATTTCCCTCGGTTTTTGAGAACCAAGGTATCAATCCAGTAGGAGATCACGCTCAAGTCCCACACACCCACAAACAAATAAGAACCTCGCAACCAACGCGATAAAGGGGTTCTCATTCCCTTCACGGTCACTTACGAGAGTGAGATCTGATACATATGATAAGATAATATTTTTGGTATTTTTATGATAAAGAGAAATAAAGATGCAAAGTAAAATAAAAGGGCAATAGAAATAACTAAGTATTGGAAGATTAATATGATGGAAGATAGACCGGGGGCCATAGGTTTCACTAGTGGCTTATCTCAAGAGCATAAGTATTATAGTGGGTAAACGAATTATTGTCGAGCAATTGATAGAATTGAGCATAGTTATGAGAATATCTAGGTATGATCATGTATATAGGCATCACGTCCGTGACAAGTAGACCAAAACAATTCTGCATCTACTACTATTACTCCACACATCGACCGCTATCCAGCATGCATCTAGAGTATTAAGTTCATAAGAACAGAGTAATGCTTTAAGGAAGATGACATGATGTAGAGGGATAAACTCATGCAATATGATATAAACCCCATCTTTTTATCCTCGATGGCAACAATACAATACGTGTCGGTTCCCTTTATGTTACTGGGATCGAGCACCACAAGATTGAACCCAAAGATAAGCACTTCTCCCATTGCAAGAAAGATCAATCTAGTAGGCAAAACCAAACTGATAATTCGAAGAGACTTGCAAAAATAAACCAATCATACATAAAAGAATTCAAAGGAGAATCAAATATTGTTCATAGATAATCTGAATCATAAACCCACAATTCATCAAATCTCGACAAACACACTGCAAAACAAGATTACATCGAATAGATATCCAAGAAGATCGAGGAGAACTTTGTATTGAGATCCAAAGAGAGAGAAGAAGCCATCTAGCTAATAACTATGGACCCGAAGGTCTGAAGTAAACTACTCACACATCACCGGAGAGGCCATAAAGTTAATGTAGAGGCCCTCCGTGATCGATGCCCCCTCCGGTAGAGCTCCAGAAAAGGCCCCGAGATGGGATCTCTCAGGTACAGAAGGTTGCGGTGGTGGAATTAGGTTTCCGTGGTGCCCCTGGATGTTTGGGGGTACGTGGATATATATAGGAGGAAGAATTACGTCGGTGGAGCAATGAGGGGCCCAGGAGGGTGGAGGGCGCGCCCAGGGTGGTAGGCGCGCCCCCTGCCTCGTGCCCTCCTCGGTCGTTTCTTGACGCACATGCCAAGTCTCCTGGATCACGTTTGTGGAGAAAATCACGTTCTCGAAGGTTTCATTCCATTTGGACTCCATTTGATATTCCTTTTCTTCGAAACCCTAAAATAGGCAAAAATAATAGCAATTTGGGTTGGGCCTCCGGTTAGTAGGTTAGTCCCAAAAATGATATAAAAGTGTAAAATAAAGCCCATTAACATCCAAAATAGATAATATAATAGCATGGAGCAATCAAAAAATATAGATATGTTGGAGACGTATCAAGGAGGAGACGAACAAGTGGTTTGGCGCTAGGCATAGAATCTCCAAAGTCTGGCCGCGTTCCAGGGGTTCGACTCGAGGCGATTGGCTGATGCATCATGAAGATGATACGCTCCTCCGGTGAGAACTTCGTCAATTATGAAGGGACCCTCCCATTTGGGCTTGAGTTTGTCCTTTTTCTTCTCCGGCAGGCGTAGAACCAGTTCGCCAATGTTGTAAGTCTTGGCTCGTACTTCTCTGCTTTGATATCTTCGAGCCTGTTGTTGGTAAAATGCTAACGGGCTTTTGCGACATCACGTTCCTCCTCCAGGGCATCTAGGCCATCCTGCAAATCAAGCTCGGCTTCTCTCTCTTCGTACATACGCACTCAAGGTGAGTCGTGAATAATATCGCAGGGCAATACAGCCTCTGCGCCATACACCATGAAGAAAGGTGTGTATCCGGTAGTGCGGTTGGGCGTGGTCCATAGCCCCCGGAGTACGAAGTCGAGCTCCTCGACCCAGTTCTTGTCTGATTCTTTCAAATACCACACTAGTATGGGCTTGATGCCGCTCATAATAAGACTGTTGGCTCGTTCGACTTGACTGTTGGTTTGTGGGTGGTAGACGGAGGCGTAATCGAGTTTAATACCCAGATTAGTACACCAGGTTTTTACCTCGTCGGCTGTGAAATTGGAGCCGTTGTTAGTGATGATGCTGTGTGGGACACCATAACGGTGCACAACACCGGATATGAAGTCTATCACTGGGCCGGACTCAGCCGTTTTAACCGTCTTAGCCTCTATCCACTTAGTGAATTTGTCCACCATAACCAGCAGATATTTTTTCTTGTGGCTTCCCCCTTTAAGGGGTCCAACCATATCGAGTCCCCAGATCGCAAAAGGCCAAGTGATGGGGATTGTTTGTAAGGCGGTGGGGGGCATATGGCTTTGATTGGCAAAGAGTTGGCATCCGACGCAACGTTGGACAAGGTCCTGTGCATCTGCTCGGGCCGTCAGCCAATAAAAACATGTACGGAAGGCCTTGCTAACAAGGGACCGAGCTGCGGCGTGGTGACCGCCGAGTCCGGCATGAATTTCAGCCAAGAGCAGTTGCCCCTCTTCCTCGGATATACATCGTTGAAGGACTCCGGTGGCGCTTTTCTTGTAGAGCTCTCCATCATGAACCTTGTAGACCTTTGAACACCGGACAATGCAGCGGCCCTCATTCTGGTCCTCGGGAAGCTCTTTCCTGTTGAGGTAGGCCAGGAAGGGTTCGGTCCATGGGGCAATGACTGCCATGATGAGATGCGCCGACGGTGTTATTTCGATGGCTGAGCCCCCGATGACGTCGGTGTTTCCGGGATCTTGGATTATGTTTGGTTCCGGACTAGTATTGCCATTTTCCCCCTGCCACACCACGGATGGCTTAAAGAGCCTTTCCAGGAAAATATTAGGTGGGACGGGGTCGCGCTTAGCGCCGATACGAGCAAGAACATCCGTCGCTTGATTACTTTCTCGAGCCACATGATGGAACTCGAGCCCCTCGAACCGGGCCGACATTTTTATGACTGCGTTACGATACACTGCCATCTTCGGATCTTTAGCGTCGAAATCTCCATTTATTTGCAAGGTTGGAGTCCCCGCCTACTTCTAGGCGTTGTATGCCCATGGAGACAGCCATCCAGAGACCATGTAATAAGGCCTCATATTCGGCTGCGTTATTGGAGTCTGTGTATAGTATTTGGAAACGTACTGGACGATGTCTCTAGTAGGGGACGTTAAAATGACGCCCACCCCTAACCCTGCCAGCATTTTGGAGTCGCCGAAGTACATGACCCAATTGGAGTATGTGCCGTACTCTTTAGGGAGTTCGGCCTCTGTCCATTCGGCGACGAAGTCGGCCAGTACTTGGGATTTGATAGCTCAACGTGGTTTATATGTAATGTCAAATGGGAGGAGTTCGATGGCCCATTTGGCAATCTGGCCCGTAGCATCGCGGTTGTTTATAATGTCATTGAGTGGTACTTCGGAGGCCACCGTGATGGAACACTCCTGGAAGTAGTGACGGAGCTTTCGCGATGCCATGAAGACCGCATATGCTTTTTTTTGATAATGAGGGTACCGGGATTTGCATGGTGTAAGGACAGTAGATACGTAGTATACTGGCTTCTGAAGCGGGAATTTATGTCCGTCCTGTTCTCGTTCAACGACGAGTACGGCGCTCACCACCTGGTGTGTTGCCGATATGTATAATAACATCGGTTCGCCGGCGTTTGGTGCGGCCATGATTGGATTGCTCGCAAGAAGGGTTTTTATTTCCTCCAGTCCGGCTGTTGCCGCGTCCGTCCACTCGAAGTGGTCAGTTCGCCGGCAATAGAGTGGTAGTGCCTTTTCTCCCAATCTGGAGATAAAGCGGCTTAGAGCTGGTACGCAACCCGCAAGCTTTTGAACTTGTTTAAGGTCTGTTGGCTTAGCCAATTGTGACAAAGCTCGGATTTTGGCTGGGCTTGCCTCGATTCCTCTATTGGAAATGATGAAGCCCAGCAGTTTTCCAGCGGGGACGCCGAAGACACACTTTTCCGGGTTGAGCTTAATGTCATACACCCGGAGGTTGTCGAATGTAAGACGTAAGTCGTCTATTAGTGTTTCGACATGCCTGGTTTTGATGATGATGTCATCGACGTAAGCTTCTACTGTTTTGCCGATCTGTTTCTCCAGGCATGTTTGAATCATGCATTGGTATGTGGCGTCGGCGTTCTTGAGCCCAAAGGGCATGGTGTTGAAGCAGAATGGCCCATATGGGGTGATAAATGTTGTTGCGGCTTGATCGGACTCCTTCATTTTGATTTGATGGTATCCGGAATATGCATCGAGGAAACACAGTGAGTCGTGTCCTGCGGTGGCGTCGATGATTTGATAAATGCGGGGGAGGGGAAGGGATCCTTAGGGCAAGCCTTATTGAGGTCTTTGAAATCGACGCACAGGCGCCAGGATTTGTCCTTCTTTGGTACCATCACCAGGTTTTCCAGCCAGTCCGGGTGTTTGATTTCTCTAATGAATCCGGCCTTGATGAGTTTGGCCAGCTCCTCCCCCATGGCTTGTCGCTTGGGTTCGGCAAAGCGCCGCAGTGATTGCTTGACCGGTTTAAACCCCTTTAATATATTGAGGCTATGTTCGGCCAGCTCGCGTGGGATCCCTGGCATATCTGAAGGGTGCCAGGCGAATATGTCCCAGTTTTCACGCAGGAATTCTCGTAGTGCGGTGTCAACTGTTGGGTTCATTTGAGCTCTGATAGATGCTATCTTCTTGGGGTCCGTTGGGTGGACTTGGAATTTGACTATTTCTTTTGCTGGTTTAAAGGATGTGGATTTAGGGCGTTTGTCGAGGATCACGTCGTCCCTGTCCATCGTGGAGCGTAGTGCGGTTAATTCGTCGGCCGCGAGGGCTTCGGATAGCTCCTCCAGGGCCAGGGATGCGGTTTTGTTTTCAGCGCGGAGTGCTATGTCCGGATCACTGACGAGAGTGATTATACCATTTGATCCAGGCATTTTGAGCTTCATATACCCGTAATGGGGTATGGCCTGAAAGCGTGAAAAAGCATCCCGCCCCAACAGGACGTGATATCCACTCCTGAAAGGGGCCACTTGGAAAGTCATTTCTTTGGACTGATAGTTCTCCGACGTGCCGAATACTACGTCAAGTGTGATTTTGTCCGCGCACCGCGCCTCCCGACTAGGAATAATTCCTCGGAAGGTTGTGTTACTTTGCACGATGTGGCTCCTGTCTATTTCCATTTTATGGAGTGTGTCCTCATAAATGAGGTTTAGTCTGCTGCCGCCGTCCATGAGGACCTTGGTAAGTCGAAACCCATCCATGATGGGACTAAGGACTAACGCGTTTGGCGCTCGTACTGTTCTATACTTTGGTTCATCACCGGTGTTGAATGTTATAGCCGTGTCGTTCCAGGTGTTTATCACAGCAATTTGGCAGACTTCGGCGAGCTCGCAAAGCGCCCTTTTGCGCTTGTTGTTTGGAGCGAATGTCTCAAAGACCGTCAATACTCTTGAGTTATCGTCCCCTGGGGGATGCCGTCCTGGGTCGTCCTTGATAAGGATGTCCTCGCCGCTCTTGGCTACCTGTCGTAGTATTCAACATGCTCTAAGGCTGTGGGTTGCCACGGTATCTGGTGTTGTATGTATTTTGCATGGGCCATCGAGCCACCCCACCAGAACGGTGCCGTTCCGCATAGCGGTTTTGTGTTTCTTGACTGTTGGACTGGGCGTGCCGTGAGGGTGCGCCCTTTTCGCCTGTAGGGGGAGTTGAGTTGGGACTGACGGTTCCTAGCGAGCTACCTGAGTTTTCCAGGTGCTCTCCATCGTGCTGTACTTTTGTACGATGGTTACTAAGTCAGCGAATTTCAGTATGCGGCGGCGATTGATGGCGTTGAGGATTCCTTCGTCCACGCAATTGTTGCAGAACGTGATATTGCGTCCTCGTCACGGCAATCTTTTACCTTGTCCTTGACAAGGAGGAATGTGGCCCAGAAATGGTGGACCGTTTCCTGAGACTGTTGTTTTATGCTCATGAGAGCGTGTATATCCGGGTGGGTGGGTGGAATTAAATCCGAACCCCGACTTGACCGGTTATCCGGAGTCTGACGACCTTCCGGGCTTAACAGTCCATGTTCCGGAATATCTTCTGATTGTTTAGGACCGCCGTCCGATGCTATGTTCGGAGGGCTGGTCGCGTCCTTTCGCGGGTGAGTATCCGGCTCTTCCTGACCGGCGATCCGAACATATCCATATTCGGTATAGAAGAAGACTCGTTGTCCTGTTCCATGACTACCGCAATCTGGTGAGTGACTGGTAGGGTATCGATTTCTCCTTGATCGGTTTTATGCCCAATCCGATCGTAGTCTGTGGCTATTCCCGAAGCGGCGATGCGATCTAGGAGTTCGTTCAAAGACGAAAACTCCATTGGATCCATCTGCTTGGAGTTCCCGGAGTTGAGGCGAAGGGGGTTTTTCGATGGCCCGAGAGGTCATCATCGGCTCAACGGCCGAACGGGCGATCATAGTAAAGCCGCCCAGCCGGAGGGTTTGGCCTGGGGCCAGAGCTCCCCCGGAGGTGATGTTGTCTTTAAGGACAAGGCGAGCCATCGAACCTTTCGTCGACGGCATAGTGGAACTCTCAATGAAAGCACCAATGTCGGTGTTAAAACCTGCGGATCTCGGTTAGGGGGTCCCGAACTGTGCGTCTAGGATCGATGGTAACAGGAGACGGGGGACACGATGTTTACCCAGGTTCAGGCCCTCTCTATGGAGGTAATACCATACGTCCTGCTTGATTGATATTGATGAATATGAGTGTTACAAGAGTTGATCTACCACAAGATCGTAATGGCTAAACCCTAGAAGTCTAGCTTGTATGACCATGGTAATGAGTATATCCTTTCTGGACTAACCCCTCCGGTTTATATAGACACCGGGTGGGGAATCTAGGGTTACATAGAGTGGGTTGCATAAGAAGGAAACTTCATAGTCGGTCGCCAAGCTTGCCTTCCACGCCAAGGAGAGTCCAATCCGGACATGGGTACAGTCTTCGGCCTTCATGTCTTCACAGCCCATCAGTCCGGCCCATGGATAACAGGTTGGACGCCCGAGGACCCCTTAATCTAGGACTCCCTCAACCGCGTCCCAATCTTTTGCTAGCCTTCATTTTGCACTAAGTATGATAACTACTTGTGCATCTAAAAACCTTTAACCCAGTTTTGCCACATGAGTCCACTATATCTACCTATATACGGTATTCTTTTGCCGTTCTAAGAAAATTTGCATGTGCCATCTTTAATTTTCAAAATAAACTTTTCTTTTGTGTGTTTGTTTCGCTCGCGGAGCAGTGAGGGGTGGCTAATATTTTCCATACTAGATGTGTTATTCTCAAGACGAGTGTTTATTCACTTGTCATTGCATGAGAGTAAGGCAAAGGTATTAGGGATGCCCAGTCCCGAAATGCAAAAAAAATGAATTTACTTTATGTTGTCAAATAATAAATTCCTTGGAAAGTGTTGGTATGGAGGGCACTCGTGGATACGGTTAGCCATGTAAAGTGAAAGTATGGTGGAAAAAGGAATAAACTTTATTTTCTGTTTGGGGACCGCCTATGATATATCTATGCATGGAAAGTATTGGGAACTATAAGTCGTTTTCGTTGGTGGGATGGATACACCTCTCAAAATGTTTTTATCTCTAAGTTTGTCGATTTGAGCTATGGCACCTCTACAAATCCTTGCTTCCCTCTGCGAAGGGCCTTTATTTTACTTTATGCAATTTTTATTTTTGAATTTGAGTCTCCATCTTCTCTTATAAAAGCACCAACTAGGAGGCAATATGATCGTACTTAAGTATTGGGTGTAGCTAATATTCGAGTGTGTTTCATGAATGGATCAATGTTTGAGCATGATGGGCTTGAGATAGCTTATTTTAGCGTTGATATTTTGAAAGACGGTCCCTTTTTGGTATGCTTGAGTATCTAAATTATCATGTCAAAACTAGACTATTGCTTTGAACAACTAAAAGTCCAATTGTCCATGTTATAAAGAAAAGAATATGATATAACATGATAGGCAGCATTGCACATCAAAAATTCTGTTTTTATCACTTACCTACTCGAGGAAGAGTAGGACTTAAGCTTGGGGATGCTGATACGTCTCCAATGTATCTATAATATTTGATTATTCCATGCTGTTATATTATCAATCTTGGATGTTTTATAATCATTTTATAGTCATTTTATATCATTTTGGTACTAACTTATTGACATAGTGCCAAGTGCCAGTTCCTGTTTTTTCCGTGTTTTTTATATCGCGGAAAATGAATATCAGACGGAGTCCAAATGCCACGAAACTTTACAGAGAATTTTTATGGGCTAAAAGGAACACAACGGGCCCTGGCTACGTCTGGGGGGTGCTCGATGGCACAACCCACCAGGGCGCGCCAAGAGGCCCAGGCACGCCCTGGTGGGTTGTGCCGACCTCGGGTGCCCCCCGGACCGCCTCTTTGCTCTATAAATACCCAAAATTCCTAGAACCCTAGGGGAATTGACGAAATATTCATCCAGCCGCCGCAGAGTCCAGAACCACCAGATCCAATCTAGACACCATCTCAGATGGGGTTCACCACCTCCATTGGTGCCTCTCTGATGATGTGTGAGTAGTTCTTTGTAGATCTTCGGGTCCGTAGTTAGTAGCTAGATGGCTTCATCTCTCTCTCTCTCTCTCTTGATCCTCAATACAATGGTCTCTTGGAGATCCATATGATGTAACTCTTTTGCGGTGTTTTTGTTGGGATCCGATGAACTTTGAGTTTATGATCAGATCTATCTTTTTATATCCATGGAAGTTATTTGAGTTTCTTTCATCTCTTATATTCATGATTGCTTATAGCCTCGTATTTCTTCTCCGATATTTGGGTTTTGTTTGGCCAACTTGATCTATTTATCTTGCAATGGGAAGAGGTGCTTTGTAGTGGGTTCAATCTTACGGTGCTTGATCCCAGTGACAGAAAGGGAAACGACACGTATGTATCGTTGCTACTAAGGATAAAACGATGGGGTCTATCTCTACATAGATAGATCTTGTCTACATCATTTCATCATTATTATTGCATTACTCCGTTTCTCCATGAACTTAATACACTAGATGCATGCTGGATAGTGGCCGATGTGTGTAGTAATAGTAGTAGATGCAGGAAGGAGTCGGTCTACTAATCTTGGACGTGATGGCTATATAATAATCATTGCCTGGATATCATCATAATTATTTTAAGTTCTATCAATTGCCCAACAGTAATTTGTTTACCCACCGTTTGCTATTTTTCTCGAGAGAAGCCACTAGTGAAACCTACGGCCCCCGGGTCTTCTTTCTCATATATTTGCCTTTGCGATCTACTTTTATTTGCTTCTATTTTTAGATCTACTAAACCAAAAACCCAAAAATACTTTGCTGCAATTTTCTCTTATTTATTTTATTTGACGTTCGATCTATCAATCTACTACAAATTTATCTCACGTTCGTTTGCCTATCTTGAGGCGCCGTACCCCGAAAGGGATTGACAACCCCTTTAACACGTCGGGTTGCGAGGATTTGTTATCTGTGTGCCTTTTTACGTTGTGTTGCTTGGTTCTCCTACTGGTTCAATAACCTTGGTTTCATATTTGAGGGGAATACCTATCGACCCCATGCTGCATCATCCCTTCCTCTTTGGGGCAATACCGACGTAGCTTCAAGCGACATCAGAGATGGCCTTGCCGGAGTTATTCAGCTGTTCTCAAAGAAGATACAGGTAAAATTTGACACAAGTTTGCATGGTCGTATGCCAGTAACCCCCGAGACTTGAAACGGTGAAGCAAGCCGATTTAAGGATCGATAATTTTGTGCAGGTTCTGCAAGAAAAGCACACTATGCTGGCTCAGGAGCTGAACACAAACCAGACGCAACTGAGTGCAGTTACCACCGAACTAGCAGTTTTGAAAGAGACCGCAAAGGGCGGGTCGAGGGACAAAAAACTTGAGGAGGAAAAGGACAAACAGTCCGAAGAGATAGAGAGCTTGAAGTCTCAGCTATCAGCCGCTCAGAAGGAAAATGAAAAGCTGAAGGGCGGCATGTTCGGTATGTCTTCCTCTCATGTTTAGAACCACCATAGGTACTTCACGTCTAATCGATAATGCGGAATACCATGAATTTGTTACGGCAAGTCTGTTAACTGGTCGACTAGAGGAGGAAGTGTCCGGGTTTCAAGGCGACGTGCTAAAGGAGTTATCCGCCATGCATGCTCGGTCCCGGAAGGCCATGAGGAGTATGGTGAAGGCGTTATGGCCATTTGATACCCCTCCGGAAAGTATGGAAGCCCTGGCAAACCTGTTCAAAGGTGCTCGGCGCCGGTTCGAGCTATGGAAGACATCTGCCTGCCATGAAGGCGCACGGGAAGCCTGGGCCATGATGAAGACACGCTTATGGAAACTGGATCCGAATCATATGGCCCGAGTAGGACCATAGGGACCAGGCGGGAAGGAAATCCCATTAAATTTAGTCCATGATCAAGTAATGCTCGCTGCGAAATATTCGCAGGAAGACTGTAGATTAGACAGCCTTATAGACGACATAGAGAAGGAATAGGTTTTGAGCTTAATGTATGGATGCACATTTATGATAAGCCTATGGCTTTGATCCGAACATGTGAAATGATTTTTTCATCGCAGACTTTTGGCTTTAACCTCCAAACCAATAATGGTGATGTGTTTCTGGAAACGTACGACAAGAGGAAGTATCCTTCCAGAAACCAGGCAACCCAGTCATAGTGCTCAAATAGACAAAAAAAATCGAGTTCGGGATGTATGTTATATTACGTATGTAAGAAACATCTTCCAAGGAAAATAGTACTGTTAAAGGTTCCTTTCCTTGGGTCGTCATGTTATACGTGCTGAGATGTGTGGTTCATAGTACGAAAAAACCGTCTCGAAATGCTTTGAAGATGATTGCAATACAGTGATAGTTTGCCGACCAATTATTCCCTTAAGAACGCTAGCTTTCGGCTTCACCCGTATGAGGTACATGTCCGAATGACCCGGTTGTAACAATCGCAGAGGTGCTCCCTTTATGCCCTAGCCGAACAATCTGGAATGTAGGGCATAAGCACAAGAGCGAGGCAACCCAGCTTGGCAAAAAACTTAAGTCATAGAGGTGCATATAATGGCAAGAAAGGATGTATATCCGCAAACGGCACATGTATTGTGAGCTCTAGGCTTGATATAATAATAAGCTTCTATTTATAGAAGCCCCCAGTCGTGGCTGATACGTCTCCAACGTATCTATAATTTTTTATTGTTCTGTCCTATTATATTATCTATTTTGGATGTTATTGGGCTTATTTTTACACTTTTATATTATTTTTGGGACTAACCTATTAACCGGAGGCCCGGCCCAAATTGTTGTTTTCTTGCCTATTTCAGTGTTTCGAAGAAAGGGAATATTGAATGGAGTCCAAACGAAATGAAACCTTCGGAAAAGTTATTTTTGGAATGGAAGCAATCCAGAAGACTTGGAGTATATGTCAGGCAAGCAACGAGGCAGCCACGAGGCAGGGGGGCGTGCCCACCCCCCTGGGCGCGCCCCCACCCTCGTAAGCCCCTCATTGCTCCACCGACATACTTCTCCCTCCTATATACTCCCTCTGTTCCGTATTATTTGTCGTTGGGCATTCACAGTTCAACTTCTGTCACGTTCATTCTCTTTTTGACTTTCCAACTTTACCCCTCCTTCGCCGCTGTCGCCGCAGCTCCCACTCATTCGCTCGCTATCTCCCTCTTCCTTTCCTTGTCGCCGCCCTCTCCCTCTCTTCTCTGTCGCTGCAGCTCCGCCGCAGCTACGTCGGCCGCAGCTCCTTCGCCCCACCCCGTACGCCTCCTGCACGACCTCGCCGCGCTTGAGCTCGCGGCCCTATCTGCCCGCACCGCCGCCTCCCTGGGGGGCGCAGCCGGCCTGCCGCAAGTACACCTACGCTGTCGCCTCCCTGGGGGCCGCAAGGCGAAGTGGATGGCCGAGGAGAAGGCTCGCGGCGAGGGCCGGGCGCCCAAGTGTGAGGCAGAGCTCGCCTCCCCAAACGATGGCGGCTTCGACCTGAGAGGCCTAGTCCGAGCCGGCGCCGCCGCCAAGGCCAAGACCGAGTGAGGCGCCGAGGAAGCTAGCGAGGATGACAAGAAGAAGCCGGCGAGGAAGGGCATCCAGATCGAGGAGATCCCGCCGGCTGTGACGTCCAGATCAAGCCGATTTTTTAGGTGTTTGGCCCCAATCTGAATGAAATGTGGGATTTCCAGTACCCCAGTAGCACACTCCAGTACTGTACTCCGGTAGCTTAAATGGAACTTGACTGTTTTGGGTTTTCCAGTAGCTTAATGATCTCTGCATCACCACAAAAGTGCAGATACAAAGCCAGATGATTTGCTTAATGATCTCTAGAGTATATTGAACCTTTTGTGAGTAAGCCAGATGGTTTGCTTTTGCTATCTTGTTAGGTGAGTAAACTGGATTTAAATGAAAGTCAGTGTTCTTGAACTACTCCAGTTAGCTTGCTGATGCTTTCAGCAATCTTGGTGTTTAAATTTGACTTGGTGTAGTAATCTTGGAGCTTAGTGTTCCAGTTAATTTAACACTTGTAGTAGTATAGCACTTGCAATAGTATAGCACTTGCAGTAGTATGGCACTTGCAGTAGTGTGTGACAGCAGTAGTTTAGTACAAGTTTTAGTTAATTAGCTGGACTAAACAAGATGCTTGGTGATCTGCAGGAGTAGGACAAGCAAATCTACTTGAATATTTGTTTACTGAAAGTAAATGAACATTTTACTGCTAGTGTACTGATAGTGTAATCTAGCTATTGTACTGATATTTCTGTTTCTTTGAACATTTTACTATCAATAAAAATGATGTACTGCTAGTGTACTGCTGCTTTCAGTTAATTCAAATTAGCTAAAACCTTTTACTGTCAAATAGTGCTAATGTTTACTCTATGAAATAAACTACTCCATGTGAAATAAACCTTGCTAGGTGAATCTTGTTTGCATTAGGAGTAGTTGCTGGAAATTTACTGAATTTTGTTTCCAATAGATGCACTGCATTTCACAGAAAGAGTACTCAAGTGCATCACCACAAAAGTGCAGATACAAAGCCAGATTGCAGTAGCTTAAATTAGAACTTCACTATTTTGGAATTTCCGGTAGCTTAACATTATTGTTATCTGCTTTGCTGAATTTAACTGTAGTAAATTAGTGTAAATCGAAGATTGCTGGAGTATGTATTGGCAAAAGGCAAGAGGCTCAAGATCTTGTTTAGTTAATTAGGAGTAGTGTACTACTGCTGTAGTTTCTCCATCTGGAGTACAACTCCTCTTCTCTTCTCTTCTTCAGTTAATTAGGAGTAGTTTTAGAGGTAACTAACTGAAACTTTTTACATGTTGACAACAGTAGCATGTGGACCTATCATGGTGATTTCATATCAAAATAGAGGAGTACTCCTGTTCATTTGGAGAACTCATACAACAATTGATATGCATCAAACTTGGGATCAACAGTAGCATGTGGCCTTATCATTCTGGTTTTTGGATGATTTAGTTAATCAAATTTCTCAATTGAGGAACACCTGTACTTGTCATTCTAGTTTTGGGATCAATAGTATCATATGGACTTATCATTCTTGTTTCTGGATGATTTAGTTAATCAATTTGACATCAATTGACCTGGTTTATGGATCCATTGCAGATTCTCTGCGCTGTCCGAGATGAGAAGAGGAGCAACAAGAATCAAGCACAATACAGAGAGGAGAGGAGCAACAGAAGTGGACAGCGCAGTGGCTGACCTCGGGCTCTTGATTGGAGTGGGGGGAGGCAGCCGGCGAGGGATCTGTGGCCAGCGGGGAAGGATCTGAAGCTGCGGCGGAGCAGGCAACCGGCAAGGGAGCTGCGGACCGCGGCGGGGAAGGGCGGCCGGCGAGGGAGCTGCGGACCGCCACGGGGAAGGGCAGCCGGTGAGGGAGCTTTGGGCCGCGATGGGGAAGGGCGGCCGGTGTGGGAGCTTCCGACCGCGGCGGGGAAGGACGCCGGAGACGCGAACGGTGGAGGAGCCTGGCGGAAGGGAGGAGCGACGGCGGAGAAGCCTGGCGAGGGGAGGAGCGATGGAGTAAGACGCCTCCAGATCAATTTCAAAACGGGGGTACTTTCGTAATTTCACACCATTTCACCTGGTCGGAACAGAACCTCCAGTGAAAAATAATACGGAACAGAGGGAGTATATCCATATACCCCCCAAACATCCAAGAGCAGAATAGATCGGGAGTTCCGCGGCCAGAAGCCTCCGTAGCCACCGAAAATCAATCTAGACCCGTTCTAGCACCCTGCCGGAGGGGGGAATCCCTCTCCGGTGGCCATCTTCATCATCCCGACGCTCTTCATGACGAGGAGGGAGTAGTTCACGAGGTAGCCACGAGAGCATTGTCCATTAGAGCATTGTCTCGTGGCTACTCTCCTGCCTCGTGGCTACCTCCATTAGAGCATTGTCCCAGTGAGGAAAGGATGATGGAGACTATGATTCCCCCATAAGTCGGGATGCGACTCCGGACAAAAAAAGAGAAAGGCCATAAAAAATAAGAAGGCCCAAAAAACAAAAAAAATGAAAAAAATTAGATAAAAAGAGAGAAGGGACAATGCTACTATCCTTTTACCACACTTGTGCTTCAAAGTAGCACCATGATCTTCATGATAGAGAGTCTCCTATGTTGTCACTTTCATATACTAGTGGGAATTTTTCATTATAGAACTTGGCTTCTATATTCCAATGATGGGCTTCCTCAAAATGCCCTAGGTCTTCGTGAGCAAGCGAGTTGGATGCACACCCACTTAGTTTCTTTTTGAGCTTTCATACACTTATAGCTCTAGTGCATCCGTTGCATGGCAATCCCTACTCACTCACATTGATATCTATTGATGGGCATCTACATAGCCCGTTGATACGCCTAGTTGATGTGAGACTATCTTCTCCTTTTTGTCTTCTCCACAACCACCATTCTATTCCACCTATAGTGATATGTCCACGGCTCACGCTCATGTATTGCGTGAAGATTGAAAAAGTTTGAGAACATCAAAAGTATGAATTGATTGGCTTGTCATCGGGGTTGTGCATGATTTAAATACTTTGTGTGGTGAAGATGGAGCATAGCCAGACTATATGATTTTGTATGGATAGCTTGCTTTGGCCATGTTATTTTGAGAAGACATGATTGCTTTATTAGTATGCTTGAAGTATTATTATTTTTATGTCAATATTAAACTTTTGTCTTGAATCTTATGGATCTAAACATTCATGCCACAATAAAGAGAATTACTTAGAGAAATATTCTAGAAAGCATTCGACATCAAAAATTCTGTTTTTATCTTTTACCTACTCGAGGACGAGCAGGAATTAAGCTTCGGGATGCTTGATACGTCTCCAACGTATCTATAATTTTTGATTGTTCCATGCTATTATATTATCTATTTTGGATGTTATTGGGCTTATTTTTACACTTTTATATTATTTTGGGGACTAACCTATTAACCAGAGGCCCGGCCCAAATTGTTGTTTTCTTGCGTATTTCAGTGTTTCGAAGAAAAGGAATATCAAACGGAGTCCAAATGGAATGAAACCTTCGGGAAAGTTATTTTCGGAACGGAAGCAATCCAGAAGACTTGGAGTATACATCAGGCAAGCAACGAGGTAGCCACGAGGCAGGGGGCGCGCCCACCCCCCTGGGCGCGCCCCTCACCCTCGTGGGCCCCTTGTTGCTCCACCGACGTACTTCTACCTCCTATATATATCCATATACCCCCCAAACATCCGAGAGTAGAATAGATCGGGAGTTCCGCCGCCAGAAGCCTCCGTAGCCACCGAAAACCAATCTAGACCCATTCTGGCACCCTGCCGGAGGGGGGAATCCCTCTCCGGTGGCCATCTTTATCATCTCGGTGCTCTCCATGACGAGGAGGGAGTAGTTCTCCCTCGGGGCTGATGGTATGTACTAGTAGCTATGTGTTTGATCTCTTTCTCTCTCGTGTTCTTAAGGTGGTACGATCTTGATGTATTGCGAGCTTTGCTATTATAGTTGGATCTTATGATGTTTCTCCCCCTCTACTCTCTTGTGATGAATTGAGTTTTCCCTTTGAAGTTGTCTTATCGGATCGAGTCTTTAAGGATTTGAGAACACTTGATGTATGTCTTGCATGTGCTTATCTGTGGTGACGATGGGATATCACACGATCCACTTGATGTATGTTTCGGTGATCAACTTGCGAGTTCCCTCGTGAACTTATGCATAGGGGTTGGCACACGTTTTCTTCTTGACTCTCCGGTAGAAACTTTGGGTCACTCTTTGAAGTTCTTTGTGTTGGTTGAATAGATGAATCTGAGATTGTGTGATGCATATCATATAATCATACCCATGGATACTTGAGGTGACATTGGAGTATCTATGTGACATTAGGGTTTTGGTTGATTTGTGTCTTAAGGTGTTATTCTAGTACGAACTCTATGATAGATTGAACGGAAAGAATAGCTTCGTGTCATTTCACTACGGACTCTTGAATAGATCGATCAGAAAGGATAACTTTGAGGTGGTTTCGTACCCTACCATAATCTCTTCATTTGTTCTCCGCTATTAGTTACTTTGGAGTGACTCTTTGTTGCATGTTGAGGGATATCTATATGATCCAATTATGTTATTATGTTGAGAGAACTTGCACTAGTGAAAGTATGAACCCTAGGCCTTGTTTCAACACATTGCAATACCGTTTGTGCTCACTTTTATCATTAGTTACATTGCTGTTTTTATATTTTCAGATTAAAAAAACCATTATCTACTATCCATATTGCACTTGTATCACCATCTCTTCGCCGAACTAGTGCACCTATACAATTTACCATTGTATTGGGTGTGTTGGGGACACAAGAGACTCTTTGTTATTTGGTTACAGGGTTGCTTGTGATAGACCATCTTCATCCTACGCCTCCCATGGATTGATAAACCTTAGGTCATCCACTTGAGGGAAATTTGCTACTGTCCTACAAACCTCTGCACTTGGAGGCTCAACAACGTCTACAAGAAGAATGTCGTGTAGTATACATCAAGCTCTTTTCTGGCGCCATTGCCGGGGAGGTTAGCGCTTGAAGGTATATCTTTAGATCTTGCAATCAAATCTTTTAGTTTCTTATTTTATCACTAGTTTAGTCTATAAAAGAAAACTACAAAAATTTGGAATTAAGGTTGCCTCATATGCTTAATCTTTTTAATGTCTTTCGTGAAAATAAGGATTCCGATAATTGTGCCAAAGTGTTAGAAGAAGAATGTATTAAAATGTTTGGCATTAAATCTTTGGATGATGAGCATGATTTCAATGTTATTAGTATGAGTTCTTTGAATATCCATGATGCTAATGATATGCAAGGCCACAATCTTGGGGATGCTATGTTTGATGAAGATGATATTTTTTGTCCCCCAGGTTTTGATAAGCAAATTTATTATGATGAAAGCATCCCTCCTATCTATGATAATTATTGTGATGACACATATGCTATAAAGAATAATGATATTCGTGAAACTCATCATCATGATTTTAACTTTCAATTGGATTATGCCTCACATGATAGTTATTTTGTTGAGTTTGCTCCCACTACTATTCAAGAGAAGAAATTTGCTTATGTGGAGAGTAATAAAAATTCTATGCTTGTAGATCATGAAAAGAATGCTTTATGTGATGCTTATATTGTTGAATTCAATCATGATTCTACTGAAAATTATTGTGTGGGAGGAATACATGCTTGTAGGAGTTGCAACAATATCAAGTTTCTTCTCTATGTGCTTAAAGTTTTAAAGTTATGCTTGTTTTGCCTTCCTATGCTAGTTAATTATTGTTCCCATAAATTGTTTGCTCACAAAATCCTTATGCATAGAAGTGGGTTAGACTTAAATGTGCTAGTCATATTCTTCATGATGCTCTCTTTATGTTACAATTCTTATCTTTTATGTGAGCATCATTGAAATCATCATGCCTAGCTAGGGGCGTTAAACGATAGCGCTTGTTGGGAGGCAACCCAACTTCTATTTTGTTCCTTGATTTTTGATTCTGTTTAGTAATAAATAATTCATCTAGCCTATGTTTAGATGTAGTTTTATCCTTTTAATTAGTGTTTGTGCCAAGTAGAACCTTTGGGAAGACTTGGGGAAAGTCTTTGCGATCATGCTGTAAAAAACAGAAACTTTAGCGCTCACGAGATTTGCTGCCATTTTTTATTGGAGAGGGATATTTAGTTAATTATTTTTTCAGATGATTAATAGGTAAATTCATCACGTCCATCAATTTATTTTAGATTTTTTGGGGTTCCATAAGTATACGTTTGATACAGATTACTACAGACTGTTCTGTTTTTGACAGATTCTGTTTTTATGTGTTGTTCGCTTATTTTGATGAATCTATGAGTAGTATCGGAGGGTATGAACCATAGATAAGTTGTAATACAGTAGATATTATACCAATATGAATTTAGAATGAGTTCACAACAGTACCTAAGTGGTGATTTATTTTCTTATACTAACGGAGCTTACGAGTTTTCTGTTAAGTTTTGTGTTGTGAAGTTTTCAAGTTTTGGGTAAAGATTTGATGGACTATGGAATAAGGAGTGGCAAGAGTCTAAGATTGTTGATTCCCAAGGAACCCCAAGTTAATATTCAAGGACAACCAAGAGCCTAAGCTTGGGGATGCCCCGGAAGGCATCCCCTCTTTCGTCTTCGTTCATCGGTAACTTTACTTGGAGCTATATTTTTATTCACCACATGATATGTGTTTTGCTTGGAGCTTCATTTTATTTTCTTTTGTTTTGCTTGCTGTTTGAATAAAATACCAAGATCTGAAATTATTAAATGTTAGAGAGTCTTCACATAGTTGCATAATTATTCGACTACTTATTGATCTTCACTTATATCTTTTGGAGTAGTTTGTCATTTGCTCTAGTGCTTCACTTATATCTTTTAGAGCACGGTGGTGTTTTATTTTATAGAAA
This sequence comes from Triticum urartu, assembly GCF_056163025.1. Lineage (NCBI taxonomy): Eukaryota > Viridiplantae > Streptophyta > Magnoliopsida > Poales > Poaceae > Triticum > Triticum urartu. Next base: position 413,434,666 of record NC_141877.1, on the reverse strand, counting down.
TAGATGAACTCTAATGCTTCACTTATATCATTTTGAGAGTCCTTTAGAACAACATGGCAATAATAAAAACTTTCATATAAAGTGCATTGAATACTATGAGAAGTTTGATACTTGATAATTGTTTTGAGATATGGAGATGGTGATATTAGAGTCATGCTAGTGAGTAGTTGTGAATTTGAGAAATACTTGTGTTAAAGTTTGTGATTCCCATAGCATGCACGTATGGTGAACCGTTATGTGATGAAGTCAAAGCATGATTTATTTATTGATTGTCTTCCTTATGAGTGGCGGTCGGGGACGAGCGATGGTCTTTACCTACCAATCTATCCCCCTAGGAGCATGCGCGTAGTACTTTGTTTCGATAACTAATAGATTTTTGCAATAAGCATGTGATTTCTTTATGACTAATGTTGATTCCATGGATTATATGCACTCTCACCCTTCCACCATTGCTAGCCTCTCTAGTACCGCGCAACTTTCGCCGGTACCATAAACCCACCATATACCTTCCTCAAAACAGCCACCATACCTACCTATTATGGCATTTCCATAGCCATTCCGAGATATATTGCCATGCAACTTTCCACCGTTCCGTTTGTGACACGCTCCATCATTGTCATATTGCTTTGCATTATCATGTAGTTGACATCGTATTTGTGGCAAAAGCCACTGTTCATAATTCTTTCATACATGTCACTCATGACTCATTGCACATCCCAGTACACCGCCGGAGGAATTTATATAGAGTCATATTTTGTTCTAAGTATTGAGTTGTAATTCTTGAGTTGTAAGTAAATTAAAGTGTGATGATCATCATTATTAGAGCATTGTCCCAGTGAGGAAAGGATGATGGAGACTATGATTCCCCCATAAGTCGGGATGCGACTCCGGACAAAAAAAGAGAAAGGCCATAAAAAATAAGAAGGCCCAAAAAACAAAAAAAATGAAAAAAATTAGAGAAAAAGAGAGAAGGGACAATGCTACTATCCTTTTACCACACTTGTGCTTCAAAGTAGCACCATGATCTTCATGATAGAGAGTCTCCTATGTTGTCACTTTCATATACTAGTGGGAATTTTTCATTATAGAACTTGGCTTCTATATTCCAATGATGGGCTTCCTCAAAATGCCCTAGGTCTTCGTGAGCAAGCGAGTTGGATGCACACCCACTTAGTTTCTTTTTGAGCTTTCATACACTTATAGCTCTAGTGCATCCGTTGCATGGCAATCCCTACTCACTCACATTGATATCTATTGATGGGCATCTACATAGCCCGTTGATACGCCTAGTTGATGTGAGACTATCTTCTCCTTTTTGTCTTCTCCACAACCACCATTCTATTCCACCTATAGTGATATGTCCATGGCTCACGCTCATGTATTGCGTGAGGATTGAAAAAGTTTGAGAACATCAAAAGTATGAATTGATTGGCTTGTCATCGGGGTTGTGCATGATTTAAATACTTTGTGTGGTGAAGATGGAGCATAGCCAGACTATATGATTTTGTATGGATAGCTTGCTTTGGCCATGTTATTTTGAGAAGACATGATTGCTTTATTGGTATGCTTGAAGTATTATTATTTTTATGTCAATATTAAACTTTTGTCTTGAATCTTATGGATCTAAACATTCATGCCACAATAAAGAGAATTACTTAGAGAAATATTCTAGAAAGCATTCCACATCAAAAATTCTGTTTTTATCTTTTACCTACTCGAGGACGAGCAGGAATTAAGCTTCGGGATGCTTGATACGTCTCCAACGTATCTATAATTTTTGATTGTTCCATGCTATTATATTATCTATTTTGGATGTTATTGGGCTTATTTTTACACTTTTATATTATTTTGGGGACTAACCTATTAACCAGAGGCCCGGCCCAAATTGTTGTTTTCTTGCGTATTTCAGTGTTTCGAAGAAAAGGAATATCAAACGGAGTCCAAATGGAATGAAACCTTCGGGAAAGTTATTTTCGGAACGGAAGCAATCCAGAAGACTTGGAGTATACATCAGGCAAGCAACGAGGTAGCCACGAGGCAGGGGGCGCGCCCACCCCCCTGGGCGCGCCCCTCACCCTCGTGGGCCCCTTGTTGCTCCACCGACGTACTTCTACCTCCTATATATATCCATATACCCCCCAAACATCCGAGAGTAGAATAGATCGGGAGTTCCGCCGCCAGAAGCCTCCGTAGCCACCGAAAACCAATCTAGACCCATTCTGGCACCCTGCCGGAGGGGGGAATCCCTCTCCGGTGGCCATCTTTATCATCTCGGTGCTCTCCATGACGAGGAGGGAGTAGTTCTCCCTCGGGGCTGATGGTATGTACTAGTAGCTATGTGTTTGATCTCTTTCTCTCTCGTGTTCTTAAGGTGGTACGATCTTGATGTATTGCGAGCTTTGCTATTATAGTTGGATCTTATGATGTTTCTCCCCCTCTACTCTCTTGTGATGAATTGAGTTTTCCCTTTGAAGTTGTCTTATCGGATCGAGTCTTTAAGGATTTGAGAACACTTGATGTATGTCTTGCATGTGCTTATCTGTGGTGACGATGGGATATCACACGATCCACTTGATGTATGTTTCGGTGATCAACTTGCGAGTTCCCTCGTGAACTTATGCATAGGGGTTGGCACACGTTTTCTTCTTGACTCTCCGGTAGAAACTTTGGGTCACTCTTTGAAGTTCTTTGTGTTGGTTGAATAGATGAATCTGAGATTGTGTGATGCATATCATATAATCATACCCACGGATACTTGAGGTGACATTGGAGTATCTATGTGACATTAGGGTTTTGGTTGATTTGTGTCTTAAGGTGTTATTCTAGTACGAACTCTATGATAGATTGAACGGAAAGAATAGCTTCGTGTCATTTCACTACGGACTCTTGAATAGATCGATCAGAAAGGATAACTTTGAGGTGGTTTCGTACCCTACCATAATCTCTTCATTTGTTCTCCGCTATTAGTTACTTTGGAGTGACTCTTTGTTGCATGTTGAGGGATATCTATATGATCCAATTATGTTATTATGTTGAGAGAACTTGCACTAGTGAAAGTATGAACCCTAGGCCTTGTTTCAACACATTGCAATACCGTTTGTGCTCACTTTTATCATTAGTTACATTGCTGTTTTTATATTTTCAGATTAAAAAAACCATTATCTACTATCCATATTGCACTTGTATCACCATCTCTTCGCCGAACTAGTGCACCTATACAATTTACCATTGTATTGGGTGTGTTGGGGACACAAGAGACTCTTTGTTATTTGGTTGCAGGGTTGCTTGAGAGAGACCATCTTCATCCTACGCCTCCCACGGATTGATAAACCTTAGGTCGTCCACTTGAGGGAAATTTTCTACTGTCCTACAAACCTCTGCACTTGGAGGCCCAACAACGTCTACAAGAAGAACGTCGTGTAGTAGACATCAGTGGCAGGGTGTATACATTTGAGGATGTGTACCCCTCAAGTGTTCGGCTGATCTGAACACACCATGGGAAACATATAAAAAAGACAAAAAGAAAAAATTTGAAAAGGAGACAAAAGAACGAATAAGAACCATGGTCTTACTTATGCATAGAATCTTTGGTGTCGAGCAGCGTTCCAGTTCTAAGCGATTATCCGATGCATTGTGAAGGCGGTAGGCTCCTCCCATCAGAACTTCATCTATAATGAAGGGACCTTCCCATTTTGGTTTGAGTTTGTCCTTTTTCTTCTCTGGGAGGTGTAAAATGAGCTCACCTAAGTTGTAAGTCTTTACCTGCACTTCTCTGCTTTGGTATCTTTGAGCTTGTTGTTGATAGAATGCGGAACGGGCTTTTGCGATATCGCGCTCCTCCTCTAGGCCATCTAAGTCATCCTGTCGATCGAGCTCGGCCTCTCTCTCTTCATACATGCGCACTCGAGGTGAATCATGAATAATGTCGTAGGGCAAGACAGCTTCTGCGTCGTACACCATAAAGAATGGTGTGTATCCGGTTGTGCGGTTCGGCATGGTCCGCAGCCCCCAGAGTACGGAATCGAGTTCCTCCACCTAGTGTTTGTCTGACTCCTTTAGGGATTGCACTAGTCTAGGTTTAATGTCGCTCATTATCAGGCCATTGGCCTGCTCGACTTGACTGTTTGTTTGAGGGTGATAGACGGAGGCGTAATCGAGCTTGATGCCCAGGTTAGCACACCATTTTTTTACCTCATCGGCAGTGAAGTTAGAGCCGTTGTCAGTAATAATGTTGTACGGGACACCATAACGGTGTACGACACCAGATATAAAGTTTATCACCTGTCCGGCTTCAGCTGTTTTTACTGGTTTGGCTTCTATCCACTTGGTGAATTTATCCACCATAACCAGTAGATATTTTTTCTTATGGCTTCCCCTTTTAAGGGGTCCGACCATGTCTAGCCCCCAGACCGCAAAAGGCCAGGTAATGGGAACAGTTCTTAGGGCAGGAGGAGGCATATCGCTTTGATTGGCGAAGAGCTGGCATCCTACGCAGTGCTGTACAAGGGCCTGTGCATCTGCTCAGGCCGTGGGCTAGAAGAAACCTTTATGGAAGGCTTTGCTTACAAGGGCCCGAGTTGTAGCATGATGGCCGCCAAGGCCAACATGTATTTCAGCCAAGAGCAGTTGCCCCTCCTCTTTGGAGATACATCTTTGAAGAACTCCAGTAGTGCTTTTCTTGTAGAGTTCTCCTTCGTGAACTTTGTAGGCCATAGAACATTGAATGATGCGACGGGCCTCGTTCTGATCGCCGGGGAGCTCTTGCCTATTAAGATAGGCCAAGAAGGGTTCGGTCCGTGGAGCAATAACCACCATGATTACATGAGCGAAAGGCGTTGGCTCAGTGCTCGAGCCTCCGATGATATCTGAATCGTGTTCGGCGTCCGGGGGTGTGATCAGCACCGGACTGTTATTTCCGCTCTCGTCCTGCCATGCCACAGATGGCTTGAAAAGCCTCTCCAGAAAGGTGTTAGGCGGGACGGGGTCGCGTTTAGCACCCATCCAAGCAATGATGTCTGCTTCTTGATTGCTGTCTCAAGCCACATGATGAAACTCGATCCCCTCAAATCGAGCTGATATTCTAAGTACAACATTGCGGTAGGCCGCCATCTTTGGATCTTTTGTGTCGAATTCTCCATTTACTTGAGATACTGCGAGGTTCAAATCCCCACGCACCTCAAGGCGTTGTATGCCCATAGAAATGGCCATCCGAAGTCCATGCAGGACCACTTCATATTCGTTTGCATTATTGGAATCCGTATACATGATTTGTAGCACATAACGAATAGTGTCCCTTGTAGGGGATATCAGGATGACGCCAGCCCCCAATCCGGCTAACATTTTGGAGCCGTCGAAGTACATCACCTAGTTGGAGTATGTGATGTACTCTTTAGGGAGTTCGGCTTCTGTCCATTCGGCGACAAAGTCGGCCAACACCTGAGATTTAATAGCTCGGCGTGGCTTGTATGTTATTTCAAATGGTAAGATCTCGATAGCCCACTGAGCAATGCATCCGGTGGCATCTCGATTGTTTATGATGTCATTGAGTGGCACTTCAGAGGCCACCGTGATCGAGCACTCTTGAAAGTAGTGCTGCAGCTTTCGAGATGCCATGAAGACTGCATATGCTATCTTTTGATAATGCGGGTATCTGGATTTGCATGTTGTAAGGACCGCTGATACGTAATATACTAGTTTTTGGAGTGGGAATTTGTGTCCCTCTTCCTCTCGTTCGACAACGAGCACGGTGCTCACTACTTGGTGAGTTGCTGATATGTACAGAAGCATAGGTTCACTGACGTTTAGTGCGGCAAGGATTGGGTTGTTTGCTAACAAAGTTTTTATTTCTTCCAACCCAGTCGTCACCGCATCCGTACACTCGAAGTGATCGGTATGTCGGAGCACGCAATAAAGTGGTAGTGCCTTTTCTCCCAATCTGGAGATAAAGCGGCTCAAGGCTGCCACGCACCCAACTAGTTTTTGGACCTGCTTTAGGTATGTTGGTGTTGCCAATTGCGACAAGGCTCGGATTTTAGCTGTATTTGCTTCGATTCCTCTATTGGAGACAATGAACACGAGCAGTTTTCCGGCCAGGACGCCGAAAACGCACTTTTCCAGATTGAGTCGTATGTCATATGTTCGGAGGTTGTCGAATGTGAGGCATAAGTCGTCCACCAATGATTTGACATGTTTAGTTTTGATGACTACATCATCTACATATGCCTCCACTGTCTTGCCAATTTGTTTTTTCAAGCATGTTTGAATCATGCGCTGGTAGGTGGCGCCGGCGTTTTTGAGTCTGAAAGGCATAGTGTTGAAGCAGAAAGGCCCATACGGCATGATGAATACCGTTGCGTCTTGATTGGATTCCCTCATCTTAATTTGATGGTATCCGGAGTATGCGTCGAGGAAGCACAGTGAATCGTGTCCTGCGGTTGCATCAATGATTTGGTCAATTTGGGGCAATGGGAAGGGGTCCTTAGGGCAAGCCTTGTTCAGGTCTTCAAAATCGACACAAAGGCGCCAGGATTTATCCTTGTTTGGCACCATGACCAGGTTTGCTAGCCAGTCCGGATGTTTAATCTCTCTAATGAATCCGGCTTCAAGTAGTTTGGCTAGCTCTTCCCCCATGGCTTGTCACTTGGGTTCGGAAAATCGTTGCAGCATTTGCTTGTCTGGTTTAAAGCCTTTTATTATATTGAGGCTGTGTTCGGCCAGTCTGGATGGGATTCCTGGCATATCCGAAGGATGCCAGGCAAAGATGTCCCAATTTTCACACAAAAATTCTCTTAAGGCGACGTCGATTGTTGGATCCAGTTGTGCTCCAATGGTTGCAGTTTTATTAGGATCCGTTGGGTGTACTTGAAAGTTGACTATTTCGTCTGCCAGTTTAAAGGAAGTGGATTTGGGCCTTTTATCCAGGATTACATCGTCCTTGTCCACTGTAGAGCGCAGAGTAGTCAGTTCCTCGGCCGCCAGGGCCTCGGATAGTGCCTCGAGGGCTAGGGATGCGGTTTTGTTTTCGGCGTAGAGTGCTATATCCGGATCACTGGAGATAGTGATAACTCCGTTAGGCCCTAGCATTTTGAGCTTCATGTACCCGTAATGGGGTATAGCTTGAAAGTGGATGAATGCTTCTCGCCCCAACAGGGCGTGATATCCACTGTGGAAAGGTGCCACATGGAAGAGCAATTCTTCGGACCTATAGTTTTTCGGTGTGCCAAATACGACGTCAAGTTTGATCCTCCCCGAGCTGATTGCTTCTCTACTAAGGATGATGCCTCGGAAAGTGGTGCCGCTTTGCTCAATGCGACTTTTGTCCATCTGCATTTTTTGGAGTGTATCTTCGTACATGACATTTAATTCGCTGCCACCATCCATGAGTACTTTTATGAGCCAAAAGCCATCTACTATTGGGTTTAAGACCAAAGCGGCCGGTGCTCTGACTGATCTGGACCTTGGCTCGTCATCGGCGATGAAGGTTATTGCCGTGTCATTCCAAGGATTTACTGCGGCTACCTGGTTGATTTCGGTGAGGTCACGCAGTGCCCTCTTGCGCTGGTTGTTGGAAGAAAAGGTCTCAAAGACCATAAAAATGTTGAGATCGGCATTTTACGAAGAGTGCCTCTCTGGAGGAATGCTGGTGAGGATGGCCTCACCGCTTTTAGCCACCTGCCGGAGTACCCAACATGCCCAAAGGCTATGTGTTGGTTCGGTATTCGGTGTTGTGTGTATCTAACAAGGTTTATCGAGCAGTTCGTCTAGGACAGTTCTGTGTCCCGTAAAGGGCTTCACTTTTTTGTCCATGGGATGATGATCAGGTGCCCCGTAAGGGTGCATCCTTTTTGTCCGTCTGGTGGGCTGCTTGAAGTCCGGGGGTTCCCACCGAGCTATTTGTGCCCTCCAGGTGCTTTCCATTGCACTGTACTTCTATACGATGTGTGCTAGATCTGAATTGTGCGGTATGCTGCGGCGGTTGAGGGCGTTAAGGATTCCCTCGTCTGTGCAATTGAGGCGAAATATCGAAACCGCGTCGTCGTCATGACAGTCCTTGATCGTGTTTTTGACAAGGAGGAACCCGACCCAAAAGTGGTGGACTATTTCCTCGGGTTGTTGTCACACGTACATTAGGTCGCATACGTCTGGAGGACCTGAGTTGTTTGGGGAATATTGTATGTGGTGGGTGGGCGGGCTAAAATTCGAATCCTGACCCATTATTGCATCCGGAGTTTGAAGAATTTGCGAAGTCATCGGTCCAGGGTCCGGAGCGTCCTGGCAGTCTTCGGGCCCAACGCCCGGTTCTATGTTCGGAGGACATGAGGTCTCTTCCCGAAGATGGGTATCCGGCTCGTGCGACTCGGAAATCCGAACATAGCTTGTTCTCAACTTAGGGGGAGAAGTATCATCGGCTTGTTCCTCCACGACCGCTACCATATGGGTGATCGGCGGGGACCTGATTTCCCTCTGATCGGTTTTAAGCCCAATCCGATCATAGTCTGTTGCTACTCCTAGGGCGGCGATGCGACCAAGTAGTTCGTTTAAACATGAAACATCTGTTGGATCCATCTTTTCGGGGTGTTCGAGGCCGACATGAAGACGATGTTTAGCGATTTCGAGGGATGTCCTTGGCTTAAAGGCCGCACGGGCGCCCATGGTGAAACCGCTGAGCTGGAGGAGCTATCCCGGAGCTAGGGTCTCTCCAGAGGTGATGTTGTCGTTAATCACAAGGCGAGCCATCGATCCCACTGTCGACGGCACAGTGGAACTCTCAATGAAAGCACCAATGTTGGTGTCAAAACCGGCTGATCTAGGGTAGGGGGTCCCAAACTGTGCGTCTGAGGATCGAAGGTAACAGGAGACAAGGGAGACACGATGTTTACCCAGGTTCGGGCCCTATTAATGGAGGTGAAACCCTACGTCCTGCTTGATTGTATTTGACGATTATAGGGGTTACAAGAGTTGATCTACCTTGAGATCGTAATGGCTAAACCCTAGATCTCTAGCCTGTATGAATTTTGATAGCCTCTACGGACTAAACCCTCCGGTTTATATAGACACCGGAGGGGCCTAGGGTTGTACAGAGTCGGTTTACAGAGAAAGGAAATTATTCATCCAAGCTCTAGGCTTGCCATCCACGCAAAGGAGAGTCCCACCCGGACACGGGGGAAGGTCTTCTGTCTTGTATCTTCATGGCCCATCAATCCGGCCCAAGCTACACAGCTCGGACACCCGAGGACCCCATAATCCAGGACTCCCTCAGCTAGCCTACTGGAATGTGAGAGGGGAGAGGTGTAGTTTGTCTTTGTGGCATGAATACCTGCCTACAACGTTCGACTATGGGTTTGTGTGGGGGGGCAGAGACCTAACTATAGAGAAGTAGAGCGACTAGTATATGTGTTGATAAGGAGAGAGACCTAACTATGTACTGAGAGAGATCGATTAGCATCCATGCATATGTGTAGCAAAGGAATAAGGATGGGAGAGAGACAAAGCTAGAGTGTCGGAGGGTTGGTGGTGGAGTTGCTTCTCAAAAATGGTGGGAGAGGCCTGCTAGACAAACGGAGGGTACAACTACAATATCAATAAGAGAGGGGATGTCTACCTTTTGTGCACATGCATGTGAGAGATGGGTCGGGAGACATGCAAGGATGATGAGGGGGCAATATGGTTATGGTAAGCAGACGTAACTACATAGGAAGATCAATCGTCGTGTGTCGAAGAAAGGGAGAGACATAACTAGTGAGGTATGTCGATTGGTGCGTGGGGAAAAATACTTATAGTCGACCTAGCTATATGTAGGGAGACCGGTAGGTATACATGCATGCATGTGTTAGAAGCAAATAAGGTCCAGAGAGACGGATAGAGAGAGAGGGATGCGGCTAGGAGGTGGTGCGAGAGGCCTACTATATCGAGGGAGGAGTGTGCGGGTATGAGATCGATGAAAAGAGGGGTGGGAGTGTGCATGTGTGTGGAACCATATTGGACATAGGGGGGCATGGACGGTGAGAAGAGAAGAGGGAAAGTGTGTGTTTGTGGTAGGCACACTTGGCTAGAGAGGTATATTGACCGATGTGTGCCAGAAAGAAGGAGCCGGGGGCGTACACACACCATGCATGGGTGAACGACCAAAAGAGAAATAACGAATGTGCGCGATGGAGCGGACGCTTAGGGAGGGTGAGGGGGTGGGTGTGTGCATGCACGAGAGAAAGTTAGCGCTAGCTACAAAGAGAAGAGAATTGTGTGGGTGTAAAAGACGAACAAAGACATAATTCATTATAAAAGTGGATTCGGATATTTGAAGAAGAGATCATAGTGTTTTAAACCGACGCATGCATCAATATATATAATGGTGATACGCATGGTGTGGTTATGAACATGTTATACTACATATAATATATAGAATATTTATTTGAATTTGTGATAATGTGTGGCTTTTGCAGCTCAGGGCTAAATACTTGTCATAATGTAGGGGGCGGGGGACTATACTTTGTGTGATAAACATAGTGTACGTACAAAACATGGTTTAGATTATAAAGATCTAGTTAGTACATCAAATATACTATTATTTGGAATCAACATCAAGTGTATTCAAAAAATTTAATTTGAGTTCATATGGTACACATAGTTCATATCTATCTTTATAGTAATCATGTGGTGTGTTGTTAAGATAATATACAAATGATGGTTGGCAACAATCATGATTGTAGATTCTTATTCAAATAGAGAAACGAATTAAAATTTAGTTCGAATTGCAGCAGTAGTATAGACATTTGGAATGCACTGAAATGTCCGTATGAGAGTAGGTTACATGCATTATATAGCCAGCGAAAATTTTTAATTGGACATAACATGGACTTATAGCTTTGAATAGCATTTGTACAGCAAAATGGGACAAGACTCTCTCTCACTAGTAGAAAATGTAGCTTTATTACCGGTTCGTAAGGTCCTTTAGTGCCAGTTCTGCAACCGGCACTAAAGGGTGGAGACTAAAGCCCCCCCCCCCTTTAGTACCGGTTCGGCACGAACCACCACTAAAGGTCCATCACGTGGCGTGAGCTCGCGCAGTGGTATGGGGGACCTTCAGTACCGGTTGATAACACCAACCGGTACTAAAGGTTTTTTTTTGAATTTTTTTGAAAATTTTGGAAAAAAATTGATTTTTTTTTCGAGTTTCAATTTTCTGAATTATTTGATATTTAGTCTCTAATCACCCCTCTTAACTGCTCAAGTGTGAACACTCATTCCAAATCGTCTAACTTCCCGGCCAGTCACCCATCCGCTCACTACCCCAGCCTGAGCACGCTTAACTTCAGAGTTCTATTCCCCCTACTTTCCAAGTCTGCACTTGTTGTTTTCCTAACAAACGTAAGCTGTCAATCCTATTAACCCTCAGGAGTTTAGCTTGAGCATTAGGTCACACGTTTCACCGTTTGAGTTTGAAACTATTATTCTAAAAAACAATAATTATTTACTCACACTAATATTTCTTGAATAAGTAGTTTGACCATAGTTTGACCACAGTTTGACCATATGTGACCAAAATTCAAAAAACTGAAATACTTATTTAGTAACACTAATATTCTTGAATAATTATTTAGTAACACTAATATTTCTTGAATAAGTAGTTTGACCATAGTTTGACCAAAATTCAAAACAAATGAAATTTGAGCATATCTTTTTTTCCTTTTAGAATTTGAGGATTCTAAAATTTGCAAACATGTCATAGGTTGTCAAAATCGGATGCGGATTTTCGTGCTGAACATTTTGATATATTATACGTTTTTTCCCGACATCGTATGCAAAAGTTATAGCCATTTTACATTTTCCCTACACTTTTTGCAAAACATGTACAAATTTAAGTTTTTTAATTTTCCTAATTAGTAGATGCAGTAATATAACTACATCTCAAAGAATTTTATTTTTTGAATTTTTTATCATTTTCTTTTGTATTTTTCAAAACTGAAATGGCGATACACGGGGGGGAGAGTTTGAAAATTGCCCTATAGTCCCGGTTTGTGTCTCCAACCGCACTATAGGTCAGACCCCTTTAGTCCCGGTTCGTGGCACGAACCGGTACTAAAGGTTTGCCCTTTAGTACCGGTTTTGCCACGAACCGGGACTAAAGGGGCTCATGTGGCCCGGGCCTGACGCCAGCCTGCCACCACCCCTTTAGTACCGGTTCGTGGCACGGACCGATACTAAAGGTTCAACACAAACCGGCATTAATGCATAGTCGTTCGAACCGGGACTAATGGTACCATTAGTACCAGGCCAAAATCGAACCGGGACTAATGTGTCTCACATTAGGTCATTTTTCTACTAGTGTCTTTGTGTGGTGCGAATAGTTTTATGTTTTTGTTTTTTTTGGTTGAGGGAAGTGCAAATTGATCTGGTACGTACATTATTACACATAAGTCTTGTCCCTAAATTTCAACATGTGCCTTGTTATCCCGAAAATTCAGTATCGTGCTCCCAAAACTCGCGCCTTCACGACCAACACCTTGCTATCCCGAAACTACAACGCGTGTGAAAACTCCCTCCAGCTGTCAAATCCCGACACGCGAAATCCCCCTTCTAACTCTGAGCCAAAAGGGCCGCTAGTTCAAATCAGTGGGGTACTTTTGTAACACACCCTACATTTTGGACAAGCGCGTCCCTAAGTCATGGTTCCTCCATCTCATCACCTCCTTTTCGCCATTGAAATCCTAGGACGCCATAACCTCTCTGCTCCAGCCGTGAAACCCCACTCTCCTCCGTCCGCCACCCCACCGATGCCTAGTTGGAGCCTCTTCCCCGACGACGTCATCCTCCACAACCGCTCGACGTCCCTCATCTACCTCCCCAGATGAGGATCCGTCATCAATCTTATCATCCCGTCGGTTCAGCCGCCCCATCCTCCACCTTCAAGGAGCTGCTCCGACGATCGCCTCGTCTATCATGGCTGATGCATCCCCATAGCACCGCCTTAACCTACTCCACCGGAACCGCGGCATCCTCACTGACTCCTAAGACAAAGCCAAGGTCTACTCGACGCCACCAAAGAGGTTGTACACTCATCACAACACACCTTCTCCTTAACTCGACCTCCCGGCACTGACGGTGCTTGATCTCGCACCCCCATCACTACAAAAAAAATACACTTCCGTGATGATACGTGTTTGTCATAGTAGGTCACGTTTTCTGTCATGCATGTACATCCATGACAAATTTATGACAAAATCAAGATAGTCATACATGTGCTGTCGTAAAAGTGTTCCATGACATTACCAAAATTATCATCACAGAAGTGTCCACTTCCATGATGATAAATCGCGCGTCACAGAAGTGCTTTCGTCAAGGGTGACCGACACGTGGCATCCACCGTAACGGGACGCCTTTAAGCTATCAGGTCGGGTTTTGGACCCGATAACCCGTTAACAGCCCCGACCAATGGGGATTTTCCACGTGTAAAATCATCATTGGCTGGAGGAAACACGTGTCGGCTCATCGTTGGGACAGATGTCAACCACTCATTGGATGGAAGGAGCCTATGATACGTCGACACGTGGCACGGCCCAACAGAGGCCCATTCCTATGAAAAGGCCGGCCCGTTTGACTTGGTCAAAAGCTAGCGGGCCGGCCCATGGAAAGCATGTTAACGGCATGCTCGAATATAGCCCATTTACAGCCCGCTAACCCAAGGCCCGTTACGCCCTATCCGATTTAGGCCCAGTAGCGTCATTTGGGCCATCCAATATGATTCCAGCCCATTTTCACTTCTGGCCCATGTATGGCCCATGACGTCTTTCGGCCCATATGAGTCCCTATGTAACTCTTGGCCTACTAACGGCCCGTGGTGAAACTGGCCCGTAATGAACAGTGTATCACTTTATACCCATTAACGGCCCGTGGTGAAACTGGCCCGTAATGAACAGTGTATCACTTTATACCCATTAACGGCCCATTATTCCGTTGGGCCATTTCCAGCCCATGTTATCTTTCGGCCTTCTCAGAGCCCATTTATTCTTGGGATCATTTCCAGCATTCGTTTACTTACGGCCCGTTACTGTCATTTTCTACTTGTGGGCCAAATTCAGCTCGTGGTTACAGTCGGCCCGTTTGTGGTCCGTTAATACGTTGGGTCAATTTCATAGCGTCGTCAAATACGGCCTATTAACGATGGCCCATTATGGTCGGCCCATGAACGGACGATTCCAACTCTAGCCCGTTTACGGCCATAATGCGGTCTGTTCGGCCCATGTTTGGCCAATCGATTATACGGCCCGTATAAGGCCCATTGATAATACGGCCCGCAGAAGGCCCATTGTTTCTATGGCCCGTAGAAGGCCCATTGTTTCTACGGCCCGTAGAAGGCCCACTGTTTCTACGGCCAGTGGGAGGCCCTGTGTCACTACAGTAAATATTAGCACATGGTTATTGTGGCCTAGTTTTAAAAAATAGGTTATTGCAGCCACTAGCTAACCGCGGAAAAAGAACTGCAATGACTACAAGCAAACAAATAAACAAGACAACAAGGAAATAAATAAGCAAGCAACTAACGCTAGGCTATCACGGCTATTACACATATTACATCCACCGGGCATCAAAGTTCGCCACCAGTGCAAATATAGGGAACAAAGCAGCATATCATATACACTGGTTGTCAAAGTTGGCGACCAGCGCAAATAAACACCGCAGCAAAACAAATCCAGAACTGAAACCACTTCAGAAGATCCCAAGAAACAATATCCTGGGTACCCATAATGCTAGCAAGATGCTTAGCAAGATTATTAACTTTCTCTTGTTGGCGCTTAAATCCTCCAGCGCTTGCTGTTGCACCAGAAAATATGCATCTGAATTCTGCAGGGACTTCCTCAGTCCTTCAGCTTCCTGTCGCAGCACATCTGATCGATGTCTTTCAACTTGAAGTTGAGACTCAAGAAGACGAACTGATTCAGGCAGCGAGTTCGAAGAGCTTGTGCCAGCAGTACTGGCCAGTAACTCGAACACTACATCAAGACAGGACTTTTGGGTTCCCTCACTGTCGTTAAGATAGTTTTTATCAGCTTTCTTTGAGACCAACAGGGATGTCTCACTATCTTGAACCTTATCTGCATTACTTCCTTTACCATTGGATAACGCGGCACTGTTCTCCAATATTTTGTCCGCATTCTAAAAGAGAAACAAGCAGACACATCACATGTTTACCATGTTGTATATGAAACTCATTTTGGTAAATGAGTTCAGTAGTAAAGTGGACAGGATAACAGCATGAAACAAACATATATCTATGTAACATGGTCACTTTATGGTCTATATCATTCTAGTTTTTGTTGCCAAATCAAGATAGAGACACAGTTCAAATAATATTTGTTCAAGACAAAGCAGAATAGACAGAATATAAGTGTGGGTAACTATAGAGCAATAACAACACTTGTAATGTGCATGACATGAGAACATAATTGTTTATTCAATTGAAATTGAAATTAACATAGAGCAGGTTACAACAGCAAACCAGTTAAAGAAACAGGTTTAAAACATACCTGTCGCGCCATTGGAGTTTCAATTCCATCCTTCAAATTTGAAAATAGTTGGTATGAGTAAATACAGTCATGCAAGAGCAAAGGAGTATGAACCATAGCTACAGAACCTGACCTGAGAACAAATCTTCTTCTCCTTTAAGCATTGAGTTGGGATTTGGAGTGGTGGTCCTCGTGCTTTGGGCACTGCAGTTCCCTTACTAACTGCTCGTGTTTGGGTGCTCTATGGTGGAGGCGGTGCTGTGTCAACTGGAACTGGGTTACTATCTGCCGGGGTTGGGGTTAGAAGGGGTGTAGCTGGTTCTCTGTCCAACTGGGTAGGGGTACAATCTGCGAGAGTCTGGGTTATGTGTGGTGGATCTGGTCCTTGGGCAAGTACAACCATGGTTCTATCTGCATCAACTGGTAACACTATCTTTTCTGAAGACTGTGTTGTTACTCCCTTAGATACTGCCATCACGCTCTCCAATTCAAATGGCTGATAAACAAGAAAAGTAATTGAAAGTATAGACATTGTATGATAGACAGGTGCAATGGATAGTGGGGAATAAAACAGGGCATGAAATAATTCATATTTATGTTGTCTAACCAAACAGGATAGCATGACCCAATTTCACATATATGATGGCTAACTAAACAGGATAGCATGACACAATTTCACATTATGATGGCTAACTAAAAAAGATGGAAAGACATAGTTCAAAATAAGAGACTATGTAAACAGGATGACATGACATAACTATATAATGTGTTTATTAAATAGGTTGGCATGCCAAAATTCACATACATTCACGGATAGAATGCCATAATTCAAAATATGATGACAGTAAACACTAAACAGGATGAGATGATATAACTATATGATGTCTTTATTAAATGGGTTGCCATGCCATAATTCAGATAGATGATGTGTATGTACTATGTAAACATGATGGCATGATATAATTCAAATATATGATTTATATAGTAAGCAAGTAAGCTGATGGCAATCCATATATGATGTAAAAACTAAGCAATGCAAGACAACATGCATGACATGGGTAATATAACCCTGCCAAGTTTGAGCATAGACCTCAGGGGGAAAATAGGACTGGTCATCAGTCTCTGAATCCTCCTCTGAGGAGCTCTCTGTAACCAGCAAGATGTCTGCTTCAGCAGGTAGCATTGTCTTCTCTGAATACCTTGTTTTCACTCTAGATACTTCCATCACCGCTTCAAATGGCTGATGCATAGGAAGAGTAGTTGAATATACAAACATTGTCGACAAATGGAACACATAATATAAAAAAATGATAGCATGATATAATTCACATACATGATGATTGGCTAAACAGCATGGCATTGCATAATTCACATATATAATGCCTTTGCAACAAGATAGCATTGTGTAATTCACATATATAATGTCTTGCAACAAGATGGCAATGCATAATTCACATATATGGTAATTAGACACTAAACAGGTGGCATTCACACAAAGCATGTCTAAACTAATCAAATGACATAGCAATGCGAGACACCATACGCACGATATGAGCAACATAACCCTGCCAAGTTAGAGCATACACCTCGGGGGGGATAGGACTGGTCATATGTCTCTGAATCCTCCCCTGAGGAGCTATCCGTAACCAGCGAGATATGCGCTTCGTTAGATAGCATAGTCTACTCTGAAGACCTTGTTTTCACTCTAGAATTTGCCATCACCATGTCAAATGGCTGATGCACACGAAGAGCAGTTGAATGTAATAACATTGTTGACAAATGTAATATGTAACCAAAAAAAGGATGGCCTGATATAATTTACATATAAGATGACTGGCTAAGCAGGATGGCATTGCAAAATTCACATATATGATGCCTGGCTAAACAAGATGGCGTTGCATAATTCACATAAACGATGAATAAAGTAAACAGATGGCATTCGCACAAAGGATGTCTAAACTAAGCAGATGACATATTTGATGTATAAAGTAAGCAATGCAAGTCACCATATGCATGATATAACCAACATCAGCATGCCAAGTGAGAGCGAAGACCTCAGGGGGTAAATAGGAGTTGTCTTCTCCTTCTGAATCCCCCTCAGAACAGATATCTTCCTCTCAATTACAATCCAAAATGCGTGGAGGGGGGCTGCCTTTGCGCCTACCATGGAGTGACGTCTGCATGAAATTTTATTGCCATGCAAGGCTCGTCTCTTTTGCTCTACATGTTTAGTTCCATTGTTTACAATAACTGTCATGCATAGGAATAAAACATAGTGAGATTACGTAAGGAGTGTATGCAGAAATCCAGATTGATGGTAGCAACCTGTGGATAGACCCAAAACCAATAATAGCAGGCAGATAATGGCTTTAGTTAAAAAAATATAGATAATGGCTTCTTTACTGTTTGTTTCCCACCCAACATGAAACTCATAGTAGACACCGGAGATTAACCAGATAGTAGATAGATACTATTGATAGCGGCCCCGATATGTACCACACAACCATTTAAAAACTCAAGTTTGACCATTAGTTTGGAGCTGACTCAGAGTCTAATCAGTGAACAGGACGATAAAGTAGCATGTAATATTAAGCGATGCATAACGTAAGCAGACACGAAAGAGTGCGACCTCTCTTGCGGACCCGTGTAGTCCTCGAGGTCATCTGCTCGGTTGATGATGGTAGTGCAGTTTTCATGGCTACCAGCGGCGGGGAAGAAGATCTGAGGCGGCGAAAGACAGTCTGGAGGCCGGATCCCTGCTGTGTTGGACCCTTCTGTCGTTGGAGCAGCCGAGCTGGGGTGGACGACGGCGCAGCAGGAGCGGGACAAACCACGCAAGGTTTTCTTTGACAACTATCTGTAAGAGAAGTAATTCTATAAGGGCTTGTTTGAATTGGAGGATTCCAACAATGCAGGGATAGGAAATAGATAGGAATAGGATAGTAATGCACGTGCAAAACAGAGAATTTAAAAATACAGGATTTCTGCCAATCTGGGTGTTTGATTCACAACAATTGGAAGATCACAGGATGCAAAGAAGCATGGTGAGATTAAGTCAAACCACAAGAAAATGTACGGTTATAATGATATTATGCTACTATCTCTTAGTCTTGTGCTTCATGAATAGGAATTTGAAAAGGAGGACAAGTGAAAATTAAAATTCCTACATTTTTTCTTTCAAGGAGACACTAAAGGAACAAATTCGTGTGCTCAGTGGATAATATATATAACATGTAGAGTAAAAAAGAGATGCAACAAGTGTACAACCTCTTTGGCGAAGCCATGTCGATCTCAACGTGATTGGGTTGGCCGGTGAGGATGCTCCGGCTGACTTGGCTATCGAAGGAGGGGAAGAAGATCTTAGGCGCCTGGAGATGGAGCCCAAGGTACTGCTCCGCTGTGATGGAGGGTTTCGTCGTTGGAGCAGCTCCGGTGAGTTGTACGACGCCGAGGCTGAAGCAGGACAAGAGAGACAACGAACAACGTTAACCTGTGTGGAATTCTAATAGCATCTCCAATACATGACGTAAAATACATAAACACAAAGTGCTAGATGTAAAATACATCAGCCGCTCATCTCTGAACTTAACTGTCGAAACTGAATTTAACTATCGAAACTGAACTTAACTGTCAAAACTGAACTTAACTGTCAAAACTGAATTTTGTTGTTGAAACTGAATTTTGCTGTCAAAACTGAACGCACTAGCAAGGTGAGGCTGCACGTCGGTCGACTGACTTTTTCATCTCTGGTCAGTTGATTTTGCAGTCGTTGGATACGAAATCAAGGGCCTGCGGTTCATCTTCAACCTCCACCCCCCTGAGCCGGCCAAACAGCAGCCCCCCGTCGCCCGCGACCGGCGGTGCGCCGCCCCGCCCGCCCCGACAACACTCCCAACCGCCGGTCCGCCGCCGCCCCGGCCATCCCTCTAGGCCCCCCGTGCCGAGCATTTTCTCCGGTGATCCCCACGCCACCGCCCCGCCAACGCCCCGCCACCGCCTTGACCACCGCCCCCAACCTGAACCCTAAGATAGATAGTGGGGTACCTCTCCGGCGAGCCCCCCTCCCCGCTGCGGCTGGTTCTTCCTTCACCCCGGCGGCATCGGAGTGAAGTGTAGCTAAATCGGAGCAGCATCGCAAGCAAGAGCAAGAGCGAGAGCAGCAGCGTGAGCAAGAGCAATAGCAAGAGCAGACCAGGCAGGGGACCGAGAGCAAGAGCAGAGCAGTAGCGCGAGCGAGAGCTAAAGTAGTAGCAGGTCCTACTGATGTGGACGTCGCCGCCAAGGGAGCGACGCCATGGAGGAAGTGGCCGGCGACGCCGCCATGGATGGAGCCGCGCCGTGTCGGCTCGGGACCGAGCGCCGGCAGCACCATGAGATCGAATCAAGAAGAAAATGCGGCGATTAGTGTACAACCTCTTTGGTAGCGCCGATTAGGCTGCAGCTTCATCCGAGGAAACGGTGATGATGAGGCTCTTCAGGTGGTGCAGGTGAAGACGGCGGTGTGGGAATGGAGGTGGCACGAAAGACGAGGGGAACGTCGGGGCAGCTCCTTGGAGGTGGAGGACGGGGTGGCTGAAACGGCGGGACGATGAGATCGACGACGGATCCACATCCGGTACGGTGGATGAGGGACGTCGAGGTGTTGCTGTGGACGACGTCGTCGGGGAAGAGGCTCCGACTGGGTGGCGGACGGAGCAGGGTGTGGGGTTTCATCGCGGGTTTTTGCGACCTCGGTGTACGAATGGGTGGGCGGATGGGATGGCAGTGGGGAACCATGGCTTAGAGACGCGCTTGTCCGAAATGTGGGGTAAGTTACAAAGTACCCCCACCGATTTGAGGCGGTTCTTTCGGTTCAGGGGTACCATGGGCATTTCACGTGTCGGGATTTCACAGGAGGTGGGAGTCTTCGCGCGCGTTGTAATTTCTGAATAGCAAGGCGCGGGTTGAGATGGAGGGAGTTGTCGAAGCACAACAAGACAAAGATATATCTTAAATATTTCAGGCTAACAAGGTGCGGGTTGAAATTTCCGGACAAGTCTAACGTGTACTGTACCAAATCAATGCGCCCTACAAATGTCATTCAAAACTTTGAATTCATGTTATGTTCAATTAAAATATTTCGCTACGTGTATAATGCATGCAACCTACTACTCAAATGAACGTTTTAGTGCATTCCAAACATATATACTACCGCTTCAATATGAACTAAATTTGAATTCGTTTCTCTATTTGAATAAGATCTACAGTAATGATTGTTGTGAAGCCAAAGCATTTGAATTCGTTTCTCTGTTTTAATAAGATCTACAATCATCATTATTGTCAAGTTAAACCATCATTTGTGTATTATCTTCACAGCACACCACATGATTAGTCTCGAGTTACATATGAACTATGTGTACTATATGAACTCGAACTAGATTTTTTGAATCCACTTTATTTTGATTTCAAATCACATTACATTTCTAGCTCTAGCTAGATCTTCATAATCTAAACCATGTCTCATATGTATAATGTGTTTATCACATTATGTATGGTGCCCTGCCCCCTACGCCTACAAGTATTTGGATGTGAGTTAGAAACACCACACATTACCACAAATTCAAATAAAATGTGAGAATGTTCGATATATAGTATTGTTTAGATTGTTCGATATTTAGTTGTAAGCTGCAAACGCCACACATTATCACAAATTCAAATAAAATGTGAGATTGTTTGATGTATAGTATGGTTTAGATTGTTCGGCATTTAGCTGTGAGTAGCAAACGCCATGGATTATCACATTATGGTATAACATGTGCACAGCACATGTATCACCGCTATATTCATGCATGCAATGTTTAAAATACTATGATCTCCTATTCAAATATATGAATCCGCTTTCATATCAAATTATGATCTTTGTTAGTCTCTTACACCCACACAATCCTCTAACCTTTGTAGCTACCACTAACTTTCTCTCGTGCATGCACACGCCCTCCTCGCCCTCCCCCTCCCTCGGCATTCTATCCATCGGGCACATTCATTTTTTTCTTTAGGTCGTTCTCCCAGAGTCTCCACAACTCCTTTCCGACACACACTGATCAATAAACCTCTCCAGCGATGCCTGCCTACAACATACAAACACACCTTCAATCTCCTCCTTTATGTGTCCTTGCCTCGTGTCTCTCATACGGTCAGACACACGTGTAAACTCTCGCCCCTCTTTTCATTGCTCTCACAACCGCACACTCCTCCCCCTATCTAGCTAGTAGTTGGGCCTCTCGCACCACCTCCTAGCTCCATTCTCTCTGTCTATCCGTCTCGCTGGGCCTTATTTTCCTCTAACAAATGGACGTACACCGACGGATCTCTCGCTATACATATAGCTAGCTAGGTCCTTATAACTCATTTTTACCCTCACGTCAATCGACCTACCTCATTAGTTGTGTCTCTCCCTTCCTCCCACAAACAACAATTGATCTACCGATCTAGTTAGGTTTGCTTACCAAACACATGGTTCCCCTTCATCATCCATGGATGCGTCCCAACAGATCTATCATGCACAGGCACACACAGAAACACATCCCCACTCTTATTGATAACATTGCAGGTCCACCCTCAGTTTGTCTAGTAGGCCTCTCCCACCATCTTCGAGAAGCAACTCCATCACCCATCCAGCACTCTACCCCTCTCCCTCCCTCTCCCTCCCTCTCTCTCTCTCCTCTCTCTCTCCCATCATATTTCCCGTCCTTCAGTTATGTATGGATGTCAACCGATCTCCCTCAAGACATAGCTGGGTCTCTCCTTCTCAACACATATACGAGTCGTTCTACCTCTATAGTTAGGCCTCTGCCTACCCCTCCCACCACCCCCTCCCCCCCCCCCCCCACACACACACCGATACATCGAGCGCTCTAGTCATGTCTCCCTGCCACACACAAACTTGACGTGTGCCCTCTAACGTTCCGGTAGGCCAGTCGCCCTATATCTTTGACTTGTACACACACACAATTTAGATGGCTCTCTTCATCGATCTCGCACCCACTCACTTGATCCTCTCTTCGACTCTATCAATAGCTATGACCCCTCCCTCTCTTCTCGTCGATTGCCCGACCCTCTATGTATGATATGGATAGGCCTCCATTTCACACACATTGCATGCAAAATTTTGTTTGAGATGTCATCGACACATATTCCCACAAATAATTCACAAAATCAACCCCCACCCCAAAACAAAAAACACTCACGAACACGGTTTGTATCTCTCACACACACCCACGTAGGTGGGGGGCGTGCACGAAGAGAAGAGGTGCATGCACGGCGCACGTACTCCCGTCTCTTTCCCAACCACACCCGTGCGGGTACACGGTGGAGCTCATTTCTGTATGAAAAAGGCAGCCCACGTGGTAATTTGGCACGTGTACTGGTTGTCCACTTGGTGGAGGGAGGATCGTCTACCACGGGTGAACAAACAAATTGCGACTTGACGTGTTATGTTAAAAAAAGAGGCAAACCATGTGGGGCCTACCTTAGAGGCAAGGCTCTATACACTGGAGTACTTTTGATGTGTCCCGTCAACTCGCAGAACGAGGAGAAGCTTGCTTAGTACGCCGTCTCCCCCGCCCACGGGCGCGGTGGCTCGCAGGATGAGGTGAAGCTTGCTTACTACGCCTTACGCCCGCTCCCTCGCCCATGCGCGCGGTGGCTCGTAGGACGAGGAGAAAAATTTACTACTCCCTCCGTTTACTCCTAGTCCCTACTACCTTGGTTATAGAGATTATATCATATTGTTTGGAATATATATGTCCTTTAGTAGATTTCAATATGAACTACTAGTACATACTCCAAACATTGATGTATATAGACGTATTTTAGAGTGTAGATTCACTCATTTTGCTCCGTATGTAGCACTCTCCCTCGCCCCTCGACCCTCGCCCACGTGGTGGACGTGCAGAAATTCATTCGGTATCATATAGCCAGAACGATATATACTGCACTACCATTATTGCTCGACTTCCTGAAGAGGCAAAGAGCCAATCGCAAGGTTAATATTTTGGAGATGCCAAGCGCAAGGTTATAGGAGAACGAGTAGTAGGTGTCGCATCATTTATAAATAAAGTTTGTCTTCTTCAGTGGCACGTACGCAATATGATAGGTTCATATGGAGATAAAAGGAAACCGCTCCACTATACATAGTCAGGACAGGCCAGCCTACACGGTTGCTTGCTGGGGTTGCTCTCTTCACACTCTCTCGCACAAAAACGACTGTGGCCACATCTCTAACATCCCGGCGGATCACGTCCGCTTGGGGAAGGGGTGGATGCTTAGTGTAGATGCGGTGGCCGTCGCCGACGGCGAAAACCCACTGTCGGCACGTCCCGATCAGGGGTCCCCGCCGTTCTCTCTCACAAAGTCGGTAAGGTTGCCTTCGTCCCTTGCTCACTGCCGCGACATGGGCAGTTGCCGCCTCCCGCCACCCTCCTCAAGGATGAGCTACGTCCCTCAGGTACAACTCCCTTTACAGCCGGCTTGCACCACTGCTCCAGCTGCCCACATCACTCCCTATGGATATTTCTCTACTTCTTTGCATAGACCAATGAGCCGACAAATCACATAGACCCAGCAGTAAGTTGGACGGACGAAGCAACCATCACTCTTGCGCCAGTGAGAGGTCGCGTCCGCTCTGCCCGGGCATGAATGCGGCACCGATTCTTTGGAGCGGCGCTGACCGTTTCGGGCGGGAAGCACACGCGGGCTATGTATGGGCTTTGGGTGGGCCAGGCTGGTCAGGAGCGGGCATAGCAGCTGTCCGCATGTCCCTACCGGACACGCCCGGAAATGAGAGGATGCACCGACTCTCGCGGCTAAAATCGTACACTACACAACATCTCTCTTTAGGAGTAGGTCGATCTGTCGCTCTCTCTAACACACACATGGTGTTAAACACACACACACACCTTGGTCCCGTTGCACCTTCTAACATGACTTATTACACCTAGACGGAGGGAGTAGTAAGTATACGAGATACGGTGGCACACTGACTTAAGTCGAATACAAGTGCCCAAAATTTGTGTGCATGTTATAATAAGGATTCACTTAAAATAGTACGTGAGCAAACAGAGGGATCAATTGGACAGTGTTTCCGAGCAGTAGCGAGATGTGTGAGGTAAGATACACCACTGGCGCTTTTAATTTTTCTTATTAATTTGTTTGTTTCACCCTCTGACTGGTGGGACCCAACGTACTACGTGAAGAGAGGTAAGGTGACTAAGTCTGCATTATTTCTACACCTCTGTGGATAGTCTTACCGCCAAAACCACATGACACGATTATGATTGAAATCCCAATGACTCCCACACACACAAAAAAACACGGCATGCTTGTCACACGAATGCAGGAATGTATAAAAGGTTATTTCCCTCTCGTTAAACATAACGGGAGGGTTGTGTAGCTGGTTAGCATGTTCGCTCATCAAACTTGAGGTCTCGGGTTCGATAACTACACTTGAGCATAATTTGTGCCAGGAGGATTCTTTAACTGGTCAAAATGTTTTCTAGGGTTTGCACGCTTCACACTCTCTCCAGTATATATATACACGCTGGAGCCTCAGCGCTTGTAGTTGCTCTCTTCACACTCTCTCGCCCTCTCCAGATCTAAACAAGACTTCGTTGGCCTCTCTCTCCCCTCACTGCTGCTCAAAGAGCCGGCAGGATCCGTCCGCCGGGAAGGGAAGGAGGCTTAACACTGTCACCGTCGGCAAGGGACTACCGGCGCAGCTGTTCACTTTCCACCCTGCGGCGGCGCGGGAGGGCCTCCGACCCCTTCTTCTTCACCGCCCTCCCATCGCCAACCGAACCACGCCCCAAGAACCATAAGGTATAATTTACTTACTCCACATGCATTGCTCTAGCTGCATATATACCATGAATCTAGGACGTGGTTCAAAGAGGAAAGGAGTGGGGGAAAGTAGTGGGAAAAGTTGTATATAGCATGAATCTAGGACATGGTTCAAAGAGTAAATGAAGGGGGAAAGTTGTATAGCATTAATCTAGGACGTGGTTCAAAGAGGAAAGGAATGGGGGAAAGTAGTGGGGAAAGTTGTATCACATAAATCTAGGACGTGGTTCAAAGAGGAAAGGAAGGGCCGAAAGTACTAGTTCAAAAAGGAAAGGAAGGGACAAGGCTGTAGAGTTTGAGTAGGACTAGATTTGTTGCGCTCACATAGGGAAAGGCGTATAAAGATAACAAAACTAGGACCAACACAGATATGCTCCTTGGTTGTTTGTTCTTTGTTGCAACAGACTGTGCATGACCACAGTACGTCGGTAGATGCACATGGTGCTGGTGCGTCCACTGTCCCGTGCAACTCATTAGCTGTTGTTAATATAAGGCCCTGTTTGGTTAAAACTCCCTAGTCCCTATCTTCTGGGTTCCAGGGACTAAACATGGACTAGAGGTTATTAAATGACATGCTAAAAGACCATGTTACCCCTAGTAATGAACTAATAGAGACAAGGTGTGATGCGTGGCAGGGGCAACTGTTGGAAAAAGTCCCAAAAAGACTCCCTCGGGGTCTTCTTTCTTTAGTCCCAAATGCCCACTTTTACTCCCTACAAGTCCCTCCTCTTTGGTTTAGATGGGACTGACACGGAGTTTTTTTAGTCCCTACACCAAAATGTCCCTGTAAACAAACACCCTCTAATAATGCCGTTGGAAAATTGATGCAATGCCAAAGTTAAAAGCAAATTACATGTTTAACAAATTTTATTATTAATATAATCTCTATATTAATATTAATCAATGCCACCGTTTGAGAAATGCTACTATCTTGCTTTCTTTCCCATTTAGATAAGGTAGATGCTTCTTTTTGTTGGCTTCTGTGTCATCCACCGTTATTGACCACCAATTGTTTCCCTTGCACCACTGTGTAAACAGGGTTATCTGCTTCACCTCGTTGCCATTGTGACCTTTTGTTGCACTGCACAAAACACTTTTTTTAAGAGTGTTTTGTGCAGTTCAACCAAAATGTCACACCGACAACGTTGCTTGATTGCTTAATCTTAGTGGAACTGCACAAGAGGAGATCTTACTTCCTATCCGTTAAGGCGAATTTGGTTCAGATCTTCTTCTTGTGAGTTGTTTGAATTCCGCATCATGAGAGGTCAGTACTAGCCTTCTTTCACATGATTCTGCAGTGTGCATTCATATGTTGTGCTACTTGTACGATAATGTTGCTTGATTTTAGTGAACTGCACAAATGGAGACAAGACTTCCAATCTGTATGTGCACCGTAATATCCCATTGAGGTAAGATAAGGATATTTCACAACTGCTGGCCTGTATTTTGCCACTTTCATCAGAAAATTAAGTTTAGTACTATACTTGTGCTCCCTAATTGACATGCCAAATCTTACATTGAAGGCGAAGCTTGTTTGTTATTGAACCAAGTGATGAAGGGGAAGAACAAGGGGAAGAAAAACAAAAATCAACTCTCGGTGCTATAATGAAGCACTAGAACTGTGATGACACAAGTAATTATATAGTTTTGCATCTTAATTTATTGCTATGGCTGGAACGAGCAATTTTTTTGCCACTGATTTGATGCCACTCTTAATGTAATATGTAATTATCTCTACTTGTGCAAACAGGGATCTTCTTTGAATATACCATATATTTTAGTGGAACTGCACAAGAAGATGTTGGAACCATTAAACTAATCGAGGAGTATATAGTAAGCATGGCCACCACCGTAGATAGCAACAGATGGTTCCGGAGAATTGCTTCATCTGTATGCTCTACACAATAAGCCTCCTAACAAAGGTTGGTACTCGCCCACTAATTTCATCCATATGATTGAGCTTTGCCATCTCTATTGGTGTTGTGCTACTATTTAGATACTGTCATGAAAAAGTGGTATTGTCCTTGAGAAGTGCCTCATCTGTGCTGTTTTAAATATTTCCTTTCCTTTTTTCGAGAAAACAGTGATGCTAGCATTTAGTAGTCCTCTTGTCTTTGCACAACGGGATCATCTTCCTCTGAAGAAGAATATGGAGTACATGAAGTGACTAGTTTCAATTATGCCAGGATGAAGAAGCCCTGTCTATCTTATCATCAGAAGGAGCAGTTGAAGGATGGTTACATTACCCCCACAAGACCAAACTAACTTCAGCTCAGAAGGACTGACAAAATCTCCATTTTTTTGTTGTGATGCGCGAGTACAATGTTGTTCTAGGATTCTTTCTGGTGAGTTCCATTTTTCTAAAAGTGTGCTCTACATGGACCATGCATGTGCCTGTTGAAACTGTCAATTCATAGTACAGTTTGCTCTATACTAATCACTTTTTTGTATTTGTGCAAATAGGGGTGCTCAGCTTGATTTCAATGGGAACTGCACAAAATGTTCATGAATACATCAAATCATTCATTTCCACCACAAGAAAGGAGGTGCCGATAATTTCAAGGCGTTGCAACATATAAGGGCGAAATCATACAAGCTACGCGCGAATTTGGTTGATTTTGGTGGAATTGCACAAAAAGAACAGCTCGTTTATTTAGCATGAGGTGCCATGTCAATGTCCGAACTGATGGCAAACCCTGCCCATTCCACAATCGTAGGCATTTGATATTTTGGAATGGGACAACCTTGTCAAATTTTGCTCATTGATTTTAGCAAGACATGTGTTTGATATTTTCGAATGGGACGCCCTTTGCTGTCAGCAGCGTCGATCAATTTTTTCTTTATTCTTTAGTTGTGAAGTAAATATTGCCTCTGACATGTGAGTCGCTGAGATGCATAATCATTGATTGTTTTGAATGTTCTCTATGAATTGCCAGGCCTGTGTGTTTGATTGCAATGTACAGAAACGCTAAAAAGCTGCTCAAACTCTTTGTACTCCTTCTGTTCCTTTTTACTTCGCACGTTGTGAAAGTGCATACTTTTTGTATAAGATTGGTTAAAGTAGAGATACTTTGACTGCAGACAAAACTTGTATGCAGACTAGAAAGGACCGGAGGGAGTACATATGAAACTGCTGCAAACGAGGTGATCACCCTGGGAATAATGCTAGTACGTATTGCTTTGCATGTTCATCCAATGCCAGTGATACAGGAATTCGAATTAATCAAAATAAATTCATTCATACACGGTCGGATTTCATATAAACATGCCAGATTTCATTACATTTCATACATTCTTCAACTAAAAAGGGGTGTGCTTGAGGTATAATTAATTAACCCAAGCTACCCACATGTGTCCCGCTGAGCCGAACAGAAGCTTCAGTGACTTAACTGCAGGTGCGGTTGCGTAACTGGCATGTGGCCTGTTGGGCCCATGTGTCAGTCAGCCAACTGCACCAGCAGTTAAGTAGAAGCAACGTTATTCTCCAGAGAACTCCCCGACTCCACGTCGCCGCCAAGAAGCTAACCAGCCGTCAATGGTCAACCCGCCTAGCTTGGCTTCAACAGGAGGGTAGCAGCGGTGGCCTTACTTGGACCCGAGCGGCAGCGAGCTACCATGTTCTACTCTTCCTTGTTTTCTATGTGGCGCGGCCTCGTTGGCATCGGGGCGGGGCCTCGACGGAGCCGGCGATGTCCTCTTTCTCGTTACCGGTGGGCGGCGCCTCAGTGGAGCGGCGGAAATCCTCCCCCGCGTTGCCGGCAGGGTGGGGCCTCGGCTGAGCCGGTGATGTCCTCTGCCTCGTTGTTGGCGGGGCGGGGCCTCGGCGGAGCCGGCGATGTCCTCTGCCTCGTTATTGGCGACACGGGGCCTCGGCGGAGCAAGGCCTCGTCGACGCTAGCGGAGCGGGGACTCGTCGGAGCCAGCATTGTCCTCTGCCTCGTCCTCAGTGTCGTGGGAATGATTCCGACAATAATAAGGTATAGGGTAACGGAGCATGATCTATCGAGATGCATATGGGTGACACGGTGGTTTTAGCGAGTTCGGGCCTCTCACGGTGGAGATAACAACCCTACGTCTCGTGCTCCGGAGAGGCTTTGTTATATCTGAGTATGTATACGGAGATTACAATGTGTGTTTGAGAGAGAGGTGGAAGAAAAAAGAGCCCCTAGTCTAGTGGTGGGGGTGGCTTATATAGAGTGCGCCACCCCCACACCTCCTATGTTACAAAGTGGGGCATGAATTCCATAAACCAGCCCACTATCAATCCTTCACTATGAGAATGATGTCGACTGCTTTGCTGCCTGTTGGTCTTCGTATATCTGAGCGAGTCGTACGGTCGAGTGGTGAACTGTCATCCGAGTGGATGGTATGCTGCTGGGTCGAGTGGATAGTATGCTGCTTATCCGAGTGGATAGTATGTCTCTATGAAATTTACCTGGACCCACATGTTGTGTGGACCCCATGCTTCATGATATTTCGACCCTTCGTGGGCCTACCTGTTATGTGTATCCCCAACATTAGCCCCCGAATCGATTGCGATTTTGCAGAACGAGTTTGTGAAAGACACAATTTGGCCTCAGTGATTACGGAAATACTCGGTACCTGTCATCGTGCTTTCAGACAACCAAGGTTTGAACAAAGTCTCAATGGATTCTGCTTCATGAAATTTCGACCCTTCGTGGGCCTACCTGTTATGTGTATCCCCAAAATTAGCCCCCGAATCGATTGCGATTTTGTAGAACGAGTTTATGAAAGACACAATTTGGCCCGAGTGATTACGGAAATACTCGGTACCTGTCATCGTGCTTTCAGACAACCAAGGTTTGAACAAAGTCTCAATGGATTCTGGTACTGTGCTTCCCGACTGATCTGGGTAAGTGCCCGCGAGGAGCAACTTGGTGACATTCGATCAACTCTCGGAAGAGGTTAACTTGTGATCAGAGTATGGATGTGTCATTAAATCTGTGCAACAAGATTGACACATGGGCTGCTCTCTCAGAGAGATGCCATTCAAATCCTGGAGGAACGTCAATACGAGTCGGTTTTAGATCCGCACTTGTGAGTTTCACTCTTTGAGTCCTAGAAGAAGGCTCAAATAGGTCCACGGAGGAGCGTTAAAACTCACCTTATAGGATTTTTTTGGTAGTCGACGGGATTCTTTAAAAGTTGTTTGTTTGTTGTTCGTCACTCGGACTGGTCAGGCCATACCGAGTGGAGATTACTCCAGTGGGGGCACGCTGAGTGCACCCACTGGGTGTAGTCCCCGAGACCGTCGTCGACTGCGGGCAGTCGGCGGGGGTCTGAGAGAGAAAATCTTCCTAACCAGTACTGATTGGACTTGTTCTTCTCCGACTCAGAGGTCGAGTGATCTAGAGGTGAGTTTGCATCAAGCAAAATGTTTCTTTCCGAGTTCTCTTCCAGTGGGGGCACGCTGAGTGCACCCATTGGGTGTAGTCCCCGAGCCTCTGTCGGACTAGATGAGTCTGGCAAAGGGTTTAAGTCTCCCGGTAAACCTCCATGCAGTTGGCATGGTAAATATCTTTGTCTGGAATTGAATCAATCAAGTAATCTTTGTGCACTCGGCACGATGAATGAATTCGGCCTTGAAACTGCCGACTGTAGAAAAAAGCTAGCCACTCCAGGGAGTAATCATTCCAGTAGTACTTATTATATTGATCGTTAGATTTTGCGTGAAAGGGGTATTTGTCTGAGTGGACGTGCTTCCCGACTGATCGGGGTATGTTGACTGCAAGGAAAATTTGGTGGCACTTGTATGTATGGTCAGAAAGATATTCCTGATGTGATGAATGGGTCGATTGAATGGGCGTAACCCCGGAGGATAGCATGGTCAACGGCTGTGCGTAGCCCCCGAGTGATGTTTGAAAGAGGTAACCTTGCTACAGAGTGTGATATGAGGTTTGATCATATGAGTAACTTAGTCGTTCCCGTGTTGGGGGTGTAGAGGTAAAGACATGTCAAACTGATGGTGATGCGCGAGGTGGCCGAGGGGCGATGATGTGTACAACCGAGTGATGACGCAGGGCGGTCGAGTGGTGAAGACATGCACGACCGAGTGGCGATGCGTGGAGCGGCCGAGTCATGCTGTGCGAGGTGGTCGAATGATGAAGACGTGCACAACTGTGTGGCAACGCGCGGGGGAGAGAGTGGTGAAGAACTACATGTCCAGCCAAGTGGTGACGCGTGGAGCGGCAGTATGGTGAAGGCATGCACAACCGAGAGGCGACGCACGGAGCGACCAAGTGGTGAAGACGTGCACAACCGAGTGGCGATGTGCGGGACGGCCGAGTGAGGATGCGCGAGGTGACCGAGTAAAGGACTACGTGTCCAGCCAAGGGGTGACACGCGGGGCGGCCATGTGGTGAAGGCATGCACAACCGAGAGGCGACACGCGGAGCGGCCAAGCGATGAAGACGTGCACAACCGAGTGGCGACGTGCGGGACGGCCAAGTGAGGATGCGCGAGGTGGCCGAGTGAAGGACTATGTGTCCAGCCAAGTGGTGATGTGCGGGATGGCTGAATGACGATGCGTGGCGTGGCCAAGTGACGACGCGCGGGGCAGCCGAGTGAAAGATTGCGTGTCCAGCCAAGTGGCTGAAATTGTCTTCGAAGGAGTTAACCAGATGCTTTCGAAGCTAATGTAGTGACGAGGTCGGTGTAGTGTGGTTGCGACGCAACAAGACCAGCGTGACAACTGAGTCTGGGTAGAAATGAAGATGGCGCATAGAGCGTCTGAGTGATTATAAAACTTGTCAAAGTGGCGGATCGAATGCACTTTGTTGAAGTGAAGGATCTGACAAGTGATGAAGTACTCGACTACTCAGGAGAGTGTCATTCCAAACGAGATGCAGCCCCCGAGTGCGGCGTAGCCCCCGAGTGTACTACAGGCTTCGACAACGGATATGTCGGAATACGAGAAATATAGTTTTGAATGGAAGATTTGCAATTCATCGAGTCGGGCTCGGGTAAAGATGAGGAGAAGCTTCCGAGTGATGCTCGAAAGAGGCAAATTCACAAAAGAGTGAAGTGTGAAATTTAATTACAAAAGGGACTTACCTGTCTCATGCCTGACGAGGTCTATATCATTGATACGATGAAGAGGATTCCATAGAGGGTTTGGCTGGATGTGTTTGAAGTCAACAGAGTGACAAGGTCGGTGTTGTGGTGCGCTAGGACCGGTACGGTGACCGAGTCCGAGCAGCGATGAAGTTGGCGCATAAGGCCGTCGAGTGATCGCATAACTTGTGTAAAAAAATGGCACAAGCCAACGAAATGATTTCTTGAGGAAATTTGATGTGTGCTGAAATGATTTGTGTGAATAACACCCATAGACACCCATTGGGAGTGCAAGGGGCTGGAAGAGCGAAGGATCCGTTCGAACTTGTTGAAGTGAAGGATCTGATTGAACTCATTGGAATACTGGCTGAAATAAAACGGAAGTGTAGTGTTTCGACTGAGTTTCAGCCCCGGAGGAGCGATGCAAACTCGAAATGAAGAACGACACATGGTGTTCGTGAATGATGTATGTGAAAAAATGGAAGTTGGACTCGGGAGTCACATAACCAGTACTAAGCAAATATGTGAAAATAAGCAGCCGAGCGTAGAGGTACACTCGATGGCGTGGCCTCCGAGTGAACGTGATGTGTGAATTATGGGATACTCGGGGAGACGAAAATAATATAATGTAAAATGACTTAGCTGTCTGAAGGCGCGCTAGTGGCCAAGTGGTGATGAGGCGACCAACCGATTGGCGATGCGCGGGGCGGCCGAGTGGTGATGAGGTGACCGACCGATGGTGACGCGCGGGGCGGCCGAGTGGTGATGAGGTGACCAACCGAAGGCGACGCGCGGGGCGGCCGAGTGGTGATGAGGTGACCAACCGATGGCGACGCGCGGGGCGGCCGAGTGGTTATGAGGTGACCAACCGAGTGGCGACGCGCGGGGCGGCCGAGTGGTGATGAGGTGACCAACCGATGAGGACGCGCGGGGCGACCGAGTGGTGATGAGGTGACCAACCGATGGCGACGCGCGGGGTGGTCGAGTGGTTATGAGGTGACCAACCGATGGCGACGCGCGGGGCTGCCGAGTGGTTATGAGGTGACCAACCGAGTGGCGACGCGCGGGGCGGCCGAGTGGTTATGAGGTGACCAACCGGGTGGCGACGCGCGGGGCGGCTGAGTGGTGATTAGGTGACCAACTGATGGCGACGCGCGGGGCGGCCGAGTGGTTATGAGGTGACCAACCTATGGCAAAGCGCGGGGCGGCCGAGTGGTTATGAGGTGACCAACCGAGTGGCGACGCACGGGGCGGCCGAGTGGTGATGAGGTAACCAACCGACGGCGACGCGCGGGGCGGCCGAGTGGTTATGAAGGTGACCGACCGAGTGGCGACGCGCGGGGCGGACGAGTGGTGATGAGGTGACCAACCGATGGCGACGCGCGGGGCGGCCGAGTGGTGATGAGGTGACCAACCGATGGCAACGCGCGGGGCGTCCGAGTGAAGTAGACGAGTCCCGCGGGGTGGCGACGCGCGGGGCGGCAGAGTGTAGTAGACGTGTCCCGCAGAGTGATGATGTGCGGGGCGTCCGAGTGATGTTGACGAGTCCCGCGCAGTGGCGACGCGCGGAGCGTCAGAGTGAAGTAGACGCGTCCCGCAGAGTGACGACGCGCGGGGCGTCCGAGTGATGTAGACGAGTCCCGCGGAGTGGCGATGCGCGGAGCATCAGAGTGAAGTAGACACGTCCTGCAGAGTGACGATGCGCGAGGCGTCCAAGTGATGTAGAGGAGTCCTGCGGAGTGGGGACGCGCGGGGCGTCAGAGTGAAGTAGACGCGTCTCGTTGAGTGGCGATGCATGGGGTGGCCGAGTCTGGCAAGTTGATGAAGATGTGCCCAACTGAGCGACACGGGGTTGCCGAGCGGGCAAGTTGATAAAGAGGTGCTCAACTGAGCGGCGACGCGCAGTGCGGCCGAGTGGGCAAGCCCATGAAGATGTGCCCAATGGAGCGACACGGGGCGGCCGAGCGGGCAAGTTGATAAAGAGGTGCTCAACTGAGCGGCGACGCGCAGTGCGGCCGAGCGGGCAAGCCGATGAAGATGTGCCCAATGGAGCGACACGGGGCGGCCGAGCGGGCAAGTTGATAAAGCCAGCCCACTATCAAGCCTTCACTATGAGAATGATGTCGACTGCTTTGTTGCGTGCTGGTCTTCGTATATCTGAGCGAGTCGTACGGTCGAGTGGTGAACTGTCATCCGAGTGGATGGTATGCTGCTTGGTCGAGTGGATAGTATGCTGCTTATCCGAGTGGATAGTATGTCTCTATGAAATTTACCTGGACCCACATGTTGTGTGGACCCCATGCTTCATGATATTTCGACCCTTCGTGGGCCTACCTGTTATGTGTATCCCCAACACTCGGTCTCGCCAAACAGCGCCTCACCCGCTTCATCGCCCTCTTTGCTAGCCTCTTTGTAGGTGGCCGCAGCCTCCGCCACCTGCATGTAATACTGCCAGCGCTCGAGGTAGCCCTTGCGGGCGGAGCGGTACGAGTCGAGCAGCGCCTCCTGCTCCGCCCGCTCCGCGGCGATCTTCTCCTCCGCCTGCAGGTGCTCCTGGAGGAGATGGTGGTTGTAGGCGGCGTCGGCCTGCGCCTCCCGGAACTGCTCCTGACACATCTTCCTCACACTGTCCATATATTGGGCACGGGCCTCGCCGATGGTCATGGTGCAATGCACCGGTGAGGATGGCGCAGAGGAGGGGGTTGGCGCCAGATCGTCGACTACCATGTTCTCCATTGGGACGTCGTCGTCCTCCGGCTGCCTGTCGGCCAGCCAGTCGGCAGCAATGGCTGCCATCTCCTTGTGGTCCATCGTCCGCCCGTCCCGAAGAGCGTTGGAGCGCGAGGAAGCCATGGTGGGCAGTAGTGGTGTGGACAGGAGAAAGGGAACGGATGCGGATGACTGCGGCTATGGCCGGCGCAGCAGTTTATATAGCAATGGTGGGCGGGCGGAGGGACGGACATGTGGCGCCGGAGTAGCCACCTCGGCAACCGCGTATCATTAATGTGGGCGGCAGATGGACGGACGGACGGCACTCGTGTCGTTTGAAGGCGGAGCAATCGCTTGCACCGGGAAGCGGGGCGGGCGGCGCTGACTGTTTCGGGCGGAAAGCGCGCGCGGGCGAGGAGATAACTTTACTTGGAGAGGATGACAATGGGGACCCACCAGGTCCATAGCCTCACGTACGCAAGTGCCTCCTTATTATATATATATATGTGTGTGTGTGTGTGTGTAAAACTATACTCCCTCCGTCTAGGTAAATAAGTCGTATTAGAAGGTGCATCACGACCTAGATGCAAGCAGATTGGTGGAAAAGAAGAATATTTCTCTCTTCTAAACACAACATTTAATCACAGCAGTTAAGAGGATGTCTTATTAGCTACCCATGCAGGCCATCGTAATTCGTAGCATGCAAAGCGCTTTTATTTCTTGCCTAATAACCGCATGGACGTGCTGCACGCATTGGTCCTTGCCCCAGCAAAAAAAGGGAGGAAAGGGGTTTCCACAGGAGACAACGAGGCAGAGGTGGAAGCGCTCGCTGGAGTAATTTATTTTGCTTCCCCCTGGTTTCCTGACATCACGGTCCCACACCATTGTCAACCTATGTAGTAGTCAATAAACGAGAGAATTGCACAAGAAGCGGCCGACAGCTGGGACCAAGCAGCTCGAGCAGTATTTGTGTTTTTGAGGTGTGAGCACTTCAGAGTTTTTCGATGTTTAGCCCAGATATTAATTTTTCTCCTCTGAACAACAACGAAAACGTCGCTGCAGGTATTAACTGGGCGCGCTGTGGCCCGTCTAGCCCAGGCAAGATATCCAACCCAGATATTAATTTTTTTCAAGATGAAAATGGCTAGCCCAGCTATACTTTTTTTAGGAATACCCAGGCAAGGTCAAGTTGTTATTCTCCGCCCCGCTGGGCTACAAATCTTTCCTAGGAGGGATGCAGTAGGCTTAACAATAAAATGGGCTTTAAGAAATAATAAATGGGATGTAAGTATAAAACTGGGCAGTAGCTATAAAAAATGCACCAAACACGTGATTACTTTATAAAATATTATATTTGGATATTGAAAATTTTAATTTCATTAATTGTTGCGAGCGCAATGTTTCGTTGGATTTTTACGTAATATAAATTTATATTGAAATTGTATTTAATCTGACAAGAAATTTCGGGATAAAAATATTTCGAATCCCATCAAAATGTGGGAAATTTTATTGAATTCTGTTTTGAACGATTGGTTGGAATGGGTTGTACTTTTAACAAATTGTAAATGGGTTGTAGTAAATTCCATTAGAATTCAAAAATGGGCTACACATTCTTACAAATCTCAAATGGGCTATAAGTTCTCTGCCACACACTTCTGGCCTTACTAAGTTGACGCGTCCCCTAAAAAACAGAGTTGACGCGTATGCAAGGCTTTGTCAACTTATAGTCAACACACGGTTCTAGCAGCAGTGGACGTTGGATGTCCATCCAACGGATGCCGTGCTTCTTCTTCAATCTCGGATATTCTAGCGTCACCCGCCCAAAAAATGATTCCTCCCCCTGACATCTGGGGCGCACCGTTTCGGAAGCTGACCTGTGGGCCTACTAAGTTGACGTACCTAGGGCTTTGTCAACTTAGTCAATATAAACGATTCTAGCTGCAGTGACCGTACGATGTCCATCCAACGGCCGTAGTGCTTCTTCAACCTCTGGTCTTCTTGCTCCAGTCGCCCAAAGCAGCGCCGGTCTTGCCGACTGCTCCTGTCTCCCGTGGCCGGCTGTGCTGCCGTGGAGCTCTCACTGCCCCCTACTATTCCCACCGCTGGCCAGGCCCTGCGGCAACGGCAGCCTCACACCGCAGCCGAACGAGTGAACCCTCATACTCCTCTCCGCGTGGGCATCCACTGCCGTGTCTTCACTGGCTCCGCGCCGTCCCCTTCCTAGGCCTCGCCGTTGTCCACCGCCCTGGTGCTCTCGGCGCGGCGTGGTCAACGTGGTCAAGGAATGACTTCCATCAGACGTGGACTGTACATGGAGAGGCTAACAGCTGGGTCCACGGCGCAGCAAGGAAGTGCCTTCTTATTACGCGGAAAATAATGATTCCTCCATCTGACAGCAGGGACCCACCGGACGGGCCACCGGTATTTTGCAAAAAAATCGTTTCCCCCTGACTGCTGGGACCCACCGACGGGCCATCGTATTTCGCAAAAAAAACATTCCCCCCGCTGTCAGTTCGGACCCACCGGAAATGCCTCCTTATTACGCACAAAAAAATGAATACTCCCCCGGCTAGCTGGGACCCACCTTGCTGGGAGGCTGACTTGTGGGCCTACTAAGTTGACGGGGACGAAGGGCTTTGTCAACTTAGTCAATATGAACGATTCTAGCTCCAGTGACCGTACGATGTCCATCCAACGGCCATAGTGCTTCTTCAACCTCTGGTCTTCTTGATCCAGCCGCCCAAAGCAGCACCGGTCGTGCCGCATGCTCCTGCCTCCCGTGGCCGGCTGTGCTGCCACAGAGGCCTCACCGCCCCTACTATTCCCACCGTTGGCCAGGCCCTGCGGCAACGGCAGCCTCACACCGCAGCCGAAGCAGTGAACCCTCGTAGTCCTCTCCGCGCGGGCTTCCTCTGCCACGTCGTCCCCTTCCTAGGCCTCATCGTCGTCCACCGCCGTGGTGCTCTCCGCGCGGCGTGGTCAATGTGGTCAAGGAACGACTTCGATCGGAAGAGTACTGTATGTGGAGAGGCTGACAGCTGGGTCCACGGCCACAGCCCAGTTTTTTTGTGATTTGCCAAGTAAGTCGCTTTGTCAGGCCTGTTGGGCTGCAAATCTTTCAAGACGAGGAGAGCTTTCATTCGGCTGGCCGAGAAAATGGCCCATCAGTAATGAGAAATGGGTTGTACATTTTTAAAACACATCAAGCTGGCAATTAGTTTCAAATATCTTTTTTTCATTTCAAGATTTTAAATTACATTAATTTTTATGCATGGAGAATTTGTTGGATTTTATATTGATATACATTTATTTTTTAAATCAGTTTGAATGTGAGTCGAAATTTCGGGATTAAAAACAGTTCGGACCGCACCGAAATATGCAAAATTTCGTATAATTTTTTAACCGTTGCCACAATATGGGCTGTAATGCTAACAAAAAGAATATGGGCTCCAAAAAAACCTTAAGAATTAGCAAATGGGCTGTAAATTATTAGAAATAATGGCAGATGGGATGTATGCTGTTTTCCACAGATTTGAGGCTTTCCTAAAAAAAGGTTGATGCACAAGCACTGACTGTTGGATGTCCATCCAACGGCCGTCGTGCTTCTTCAATCTCTGCTCTTCCTGCTCCAGCCGCTCAAACAAGCGCCGGCGGGACTGCCTGCTCCCTCCTCCTCGCGGCAGGCTGTGCTGCCGCGCAGGCCTCACCGCCCGACCGTACTCCCATCGCTGGCCTAGCCATCCGTCTACTCACCCACACCTGTGTTATGCTCCGGCGACGAGAGACGAACTAGTAAACCCTCGTACAGTCGTACTCCCCTCCGCGTGGGAAACAACTATCGAGTCTTCCCTGCCTCCGTGTCGTCCCCTTCCTAGGCCTCGCCGTCGTCCACCGCCCTGGTGCTCTCGGCGTGGCGTGGACAACATGGTCAAGGAACAACTTCCATCGGATGTGGGCTGTACGTGGAGAGGCTGACAGCTGGGTCCACGGCCGCAGCAAGGAAGTGCCTCCTTATTACGTGGAAAATAATGATTCCTCCCCCGGACAGCTGGGACCCACCAAACGGGCCACTGTATTTCGCGAAAAAAATGTTTCCCCCTGACTGCTGGGACCCACCAGCTACATCTTCGCACGCAAGGAAGTGCGTTCGGGCAAAAAAACGATTTGCCCCCTGACTACTGGGACCCACCAGCTACATCTTCGCAGGCAAGGAAGTGCCTGACAGTCAGGACCCACCTGGTCGAAGCATACGTAGCGTTGTCATTCTGGTCGCGAACGTGTACGTACATACTAGTCGATGTAGAGGCGCGCACGTGTCATAGTAGAGGCGCGCACGTAGCATGTACACATACGTACAGTGGTCAAGGTGCAAGAGAGAAAATACGGCCACATATGTGTACATACGGGCGGGGTCTCGAACGCCTACTCGCGCATACGTACGGCCAGGGCTCGTGTACATGGCTGGGTCGGAATGGAGAAACAGCGTCGTCGTCGTGTTCATGGGGAGGCAACGGAATGCGTCGTGTTCATGGGGAGGCAACGGAATGCGTCGTGTTCATGGGGAAGCAACGGAACACGTGGGAGCCAACTGGCTGGGTCGGAACGGACTGCGTGGTCATGTTCATCGGGAGGGTTTGGACGGAATAGGCGATGGCAACGAGGCCTGGCGTACCGCAAAATGGAGGAAACGGCCTTGTGTTCGACCGGCCACGTTCGAAACGGGATCCTGTTCATCGGGAGGGGTCTGGCGTATCGCAAAACGGAGGAAACGGACCTCCTACGGTCGAAACGGGGGTCCTGTTGATCGGGAGGGGTGTGGCGTACCGCAAAACGGAGGAAACGGACTTGTGTTGGAGCGCTACGGTCAAAACGGGGGTCCTGTCCATCGGGAGGGGTGTGGCGTACCACAAAATGGGACTCCACGGGATAATGTTCATCTCCACCGTCGACCTCCTCCAGCCTCCACGGGCTCCTGTTCATCCAGCCTCCACCGCGCGCTACTCCACCGGCTACTGTTCAACCACCCCTCCACCTTCTACTGTTCATCCAGCCCTCCGCACCACGGGGTCCTGTTCAACCACCCCTCCACGGGCACCCCTCCACTGTCTACTGTTCATCCAGCCATCCACACCACGAGGTCCTGTTCAACCACCCCTCCACCGCCTACTATTCATCCAGCCCTCCACACCACGAGGTCTTGTTCATCCACCCCTCCACTGTCTACTGTTTATCCAGCCCTCCACCACACCACGGGGTCCTGTTCATCTAGAGGCAACGCCACCGCTCACTGTTCATCCAAACCCCCCCTGCAACACTCACTGTTCATCCCATCGATCGGCTTCAGTTAGAGCAGTAGCGAAGGAATCGCTCGATCGGGTTCAGTTAACAGCCATCGATTGATCGCTCGGGTTCAGTAATGCGTAGCCTGCAGTGCAATCGCTCGGGTTCAGTTAGAGCCCAACGCCTCGCACACACGCGCGTACGTGTACAAGAGAAACGCGCATCGCTCGGCCCCCGACCTCCCACCGTAATCGGGAACTCCTCGAAATTTTCCTCGCCCTCGCTTCTACCACGGTTTTTTCCGTCATGGACGGCCCAAAGGATTTCATGCAGCTACGTCTCCGGCCCGCCCAGGACTAAAAGCCCATTTTCTGTCATGATTTTTTGTCATAGAAGTAGGAGCCCACCACATCTATGATGATACCGGGTTTTTTCACAATTATCGTCATAGAAGTGTCATATGTATGACAGAAAAAAATTCGTTCGGCCCAAAATGTCATAGATGTGTCTTTTTTTTGTAGTGCATGGCGCGGCTACCTCGAAGCCGGCACCACCGGTGACATATCCACGGCGACTCTCCCCCAGTGCGAGGCTCCCTCGGCGGTGGTGTCCATACCAGCCGGATCTGCTGTTGCTGATTGCTACCTCTTGAGCTTGCGTTGGTTTTTCCCTTGAAGAGGAAAGGGTGATGCAGCAAAGTAGCATAAGTATTTCCCTCAGTTTTTAGAACCAAGGTATCAATCCAGTAGGAGACTACGCAACAAGTTACCGAATACCTGCACAAACAAACACCAACTTGCAACCAACGGCAAAGGGGTTGTCAACCCCTTCACTGTTATTCACAAAGTGAGATCTAATAGAGATGGATAAACGGTAAAGTAATATTTTTGGTTTATGGAACGAAAAGTAAAAGATTGCAAAGGAAAGTAAATAGTAAACTAGAATTGTAGGTTGGAAACTTATATGATGGGAAATAAACTTGGGGGCCATAGGTTTCACTAGTGGCTTCTCTCAAGATAGAAATTATTACAGTGGGTGAACAAATTACTGTCGAGCAATTGATAGAAAGCGCAAAGTTATGACGATACCTAAGGCAATGATCATGAATATAGGCATCACGTCTGTGTCAAGTATATCGAAATGATTCTGCATCTACTACTATTACTCCACACATCGACCGACTCCTGCCTGCATCTAGAGTATTAAGTTCATAAGAACAGAGTAACGCATTAAGCAAGATGACATGATATAGCGGGATTAACTCAAGCAATATGATGAAAACCCCATCTTGTTATCCTCGATGGCAACAATACAATATGTGCCTTGCTGCTCCTACTTTCACTGGAAAGGACACTGGAAGATTGAACCCAAAGCTAAGCACTACTCCCATTGCAAGAAAAACCAATCTAGTTGCCAAACCAAATCGATAGTTCGAAGAGACTTGCAAAGATATCAAATCATGCATATAAGAATTCATAGGAGATTCAAATAATATTCATAGATAAGCTGATCATAAATCCATAATTCATCGGATCTTGGTAAACACACAGCAGAAGAGTATTACATCGAATAGATCTCCAAGAACATCGAGGAGAACTTTCTATTGAGAATCAAAGAGAGAGAAGAAGCCATCTAGTTGAAGGAAATATGCCCTAG
Organism: Triticum urartu; assembly: GCF_056163025.1. Taxonomy (NCBI): domain Eukaryota; kingdom Viridiplantae; phylum Streptophyta; class Magnoliopsida; order Poales; family Poaceae; genus Triticum; species Triticum urartu. The sequence continues at coordinate 413,392,571 of NC_141877.1, read as the reverse complement.
AGGTAATAATAAAGTTGTTATTTTGTATTTCCTTATACCATGATAAATGTTTATTATTCATGCTAGAATTGTATTAACCGGAAACTTGATACATGTGTGGATACATAGACAAAACACCATGTCCCTAGTAAGCCTCTACTAGACTAGCTTGTTAATCAAAGATGTTTAAGTTTCCTAACCATAGACATGTGTTGTCATTTGATAAACGGGGTCACATCATTAGGAGAATGATGTGATGGACAAGACCCATCTGTTAGCTTAGCATTATGATCGTTCAATTGTATTGTTATTGCTTTCTTCATGACTTATACATATTCCTTTGACTATGAGATTATGCAACTCCCGGATACCGGAGGAATACCTTGTGTGCTATCAAACGTCATAACGTAATTGGGTGATTATAAAGATGCTCTACAGGTATCTCCAAAGGTGTTTGTTGGGTTGGCATAGATCGAGATTAGGATTTGTCACTCCAAGTATCGGAGAGGTATCTCTGGGCCCTACCGGTAATGCACATTGACGGAGTCCTGGATAAGGGGGTCTCCAGAGAGCCGGACTATCTCCATTGGCCGGACTGTTAGACTATGAAGATACAAGATTGAAGACTTCGTCTCATGTCCGGATGGGACTCTACTTGGCGTGGAAGGCAAGCTAGGCAATACGGATGTGGATATTTCCTCCTTTGTAACCGACCTTGTGTAACCCTAACCCTCTCCGGTGTCTATATAAACCGAAGGGTTTTAGTCCGTAGGACAACAACCACAACATATAATCATACCATAAGCTAGCTTCTAGGGTTTAGCCTCTTTGATCTCGTGGTAGATCTACTCTTGTACTACCCATATCATCTATATTAATCAAGCAGGACGTAGGGTTTTACCTCCATCAAGAGGGCCCGAACCTGGGTAAAACATCGTGTCCCCTGCCTCCTGTTACCATCTGGCCTAGATGCACAGTTCGGGACCCCCTACCCGAGATCTGCCGGTTTTGACACCGACATTGGTGCTTTCATTGAGAGTTCCTCTGTGTCGTCGCCGTTAGGCTTGATGGCTCCTACTATCATCGATAGCGATGCGGTCCAGGGTGAGACTTTTCTCCCCGGATAGATCTTCGTATTCGGCGGCTTTGCATTGTGGGCTAATTCGCTTGGCCATCTGGAGCAGATTGAAAGCTACGCCCCTGGCCATCAGGTCAGATTTGGAAGTTTGAACTACACGGCCGACATCCGCGGAGACTTGATCTTTGACGGATTCGAGCCACAGCCGGGTGCGCCGCACTGTCGCGATGGGTATGACCTAGCTCTGCCGCTGAACAGTACCCTAGAGGTCGCGCCCGCATCAGCTCCGACCCTTAGTTCGGAGCCAACTGCGCGAATCGAGGACGGGTGGTTAGACACCGCCTCAGGGGCTGCAGTCTCAACGGCGATCGAGCCGAACACCAGCATAATCCTCTGCACAGCCCGTGACTCCAAGGTGCCGGACTCTTTTTCTGACTTCGAACCGCCCGCGCCCCTGCCAGTCGAATCCGATTGGGCGCCGATCACAAAATTCACCGCCACAGATATCTTTCAGCACTCGCCCCTCGGCGACATTCTGAATTCACTAAAGTCTCTCTCTTTGTCAGGAGAGCCCTGGCCAGATTATGGCCAACAAGATTGGGACGCGGACGACGAAGAAATTTGACGCCCACCCACAACCCACTTAATAGCCACTGTCGATGACTCAACCGACATTCTCGACTTCGACTCCGAAGACATCGACGGTATGGACGATGATGCGGGAGGCGAAGAAAAACCACCACCCACAGGGCGCTGGACGTCCACCTCATCATATGACGTATACATGATGGACACACCAAAAGACGACGAGGAGGAACGGAAGGACGCACCGAAGGCTTGTTCCCTCGAGAAGCAGTCAAAGCGGCGGCGCAAGCGCCGCCCCAAATCCCGCCTCAGCAGAAACAACGATCATACAGACCCAGCGTTGGAGCAGGGCGAACCACTGCCGGACTACGGCAATACGGAGAATCAAACTGAACAAACTAATTCTGTCAAAGATAATAGTCCGGATGACATAACGCTGGACAGGCACCCGGAGCAGCAGAATGCCCGTCAAAGGCTTGTTGCCACCGCGAGGAGTCTGAAAAAGTAGAAGCAAAGGCTCAAGGTTGTGCAGGACACACTCCAAATCATATGGAGTAAAGTACTCAACACAGCAGCGAAGTACGGCGACAATCGCCCCACCAAGAGCTACCCAAAGCGAAAGTTGCTACCTGAATTCGATGAGGAGGCCTCAGACCCCCCACAACCAAAAATCAAAACAGCCACCTGGCCGGATAGATGACCTCACGACCAAAATCGAGCGGCAAACAACGCCACTCACAAGCCAATACGCGATCCACGCAAGGGCTCGCACCAAAAGGACGGCGCAACCAGATCCATCTATGGACCACGCAAGCGCGCCCCAGCATATGATGTAACACAACAAACATCCGAACAACGCGGTACACCCAGATACAGGGGTGCCACACACCCCCTATGTTTCACCGACGAGGTGCTGGACCATGAATTTCTAGAGGGATTCAAACCCGTAAACATAGAGGCATACGACGGAACAACAGACCCTGGGGTCTGGATTGAGGACTATATCCTCCATATCCATATGGCTCGAGGAGATGATCTCCACGCCATCAAGTACTTACCCCTCAAGCTCAAAGGGCCAGCTCGTCACTGGCTTAAAAGCCTCCCCGAAAACTCCATTGGAAGCTGGGAAGAGCTCGAAGACGCTTTTCGGGCAAATTTTCAAGGGACTTATGTCCGACCTCCGGACGCGGACGATTTGAGTCATATAACTCAACAGCCCGGAGAGTCAGTCTGAAAACTTTGGAACAGGTTTCTTACTAAAAAGAACCAAATTGTCGACTATCCAGACGCCGAAGCCTTGGCAGATTTTAAGCATAGCCTCCGTGACGAATGGCTTGCCAGACACCTCGGCCAAGAAAAGCCGAGAACAATGGCAGCATTAACAAGCCTCATGACCCACTTTTGCGCAGGTGAGGACAGCTGGCTAGCCAGATGTAGCACCAGCGACCCCAGTACATCTAAAGTTAGAGATGGAAATGGGAAATCACGGCGCAACAGCAATAACAAACGCTGGAATAAAGAAGATAGCACGAAGAGCACGGCAGTAAACGCCGGATTCAAAAGCTCTCGGCCAGGTCAGCAAAAGCCGCCCTCTAAAGGCGCCAGAGACGAACTGTCCAGCCTAAAAAAATTCTGGACCAAATATGTCAGATCCATAGCAACCCTGGTAAACCCGCTAATCATACTCACAGAGAATGTTGGGTCTTCAAGCAGTTCGGCAAGCTCAACGCCGTACACAAGGGGGAGGATGCACCAAGCGAAGACGAGGATGAGCCTCTCAAGCAAGACACTGGGGAACAAAAGAAATTTCCACCAGAAGTCAAAATAGTAAACGTGTTACATGTGATCAAGGGAAGAAACAAAACGGCACTCCTAGAAAAATATGAAATATGCCCAAGGGCCTATCACCGCGGAGTCCTGCCACTGGTCGTCTCAACCGATCACTTTCGACCATCGTGATTACTCAGCAAGTATCCGGCGTGCAGGATGGGCTGCCCTGGTATTAGACCCAATAATTGACGGATACCACTTCACACGAGTCCTGATGGACGGTGGCAGCAGTCTAAACCTGATATACCAGGATACAATCCGCGAAATGGGGATAGACCCAACAAAAATTTGCCATAGCAATACTACCTTTAAAGGAGTAACGCCAGGCCCAGGGGCTCATTGCACGGGCTCCCTGCTACTAAAGGTTATATTCGGCTTCCCCGATAACTTCCGTAGCAAACATTTAACCTTCCACATCGCTCCGTTCCAAAGTGGCTATCAAGCACTACTCGGACGCGAAGCTTTTGCTCGCTTTAATGCAATACCGCACTACGCTTCCCTCACACTCAAGATGCCCGGCCCACGTGGCATCATTACAGTGAACGGAAGAATTAAGTGATCTTTGCGCGCCGAAGAGAGTGTGGCTGCCTTGGCAGCCGCACACTAAAAACGGCCTCACCAACTAAAGCATTTAACAGGTCGTCAAGACCTCGGACACGGTTAGACGAGTCTGGCGCAGCTACATGTAATTCATACCGGATCAATGGTCACACCCCTATTACAAATACAAGGGGTTCAATGCGCGCAGACAAGTGCTAATTTTTACTCATCTTGAATTATACATGGTTTCTTTAAAAACTATCTATTTGCACGATAACTTTTTCACCTAAGTTCCTCTCTTTTACAGATGATCATCGTGCTACACCCGTCTAGGATACCGCACAACGGAGACACAGGCGCAGACATGCAGCAGGGACCTGCTCCAAGGATTCTTTTTAGATTAAGACCCTGCATAAACCTTTTTTACTGTCTCTTGTTGATACACATCCACCGAATTCTCAGCACAGTTGAGAAGGATGCTGACGTCTTGGCATGTGGCCACATCAGAATAATGCACATACCTGGACACAAGGGGCTTCTTACAAAGGGCACTATTTAGGCCTGGTTCATGCCATAAAGACCAAATACCTTAGGGAGTGTTTGGCGTCGCGAGTTTGGCCTTATATGCATCAGCTCCGAATCATTGTCTTTGGTCAAATGTTGGGTTTGCCCAGCTCCTGTGTTTTGGTGCCTTACGTTCCGCTTTATCGGCTAAGGTAGCATCAGGAGAACTACTGCAATTGTGCCCTGGTTCATCCGGACGAGCACCTCAGTAGAGAAAGCTGAAAACTGACTGTCATGATATAGCGTGAGACTGGTCAACCACTCGATGACCTTTCGGAATGTTAGAATTCCTCCGCCTTAACGAAGGGCCGTTTTCCGGCCAGGCATGTACGCACCCCGAGATCGGGAGAGTGCAGAGCCACCAGGGGCTATCTAGTAGCCCCACTGTCAAACTCCTATGGCTAAGTGAAAGTGTTAAAGCATTATAGTCCGGTTGCCTCGTTCGCTACGCTATCACCTCCTTAATAGGACCAAGACATTGGGTTAAGTGTGAACATGTGTTTTTCGCGAGCACCTCCGCATTATATGCGTGGGGGTTGAAGCCGACGGCTGCAATCTTTCAGGTTATACACATGTATACATAAACGGCCGCACAGGAGGCATCATACTACTTTCAGGCAAAAATATAAACATAGCCTTATAGAATTTCATAAAAGCATTGTGTTTACAATGAGAATACATATCACTCAAACATAATATTCTTCGAGCATTGGGCCTCTATCAAACGAGCACCCTCGAGAACCTCCTCCAAATAGTGCTCGGTAGCCACTCTGCGCCGCAACAGTGGTAGCGTCCATCTCCGCCCAGTATGCTTTAACACGGGCAAGGGCCATCCGCGAGCCTTCTATGCACGCCGACCTCTTCATCGCATTTATGCGTGGCACCGCACTAAGGAACTGCTGCACTAAGCTGAAATAGTTGTTCGGCTTTGGCTTTTCCAGCCACAGCTGATCCACAACAGACCTCATGGCGAGTCCGGACAACCTATTCAGTTCGGCCCATTCAGCTAGCTGGTCAGTCAATGAAAGCGGACGCTCTGGAACATTGAATTGCGACCAGAACAGCTTGTCCACTTCACGATCTGTCTGACCTTGGAAGTACTTGGCCGCATCGGCAGCGCTCGCTGCCAAATCCATATACGCATCTGCCGAACTCCACAGCCGATCCAGAGGGGCATACCGTGGATCTCCGAACTTCCTCCGTAACATGAAGGGTTTCGCAGCCGCAATATCCCTGGCTTCCCGCAGCTCCTCCTTCTTCGCTCTCATAGCAGAACGGGTGTCTTTGTCCGCCATCGTGGCCTTCTCTAGGTCCGTTGCCTTCGCTCAGTTCTCTTTTTCAAGGACCTGGCAACGGTTGGCAGTGTCTTTTAATTCTACGGCCATCTTGGCCATCTTCTCTTGGCTCTCGCAATGTGCGGCCTTTTCAGCTTTCAACTCTTCGGCCGCCTTCAAAGCAGCCGCATTACTAATCCTCGCTTGTTCCTTGGCTCGGGCAAGTTCTGCCCGCAAGGTTTCCACTGTGGCAGCTCCATCTGCAGTCACAACATATTAAAGATACTGGCATCATGCTGCTCTTACTATGTGACGTTCACCAGATAATAACACTTACCCTGTGCCTCGTCAAGCCTCTTATTAACAAGCTCGATGTCGGTGTCTGCCGCATCCAGTTACCGTTTTAATTTGGCAAACTCACTAGTCCGGCTAGCCACCAGAGCTTCCACCACCTGCACATAGGGGCAGTATGGTTATTGCCTGGGAATATGATCCTCTGTTCGTCGTCGTTCTCGACGACAACCAGAGTCTCAGGGGCTACTATCTACACAGGGCACACCTAACATGTGCAGTACTATCGCATATTATCTCACGTACCTCAAAGCCTGTCAGTAGACTTATAAAGGCTTCATGTAATCCGCTTTCGGTGGACGAAATTCTCTCCATCACCGTACCCATCAGTGTACGGTGTTCTTCTGAGATGGCCGCTCGCCCCACCAGCTCCCTCAGAACGTCCGACTGCATACCAGACGGTGCCGGACTCTTTTGTCTGCTCGTTCGGGAGCCGGACGCTGGGGACTTCGGGGGTCTATGGGTTTGTCTTCTGGCCTCACCGGATCCAGAGAGGCCCTCCATGATGACACTTCAGGGTCGCCCGCTTCTTGAGCGGGGGAGTCCGGGGGAGGCGTTTCGCTCTCCATCATCTCTGGAAGAAGATCCCCCAAAGACGAGCTCAGCTGAGAGGGGCTAAGGCCCGAACTGCAAGATATATGCGGTGGTTATTTTCTCAGAAAAAAGATAGCACACCTTTACTACTAAAAGTATTTTGGATCACTTACGACTCGTTGGAGGGATGATCCCCCGCGGACTTTGTGCGGCAAAAGCACCCCCCCCCCCCCGAGGCAGGACCCTCTATGGGAGACTTCTTCTCCCGTTTGGAGGCTTCGGCTTCCGGATCCTCAGAAGCGGTCCTTTTCCTCCCCCGGTTATCCTCCTTCATGGAGACGCTCATTCCCTCGGTTGGAACAGGCAGCGATGGGGGCCCGCGTCTGCTCGTATTATCCCCCCCCCCCCCGGTATCTTCCTTCGAGGGCCCGGGCAAGGTGCGACCTCGAGCATCTTTTCCAATACCGGATTTTCCAAACCCTCAGGGAGGTGGGCCAAACACCGAATCATCTTCGCCTTTGTTAGCCAGTCCTGGTCAAAAAGCAAACTCTCGGAAATAACTTCGTGACGAATAAAAAATGGTGTGTTCAGCCAAGAGGATTTCTTACTTGTTCGGCGGCGCGGTTACTGCTCAGGCCCACGTCCTCGGTAATATCCGGACACTCTACTTGAGGTTCGAAGAATGACTTGTACATCTCCTCGTGCGTCAGGCCGAGGAAACTTTGAATGGCATGCGGTCCCTCTGGGTTGAACTCCCACAAGCGAAGGGGCCGGCGTTTGCAAGGCTGGACTTGACGGACCAGCATAACTTGTATTACCACAACCAAATTAAAATCTCCCTCGAAGAGATCTTGGATGCGGCTTTGCAGCTTAGGCACGTCCTTGGCTGGACCCCAGCTCAGACCTCTGCTAATCCATGACATCAGTTGTGGTTAGGGGCCCGAGCGGAAAGCGGGGGCAGCCGCCCACTTGGCACTTCTGGGAGCCGTGACGTAAAACCACTCTCGTTGCCATAATTCGGACACCTCTGGAAAGGAATCTTTCGGCCATGGAGATCCTGCCATATTGCCTATTGATGCACCACCGCAAGCTACATGTTGTCCCTCGATCATCTTCGGCTTTACTTCAAAGGTCTTGAGCCACAGGCTGAAGTGAGGGGTAACGCGGAGGAAGGCCTCACACACGACAATAAATGTCGAGATGTGGAGAAAGGAGTCTGGAGCTAGATTGTGGAAATCTAGCCCGTAATAGAACATCAAACCCCTGACAAAGGGATCCAGAGTGAGGCCTAGACCTCGGAGGAAGTGGGAGACGAACACGACGTTCTCGTTGGGTTCGGGAGTAGGGACGATCTGCCCTCGAGCAGGCAGCCGATGCGAAACCTCGGCGGTCAGGTATCTGGCCTCCCTCAATTTCTTAATGTCCTCTTCCATAACGGAGGAGGGCATCCATCGGCCTTGAAGGCTGGATCCGGACAGGATTGAAGATCCGGAGCACCTAACCTGGGCTTTGGGTGTTAGAACTCGAGGCGGGGGAAGGGTTCGATTGAGCACGTGAGGGAAAAAGCGAAAACTTTATCCCTTTATAAAGAGGGTGAATATCAAGCGTCCTCTCCATAGCCGTTTAGGACTTGCCTATAATCTAGAAGTCCTAAACACGGTTGGGTTATCCATGACCGCATTAATGAGAATCCCGTAATTGAGGGAACACGATCTCCGCTTCGGCAAGACGTGTCAAGAAATCGCCTCGCGTTATGTGCGGGGCTGGTTAAAAGAAACGGTTCGAATAATCACCGGGCCATGACGTAACGTCATGCTGCCAAGACAAGCCAGCAAATTAGATTTGCGAAAATATTATTCTCTCTACGGTGGTACGTGGAACTTATTTTACAGGGTCGGACACTATCCTCGTTTTCAAGTTCTTCTGTGATGTATTCGGAGAAGGAACCCGCCTTGCAATGTCGAAGACAATACTGTGCGCCGGACTCATCGTCATTGAAGCCTGGTTCAGGGGCTACTGAGGGAGTCCTGGATAAGGGGGTCTCTGGACAGCTGGACTATCTCCATTGGCCGGACTATTAGACTATGAAGATACAAGATTGAAGACTTCGTCTCGTGTCCGGATGGGATTCTACTTGGCGTGGAAGGCAAGCTAGGCAATACGGATATGGATATTTCCTCCTTTGTAACCGACCTTGTGTAACCCTAACCCTCTCTGGTGTCTATATAAACCGAAGGGTTTTAGCCCGTAGGACAACAACCACAACATACAATCATACCATAAGCTAGCTTCTAGGGTTTAGCCTCTCTGATCTCGTGGTAGATCTACTCTTGTACTACCCATATCATCTATATTAATCAAGCAGGACGTAGGGTTTTACCTCCATCAAGAGGTCCCGAACCTGGGTAAAACATCGTGTCCCCTGCCTCCTGTTACCATCCGGCCTAGACGCACAGTTCGGGACCCCCCTACCCGAGATCCGCAAGTTCTGACACCGACACACATCATGATAAGCCTTGCAAGCAATGTGAATAATGAGTTAGTTGTGGGATGATGCATTATGAAACGAGTAAAGATACTTGCCGGTAATGAGATTGAACTAGGTATGAAGATACCACGATCGAATCTCGGGCAAGTAACATACTGATGACAAAGGGAATAACATATGTTGTCATTACGGTTTGACCGATAAAGATCTTCGTAGAATATGTAGGAACCAATATGAGCATCCAGGTTCCGCGATTGGTTATTGACCGAAGAGGTGTCTCGGTCATGTCTACATAGTTCTCGAACCCGTAGGGTCCGCACGCTTAACATTCGATGACGATTTTGTATTATATGAGTTATGTGATTTGGTGACCGGATTTTGTTCGAAGTCCCGGATGAGATCATCGACATGATGAGGAGTCTCGAAATGGTTGAGAGGTAAAGATTCATATATAGTACAATAGTATTTGGACACCGGAAGTGTTCTGGGGGTACCGGGTATGTATCGGGTCACCGGAAGGGGTTCCGGGCAAACCACGGCAAGCTATATGGGCCTAATGGGCCAAGAGGGGAAACACACCAGCCACTAAGGGGCTGGTGCACCCCCCCCCCAATGGGCTGGCCAAATTGGAGAAGGAAAGGGGATGAAGGAAAGGAAAAGGAGAATAGGATTCCCTCTTCCCCCTCTTCCCTTCCTACTCCAAATAGGAATAGGAAAGGGGGGAGGCCGAATTGGGAGGACCCTAAGTAGGATTCCTCCTACTTGGGGCACCCCCTTGGCTGCCTCTCCTCCCCTCCAACCTATATATATGTGGGGGGCACCGCTAGAACACACAACAAACATTGTTAGCCGTGTGCGGCGCCCCCCTCCACATTTTACGCCTCTGGTCATATTCACATAGTGCTTAGGCGAAGCCCTGCACGGATCACTTCACCGTCACCACAGCGTCGTGCTGACGAAACTCTCCCTCAACACTTTGCAGATCAAGAGTTCAAGGGACGTCATGGAGCTGAACGTGTGCAGAACTCGGAGGTGTCGTACGTTCGGTGCTTGATCGGTTGAATCGAGAAGACGTTCGACTACATCAACCGCGTTAAGCTAACGCTTCCGCTTTCGGTCTACGGGGGTACATGGACATACCCTCCCCCTCTCGTTGATATGCATCTCCTAGATAGATCTTACGTAAGCATAGGAAATTTTTGAAATTGCATGCTACGTTGCCTAACAATGGCATCCGAGCCAGGTCTATGCGTAGATGATATGCACGAGTAGAACACAAAGAGTTGTGGGCGGTGATCGTCATACTACTTACCACCAATGTCTTATTTTGATTCGGCGGTATTGTTGGATGAAGCGGCCTGGACCAACCTTACATGACCACATTCATGAGACCGGTTCCACCAACAGACATGCAACTAGTTTTGCATAAAGGTGGCTAGTGGGTGTCTATTTCTCCAACTTTAGTTGAATCGAATTTGACTACGGACGGTCCTTGTTGAAGGTTAAAACAGCAAACTTGATAAATCACTATTGTGGTTTTGATGCGTAGGTAAGAACGGTTCTTGCTAGAAGCCCGTAGCAGCCACGTAAAACTTGCAACAACAAAGTAGAGGACGTCTAACTTGTTTTTGCAGGGCATGTTGTGATGTGATATGGTCAAGACATGATGTGATATACATTTTTGTATGAGATTATCATGTTTTGTAAAAGTTATCAGCAACTGGCAGGAGCCTTATGGTTGTCGCTTTATTGTATGAAATGCAATCGCCATGTAATTGCTTTACTTTATCACTATGCGTTAGCGATAGTTGTAGAAGCAATAGTTGGTGAGACGACAACGACGCTACGATGGAGATCAAGGTGTCAAGCCGGTGATGATGGAAATCATGATGGTGCTTTGGATATGGAGATCAAAGGCAGAAGATGATGATGGCCATATCATGTCACATATTTTGATTGCATGTGATGTTTATCTTTTATGTATCTTATTTTTCTTAGTACAGCGGTAGCATTATAAGATGATCCCTTACTAAAGTTTCAAGGTATAAGTGTTCTCCCTGAGTATGTACTGTTGGGACAGTTCGTCATGCTGAGACACCACATGATGATCGGGTGTGATAAGTTCTACGTTCACATACAATAGGTGCAAGATAGTTTTGCGCATGCGGAATACTCAGGTTAAACTTGACGAGCCTAGCATGTACATACATGCCCTCGGAACATTGCAGACCGAAAGGTCGAACGTTAATCATATAGTAGATATGATCAACATAGAGATGTTCACCATTAAAGACTACTCCATCTCACGTGATGATCGGACATGGTTTAGTTGATTTGGATCACGTGATCATTTAGATTACTCAAGGGATGTCTATCTAAGTGGGAGTTCTTAAGTAATTTGATTAATTGAACTTAATTTATCATGAACTTAGTCCTAATAGTATTTGCATATCTATGTTGTAGATCAATAGCTCGCGTTGTAGCTCCCCTATGTTTTTTGATATGTTCCTAGAGAAAACTAAGTTGAAATATGATAGTAGCAATGATGCGGACTGGGTCTGTGATATGAGGATTATCCTCATTGCTGCATAGAAGAATTATGTCCTTTATGCACCGCTAGGTGACAGACCTATTGTAGGAGCAGATGCAGACGTTATGAATGTTTGACAAGCTCGGTATGATGACTACTTGATAGTTTAGTGCACTATGCTTTAAGGCTTAGAACCGGGACTTCAAAAATGTTTTGAACGCCATGGAGCATATGAGATGTTCCAAGAGCTGAAAATGATATTTCAGACTCATGCCCGTGTTAAGAGGTATGAGGCCTCTGACAAGAACTTTACCTACAAGATGGAGGAGAATAGCTCAGCCAGTGAGCATGTACTCAGACTGTCTAGGTAGTACAATCGCTTGAATCAAGTGGGAGTTAATCTTCCAGATAAGATGGTGATAGACAGAGTTCCCTAGTCACTATCACCAAGTTACTAGAACTTCATGATGAACTATAATATGCGAGGGATAATGAAAATGATTCCCAAGCTCTTCGTGATGCATCAAGTGTTGATGGTTAACAAGACCACTAGTTTCAAGAAAAAGGGCAAGGGAAAGAAAGGGAACTTCAAGAAGAATGGCAAGCAAGTTGCCACTCCATGAAGAAGCCCAAAGCTAGACCCAACCCTAAAACTGAGTGCTTCTACTGCAAAGGAAATGGTCACTGGAAGTGGAACTGCCCCAGATACTTGGCGGATAAGAAGGATGGCAAAGTGAACAAAGGTATATTTTGATATACATGTTATTGATGTGTACTTCACTAGTGTTTATAGCAACCCCTCGGTATTTGATACTGGTTCACTTGCTAAGAGTAGTAACTCGAAACAGTAGATGCAAAATAAACAAAGACTAGTTAAGGACGAGGTGACGATGTGTGTTGGAAGTAATTCCAAGGTTGATACGATCACCATCGCACACTCCCTCTACCTTCGGGATTGGTGTTGAACCTAAATAAAAGTTATGTGGTGTTTGCATTGAGCATTAATATGATTAGATCATGTTTATTGCGATACAGTTATTCATTTAAGTCAGAGAATAATTGTTGTTCTGTTTATATGAATAAAACCTTCTATGGTCATACACCCAATGTAAATGGTTTAGTGAATCTCGATCATAGTGATACACATATTCATAATATTGATGCCAAAATATGCAAAGTTGATAATGATAGTGCAACATATTTCTGGCACTGCCGTTTAGGTCATATTGGTGTAAAGCGCATGAAGAAACTCCATGCAGATGGGCTTTTGGAATCACTTGATTATGAATCATTTGATACTTGCGAACCATGCCTCATGGGTGATACGTCTCCAACATGTCTATAATTTTTGATTGCTCCATGCTATATTATCTACTGTTTTGGACATTATTGGGCTTTATTATCCACTTTTATATTATTTTTGGGACTAACCTATTAACCGGAGGCCCAGCCCAGAATTGCTGTTTTTTTTGCCTGTTTTAGGGTTTCGAAGAAAAGGAATATCAAACGGAGTCCAAACGGAATGAAACCTTTGGGAACGTGATTCTCTCATCAGATGTGACTCAGGAGACATGGACCCTACGTCAAGAAACGTAACAAGAGCCCACGAGGTAGGGGGCGCGCCTACCCCCCCCTGGCGCGCCCTCCACCCTCATGGGGCTCTTGTTGCTCCACCGATGTACTTCTTCCTCCTATATATATCCACGTACCCCCAAACGATCAGAAGAGGAGCCAAAACCCTAATTCCACCGTCGTAACTTTCTGTATCCACGAGATCCCATCTTGGGGCCTGTTCCAGAGCTCCACCGGAGGGGCATCGATCACGGAGGGCTTCTACATCAACACCATAGCCTCTCCGATGAAGTGTGAGTAGTTTACTTCAGACCTACGGGTCCATAGTTAGTAGCTATATGGCTTCTTCTCTCTTTTTGGATCTCAATACAATGTTCTCCCCCTCTCTTGTGGAGATCTATTCCATGTAATCTTCTTTTTGCGGTGTGTTTGTTGAGACCGATGAATTGTGGGTTTATGATCAAGTCTATCTATGAATAATATTTGAATGTTCTCTGAATTCTTTTATGTATGATTGGTTATCTTTGCAAGTCTCTTCGAATTATCAGTTTGGTTTGGCCTACTAGATTGATCTTTCTTGCAATGGGAGAAGTGCTTAGCTTTGGGTTCAATCTTGCGGTGTCCTTTCCCGGTGACAGTAAGGGCAGCAAGGCACGTATTGTATTATTGCCATCGAGGATAACAAGGTGGGGTTTTCTTCATATGCATGAGTCTATCCCTCTACATCATGTCATCTTGCTTAAGGCGTTACTCTGTTTTTAACTTAATACTCTAGATGCATGCTGGATAGTGGTCGATGAGTGGAGTAATAGTAGTAAATGCAGGCAGGAGTCGGTCTACTTGTCTCGGACGTGATGCCTATATACATGATCATACCTAGATATTCTCATAACTATGCTCAATTCTGTCAATTGCTCAACAGTAATTTGTTCACCCACCGTAGAATACTTATGCTCTCGAGAGAAGCCACTAGTGAAACCTATGGCCCCCGGGTCTATCTTTATCATATTAATCTCCTACTACTTAGTTATTTACTTTGCTTTTATTTTACTTTGCATCTTTATCATAAAAATACCAAAAATATTATCTTATCATATCTATCATATCTCACTCTCGTAAGTGGCCCTATAGGGATTGACAACCCCTATGTGCGTTTGTTGCGTGGATTTATTTGTTTTGTGCAGGTACGAGGGACTCGCACATAGCCTCCTACTGGATTGATACCTTGGTTCTCAAAAATTGAGGGAAATACTTACGCTACTTTGCTGCATCATCCCTTCCTCTTCAGGGAAAACCAACGCAGTGCTAAAAGAGGTAGCTAGAAGGATTTCTGGCGCCGTTGCCGGGGAGGTCTACGCAAAAGTCAACATACCAAGTACCCATCACATACCCTTATCTCCCGCATTACATTATTTGCCATTTGCCTCTCGTTTTCCTCTCCCCCAATTCACCCTTGCCGTTTTATTCCTCCTCCCTCTCTATTTGCCCTTTTTGTCTGCTTGCTTTTTGTTTGCTTGTGTGTTAGTTTGCTTGCTTGTCGTTATGGCTAGTCCCTTATCTTCTCCGTTGACCCCTGAGTTCGAAATCTTTCACTTTAAACAAAGGGTAGGAGAAAACTTAAAAGATGCCTGGTTGAGAATAATGGAATCTCATCGTAATTGTACCTCTTAAATAAATCTGAGAATTTTGCTTCGCAATTTTTATGTTGGATTAAATATGTCTCATAGACAATTCTTGGATTGCGTTGCCAAAGGCAATTTTATAGAAATCGATCCCCATATTGCACTTGAAATTATAGAAGGTATAGTGGGAACACTGCCTCAACAAAAGGGGCCTCATCCTACCCAGGAAGAGACACAAGTTTTTGAAAAAAATTGTGAAGTTACTAAAATCTTGCAGAAATCTCTTGAACCTCTTAAGAACATTAGTGGAAATATTCACCGCATGAATATGTTGATTACCCTTTGCAATAAGCGGTTGGATTCTTTAGATCTAAAAATTTCAGAATATGAAGGGAAACGTAAAGAACCTCCCGGATTCGAACTTGATTCCACTAAAAAGTTGAAAACCAAAGATGGCAATACGTAGATCTATTCTTGCTTGTTATGCCTAGCTAGGGGCGTTAAACAATAGCGCTTGTTGGGAGGCAACCCAATTTTATTTTTATTCCTTGATATTTGCTCCTGATTAGTAATAAATAAATTATTTATCATCTGTTTTGGTTGTGTTTTTTGTGTTTAATTAGTGTTTGTGCCAAGTAGAACCGTTGGGAAGACTTGGGGAAAGTCTTGTTGAACTTGCTGTAAAAAAAAGAAACTTTAGCGCTCACGAGAACTGCTGCCATTTTTATTTGGAGAGTGATATTTAGTTAATTCTTTTTTCAGATGATTACTAGATAAATTACTCACGTCTAGCAATTTATTTTAGAATTTTTTGGGTTCCATATCTTGAGCTAGCTACAGATTACTACAGACTGTTCTGTTTTTGACAGATTCTGTTTTGCGTGTGTTGTTTGCTTATTTTGATGAATCTATGGCTAGTAAAATAGTTTATGAACCATAGAGAAGTTGCAATACAGTAGGTATAACACCCATATAAATAAATAATGAGTTCATTACAGTACCTTGAAGTGGTCTTTTGTTTTCTTTCGCCAACGGAGCTCACGAGTTTTCTACTTTAAGTTTTGTGTTGTGAAGTTTTCAAGTTTTGGGTAAAGATTTGATGGATTATGGAACAAGGAGTGGCAAGAGCCTAAGCTTGGGGATGCCCATGGCACCCCCAAGATAATATAAGGACACATAAAAGCCAAAGCTTGGGGCTGCCCCGGAAGGCATCCCCTCTTTCGTCTACTTCTATCGGTAACTTTACTTGGAGCTATATTTTTATTTACCACATGATATGTGTTTTACTTGGAGCGTCTTGTATGATTAGAGTCTTTGCTTGTTAGTTTACCACAATAATCCTTGCTGTACACACCTTTTGTGAGAGCCATACATGATTTGGAATTTGTTAGAATACTCTATGTGCTTTGCTTATATCTTTTGAGTTATATAATTTTGCTCTAGTGCTTCACTTATATCTTTTAGCGCACGGTGGTGGATTTGTTTTATAGAAACTATTGATCTCTCATGCTTCACTTAGATTATTTTGAGAGTCTTAAATAGCATGGTAATTTGCTTAAAATCCTAATATGCTTCGTATGCAAGATTAATAATAAAACTTTCTTATGAGTGTGTTGAATACTAAGAGAAGTTTGATGCTTGATGATTGTTTTGAGACATGGAGGTAATAATATCAAAGTCGTGCTAGTTGAGTAGTTGTGAAATTGAGAAATACTTGTGTTGAAGTTTGCAAGTCCCGTAGCATGCACGTATGGTAAACGTTATGCAACAAATTTGAAACATGAGGTGTTATTTGATTGTCCTCCTTATGAGTGGCGGTCGGGGACGAGCGATGGTCTTTTCCTACCAATCTATCCCCCCCTAGGAGCATGCGCGTAGTACTGAGGTTTTTGATGACTTGTAGATTTTTGCAATAAGTATGTGAGTTCTTTATGACTAATGTTGAGTCCATGGATTATACGCACTCTCACCCTTCCATCCTTGCTAACCTCTTCGGTACCGTGCATTGCCCTTTCTCACATTGAGAGTTGGCGCAAACTTCGCCGGTGCATCCAAACCCCGTGATATGATATGCTCTTTCACACATAAACCTCCTTATATCTTCCTCAAAATACCTACCTATTATGGCCTTTCCATAGCCATTCCGAGATATATTGACATGCAACTTTCCATCATTCCGTTCATCATGACACATTCATCATTATCATATTGCTTAGCATGATCATGTAGTCGACATAGTATTTGTGGCAAAGCCATCATTCATAATTCTTTCATACATGTCACTCTTGGTTCATTGCATATCCCGGTACACTGCCGGAGGCATTCATATAGAGTCATCTTTGTTCTAGTATTGAGTTGTAATCATTGAATTGTAAATAAATAGAAGTGTGATGATCATCATTTTCTAGAGCATTGTCCCAAGTGAGGAATATAAAATAAAAAGGAAAGGCCATAAAAAAGAGAAGGCCCAAAAAAATGAGAGAAAAAGAGAGAAGGGACAATGTTACTATCCTTTGCCACACTTGTGCTTCAAAGTAGCACCATGATCTTCATAGTGGAGAGTCTCTCGTGTTATCACTTTCATATACTAGTGGGAATTTTTCATTATAGAACTTGGCTTGTATATTCCAACAATGGGCCTCCTCAAGTGCCCTAGGTCTTCATGAGCAAGCAAGTTGGATGCACACCCACTAGTTTCTTTTGTTGAGCTTTCATACATTTATAGCTCTAGTGCATCTGTTGCATGGCAATCCCTACTCCTTGCATTAACATCAATCGGTGGGCATCTCCATAGCCCATTGATTAGCCTCGTTGATGTGAGACTTTCTCCTTTTTTTTCTTCTCCACATAACCCCCCTCATTATATTCTATTCCACCTATAGTGCTATGTCCATGGCTCGCGCTCATATATTGCGTGAAAGTTTATAGGTTAGAGATTACTAAAGTATGAAACAATTGCTTGGCTTGTCATCGGGGTTGTGCATGATGATAGCATTCTTGTGTGACGAAAATGAAACATGACTAAACCATATGATTTTGTAGGGATGAACTTTCTTTGGCCATGTTATTTTGAGAAGACATAATTGCTTAGTTAGTATGCTTGAAGTATTATCATTTTTATGTCAATATGAACTTTTGTCTTGAATCTTTCGGATCTGAATATTCATACCACAATTAAGAAGAATTACATTAAAATTATGCCAAGTAGCACTCCGCATCAAAAATTCTGTTTTTATCATTTACCTACTTGAGGACGAGCAGGAATTAAGCTTGGGGATGCTTGATACGTCTCCAACGTATCTATAATTTTTGATTGCTCCATGCTATATTATCTACTGTTTTGGACATTATTGGGCTTTATTATCCACTTTTATATTATTTTTGGGACTAACCTATTAACCGGAGGCCCAGCCCAGAATTGTTGTTTTTTGCCTGTTTTAGGGTTTCGAAGAAAAGGAATATCAAACGAAGTCCAAACGGAATGAAACCTTCGGGAACGTGATTTTCTCATCAGATAAGACTCAGGAGACTTGGACCCTACGTCAAGAAATGTAACAGGAGCCCACGAGGTAGGGGGCGCGCCTACCCCCAGGCGCGCCCTCCACCCTCGTGGGGCCCCTGTTGCTCCACCGATGTACTTCTTCCTCCTATATATATCCATGTACCCCAAACAATCAGAAGAGGAACCAAAACCCTAATTCCACCGCCGTAACTTTCTGTATCCACGAGATCCCATCTTGGGGCCTGTTCCGGAGCTCCGCCGGAGGGGGCATCGATCACAGAGGGCTTCTACATCAACACCATAGCCTCTCCGATGAAGTGTGAGTAGTTTACTTCAGACCTACGGGTCCATAGTTAGTAGCTAGATGGCTTCTTCTCTCTTTTTGGATCTCAATACAATGTTCTCCACCTCTCTTGTGGAGATCTATTCGATGTAATCTTCTTTTTGTGGTGTGTTTGTTGAGACCGATGAATTGTGGGTTTATGATCAAGTCTATGTATGAATAATATTTGAATCTTCTCTGAATTCTTTTATGTATGATTGGTTATCTTTGCAATTCTCTTCGAATTATCAGTTTGCTTTGGCCTACTAGATTGATCTTTCTTGCAATGGGAGAAGTGCTTAGCTTTGGGTTCAATCTTGCGCTGTCCTTTCCCGGTGACAGTAAGGGCAGCAAGGCACGTATTGCATTGTTGCCATCGAGGATAACAAGATGGGGTTTTCTTCATATTGCATGAGTCTATCCCTCTACATCATGTCATCTTGCTTAAGGCGTTACTCTGTTTTTAACTTAATACTCTAGATGCATGCTGGATAGCGGTCGATGATTGGGGTAATAGTAGTAGATGCAGGCAGGAGTCGGTCTACTTGTCTCGGACGTGATGCCTATATACATGATCATACCTAGATATTCTCATAACTATGCTCAATTCTATCAATTGCTCAACAGTAATTTGTTCACCCACCGTAGAATACTTATGCTCTCGAGAGAAGCCACTAGTGAAACCTATGGCCCCCGGGTCTATTTTTATCATATTAATCTCCTAATACTTAGTTATTTACTTTGCTTTTATTTTATTTTGCATATTTAGCATAAAAATACCAAAAATATTATCTTATCATATCTATCAGATCTCACTCTTGTAAGTGGCCCTGTAGGGATTGACAACCCCTATTTGCGTTGGTTGCGAGGATTTATTTGTTTTGTGCAGGTACGAGGGACTCGCGCGTAGCCTCCTACTGGATTGATACCTTGGTTCTCAAAAACTGAGGGAAATACTTACGCTACTTTGTTGCATCATCCCTTCCTTTTCGGGGAAAACCAACGCAGTGCTAAAAGAGGTAGCAATGGGCAAGATGACTAAAACTCCATTCTCCGGAACAAAGGAGCGAGCCAATGACTTACTGGAAATAATACATACCGATGTATGCGGTCCAATGAGTGTTGAGGCACGTGGCAGGTATCGTTATTTTCTGACCTCCACGGATGATTTGAGAAGATAAGGGTATATCTACTTTATGAAACACAAGTCTGAAACATTTGAAAAGTTCAAAGAATTTCATAGTGAAGTGGAGAATCATCATAACAAGAAAATAAAGTTTCTACGATCTGATCGCGGAGGCAAATATTTGAGTTACGTGTTTCGCCTTCATTTAAAACAATGTGGAATAGTTTCACAACTCACGCCACCTGGAACACCACAGCGTAATGGTGTGTCCGAACATTGTAACCGTACTTAATTAGATATGGTGCGATCTATGATGTCTCTTACCGATTTACCACTATCGTTTTGGGGCTATGCATTAGAGACAGCTGCATTTATTTTAAATGGGGCACCATCTAAATCCATTGAGACGACACCGTATGAACTGTGGTTTGGCAAGAAACCTAAGCTGTCGTTTCTTAAAGTTTGGGGTTGCGATGCTTATGTGAAAAAGCTTCAGCTTGATAAGCTCGAACCCAAATCGGAGAAATATGTCTTCATAGGATACCCAAAAGAAACTATTGGGTACACCTTCTATCACAGATCTGAAGGCAAGATCTTTGTTGCTAAGAATGGATCCTTTCTAGAGAAGGAGTTTCTCTCGAAAGAAGTGAATAGGATGAAAGTAGAACTTGATAAGGTAATTGTACCTTCTCTCGAATTGGAAAGTTACTCATCAGAGAAATCCATTCTCGTGATGCCTACACCAACTAGAGAGGAAGCTAATGATGATGATCATGAAACTTCAGATCAAGTTACTACCGAACCTCGTAGGTGAACCAGAGCATGTCCCGCACCAGAGTGGTACGGTAATCATGTTCTAGAAGTCATGTTACTAGACCATGACGAACCTACGAACTATGAGGAAGCGATGATGAGCCCAGATTCCAATAAATGGCTTGAGGCTGAAATTTGAGATAGGATCCATGTATGATAACAAAGTGTGGACTTTGGTGAACTTGCCCGGTGATCGGCAAGCCATTGAGAATAGATGGATCTTCAAGAGGAAGACTTGTCCTAAAAGGTTTTCGACAAGTTCAAGGTGTTGACTACGATGAGATTTTCTCACTCGTAGCGATGCTTAAGTCTATCTGAATCATGTTAGCAATTGCCACATTTTATGAAATCTGGCAAACGGATATCAAAAACTACATTCCTTGATGGATTTCTTAAAGAAGAGTTGTATATGATGCAACTAGAAGGTTTTGTTGATCCTAAAGGTGCTAACAAAGTGTGCAACTCCAGCGTTCCATCTATGGACTGGTGCAAGCATCTTGGAGTGGGAATATATGCTTTGATGAGGTGATCAAAGCATATGTTTTTTATACAGACTTATGGTGAAGCCTGTATTTACAAGAAAGTGAGTGGGAGCCCTGTAGCATTTCTGATATTATATGTGGATGACGTATTGTTGATCGGGAATGATATAGAATTTCTAGATAGCATAAAAAGGATACTTGAGTAAGAATTTTTCAATGAAAGACCTTGGTGAAGTTGCTCATATATTGGGCATCAAGATCTATAGAGATAGGTCAAGACACTTGATAGGACTTTCACAAAGCACATACCTTGATAAAGTTTTGAAGCAGTTCAAAATGGATCAGTCAAAGATAGGGTTCTCGCCTGTGTTACAATGTGTGAAGTTGAGTAAGACTCAAAACCCGACCACGGCAGAATATATAGAGAGAATGAAAGTCATTCCCTATGCCTCAGTCATAGGTTCTATAAAGTATGACATGTTGTGTGCTAGACCTATTGTGTACCTTGCCATGAGTTCGGCAAGGGGTACTATTGGGGAACGCAGTAATTTCAAAAAAAATCCTACGCACACACAAGATCATGGTGATGCATAGCAACGAGAGGGGAGAGTATTGTCTATGTACCCTCGTAGACCGTAAGCGGAAGCGTTATGACAACATGGTTGATGTAGTCGTACGTCTTCACGATCGAATTATCCTAGTACCGAAAGTACGGCACCTCCGTGATCTGCACACGTTCAGCTCAGTGACGTCCCACGAACTCACAATCCAGCAGAGTGTCGAGGGACAGCTTTGTCAGCACGACGGTGTGATGACGGTGATGATGATGCTACCGGAATAGGGCTTTGCCTAAGCACCGCTACGATATGACTGAGGTGGATTATGGTGGAGGGGGGCACCGCACACGGCTAAGAGATCAATGGTTAACTTGTGTCTCCATGGGTGCCCCCCTCCCCCGTATATAAAGGAGTGGAGGAGGGGGAGGGCCGGCCCTCTACTATGGCGCACCCTAGGGAGTCCTACTCCCACCGGGAGTAGGATTCCCCCCCCCCTTCCATGTAGTAGGAGTAGGAGAGAAGGAAAGGGAAAAGAGAAGAGAAGGAAGGAGGGGGCACAGCCCCTCCCCCTAGTCCAATTCAGACTAAGCCTTGGGGGGCGCACAGCCTCCTCTCTCTCTCTTTCCCCTAAAGCCCAATAAAGCCCATATACTCCCCGACGAATTCCCGTAACTCTCAGGTACTCTGAAAAATACTTGAATCACTCGGAACCTTTCTGATGTCCGAATATAGTCGTCCAATATATCGATCTTTACGTCTCGACCATTTCGAGACTCCTCGTCATGTCCCGGACCTCATCCGGGACTCTGAACTACCTTCGGTACATCAAAACACATAAACTCATATTGCCGATCGTCACCGAACATTAAGCGTGTGGACCCTACGGGTTCGACAACTATGTAGACATGACCGAGACTCGTCTCCAGTCAATAACCAATAGCAGAACCTGGATGCTCATATTGGTTCCTACATATTCTAGGAAGATCTTTATCGGTCAAACCGCATAACAACATATGTTGTTCCCTTTGTCGTTGGTATGTTACTTGCCCGAGATTTGATCGTCGGTATCTCAATACCTAGTTCAATCTCGTTACCGGCAAGTCTCTTTACTCATTCTGTAATACATCATCCCGCAACTAACTCATTAGTCACAATGCTTGCAAGGCTTATAATGATGTGTATTACCGAGAGGGCCCAGAGATACCTCTCCGACAATCAGAGTGACAAATCCTAATCTCGATCTATGCCAACTCAACAAGCACCATAGGAGACACCTGTAGAGCACCTTTATAATCACTCAGTTATGTTGTGACGTTTTGTAGCACACAAAGTGTTCCTCCAATACTCGGGAGTTGCATAATCTCATAGTCGTAGGACCATGTATAAGTCATGAAGAAAGCAATAGCAACAAACTAAATGATCAAGTGCTAAGCTAACGGAATGGGTCAAGTCAATCACATCATTCTCCTAATGATGTGATCCCGTTTATCAAATGACAACTCATGTCTATGGTTAGGAAACATAACCATCTTTGACCAACGAGCTAGTCAAGTAGAGGCATACTGGTGACACTCTCTTTGTCTATGTATTCACACATGTATTATGTTTCCGGTTAATACAATTCTAGCATGAATAATAAACATTTATCATGAAATAAGGAAATAAATAATAACTTTATTATTGCCTCTAGGGCATATTTCCTTCAGTCTCCCACTTGCACTAGAGTCAATAATCTAGTTCACATCTCCATGTGACTAATACCCAAAGGGTTTACTAGAGTCAATAATCTAGTTCACATCGCTATGTGATTAACACCCAAAGAGTGATCATGTTTTGCTTGTGAGAGAAGTTTAGCCTGCGGGTCTGCAACATTCAGATCCGTATGTATTTCGCAAATTTCTATGTCTACAATGCTCTGCATGGAGCTTCTCTAGCTAATTGCTCCCACTTTAAATATGTATCCAGATTGAGACTTGGAGTCATCTAGATCGATGTAAAAAGCTTGCATCGACGTAACTCTTTACGACGAACTCTTTTATCACCTCCATAACCGAGAAATATTTCCTTAGTCCTCTAAGGATAATTTTGACCGTTGTCCAGTGATCTACTCCTAGATCACTATTGTACTCCCTTGCCAGAAAAATGCTAAGGTATACAATAGGACTGGTAAACAGCATAGCAGAGTTTATAGAACCTATGACTGAGGCGTAGGGAATGACTTTTCATTCTCTTTCTATTTTCTGCTGTGGTCGGGTTTTGAGTCTTTGCTCAACTTCACACCTTGCAACATAGGCAAGAACTCCCTCTTTTACTGTTCCATTTTGAACTACTTTAAAATCTTGTCAAGGAATGTACTCATTGAAAAAACTTATCAAGCGTCTTGATCTATCTCTATAGATCTTGATGCTCAATGTGTAAGCAGCTTCATCGAGGTATTTCTTTGAAAAACTCTTTTAAAACACTCCTTTATGCTTTCCAGAAAATTCTACATTATTTCTGATCAACAATATGTCATTCACATATACTTATCAGAAATGCCGTAGTGCTCCCACTCACTTTCTTGTAAATACAGGTTTCATCGCAAGTCTGTATAAAACTATATGCTTTGGTCAACTCATCAAAGCGTATATTCCAACTCCGAGATGCTTGCACCAGTCCATAGATGGATCGCTAGAGCTTGCACATTTTGTTAGCACCTTTAGGATCGACAAAACCTTTTGGTTGCATCATATACAACTCTTATTTTAAGAAATCCATGAAGGAATACAATTTTGACATCCATTTGCTAGATTTCATAAAATGCGGCAACTGCTAACATGATTCGGACAGACTTTTAAGCATCGATACGAGTAAGAAAATCTCATTATAGTCAACACCTTGAACTTGTCGAAAACATTTTGCGACAATTCGAGCTTTGTAGATAGTAACACTAATATCAGCGTCCGTCTTCCTCTTGAAGATCCATTTATTCTTAATGACTCACCGATCATCGGGCAAGTCAATCAAAGTCCATACTTTGTTCTCATACATGGATCCCATCTCAGATTTCATGGCCTCAAGCCATTTAGCGGAATCGGGGCTCATCATTACTTCCTCATAGTTCATAGGTTCGTCATGGTCTAGCAACATGACCTCCAGAACAGGATTACCGTACCACTCTGGTTCGTCATGGTCTAGCAACATGACCTCCAGAACAGGTATATCAAATATACCTTTGTTCACTTTGCCATCCTTCTTATCCGCCAAATACTTGGGGTAGTTCTGCTTCCAGTGACTAGTCCCTTTGCAGTAGAAGCACTTAGTCTCAGGCTTAGGTCTAGACTTGGGCTTGTTCACTTGAGCTGCAACTTGCTTGTCGTTCTTCTTGAAGTTCACCTTCTTCCCTTTGCCATTTTTCTTGAAACAAGTGGTCTTGTCAACCATCAACACTTGATGCTTTTCTTGATTTCTACCTTCATCGATTTCAGCATCACGAAGAGCTTGGGAATCATTTCTATTATCCCTTGCATATTATAGTTCATCACAAAGTTCCAGTAACTTGGTGATAGTGACTAGAGAACTCTGTCAATCAATATCTTATCTGGAAGATTAACTCTTACTTGATTCAAGTGATTGTAGTACTCGGACACTATGAGCACATGCTCACTAGCTGAGCTATTCTCCTCCATCTTGTAGGAAAAGTGCTTGTCAAAGGTCTCATACCTTTCGACATGGGCATGAGTACGAAATACTAATTTCAAATCTTGGAACATCTCATATGCTCCGTGGCGTTCAAAACATCTTTGAAGCCCTAACTCTAAGCCGTAAAGCATGGTGCACTAAACTATCAAGTAGTCATCATATCGAGCTCGCCAAACGTTCATAACGTCTCCATCTACTCCTGCAATCGGTCTGTCACCTAGCGGTGCATCAAGGATATAATTCTTTTGTGCAGCAATGAGGATAATCCTCAGATCACGGATCCAATCCACATCATTTCTACTAACATCTTTCAACTTAGTTTTTCTCTAGGAACATATCAAAATAAATGGGGAGCTACATCGCGAGCTATTGATCTACAACATAGTTATGAAAATACTATCAGGACTAAGTTCATGATAAATTAAAGTTCAATTAATCATATTTAAGAACTCCCACTTAGATAGACATCCCTCTAATCATCTACGTGATCATGTGATCCAAATAAACTAAACCATGACCGATCATCACATGAAATGGAGTAGTTTTCAATGGTGAACATCACTATGTTGATCATATCTACTATATGATTCACGCTCGACCTTTCGGTCTCAGTGTTCCGAGGCCATATCTGCATATGCTAGGCTCGTCAAGTTTAACCCGAGTATTTCTGCGTGTGCAAAACTGGCTTGTACTCGTTGTATGTGAACGTAGAGCTTATCACACCCGATCATCACATGGTGTCTCGGCACGACGAACTTTGGCAACGGTGCATACTCAGGGAGAACACTTGTACCTTGAAATTAGTGAGAGGTCATCTTATAATGCTACCGCCGAACTAAGCAAAATAAGATGCATAAAGGATAAACATCACATGCAATAAAAGTATGTGACATGATATGGCCATGATCATCTTGCGCCTTTGATCTCCATCTCCAAAGTACCGTCATGATCTCTATCGTCATCGGCATGACACCATGATCTCCATCATCTTGATCTCTATCAATGTGTCGTCACATGGTCGTCTCGCCAACCATTGCTTTTGCAACTATTGCTATCGCATAGCGATAAAGTAAAGCAATTGTATGGCGCTTGCATCTTATGCAATAAAGAGACAACCATAAGGCTTCTCCCAGTTGCCGGTAACTTTAACAAAACATGATCATCTCATACAACAATTTATATCTTATCACGTCTTGACCATATCACATCACAACATGCCCTCCAAAAACAAGTTAGATGTTCTCTACTTTGTTGTTGCAAGTTTTGCGTGGCTGCTACGGGCTGAGCAAGAACTGTTCTTACCTACACATCAAAAACCACAACACGGTATAGTGATTGCTTTTTTATCTTCAGAAAGAACCCTGTTCATTGAATCCGATTCAACTAAAGCTGGAGAAACAGACACCCACTAGCCACCTGAGTGCGAAGCACGTCGGTAGAACCAGTCTCGCATAAGCGTACGCGTAATGTCGGTCTGGGCCGCTTCATCCAACAATGCCGCTGAATCAAGAATCAACTAGTGATGGCAAGCAGTGTGTATATACCCACGCCCACAACTCCTTTGTGTTCTACTCATGCATATGACATCTACGCATAAACCTGGCTCGGATGCCACTGTTGGGGAATGCAGTAATTTCAAAACTTTCCTACGCACATGCAAGATCATGGTGATGCATAGCAACAGGAGGGGAGAGTATTGTCTACGTACCCTCGTAGACCGTAAGCGGAAGCGTTATGACAACGCGGTTGATGTAGTCGTACGTCTTCACGATTAACCGATCCTAGTACCGAAAGTACGGCACCTCCGCGATCTGCACATGTTCAGCTTGGTGACGTCCCACGAATTCACGATCCAACAGAGTGTCGAGGGAGAGCTTTGTCAACATGAGGGTGTGATGACGGTGATGATGATGCTACTGGAACAGGGCTTCGCCTAAGCACCTCTATGATATGAACGAGATGGATTATGGTGGAGGGGGGCACCGCACATGGCTAAGAGATCAATGGTCAACTTGTGTCTCCATGGGGTGCCCCCCTCCCCCGTATACAAAGGAGTGGAGGAGGGGGAGGGCCGGCCCTCTACTATGGCGTGCCCTGGGGAGTCCTACTCCCACCGGGAGTAGGATCCCCCCCCCCTTCCATGTAGTAGGAGTAGGAGAGAAGGAAAGGGAAAAGAGAAGAGAAGGAAGGAGGGGGCGCAGCCCCTCCCCCTAGTCCAATTCGGAGTAAGTCTTGGGGGCGCGCAGCCTCCTCTCTCTCTTTCCCCTAAAGCCCAATAAGGCCCATATACTCCCCGGCGAATTCCCGTAACTCTCCGGTACTCCAAAAAATACCCGAATCACTCGGAACCTTTCCGATGTCCGAATATAGTCGCCCAATGTATCGATCTTTACGTCTCGACCATTTCAAGATTCCTCATCATGTCCCCGATCTCATCCGGGACTCCAAACTACCTACGGTACATCAAAACACATAAACTCATATTACTGATCGTTACCGAACATTAAGCGTGCGGACCCTACGGGTTCGAGAACTATGTAGACATGACCGAAACTCGTCTCCGGTCAATAACCAATAGCGGAACCTGGATGCTCATATTGGTTCCTACATATTCTACAAAGATCTTTATCGATCAAACCGCATAACAACATACGTTGTTCCCTTCATCGGTAGGTTACTTGCTCGAGATTTGATCGTCGGTATCTCAATACCTAGTTCAATCTCGTTACGGGCAAGTCTCTTTACTCGTTCTGTAATACATCTTCCCGCAACTAACTCATTAGTCACAATGCTTGCAAGGCTTATAGTGATGTGTATTACCGAGTGGGCCCGGAGATACCTCTCCGACAATCGGAGTGACAAATCCTAATCTCGATCTATGCCAACTCAACAAGCACCATCGGAGACACCTGTAGAGAACCTTTATAATCACCCAGTTACATTGTGACGTTTGGTAGCACACAAAGTGTTCCTCCGATACTCGGGAGTTGCATAATCTCATAGTCATAGGAACACGTATAAGTCATGAATAAAGCAATAGCAACAAACTAAACAATCAAGTGCTAAGCTAACGGAATGGATCAAGTCAATCACTTCATTCTCCTAATGACATCCTCGCACTACCGGATGTACGGGACCACCTTGGCGTTGTCGTTGTCTCCCCTGGTCCGGCAGTCGTGATCCTGTTTATCAAATGACAACTCATGTCTATGGTTAGGAAACATAACCATCTTTGACCAACGAGCTAGTCAAGTAGAGGCATGCTAGTGACACTATGTTTGTCTATGTATTCACACTTGTATTATGTTTCCAGTTAATACAATTCTAGCATGAATAATAAACATTTATCATGAAATAAGGAAATAAATAATAACTTTATTATTGCCTCTAGGGCATATTTCCTTCGTGTACAATAGTGATCCAGGAGTAGATCACTGGACAGCGGTCAAAATTATCGTTAGGTACCTAAAGAGGACTAAGGAAATGTTTCTCGGTTATGGAGGTGACAAAGAGTTCGTCGTAAAGAGTTGCGTCGATGCAAGCTTTGACATCGATCTGGATGACTCTGAGTCTTGATCTAGATACATATTGAAAGTGGGAGCAATTAGCTAGAGTAGCTCCATGCATAGCATTGTAGACATAGAAATTTGCAACGGATATGAATCTGGCAGACCCGTTGACTAAACTTCTCTCACAAGCAAAACATGATCACACCTTAGTGCTCTTTGGGTGTTAATCACATAGCGGTGTGAACTAGATTATTGACAATAGTAAACCCTTTGGGTGTTGGTCACATGGCGATGTGAACTATGGGTGTCAATCACATAAAGATGTGAACTATTGGTGTTAAATCACATGGCGATGTGAACTAAATTATTGACTCTAGTGCAAGTGGGAGACTGAAGGAAATATGCCCTAGAGGCAATAATAAATTTGTTATTTTATATTTCCTTGTATCATGGTAAATTTTTATTATTCATGCTAGAATTTTATTAACCGGAAACTTGATACATGTGTGGGTACATAGAAAAAACAACGTGTCCCTGGGAAGCCTCTACTAGACTAGCTCGTTAATCTAAGATGGTTAACTTTCCTAACCATAGACATGTGTTGCCATTTGGTAAACGGGATCACATCAATAGAAAAATGATGTGATGGACAAGACCCATCTGTTAGCTTAGCATTATGATTGCTCAGTTTTATTGATATTGCTTTCTTCATGACTTATACATATTCCTTTGACTATGAGATTATGCAACTCCTGGATACCGGAGGAATACCTTGTGTGCTATCAAATATCACAACGTAACTGTGTGATTATAAATATGCTCTACAAGTATCTCCGAAGGTGTTTGTTGGGTTGGCATAGATCGAGATTAGGAATGGTCACTCCGAGTATCGGAGAGGTATCTCTAGGCCCTCTCGGTAATGCACATCATGATAAGCCTTGCAAACAATGTGACTAATGAGTTAGTTGCAGGATGATGAATTACGGAATGAGTAAAGAGACTTACTGGTAATGAGATTGAACTAGGTATGAAGATACCGATGATCGAATCTCAGGCAAGTAACATACCGATGACAAAGGGAATAACGTATGTTGTCATTATGGTTTGACCGATAAAGATCTTCGTAGAATATGTAGGAACCAATATGAGCATATAGGTTCCGCTATTGGTTATTGACCAGAGAGGTGTCTCGGTCATGTCTACATAGTTCTCGAACCCGTAGGGTCCGCACGCTTAACGTTCGATGACGATTCTGTATTATATGAGTTATGTGATTTGGTGACCAAATGTTGTCATGAGTCCCGGATGAGATCAGGGACATGAAGAGGAGTCTCGAAATGGTCTACAGGTAAAGATTCATATATAGGACAATAGTATTCGGACACCGGAAGTGTTCTGGGGGTACCGGGTACGTATCGGGTCACTAGAAGGGGTTCCGGGCAACCCCCGACAAGCTATATGGGCCTAATGTGCCAAGAGGGGAAACACACCAGCCACTGAGGGGCTGGTGCGCCCCCCCCCCATATGGGCTGGCCAAACTGGAGAAGGAAAGGGGAAGAAGGAAAGGAAAAAGATAATAGGATTCCCCCTTTCCCCTTTTCCCTTCCTACTCCGAATAGGAATAGGAAAGGGGGGAGGCCGAATTGGGAGGACCCCAAGTAGGATTCCTCCTACTTGGGGCGCCCCCTTGGCTACCTCTCCTCCCCTCCAGCCTATATATATGTGGGGGAGCAGCGCTAGAACACACAACAAACATTGTTAGCCATGTGCGGCGCCCCCCTCCACAGTTTACACCTCCAGTCATATTCACGTAGTGCTTAGGCGAAGCCTTGCGCGGATCACTTCACCATCACCGTCACCACGCCGTTGTGCTGACGAAACTCTCCCTCGACACTTTGCTGGATTAAGTGTTTGAGGGGTGTCATCGAGCTGAACGTGTGCAGAACTCGGAGGTGTCGTACATTGGGTGCTTGATCGGTTGAATCGAGAAGATGTTCGACTACATCAACCGCGTTAACCTAATGCTTCCGCTTTCGTCTACGAGGGTACGTGGACACACTCTCCCCCTCTCGTTGCTATGCTTCTCCTAGATAGATCTTGCGTGAGCGTAGGAAATTTTTGAAATTGCATGCTATGTTACCCAACACTAGCTACTAGCTATGGACCCGTAGGTCTGAAGTAAACTACTCAAGCTTCATCGGGGAGGAAATGGTGTTGATGTAGAAGCCCTCCGTGATCGATTTCCCCTCTGGCAGGATGCCGGAAAAGGCCCCAAGATGGGATCTCAAGGGTACAGAAGGTTGCAGTGGTGGAAAAGTGGTTCCGTGGCTCCCCTAGATGTTTTGGGGGTATAAGACTATATATAGGTGAAAGAATTAGGTCAGGGGAGCTACGAGGGGCCCACAAGGTCGGGGGGCGCGCCCTCCAATCTTGTGGCCGCCTCGAGGCTCCTCTGACTTGTACTCCAAGTCTCCTAGGTGTCTTCTGGTCCAAGAAAAATCATGGCGAAAGTTTTATTCTGTTTGGGCTCCGTTTAGTATTCCTTTTCTGTGAAACTCTAAAACAAGGAAAAAGCAGAAACTGGCACTGGCACTGGGCTCTAGATTAAAAGGTTAGTCCCAAAATCATATAAAATAGCATATTAAAGCATATAAAACATCCAAAACAGATAATATAATAGCATGGAACAATCAAAAATTATAGATACGTTGGAGACGTATCACTGCTCCGACTCTCGCTCGCTCGCGCTGCTGATGCTCTGTTCGCTCGGTCATGTTGTTGCTCTGCTCTCCCCGTCACTCATGATGCTGCTTTGCTCTTGCTCTCGATCGCGCTGCTGATGTTGGTACATAGGCTGCTGCAGCTACACGAGTTGCTGCTCTGGCTCTAGTTCGCGTTGTTCCTCCAGGTGCTGCTGCTCCAGCTGCTATCTGCTACTGTGTTTCCTGTCGATCGCCTGCTGATTTAGACTAGTGTTTCTCTACTACTAGTGATCAAGCGGCCTAAACTACATGTGAAGTGCCTCTCTGCTACCAGTGTGTTCAGTTTCGATAGTAACATTCAGATTCCACAGTAAATTTCAGTTTTGACAGTTAAGTTCAGAGTCAACAGTTTTTACCTCATCTGTTGTAGTCAGGTGTTTTTTGGTGATGTAAATTTTACATCTATCACTTTTTGGTAATGTATTTTACATCATCTATTGCAGATGCTATTAGAATCCCACTTGAGATTAACGATGTATGTCTTATACTGCTTCAGCCTCGACATCTTACGGCTCGCTAGAGCTGTGCCAACGACGGAACCATCCATCACAACAGAGCAGTACCCTGGACGCCATCTACAAACGCCTCAGATCTTTCTCCACACCTCCGACAGCCACCTCTGCCACAACTTCTTTAGCGACCAACCCAATGATGTGGAGGTCGACACGGCTATGCCAAAGAGGTTGTACACTTGTCGCATCACTTATTACTCTACATTCATGTTGATCCATTAGGGCTATTTTGGTTCAAAGGAAAAGGTGAAGGAAAACATAGCAATGGGAAATTTTCCTATGGCACTCTACTATTCAATTATTCATGCATTTTGTTCAAAGGAATGGAGCAAAACATCCACCTGGGCCTACTTTTCAAAATCCTATGCATGAAAACAAGAATAAGTGCATTAGTGGTAGAATGACATTCTAACTGTACACACTTTCATATGGTTTCACTTTAATTTGGTCATGTTTCTTTGCATTCCTTTGCTCTTCCAATTCCTATCAACCAAACACCCAAGTTGACAGAAATCATGTGCTTACAAATGCTTTGTTTCCCACGTGCATTCCTATCCTATTACGGTGTTTTCCTATCCCTGCGTTTTTAGGATCATGCAAGCCAAAGGAGCCCTTATAGAATTACTTCAGTTACACATAGGTGTCGAAGAAAACTTTTTGTGGTTTGTCCTACTCCTGCCGTGACGTCGTCCACCTCACCTGAATCGCTCAATCGACAAAAGCATCCACCATACCAGACATCACGACTCCTGACCGTCTTTTGCCGCCTCAGATCTCCTTCCCTTCCGTCGACACCCACCGCAACTGCATCACCATCATCGACTCAATAGATGAACCTGACGAGTACACGGGTCCACAAGAGAGGTTGCACTCTTTTGTTTTTGCTTATGTTATGCATTGCTTAATATTACCTGCTATTCTATTGTCATGTTCACCTCTTAGACTCCAATTCATGTCCAAATTAATGTTCAAACTTGAGTTTTAAAAATACTTGTGGGGCACATATCGAAGCAGCAATCAATATAGTATCTCTATATATTATCTGGTTCACCTAGGGTATGCCAATGTTGCTCATCTTGGGTGGGAAACAAACAGTAAAGCAATCATCATCTACCTTTTTATTAAACTAAAGCTATCATGAGCCTGCTATCATTATTTTAGGATCCATCCACTGGTTGTTACCATCACTCTAGATTTCTGCATGCTCTCCTTACATAATCTCACTATATTTTTTCGTATGCATGCCAGATATTGTACACAGTCATGCTGAACATGTAGAGAAAAAGGGAAGAGTTCTGCGCGGCAATACAATGTCATGCAGACATCGCTCCATGGTGGGTTCAATGGAAAACCCTTCCCTCCCCCCTTCAGATTGTAATCCAAAGGAAGAAATTTGTGTTGGGGAACGTAGTAATTTCAAAAAAAATCCTACGCACACACAGGATCATGGTGATGCACAGCAATGAGAGTGAAGAGCGTGTCCACTTACCCTCGTAGACCGAATGAGGAAGCGTTAGCACAACGCGGTTGATGTAGTCGTACGTCTTCATGATCCGATCGATCCAAGTACGAACGCACGGCGCCTCTGAGTTCTGCACACGTTCAAATCGATGATGTCCCGCGAGCTCCGATCCAGCAAAGCTTCACAGGAGAGTTTCGTCAGCACGACGGCGTGGTGACGGTGATGATGATGCTACCGAAGTAGGGCTTCGCCTAAGCACCGCTACGATATGATCCAGGTGGATTATGGTGGAGGGGGGCACTGCACACGGCTAAGAGATCAATGATCAATTGTTGTGTCTATGGGGTGCCCCCCTGCCCCCGTATATAAAGGAGCAAGGGGAGGAGGCGTCCGGCCAGGGAGAGGCGCGCCAAGAGGGGGAGTCCTACTCCCACTAGGAGTAGGACTCCTCCCTTTCCTAGTAGGAGTAGGAGAGGGGGAAGGAAAGGGAGAGGAGGAGAAGGAAAGAGGGGGCCGGCCCCCCTTGCCCTAAACCAATTCGGTTTGGGCCTTGGGGGCGCGCCCCACACTTCCCTTGCTGCCCTCTATTTCCACTAAGGCCCATGTAGGCCCATTAAGCCCCCGGGGGGTTCCGGTAACCCCCCGGTACTCCGGTATATGTCTGAAACCTTCCGGAACCTTTCCGGTGTTCGAACATAGTCGTCCAATATATCAATCTTTACGTCTCGACCATTTCGAGACTCCTCGTCATGTCCCCGATCTCATCCGGGACTCTGAACTACCTTCGGTACATCAAATCACATAAACTCATAATACAATCATCACCGAAACTTTAAGCGTGCGGACCCTGTGGGTTCGAGAACTATGCAGACATGACCGAGACACGTCTCCGGTCAATAACCAATAGCGGAACCTAGATGCTCATATTGGCTCCCACATATTCTACGAAGATCTTTATCGGTCAAACCGCATAACAACATACGTTGTTCCCTTTGTCATCGGTATGTTACTTGCCCGAGATTCGATCGTCGGTATCTCAATACCTAGTTCAATCTCGTTACCGGCAAGTCTCTTTACTCATTCCGTAATACATCATCCCACAACTAACTTATTAGTTACAATGCTTGCAAGGCTTATAGTGATGTGCATTACCGAGTGGGCCCAGATATACCTCTCCGACAATCGGAGTGACAAATCCTAATCTCGAAATACGCCAACTCAGCAAGTACCTTCGGAGACACCTGTAAAGCACCTTTATAATCACCCAGTTACGTTGTGACGTTTGGTAGCACACAAAGTGGTACTCCGGTAAACGAGAGTTGCATAATCTCATAGTCATAGGAACATGTATAAGTCATGAAGAAAGCAATAGCAACATACTAAACGATCAAGTGCTAAGCTAACGGAATGGGCCAAGTCAATCACATCATTCTCCTAATGATGTTATCACGTTAATCAAATGACAACTCATGTCTATGGCTAGGAAACATAACTATCTTTGATCAACGAGCTAGTCAAGTAGAGGCATACTAGTGACACTCTGTTTGTCTATGTATTCACACATGTATCATGTTTCCGGTTAATACAATTCTAGCATGAATAATAAAAATTTATCATGATATAAGGAAATAAACAATAACTTTATTATTGCCTCTAGGGCATATTTCCTTCAGTCTCCCACTTGCACTAGAGTCAATAATCTAGATTACACAGTAATGATTCTAACACCCATGGGGCCTTGGTGCTGATCGTGTTTTGCTCGTGGAAGAGGCTTAGTCAACGGGTCTGCAACATTCAGATCCGTATGTATCTTGCAAATCTCTATGTCTCCCACCTGGACTTGATCCCGGATGGAGTTGAAGCGTCTCTTGATGTGCTTGGTTCTCTTGTGAAATCTGGATTCTTTTGCCAAGGCAATTGCACCAGTATTGTCACAAAAGATTTTCATTGGACCCGATGCACTAGGTATGACACCTAGATCGGATATGAACTCCTTCATCCAGACTCCTTCATTTGCTGCTTCCGAAGCAGCAATGTACTCTGCTTCACATGTAGATCCCGCCACGACGCTCTGTTTGGAACTGCTCCAACTGACAGCCCCACCGTTCAATATAAACACGTATCCGGTTTGCGATTTAGAATCGTCCGGATCAGTGTCAAAGCTTGCATCAATGTAACCATTTACGATGAGCTCTTTGTCACCTCCATAAATGAGAAGCATATCCT
Organism: Triticum urartu; assembly: GCF_056163025.1. Lineage (NCBI taxonomy): Eukaryota > Viridiplantae > Streptophyta > Magnoliopsida > Poales > Poaceae > Triticum > Triticum urartu. Next base: position 413,356,670 of record NC_141877.1, on the reverse strand, counting down.
TAGTCCTTTTCAGGTACTTCAGGATGTTCTTGACCGATGTCCAGTTATCCACTCCTGGATTACTTTGGTACCTCCCTGCTAAACTAATAGCAAGGCACACATCAGGTCTGGTACACAACATTGAATACATGATAGAGCCTATAGCTGAAGCATAAGGAACATCTTTCATTTTCTCTCTATCTTCTGCAGTGGTCGGGCATTGAGTCTTACTCAACTTCACACCTTGTAATACAAGCAAGAACCCTTTCTTTGCCTGATCCATTTTGAACTTCTTCAAAACTTTGTCAAGGTATGTGCTTTGTGAAAGTCCAATTAAGCATCTTGATCTATCTCTATAGATCTTGATGCCCAATATGTAAGCAGCTTCACCGAGGTCCTTCATTGAAAAACTCTTATTCAAGTATCCTTTTATGCTATCCAGAAATTCTATATCATTTCCAATCAATAATATGTCATCCACATATAATATTAGAAATGCTACACAGCTCCCACTCACTTTCTTGTAAATACAGGCTTCTCCAAAAGTCTGTATAAAACCATATGCTTTGATCACACTATCAAAGCGTTTATTCCAACTCCGAGAAGTTTGGACCAGTCCATAAATGGATCGCTGGAGCTTGCACACTTTGTTAGTACCTTTTGGATCGATAAAACCTTCAGGTTGCATCATATACAACTCTTCTTCCAGAAATCCATTCAGGAATGCAGTCTTTACATCCATTTGCCAAATTTCATAATCATGAAATGCGGCAATAGCTAACATGATTCGGACGGACTTAAGCATCGCTACGGGTGAGAAGGTCTCATCGTAGTCAACTCCTTGAACTTGTCGAAAACCTTTCGCAACAAGTCGAGCTTTGTAGACAGTAACATTACCATCAGCATCTGTCTTCTTCTTGAAGATCCATTTATTCTCGATGGCTTGCCGATCATCGGGCAAGTCAACCAAAGTCCACACTTTGTTCTCATACATGGATCCCATCTCAGATTTCATGGCCTCAAGCCATTTTGCGGAATCTGGGCTCATCATCGCTTCCTCATAGTTCGTAGGTTCGTCATGGTCTAGCAACATGACCTCCAGAACAGGATTACCGTACCACTCTGGTGCGGATCTTACTCTGGTTAACCTACGAGGTTTGGTAGTAACTTGATCTGAAGTTTCATGATCATCATCATTAGCTTCCCCACTAATTGGTGTAGGTGTCACAGGAACCGGTTTCTGTGATCAGCTACTTTCCAATGAGGGAGCAGGTACAGTTACCTCATCAAGTTCTACTTTCCTCCCACTCACTTCTTTCGAGAGAAACTCCTTCTCTAGAAAGGATCTATTCTTAGCAAAGAATGTCTTGCCTTCGGATCTGTGATAGAAGGTGTACCCAACAGTTTCCTTTGGGTATCCTATGAAGACACATTTCTCCCATTTGGGTTCGAGCTTTCAGGTTGAAGCTTTTTCACATAAGCATCGCAGCCCCAAACTTTAAGAAATGACAACTTTGGTTTCTTGCCAAACCACAGTTCATAAGGAGTCGTCTCAACGGATTTAGATGGTGCCCTATTTAACGTGAATGCAGCCGTCACTAAAGCATAACCCCAAAACGATAGCGGTAAATCAGTAAGAGACATCATAGATTGCACCATATCTAGTAAAGTACGATTACGACGTTCGGACACACCATTACGCTGTGGTGTTCCGGGTGGCGTGAGTTGCGAAACTATTCCGCATTGTTTCAAATATAGACCAAACTCGTAACTCAAATATTCTCCTCCACGATCAGATCATAGAAACTTTATTTTCTTGTTACGATGATTTTCCACTTCACTCTGAAATTCTTTGAACTTTTCAAATGTTTCAGACTTATGTTTCATTAAGTAGATATACCCATATCTGCTCAAATCATCTGTGAAGGAGACAAAATAACGATACCTGCCATGAGCCTCAATATTCATTGGACCACATACATCAGTATGTATGATTTCCAACAAATCCGTTGCTCGCCCCTTTGTTCCGGAGAATGGCATTTTAGTCATCTTGCCCATGAGGCATGGTTCGCAAGTACCAAGTGATTCATAATCAAGTGATTCCAAAAGTCCATCAGTATGGAGTTTCTTCATGCGCTTTACATCAATATGACCCAAACGGCAGTGCCACAAATAAGTTGCACTATCATTATCAACTCTGCATCTTTTGGCTTCAATATTATGAATATGTGTGTCACTACTATCAAGATTTAACACAAATAGACCACTCTTCAAGGGTGCATGACCATAAAAGATATTACTCATATAAATAGAACAACCATTATTCTCAGATTTAAATGAATAACCGTCTCGCATCAAACAAGATCCAGATATAATGTTCATGCTCAACGCTGGCACCAAATAACAATTATTTAGGTCTAAAACTAATCCCGAAGGTAGATGTAGAGGTAACGTGCCGACGGCGATCACATCGACTTTGGAACCATTTCCCACACGCATCATCACCTCTCCTTAGCCAGTCTTCGCTTAATCCGTAGTCCCTTTTTCGAGTTGCAAATATTAGCAACAGAACCAGTATCAAATACTCAGGTGCTACTGCGAGCTCCGGTAACATATACCTTTGTTCACCTTGCCATCCTTCTTATCCGCCAAATACTTGGGGCAGTTCCGCTTCCAGTGACTAGTCCCTTTGTAGTAGAAGCACTCAGTCTCAGGTTTAGGTCCAGATTTGGGTTTCTTCTCTTGAGCAGCAACTTGCTTGCCGTTCTTTTTGAAGTTCCCTTTCTTCTTCCCTTTACCTTTTTTCTTGAAACTGGTGGTTTTGTTAACCATCAGCACTTGATGCTCCTTTTTGATTTCTACCTCCGCAGCCTTTAGCATTGCGAAGAGCTCGGGAATTGTCTTATCCATCCCTTGCATATTATAGTTCATCACAAAGCTCTTGTAGCTTGGTGGCAGTGATTGAAGAATTCTGTCAATAACACTATCATCCAGAAGATTAACTCCCAGTTGAATCAAGTGATTGCAGTACCCGGGCATTCTGAGTATATGCTCACTGACAGAACTATTCTCCTCCATCTTGCAGCTGTAGAACTTATTGGAGACTTCATATCTCTCAATCCGAGCATTTGCTTGAAATATTAACTTCAACTCCTGGAATATCTCATATGCTCCATGACGTTCAAAATGTCGTTGAAGTCCCGGTTCTAAGCCGTAAATCATGGCACATTGAACTATCGAGTAGTCATCAACACGCGACTGCCAGGCATTCACAATGTCTGCAGTTGCCGACGCGGGTGATACACCTAGAGGTGCTTCCAGGACGTAATTCTTCTGTGCAGCAATGAGGATAATCCTCAAGTTACGAACCCAGTCCGTGTAATTGCTACCATCATCTTTCAACTTTGCTTTCTCAAGGAACGCATTAAAATTCAACAGAATAACAACACGGGCCATCTATCTACAATAACATAGACAAGCAAAATACTATTAGGTACTAAGTTCATGATAAATTTAAGTTCAATTAATCATATTACTTAAGAACTCCCACTTAGATAGACATCCCTCTAATCATCTAAGTGATCACGTGATCCATATCAACTAAACCATAACTGATCATCACGTGAAATGGAGTAGTTTTCAATGGTGAACATCACTATGTTGATCATATCTACTATATGATTCACGCTTGACCTTTCGGTCTCCGTGTTCCGAGGCCATATCTGCATATGCTAGGCTCATCAAGTTTAACCCTAGTATTCTGCATGTGTAAAACCGTCTTACACCCGTTGTAGATGAACGTTGAGCTTATCACACCCGATCATCACGTGGTGTCTCGGCACGACGAACTTTGGCAACGGTGCATACTCAGGGAGAACAGTTTTACCTTGAAATTTAGTGAGAGATCATCTTATAATGCTACCGTCAAACAAAGCAGAATAAGATGCATAAAGGATAACCATCACACGCAATCAATATAAGTGATATGATATGGGCATCATCATCTTGTGCCTTTGATCTCCATCTCCAAAGCACCGTCATGATCACCATCGTCACCGGCGCGACACCTTGATCTCCATCGTAGCATCATTGTCATCTCACCAACTATTGCTTCTACGACTATCGCTACCGCTTAGTGATAAAGTAAAGCAATTACAGGGCGATTGCGTTGCATACAATAAAGCGACAACCATATGGCTCCTGCCAGTTGCCGATAACTCCGTTACAAAACATGATCATCTCATACAATAAATATAGCATCAAGTCTTGACCATATCACATCACAACATGTCCTGCAAAAACAAGTTAGACGTCCTCTACTTTGTTGTTGCAAGTTTTACGTGGCTACTGCGGGCTGAGCAAGAACCGTTCGTACCTACGCATCAAAACCACAACGATAGTTCGTCAAGTTAGTGATGTTTTAACCTTCGCAAGGACCGGGCATAGCCACACTTGGTTCAACTAAAGTTGGAGAAACTGACACCCGCCAGCCACCTATGTGCAAAGCACGTCGGTAGAACCAGTCTCGCGTAAGCGTACGCGTAATGTCGGTCCGGGCCGCTTCATCCAACAATACCACCGAACCAAAGTATGACATGTTGGTAAGCAGTATGACTTGTATCGCCCACAACTCACTTGTGTTCTACTCGTGCATATAACATCTACGCAATAACCTGGCTCTGATACCACTGTTGGGGAACGTAGTAATTTCAAAAAAAATCCAACGCACACACATGATCATGGTGATGCACAGCAACAAGAGAGAAGAGTGTGTCCACGTACCCTCGTAGACCAAATGTGGAAGCGTTAGCACAACGCAGTTGATGTAGTCGTACGTCTTCACGATCCGACCGATCCAAGTACCGAATGCACGGCACCTCCGAGTTATGCACACGTTCAACTCGATGACGTCCCGCGAGCTCTGATCCAGCAAAGCTTCACAAGAGAGTTTCGTCAGCACGACGGCATGGTGACGGTGATGATGATGCTACCGACGTAGGGCTTCGCATAAGCACCACTATGATATGATCGACGTGGATTATGGTGGAGGGGGGCACCGCACACGGCTAAAAGATCAATGATCAATTGTTGTGTCTATGGGGTGCCCCCTGCCCCCGTATATAAAGGAGCAAGGGGAGGAGGCGACCGGCCAGGGAGAGGCGCGCCAAGAGGGGGAGTCCTACTCCCAGTAGGAGTAGGACTCCTTGCTATCTCTTGAGCACTGCGTTGGATTTCCCCGAAGAGGAGAGGATGATGCAGCAACGTAGCGTAAGTATTTCCCTCAGTTTTTGAGGACCAAGTTATCAATCCAGTAGGAGCCTACGCGCGAGTCCCTCATACCAACACAAAAACAATAGCTCAACGCAACCAACGCGCTTAGGGGTTGTCAATCCCTTCACGGTCACTTACGAAAGTGAGATCTGATAGAGATGATAAATAATATTTTTGGTATTTTTGGTATAGAGATGCAAAGTAAAAAGTAAAAGCAAAGTAAAAGCAAAGCAATAATAAAGTGATGGATATTGATATAATGAGAAACAGACCCGGGGCCATAGGTTTCACTAGTGGCTTCTCTCAAGAGCATAAGTATTGTACGGTGGGTGAACAAATTATTGTTGAGCAATTGATAGAATTGAGCATAGTTATGAGAATATCTAGGTATGATCATGTATATAGGCATCACGTCCGAGACAAGTAGACCGACTCCTGCTTGCATCTACTACTATTACTCCACTCATCGACCGCTATCCAGCATGCATCTAGAGTATTAAGTTAAAAACAGAGTAACGCCTTAAGCAAGATGACATGATGTAGAGGGATAATTTCATGCAATATGATAAAAACCCCATCTTGTTATCCTCGATGGCAACAATACAATATGTGCCTTGCTGCCCCTTCTGTCACTGAGAAAGGACACCGCAAGATCGAACCCAAAGCTAAGCACTTCTCCCATGGCAAGAACAAACAATCTAGTAGGCCAAACCAAACTGATAATTCGAAGAGACTTGCAAAGATAACCAATCATACATAAAAGAATTCAGAGAAGATTCAAATATTATTCATAGATAGACTTGATCATAAACCCACAATTCATCGGTCTCAACAAACACACCGCAAAAAGAAGATTACATCAAATAGATCTCCACAAGAGAGGGGGAGAACATTGTATTGAGATCCAAAAAGAGAGAAGAAGCCATCTAGCTACTAACTATGGACCCGTAGGTCTGAAGTAAACTACTCACACTTCATCGGAGGGGCTGGGATGATGATGTAGAAGCCCTCCGTGATCGATGCCCCCTCCGGCGGAGCTCCGGAATAGGCCCCAAGATGGGATCTTGTGGATACAGAAAGTTGCGGCAGTGGAATTGGGTTTTTGGCTCCGTCCCCGATCATTTGGGGGTACATAGGTATATATAGGAGGAAGAAGTACGTCGGTGGAGCTTCGAGGGGCCCACGAGGCAGGGGCGCGCCCTAGGGGGGGCGCGCCCTCCACCCTCGTGACCGCCTCATGGCTTTCTTGATGGAGGGTCCAAGTCTCATGGATCTTATCTGATGAGAAAATCACGTTTCCGAAGGTTTCATTCCGTTTGGACTCCGTTGATATTCTGTTTCTCCGAAACACTGAAATAGGCAAAAAATAGCAATTCTAGGCTGGGCCTCCGGTTAATAGGTTAGTCCCAAAAATAATATAAAAGTGGAAAATAAAGCCCAATATAGTCCAAAACAGTAGATAATATAGCATGGAGCAATCAAAAATTATAGATACGTTGGAGACGTATCAAGCATCCCTAAGCTTAATTCCTGCTCGTCCTCGAGTAGGTAAATGATAAAAAGAGAATTTTTGATGCGGAGTGCTACTTGGCATAATTTTAATGTAATTCTTCTTAATTGTGGTATGAATATTCAAATCTGAAAGATTCAAGACAAAAGTTCATATTAACATAAAAATGATAATACTTCAAGCATACTAACTAAGCAATTATGTCTTCTCAAAATAACATGGCCAAAGAAAGTTCATCCCTACAAAATCATATAGTTTAGTCATGTTTCATTTTCGTCACACAAGAATGCTCTCATCATGCACAACCCCGATGACAAGCCAAGCAATTGTTTCATACTTTAGTAATCTCAAACCTATAAACTTTCACGCAATATATGAGCGCGAGCCATGGACATAGCACTATGGGTGGAATAGAATATAATGAGGGGGGTTATGTGGAGAAAACAAAAAAAGAGAAAGTCTCACATCAACGAGACTAATCAATGGGCTATGGAGATGCCCACCGATTGATGTTAATGCAAGGAGTAGGGATTGCCATGCAACAAATGCACTAGAGCTATAAATGTATGAAAGCTCAACAAAAGAAACTAGTGGGTGTGCATCCAACTTGCTTGCTCACGAAGACATAGGGCACTTGAGGAGGCCCATTGTTGGAATATACAAGCCAAGTTCTATAATGAAAAATTCCCACTAGTATATGAAAGTGATAACATGAGAGACTCTCTACTATGAAGATCATGGTGCTACTTTGAACCACAAGTGTGGTAAAAGGATAGTAACATTGTCCCTTCTCTCTTTTTCTCTCATTTTTTTGGGCCTTTCCTTTTTTATGGCCTTTCTCTTTTTTTTGGGCCTTCTCTTTTTTTATGGCCTTTCTCCCTTTTATTTATTTATTACTCACTTGGGACAATGCTCTAATAATGATGATCATCACACTTCTATTTATTTACAACTCAATGTTTACAACTCGATACTAGAACAAAAATGACTCTATATGAATGCCTCCGGTGATGTACCGGGATATGCAATGAACCAAGAGTGACATGTATGAAAGAATTATGAATGGTGGCTTTGCCACAAATACTATGTCAACTACATGATCATGCTAAGCAATATGACAATGATGAATGTGTCATGATGACGGAATGATGGAAAGTTACATGGCAATATATCTCGGAATGGCTATGGAAATGCCATAATAGGTAGGTATGGTGGCTATTTTTAGCAAGATATAAGGAGGTTTATGTGTGAAAGAGCGTATCATATCACGGGGTTTGGATGCACCGGCGAAGTTTGCGCCAACTCTCAATGTGAGAAAGGGCAATGCACGGTACCGAAGAGGCTAGCAAGGATGGAAGGGTGAGAGTGCGTATAATCCATGGACTCAACATTAGTCATAAAGCACTCACATACTTATTGCAAAAATCTACAAGTCATCAAAAACCTTGGCACTACGCGCATGCTCCTAGGGGGATAGATTGGTAGGAAAAGACCATCGCTCGTCCCCGACCGCCACTCATAAGGAAGACAATCAAATAACACCTCATGTTTCAAATTTGTTGCATAACGTTTACCATACGTGCATGCTATGGGACTTGCAAACTTCAACACAAGTATTTCTCAATTTCACAACTACTCAACTAGCATGACTTTGATATTATTACCTCCATATCTCAAAACAATCATCAAGCATCAAACTTTCTCTTAGTATTCAACACACTCATAAGAAAGTTTTATTATTAATCTTGCATACCAAGCATATTAGGATTTTAAGAAAATTACCATGCTATTAAGACTCTCAAAATAATCTAAGTGAAACATGAGAGATCAATAGTTTCTATAAAACAAATGCACCGGCGTGCTCTAAAAGATATAAGTGAAGCACTAGAGCAAAACTATAAAGCTCAAAAGATATAAGTGAAGCACATAGAGTATTCTATCAAATTCCAAATCATGTATGGCTCTATCAAAAGGTGTGTATAGCAACGATGATTGTGGTAGACTAACAAGCAAAGACTCAAATCATAAAAGACGCTCCAAGCAAAACACATATCATGTGGTGAATAAAAATATAGCTCCAAGTAAAGTTACCGATAGAAGTAGACGAAAGAGGGGATGCCTTCCGGGGCATCCCCAAGCTTTGGCTTTTAGGTGTCCTTAGATTATCTTGGGGGTGCCATGGGCATCCCCAATCTTAGGCTCTTGCCACTCCTTGTTCCATAATCCATCAAATCTTTACCCAAAACTTGAAAACTTCACAACACAAAACTTAAAGTAGAAAATCTCGTGAGCTCCGTTAGCGAAAGAAAACAAAAGACCACTTCAAGGTACTGTAATTAACTCATTCTTTATTTATATTGGTGTTAAACCTACTGTATTCCAACTTATCTATGGATTATAAACTATTTTACTAGCCATAGATTCATCAAAATAAACAAACAACACATGAAAAACAGAATCTGTCAAAAACAGAACAGTCTGTAGTAATCTGTAGCTAGCACAAGATATGGAACCCCAAAAATTCTAAAATAAATTGCTGGACGTGAGGAATTTATCTATTAATCATATTCAAAAATAATTAACTAAATATCACTTTCCAAATAAAAATGACAGCAGTTCTCGTGAGCACTAAAGTTTATGTTTTTTACAGCAAGTTCAACAAGACTTTCCCCAAGTCTTCCCAACGGTTCTACTTGGCACAAACACTAATTAAACACAACCAAAACAGAGGGTAAATAATTTATTTATTACTAAACAGGAGCAAAAAGCAAGGAATAAAAATAAAATTGGGTTGCCTCCCAACAAGCGCTATCATTTAACGCCCCTAGCTAGGCATAACAAGCAAGAATAGACCTAGGTATTGCCATAATAGTAAGATAGATTATTAAAACTCATTTCATATTCTCTACATTTGGCAGCAAGTTTTCTTTGAGTCAAGCAAAATTAATCAAAAGGGCTAAATTTAACGGGACAAAAGTCCTCAAGATCAACCTTGGGAGGTATAGGTTCCTCCTTTGGTCCTTCATAATGCACAACCAATTCATCATTATAAGCATTCTTTTGACAGAACTTTGTGAGCCTATATTCAAGAGAATATCCTAGTTCATTATTTCGAATAGCCAAATAATCATTAAGTTTAGAAATTCTATCAACTAAAACATTGGTAGGAACCCTTTTTCTAAGATTTTCATTGAAAGCAACATAGTCTAGAGATTGAAAACGCACTATTTCTTCTTGATCAAAGAGGATAGCCTCTATGGGAGGACGGCAAGCATCCACCCTATAATGCGCAAAGATTTCTTTGGCTTCTTTTGTTATGAATCTAAACTCATGAGCCAAAAAGATAGTAGCGACACACTTAACAGAAGAATGCTCAATATTAGAAAAATCCAGAAAAATCCTTTGTATGGAAGGATGCATGTGCATGAATTGTCTTTCAAGTTCAACTACAAGCATGGCAATAGCGTCCACAAGACTACTAGTTCTGTGAAGGATAGAACTACCCATAGAAGGTAAAGCACCAGCACAAGTAAAGAAATCTTGAATAACTCCTTTTCCAATAATATTACCACTACCAACACGGAATTTTTTTGTATGAAAGATGGTAGGTTCTTTAGCAGGAGCATCGGAATTTTTCATGATATTATTATTGTCCATATCGACAATAATTTCCCCAATTTCAGACATAGAGGCAGAAGGTAAAGGACTTGACATAACGACAAGCTAGCAAACTAACACATGAGCAAACAAAAGGCAAACGGGCAAAAAGAGGCAAATAGAGAAAGAGAGGGAGGAAGGAGAGAGAGAGGGAGAATAAAACGGCAAGGGTGAAGTGGGGGAGAGGAAAACGAGAGGCAAATGGCAAATAATGTAATGCGGGAGATAGGGATTGTGATGGGTACTTGGTATGTTGACTTTTGCGTAGACCTCCCCGGCAACGGCGCCAGAAATTCTTCTTGCTACCTCTTGAGCACTGTGTTGGATTTCTCCGAAGAGGAGAGGATGATGCAGCAAAGTAGCTAAGTATTTCCCTCAGTTTTTAAGAACCAAGGTATCAATCCAGTAGAAGGCTACGCGCAAGTCCCTCATACCAACACAAAAACAATAGCTCAACGCAACCAACGCACTTAGGGGTTGTCAATCCCTTCACGGTCACTTACGAAAGTGAGATATGATAGAGATGATAAATAATATTTTTGGTATTTTTGGTATAGAGATGCAAAGTAAAAAAAGTAAAAGCAAAGCAATAATAAAGTGATGGAGATTGATATGATGAGAAAGAGACCCGGGGCCATAGGTTTCACTAGTGGCTTCTCTCAAGAGAATAAGTATTCTACGGTGGGTGAACAAATTACTGTTGAGCAATTGACAGAATTGAGCATAGTTATGAGAATATCTAGGTATGATCATGTATATAGGCATCACGTCCGAGACAAGTAGACCGACTCCTGCCTGCATTTACTACTACTACTCCACTCATCGACCGCTATCCAGCATGCATCTAGAGTATTAAGTTAAAAACAGAGTAACACCTTAAGCAAGATGTGTTGGAAATATGCCCTAGAGGCAATAATAAAAGATTTATTATTATATTTCCTTGTTCATGATAATTGTCTTTATTCATGCTATAATTGTGTTATCCGGAAATCGTAATACATGTGTGAATAATAGACACCAACATGTCCCTAGTAAGCCTCTAGTTGACTAGCTCGTTGATCAACAGATAGTCATGGTTTCCTGACTATGGACATTGGATGTCATTGATAACGAGATCACATCATTAGGAGAATGATGTGATGGACAAGACCCAATCCTAAACATAGCACAAGATCGTATAGTTCGTTTGCTAGAGTTTTCCAATGTCAAGTATCTTTTCCTTAGACCATGAGATCGTGTAACTCCCGGATACCGTAGGAGTGCTTTGGGTATACCAAACGTCACAACGTAACTGGGTGACTATAAAGGTATACTACGGGTATCTCCGAAAGTGTCTGTTGGGTTGACATGGATCAAGACTGGGATTTGTCACTCCGTATGACGGAGAGGTATCACTGGGCCCACTCGGTAATGCATCATCATAATGAGCTCAAAGTGACCAAGTGTCTAGTCACGGTATCATGCATTATGGTACGAGTAAAGTGACTTGCCGGTAACGAGATTGAACGAGGTATTGGGATACCGACGACCGAATCTCGGGCAAGTAACATACCGATTGACAAAGGGAATTGTATACGGGATTGCTTGAATCCTCGACATCGTGGTTCATCCGATGAGATCATCGAGGAGTATGTGGGAGCCAACATGGGTATCCAGATCCCGCTGTTGGTTATTGGCCGGAGAGCGATCTCGGTCATGTCTACATGTCTCCCGAACCCGTAGGGTCTACACACTTAAGGTTCGGTGACGCTAGGGTTGTAGGGATATGTATATGCAGTAACCCGAATGTTGTTCGGAGTCCCGGATGAGATCCCGGACATCACGAGGAATTCCGGAATGGTCCGGAGGTAAAGATTTATATATGGGAAGTCATGTTTCGGCCATCGGGACAAGTTTCGGGGTCATCGGTATTGTACCGGGACCATCGGAAGGGTCCCGGGGGTCCACCGGCTGGGGCCACCTGTCCTGGGGGGCCACATGGGCTGTAGGGGGTGCGCCTTGGCCTACATGGGCCAAGGGCACCAGCCCCAAGAGGCCCATGCGCCTAGGGTTTCAAGGAGGAAGAGTCCTAGGAGGGGAAGGCACCTCCTAGGTGCCTTGGGGAGGAGGGATTCCTCCCCTTGGCCGCACCACCCTAGGAGATTAGATCTCCTAGGGCCAGCGCCCCCCCCCCTTGGCCCTCCTATATATAGTGGGGAGATGGAGGACTTCTCACCCCTGCCTTTGGTGCCTCCCTCTCCCTCTCCAACACCTCCTCCTCCTCCATAGTGCTTGGCGAAGCCCTGCCGGAGTACTGCAGCTCCATCACCACCACGCCGTCGTGCTGCTGCTGGAGCCATCTTCCTCAACCTCTCCTTCCCTCTTGCTGGATCAAGAAGAAGGAGAAGTCACGCTGACCGTACGTGTGTTGAACGCGGAGGTGCCGTCCGTTCGGTGCTAGGATCTTCGGTGATTCGAATCACGTCGAGTACGACTCCCTCATCCCCGTTCTTTGAACGCTTCCACTCGCGATCTACAAGGTACGTAGATGCATCCAATCACTCATTGGTAGATGAACTCATAGATGAATCTTGGTGAAACCGTAGGAAAATTTTTGTTTTCTGCAACCTTCCCCAACAGTGGCATCATGAGCTAGGTCTATGCGTAGTTCTCTTGCACGAGTAGAACACAATTTGTTGTGGGCGTTGATGTTGTCAACTTTCTTGCCGCTACTAGTCTTATCTTGCTTCAACGGTATTGTGGGATGAAGCGGCCCGGACCAACCTTACACGTACGCTTACGTGAGACCGGTTCCACCGACTAACATGCACAAGTTGCATAAAGGTGGCTGGCGGGTGTCTGTCTCTCCCACTTTAGTTGGAGCGGATTCGATGAAAAGGGTCCTTATGAAGGGTAAATAGAAGTTGACAAATCACGTTGTGGCTTTCACGTAGGTAAGAAAACGTTCTTGCTAGAACCCTACTTCAGCCACGTAAAACTTGCAACAACAATTAGAGGACGTCTAACTTGTTTTTGCGGCAAGTGTTTTGTGATATGATATGGCCAAAGTTGTGATGAATGATGAATGATCTATATGTGATGTATGAGATGTTCATGCTATTGTAATAGGAATCACGACTTGCATGTCGATGAGTATGACAACCGGCAGGAGCCATAGGAGTTGTCTTTATTTTTTTGTATGACCTGCGTGTCATTGAGAAACGCCATGTAAATTACTTTACTGCTAAACGTGTTAGCCATAGTAGTAGAAGTAATAGTTGGCGAGCAACTTCATGGAGACACAATGATGGAGATCATGATGATGGAGATCATGGTGTCATGCCGGTGACAAGATGATCATGGAGCCCCAAGATGGAGATCAAAGGAGCTATGTGATATTGGCCATATCATGTCACTATTATTATTTGATTGCATGTGATGTTTATCATGTTTTTCATCTTGTTTGCTTAGAACGATGGTAGTAAATAAGATGATCCCTCATAATAATTTCAAGAAAGTGTTCCCCCTAACTGTGCACCGTTGCGACAGTTCGTTGTTTCGAAGCACCACGTGATGATCGGGTATGATAGATTCTAACGTTCACATACAACAGGTGTAAGACAGATTTACACATGCAAACACTTAGGTTGACTTGATGAGCCTAGCATGTGTACAGACATGGCCTCAGAACACAGAAGACCGAAAGGTCGAGCATGAGTCGTATAGAAGATACGATCAACATGAAGATGTTCACCGACGTTGACTAGTCCGTCTCACGTGATGATCGGACACGGCCTAGCTAACTCGGATCATGTTATACTTAGATGACTGGAAGAGGGATGTCTATCTAAGTGGGAGTTCATTATAATTTGATTAGATGAACTTATTTATCATGAACTTAGTCTAAAATATTTACAATATGTCTTGTAGATCAAATGGCCAACGTAGTCCTCAACTTCAACGCGTTCCTAGAGAAAACCAAGCTGAAAGACGATGGCAGCAACTATACGGACTGGGTCCGGAACCTGAGGATCATCCTCATAGCTGCCAAGAAAGATTATGTCCTACAAGCACCGCTGGGTGACGCACCTGTTCTCCCTGCAGAACAAGATGTTATGAACGCTTGGCAGGCACGTACCGATGACTACTCCCTCATTCAGTGCGGCATGCTTTACAGCTTAGAGCCGGGGCTCCAAAAGCGTTTTGAGAGACATGGAGCATATGAGATGTTCGAAGAGCTGAAAATGGTTTTTCAAGCTCATGCCCGGGTCGAGAGATATGAAGTCTCCGACAAATTCTTCAGCTGTAAGATGGAGGAAAATAGTTCTGTCAGTGAGCACATACTCACTATGTCTGGGTTACATAACCGCTTGACTCAGCTGGGAGTTAATCTCCCGGATGACGCGGTCATTGAAAGAATCCTTCAGTCGCTTCCACCGAGCTACAAGAGCTTTGTGATGAACTTCAATATGCAGGGGATGGAAAAGACCATTCCTGAAGTATTTGCTATGCTGAAATCAGCAGAGGTAGAAGTCAAGAAGGAACATCAAGTGTTGATGGTCAATAAAACCACTAAGTTCAAGAAGGGCAAGGGTAAAAAGAACTTCAAGAACGACGGCAAGGGAGTTGCCGCGCCCGGCAAGCAAGCTGCCGGGAAGAAGCCAAAGAATGGACCCAAGCCCGAGACTGAGTGCTTTTATTGCAAGGAGAGTGGTCACTGGAAGCGGAACTGCCCCAAATACTTAGCGGACAAGAAGGCCGGCAAAGCAAAAGGTATATGTGATATACATGTAATTGATGTGTACCTTACCAGTACTCGTAGTAGCTCCTGGGTATTTGATACCGGTGCGGTTGCTCACATTTGTAACTCAAAACAGGAGCTGCGGAATAAACGGAGACTGGCGAAGGACGAGGTGACGATGCGCGTCGGGAATGGTTCCAAGGTCGATGTGATCGCCATCGGCACGCTGCCTCTTCATTTACCTACGGGATTAGTTTTAAACTTCAATAATTGTTATTTAGTGCCAAGTTTGAGCATGAACATTGTATCAGGATCTCGTTTAATACGAGATGGCTACTCATTTAAATCCGAGAATAATGGTTGTTCTATTTATATGAGAGATATGTTTTATGGTCATGCTCCGATGGTGAATGGTTTATTCTTAATGAATCTCGAGCGTAATGCTACACATGTTCATAGTGTGAGTACCAAAAGATGCAAGGTTGATAATGATAGTCCCACATACTTGTGGCACTGCCGCCTTGGTCACATAGGTGTCAAACGCATGAAGAAGCTCCATGTTGATGGACTTTTAGAGTCTCTTGATTACGAATCATTTGACACGTGCGAACCATGCCTCATGGGTAAAATGACCAAGACTCCGTTCTCAGGAACAATGGAGCGAGCAACGAACTTATTGGAAATCATACATACTGATGTGTGCGGTCCAATGAGTGTTGAGGCTCGCGGTGGCTATCGTTATGTTCTCACCCTCACTGATGACTTGAGTAGATATGGATATGTCTACTTAATGAAACACAAGTCTGAGACCTTTGAAAAGTTCAAGGAATTTCAGAGTGAGGTTGAGAATCAACGTGACAGGAAAATCAAGTTTCTATGATCAGATCGTGGAGGAGAATACTTGAGTCACGAGTTTGGCACACACTTAAGAAAATGTGGAATAGTTTCACAACTCACGCCGCCTGGAACACCTCAGCGTAATGGTGTGTCCGAACGTCGTAATCGCACTCTATTAGATATGGTGCGATCTATGATGTCTCTTGCCAATTTACCGTTATCTTTTTGGGGGTATGCTTTAGAGACTGCCGCATTCACTTTAAATAGGGCTCCGTCGAAATCCGTTGAGACGACACCGTTTGAATTATGGTTTGGGAAGAAACCTAAGCTGTCGTTTCTAAAAGTTTGGGGATGCGATGCTTATGTCAGGAAACTTCAACCTGAAAAGCTCGAACCCAAGTCGGAAAAATGCGTCTTCATAGGATACCCTAAAGAAACTATTGGGTATACCTTCTACCTCAGATCCGAAGGCAAGATCTTTGTTGCCAAGAATGGGTCCTTTCTAGAGAAAGAGTTTCTCTCGAAAGAAGTAAGTGGGAGGAAAGTAGACCTTGATGAAGTATTACCTCTTGAACCGGAAAATGGCGCAACTCAAGAAAATGTTTCTGAGGTGCCTGCAACGACAAGAGAGGAAGTTAATGATGATGATCAAGATACTTCTGATCAAGCTCCTACTGAAATTCGAAGGTCCACAAGGACACGTTCCGCACCAGAGTGGTACGGCAACCCTGTCTTGGAAATCATGTTGTTAGACAACGGTGAACCTTCGAACTATGAAGAAGCGATGGCGGGCCCGGATTCCGACAAATGGCTAGAAGCCATGAAATCCGAGATAGGATCCATGTATGAAAACGAAGTATGGACTTTGACTGACTTGCCCGTTGAGCGGCGAGCCATAGAAAACAAATGGATCTTTAAGAAGAAGACAGACGCGGATGGTAATGTGACCATCTATAAAGCTCGGCTTGTCGCTAAGGGTTATCGACAAGTTCAAGGGGTTGACTACGATGAGACTTTCTCACCGGTAGCGAAGCTAAAGTCCGTTCGAATCATGTTAGCAATTACCGCATTCTATGATTATGAAATATGGCAAATGGACGTCAAAACGGCATTCCTTAATGGTTTCCTTAAGGAAGAATTGTATATGATGCAGCCGGAAGGTTTTGTCGATCCTAAGAATGCTGACAAGGTGTGCAAGCTCCAACGCTCGATTTATGGGCTGGTGCAAGCATCTCGGAGTTGGAACATTCGCTTCAATGAGATGATCAAAGCGTTTGGGTTTACACAGACTTATGGAGAAGCCTGTGTTTACAAGAAAGTGAGTGGGAGCTCTGTAGCATTTCTCATATTATATGTAGATGACATACTTTTGATGGGAAATGATATAGAACTCTTGGACAGCATTAAGGCCTACTTGAATAAAAGTTTTTCAATGAAGGACCTTGGAGAAGCTGCTTATATATTAGGCATCAAGATCTATAGAGATAGATCGAGACGCCTCATAGGTCTTTCACAAAGCACATACCTAGATAAGATATTGAAGAAATTCAATATGGATCATTCTAAGAAGGGGTTCTTGCCTGTGTTACGAGGTGTGAAATTGAGCTCGGCTCAATGTCCGACCACGGCAGAAGATATAGAAGAGATGAGTGTCATCCCCTATGCCTCAGCCATAGGTTCTATTATGTATGCCATGCTGTGTACCAGACCTGATGTTAACCTTGCCGTAAGTTTGGTAGGAAGGTACCAAAGTAATCCCGGCAAGGAACACTGGACAGCAGTCAAGAATATCCTGAAGTACCTGAAAAGGACTAAGGAAATGTTTCTCGTTTATGGAGGTGACGAAGAGCTCGTCGTAAAGGGTTATGTCGACGCTAGCTTCGACACAGATCTGGATGACTCAAAGTCACAAACCGGATACGTGTATATTTTGAATGGTGGGGCAGTAAGCTGGTGCAGTTGCAAGCAGAGCGTCGTGGCGGGATCTACATGTGAAGCGGAGTACATGGCAGCCTCGGAGGCAGCACATGAAGCAATTTGGGTGAAGGAGTTCATCACCGACCTAGGAGTCATACCCAATGCGTCGGGGCCGATCAAGCTCTTCTGTGACAACACTGGAGCTATTACACTTGCCAAGGAGCCCAGGTTTCACAAGAAGACAAGGCACATCAAGCGTCGCTTCAACTCCATTCGTAAAAATGTTCAAGATGGAGACATAGATATTTGTAAAGTACATACGGACCTGAATGTAGCAGATCCGTTGACTAAACCTCTCCCTAGAGCAAAACATGATCAACACCAGTATTCCATGAGTGTTCGATTTATCACAATGTAACTAGATTATTGACTCTAGTGCAAGTGGGAGACTGTTGGAAATATGCCCTAGAGGCAATAATAAAAGCTTTATTATTATATTTCCTTGTTCATGATAATTGTCTTTATTCATGCTATAATTGTGTTATCCGGAAATCGTAATACATGTGTGAATAATAGACACCAACATGTCCCTAGTAAGCCTCTAGTTGACTAGCTCGTTGATCAACAGATAGTCATGGTTTCCTGACTATGGACATTGGATGTCATTGATAACGAGATCACATCATTAGGAGAATGATGTGATGGACAAGACCCAATCCTAAACATAGCACAAGATCGTATAGTTCGTTTGCTAGAGTTTTCCAATGTCAAGTATCTTTTCCTTAGACCATGAGATCGTGTAACTCCCGGATACCGTAGGAGTGCTTTGGGTATACCAAACGTCACAACGTAACTGGGTGACTATAAAGGTATACTACGGGTATCTCCGAAAGTGTCTGTTGGGTTGACATGGATCAAGACTGGGATTTGTCACTCCGTATGACGGAGAGGTATCACTGGGCCCACTCGGTAATGCATCATCATAATGAGCTCAAAGTGACCAAGTGTCTGGTCATGGGATCATGCATTATGGTACGAGTAAAGTGACTTGCCGGTAACGAGATTGAACGAGGTATTGGGATACCGACGATCGAATCTCGGGCAAGTAACATACCGATTGACAAAGGGAATTGTATACGGGATTGCTTGAATCCTCGACATCGTGGTTCATCCGATGAGATCATCGAGGAGTATGTGGGAGCCAACATGGGTATCCAGATCCCGCTGTTGGTTATTGGCCGGAGAGCGATCTCGGTCATGTCTACATGTCTCCCGAACCCGTAGGGTCTACACACTTAAGGTTCGGTGACGCTAGGGTTGTAGGGATATGTATATGCAGTAACCCGAATGTTGTTCAGAGTCCCGGATGAGATCCCGGACGTCACGAGGAGTTCCGGAATGGTCCGGAGGTAAAGATTTATATATGGGAAGTCATGTTTCGGCCATCGGGACAAGTTTCGGGGTCATCGGTATTGTACCGGGACCACCGGAAGGGTCCCGGGGGTCCACCGGGTGGGCCCACCTGTCCTGGGGGGCCACATGGGCTGTAGGGGGTGCGCCTTGGCCTACATGGGCCAAGGGCACCATCCCCAAGAGGCCCATGTGCCTAGGGTTTCAAGGAGGAAGAGTCCTAGGAGGGGAAGGCACCTCCTAGGTGCCTTTGGGGAGGAGGGATTCCTCCCCTTGGCCGCACCAGCCTAGGAGATTAGATCTCCTAGGGCTGGCGCCCCCCCCCCCTTGGCCCTCCTATATATAGTGGGGAGATGGACGACTTCTCACCCCTGCCTTTGGTGCCTCCCTCTCCCTCTCCAACACCTCCTCCTCCTCCATAGTGCTTGGCGAAGCCCTGCCGGAGTACTGCAGCTCCATCACCACCACGCCGTCGTGCTGCTGCTGGAGCCATCTTCCTCAACCTCTCCTTCCCTCTTGCTGGATCAAGAAGAAGGAGAAGTCACGCTGACTGTACGTGTGTTGAACGCGGAGGTGCCGTCCGTTCGGTGCTAGGATCTTCGGTGATTCGAATCACGTCGAGTACGACTCCCTCATCCCCGTTCTTTGAACGCTTCCGCTCGCGATCTACAAGGTACGTAGATGCATCCAATCACTCGTTGCTACATGAACTCATAGATGAATCTTGGTGAAACCGTAGGAAAATTTTTGTTTTCTGCAACGTTCCCCAACAAGATGACATGATGTAGAGGGATAATTTCATGCAATATGATAAAAAACCATCTTGTTATCCTCGATGGCAACAATACAATATGTGCCTTTCTGCCCCTTCTGTCATTGGGAAAGGACACCGCAAGATCGAACCCAAAGCTAAGCACTTCTCCCATGGCAAGAACAACCAATCTAGTAGGCCAAACCAAACTGATAATTCGAAGATACTTGCAAAGGTAACCAATCATACATAAAAGAATTCAGAGAAGATTCAAATATTATTCATAGATAGACTTGATCATAAACCCACAATTCATCGGTCTCAACAAACACACCGCAAAAAGAAGATTACATCAAATAGATCTCCACAAGAGAGGGGGAGAACATTGTATTGAGATCCAAAAAGAGAGAAGAAGCCATCTAGCTACTAACTATGGACCCGTAGGTCTGAAGTAAACTAATCACACTTCATCGGAGGGGCTTGGATGATGATGTAGAAGCCCTCCGTGATCGATGCCCCCTCCGGCGGAGCTCCGGACAGGCCCCAAGATGGGATCTCGTGGATACAGAAAGTTGCGGCGGTGGAATTAGGTTTTTGGCTCCATCCCCGGTCGTTCGGGGGTACGTAGGTATATATAGGAGGAAGAAGTACGTCGGTGGAGCTTCGAGGGGCCCACGAGGCAGGGGGGCACGCCCTAGGGAGGGCGCGCCCTCCACCCTCGTGACCGCCTCATGGCTTTCTTGACGGAGGGTCCAAGTCTTCTGGATCTTATCTGATGAGAAAATCACGTTTCCGAAGGTTTCATTCCGTTTGGACTCCGTTTGATATTTTGTTTCTCCGAAACACTGAAATAGGCAAAAAAACAGCAATTCTGGGCTGGGCCTCCGGTTAATAGGTTAGTCCCAAAAATAATATAAAAGTGGAAAATAAAGCCCAATATAGTCCAAAACAGTAGATAATATAGCATGGAGCAATCCAAAATTATAGATACGTCGGAGACGTATCACTCCTCCCTTTCCTGGTAGGAGTAGGAGAGGGGGAAGGAAAGAGGGGGCCGGCCCCCCTTGCCCTAAACCAATTCGGTTTGGGTCTTGGGGGGCGCGCCTCACACTTCCCTTGCTGCCCTCTATTTCCACTAAGGCCCGTGTAGGCCCATTAAGCCCCCCGGGGGGTTCCGGTAACCCCCGGTACTCCGGTATATGTCTGAAACCTTCCGGAACCTTTCCGGTGTCCGAACATAGTCATCCAATATATCAATATTTACGTCTTGACCCTTTCGAGACTCCTCGTCATGTTCGTGATCATATCCGGGACTCCTAACTACCTTCGGTACATCAAAACACAAAAACTCATAATACCGATCGTCACTGAACTTTAAGCATGCGGACCCTATGGGTTCGAGAACTATGCAGACATGACCGAGACACGTCTCCGGTCAATAACCAATAGCGGAACCTGGATGCTCATATTGGCTCCCACATATTCTATGAAGATCTTTATCGGTCAAACCGCATAACAACATATGTTGTTCCCTTTGTCATCGGTATGTTACTTGCCCGAGATTCGATCATCGGTATCTCAATACCTAGTTCAATCTCATTACTGGCAAGTCTCTTTACTCATTTCGTAATACATCATCCCGCAACTAACTTATTAGTTACAATGCTTGCAAGGCTTATAGTGATGTGCATTACCGAGTGGGCCCAGAGACACCTCACCGACAATCGGAGTGACTAATCCTAATCTCGAAATACGCCAACTCAACAAGTACCTTCGGAGACACCTATAAAGCACCTTTATAATCACCCAGTTACGTTGTGACGTTTGGTAGCACACAAAGTGCTCCTCCGGTAAACGGGAGTTGCATAATCTCATAGTCATAGGAACATGTATAAGTCATGAAGAAAGCAATAGCAACATACTAAATGATCAAGTGCTAAGCTAATGGAATGGGTCAAGTCAATCACATCATTCTCCTAATGATGTGATCCCGTTAATCAAATGACAACTCATGTCTATGGCTAGGAAACATAACCATCTTTGATCAATGAGCTAGTCAAGTAGAGGCATACTAGTGACACTCTGTTTGTCTATGTATTCACACATGTATCATGTTTCCGGTTAATACAATTCTAGCATGAATAATAAACATTTATCATGATATAAGGAAATAAATAATAACTTTATTATTGCCTCTAGGGCATATTTCCTTCAATTTGTTCTGAGGCGGATTCAGACGGAGCTGACCACTCCTATTTACCCCCCCCCCCCCACCGAGGTGTTTGCTCTAACTTGGCATGATGATGTTGGTCATATCATGCATATGTTGCCTTGCGGTGCCTACTTTTGACATCATATATGTCATTTACTTAGTTTAGACATGTTTTGTAATGCCACTTGTTAGTTTATATATCATATATGTGAATTATGCAATCTCGTCTCTTTTAGCCAGCCATAATATATGTGAAATGTGCAATGTCATCCTGTTTAACCAGGCATCATATATTTGAATGATATCTTGCCAATCCTTTTCTTCATTACATTTCCATTTGTTGACAATGTTTGTACATTCAACTACTCTTCCTGTGAATCAGCCATTTGAGTGGATGATGGAAAAATCTGGAGTGAAAACAAGGTCTTCAGAGCAGACAGTGCTACCTGTCGAAGCAGATCTCTTGCTGGGTCTCGATAGCTCCTCAGAGATGGATTCAGAGGCAGATGACCAGTCCTATTCCCCCACCGAGGTGTATGCTCTAACTTGGCACGGTTATACTGCTCAGATCATGCATATGGTGTCTTGCATTGCATAGTTTAGACATCATATACACAATATTCAACACCATATTCTTAGTTCAGACATCATATATGCAAAGGCCCTCTGCTTAGTATATAAATCACATATGTGAATTAAATCATGTGATCCTGATTACTTAGATAACATGTATGTGAATTATGTCATGCGAACATGTTTACTAAAGACATCATATAATTATCTCATGCCATCATATTTAGTTAGTCATCATATCTTTGAATTATGTCATGCTATGCTATCCAGTTTAGATAAACATCATATATGTGAAATTATGTCATGTTATCCTTTTTAGTTAAATAATATACATATAAACTATTTCATGCCCTCTCTTTTTTCCACACTATCTATTGCATCTGTCTCTCATACAAGCTCTCTATATTCAACTATGTTTCCTGTTTATCAGCCATTTGAATTGGAGTGGGTGATGGCAGTATCTAGCAGAGTAAAACCACGGTCTTCAAATAAAACAGTGCTACCTCTTGGTGGAGATAGAACCCCGGTTGTACATGCACGAGAACCATCCCTACCACACATAACTCAGACTCTCACAGATTGTACCCCTACTGCGATGGACAGAGAACCAGCTTCAACAAATCTAACCCCAACCCCGGTAGATAGTAACCCAGTTCCAGTTGACACAGCACCATCTCCACCACAGAGCTTCCAAACAAGAGCGGTTAGTAAGGCAGCTCCAGTGCCCAAAGTGCCAGTACTACCACGGCGAACCCCAAATCCACCAGTTAGTACACCTATTCTTGTGGGCAAAGCACAACCAGCCATTCGTAGTTTAGCATCTATCGCATTTGATGTTGTTAAATCCTATGTGCGTACATATCTTCCCATCATGGAAATATTATACTGAAGATGAAGGAAAATTCCAGTTGTAGGTGTTCGTCCAGGAGTTATGTGTAAGTAATGTTATTCATGGTAATTACTTTGCTTTGTCACATACATTCTACCTCCATGTTGGTTATAATACAGCAAATGTTCCCATTTTTCTCTATAGAGAAGGACCGATTTGGAAACTCAGGATGAGGTAACATGTGCTAATACATTTGCTATCTTTAAGAATGCTTGGTGGCAGTATCAAAATTACCTAAAGAAAATGTACTTCACTGGCAAAGAAACTCATCAAACTCACCTCAGCGTTACACTGTTCATTATGGGCCAGTTTCACCACGGGCCTTTAATGGGCTCAGAATTACAAAGGGCCTTGTATGGGCCGAAAGACGTCATGGGCCATACATGCGCCGAAAGTTACAATGGGCTGGAATCATATTGGACGGCCCAGATGACGCTACTGGGCCTGATTCAGATAGGCCATAACGGGTCATGAGTTAGCGGGCTGTAAATGTGCTATATGTGAACATGCCGTTAATAGGATTTCCGTGGGCCGGCCCGCTACCTTTTGACAAGTCAAACGGGTCGGGCTTCTCACCTGAATGGGACTTTGTTGGGCCGTGCCACGTGTTGACGTATCATAGGTGCCTCCTGTCCAATGAGTGGATGACATCTGTCCCAACGCTGAGCCGACACATGGTTCCTCTGGCCATTGAGAATTTTACATGTGGAAAATCCCCATTAGTCCGGGTTGTTAACGGGTTATCGAATCCAAACCGGAACCCGGTAGCTTAACGGTGACCCGTTATGGTGGATGCCACGTGTCAGTTACCCTTGATGAAAGCACTTCATGATGCGCCATTTATCGTCATGGAAGTGGACACTTCCGTGATGATAATTTTGGTATTGTCATGGAACACTTCTACGACAGCACATGTATGACTATCTTGATTCTGTCATAAAATCGTTATGGATGTATATGCATGATAGAAAACGTGACCTACTATGACAAACACGTATCATCACAGAAGTGGTATTTTTTAGTGAAAAGGATTAATTCGAAGAACGGGGTGTGGAGAAAAGAGTCAATATTTGGGTTGATCCTTGGTTTCTAAGATAAATATACAAATAGATCTCAAACAACAAGACAACAAACAAAACAAATAATTATACAGATTGCACAAATGTATCCAGGGCCGACCCTAGCATTATGGAGGCTCTAGTACGAAAGTTATGAGCCTAACAACTATAATAGAGTAATATAAATACTTTCATTGGAAAATATCGCATCATGAAAATCATTATAAAGGCATAAAACATCAAACATAAAGTCTTAATACAACATGTATATGTGATTGTATGATACAAATGATGATTACAAGTTACTTGGGTGGGGGGGCAAATGCCCCCTGCACCTTCTGTCATGGCCTAGGGCCCTCAGTGTGGTAGTGAGCTGGTATGAGTGCAAGATAACAATTAATGAAATCCATGATGGAAAATTTGGAGAGCCATGAGATAACCATCAAGTCATGATTGATAGAAATACGAACAATTTTGTAGGTCTGAACATAAGCGGGTGATCGGTCAAACGATGGCTAATCCAACTCACAAACCACAACAAATATTTGCACAAATGTCAGTATATTCAAAAGAAGATCAGCATAGTAAGAAACTTATTATCTAGGACACATTGAGTTTTAGAGATAAAAATGTACCTTGACAAAGCCAACGGCAACAATTACCACAACCCACGAAAGCAAGTAGATTTGAAAAAAATCATCATATGCATAAGTGCCATATACAACTGCATACTTACTGATATACAAAGAAAGTGTAAAGAGAGAAATGCTTCAATAATTCTAGAACTCGACGCCGAGTGACATAGATATACATTCTCAACAATCCACCACGTTCTCAGCTCTTTTCTGGCTGCACTTCTATGCCCCCTTGGTTCATCATCTGCTTATTCCATTTTGCCTAATCATCAACATTTTTTGGCCAACTGAAACCGGAGTGACTAAAAAATGAAGGAACAAACATCCAAGTCGTCGCCATAAACCATGTTGAAGCAACCATCAAATGTAGAGCCAAAATTTTAAATTTGGGTGTATATAGCTCCAATTTTATTTTATTTTTCAAGTCACCAACGCGCCTATCGACTGCTGTTGGAAATATGCCCTAGAGGCAATAATAAATTAGTTATTATTATATTTCCTTGTTCATGATAATCGTTTATTATCCATGCTAGAATTGTATTGATAGAAAACTCAGATATATGTGTGGATACATAGACAACACCATGTCCCTAGTAAGCCTCTAGTTGACTAGCTTGTTGATCAATAGATGGTTACGGTTTCCTGACCATGGACATTGGATGTCGTTGATAACGGGATCACATCATTAGGAGAATGATGTGATGGACAAGATCCAATCCTAAGCCTAGCACAAGATCGTGTAGTTCGTATGCTAAAGCTTTTCTAATGTCAAGTATCATTTCCTTAGACCATAAGATTGTGCAACTCCCGGATACCGTAGGAATGCTTTGGGTGTACCAAACGTCACAACGTAACTGGGTGGCTATAAAGGTGCACTGCGGGTATCTCCGAAAGTGTCTGTTGGGTTGGCACGAATCGAGACTGGGATTTGTCACTCCTTGTGACGGAGAGGTATCAGACATCATCATAATGTGCACAATGTGAACAAGGAGTTGATCACGGGGTGATGTGTTACGGAACGAGTAAAGAGACTTTCCGGTAACGAGATTGAACAAGGTATCGGGATACCGACGATCGAATCTCGGGCAAGTACTATACCGGTAGACAAATGGAATTGTATACGGGATTGATTGAATCCTTGACATCGTGGTTCATCCGATGAGATCATCGTGGAACATGTGGGAGCCAACATGGGTATCCAGATCCCGTTGTTGGTTATTGACCAGAGAGATGTCTCGGTCATGTCTGCATGATTCCCGAGCCCGTAGGGTCTACACACTTAAGGTTCGATGACGCTAGGGTTATAGGGAAAGTATGTACGCGGTTACCGAATGTTGTTCGGAGTCCCGGATGAGATCCCGGACGTCGCGAGGAGTTCCGGAATTGTCCGAAGGTCAATATTGATATATATGAAGTGAGGATTTGGCCACCGGAAGTGTTCCGGGCATCACTGGTAATGTACAGGGACCACCGAAAGGGTCCGGGGGTCCACCGGGAGGGGCCACCAGCCCCAGAGGCTTGCGTGGGCCAATAGTGGGAAGGGACCAGCCCCTAGGTGGGCTGGGGCGCCCCCCACCAAGGCCCAAGGCATCTCAAGAGAAGAGGGGGGGCAAACCCTAGGGCAGATGGGCCCTAAGGCCCACCCCAGGTGCGCCACCCCCTCTTCCCCCTTTGGCCGCCACCCTAGATGGGATATAGGGCTGCCGCACCCCTTGGGGTGGGAACCCTAGAGGGGGCGCAGCCCCCCCCCCTATATATAGTTGAGGTCTAGGGGCTGCCCAATAGATGAGTTATTCTCTCCTAGGCGCAGCCATACCTCTCTCCCTCCTCGTCTCTCGTAGTGCTTGGCGAAGCCCTGCTGGAGTTCCGCGCTCCTCCACCACCACCACGCCGTCGTGCTGCTGCTGGACGGAGTCTTCCCCAACCTCTCCCTCTCTCCTTGTTGGATCAAGGCATGGGAGACGTCACCGGGCTGTACGTGTGTTGAACGCGGAGGCGCCGTTGTTCGGCGCTTAGATCGGAATCGACCGCGATCTGAATCGCTGCGTGTACAACACCATCAACCCCGTTCTCTTGAACGCTTCCTCTTAGCGATCTACAAGGGTATGTAGATGCAACTCCCCTTCCCCTCGTTGCTAGTCTCTCCATAGATTGATCTTGGTGACACGTAGGAAAATTTTGAATTTCTGCTAAGATCCCCGACACCTGCTTCTCTTGAAATATACATATTTATACTAAAATTTTATACTTACCATACTACCATGTTAAGAATTATAATTTTCCATTACTTATTTGGCATACTTAACAAGATAACAAAGTTAAATATTAATTGTATTAATTGTATTATTTATTATATATTGTTAATGCATATCATTGGAAAATACTCATACATTGCGCTGAATTCAATTTGTACTTTGTAAAAAATGTTTTTATTATTATTTTATGATACTTGTGTAAATCATATAGTTTATACATATCTATATATGTTAGATATCTCTAAAACATTTAGTTTAACAAATATCGTACTAGTGGTTATGCTCTTTGATTAGGAAAGGATATATGTAGAAAATTCTAGAATACAAGTTTAACCATATGTGAGGGGTTGCCTAGATATACTCGTTCTTGGAACACCCATGTACAAATTTAATCATATATTTGTTAAATCCATATGGTTTAACAAATGTACTACTCTTTTTTAAACAGAAATTATGGGTGTACATCCGTACACCCATGTACTCATCTAGCTCATCCATGTATACTGAGCACTCGTGATCTCATCAAGACATACTAAACTGTCAGAAGAAACACCAACTTAAACCCTTTGACAAAGTGACTTTGAGAGTATAGCTGATAATTATCGATGAAGCTTGCATGAAAAGCAAAAAAACTACGTCCTGTCGACTGATATTTAGAGCCCCTATGAAGAAGGGTTTGTCCATAGGAGTGCACTTTTATTCCAAGCGAGAATGTGAAAAAAAGTAGCTTGCAGTTGCATTAGGACGAACTCACCGATGGTTGCTCGAAAACCTTTTTCAAGGCCGAGTTCTATCACCATAGGAAATATTGTAAGCAATCCAAGTTGAAGAAAAGATTGGGATGCAAGGGATCTTTCTAACAACTTCATATTCTTAGCCGTTGTTTAAGTAGGACAACTTCATGTAGACCACTAAGAACCAAATTAAGCTCACCGCGGAGAAAAATATAAACACATATTGTTCATAATCGTACAAAATATGGACTCGTTAGAATAATATGACTCGTCGTTGGTGATATACTAATCCACATAAAAGATTGGATTTGACTAATGTGGAGTTACAATGCAATGGACAAGAGAAGGAGGGAGGGAGAGAACATACTAGGTTGTTGAAGTTGAACCCCACTATGATGAAATAAAATGAAAGCATCCGGGGAAGGTAAAATCCTTGCCTTAACATCTATATTTCACGGCTAATTGTATGTTCACCATCGCCATGTGCAACTTTGGCTTCAAATATTAATATCTAATTAAGGCCAACATCACGCCCTTTGCCACCTTGAATGCACTCATTATAAGTTATATTTCCGCAACGCGATATGGAATTATAACCTATAAAGTTAATTTGAGGTGCAATTTCTTTTAAAATGGCATGAAGTTATTGTTTTCAACAAATAGATACTTAAATTATATGAGCAAATACATCCTCACTTAAGTTTATTATTTTAGAGGTTTTGCTTATACAACCTTTTGTAAAAAAATACCCAATCAAAAATATCCGGATGATCATAGTGAAATCATACCCTGCAACCATTTTTATTTTTTTGGTACAGAAACATATTGTCGGTTCTTCAGTAATAATATGCATGGTATTTAATATGACACCGTAACATTCATAAAAAGTGAGAACACTAGAGCATAGGAAATTAGCTTGTGTAATCATAGCAAACACTATAAGATGAGGAGCATGATTTCACCTCAAGGGATTAGCGAGGAATCTCTATCCAATTGTAACAAATGATGTTTCTTGGTATGATATGAATCCGACAACTAATGAAATATTGCACATACAATAATGTCATGTTATTCAACTATACAGACAACAATAATTATGAGCACATTCTCGAAACATAACAGACCTTCAAGTGAAGATATGTTCTCCAAGCCCAAGGATTGTTGGAGATTGATCTCTAGGGTGCTTAACAAACTCTTCGAGGATATTTCTCATTTCGTAAGCTCTTTGCAGATAATTTTCTTGATAGCATTGTATGTAAATGAACATAGAGTTTATACAGAAAACATAAACTATAGAAGATGTCTAATTCATTACTTGATCATATTAATGGTTTGAAGGGCCTCTCCTCGGGTAAATCCGACCGCAAGGCTTTGATTTTTAGGCTTCTCTTCTCCAATAATGGATGGGTCAGGCAGATTTATACGGCAAGTCTCCTATATAAACAATTAATAGTACAAGTATTTGAGGAATTCAACATAAAACAGTTCGTAAGTTGTCACAATCAAGTGCATCAATCATAATAACACATTGTATTTAATGTGATATAGTTGCATTAACAAAATAGAGAAGGGGCTCAGAAGAAATTATTCGTAGACTTACGCTAAAGTACAAGATTTTCACTTTAAGCTTCAGCTAAGATCATTATCTGGTCTAAATAATTTTCTGCTTTTATTAAGTCTAAGGAATAAGTTGTATGAATTATGTTTCCTGTTATAATTTCCTTCTCTTCATTGTAGGCAACACACAAAGATGGATACCTTCGTTGAGCACATAACAAGTGAAAATTATTAGCAAAGTTCTAGTGGAATCATTGTAGGAAATATGCCCTAGATGCAATAATAAATGCTATTACTTATCTCCATGTTCATAATTATGTTTATGTTCCATGTTATAACTACTATGGTTCTCAAGTCTGCAATAACACGAGGCTCGGAGGAAGACTCATATGCACGTGTGGAATAATAAACGGTAAGAAGTATTCCTAGTCTGGCCTCTAAGACTAGCTCAAGTGTTGCATGATGATTCTGTTTTCCTGGTCATGGGCATGTCTATGCCAGCAACTTTGAGGGCACAATGTTAAGAGAACATTTGTGTTGAATCGACCCGGGTTGATGTTATGCTATGAGATTCGTTCGTCACAAGTTAATGGTACATAACACAGAGATGGTTAACGTTTGCATAATTCCTTAGACCATGAGAGTATCGAGTTTCTTCATACTTGCTTCATGAACTTTGGGGTTTGTTAAACGACTTGCATCCCCGAATACCCAATAGTTAACGTTTGCATAGTGGACAAGTCGTTGATCCAGGAATAGCACACGGCAACTGGACGTTCACTCGAATATTCATTCGTGTGGGTATAGGGGTCAATATGGGTGTCCATGGTTCCGATGTTGATCATTGATCGGAAGGGGTTCCAGGTCATGTCTATACTTCGCCGAACCTATAAGGTCACATGCTTAAGGGTCATCTATCTTCTGAATACTAGATAGGGAGTCTGAGAGAAAGTCACCGGAAAAGTTTCGGAGACAACAGAAGAGTTCCGGAGAGAGAACATCGAAAGATTTCGGTAAAACCAAAAAGTTGTTTCGGAATATATTATTAGGTCAAAATGGTTTCGGCACTCGCCTGAAAATTCTTAGAGGGCCCCAGAATTGGTCTTGGAACTTTTGAGAATTTTCGGAGAGAACAAACGAAAATGTTCCGGAGCTGCCGTAACCGCCGTTGTTGCTTTTCGCTGATAAAAATCACCACACCAGAAATGTTTCGGATCATGCCCAGAAGAATTTTAGAGGGTGCCGAAAATGTTCTGGGACCTTCCGGAATTTTTCAGAAAAAATGTTTCGCGGAAAACATCTTGTCTCGGCACGAGGGGACAAGATCCCACGAATCGGGGGTTACATGTTTGGTGGCTTTTTGTCTAGGAGCACCCATGTTTCTAGGAGGCATGTTGGTGGCTTGTTGGGGGCCCCCATGGGAGGGGGCAAGGTTGTGGCTGGCCAAGGGGGTGCCTCCATGGTGTCCCCTTGGTGCCCCACTTGAGTTATCATTTCACCCTTCATGCGGGACATGTAGCATGGGTGTTTTTGTATTTCCTCCACCACCCCACCCCTTGCCTTGGCCTATAAAAGGAGAAGGGGCTGCCATTCTCCTCATCCCTTCTCACATGCAAGTGCCATGCAATGATCTGGCTTCTCTCTCCCTCCCCGCGAAATAGTTTCGTAGAGCCGAAAGGCTATCTGGGTTCCGGCAGGAACTAGTTCTGGATGGCAAAGCCCTGCCGGATAGATGACACCGTATGTGTGCAACTCTGTAGAGAGATCGTAGTTTCGGTCTTAGTTCATGAGTGCCTCCCGGAGGGCTGTCCGTGTGACCGTCCGAGTTTCGAAGGTCCTCCCGAAGGGCTGTCCGAGTGACCGTTCGAGTTTCGAAGGTCCTCCTGAAGGGCTGTCCGTGACACCGTCCGGGGGGCTATTCGACCGCCTCCCAAAGGGCTGTCTGAGGAGCAGATGAGGGTATACATCCTCGCGGTTGGGAGGTTGTAAATCCTAGCTGCGGGGATCTGCACCGCCGATCGTCATCGACTCTACTTCCCGCTGCGCTACAAGTCGGTAACGAAAAAGATCAAACCATGTATGCAGTCTCCATAGTGGTCCTGGGCTGGTGCGTAGGTCGGAAATTTTTTGTTTTCTACTGCGTTACCCTACAATCATTATTATGTAGGTCCATATTTTATAAAGCATACCTTGACATCAAATCTATAATGCCTTGAGCACGAGGGTTATCATTAGATTTGTGTTCCCAGACTTTGACATAAGATGACTTATGAAAATTTTATATCTGCAAGCGCGTCTTATTCAGCTGACAATGACTGGTCGTCATTGCTCTTATTTTGTCCTCCATCGATCGCTATAAGTCCTTCATATAATCTCATGTAAGGTTTTCAAAATGAGGTTACTTTACTAGCTTGCGAAAAATATGAAGGTCGGAACTACCAAATCATCATAACGGCAAACTAATGCAATATTTCCGTACAACATAAACTAGTTGGTATATTCAACTTAATATTCAAACCATTTCAGATATGGAAATATTTCCAAATTTCTTGATGAGGAAAGGTAGTACTATGCGCACCTTGGCCATTTGTCCTGTCTAAGAAAGCTTGTAGTCTCAATTCTGTTCTGTAATACATCATTCCGCGAACTAGACATTACATAAGGTAGCCAATCAGATAATTGTTAGTCAGGGGCTTGAATGATATATAGAACTTGCAAGAAATGAAATAATTCCTTATTATCGGTTCGACTTAGCGTTTGACCTCGAAAAGAAGCCCGATATCTGATCTCTTCATTGGTCACCTCAGAACCAAGACGTTCCAAAAAAAGATATTCATCTAATAAAGGAGAGAACAAAGTTTTAGTAATAAAATGAAATCCATGCCAGCATTTGGAATAAAAGAAAATTGAAGTTACGAAACATAACTGACCTACATATATCTTCTGCATGTAAGGGCATCTCCAATGCTGACTCTGAAACTGTCTGCATTCGTTCGGATTAAGCGGACAAATCTGAACGTTCGTTCTTCCACAAACCGTAAGCAAACCGAGGGGAGGGGGAGTGCTTTGCAGCCGCCCGAACCATTACCACGCACGCGTCCGACACTCTGGTCCCACCCAAAACTTTCTCACGCTCGAAGCGGTTGCCGCACATTCATGCCGCTCCAGAGCGTTAGCGCCACATTCATGCCGACTCAGAGCGGCATGTGACCTCTCACTGATGCCGGCATGAAAGTGGCGCGCCGGCTAAGAGCATCGGCCACGTCGCGTCCTGTATCTGCGGACAGATGTCGTGTCCGTTTTAAGAGTCGGCGTTGGAGATGCTCTAAAATAATAGGCCGCTGCTTGAAAATGGAATGCATAGAGATCTTCGCAGCCCCATTGGTGGTACATTCTTTCTTGTTTCGAGGGAAGCACGATGTGACAAGGGTACATTCCCCAGACTAGAAACCTTTGTGTTAGGATTAAATTATTTATGTAATTGAGGTTAATCCTCGCTTGTACATAGCACACGTAGGGTTACCGATTCGGCAGCCGTCACGGCGTTTCCACACATCCCACTCTTGGGCGCGTCCCTTGCATGCGTTTTCTCCCCTTGTATATAAGATGTGACTATTAATGGAATTGATGCGGTTCATTCATTCTTACTTCCGTCTCTAGACACGTTATCAGCACTTCGCTCTCCGCTGAGAGAATAAATTACCGCGGTTACGCACGAAGAACGACTCGGCGGTCCCGGCGGGGAAGCCCTCGGCGGCTCGGCGCCAACGTGGAACGGGACGACGACCATTGCCGTGCCTGGAAACCGCAACGGCCATGGCGCGAGGGCAGCCGATGCGTCACAGGGACGACGCTGGGTGGCGGTGTTGGTGCACGGCCGGCACGCAGCGACATGGCACAGGCAACGGAGAGAATAAAAGAGAAGATCAGCGGCAATTGCGACGACGAGGAAACGCAGGAGAACTGCGATCTCGTCGTTTCAAATTGCGACGACGAGGATGACCACGTCCGGCGCATGGCGGCGTGATACAGCGCGGGGCGGCGCAGTCTCGCTCTTCCCGGTGCCGCCGCGGCGCAGCCATGGGCGGCAACAACGCGAGACGCCTGGCGAGACGCGGCTGCCTGCTGCAGGAAGAGAGGCGCCAGATAAGGCATGCATGTACCAGTACAGGAATTCAATCAGGAGCGAGAATCACTTCATCGAAGATCGAATCCGGCACATGCACCTGAAGAATGGATGAAGCGTACTACAAGTAAGAACTACTACTCACGATTGATTTGTGCTTTCATGTACATGGGACGACAGGAGCCGCAGGATCCATGGTACTTCGGCGTCGACGACCACGACGGTCTCCGTAGCAACGTAGGCGGAGGCAGACCGTGCGCCCTCAACCATGGAGACGGCAGATGACGCGGCCCGGCTCGCATCCTAGTGGTGTGGCAGACTGTGAACGGCGACAGGGCCGGCCGCGGCGTCTCTGCATCAACCAACAGCGACTGCGCACGGTTTCTGGTGTCGAGACGTGGTTCTAAGACAACACAGCACGGCGTGGTCGGCCACCGGAGCGTGGCGGCAAGTTGCGTCGGCGAAGACGATTGGCACACGGCTAAGGCCTTCTGGCCAACGCACGGGCCGGTCCACGCGCAAGGCGAGGATGGGGCCACGAGTCCACGACCTCCTGGTCCGGCTCTCCAGATCGCAGGTGGTGACTGCCAACAGCGGCGCACGCCGCAGCGGTAGTTCTGCCCGGCACAGGGCGGTGCCGTGGTGTAGCACGACGCTACGCGGTGTCGGGAGGGAAAGTGGGCTATAGCCCCATCCCTCGTTTCCGGCAGGAAATAAAGAAAAAAAATAGAAAACAAAGTGGGCTATGCCACTGGTTTGGGCTGTGCAGACTCAGCCCATGGTCTGTTTTTCTTTTCTGTTTAGCTTTTAGCTATGCAGTTTTTCTTTATACTATGTGTGTTTACAATAATTATGGTATGTTACTGTATTATAAAGCACATTCATGCATCCACATGTTTGATTAGGCAATTTTATGATTGCTACATGTTAATGATGCTTAAAAGATAATTTACTACATAGTAAATTAATTATGCATGATGATTTCATGTTGGATATGCTAGAAACATCCAAGAGAGTTTTGCTGAGTTTGCCGTAGATGGCAACAATTATCAAACATCGAACCTGATCGATGTAAAGATTAACTTGGCAACCCGGGATCTCAGTGCACACATAACCACACCTACTCAGGGGCTCCGGCTATAGTCGCTATAGCAAAGTATGTTGCATTGCACTTCACTACACCATGATCTAAAAAAAAGAGAGTATCCGGTACTCTAGAGCTCTTTTGAGGAGCAATATGATCAATATAGGGTGATGATGATGCGTGAAGTGCACAGGAAATGGACACTCGTCCAATTCCGTGACTTGGAGTCTATGGTAGCATGCAACTCTTATGTGCATCAGATCAAATAGTAGTTGAGATTCTGCAATATTGCAGTTCTGGATGTTGATCTCATCGTGTAATGCTCTTTACTTGCAAATCCTTCTATGAGGATTTGCGCTGAATAGTGTCGTCAGCGGTAAAGGAATTTTGAGTTGTGATGAGAGGCAAAATAAGAGTGGATCTGAAAAAGGGCAAAAGTCATTTCAAGGAGAATGACAAGGCCAACAACTCTGATGGTTGCTATAGGTGTGGTTGTATAACTCGGTCAATTGCAAGAAAATGTGATACCTCCAAGCATTTGGTGGATAAATACATGCAATGAATTGCAAGGGCAATTGGCTCATGGAAACCAGTGTGAAGCTTGCTTCACTGGACATAACAATAATTTCCCGATGGTTGAAAGTTCCTAGACGTACCTCGGGATGTGGGAACCAAGAGCATGCTCGGCAAAAGGAAGGTCCACTACTTAGTATCGATGACATGCTAATGGACTTCACTACCAGTGATATACAATGTGTGTATTTCTATATGAGTTCAATCATATCTTGAAATTGGTTTCTTTCTCTATAGAAGCCTAATGGAATAATCCAGTTGAGAAGAAAATGTGTTAGTAGAAACTAGGTCTACTAACATGATACTAAGGGAGATTAAGTATTTCCATACTCTTGAGAAGAGTAGTGGAAGTGTCATGACAATTGCTTGTCATGATGTGGTAATTGTTGGTTTTGGTCAAGTCGCAATTGCACTCCCTATATGGGTACTGCATGGTAATCATGGATGTTATCTAGATTCTACTCGTACCTGGCTGAGTTCTAAGGATATCTGCATTGGTTTCTATGTTGAAACTCGTGAAGTGAGTGAGGTTGGAAGCCTACTCATGGCTCGGCTAAAGGGATCTGAATGAAATCCTAGAGTAAATGCTTCTCTATATTGTGGATTGTATTATACATACATTAAATTGGATACGCATTGGCGTATAAGATAATTCTCTAGAATCTTGAGAAGTTCAAAATATGGCATGATTGCCTGGGTCATCCTATTATTGGAAGGATGAGAAAATTATCGACGATTCAATTGGACGCAGTCTAATGGTGTGAATTTTCCAAATTCATTTAATTGTGTATACACAATGTGTGCAAACTGGAAACTGATCGCAAGGCCATCTTATCTCATGAAAAGAGGATGAGCCACTAGATTTCCTTGGATAGGAGATATATATGTGATCCAATTCAACCGTTATATGGAATATTCACATATTTCATAGTGCTTTTGGATGCATTAGTGAGATGGTCCAATGTGTGTCTTACTCCCATAAGGAACCCTGCTTTTACAAAGCTTATTGCTCAAATCATTAATTTGAGAGCAAATCATCCTGCGCACGGGACAAAATCCATCAGAATGGATAATGCTGTGAAATTTAGTTCATGAGCATTTCATGATTACTGCCTAGACTGGGGCATAACTGGGGAGCATATTGGTACTTTGTGTACATACCCAGATTGGTTTTGTGGAATCACTTGTCAAGACGACAAGTTGATATCAAGATTGCTCCTACAGAATTGTAATCTCCCAACATCTAGTTGGGGACATTGCAGTTTTATGTACTGCATATACAAATTGGATGAACTGCATATTATATGGTCCCCCGTTGCAGTTAGTACGTGGAAATGAGTAAGTATTTCCCATCTGCGATAAATCGGTTGTGTTGGATACATACCGATTTCACCACCACGGCGTACATATATGAGTCCTCATAGAGAAATGGGGATCTATGTGAGGTACAATTCTCCGTCAATCGTAAAGTACCTGAAGTCCTTAGAAGGGGACTTGTTTATGGCCCGATACGCTGGATGTATTTTGATGAGGACATTTTCCCGGCATTAGGGGGAGATAATAACCACATTGAATGCCGGGAAATAGAATGAGATGTGAATAGACATCTTGTCCTTAGTTCCACGTACGAATGAGTCTGGACTGGAGGTTCAGAAGATTATCAATTTGCAAAGTATCGCAAATAATCTGCCAATTGCATTTACTAAGTATATAGGTGTCACAAAGTAAAATGTTCCCATAGTGAATGTGTCAGAGAGAGTGGATGTGACCCATAGGTCCACTCGGCCACCGACGAGGGGGAGGAATCTGGACACAAGAGGACAAGGCTTCATGGAAGCGTCCAAGGGGAATGAGGAATCCTCAAACAGTAAATGTAGGTCAACATCATGTTGATATTCAACCAAGGGTTGAAGGACACCTGAAGGATGTTGGACACATCCAGGACCCAACATGAGTGTGCACACAATTTTTTGTGTTGGGTCATCGGAAGACCTTGACTCAACTGTTGTCGGAAATCACAAAGAGTCAAAAGGTAATGATAAAATCTCCACTATGGATATGGATTCGGGAGAATCATATAATAAAAACTACATTGTGTCGACATTTTTTTATCCTCATGAATTGCAGAAGACCTTGGATTGGATCTAGAATCTAAGTCCATGCATGGCTGAGTGTCTAAAACGCTCTAGTTGATCCAAAGGAAGGCAAC
The DNA here is from genome assembly GCF_056163025.1 of Triticum urartu. Classification (NCBI taxonomy): domain Eukaryota; kingdom Viridiplantae; phylum Streptophyta; class Magnoliopsida; order Poales; family Poaceae; genus Triticum; species Triticum urartu. Next base: position 413,318,713 of record NC_141877.1, on the reverse strand, counting down.
AATTGAGGATGCACTCGCTCTCAAGAAGAGGGGGTATTGACCTGATTAGTAATACCCACTCCTCTGAATTTGTTCCCTGGGGGAGCAAATGGGTTTTTGTTCATGTGAGGAACAAAAACAATGAGGTGGTGAGACATGAAGCGAGGCTTGTAGCACATGGGTTCACGTAGAGACCCTTCATCGTTTAAGATGAAACATGTTCTCTTGTTATGAGTGGATTAACGTTCCGATATTTCACATCACTGGTAAATAATGAATTTGTATATCCAACTAATGAATGTTGTGACTGAATAATTGTATGAGTCACTTGATTCAGATATCTCTACGATAATTCCAAAGGAATGAAAATTCTGAATTTAATCGCAACATGTGTTGTGTAAAGCTTCAGAAGTCATTATGACTTGAAGTAGTCGGAAATGATGTGGTAGAACCGACTGAGTGAGTTCCTTTATTAGAAGGTTACTCAAACATTGATGATTGTTCATGTATGTTCATCATGAAATCCAAAGAGGGATTTTGTACTATTTCTGTGTATGTTGATGATCTAGTATCATTGGAGCTACACGAGAGGTACATGATACAATCATATCATCTTAAGACGGAGTGTAAGATGTAAGATTTGGTTGAGACCAAACTTTGCTTGAATTTGGAACTTGAGTGTATTCCTTCGGGAATACTTGTTCACTAGTCTACATATATCCAAAAGATTGTTGAAAGCTCAATATGGATAAGTCATATCCATTAAAGAACTATGGTTTGAGATCTCTGAATTACTAGAGATAAGGACCCATTAAGTCCTAACGACAGTGATGAAGAGATATTTGGACGTGAGTTTCCATATCACGGTGCAATGAGAGCACTGATGTATCTAGCAAACTGCACCAGGCCTGACATGTCATTGGCAGTGAATTTATTGGCTAGATACAATGTATCACTGATTAAAAGGCATTGGGTTGGTGTGAAGAATATTTTTGGATATCTTCTAGACACTAAAATCTTGGTTTGTTTTATGAGAAAACTCAAGATATGACCATGGTTGGATATCGTGATGCTGGGCATATATCATATCCCCATAATCCAAGATCACAAACTGGTTTTGTCTTCTCGAATGGAGGTACGACCTTCTCTTGGAAGTCGAGAAGAAAAACTTTAGTGGCTGCATCCACTAATTATTCTGAATGTATGAAGCAACATCTGAATCTATTTGGCTTCACAGAATGATGAACTTTGTTGAAAGTTCGGGCGAGTTTGATTGATAGGACTCACCCACCATTATCCATGGAGATAATGTTATTTGTATTACATATATGCAGACAGGTTATAAGGAGCAATATTGCAAAGTATATTACTCTGAAAGTATTTTTCTTCCTCGTGAGTTGAAAAGTGGGAAGATAAATATTTTGAAAGCAAAGTCATATGTGATGTGTGATATGTTCACAAAGTCTTTACCAAGTTCTTCATTCCAGAAATATGTTGTTGGAATTGGTATGAGATGACTTTGTTATTTGCAAGTTTCAGGGGGGAGTGTACTCCTGAACAATAACCTGTTCGAGATCTCTGGATTTTTGATATTGCACTCTTTTCCTTTATGAGTTTTTCCTATATGGTTTCTCATAGAAGGTTTTTAATGAGGCAATAGTAATACAAACATTGTAATGTGCCATTTTCTCCTTATTTTCCCACTGGGTTTTTGGAAGGAGTTTTTCATGGCATATTGTATATTTTTTCTTAATTTTTTCTGCAGGGTTTTTGAAGGGGATAATTCCAAGGATGATCAGTCACAAGGACAAACAAGGATTAGGGAAAGTGTTAGGATTAAATTATTTATATAATTGAGGTTAATCCTCGCTTGTACATAGCGCACGTACGGTTACCGATTCGGCAGCCGTCACGGCGTTTCCACACATCCCACTCTCGGGCGCGTCCCTTGCATGCGTCCTCTCCCCTTGTATATAAGATGTGACTATCAATGGAATTGATGCGGTTCATTCATTCTTACTTCTGTCTCTAAACACTTTGCATGTTGATCAATCAATAAAACAATACCCCCAACTTGACAAGTGGTGGTAGTAAACGAAGAACTATTTGATCAACGGTGGCTCCTGATCGTGAGCTTGATCCCATAAACGGCAAAAGGGTATGTGGAAAACCAAAACCCACGTAAACCATTTTGTGCATCAACTAGTAGAGACTACTCCCTCCGTTTCAAAATAAATGATTCAACTTTGTATTAACATAAAGTTGGGTCATCTATTTGAAACGGAGGGAATAGATAGCCCCAAAGTCCAAAGTAAACGCCTCCTTCCCCCTGGTTTCGTTTCGTCTCACTCTCACATGCAGCCATGCAGGATGGATGCAGCGTACCGGCCAAAGCACGCGCCGCGCACGTGACCGCGTCGACGTAATTGGCGCCCTTTTCCCCCCTTCGGACAATAACGGCCTTTATTAGGAGTACTACGTCGGAAAAACAAAGAAAAAATCAAAATCAAATCCCTAGTGCGGCGGCGTCGGCGGCGCCTCCAAATGGCATGGCAATGGCAGGGCCGTAATTAGCGCCCTCCGCCCTGGCCGTTTCCGTTTCCGCGCGTATCCCACTACGCTACGCGCCTCGCGTCGTCGCCGTCGCCCTCACGCGTCCTCCTCCCCGCCTTCCTCACTGCCCCATTCACTTCCCAACCGAGCTCCATTAATGGCGCCTCCCCTCATCTAGCCATATTATATCATATCATGGTACCGGGACGACCAGCTGGGGCACCACTCGGAACCCAGCGCCACTAGTTCGTCCAGGTCGAGGTCCTCGGACCGGGACTTGGACTGCTCGAGCCCCCCGCGCCACATGGGCTACCAACCAAAGCACGGCGGCGCCGCCTCCGGGGCCGCGGGCGGTGGTGGTGGAGCTGCCGGTTCCGGTGACCACCTCCCGCGCCTGCACAGCCCCCGCGTCGCCGGAGGCGGGTACATGACCCGCCGCGCCAACTCCTTCAAGCGCTGCCCCGGCGGCGAGATCGAGCTCCAGATCAGCGGCTCCCCGCGCTCGCCGCGGACCGACGGCCTGGGCAGCCCGCCCAAGGACGCGGCGGAGGCCTCCTCCTCCTCCAGCGCCTCCCCCGGCGGCCTCCACCACCAGCAGCAGCTCCGGTTCCGCCTCTTCAAGCGCCCGGGCGCCGGCGGGGGCGCCGGCGACGTCGTGCTGGGGCTGGGGATCCGGGAGAGGAGGAAGCTCGGCAACCTGCTCTTCTTCGCCTTCTGCGGCGTTTGCCTGCTTCTCGGCGTCGTCAAGATCTGGGCCGGCGGCCGGTCAGCGCTACCAGCTGGCGATGATTTGCAGGTATGTATGGAAGCTACAAATTGCATTCTTGTTTGGACTTCTCGCTGCCACTCGGGAATGTTCCTTCCGTGGGATCAATCAACGGACCTGGTGTTCGAACAAGTCTACATTTTTCTTCTTCTTTTGCACTGAGAATGTGTTTCCTTGCTACTTCTTAGTTCTTATCACGAACACATTTTTTTACGAAGAGTTGCGAAGATATAACGTTTCCCGTCTTGTAGTAATGATCTTGATTATGAAGTATGAACTGAGATGTTACGAGGACTAGCTAGAGTAATGGAAATCATGTTAAATTGTTAACTGTCTAGATTCACCGGTCACTCTTACATAATAACCTTTTTTTTTTCATGATCAATCATTGGCATTCTAAATTTAACATGCAATTTTGCCCAGTTCTCTACCATTTTTGTTGTTGTTCTGGACAAGTCAAACAAGAATTGAAAAAGAAATCTGATGGAATCTGATTCTCATTGTTAAAAGTAGTAAGAATCTGGGCATGTTTTAGCATAATGTAATGTGATGCTTATGCAATTGGTCTGCTTGAAAACTGCTAGGCTGGGTTTATTGTATTCTGTTGGACCTGGACAGCTAGAGTTTAATGTCCGGCCATCTTTCCTCGGCTTAAGTGTTGGATGAACTGGTCGGTGCATGCAATCAATGTGTTCTAGGCTTTGTAGCTCTATTTGGAACTTCTTAAGCAAGGATCTTTTAGCAGAAGCTTAGCATTTTTAGGACGTTTCCTCGTTTGTTGGAGGTTTTTTAGTCCCTTTCCAGTTCGTTTACTATTAAAGCACTTGTTACTTTTGGCGCTTGTAGCTGTTGGCAGTTGGTTGTTATAGGCTTTATGATCTTGTGGTCTATCCAAGTTGGGCAGAATATTCTTTATGTCCATAAGAACTTTGGAAGTATGTCTTACTGTCGTCTTCCATGGAGTATATTGTACTAGTAGGTATCCTTAGTTGGGCTTTTTCAGATCAATAGTCATCTTTAATTCAGGACTTCATTGGTGAAAATAAAATCTTCCGACTTCAACATTTCCTTCTAACAAATAGCCCTTGTTCTATATAGTGAGTGCTTTGGCGATGCAAATTTTAGGAAAACTAGTTTGATAAGTTATCTTTTAGCGTCCGTAACTCCGTACCCTAGACGCCTCGACAAAATTAGCTTCTAACTTGTTATATATAGTATCTATTCAAAGTGCAGATATACTGCATGGATGATTAAGGTGTCACAACATTTAAATATTCCATTACCACTATATAAAGATAGCATTGAAACTAATGCTAATAGCATGAAATTGCGCACAACCACAGCTGGGCAATTTTTTAAATTGGTAGAATCAAGGAATATCGAGTTGAAAATTGCATCAGGTTTCTTAACGCTAATAATCTTCTCATCCAGGTCTCTAACCAACCAGAACTAGATGGACAGATAACTCCTTTATTGTTCATAGAAAAACGTTGTACAGCTGATCTTTTACACTAAATGTCCGTCTTTATGTCAAAAGTTGGCAATTCGTCACCTAGTCTTGATTACATTCATATTAGTAGTACCTGAGATGTTGCAAGCTGATGACAAATTCAGTATGTGCACAAATTGAAAGTACTGATTGTACACTTACATGGCTTCGCTGTAGTTCAAAATCTGCATCATAGTATTAGCTGGGCATAGTTATAGTTATGAATATGATGAGCTTATTTGATTGTCTCAACATCACATGAAGTTTATGTTAATGAACGAAACTCTCTGGTATCCCAAGTTATTGATTTGATCAACAACTCTACGCCATAACATTTAGAGAAGAAAATATTTGGTATTACGATCTAAATTGTCATCATCTGTACATGTTTCTAGGATCTCTCTGTCTCCTTCTCCAGTGATAAAGGGCATCAAGTTAATCACTTTGGATATATGGGAGGGAAAGAGAGTGACAGGATGTTGATGACGGTGGAATCTAGCATTGGTGAAAGACAAAGCAGTGTGGTTGAGGCTAGTAATATATCGCTGCTAAACCTGTTCCTTTGTTCGATACATTAATTAGTGAAAGTAACCTTTTTTTTGCTTGTTTGTGCTTCATATAGGCTTCTGATGTCTGGTCTCAGCCAAGCAATGAAAATTTCAGACAATGCATTGTTTCAAACTCTCATAAAAGTAAGTTGGTTTATATCTCATAAACACATTTTTTTCTCTTCCTTATATGCATTTCTTAACATGATATGGTCACATGTTCTTAATTTGTAGAGCAAGATTCTCGCAGTAATGGCTACATTCTCATAAACGCAAATGGTGGTCTGAATCAAATGCGATTTGGGGTGTGATTACTATCATTTACAATAATTTTTGTGCAGCCATTAGTATTCTTTGCCATGGTATCTGAGTCTCTTTTACATCTCAGATATGTGACATGGTTGCTGTTGCTAAGATTTTGAAGGCAACACTGGTTCTACCTTCACTTGATCATACATCCTACTGGGCAGATGACAGGTTGGCCCCTTTAACCTTAACTGTTCATTCCTAATCGGCTAATCCCCTATATCTTGTTAATCAATGCACTCATATATCCCTTTCATCCATTTTTTAGTGAATTTAAGGATCTTTTCAATTGGAGACACTTCATTGAATCACTGAAAGAAGACATTGATATTGTTGAAACACTACCTCCTGCATACAAGCATATAGAGCCTCTGGCCAAAGCTCCGATATCCTGGTCAAAGGTTAAAAACTAGACTTTTTTTAATCTACATTTACATCGATATATGGTGGAAAGGCTCACTAAGTATTTTATCCTGGCAGGTGAATTATTACAGAGATGAAATACTCCCTCTCTTGAAGAAACACAGAGTCATTTACTTCACACATACAGATTCTCGCTTAGCAAATAACGACCTTCCTAGTTATATTCAGAAGCTAAGATGCCGAGTTAACTACAGATCTTTGAAGTATTCTCATACGATCGAAGATCTTGGTGCTACCTTAGTTTCGAGGATGCGCCAGGATGGAAGCCCATATCTTGCTCTTCATCTAAGGCAAGCTCTATGCTCCTACATTCATCTCAGGATGCTTCTGTCTGCACAATTTTTTTCCTCACTTTGTATACTTACCAACATTCTTCTAGTATTTTGGCATCTTGATTACCGCAATTTGTGTTGTAGCTTTGATTTATCATTTCCATCAGACCATGAAATGAAATCTTGGTTTACCTGTCTCCAAAATATACATGCAGCTGGAATTGGCTTGAACATATTAGTTTTCTGTCGGCATATTATGCAAGTCAACTGTTATGTCCGTGCTAGCACAGGTGAATCTATTAGGGCCTGTCTGTTGATCTTGCCAGTAAAGATAGGTGATTTCATGAACCCTGAATTGAAGTGAGTCTCATTTTAGTGATGTTTTATTGATAAATAGAGTGCCTATGTACATCACTGGTGAATGATCTAGGTGTGCTAGTTGGCACACATTTCACAAAATCATCTTGTGAAGAAGTTCTGGATTGCTTCAAATCATTAGGTTTATTGAGAAGTTCTACTATTGAGTTTTTGGAACTACAGCAGCAAACAATGCCACAGAACTGTGGCGCCAACATTCCAGAAGTTGTTGAGCTATGTTGTAGCCCAGCAGACCCTTTCTTGGAATCTTTTATAACATTTTAATGATTTACTGAACTCTCTCTAGATGCACCAGCTAAAACACTTAGAAGTGAGAAGCCATGTAGTACATACTGTGACATTTACTTCCACGAAAATAAAATGGGCTAACATTTATGTTGTTAGTTGTTCTTTTATGTACTTGAAACATGAGGGGGCTTTCTTTAACAAATTAACAACTATGTTTTGCAGGTATGAGAAGGATATGCTAGCTTTTACTGGTTGCAGCCATGGCTTGACATCGGATGAGGAAGAGGAGTTACGTAAGATGCGTTATGAGGTCAGTCATTGGAAAGAGAAAGACATTAACGGAACCGAGAGAAGAAGTATTGGTGGCTGTCCTTTGACTCCACGGGAAACTTCACTCCTGTTGAAAGGATTGGGTTTCACACAGAACACCAGAATTTACTTAGTTGCAGGAGAAGCCTTTGGCAATGGAAGCATGCAAGCGCTGCTGGACGATTTTCCCTATATCTATTCTCATTCTACCCTTGCAACAGAAGAGGAACTTGAGCCCTTCAAAAATCATCAAAACATGCTTGCTGGTCTTGACTATATTGTAGCTCTCCAGAGTGATGTCTTCATGTACACATACGATGGAAATATGGCTAAAGCTGTGCAAGGCCATAGGCGTTTCGAGGACTTCAGGAAGACAATTAACCCAGATAGGTAACACCTTTCCCTTGTTAGAAGTACTATATGTGTATGGTCATTTTACTTCTACACCCAATGACCCAAGAGGCAGTAACCCAATTTACAAGTACATATGTTCTCCTTTTTCTTTCTGAATGTGAAAGTTCTCCTGCAGGATGGATTTTGTGAACCTGGTAGATGAATTTGATGAAGGAAGGATCCCTTGGGAGGAATTCAGTTCAGAAGTGAAAAGGTTGCACAAAGATAGAACAGGAGCTCCATATTTCAGGGAGCCTGGAGAGTTTCCGAAGCTGGAGGAGTCTTTCTTTGCAAACCCCTTGCCTGGCTGTATATGTGAGAAACATGGTGACCAATGAACAAGTACCCAGCCCAATTGATGCTTCTTTGACAAGCTGTGCTAGCAGAGGATATAGGCCCTCTGCTTTCCTGCCAGCTGCAGCATGCACAGTTTGTTCGTCCCTGATCATTTGTAGTCGAGACACGGGCGTTTGCGCCTACATTTTCAAGGGCATCCCCTGAAGTTCAGTGCAAGAAAATTTTGACAGGCGATCAACATATTCAAGCGATTGGCGGTGGTAAACTAATTTTCATACGACCAAAGCACGTGGGGGTGAGGCATGTCGCAGCGATCTGAAGCAGTATATAAGAAGTAACTACGAGTTGGCGGAGTACGTGTAGGTATCCCTGGTATATGTTCTTTTCTTTGTTGCACTTATATTGTGCCGATTACTGCTGTTGCTGCTAAGTACGAGTAGTATTTTGTGTAGACAACATTGGATGTACGCGGTTGTTCAAAATGTGGGTAACCTTTTGCCCCTACCTGTACAACTGGAAATTTTGCCACTTGTATTTTGTTCAGTATATGAAGAAATATACAATGGAGAGGCTCACATCGAATACTACTTATCCTGTTTCTGTACCGATTCTTCAAGAACTCATGCTCATTAGCAGCTGTACATTATGGATCTCCTGGAGGCTAGAATTGCCTTTATGCAACCGTAATTCACCCCTGAACTTATGCTCCTCGCGCCGATTTCAGTTGCTCACTAACTTCAGCATGATGGGTATTTCTTCACAGAGGCTGTGGAAGAAACATTGAGGTTCCAGAATTATGTGCTGTGAGCTTGTGAAGCGGTCTGCCTAAGTCACATGATGTAAAGCAAATTTACATCAAGTACATATGATGGTCCGCTCCTCTCCCACCTGGTTGGTGTAGTTACCGAGGTGCATAACCTGAGTTGAATTGGAAGGTGCATAACCTGAGTTTATGTTTTGTGACTTCACAGTGTCTACGTGAAAATCTAAATTTCATTCCTCAAAAAGGAAACAAAAAAACATTCATAAAGGCAAAGATCTTCACTCCAACTTGAGTTTTCACATGAGGCATGTTTTGTAATACCTTAGGTGATTCAGATTTGGCTAAACATACACACGTTGGTGACTGTCTGAGAACATGATTAGATTTTGTGGTGATTTTACCTCCTTCATTTTCTAGTGTTCGCAAAGCATAACTAAAACTTGAGAGAGAGAGCTTTACTAATCTATCTTCTCTTAAAGGATTAAGACCTCCCAAGGAAGAACCCTATGGATTTCATGACCTCTATCTATCCTTGAGATTTGAGGACGAATACCACCAAGACCTCCATCACTCCTAGAGATTTGGGCAAGAATTACCTGCTATTTACCTTTATTTCCTTTGTTGTTTTTGGATCTAAGACGCACCTCTTAGATTGAATTGGGTTTTGAGGAGTAATTGGTATGGATCTTGTTCTTGAGTGATTTACTCTTATATTTTCCCTTTGATTGCCCTTGATCCTTGTGTTTCTTCTCAAAACACCTCCAATTCATGAAGATTGGACCACCTTTGCGGCTTGCCCCTTATCAGTGTGCCAACAAGAGAGACTTGGCAGAGGGTTTTCAGTGAACTTCAGATCAATGTTATCTGCACCACACCGATTGACACGCTCGAGAAATGGTGGCTTACTGCTCACAAGAATTTTCAATAAAAGGACAAAAGGAGCTTCAACTCATTGGTGATTCTCATCCCTTGGCACCTTTGGAAATAAAGAAACGATCGAGTCTTCACCGACCACAGGCACTCTACTGAGTGGGCATATTGGAATTAGGCAGATTTGTTATAAGATGGTTATAGTTTAGAGTGTTGGTGGGGTCTGTGTTGTGCTAAACGCGCACATTTCAGCGTAAGGGTGTTGTAAAACTATTTCTGCCTACGGTACACCTTTGGCGTACTCTCTAAAGCTGTGTTCAGTTGACAGGTATTTGAAGGGGGATTGGCCGGGATTGAGTGGATTTAATCCCCTACAACTTACAAATTAATGAAATGGTGCATATTCTCAAGCTAGAAAAACGTGAGTGAACATATAAATATGCTAGTCATTCTCCAAACAAGAAAGAAAAACATGCATATTTTCCATGATTTATTCACGTCTTCACTAACATACATAATCTGACATTACTAATTATTCATTGTAGCTGTGATTGTAGAAGTACAGGTTCTGCTGACCCAATATGGTTGCCTACTACACCTCAGCAGTCTACTTTGACTTTGTTGTCCAATTCAGTGAATTCTTCAAAATATGCCTTGAGGTGTTCATATGAGTAGTTGACGTCGTCAACGGCGCACATCTCCCTGATGCTGTGCATAGACAATTGTGGTGCTCCAATATCCACAGTACGAATACCAACACCGCTGGCGAGTATTGGCCCGATTGTTGACCCACAAGCCATGTCGTTGCGAACAACAAAATCCTGCAAAAATAAAGTCGTTTTCATAGATGAAAAAAGTAAGATGTAATCAGGTACCAAGATCGGCGATTGGCTAATGATCTGGAACCACCCACCAGTCCAAGAGCTTATCTAATAAGTTGTATTTTTACTTCTTTCTCTAGATGTCGATGCAGCCTAATATCTTTGACTATTGCTTATTCTAAATATGCTACAGAAATTATTTGTATAGTCATATGGGATAGAGGTACTTCTAATACACAAATCAAAGTATTATGTAAATTAGGTTAAAGTTTTAAAACATAGACAATATGATTGCTAAAATGATACGTGTCTTCGTGGAGCTGCCCAGGATATATGTTTGGTGGAGCTAAAACGACATGTATCTTGGTGGAGCTGCCTAGTATATATGTTTGGTGGAGCTCAAAGCAATGCTTTACTGGGCAAACTTGTTCATACGAATTGGCTCTCCTAATAAGTAGAAAACATTTTATTATTCCTCCTTTTTTTCCACGTGGTCCACTAGATAGTACTCCCATTGTTCCAAATTAATTGAAATTCTAGCTTTGTCCTAAGTCACATTTCTTTAAGTTTGACCAGGCCTATAGAGAAATATATCAGCATCTACAATGCCAATTAACTTAATTAGACTCATCATAAAATATACTCCTCCCAAAATAAGTGTCTCAACTTTGTACTAACTCTAGTACAAAGTTGTACTAAGTTTGAGACACTTATTTTGGGGCGGAGGAAGTATATTGTTGTTGTTGTTGTCGGCATGAAAACAACATAAGAGTAGGGGGTATCTTGTCGTTAGTACTCTTATTTTGCAATCACAAAATCAAGTATAAGTTGAGAAGGGCAATTATGGCAAGCTAATCCACAATTGTAATAGGGGTTCCTCCTTTTTATATGTACTAACCTGGATAGGTAACTGGTGCCTCTCAGCAATTTCTCGGAAAATAAAAGCTGTCACGGCATTTGTAGCATATCGTTGATTAGCATTGTGCTTAATCACAAGTCCACCATGCAACTTTGGCTGGTGGTTCTCCTCGTGCTTTTCCTGGAAAGATAGATCATTTTCTATCAGAATATTACTGCATACCTGTGAACCCATAAACTGATCCAAAAATACTATTATTACCATATAATTGGGGTGCAAGGCATGAGCCATATCTGCAGATACAAGGAAACTCCTTTGAATAGCCTTTTCTAGCAACTAAAAAAAATGAAAGCAGATAGTCAGAATATGGAACTCAACTTGGAGCAATAAACTACACACAATCTGGCATAAATCATTTAAAGTGAAGTTGAATCATAAAAGAAATGTGTATACCTGAGCAGGGAAGGTACTTTTTTTACGAATGAAGAGTTATGGACAAATTAACTTAAAATTGAATTCCATTAAGGGTGTGCAATAACTGTTATAATAATTTTAAATAAATGAATATTATAGGTCGTGCCATGGATGGTTAGCAGATAAGCAGAAACAAAATGATGACATAAAATCAGGTAATGTGAAAAATCAAATCCAATAGCCAGCTGAAATAAAGTCAGTGGATTGGGTGCTGGGTGAAGGAAATTAGTTTTGTACCTTGGAATTTGAATGGTTAAAGCAGCATGTGATTCTTGTTAAAGCATCCAGCATTGCAGGCGAACCAGCTCCCTGAGCCGAATCAGAACCAACCTCCTCATGATCAAATAGAGCCACCATCCTGACGCCAGATTCATGATCAAGAGAGTGGTCGGTAGAAGTTGACTCCACCAGGGCCTGAAAAAGTATTGGACAACTCGTTATATCGGGACTTTGTTGCAAAATAAGGACAGTAATACGTATTTGTTAGAAACTGAAGTGTGTTAGCTTCATTGACCAACTACACTTTGTATATTATTAGAATCATAGGGATCATACGCATGTCGTGGAACAATTAATATCATAAAGAACAACCAAATTATGATATCAAAATTATAATTAGTAGTAATCAACTCTTATCACAACCAGGATTGCAATTCTTGACAAGGGGGTTTCTGTGTGGTCAAATCAAGAACAAATCAAAGGTGGTATATGAGGGAATGTAGAAGCAATGGGTACAATCATCCATGAGAAAATGAGCTATTGTAGGGAGTACGAGTATCCAAATCCAGCAACACTATAAGCTTCATAAAGTGTTGTTTGGGCCTTTGAGGCGTTTTCCCCATTTTCTCCTAAATTGCAGAATCCACACATTTTTGTGTTGTAACATCCTAGGTTTGGGTGTGTGTGACCATCACCTATAAGCAAGATAAAGACTTGGTGTGTTTCAACATGGATCTTTTGCTTCTTATTTGGATTTTGTTGCCTAAACAAGTAAAATTCTGCAAAGGCAAACTTGGTAACTTAAAAATCTTTAAAAATCACCTGAGTTCATAAAAGGGCATCTTGGACCATGTAATATTTTTTCTGAGATAATTGGTGGCCCAAGACTAACTCAAAATGTTATTAGCACATAAACCCTAAAAACAAGGGTATGTTATTAGCACAAAAATCCTAGAAAATAAATCTTAGCTTAGTTTGGATTCCCCAAAGCCATCTAGGCCAAAAACTCACCAAGTCCCTTCTCAAAAAGTTTGAAATCTGGTCAAACCAGTTTGGCTCGAACTTTGACCAAATCTTCTGAAAAATACCAGTATGAACCAGGAACCTCCTAGACATCAAGTTCAAGCCAGTAACTTAGCCCGCAACCCCCTACACAAGTTCAAACCAGGAAGTTGCCAACCATGCACTTCCCAGATTCATACCTTATGTTTGAATTTGAACTCAAACCCATTCGACCAAACCAGCAACAAATTAGCTTCTAGAAGCTTGGCTCTGGCAAGTATGGGACCCGCATCTAATAGTGAATCGAGCCACAGGGCCACACCAAATGCTCCACGGCGCAGGCGGAGCTCACGCATGCCGAGGCCACGAGCAGGCGCTCGACCCAATTCACGTGCCTGCAGCACCAGAGGAGGCCGTTGAAGCCCCCTGTCCCCATCCTAACACACAGAGGACCAGCCAAACGACGAGGAGCTTTTTCCCCTGGCACCAGCCCATGTGGTAACTGTCCAACCAGAGCGCTCTGTCGCATGTTGCAGTCGGTGCAAAATCGCACCCGCCAGCCGAGAGGATCTCTCCCTCATGTCGTCCTTATTTCCCCCTGCGTCAGCCAAGCCTCAGCTCGCTCCCCTCTCTTCTCTCCCCTACAAACCCACGGAGAGAGCCTTGCCAACGAGCTGGCTGGAATTCATGAGGCCCCGCTCGACAGACTCTCTTTCACTTCTACCTGCACAAGAGCACCCCCTACTCTTATAAAAGCTAACCCCCCCCCCCCCTGCACGCTCGTCTCTCCAGGATCTCCCGTGATGCCGATCTCCTAGCTATCGTGCCCCGTGCCCTCATAGATGTCGTGATCTCTGAAAATCCCTAATGCTTTGATCGTCATAGCTTTCATTGGACTTTTGTATGCCTTTGTTGGCTTTTGGGTTAGGTTTTTTGTTTTGGCATTTGTTTGCCTGATACTACTGGTACCTGTTCTCGCTGTATGGACCTGCTGGCAGGCTTCGTTTCTGAGTAAATGGAGCATGGGAGCTCTTTCCCTGTTGGTCTAAAAATAAGGTAGCCCTGCTCACCCCCCAAACTAGGGCACCCAAATTATAGCCTCCCCGTCGCCCCTCGCACAACAACCAGACATCATCCATGGAGAGCTACCTCCAACCACTCAGAGCGCCACCCAAGCACCCCCCACCACCTTTGCACACCCCCAATTGACTCCCAGCCGAAGGACAACCCCTGGGAGCCCGTCTTCCTTGACTCGGGCAGCACACTCCGTCGCACTGCTGGGAGGTTGCTCCGCCCGATACGGTAAGCCCGCATCTGATTCCTTCCGAGTCCTAGCCCCTTCAACCCTTTCTAAACCAACGTCATACTCTTTTCCAGCAGTCGCGAGGCAGAGCGAGGCCAGCAACTCCACATCTAGGTCAGTCACATGGGCTGGGCCTTATGGGACAAGTGGAGATGGGCCAGGCCCATACCGGTTCAACAGAGAGAGACATGTATGCAAAAATATTTGAAATAGTGTGAGATGAAAAGAATTTTAGTACTTTCAAAACATGTGGAATATGCAAATATGGTCTCCATAGTCTACATGCAAAAACTTAAATGGAGAAACAAACCTTCAGTGAACAAAATGACATGCAAAGGTTGTCAAGCCTTCCCGAAAAGATGAATTCTTTCATGGCACCTGCTACAACGCTTGGTTGGGTGTCACACAGCTGCAGCTCGAAATCACAGATCTCATCAACTTCACAATTAGCCTCTTTAGCAATCAACTGCAAAAAAATGAAAGCAACATACATTAAGTAAAAATTAAAACATACTTTCAAATCCAAGGGCTCTTGATATTTAATAAGTGAGAATGTTTGGCTCCACGTAATGTTAGAAATACATAACCTGCAACAATAGTGGATGGTGCTTTGTGTTTTCGCCACCGGATGACTCCCCTGGAACATTTCCTTCCACTAATTTCTGCATTTCATGCTGCAAAGAAAAAAAAGTTTGAATCAAGATTCGAATTTTCAAAGCAAACAAAAGAAGATAAGCGTTCTATGGTTCTTTTATCGTAATAGTTTAATTCTAAATAATTAAAGGACAATAATGGCATTCTTATGAACATATTAATTTCAAAATTTAACATTTTCTGGATAAACTAGGTGGAGCATTCTAAGATAACGAAAGAGGCCTGAAGTTTTGCACTATTAATCATTTGAAGAAATTGATACTACACAGTTTTGTTCAGAACGTGTGAACATGAAGAAGAGTAGAAGACATGTACACAATGTGCAAGCAAGTGTTGCTTCTTACATAAAGAATACAACATCACAAGGTGTATCAATATCCTAGCGGAACAACTGACATTGATGTTATACAGAGGCTATGCCTCTTCAAACTGAAAATTATGGTGAAATAACAAAAAATTCATGCTAGTTAATTCCTTGGCTCAAAGATATTATGCCCATCATCAAGTACAATAAATAACAAAGAAGCTGACTGAAAACACGAAGATCAGATTCTGATCAATGCAGTCAAATCACCTTAATCAATGTGCCCAGCACTGGGACAAGATGATTCTGATTGTTAATCTTGAGACCTTCCGAGGAGATAGTCCTGCGCAAAATATGAATAAGACACATGAGAAGTATTATTGTAAGTATGTAATAGACTAAGCGTCCAAAACACCAGGGTTAAATCCAAACATAGGTTGCATTATACTCCCCCTGTCCCAAAATAAGTGTCTCAACTTTATACTAACTTTAGTACAAAGTTGTACTAGAGTTGAGACACTTATTTTGGGACGGAGGGAGTAGTGCGTAATTCCATAATGAGGCTACGATTATTTAGTACTGGCACCGTGACATAGCAAATTAAGTACTCCCTCCGATCCAAAATAAGTGTCTATGGTTTTAGCTTAAAGGTAACCACGACACTTATTTTGGATCAGAGGGAGTATATAATATTTTCAGAACTTCCATTCAAGCAATATATGAAAGCTGAATTGGAAGTTTCACATACCCCTTAGGTGAGGCACTAAAAGATAATCTTTAATTCTACATCTAGCACTGCAATCTGTAAACAACTAGTGATAATACTTCACAAATACATAAGTTCAAAAAGTGGAGAACAATGATACCGAATTTACATTGCAGTACGGACCAGATATCAAAACCAATGTTTAGCTATTTCTCTTCGTGCAAAAGAACAGGATGAAACTTCCAGAATAGTGTTCTAAACTATAGGCCCAAAATGCTCTTCTACTATATTGGATAATATGATCCAACTGGATGAACTACCGAGTAACAAGGCACGATAATGAAAGCCCTTCAGTTTAAGGAAACACACGATAACTAGTTTTTCCAAGTTTTATACGAGAGTATGAAACTTATGTGGTTGTACAAAGGATAATTCAAGGTTGTCTTTTAGATGATGCATGAGATACAAGGGTTAACACAAGAAACTGAATGGAGATACAGAAGTGCAATATTTGCAATCTAAAGATCATTTCCTTTGACTGTTTTCATAGGCTTCATTCATTATAACAATCTTAGGATTCATTCATTGCATAATAAAAAGCTCTCAAATGCAAGAACTGCTCCAAAATGAAGGAGTAATTTTCAAAGGCTTCACAATACTGAAATATCTGTACTAAAAAAGAGTTTTTATCACCAACCTGTCTAGGTGAATAGCCAAAGTGGGGATTCTCATGATAGGCTCTTGCACTCTTACAAGCTTATGTCCATAAGAGACCACACCGTCCTTCTTCTCTCGCACAAGCACCCTACCAGCAATGGTAAGATCACGGTCAAACCATGTATACCACAATCCACCTCCATAGGTTTGGACTCCAACCTCAAGATAACCTCCCTTGGTTATCTGTGAAAGAAGAAGCAAGATTCTGTTAGTAAATCATCAAAATCTAGCACCTAATAAGTAAGACTAAACAGCAAACTAGGATATCTGATTGATAAATGAACCGCTGTTCCTGCAAAGCATTGTCAGTCGATGTTTCAGGACACAACTGCTCTGAAATCAATAACTAAGAGCTCACCTTGGTGACAGGCTTGAGCTTCAGGCATGGACTGTCCGTATGTGCGCCAATGATGTGGAACCCATTACCGGCAACGTACCTACCAAACATCGACACCAGATTGTATTGGATTAGATTCATTTTTCCATTTACAAAAGAGTGTGCATTTTGTGTCGGGAAACCGAAGGAGAGGAAGTGGATAGAGCGGGCTCACTTGGCGCCGATAGCGAAGGCGACGATGGCGGAGTGGTTGCGTGTGAAGAAGTACTTCCGGCCGGGCTGAAGCCCCGTCCACTCCTCCCGCTCCGAAAGCTGCTCGAACCCCGCCGCCTTCAGCAGTCGCTTCGCCTCATCTTCTCCCGCCGGAAGCAGCAGCAGGAGATAGATCCAGTCCAGATCAGTTCAGTTCAGTTCACGTCACGTCAGTCACGAACAAGCGAGAAGGAAGCGGGACAGGACGCGTACCGACGGCGTGGAAAGCGGTGGGCGAGGCGTTGAGAAAGTCGACGAGGTCGGAGACGACGGCGGCCATGGGCGGCGGGATGCGCTAGGGGCGGAACCGCGGAGGTGGGAACTGAAGGAAACACGATCGGTCGGAACGTTGCTCCGCCGTATCTCGTATTATTATGTGTAGCACGACTTCGAATACGAGCAATTTGATAAAATGACACATTTTTCCTTGTACTTTGATCCAATGACACGACTTTTTTTTATTAGATTAAATAGCACACTTTTCATTCATAGCTGGATAAAATGGCACAAACTGAGTTTTTTCTCCTTTTCCAAGTCTGAGCCCACACGTCATAATACTTTGGACGAATTTGCCCTTCTGTCTGGTCAACCGGTTCCATTGAAACAGAGGAAAGGAGACTATGCCAAAAAAGATCAGAGGAGACGAATGACCCAGAGAAACGATCAAAACAGAGACGAACGATCCCGAGGAGACTCACAGGTTCCCTCCCATCCCGTCTCTCCCTTCATCTCTCTCTCTATTATATCTCTCTCTCTCCTTCTAATTCGATTCAATAAGCATGTAAATTAAAGCTAAATTTCTTCAGGACCGGGCATCAATACAAGCTGAATTTCTTCACAGGAAAAAGCATCTGTAGCTTTTAGACAGCTGAACGGGCAATCAAAATTAAAAGCTAAATTCAGGCCAGCGGCATGAGTTTCATCAGGTAGACTGCTAAAGCTAGCACTACAGCGGCGAGCAGCTACAGCCAACTACAATTGCAAGCAGCTACGAACACGTGCTACAGTCAGGACTCGAACATGTCCAGCGAGGGACCTGGACTACGACGCGCTGCAGGGAACTTGAAGTGGCGGCACCCTTCTTCTCCTGCATGGGTGAGGGAGCGGCCGGAGCGTGGTGGACGGCGGCGCCCTTCTTCTCCGACACGCCAAGGGAGCGGTCGGAGTGCGGCGGACAGCAGAGCGTCCTCCACAGGAACGGGCGCGGCGCGGTGAGGTGGTGGCGCCGGGGAGTAGCGGCGAGGATTCATAGTTGTGGGGAAGAAGCACACCGAACCAGTAGCGGCGAGGATTCATAGCTGTGCTTGGCTCCGAACCAGTTGACCAAGAAGAAAGGACAAAATAGTCCAAAATATTATGACTTGTGTGCCCAGACTTGAAAAAGGAAAAAAGACTCAGTTTGTGTCATTTTATCCAGCTATGAATCAAAAGTGTGTTGTTTAATCCAATAAAAAAAGATGTGCCATTGGATCAAAGTACGAGGAAAAGTGTGCCATTTTATCAAATTGCTCCTTCAAATACGGAGCGTATTACAATGTGTATCCCCGAGGTCTTCAAAGCGGATACGGACCTGCGAATCAACCTGTGGTTGAGTTGGTTAGGGCATCTCCAGCCGCGCTCCAGGAAGGCCTCATCAGGCGATTTTTTCGTGCCGACGTTAAAAAAACGGCCCAGCCACGCCTCTAGGAGCCCGATTTTCGCCGGCCTGGGCCGAAAATAGCGTCGGCGGATTCAGGCCGAACCCGGCGTGCTGGGGGCGCCCGGGGCGCCGGGGCGAACTGTTTTGGCGCGAAACAGCCGCGGGCCCGCCGCGTCAGCGACATGGCGCCTCGTCTTCCCCCAACGGCCTCGGTTCCCGCGGGGAATCAATGCCAAGGCTGCCGCCGGTCAGCCTTGCCATTGATTCCTCACGGACGGCGCGTCACGGGACGGCGCGCCGACGCCTCCCCTCCCTCGCACGCGTACACACGGATGCCGCGCGGCTATATAGCCGGTGGCCTGCACTCGCCTGTGCCCACACCAGCCTCGCCCCTCGCTGCCGCCCAGCTCCTCCCTCTCCCTACCTCTCTCGAGCGCCGCCGCCCAGCCCCTCCCTTTATCTCTCTACCTCTCCCGAGCCCGTCGCCATGGAGGAACGCTTCCCCGGAGACGAGGCGGCGGCCAACGGCTTCGGCCGCCGTTCGCTCCGCGAACAGGAGTCCTGGCTCCTGTTCCAGGCGAACTTCCCGGCGCCGCCGGACATGCGTGCCGGGCCGACGGGGTGGAGGCTCAGCGCCGGGGGAGTGCCCATTCCCCCGTTGCCCGACGCCGTGGCGAAGCCAAAGTACTTCGCCGAGGAAGTTGAGGTCGTGCGCGCCTCCCTCACCGACGCCCAACTCTCACTTCCCCAGTACGCCGCCGACAACCACGCGGCTTGGGCGGCGTATTTCGAGCGCCGCCAGCAGCAGCGCTTGGCGTCCATCAACGGCGCGCCGGTGGTTGGCGGTCGGCAGAACAGCAAGGGGCGCCACCTGTGGTGGGGCGTCCCCGGCCGCACACTCGAGGGCGTGCTGACGTACCTCGAGGGCGGCAACGACTCGCCGTTGGCGTACCCGGCGAGGGCGGCCGCCCCGGCGCAGCACCGACGCGCCGGGCCATGGGCGCCAAGGAGGTTCGGGTCCTCCTCCTCTTCTTCCTCCCCCCGATCTTCATCGCACTCCTCCGGCACTCCGGCCCTGCTCGGCGTCAAGGCCGAGCCCGCGGCGGAGACGCCGCTCGGCCGGCGCACTCGCAGCGCCGGCATCGTCATCAACGAGGGCGGCTGGCGCGCCTACTCGTCGGCTCCTCCTCCGCGCTTCGTCAAGCCAAAGACGGAGCCGGGGCTCGCGCCGGTGAAGAAGGAGCCGGCCACGCCGGTGACGACGGAGCTCGACGATGACGACGCGGCCCTGGAATGGGCGCGCAGGGACTCCACAGCGATGGAGAAGGAGCGCCTGGAGAAGGCGATGGAGCGCCAGCGCGCCGCCCTGCTTCGCTTCGCGGAGCGTCGACGCGGCCGCAACGAAGGCGGAGTCGTCGTCATCTGCGACAGCGACGACGACGACGACGCGCCGCCACCAGTCCGCCATGGCGACACCGGGCAGGGGTCCAGCAGGGGCGCCCGCGTCAAGGAGGAGAAGGCCGACGACGACGATGGCGGCGACTTCAGCCAGTTTTTTCTTTAGATTAGTTTATGTATATGTGCTATGTAATGAAAATCCGCGAACTTCGCCGAAATGTGCCGAAATTTATCGTGTTTGGCCGAATTTTATCGTGTTTAAGCCGAACTTCACTGAACTTCTTTTATTTTAAAACGTGCCTGGGGCGGCCCTGGGGCCGGCGGCTGGGGACCAACTCGCCCCCAGGCCCAATTTTTGCGCCGGCTCACCCCCAGGCGGCGATTTTAGGCACCCCCTGGGGGGCCAACGGCTGGAGATGCCCTTAGGTGGACAGTGATATCCCCAACCCACCAGGGTTCAAATCCTGGTGCTCGCATTATTCCTAAATTTATTTTAGCATTTCTGGCGATACGCTTTTAGCGGGAGGAGACGTTCCCGTCGACGACGAGGCGCCTACGGTGACTTTGTAAATCTCAAGATGATATGCCGGCTCAGTCTCTCGAAGGTGCTCATAGGGGTAGGATGTGCGTGTGTGCGTTCATAGGGATGAGTGTATGCGCGTGTATATGAGCGCTTGTGTCTGTATTGATGCTAAAAAAGCGGATACGGACCTCAACCCATGTCCGGACGTGTCTATGTGGATAACCAAAGGAGCAAAGGTCTTCCAACCAGTCACCAAAATATTCAAGTCCAGTCCTTCACTGTACGCGACTTTTTTCTATCCTAGCCGTCGCCACCACCAGGCGACTAGGGAGGCGCTCTCTTTCCTCCGATCTCCACCGGCCGAGGCGCTGGCCCCCTTTCCCTTCGGCTGCTCCGACGGCAGAAGGGAGTGGGGACCCCGTTCCTCTACTCTATAGTTAGGTTTTGGATTTGTAGGTCATGGTGCGTCGTTAAAGTGGTGGGAGGGGTGCCCGGACGAATAAATCTGCCTCAACTCTACTCCCACGCTGGCGGTGCCCTTCATGGCGGCGTCTCGGAGTTGATGGCATCGTGTCTCTGTCGATCTCACAGATCGGCAGCGTTGGGGGTTCATGGATGGTGTTGGCGAGGCGGCAGCAGCGACTCCATCAGGCGTGTCTCTCCTTCTGCTTTGTTTCCGTTGCTGTGACGTTGTCTCCGACGTCATGGTGGAGCGGGGAGGTTTTGTCGTTCAGGAGTACGCGTAGGCGGTTGTCTGTGCAAGTGACAACTGGAAGATGGAGTATCTTGTGTTGGGTCTGTGGTCGAAGGCTGGCAGTTCTGGTTTTCTCCTCCGACATAGTCGTCATGCGGGGGTGCCAGTTCTGAAGTTTGATGGCGTGTCTGGGGATGTTGCCCCGGTCTGATTCTTTCAACGGCTATGGTTTTGCTTCTGGAAAACTACTTTGAAGGTCCCTAAAGCTGTTGATCAGCGATGGAGCAGCTTGAGCTTGGCTGAAGAAGTTATCTATCTTTCTACCCTTTGGTGGCCGCTTTGATGGTGTCGAAGGAAAAGGACAGGCGCTGGTATTTTGTATAGGATTTCCTATCTTTTCAGTCATGTATGGTCGGTGCTTACGTGCCTTGTAACATGATCTTTATTCTATATAAATGAGACGTGTATTACCATAAAAAACAGTCACTAAATGCTTATAAAGCAGACATCACATTTTCAATGATTTTTAATTAACTTTTACACATCAGAATAACCTAAAAAACACTGAAAGGGAACCGAAAATTCCTACTCTACTATTCACGTTGGAGGTGAGGTCAAGGAACCCTATGTCGGACGTTCCGGCCTCAGCGTCATTGGCGGCTAGCATGAACGAGGTCGAAGAGCCAAGCGCATTATGCGTCATTGATGCGAAGCTACCACACTCACGGGCGAAGCGTGCGAACGGTCTCCACATACGCCGGGCACCACCTGGTTGATGTTGATGTCCGGGTCCGCCTAAACGATGGGCGTGACGGCAGCGGCGGATGTGCGGTCGACCTCCAATGGCGCCATCGCCGCGAGGTGCTCCTCCCGGAGCTCCAAATTGTACTATTGTTCCGCCTGCAGCAGAGTAAACTCAGACGCCGATGTGACGTCGATGGACATCTCCTCCTCCTCTGATGGTCTAAGATATGTATCTTTTTATGGAACATAATCTGAATAAGGCTTGAAACCTAAAGCTCTTAGTTTGTTTGAGCAAATTTCAAGCCTTAAGATTAATTTTCATAATGGTGAATTGTTCTTGTTTGGAGAAGTTTGTGAGGCGATGGCTGATTATATTGACATGTTTGGTTGTGCGCAAGGTCAATTCCTAATTAAATACATGGCAATTTTGATTCATAATCAATGTCTCAGAAATGCAAAGTGGAAACACGTGAAGGAGCACTTAGAGAAACAGTTGAGCAGTTGAAAAGGCAAGTTGCTTGAAGGGCGTCTAATCTTGGTCAATTATGTCACCACAAATATGGTTTCTATATGCTTAACTACAAAATGTGGTCTTGTAAGGGTTGGATTATTTTCAGGTCTTGACTGTTTTGGCAAGGAGAGTGGAAAAAAATATAGATTGACCAAATGAAGCGCGATGTGTAGGTTAAAAGACCGGGGTGACCTTGGCATTCATGACTGAAAGCACAGGTTTACTCCCAGAGGGAGGGTGAATGAGAGATTTTTAGAAATTCATCAAACTTTGATGATTTTTACGAAAATCAAAGTGAGGAAATAAAAATACGAACGGAACTAAGTCATCATAGAACAGAAAACATGCATACGAGATACATACAAGTGAAGAACATATAGTCATACAAGCATTCAAGCATGATGAACTGAAGAAATGAAAACAGTATGATGAAAGTCTTGAGTTCAAATTCTTTATAAAGTATATCACAAATTTTCAGCAGCGGAATAACTTAAAGTAAGGGGGTGATAAATTTGAAACCAGTTGGGCTCGATGATGACACGATGATTTGGTAGACCAATTTCAGTTATTGTATCAGTTGTACGTCTGGTTGAGGTGGCTGAGTTGAACTCCGAAGACACTTAGTCTTAACCATATTCCTCTTGAACTAAGGTCACAGCAGACCTCGTCCAATCACTCGTGGTAAGTCTTCAAGGTAGAATTTCAAAACCTTCACAGACTTAGTCACCGACACGTCACAATTACTCTTGGGTGCTCAAAACATGACGTCTAACCGTCAGAAGAACGATAGTCTTCAAAAGTAACATGCGTTGGACCACACAGATCAATCTCTTCAGTAATGATCAATCACTTTGGCTCCGGTTGGTTTTTCCTCACTTGGATTTCTCTCGAAGTCGTCTGAGGAAGGGTTGCTCGTAAATGACAAGTGTTAACTTTTCTCTAGAGAAGCAAATCAACAAGTGGTTGTGGGGGCGGCTATTTCTAGCTAGGAGGCAACCCGATATGAATTGGCATAAATGTCCCTTTGTACATGACCGTTGTCAGGATAAGAATCTACTCGACAACTGGCACGCGGCGCAGCAACGGTCGGAAAAATTAAACTCTCAATTTCGTCAGGGCACTTAATTTCCACACGGTAGGCAGATCGTATTGGCGAAATCCTAACTCCTCAGTCTGATCAAATTCGTCAGTGACCGGAAGAACTACGTCTCTGTTGCTAGCAAATTCGTCACTCTTCCGGAGATTTCCAAATGCTTCACTCGAAGCAGCAAGAGTGTGTATAGATTTGAGTATCACTTTGAAAAATATGATATACCTAGACCCCCTTTAATAGTACGATTTTTTCTATGAAAAGAAACTACGAAAACAAAGTCTTCAAGCTTCCAAGTCTTCACATCAATTTCTTCACAGGGCCGCACCAATTTCTTCACTTGAAGAAATACATTTTTAGGGCTCGTCTTCGTCGGTTAAACCAAATCTCCAGGGACTATAATATCTGTGTAAACTCACAAACGCATTAGTCTCTTAACAGATTTGCCTTCAATACTCGAAAACACTAAGGAGACACTTGATGCACTTACAATGACTTGCAAGTCGAATGATGTCTCACTTAGTAAATGGTTGTTTAAAGTACTTAATGATGGTCGTGTTTGAAAAAACCTGCTATGTGATCAATATTTAGGCCAAAAAATTGTGTCTGGGGCCTATTGAAAGCATGTGACTCACATTTTTTGGTTGGTCTAATGACGGCAAAAAGACATCATTTGGATCATTTGTGATAAAAGATGGGTCGGTGATTCGTTTATGGGAGGACATCTGGCCAGGTAATGCTAGCCTTTGAACACATTATTCAGATTTGTATTGCATTATTCGCGATAAGAATGATACTCTTGCGCAAGTGCTATGTTCATCCCCGCCAGATATTTCTTTCAGGCAAAAATTTATTGACCCCATCTTATCATGGCAAAATCTTTTATCACAATTGGGGTTGATTAATCTGACACAAGGAAGAGATGTGTTTCACTGAAACCTCACTACATATGGGTCCTTTACAGTCGACTTCTATGTACCATGCACTCCAGCATTCAGAGGCCCTAATGGATAATAATAAGAAGATTTAAAAGTCAAAATTTCACTAAAAATAAATCTTCATCCGGTATCTATGGAGGGGAGTCGTGCTAAACAAAGGAAACATCGTCCATCGCAATTGGCAAGAACTAAGAAGTTTAGCTTTTGCACTTATTCAATCAAACATCTCTTTTCCCGTGCAAATTTGCGCGTTCTATGTAGTCAGTTATTCAAATAGCATCCAATATGTATCCGTTCATAAGCTTTGCCAATATTTTTTATCATCGGTTGGAAGGTATATTCCAAATAGGTTCAGAACGGTAATAACGGTGGGAGCGTATGTCTTATTATGGTCGCTTTGTCTATAAATGATTTGTTGTTTAATTGCAAAAACTCTTCTCATTTGCAGGTTATTTTCTGCTATACGCACTCGCTTTATATGTAGTCTAAGCTACATCGAACGTAATACCAACATGTTGTTCAAGGTGGTGTGAATGCAGTTGGGGCAGGTGGCCAGAGGGTTTTATCCTACATGTGTGACGACATAATCTCCGGATTGGCCCACCACCTCCTTCGACATAGGCATAGTGTCGGGCATGCATGACTATATTGTTGCCAATATGTCGATTTTTTATTATTTTTTGTCAGACCATCGGTGTTTGGTTATGTGCATCTTAATTATACATAAGGTCGAATGTTGCTCATCATGATTTGTGTGCATTTGTTGCTAGAATTTTAAGTGAATAAAAACGCTCTTTATTAACTAAAGTGAGTTGAAAAAAGTGGTTCACGTCTGAACCCTCAAACTTAACTCCTAAAAATAGTAACACAAATTATTATTTTTGTAGACCATACTACTCAATTACTTCAATTAAACGACATATTGGGCACACACACTTCACCACTTTCTCACTAGGAGTACCGATCAAAAGAAAACGATAAGGAAATTATACTCTTCATTAGAAACATAACTTACTTGACTGCATCTATAAGTCCAATCAATACATTCTCCATCTCCTTATGTTCATTGCCAACATTTTTGCTCTTCCTGTTAACTTCTCTAGATAGTATGCTCGTTTCTTTTCTGCATCATCAAACTTGTACATTCCGTCCTTTGTAATCTTATCTCTAGCAAATAGTGCACCAACATTCAATAGACCTCTCTTGATCAATAGATCAATGTGCTCTTCTTCCCAAAACCAAAAGTTGCAACATTTTCTACATACAATAAGCGAACAATGAGCAAAACTTGCTTTAAACCGAAAAATAATCACACAAAAATGCACTCACTTGGTCCAGTTCACACTGGATGAAAAACCGTACAGGATGTTCTAACATCTTCGAGACCTGACGCAACACCAGCCGCAACAGTCATCACACTTGATGATCGATAGGGGTACGCCGACGAGTTGTTGGACAAGGGTCAAGCCCGACCGACCAGCGGACAAGCATGCGACGGTGATCGGACGACGAGCGAGATGTGAGTAGCGAAAGGAGGAAGGCATGCCGCGATGTGGCGGGGAACGCTCAGGGTGGCTGCGATGTTCGGTTTCCCATGACTCCTAGCAAAATGCAACGGTGCTGGGGCCTAGGTGCATTGATTTCAGTATCGGGGGCCGAATCAATGTCGGAGCAAATGAGCGGCGGGTGGTAGAAGGTGTCTGTGATGGTGTGTATTGGCCAAAGGAGACAAGGACGGTCGCGCTGGAGTGGATGCGGTCGAGCGGGGGAGAGCGGCAGCCGCGGGGATGGGAAAATTATCCTGAGAAGTGCCGCTAATCGAGTAAATACAAGCGATGGCTGACGCGAGGAGTACAATTTCTGAGGAGTTAAAGAGGACAAGGGATAGGATATGTTGAGAAAGCGGCAGGTTTTTTTAATTCCGAATGACCTTATTTTGATAATCAACTAACCGAATATTTCTAACACAGGTGATTCACTGTCTCCCCGTCATGTCTAGAAATACGGCGAAGAGCTCGGCATTTCTCTTTCAAATTCAAAATGATGAATTGAGGTAGAGTAGACCGATGATCCGGTAATCATTTGTCGGCCTTATGAGGAATGGCCCAGCGTAATAGGGACACGTTCGAGCCCTACCAAGACCATTTGACCTGCTTAATTAATGACTCCGGTATGTGATAGCCTACAACCTCTCTTCTAAATGCAAAAGAAGATTCAATCAACGTACCAGGCTAGCCTTCTTGAACTCCTCATAACGAAAATTTTAGGGAGGGATTGGCTAGAGATGCTTTTACGCTTCTCACTTAAATTTCAGTGGCTCACTAAATTTAGCATAATGGGTATTTTGTTAACAAAAGAGAGTGGGATAATACTTCAGCTAGCAGCATGCATTGTTCCATCACGTATATCCTTAGAAATGTAAGTATTCTTCAATCTCTCGATTCCCTCCTACTTTAACTGCTAGCAGCAGTTAGGACGGTTGAGCCGATGGAGTGAAGAACTAAGCGAGGAGCCAGAAGTCCCTGTGGCGCCTGCTGGAGACGAGGTACCCGCCGGAGTTCCGGCGGCGCACGCCCAGCGCCTCGCACGGCGCGTGCTCGATGCAGTACTCCACCAGGCCCCTCTGCCACCGCCGGCCGCACCGACGCTCCGCCGCCGGCCACAGGCCCAGGATCCACCGCGCCGTGGCCGCCCGCCGGCGCTGGCCGAGCACGAGCAGCGACGCGCCGTGCCGCCTCGCGGCGTCCACCACCGCCGGCGCGCGCTCATCCGCCTCCGTCACGCACACCTCCACCTTCACCTGCACAAGCGTTGATGATTCTTTTGTCATCATAGGCCAATCAATCAATCATGGGCGCAAGGCGCAATGTTGATCCACTACCACCATTTACTATTGCGGAATTGCTTTATCGTCTTGGAAAGGCATGGAAGGTGCCAAAAGCAAATAAATTCATTCCTACAGCCTACTGGCAGCTTAGCTCAATTATTGAGCACCTTTACGCGTTCGGCCGAAATTTGGCGCGAAATGCGCTAAATGGGTCGCTGCCTTTTAGAACTAGCTTCCAGTTTGATATTCTCTCGCTTTATACTAGCAGTGAAATAAAGTATGTATATACCTCTGGCCTGGTCGACTCACACAAGCTCCTCATGGCATTAAGGTTTTCATAGCATCTCGTCCTTGACATCTTCACGCAGGATGAATCATCCGCTGTAGCAATCATATCAGAATTATTTTACGTCAATTTCAACAAACTCCCACAACAGAAAATACAGTGCTAGTGTGTAGTAATAAATTTTCGCTCATGTACATCACTGGCTACCGCGGTACGGTGACTCACCATCTGCCGGGGCCGGCTTGACGACGGCGAGGAGGACGACGGCGTCATTGCTCCGGACGGTCTGCGACAGCGCCCACTCGAGCGCGCCCACCGCCTCCGCCCGCCCGTCGGCGACAACCATCACCCGCCGCCCGCCGCCGTCCTTCTTGCCGCCCACGACGTCAACCATGGACGCGCCATTGCCGCCGCCGTAGCAGCGTCCGTTTCCTGCCCCAGCGTCACTCCTCACCTTGCTGGTCACCGAAGGCGGCAGCTTGGAGGAGGAGGACGACGAGGAGGGGGAGCAGTAGCTCACGCGCTGCACTCGCTTCCTGACCCGCGTCGCCGCCCGGCCGCGGCACAACGCCGGCAGCCTCCGCCCCATTAGTAAATCCGCTGCTCAGCTAACTCCGGCCAAAGAATGTGGCCTGCGGGGCAAGGAAAAGCTGTGGAGTATTATACATGGAGGGCTAAGATTAGTGCGCATACGGGGATGCTTATATATACGCATCTTGCGTATCGCCAATCGCTGCGAAACTGGCGGCGAACTTGCGAGACGTGCAGCGCATCACATCAAGGGGCGGGACGTGCACTTGTTTGGTTTGGCCGACTTCGCCTGCAGCCTGCGGTGGAGATGATAATATCTTGGGTGTCTTATGATTCACGTGGTACGTATTGCTGTAATACGATTGGTAGAAACTACTGGTCATCAACCTATGGGAGACAGCTGCATGGACTTTCTCTTCCAGAAGACACATTTGTATTTAAACATTTTACCTTTTGGGCAGTAGCTTTAAGAAGTTGCAAACGTATGTTGTATACAAAATGTTCATGGTAAGTCAGAAAAAGTTCAGTTTGTTACTTGATCAGACACCTAACATTTTTCCTCGTCTTAGAGCAACTCTAACAGACCCCGCATCTCACTGGCCCGTAAAACGCGTTTGCAGTTCGCGCAAAACCGCTTTTGCGGGCCGGCGCGGACGGCAACAGATGTAGATCCCTTAAATAGACCTGCATAAAAGTTTATTCGCGGAATATGTTTTTTTACGCGTTAGCTTCTGCGGGTTCTGCTCGGGCACCACCGTGACGACCCGCAAACAGAAAAACTGCAAATCTCGCATTTGACATAGGGTTTCACAAACAAGTTCAAATTCAAACGACATAACACAGTTTTATGCGCAAATAAAAGCCAAGTTCATTACGGCAAACGCAAAAGAGGACCCTGCAAAAGTTTGCGCCCATGTCCGACATCATCTTGGTCGATCTTTACTCCGCGCCATCGAGTCCATCTTGAAGTTCATCGCCACCACCGAATCCATCTCCTGTGCTTGTTCCAACTCCCGCACCAAAATCATCAACATTGTCACCATATGGAGCGGAGAAAACATCTCCGAAACTGTAGCACGCATCGGTCGACGCAACCATTCTCCTCTTCAAGATTTCTCTCCTTGCCATATCATGCCATGTTTGGTGAGATCATCCATGTCATTGCGGTTCATTGACATGATCTTGTTCTCTTCGGCGAACAGCTTGGACATGGCTTTGTTTTCTGCAGCGCATGCTCTTCTCTCCTCAATGGCAGCTTTGCGCAGGCCCTCTTCTTTGAGCAATTGCCACTTTTCTTGCTTCTCCTTTGCCTTCTTCTCGGTCAACACTTTCTTGATCTTCAACAACATCGACTCGTTTGATTGCACCATGGCATCAATCTTCTCCCTCAAGCTCGATGCTTCTTGCTCTCTCTTCATCTTCTCCTTGGTTTTCTTGTCGCCAATGGGCTTGTGCAAATTTCTTGGGCCATCTTCATCCATGTTTGTAAGTGAGCCTCTCTTTGGTGGGGATTCTTTGTCGATCAACTTCTACTTCTCGCACTTTTGGAGCAACTCCCAACAATGCTCTAGTTTGAAGAATTTGCCTTCCGAAGCTTCCATGTCCTTGTATCTATGTTGAGCAATCTTATCCTACAAAATGTGAACAAAGTGATGCAATCATTTCCCATGATGCAAATATGATGATGCACAACTTGAACAAAGGCAAAACAAACTTACATAGTCGGACTCAACGGTGCCACTTGGAGGTGCATTGCGTACTTGCTCCATGCAAGCTGCCCAACGCTGCACATTGGTTTGATATTCTCCCAACGCCCTTGAAGCGACCGAAATGTGCGTAGAGTCCTATTGGGATGCTTTGCCATAATGCGGAAGTATTGACCTTCGATCCTTTGCCAATATCTCTTGGCGGTTTGAGAAGTTTCCGTGCATGCATCAAGAGACACCACACTCCATACTTTGATCAAAGCTTGATCTTCCAAGATCATGTAGTTCTTCGATCTTATGCTTTTTCCAGTTTTTGTTTGTGATTGCTCATCCGCTTCCGCTTCGATCTCTGCTACCTCTTGAGCACTTGCGTTGGTTTTCCCTTGAAGAGGAAAGGGTGGTGCAACAAAGTAGCGTAAGTATTTCCCTCAGTTTTTGAGAATCAAGGTATCAATCCAGTAGAAGGCTACGCGTGAGTCCCTCGCACCTACACACAACAAATAAACCCTCGCAACCAACGCGATAAGGGGTTGACAATCCCTACACGATCACTTACAAGAGTGAGATCTGATAGATATGATAAGATAATATTTTTGGTATTTTTATGATAAAGATGCAAAGTAAAATAAAAACAAAGTATTGGAAGATTAATATGATGAAGATAGACCCGGAGACCATAGGTTTCACTAGTGGCTTCTCTCAAGAGCATAAGTATTTTACAGTGGGTGAACAAATTACTGTTGAGCAATTGACAGAATTGAACATAGTTATGAGAATATCTAGGTATGATCATGTATATAGGCATCACATCCGAGACAAGTAGACCGACTCCTGCCTGCATCTACTACTATTACTCCACACATCGACCGCTATCCAGCATGCATCTAGAGTATTAAGTTCATAAGAACAGAGTAACACCTTAAGCAAGATGACATGATGTAGATGGATAAACTCATGCAATATGATGAAAACCCCATCTTGATATCCTCGATGGCAACAATACAATATGTGCCTTGCTGCCCCTACTGTCACTGGGAAAGGACACCGCAAGATTGAACCCAAAGCTAAGCACTTCTCCCATTGCAAGAAAGATCAATCTAGTAGGCCAAACCAAACTGATAATTCGAAAAGACTTGCAAAGATAACCAATCATACATAAAAGAATTCAGAGAAGATTCAAATATTGTTCATAGATAAACTTGATCATAAACCCATAATTCATCGGTCTCAACAAACACACCGCAAAAAGAAGATTACATCGAATAGATCTCCACAAGAGAGGGGGAGAACTTTGTATTGAGATCCAAAAAGAGAGAAGAAGCCATCTAGCTAATAACTATGGACCGGAAGGTCTGAGGTAAACTACTCACACTTTATCAGAGAGGCTATGGTGTTGATGTAGAAGCCCTCCGTGATCGATGCCCCCTCTGGCGGAGCTCCGGAACAGGCCCCAAGATGGGATCTTGTGGATACAGAAAGTTACGATGGTGGAATTAGGATTTTGGCTCCGTATCTGATCGTTTGGGGGTACGTAGGTATATATAGGAGGGAGAAGTACGTCGTTGGAGCAACAGGGGGGCACAAGGGTGGAGGGCGCGCCTGGGGGGTAGGCGCGCCCCCTACCTCGTGGCCTCCTGTTGGTTGCTTGACGTAGGGTCCAACTCTCCTGGATCTTGTTCGTTCCAAAAATCACGTTCCCGAAGGTTTCATTCCGTTTGGACTCGGTTTGATATTCCTTTTCTTCGAAACACTAAAATAGGCAAAAAAACAGCAATTCTAGGCTAGGCCTCCGGTTAATAGGTTAGTCCCAAAAATAATATAAAAGTGGATAATAAAGCCCAATAATGTCCAAAACAGAAGATAATATAGCATGGAGCAATCAAAAATTATAGATACGTTGGAGACGTATCAAGCATCCCCAAACTTAATTCCGGCTTGTTCTCGAGTGGGTAAATGATAAAAACAGAATTTTTGATGTGGAATGCTACTTGACATAATTTCAATGTAATTCTTCTTAATTGTGGTGTGAATATTTAGATCTGAAAGATTCAAGACAAAAGTTCAATATTGACATAGAAAATAATAATACTTCAAGCATACTAATTAAGCAATTATGTCTTCTCAAAATAACATGGCCAAAGAAAGTTATACCTATAAAATCATATAGTCTGGCTATGCTCTATCTTCACCACACAAAGTATTTAAATCATGCACAACCCCGATGACAAGCCAAGCAATTGTTGCATACTTTTGACATTCTCAAACTTTTTCAATCTTCACGGAATACATGAGCGTGAGCCATGGACATAGCACTTTAGGTGGAATAGAATGGTGGTTGTGGAGGAGACGAAAGGGAGAAGATAGTCTCACATCAACTAGGCGTATCAACGGGCTATGGAGATGCCCATCAATAGATATCAATGTGAGTGAGTAGGGATTGCCATGCAACGGATGCACTAGAGCTATAAGTATATGAAAGCTCAAAAAGAAACTAAGTGGGTGTGCATCCAACTCGCTTGCTCACGAAGAACTAGAGCATTTTGAGGAAGCCCATCATTGGAATATGCAAGCCAAGTTCTATAACGAAAAATTTCCACTAGTATATGAAAGTGATAACATAGGAGACTCACTAATATGAGGATCACGGTGCTACTTTGAAGCACAAGTGTGGTAAAAGGATAGTAGTATTGTCCCTTCTCTTTTTTTCTTTTTTTTATTTGGGTCTTTTCTCTTTTTTATGGCCTCTTTTTTTATTTTTATTTTTTTTATTTTTCGTCCGGAGTCTCATCCCGACTTGTGGGGGAATCATAGTCTCCATCATCCTTTCCTCACTGGGACAATGCTCTAATAATGATGATCATCACACTTTTATTTTCTTACAACTCAAGAATTACAACTCGATACTTAGAACAAGATATGACTCTATATGAATGCCTCCGGTGGTGTACCAGGATATGCAATGACTCAAGAGTGACATGTATGAAAGAATTATGAATGGTGGCTTTGCCACAAATGCAATGTCAACTACATGATCATGCAAAGCAATATGACAATGATGGAGCGTGTCATAGTAAACGGAACGGTGGAAAGTTGCATGGCAATACATCTCGGAATGGCTATGAAAATGCCATGATAGATAGGTATGGTGGCTATTTTGAGGAAGGTATATGGTGGGTGTATGATACCGGCAAAAGGTGCGCGGTATTAGAGAGGCTAGCAATGGTGGAAGGGTGAGAGTGCGTATAATCCATGGACTCGACATTAGTCATAAAGAACTCATATACTTATTGCAAAAATCTACAAGTTATCAAAGTAAAGTATTATGTGCATGCTCCTAGGGGGATAGATTGGTAGGAAAAGACCATCGCTCGTCCCTGACCGCCACTCATAAGGAAGACGATCAATAAATAAATCATGCTCCGACTTCATCACATAACGGTTCACCATACGTGTATGCTACGAGAATCACAAACTTTAACACAAGTATTTCTCAAATTCACAACTACTCAACTAGCATGACTCTAATATCACCATCTTCATATCGCAAAACAATTATCAAGTATCAAACTTCTCATAGTATTCAACACACTCATAAGAGAATTTTATTATTAATCTTGTATACCTAGCATATTAGGATTATTTAAGCAAATTACCATGCTATTTAAGACTCTCAAAATAATCTAAGTGAAACATGAGAGATCAATAGTTTCTATAAAACAAATCCACCACCGTGCTCTAAAAGATATAAGTGAAGTACTAGAGAAAAACTATATAACTCAAAAGATATAAGTGAAGCACATAGAGTATTCTAATAATTTCCGAATCATGTGTGTCTCTCTCAAAAGATGTGTACAGCAAAGATGATTGTGGTAAACTAAAAATCAAAGACTCAAATCATACAAGACGCTCCAAGCAAAACACATATCATGTGGTGAATAAAAATATAGCTTCAAGTAAAGTTACCGATAGAAGTAGACGAAAGAGGGGATGCCTTCCGGGGCATCCCCAAGCTTAGGCTTTTAGGTGTCCTTAGATTATCTTCAGGGTGCCATGGGCATCCCCAAGCTTAGGCTCTTGCCACTCCTTGTTTCATAATCCATCAAATCTTTACCCAAAACTTGAAAACTTCACAAGATAAAACTTAAAGTAGAAAATCTCGTGAGCTCCATTAGCGAAAGAAAACAAAGGACCACTTCAAGGTACTGTAATGAACTCATTCTCTATTTATATTGATGTTAAACCTACTGTATTCCAACTTCTCTATGGTTTATAAACTATTTTACTAGCCATAGACTCATCAAAATAAGTAAACAACACACGAAAAACATAATCTGTCAAAAACAGAACAGTCTGTAGTAATCTGTAGCTAGCGCAAGATCTGGAACCCCAAAAATTCTAAAATAAATTGCTGCACATGAGGAATTTATCTATTAATCATCTGAAAAAATAATTATCTATTAATCATCTGAAAAAATAATTAAGTAAATAGAACTTTCCAA
The DNA here is from genome assembly GCF_056163025.1 of Triticum urartu. NCBI lineage: Eukaryota > Viridiplantae > Streptophyta > Magnoliopsida > Poales > Poaceae > Triticum > Triticum urartu. The sequence continues at coordinate 413,284,105 of NC_141877.1, read as the reverse complement.
ATAAAAATGGCAGCAGTTCTCGTGAGCGCTAAAGTTTTTGTTTTTTTACAGCAAGATTAACAAGACTTTCCCCAAGTCTTACCAACGGTTCTACTTGGCACAAACATAAATTAAACACAAAAAACACAACCAAAACAGAGGTTAGATAAATTATTTATTACTAAATAGGAGAAAAAAAATCAAGGAATAAAAATAAAATAAGGTTGCCTGCCAACAAGCGCTATCGTTTAACGCCCATAGCTAGGCATAAAAGTAAGGATAGATCTAGGTATTGCCATCTTTGGTAGGCAATCCATAGGTGGCTCTTATAATAGATTCATAAGATAATTTAATTTTCTTTCTAGGAAAGTGTTCCATGCCTTTCCTTAACGGAAATTGGAATCTAATATTTTCTTCCTTCATATCAATAATTGCACCAATCGTTCTAAGGAAAGGTCTATCAAGAATAATAGGACATGAATGATTGCAATCTATATCAAGAACGATAAAATCTACGGGCACATAATTCCTATTTGCAACAATAAGAACATCATTAATTCTTCCCATAGGTTTCTTAATAGTGGAATCCGCAAGGTGCAAGTTTAAAGAGAAATCATCAAAATCACGGAAACCTAACAAAACACACAAAGTCTTTGGAATCGTGGAAACACTAGCACCCAAATCACACAAAGCATAACATTCATGATTTTTAATTTTAATTTTAATAGTTGGTTCCCACCCATCATAAAGTTTTCTAGGGATAGAAACTTCCAACTCAAGTTTTTCTTCATAAGATTGCATCAAAGTATCAACGATATGTTTGGTAAAAGCTTTATTTTGACTATAAGCATGAGGAGAATTTAGCACGGATTGCAACAAGGAAATACAATCTATCAAAGAGCAATTATCATAATTAAATTCTTTGAAATCCAAAATAGTAGGTTCATCAACATCTAGAGTTTTGATCTCTTCAATCCCACTTTTATCAAATTTAGCATCAAGATCTAAAAACTCCGAATTTTTGGAACGCCTTCTAGGTAAAGATGGATCATATTCAGTCCCATCATTATCAAGATTCATATTACAAAACAAAAATTTAATAGGGGAAACATCAATAACTTTTAGATCTTCATCTTTATTATCATGGAAACTAGAAGAACACGCTCTTATAAAGGAGTCTTTCTTAGCACGCATCCTAGCGGTTCTTTCTTTGCACTCATCAATGGAAATTCTCATGGATGTGAGAGACTCATTAATATCATGCTTAGGAGAAATAGATCTAAGTTTCAAAAAATCAACATCAAGAGAAATTCTATCAACGTTCCTAGCCAACTCATCAATCTTAAGCAATTTTTCTTCAATCAAAGCATTGAAATTCTTTTGTGAAGTAATAAATTCTTTAATATCAGATTCAAAATCAGAGGGCATCTTATTAAAATTTTCATAAGAATTGTTGTAGGAATTACCATAATTATTGGAGGAATTACTAGGATAAGGCCTAGGATTAAAGTTTCCTCTATACGTGTTGTTACCAAAATTGTTCCTACCAAAAAAATTCACATCCATAGATTCATTATTATTCTCAATCAAAATAGACAAAGACATATCATTAGGATCAGAATAAACACTTTTATTAGCAAATAATTTCATAAGTTCATCCATCTTTCCACTCAAAACATTAATTTCTTCTATCGCATGCACTTTTTTATTAGTAGATCTTTCAGTGTGCCATTGAGAATAATTAACCATAATATTATCTAGGAGTTTAGTAGCTTCTCCTAAAGTGATTTCCATAAAAATTCCTCCTGCGGCTGAATCTAAAAGATTTCTAGAAGCAAAATTTAATCCAGCATAAAAATTTTGTATAATCATCCACAAATTCAAACCATGTGTTGGGCAATTACATATCATTAATTTCATCCTCTTCCAAGCTTGTGCAACATGTTCATGATCAAGTTGCTTAAAATTCATAATATCGTTTCTAAAAGAGATGATCTTAGTGGGAGGAAAATACTTAGAGATAAAAGCATCTTTGCACTTATTCCACAAATCAATACTATTTTTAGGTAAAGACGAAAACCAAGCTTTAGCACGATCTCTAAGCGAAAAAGGAAATAGCTTTAATTTAACAATATCATTGTCCACATCTTTCTTATTTTGCATATCACACAAATCAACGAAGCTATTTAGATGGGTAGCGGCATCTTCACTAGAAAGGTCGAAAAACGGATCTTTCATGACAAGATTCAGCAAGGCAGCATTAATTTCACAAGATTCAACATCGGTAAGAGGAGCAATCGGAGTGCTAATAAAATCATTATTGTTGGTATTGGTAAAGTCACATAATTTAGTGTTATCTTGAGCCATCATGACAAGCAAGCAATCCAACACACAAGCAAACGAGGAACGAACGAAAAAGAGGCAAATAGAGAAAGAGAAGGAGGATAGAGAGAGAGAGGGCGAATAAAATGGCAAGGGTGAAGTGGGGGAGAGGAAAAGGAGAGCAAATGGCAAATAATGTAATTCGGGAGATAAGGGTTTGTGATGGGTACTTGGTATGTTGGCTTTTGCGTAGACCTCACCGGCAACGGCGCCAAAAATCCTTCTCGCTACCTCTTGAGCACTTGCGTTGGTTTTCCCTTGAAGAGGAAAGGGTGGTGCAGCAAAGTAGCGTAAGTATTTCCCTCAGTTTTTGAGAACCAAGGTATCAATCCAGTAGGAGGCTACGCGCGAGTCCCTCGCACCTACACAAAACAAATAAATCCTCGCAACCAACGCGATAAGGGGTTGTCAATCCCTACACGGTCACTTACGAGAGTGAGATCTGATAGATATGATAAGATAATATTTTTGGTATTTTTATGATAAAGATGCAAAGTAAAATAAAATCAAAGTGTTGGAAGATTAATATGATGAAGATAGACCCGGGGGGCATAGGTTTCACTAGTGGCTTCTCTCAAGAGCATAAGTATTTTACGGTGGGTGAACAAATTACTCTTGAGCAATTGACAGAATTGAGCATAGTTATGAGAATATCTAGCTAGGTATGATCATGTATATAGGCATCACGTCCGAGACAAGTAGACCGACTCCTACCTGCATCTACTACTATTACTCCACACATCGACCGCTATCCAACATGCATCTAGAGTATTAAGTTCATAAGAACAGAGTAACGCCTTAAGCAAGATGACATGATGTAGAAGGATAAACTCATGCAATATGATGAAAACCCCATCTTGTTATCCTCGATGGCAACAATATAATACGTGCCTTGCTGCCCCTATTGTCACTGGGAAAGAACACCGCAAGATTGAACCCAAAGCTAAGCACTTCTCCCATTGCAAGAAAGATCAATCTAGTAGGCCAAACCAAACTGATAATTCGAAGAGACTTGCAAAGATAACTAATCATACATAAAAGAATTCAGAGAAAATTCAAATATTGTTCATAGATAAACTTGATCATAAACCCATAATTCATCGGTCTCAACAAACACACCGCAAAAAGAAGATTACATCGAATAGATCTCCACAAGAGAGGGGGAGAACTTTGTATTGAGATCCAAAAAGAGAGAAGAAGCCATCTAGCTAATAACTATGGACCCGAAGGTCTGAGGTGAACTACTCACACTTCATCGGAGAGGCTATGGTGTTGATGTAGAAGCCCTCCATGATCGATGCCCCCTCCGGCGGAGCTCCGGAACAGGCCCCAAGATGGGATCTCGTGGATACAGAAAGTTACGGCGGTGGAATTAGGGTTTTGGCTCCGTATCTGATCGTTTGGGGGTACGTAGGTATATATAGGAGGAATTAGTACGTCGTTGGAGCAAAGGGGGCCCACGAGGGTGGAGGGCGCGTCCCCTACCTCGTGGCCTCCCTGTTGGTTGCTTGACGTAGGGTCCAAGTCTCTTGGATCTTGTTCGTTCCAAAAATCACGTTCCCGAAGGTTTCATTCCATTTGGACTCCGTTTGATATTCCTTTTCTTTGAAACCCTAAAATAGGCAAAAAAAACAACAATTCTGGGCTGGGCCTCCAGTTAATAGGTTAGTCCCAAAAATAATATAAAAGTGAATAATAAAGCCCAATAATGTCCAAAACAGAAGATAATATAGCATGGAGCAATCAAAAAATATAGATACGTTGGAGACGTATCAATCTCCTTCAATTCATCCTCAGAACCATGATCATCCATGCCGCCCTCCGTTTCATTGTAGTCGAATGCGGCGAACGAGGCTTGATCAATGTCAACCGCGTTCGTGTCCAACAAGTTCACGAACTCGGTTGTTGCATTGTTTGAACCACCGCTATAGCGAACAATAACAAGTCACGAGCTATCGAGGATAATGGCGAAAAATGAAAGGAAATGGCCATGACCGAAGACGCATACCTTCCGGCCATTTCGTCAAACACCTCACTTGCGGGGGAGCGGCACCGTTGAACGGCATCGCCGGAGCACGTCCTTGCGGGGGGGGATGGAGTGAGACGATGAAGAAGGTGGCTTCTTTGTAGCCGGAATCTTCCTCCGCTTTACGCACGCGACCTTGCCGACCTTCTCCACCGCCGGCCAGGATCGCGCTGCCGCGTTGGCGCCCGGAGCGCGGACCATCGCGGTGGGGGCAGCCGGATTCTGGCCCTGCACGACCATGTTGCCCTGCCGCTTGCGGGCAGGCGCGGCGTTTTCTTGGGCGACGGCGGCAGGGCCAACATGGCCGGCAACGAGATCCGCCCCTGGGGAAGGAGCATGCGCGACCTCGACGGGGGACAGCATGGGGTCGTCCATGGCGGCGAGGGACGGTCGGGGAGGAAGCACCGGAGCGTGCGGAGGCGGGGCAATGGTGATGGAGGGTGGGGGTAGCGGGAAAGGGCGCGCGAAAATGTCCCTCCCACCAAATCTCGTTGCGGATAGGGGTTCAGCTCGGGTCGGGCTTCCAACCCATGAAGATAGAGGTTGAGGGAGAAGATTTGCCGCGCCCCGCAAAAATTTTTACGGGCTGGGGCGGGATGCGGGATCTGATCGGGCATGTTTTCCCACCCGACCCGTAATTTGGCGGTTATTTTGCGGGCCGGGACGGGATGCGGGTGTGCTAAAGTTGCTCTTAGTCAATTATGTGGAGAAGGCAGCAAGGCTGAGAAGGGCAGCGTCGCGACCAGCCGTGGCATCCTTCGCAATGCCAAGCCAGGACCTCGCCGAATACTAAGACTGACACGGCTGGTCGTGGTGTCACCGACCCAGGTGAGGCCTAGGGTTTGTAGGCACAAGCGAGAGGCCTTTTCGTTTTGAGTGTCGCTCGGATTAGACACTGCATGGGGACACCATGGACAACCTCAGCGTCACTAGTGAGGGGGATGACGCGGCTCTGCTGGAGGACGAAGAAGGCTACGAGTTGTTGGGTGCATATCGTAAGGTGGTTGGGTGCATATCGTAAGGTGCACAAGAGTAACAAGGGAAAAAACGAATATTCAAATCTGAACCCAGGCTCATCTGCTCCCGGTGAAGAGCAAATTCAAAAACAAATACTCCATGCCAAATTTCATCGTGTTTGAACAAATTTCATCGTGTTTGAACATCTGAGTAGCTCTCGGCAGAAAAAACCTGATCTAGTTGTGCAGTTTGTCGTATGGTAGCCCTCCGCCAACCACCATCTACGCGTATGGCACGCACGATTCCTGGATATCAATGATGGATAGGCGACTTAAAAACTGATATGTACTCTGTGTGAGCGTACACTTATCCACGAATCAACGATTCAGCTGAGCGTAGGTCAACACGGACTATGCTATTCTAGCACACGTACTCTTATCAATTAATTGCCACTCACAAAGTCGCTATGGTGCCGATGAGACATGAGAGCCAACCTCCATGGATCAGCTCATGCCGGGGATTGTTCAATTCCGTGAAGCCACGGTTGGTGCACCTGCCTTCCCGGCAGTGTCATTTCACTTGTGCCCCTGGGAACCATTGTTCTCCTTAACATTAGCTACATTTAAAAGGAACATTAGCTACCTCCCTGCGAGTCCGGAATGCTGGTAACTGAACATGACCCGATATTTCTGTTCTCTTCAAGTGACCCGAATGATGGAGATGAAAATGACAACATCTTAAACAGGCGAAGCAACATGAATGTCGTCTGCACATGCCCAGAAATGCACCCTATTTGCCTGCAAAAGGAGAGCAAACGGTCACTTTGTGGCCTTATCCAAATAATTACAAGATGTAAATCATATGATATCGAATGCAAGGCATCACTACAAAACCACAAAACTATATTAGAAACAATAATAATAACAATGTAGCAGCATGAGTAACACATTTTGTGAAGCATGAAGCATGAAGCTTTAACACTCAATCTGAACTCTAGCCAACCAGATGTTGGATCACTACCAAGTTTTCTTTATTTTTTGTATGCAATACACCCACATGACTTCAGAACAATGCTTTCACTGCCTATCTGTGTGTCTTGTATTCGAAATGCATGTCAAGGCACAAAAACATCACCCCAGCATAAAAGAGAGGCACAGAGACATCTAGTCCACTGTGTTCTCGTGTCATTAACAATTCCAGTTCTCTTGTAAAGAAAAAAAAAGGGAGCATGATCTGCAAAGAAAACCTTGGACAGAATATCCAGAAATCACTACAATTAACATGTAGTTTCCCTTGTTCATATCCCTTCAACTTTCAACCACAATCCTCACACTACTATCCTCATTACCCTGATCTTGTAATCTCTCCCTCCCTCCTAAGTATCAATACCATCCTCTCAGGTATAGAAAAGGGTAGTACTCCCTCCGATACAAAATAAGTGTCGTTGTTTTAGGAAAAAATTGAACTAAAACCACAACACTTATTTTGGATCGGAGGGAGTAGCATCTAATGTAAAGTGCCACAAGGGCTAACTGAAATATGAATTTAGGCCCTGATTGGATTGGCCTTTCACAGCGCCATACCCCTGTAAAATATACATACCTGATACCTCCATCGGTCGTTTCTCTTTCCAGTTGAAAATCAAGTGTGGCCGGTATTATACACCTGTAAAATAAATACAGGTGTATAAAAATACACCGATGCCAAGCGGGGCCTTACTAGGTACTCCCTCCGTAAAGAAATATAAGTAGTGATCTAAACGCTCTTATATTTCTTTACAGAGGGAGTACTCCACAAATTATCCAATAATAATACATGGTACGTACATTTGATAGCTGAAGTTTAAGGCTCCTTGTCGAAGAAAATTTGAGCATGGGGTGAAGCTCTTCTATATGTTATCAGTTCGCGCAGTGCATCCTCACTAGACTTTAAGCTTCCGTAACCAAGAGTAATAGACATCATGCGAAGAGCTGTAGCTTTAGATAAAAGAAGCTGTATAAAACACATTTCATTTGACGAACAGAGAACACCCATCAATCGCACAACTTGAAGGTTGGGACACATGTCGTCGGTCCATTGTGCATTCTGAAACTCCCCATTTGCTTCATTTTCCTCATCCGAAAAAACATCAATCTTGAAAAACAAACCAAACGTATAAATCACACGAGTAGCATGCCAACCTCCAAAACAACATATGTAGGATAAACATACAAGGCAGTGTGTTTAGTTTGTACCATTATATCAAGTTCTTCAAGGTTAGGAGCATTCCTCAACATGCAAAAGGTTGACAAAATGGTAGGCATTTCCTCAAAGTGAGTCCAGAGGGTTAAACTCTTTAAGTTGTCAAAGGTGCATGGAAGTGTTTCCAGGATATGATCCTCTGTGAACTGTACAAAACAAATGTTAAGATACAAAACTTAATGCAAATGCAAATGATAACTATTCCACCATTGATATAATTTATGCATTGCTCGTAATGCTAAAATTGCAAGAACATTTTGAACAAATTGGAAGCACTGAGTATCTCTGTTTAGAACAAAAGAATTCACACCCCTGCGGAAAATGAGCAGGCTACAAATGTTAGAAACGCTACAGTGCCTTAATAATCCGAACGTCACTATTTGATTAGAATATTATTCGGATCGCCACTTAACACGAACAACAACACAATAGAGAGTTTATTTTTACTCATCTCGTTGTGCGGAGCAGAGAAAGCATTTAAAACTATTACAAATGCTTGCTGGAAAAGGCATTTCGCACATAACGTTACAGTATGTTCTGAATGTAAGTGCACAGTCCTAGAAACACTGGGAAACAGTCACACATAAGCCAGATTAATCCCAACTCTACAGGCTCCCTAACCCTAAGAAGTGTAAAACACCACCCAGTACCCAGATTTACATATTCAACTTCTGTTGCCTGATGTTATATAAAGTTTATTTTTTACATTTATTTTTGTGTGGACCAAAATAAACATTTGAAACGGTTACAAATGATTCCCAGAAAAGGCATTTCGTACATAACATTAAAGTACTATCTTATGAATAAGTGCACAGTTATTGAATAAATGAATAGGAAGGGGAACATAGTTGCATATAAGCCAGATTCATCCCAACTCCACAGGATCCCTGCCCCCTTCGATGTGTGAAACAACTTACGAGGCACAAACCCAGGACCCAGATTTACAGATTATACCCCCTATTGCCTAGTATCTATCAGCTCGGTTAGTTATCTATTTCGAGTGACAGCAATTACCGACAATCGATATAAGAGGTAGAAAGAAAAGTACAGATGGGTAGCACTTATTTAGAGTGAGCTTCCGAGCTTGAGCAAGCCCAGCAAGAAGTCCTCCGAAATCACTAAAGTTATCACAGTATTCCAAATTGATGGTGGCTTCGTGGAGATTTGGTAGCTCGGCGACTTGCCAGCCATGATTATCATTGGAAACGATAGTTAGGCTCCGGAGATTGGCCCCCCCCCAATCACCCAACCGGGCAAGGCCTCGCTGCGTGTATCGACATAGGAAAGAGTCAGGGTATCAAGCAAGGGTGACGCGTTGATAATTGCCTCCAGTTGGATCTCCCCATTCGGAGGGAATTTGACGACCATGAGTTTGAGCTGCTTGAGCACGGGGAAGCCAGTGAATTCCACGGGGAGAGGAGGTATCGAGCACAAGTGCAGCTCCAGGCACACGAGACTCGTGCATAAGAAGACAGAAGAATGAATGGCCAAGCCTTGGGCCTGGAGGTCGATGGACCTGACGCCGCGGTTGCACAGGGCGATGAGCCAGTCGTCGACGCGGCGGACGGAGTGCTTGTCGAGGGAATGGATGGAGAAATTCGAGATGTTGCCGGGGTAGCGAAGGAGAACGCTGTCGACGGCCACCGCGGGTATGCCACCCTTGCCGATGAGGCCGAGGGAGAGGCAGGGGAGGTCCACCCAACGGCGGCGCCAGGCGCGAGAGAGCGCGGAGGTGCGGACGGCGTCGCGGAGGCCGAGGCGGGTGAGGATGCTGTCGAGCAGGGGCGGCGGCAGGGAGGTCAGCAGGTCCGCCGCCGGCTCGCTCGACCGCGCGCGGCGGCGCGAGGGCGCCATGTCAGTTTTGGGCTCTGGGGTTATGATTTCCCCTCACACTTCACACGATGGGGGAGAATCTCTACTTCTAATGGAGCAGTGGGTAGTCTTCGCCGGTCAATTTTTGTCCCATCACTTTTGTTTGATTTTTTTCGTAGGTTATTTCTACTTCTAATGGAGCAGTTGGTAGTCTCCGCCGGTCAATTTTCGTCCCATCACTTTCGTCCGGGTTTTTTCGTAGGTTAATCTTGGTAGATTTTTTTCGGTACCGTCCACCAACTCCTCTCCGTTGGTTTTACGAAAATTAGCCAGGCGTTCGCACCCTCGTGCCCTCGATGCAATTGCCCGCACGAGTCGTCGCCGAAAAAAGACGCAGTCGATCCCTTCTCCCACCTTCCTGCCAGGACCTGCCGCCGCCGCCCTGCCCCGCCCCCGCCTCCGATTCCAACCGACGCCATCCGCCCCTCGCGTCGGCCGCCACCAGCGCGGCTCCACCCTGTCTCCCCCATTGATCCCCAGCACCTCCTCGCCGTCCCCCCCTGCGCGCGCCCCTGTGGCTAACCCTAGCCACCAACTCGTGTTGCGGGCACCGAGGATGGGAGAGGGGCGATCGCGTCGTTGATGGGGTGGACCTGCTGGGGCATCGCGGATCCGACCAATCTCTCGATCCTATCCTTCCCCGATCTTTTTCCTAGGTCGTGGCTGTGGGATGACGCCGTCGCCACCGCCACCAACGCGGAACCAGGCTTCCCAGCCTCCAGCATCCAACCTCAGAGGCCGCCATCGCTGAACCACAGGTCAGCGAGTGGTTGTGGGTCGACACCGCCACTGCCGCTGCCGACGCGGAACCCCGGGGCAGGGCGTGGTCGCGTTGTGGGCAGCATGAGCGGCCTTGCCTCTCCCCCGTCAGTATGTCCTCAGCAGCAATTCGTGACCTCCTCCTGACAGATCCAAGGCCGTGGCCTTTGGGGTCCAAGTCACTGTGCGCCATGAGCCCTCAAGCAGCGCGTGTGTGGCCACTGCATCAAGCAACGACCTCCATCACTATCGTAAGTTTGTTTTTTCTTCACGTGCTTAAGTCTGAAAGCATTCTACTATATTTAGGGCATGTACGGTTGTACGAGTAAAGCTATTGTATATATGCCACCATAGAACTATCGGCCTTTTCATGTCAATACGAAAGGGCTTTGCACTATGTGTGTTCTTGTTGTACATCAACGAGAATAGCAAGTATAGCAGCGAAAACAATGGCAAAAATAAGGAGCGACATTCTTCTTATTTCAAAGAAAGGCATCGAGTTGATTCATGTGAGTTTTTGGAACTAAAGCATCATACAATGATAGGTAGCAGTAAGATACTTGACCCATGTGAAGCTGAAAGTGTTTTCTTATATCGAACGTATGATAATCTAATTATATTCACAAGTAATTTCTTTATGACCAGGAAGAATTACTATGAGGATTATGTTTTGAGGTAGTATTTGCTAAGCTTATTCACGTACTTTTGTGCTAAGAAGTTTGCATAATGGCATGTTTTCTTCCAATTGTAGGGAAATCCTCTTGATGAATGAAACAAATGGTGAAGAAAGTTGTAATTTCAATCAAAGGACCAGGTTGTGCTGAGGTAGTGGTGTGGTCCCGATGATGACGGCGAGGTTGACCTAATGATAAGCTTGGGAGTTATTATTCTGTTTAGCGTCTATTGCGGCGTCGGTGAGAATCCATTAGCCTTCCTCCTCTCCTCGCTGCCCCATCTAACTATCATTCTTAGTCCTTTTACAGTTGTTGTCATAAATAAAATTGGTTGGCTCTCTTAGCTGAAAACTGAACCACACTCAATAGATGGATGAATGAATGAAACTGCCCCTTACTATGCTAGCGCTCATTTCTCACGGACGCCAATTTGAGCTTTTCTTTCTCCGCAGCTTGCAACGACCATCCAGGACGTGCACCCTTGAATCCGACGATGAAGCCATATGCGTAAGTTGACTGCATCCATGAATCAAATATCTACAGTGCATGGTACTGCATTATTGTCCCTGGACACCGTATAAGTAATAATTCTCTAGGATTGTTGCCCTGGCCAACAATGGGTGACACTTCTAGGTTAGATGACCTACTCGTGTCTTGAGTTAAGGCCTCATGTATTTAGTTACTATCATGGTTGAACCAACTAAAAGGCCTCCCAAATGCAAAGAGAATGCACCTCCTCTTGATTAGCTCAAGAAAACCTGCATCGACTTCATGTATTTCTTGATGTATTTATATACTTGCCGAATGGGCAAATGCTCCAACGACCAAGTCCCTGGACAGATCAATTTTAATGATTCACATTGGAGATTAGCTTCTTTGTTCCTAAGTTTTGTTTAGGATTTTTTCCTGAATAATTAAAAGCATTTTTAAGACTTCAATTGACTCGCTGAAAATTGTGGTGAATCTAAGATTTCATTCAGAAGTATTATTCTTGCAAGCTTTGCTAATTCTTACTCTGTATATGGCGCCTGAGATTCTTTGTAGCTGGCCATGTAGGAAAAATGTGAAGGCTGTCAAGAAGGTATGTCTCCCCTTCAGAAGACATGGTCCTCTTCAAAAAAATATTGTATTACTATGTAAATGAAGTTATCTTAAACGCTTTGTGTGGAGTAAGGTGCCATTGCACTTCAGAATTTTTAATTTATTTAACATTGTCAGGCAAGTAAATATGTCATGATCACAGGTCGTAGGCTATGTGCTATACATATGCCATTCCTTGAAACTGAAAATTGGATCAGCACAATTTGGAATCTTTTCATAAACTACATTATGCATTTAATTGTTTTCAGGAACAATAAATTTACTCAGTCAATGTGAAAATGAACATTGATTTTTTTTGTCCCTCGAAGGAGATGAGGTTTAATATTTGCTTACATGACCAGGAACATTAGGAGATGTTTAAATGAGTAATTAAATAAGAAGAGTTTATCCGGAAAGATGATACCTATCTTACCTGTATAAAAATGATGGCTATATCCACAGTATTGCTCTTATTCCCTTCTTTTGATGTAGACATCAGCTCATTTTCTTATCAAGATTAGAAGCTTATCAATCAATGAAAATTCTGAATTGTTCCTGAAGCACATGCTTGTTTGGCCAATCAGGAAATTAAGAACTTTGCTTCCTCCCCGTACAAACCCTAGCCCTCTGATCTAATCTGAATGGCCCCTTCTCCGTCGCTGCCACCGGCAAGCAGTGCGTACTGCACGCACCAGTTGTAGCTCACCGGCAGCCAAACGTGCATATAAATCACCTAGCCTCCAGACGTTAACCTTATTTGTTCATGCTTGTAAGTCAGGCCATCAGTGTTCGTGCATATAAATCAGGATCCCAGATTTTCCAGTGACTGCTCTCTCATGTATTGCTATTTCCATATGGCAGAGTAATTAGCATTTCTATCTCCCTCCTTAACTGAGTTTGTGAGTGATTTCAGCTCCATGAAGAACATAAGAACTCATTGGTATATATGGGCCCCCAGTCTACTTATTGTAGATGTCTGATCCTCTGCATTTCCTTCGTTGGCTTTGAATTCTTAATGCAGATGTTTTGCTTCTTCTTCAGTCATACATACCTCAAGTTTGATATTGCTTACTTATTTAACAAATATCTAAGCATGTCCATATCTTCAGACGCAAGCTATATACTCTAATTGCGGAGATTTTCTTTCTTTCTTAATCTCTTAAATAAGTTGGACCAGCTGTATATCTCTTTTTACATCACGATTTGTTTTTCATGTTGGAGTAGATATTGGCCCACTGATAATACTAATATTGGTCCATTGAAGGTACTAATTTCAGAAAGATCATATGGATGCATACCAGTATCAACTATTAAGGGAGCAAAGTAATTACTTGTCATTCCTTATTGTTGTGAAAGTTCATATTTGTTTGCTATATAGATGCTCTTCATAGACTAATTGTGGTTTAAAAATTCAAAATCCTTTGTATCTCTTTGTTATTATTTGGTTCAGTACCTGCTATGTTCCTATGGCTGGCTGCCCTTAAGTAGTTAAAAATAACGATGGCTCTTCTACATTATTGATTGTCTGATGTCTTTGCAGGTGAGAAATAGATGATGGGAGAACGGGGAAGATATAAATGCCTTGATTGAATAAATAAATGGAGCATTCATGGAGCTTCACTAACGGATAACATCACACTGTCGCCTGAAATTGCAGTAGTGTATACACCCAGGGTATGTATATGGAACTAGCTACGTGAGTCATGTACTCATGTTTGAAATATATTATTTCCTGATGAAGGTGCCATAGCTTTGGCTGGACGTAAGAACATGCTTGGAGGTGATTGGTAATTTAAAATTAATCTTTGTTGCAACATAGCTTCTGGCCAGGAATTATTGGGACATTTTTACCAAGTAATTAATTTTTTTTCTTTGAGCTGCAGTTTGTTAACCAACTAGATGCACCATTTTTAACAAACCCCTTACTGACCATTTTCTTTGCATTCTCGTGCGGATTTTTACACGCCCGTTTTCTGTAGCAGGCGCTTACATGCCCATGTCAGAGTTAATGGAGGATGAAGTGTGACCGTACTAACTCCTTGTGTGTACAATGACGTGTGTCAGTACTGTCTCCCTGACCGGCTCCTTTGGCTCTCCCTGTGCGGCAGCGGCTCAATCTCCGCGGTGCCGTCGGGGAGGAGGGGCTGGGGAGGCCGTGTCTGATGCGCTCTCGCTACTCATCGACCTTGCTGTTACTACCTCATCGTTGAAGCCATGGGTGCCCTCTAATTTTCCCTTTGGAGTGTTCAATGCAAACTGCAAAAGTAGAGCTGGTTGGCTGGCTAATCAGCTTAGCTGTTGATTTGATCAGGGGATAGCATATGAAGTGAGTAAACGGAAAGAACGTGAGCGTCCAAGGAGGAACTGCAAATGCTCTATTTTAGTCAAAGCATGGGAATGTGCCCAAGGGAAAGGTCAGCTCTTGCAATATCATTTTCATGATACAGTGATCAAGTTTCTAAACAATCCTTGCAGACATGCCTTCCAATAGTATTTTATTCCATGGTCCATATTTGTATGTCATTTCCATGATACAATGATTTACTTTTTAGTTGTATATGCCTCCAAATTTGCTTCACATGTAACCATTGTAGAGGATAGTATAATGTGATATTCTGATGCCCTCACTAGCAGTATGTGATTTCTTGACATTTTTCTAGCAATTTCACTTTAGTTTTATTCTTTACTTTTAGGTATTTGTGTGATTGATCAGAACTACATACATAACAATGCAATGACACAATATAATTGGGCATTTTCAAGGCTAGCACATGGAGCGGCAAAAGGGAGGAGGAGCTACCACGGAGGCTAGGTAACTCGAGGATGTTCTAGAATTAGTGTAGAATAAGCCTGACTCTACAAGAAAATACATCGGATAATTAGGAAACAAGGCACTGACAAAAAACAAAAAAATACAGAGACCAAATACTTGAGGGGCTGCAACTCTGCAAGATTGAAATTAACGAAAAGCTAAGCCTTTTATTGTTTAGATAAACAAACAGCTAAGTCAGTTGAGGAGTGATCTCCGCAGCTCCCAGGTCACTAGAGGAGTCAAAGATTGTCCGCTGAAAGACGGACAAGTGATCATGTTTTATCATTGTTTGAAAGGAGTAGTGGACGCGGATGTATGTATATTTTTCGTTCAAAGTAATGGAAGTGCAAATTTGTATATACTTTACTGGCATTATTTAGTGGATTTTATCATATTTAATAAATTGGATTTTATACTGTGTTCTAATGGTGCTTCAGATATATTGTTACAAAAGAAATAAGAAAGTACCAGGAAAAAATTAGCAAACAATATGCATGTCTAGCATAGTAACCGAGGTGTAGCATATCTGCATGTGTTGTATATGTGGTGCAGTTTGGTCATGTAGAGAGAAAGGAAGACATGAGGAAAAGTACCGTCTTTCTTGCAAGATGCAAATGGACGAGGAGAATGCAAGCACGTTTGCTATTCGTTAGTTGCTTGAAATCAATTGTAGCGCAAGTCAATTTCTAGAGATAAATAGATGAGGGGTAGAGTACCGAGCTTGAGATGGGAAGGCCACGGTTGGCCCCGACACATCCTGATGAGGGATCATCAAGAACGAGCTGGAGCAGGCGATGAAGTGGCTGACCACAACGTCACAAGTGGAGACGAGGTGGAGGCCTGATTGTTTCGGGTGTCGGGTGGGTTGTTGGCGTCGGAGAAGAAGTGTGTGTGTGTGTGTGTGTGTGTGTGTGTGTGAGTGTTGGCGGGGGGGGGGGGGGGGGAGGGAGGGTAGATGGATGTGCTCTGGTGTGGCATCAACAAGACGGAGTTGTCGGCTAGGGCGGGGCAGCACATGGTTTGGGTGGGTTTGAGGAGGGTTCACGTGAGCAAGGAAGAAAGAAAGAAAGAAGAAGATTGCTTCAAAATCAAGTGACGATTTAGAAATTATCACATAACTTCATCGATGAAATTATTATGCTGGAACCGTGTTTGGTGGTTGCTACGACCCGTGAACACGAGAGGCCTGATGGTGACCACAACTGGGCAATGTTGTGAATGGTGAAGCGGATGCTGGAACCAACAAACGATTTTGCTAGAACCGGCTACTACTTGAGCCAGGTTGTGGAATGTTGGAACCTTCGCCGATGAAATTGCCAGCGTAGACATTTCTGGATGCTCGAACTGGCAAAGGATTTTGCTGCATCCACGTCGCGACCGCGGGTGAAGGAGCTGCCACCACTACCGACGGTGTTGCGACAATGGAACAGAGCTACAATCATCATCGACAATTCTATGGCGGCGAGGGGAGGGAGCGTTTTCTCATGTGCGTGCTGCAACAACTTCATTGGCATTTTTCATATCTGAAATGGCCAACATGACGTAACCGGAAGGGAGGAAGAGGGAAGAGTTGCGGCAGCGATGAGGGTGGCAAGGTGCGACCTACGACGAGGTCGGTGGCTGGTGAGGGTGGCTCATGAGGGGCCATGACCCACACTGGACGCGTGCATGAGAGGAGCGTTGTTGACGTTGTGTGGGAGACGTCTCGCGATGGGAGGAGAGGGTGAAAAAGGGTGGATCGCAACCGTTTGGATGTGCTTGATCTAACGGCTAGTATGCGTGCTTGAACAATAGTACTCCCTCTGTTTCTAAATATAAGTCCTTTTTAGAGATTTCAATACAAACTACATACAGATGTATATAGACATATTTTAGAGTGTAGATTCACTCATTTTGTTCCGTATCTAATCCCTTATTGGAATATTTAAAAAGACTTATATTTAGGAATACGGAGGAAGTACTTATGGGAGTAATGTAGGATGAAGTGAAACATGAAGGACATGGCATCGTGGCAGAGCTAGCTGAGGGATGTGAGAGGCGATGTTGAGGCCGACGGCGGAATAAATGGCCAAATGGGGTTCCTTAGCGCTAGCAAGGCTAATGGATTCCGTGGAGCAATGCAATGCTGCAGTAACAACGTATTGGGTTTCATTTTCTGATGGAGAAGAACTGAACGGCGTGTGCATAATTTGTTTGCTCATTCATTTAATCCTTCCTTATTCCACTCAACTCAGATTCATTTACTTTTGCACTTACTCATAGTTTGATGGATCGAGAAATTTAATGAAATTAATTGCAATGAGGAATATCATATATCCGTAAATCACATTTTTTTTTCAGTAAAACATGATCATGATGAACCAAAATGATTTTTAAAATGCCCGTGACAACGCACTGGCATTCTACTAGTATCAGCAGTTCAGCACTTTCGGGCGTAGTTTAAAAAGCCGAACCCATAATATAAGGCCGTCCATTCAGGTTTTTGCCGGTTGGACCGCAGGTTCATCGATTTGATTGTCGGTTTTAAGTAATAAGATAATATATAATATCAATAAATGCACCAATCAATCAATACATAAAAAATGTTTAATCGGAGATGGCCGTCGGGCATCCTCGTCCTCCTGCTCGGCTGCTCCTAGTCCGGACTCTGGAATGGAGGGAGGCAACCAGAGTGAAGACTAGTCGATTTGACTGGAGCGGAGCGAGATTGAAGTTGACGGATCAGGCCGGACATGGAGCTGCGGTTCATGTCGGTGTGGAAGAATCGACCTGTGCACAACGTGGAACTCGTGAGCCAGAAGATCCAGGAGCGCGCCTGTCACCTCTTCGTCGTGGGGCGAGAATTCTCTGAACCCGCCGCCGCCAGCTTGGTGGCATGTGCGGGCAGCCCAGTTGCATAACCCAAACGATCACCTTTCAGTCTGTGATCTGTATTTCTTGTCTAAACTTTAAGGTGGATTTCAGTGCATCGCCAACGAGGCCGCTTTGGCTTGCGAGCTGCTGACACGTGGGGCTGAAGCCACCGACGTGGAGATCAAACTATGCAACTGCATCCGCCAGTGCGCGCTGAGTCTTATGTACATGACAGGGCCGCGTTCCGATGCCTCCGCTGCTGCTATGGTGGTATGTGCGTGCCCTGCCAATTTGCCAACAAAAAGATTTAAACTTGTACTAGCATTCAATCTTTTGTGCTAACCATCAGGATGGTTTCAAGGGTGTTGCCAAGGAGGCCAGAAGGATGTGTGAGTGGATGAGGAATGCAAACCAACTGTATGCTTTCCAAGGTTACTCTGAAATCCACAAGATGGGTCACTGCGATGAGATCCGGATTCCCACCTTTCATCTTTTCAAGTATATACTTACAGGGTATGAGATACATCATTTTCTTGTTGGGTTATCATTATGTCATGATTTTTTTAGGCAATTCACAAGTTCTTCAATGGTCACAAACATAGTGAAGTGATTAATATGATCATTGTGTTGTAACATCCCCAGGGAAAAAGAACCGTTTGTGCTTATGGATTTTGTAAAGAAGAGGGACAAGACACAAGCATAAGAGTCTGCAGGAACATCAAAGAACTATTTGTCACAGGTAACATAGCTCAATTATTGTTCTTTCTCTCATAGAACTCATCAGTCCTCGCTGAGTACCTATTATTGTTTATTAAACTCGAACCTGGCGAATGCCAACTTGAGAAACGAAGACCCCAAGGCCGTTGTAGTCAAGATTTTCAAAAGCGTAGCTGGGAGGATCATGAGGTTTATTTTATATGTAGGTAACTTGTTTTCTCCGAAACTTTTCTTAGCTAGTATTATCTCCATTTGGTTGGAAGCTCAGGACAAAATTCATACAAGAGATACATTGGCAAAAGAGGCAGCACCTTCTGATGTGTTGTATGTATGTGGTACTTCAAATTCAGAGATGAAAGGCTTCCCCCCTCTCTCTTGCTACTTGATCTATCCGAGCCATACTGCACTATGGTCCCAGTTTCCTTCCGATTCTTTTGAATGGTTCCAAGTCATAGTGCTAAGTAATTGCCTGTGTTATACGCCTTGTGGATGGAGGTTTCCCTTTTAAGATCATATCCTTGATGTGGCTGGCCTTGTGATCATCCCAGCAGTCCAGCACTGTAATGAACTTCCCGATGATATATGTGATTTCTTTTTAGATCACTTGATTCAGAAAAAACGAAGGGCGTAGGCCGATCACTTGATTCAGAAAAGACAGAGAAAAACAGAAGGATGACAAGGCAGATATTTTTAGATCCCATCGCTATTATGTTCTTCGCAATTGTGTAGCATTTAATCTGCATTAGAGATCAAACGTGTCAGTAAACCACAAGGAACATTGTTACGGCCTAAATAGAACATATACAGGTATTAACAGCAGCAACTTGCTATGTACAGCGGGCCTAAGTATAACTAAGGGCGTTATATTCTTAACAAGAACGAGAGAGGGATTTGAATAAAGTGACAAACTCACCTTGGATATGATTCCTTCCTTGCAGTTAGTACAAACGTGCCGTAGCTGACATTCTTACTTGGATTCAAAATCACAAGGAGAATGAAATGGCCGCCCGGTGGCTCGAGAGAAGAAGATGAAGCCCACAGTCACAAAAGCACACAACAATGTTCTACCACGCAGAAGTAATGTTACAGAAAATGATTGTACAAACCAAATCTACAAACTTTTCATGCAACACTAGTTGCAAAGTGGCTGGGTTTTTTCTCACAGACCATGGTAACGGCATATAAAGGAAAATAAAATGGAAAACCTTGCGTTCCCTGGGACCCAAACCCAGGCCCTTAGGGGATGTGTCCTTTCCCTGTAGTGAGACAACTCGAAAATTTTAGAGTCATCTTCTTCTTTTGTGTGTCTTCAAACCTTTGAAAAGCAAAATAAAAATAAAGTGAGGAACCTAAAAAAGTCAAAAAGAAAAGTGAAAGTGAGAAAGATGAGCATCATGGGGCAAGTATCCTGCCTACACTGGAGCATCAACCGGTTTGATATGCTAGAATGCATCCCATCCATCTTTTACCACCACTGACCACTACTAGAACGTTCACTCATTTACCATCCATCCACATCCCCGTTGTCTTGCAGTTTTCGGGGTCTTGCATATCTCTTAAAATACTATGATGCGATATCCTGAAATATTGTGCCGCAAACCATGAAAACTAATGTGTTGTGATCTCTTCTAATATCTTGTATCTTCTAGTAATTCACATCATTTTTCTACGATTGCCTGCTGGATTGGTGTCGGTGATGAAATGATAGATAACCTGTGTAAATTCTTGGATACAATCTTGCGTGGTTTGTCATTGGCACATGTTATTATTAAGTCATTGGTGTGTCGTTGCTGTTGTGAGTACACGTGCAATGATATGGTATCTAAAAGGTTGTCACAGATTTTTGCTAGAATTTTACTATTTCTTGTGAATTCGTTGCGTTGAAAAGTCACCTTTGGGCGCGCCATGTTGCATTGCTATTGCTTGGTGCGGGCCCATTCTTGAGCGGTAAATATGTTTTTATTTGCAACGTCAAAGGCTTGGTAATTATGATCGTCCTTCGTCGATGACCATGTTTTACGGTGGCTTGAGCAACACTTTCTTCCGCTGCATCGAGGGTGGCACTCGGTGCGCCGATGAATTTAGCTTTCTCTTGTTCGTGATGATCGGGTTGACGTGGGAGATCGAGACAATGGGCTCGTTTGCAACACAGCCGACGGGAGGGGACAATCACCACTGCTGTCGCGGAACCGACCGGACGCGACGACCGGGATCTACCAGGCCCCTACTGACCCGGCCGGACCCAAAAGGATCCAGACAGCCCCTGCCTCCACGCTGCAACTCGCCGGCCGACGAAGCTGCCACCGCCAGCAGATCCCTGCCTCCTTGCCACCACCACCAGGGAGCAGCACCACGCGAGTCGACCTGCCCCAACCCAGATGGAGCCCGAAAGGGCCCAAATATGGGCCGCGCGGGCGCCGTTGGCTACTAGTACCACTGCGCAGCCGCATCAAGGACATCCGAGGCCCGCGGGATCTCCGCCACCGGCCGAGAAGCACCGCCGCCAACAGGAGGCCCCCGCGCCCCCTACCGCGCGCAGGGAAAGACTACCCTATAATCGCCAGCATCACGGGCAAGGGCCCGGCGGACCACGCCGGCGGTGGTGGCAGGGGAGAATGGCCGGGAGGGGATGGAGGAGAGGGAGCCGGGGATGTTCGCCCATCGCTCCCGCGGGTGTGTGTGTGTGTGTGTGCGTGTGTGTGTGGTGGGGGTGGGGGTGGGGGTTACGTGTGTGTGGTGTTTGGGGGCGGATTTTTTTTTGAAATTATGATGATTTTTGTAGCAAATTCGGAAACTATACACCCTAATATAGAAAAATCAAAAGTATCACCCTGTCGGTCTCTTGTTGGCCGAAGAGATACTTTTCGGCCTACCATTGGCCGAAGAGGGACTTTTCGGCCAACCGCCGGCCAAAAAGGACTTTTCGGCCAACAGTTGGCCAAAGAGTCCCTCTTCGGCCAACATCGGCTCTACTGTTTTAGAAAATTCATATCAATTAGGATTTTTAGTATTTTAATTTGATTATTTTTGCTTTAGATTAGAAATTTTATGAAGTTTCTGTAGATATCAAGTTTGACTAGATTTGAAAATTTGAATTTGAATTTTTATGAATTTGCTCAAATCACTAGATTGCGTATAATTTGAGCTAGGAGTATTCTTTTTAGATTATTCTTTTTGCTACTGGTTCTACGTGACTTTGTTTATCAGTAGTAATTAATTTGATGAATTTTAGGATTATTTAAAATTAGGTTTTCATGAAAACAGTCCCGTTTTAGTGTTTTATAGGTTTTGTGCTATTTATTTTAATTTTAATTTCACAAAAACAATTCTTTGCCTCAATTTTCTCCTGCCATTTTCTTTCCCGTCATTTTATTTGCCGCCATTCTTTCCTTCTATTTTCTCCCGCCATTTTATTTCCTGCCATTCTCTCCCGCTTTCCTGCTATTTTCTTTCCCGCCATTCTCTCCCGCCATCTTCTTTCCCGCCATCTTCTTTCTCGCCATCTTCACTTCTCAACTTATAAAATGAGCCTCATGTTGTCCACGACCGTAGATAACATCGTCTGACACGGTCTGTGTCTCCTGCGTCGGTGCTGTTGGTAGAGTCTGAAACACAGTCTGAGAGAAGTCATAGGTGTTTGCAGCTTCGTTATCATCACCGGAGAGTGTTTCACACTTATGACTTCTCTCACACAGTGTTTTACACTCCACATGAAGGCATCATAGTCATCCTCCGTCCATGCAGCACTCCTTAGTGTGGCGGGAGAGAATGGCAGAAAAGAAAATGGCGGCAAAGAAGATGGCGGGAAAGAAAATGGAGGGAAAAACATTGCGGAAAAGTATTTTTTTCATGTATAAAACGGCAATGGTTGTATAGGATTTATAAGGAACTTTCAAATATAAACTCCTATGAAGCTCAAAACAAGTTTTCTAGGAGGATAAAAGAAATAAAATACAAAAAAATATTACAAATAAAATAGCTACTGATAACTAAACAGAAACAAAAAGAATATGTCAAAAAAACTAAAGAAAACAATTAAAATTAAAAGAAATGACATAAAACACTAAAACATAACAGTTTTCATAAAAACCTAATTTTAAATAATTATAAAATTCACCAATGAATTACTACTGGTAAACAAAGTCACAAAGAACCAGTAGCAAAAAGAATCATCTGAAAAAATACTCCTAGCTCAAATTATAGGCAATCTAGTGATTTGAGCAAATTCACAAAAATTCAAATTCAAATTTTCAAATCTAGTCAAACTTGATATGTATAGAAACTTCATAAAATTTCTAATCTAATGCAAAAAGAATCAAATTAAAATACTAAAAAGCCTAATTGATATGAATTTTCTAAAACAGTAGAGCAGGTGTTGGCCGAAGAGGGACTCTTTGGCCAACTGTTGGCCGAAAAGTCCTTTTTGCCAGCAGTTGGCCAAAAAGTGTCTCTTCGGCCAACATGAGGCCGACATGGTAATACTTTTGATTTTTCTGCATTAGGGTGTATAGTTTTTGAATTTGCTATAAAAATCATCATAGTTTCAAAAAAAAAAAATCCTTAGAGGCGAGCGAGCAAACGGGGGTGACGTGTTCCTCCCTCGCGAACAAAAAGATCCAACGCTGTGGTCGGCCACCCCGCGCGCAGCCGCGTGGCCGTCGCGTGCTGACCGGCCGCCGCAGCCGCACGGGCCGTCGCGGCGTGCTGGCCATGGCCTCGCGGGCATGCTGGCCGGCCGCCGCAACCACGGGCGTCGCGGGGGTGCTGGCCGCAGCCGCAGCTGAGCGGGCGTGCTGGCGGCCTGCGGCCGCGCTGGCTGCGTGTGGGCCGCCGGGCGCGCTTGACGCAGCCGCGGGCAGGCGTGCGCAGCCGGAGCCGTGGGCGTGCATGATGTGCCGCGTGCCCGGAGCTCGCGCGCTGGCCACCGCAGTCACCGCCGCAGCCGCATGCATGTGTGCTGGCAGCCGCGTGCGTGCACAGCAGCAGTCGCATGCGCGCGAGCTGGGCTGCTGACCGTCGTGTGAGTGCGCAGCAGCAGCCGCCGCAGCCGCAGGCTCACTGCCCTCGCTTCCACTGCAGCGCCCACGACTCCCTGATATGTATG
This sequence comes from Triticum urartu, assembly GCF_056163025.1. Lineage (NCBI taxonomy): Eukaryota > Viridiplantae > Streptophyta > Magnoliopsida > Poales > Poaceae > Triticum > Triticum urartu. Next base: position 413,260,649 of record NC_141877.1, on the reverse strand, counting down.
CACAGAAGGTGTTCGATGAAATGTCGCATAAGAAGAGAGAAAATGAGAGCTGAAAATGAGGGCTGCGGTTAGGATGAAAGCGGACGCGCCCGGGCACCAACCAGGTACGTCCGCGGACGCATGCGGCTGTAGATGCTCTTAGATTTTCCTAAGCATAGTTGCCATACTGCTTACTAGTCAGTGGCCACCTCATTTTTTATGCGAACAGTCTAGCAACAGGGTAAGTGGAGTCAAGCAAAGTTTTACAATAATGTTATTGTACCATGACAAAACAAACATTTTCATGACAAATTATGTCGTCGCAAGGATGGCAGATTTCTTCAGGAAGTATTTTGGCAAAAACTGAAGTGGGCGGATTTGCCATCCTCGCGAAAGAAAATTGCCATCCGCAGACAACACATATTGCCATGCAAATCATTCGCATTTGCCATGCTCCACAACGAACGTTCGCTGGTTAAGCCGGTCCAGGTTTTAAGACCAAGTTGAATCTCATAAGAGAGTTAACCCGCAACAGCAGAAGTACCAAGAAGACAAGCTCAGTTCGGAAAAACAAAACAAACAAAACAGACAAGACAAGCTACTGCACTGAAGTATATCACAATTTTTGCGCCAGTGACAAGCAAGTTTCTTTCAGGACACAGAACTATGCCAGGGCTTTGGGAAAGCGATTTTCTGGATGCATTCCGGCGAGACAGCTCCACATACACGCAGGCTTCAGCTGCGAAAAAATGTGACACTGGCTTTCCCTGCAAGAGGAACACACTGTTTAGTGTTTACGCATAAAGCGAGAAATCGGGTTAAGACTATATAAGAAGATGACACACAAGCATCGACAAATGTGCGGTTGTGTAGACACATGTGATACGTTATCTTCTTGCCAACTTCTATGTACTGACACCATTCCTGTTGGTATTACGAATTATTATGGTATGCACGTTGTAAAACTTCTCAAGATTAATCCAATAAAAATAACAGTGTCAGATTGTTAACCAAGACTGACTTCAAAAGGTGTGTGGGTATTGTTTTAAAATTTTAAGAAATAATGTTCAAAGTTGCATATTGAAGCCTTGAACAGGTAAAGAAAAATGGACTGGAATGGGAGTGGAGCACTCAAATTTAATTTAACCTATATAATAGTCCAGTTTCTTCAACAGAGGCAATGCAAAGCCTCATCAGAACATGGCACTGTAAGTTAACTAACTCATAAGATAAAAGAAAAATGAAATCTGATGTGAAACAGACCAGGACCTTCTGGAAAAATGAATTAGGTTACAAAGTAAAATAGGATAAGACTGAAGAGTGTTTACCTTTAAACAGAATCTCGGCACAAGTCGAAGCTCTTCTGTAACTTAGTATCTTGTTCATTGCATCCTCATTCGACATTGAGCAATTCTCACCATGAGTAATAAATAATGTGCGAAAAAGCCTTGCTTTAGAGAGAATAAGCTCTATAAAAGTCATCTCATTTGGAAGCCAATGAATACCAGTCATCTGCACGAACTGAAGGTTAGCACACATGCCACCGGTCCACTGTGAATTTTGAAACTCTTCATGTGCCTCAAATTTCTGCTCGGCACTGTTGTCGATCTTCATGAAAACAAGTAGAAGTCATTCATTGAAAGTAGTAATGATGGCCTTCACATAATATAAATATAGATGACTTGTAACATAGCATTCAACATTACCAGTATTTTGAGTCTTTCAAGGTTTGGGGCATTCCTTAGTAAGCAATAGGTTGATAGAATGGAGGGAAGCTCACAAAATTGTGTATATAGTGTCAAGCTCTTTAAGTTGCCAAATTTGCATTGAAGCCTCTCTAGTATTATAGCCCCATTTAACTGAAAAAGATAAAAGACATAATGTCAGAAGTTTGGAACTCCATGTAAACCTAGAATCATTGAGCAACATTTTGCATTCTTTACTCCTGTAAGCAAAGCCATTCTATTGTGCTAGAGCTATAAGACAACTTTGGGCCACATGCATCCAAAACTCACAAAGGCGTTAACCCAGTTTCAGAAAATTATAGAAGTGTAGGAGAGTGGGATGTTACAATTTTGAAAGGCTCTCAAGTCTCAACACCCAAAACAAGAAGGACAGCTCAAGTAGTAAAGATAAATGAGAAATAATATATTAGCTCTTGTACATAAACTTGGAATATCAGTAGTGGCGGCCGGCAAAGGCTAAAAATTTATCTGTAAATACATATTAAACAGGTCTGTACAACAAAAGAATTGCAGTACTTTTGAAACACAAATATTTCTAGGATCACGACAGGGTTATTAAATATATACAACTTTGTGACTAACAAGCAACACAACAACTACTTCCTCTGTAAACAAATATTAGTGATCTAAAACATCTTATATTTGTTTACAGAGGGAGTAGGAAGCAATTTTGAATTTACTTTGCAAACAAGGTGGCTCGCATTAAGTTAGGATGAATCCTGATTGTCCCCAGCAGACAAATACTTGACAACAACCGCATCACTTTCGCAATATCTTGCATTCACAAACTTATGAGATTGGCAAAGTCTGCCGAGAGGATATACTAGGAAGATTAGGCACACCAAAAATAAAAAGAACCTTTACATGGCTGAGTCCCTAATGATATATGCAAGGAAAATTTAAAAAGGCGTGCCTAGGTGTGTGCTTAGGCGCACCTAGGCTCTAGGCGATAGTGCATAGCGCACTTAGACTCTAGGCGATAGCAAAACGCCTAGCGCTCAATTTGTGCATAGTGCACTTAGACTAGCCACAATGGAGAGTAACATACACATATCTCTAGACTATGTTACTACCTTCATAGTGGGTAGTAACTTAAGTGTGGTAACATGCAAAGATTCATTTATTAGGTTATAGACTCATATTGCATTGGGGCATGTGATGTTACAGTAACTAGCTAAGTTACTATAACTATCTCCCTCCTCATTAACTCATTGTCACATAAGCAAATTTGCTGAGTTGGACTCGATGTTACTGCTGAAGTTACTACCACTGTGGCTAGTCTTAAGCGTGTGTGTTAGTCAGAAAAGCCCAAGACGGTGGCAAAACACACAACTACTCCGTCTCATAATATAAGAGTGTTTTTGACACTACTACGGAGGGAGCAGTAAGACAGACTAAACTGAGAGAATATGCACGTACCGGTGAATGACGAGTACAAATCACAAGCCTCGTAATGTTCGAAAAGCCGGCGAGGAATTTGGCGAAATCGCGGCCCCCTAAATAGTCCAGTATATCAATGTTGGCAGAGTGCAGGGACGGAAGCTCCCCAAGGATCCAGCCCAAATCTTTGGACGAACTGATCTGTATCTCCTGGATATTGGGCCCCTGAATCACCCACTCCTTGAAGTCGCCCACGATTTTTACCTCCCAGAACACCAGCTTCTCAAGCGAGGGCGACGTGGCGATGATCTCCTCCAGTTGGTACTCCCCGTTCTCCCGGAACCGGACGCAGGTGAGAGCAAGTTTCCTCAGCTCCGGGAACCCCTCGAAGCCCGCGGGCAGGGGCGGGATGGCGCAGGCGTGGAGGCGGAGGTTGGTGAGCCGGCGGCAGGCGAAGACGGAGGCGGGGAGCGCGAGGACGGCGTCGAAGGAGATGGGCCTGAGGTTGAGGGTGTCGACGCCCCGGCGGGAGAGGACGAGGAGCCAGTCGTGGATGCGCGCCTCGGAGGGCTCGTCGAGGTGCGCCCAGAAGCGCCGGACGCGGCCGGGGCAGCGGAGGAGCACGCTGTCGACGGACCTCAGGTGCTTGGCCTCGTCGGGGCGGGGGAAGTAGAAGTCGATGGACGGGAGGTCCTCCCACCGGCGTCGCCAGGCGCGGGAGAGCGCCGACGTGCGGACGGCGTCCAGGAGGCCGACGCGGTCGAGGATGTCGTCGAGGACGCCCGTCGGCAGCGAGATCAGGGCATCCGCCTCCGCCACGGCGACCTCTGCCGACCGGCGCGGCATCGACATTTCTCACGTGAGGGTCAGGGGACCCCGCGGTGACGCGGTCCGAGGTTTCTCCTCTGGGAAATGTGTGGAACGCATGGGTTTTGACGAACGCCGCCGCTTTGGTGGTGTCCAGCACTCCACAGCTACGGCTTTCCTTTCGGCTCCACTCCGCACTCCGCAGAGCCGAACACGACACCGACCCGAGCGGGTCGGACTGTCTACCACCCACTCACTGACTTTGAGACCACCTCACACGGTCCTTCCTCAGTTAGTAGCATATCCAATATTCATGCCAGCGCAATCAATAAATTATTTTCTGTATCTAATATTAATGTACAATTATACATTACCTAATACTAACGTTCATGCCACAACGATCAATGTAAATTATTTCCTGTATCTAATATTAATGTGCAACCAATATATTACCTAATACTAGCACTCATGTCAGCGTATCTTTTTTTAGAGATTTCAATATAAGCTATATACGGAGCAAAATAAGTGAATCTACATTTTAAAATATGTCTATATACATCTGTATGTATTTCGTATTGAAATATTTGAAAAACTTATGTTTAGAAATCGATGGAGTATCTAACATTAATGTATGATTAAGATAGTATCTAATACTAACGTCCATTGCACACGATTACCTAATACTGCATCCGTCTTAAATTATTTGTCGTGAAAATGAATGTAACTTTTATTTCTGTGACAACTAATTTCGGACGGAGGCAACACTAGTTTCATAAATATGAGGCATCTTTTGCCCATCCCAAAACTCAAACGTGGAGAGAAAATTTTAATTTGTGAAAGGGAAATACTAGGCACAGATCGACCGGCAAAACGCCCCAATCGGTCCCCTCGTGATCCGTCTAATTTGCATGCAACTAACCGCCTGATTCATACGCAACTCGTCGTCCTTCTTCATGATCCCGTAACAACATGTCCATTCTTCTTGTGTGTGTGTGTTGTGTTCTATCTCCTTCCACACATGTCCTCGCCCCATCCACGACGGACGCACAAAAACTTGCACGCTTCCGTTGGTCTAACATGAGCCACGATGACGACTATTACACTAGCCCGCGCCTTGTCCTGTCCCACATGCAGCACCACCCCACACGCGCTCAACAACCGTCGGCCGTCATCGCAGCAGCGTCGGTAGGCTCGCGTGGTCACATATTGTGGTCGTCGCATGTCACATCGCAACATCGAGTCGGTTCTCCATTGCAGTAGGCGGCGCAACCCCACGGTCACCACTCGCCGCGGCACGCAGACACCGTCGTCGCACCTGGCCGTTGCGGTCACACGGGGTTATCGCCGTCGTAGCACCCGGCCGTTGCTGACACACGGGGTTATTGCCGAAGCCAACGCATGCCACCGTCACAGCTCGCCTCTCTAACGGTTCCAGCATGCGGCACGGTTACCCTCACAGCTCGTCACCCAGCCGGTTCCACAGGATGGCGAGACAACTATAGCAGCTTGTCGCTCTGCCGGTTACAGCATGGCGTGATCACCGTCGTGGCTCGCGGCCATGCCGGTTTCAGCTGGGCACCGTGGCGGTTGTAGCCTAGCACGATGATTGCGGCCTGAACTATAACGGTATTTTCCCAAAGAGGAAGGGGTGATGCAGTATAGCTATGGTAGGTATTTCCCTCAGTGATGAGATCAAGATTATTGAACCCGTAGACGAACCATGCAGCACCACGTAAACAGTTCCTCCACACAAACAACAAATACTTGCAACTCGGCGTAAGAGAGGGGTTGTCAATCCCTCACAGTAAAAAAGATAGGTAAAATTGTAGTAGATTCGATAAATAGATCTGGCGCGAATGTAAGATAAAATAAATAATAATAAATTACAGCAAGGTATTTTTGTATTTTTAGATTAATAGATCTGAAAATAAAAGCAAATAAAAATTGATCGCGAAGGCAAATATAATAAAGAAGAGACCCGGGGGTCGTAGATTTCACTAGTGCCTTCTCTCGATAAAAATAGCATACAGTGGGTAACAAACTACTGCTGGGCAATTGATAAAACTTCAAATAATCATGACGATATCCAGGCAATGATCATTATATAGGCATCACGTCCAAGATTAGTAGACCAATTCCTACCTGCATCTACTACTATTACTCCACACATCGACCGCTATCCAGCATGCATCTAGTGTATTAAGTTCATGAAGAAACAGAGTAATGCAATAAGAACCATGACATGATGTAGACAAGATCTATTTATGTAGAAATAGACCCCATCTTGTTATCCTTAATAGCAACGATACATACGTGTCGGTTTCCTTTCTGTCACTGGGATCAAGCACTGTAAGATCGAACCCATCACAAAGCACCTCTTCCCGTGGCAAGAAAAAATGATCTAGTCACCCTAACTAAACCAGATTCGAAGAAGAAATATGATGCTATAAGTAATCATGCATATAAGAGATCAAAAGGACTCAAATGACTTTCATGGATAAAAACATAATTTGATCATAAACTCAAGGTTCATCGGATCCCAACAAACACACCGCAAAAAGAGTTACATCAAATAGATCTCCAAGAGACCATTGTATTGAGAATTAAAAGAGAGAGAGGAAGTCATCTAGCTACTAACTACGGACCCGTAGGTCTACAATGAACTACTCACGCATCATCGGAGAGGCACCAATGAGGATGATGAACCCCTCCGTGATGGTGCCTAGATTGGATTTGTGGTTTCTGGAACGTGGCGGCTGGAATTAATTTTCATTGACTCCCCTAGGGTTTCTGGAATATTGGGGTATTTATAGAGCAAAGAGGCGGTGCGGGAGGCCAACGAGGTGGGCACAACCACCTGGGCGCGGCTGGGCCCCCAGGCGCGCCCTGGTGGGTTGTGCTCCCCTCGGAGCCCCCTCTGGTACTTCTTTGGCCCAAGAGGTGTCTTCTGGTTTAGAAAAAATCTCCAAAAAATTTCGCTGCATTTGGACTCTGTTTGGTATTGATTTTCTGCGAAGTAAAAAACAAGCAAAAAAACAGCAACTGGCACTGGGCATTGATGTCTACTATGCAACTTTATCCTTGTAGACGTTGTTGGGCCTCCAAGTGCAGAGTTTTGTAGGACAACAAGAAATTTCCCTCAAGTGGATGATTTAGGGTTTATCAATCTGTGAGAGGTGTAGGATGAAGATGGTCTCTCTCAAACAACCCCACAACCAAATAACAAAGAGTCTCTTGTGTCCCCAACACACCCAATACAATGGTAAATTGTATAGGTGCACTAGTTCGGCGAAGAGATGGTGATACAAGTGCAATATGGATGGTAGATATAGGTTTTTGTGATCTGAAAATGTAAAAACAGCAAGGTAACTAAAGACAAAAGTGAGTGAAAACGGTATTGCAATGCTTAGAAATAAGGCCTAGGGTTCATACTTTCACTAGTGCAAGTTCTCGCAACAATGATAACATAATTAGATCATATAACAACCCCTCACCAACAAAGTCACTCCAAAGTCACTAATAGCGGAGAACAAACGAAGAGATTATTGTAGGGTACGAAACCACCTCAAAGTTATTCTTTCTGATCGATCTATTGGGCTATTTCTATAAGTGTCACAAACAACCCTAGAGTTCGTACTAAAATAACACCTTAAGACACACATGAACCAAAACCCTACTGTCACCTAGATACTCCAATGTCACCACAAGTATCCGCGGGTTTGATTATACGATATGCATCACACAATCTCAGATTCATCTATTCAAACCAAGACAAAGAACTTCAAAGAGTTCCCCAAAGTTTCTACCGGAGAGTCAAGACGAAAATGTGTGCCAACCCCTATGCATAAGTTCACAAGGTCACAGAACCCGCAAGTTGATCACCAAAACATACATCAAGTAGATCACGTGAATATCCCATTGTCACCACAGATAAACACATGCAAGACATACATCAAGTGTTCTCAAATCCTTAAAGACTCAATCTGATAAGATAACTCCAAAGGGAAAACTCAATACATTACAAGAGGGTAGAGGGGGAGAAACATCATAAGATTGATGGCCCACAAGTATAGGGGATCTATCGTAATCCTTTCGATAAGTAAGAGTGTCGAACCCAACGAGGAACAGAAGGAAATGAAAAGCGGTTTTCAGTAAGGTATTCTCTGCAAGCACTGAAATTATCGGTAAGAGATAGTTTTGTGATAAGGTAATTCGTAACGTGTAACAAGTAATAAAAGTAAACAAGGTGCAACAAGGTGGCCCAATCCTTTTTGTAGCAAAGGACAAGGCTGGACAAACTCTTATATAAAGGAAAGCGCACCCGAGGACACATGGGAATTATCGTCAAGCTAGTTTTCATCATGCTCGTATGATTCGCGTTTATTACTTTGATAATTTGATATGTGGGTGGACCGGTGCTTGGGTACTGCCCTTACTTGGAAAAGTATCCCACTTATGATTAACCCCTCTTGCAAGCATCCGCAACTACGAAATAAGAATTAAGGTAAACCTAACCATAGCATGAAACATATGGATCTAAATCAGCCCCTTAAGAAGCAACGCTTAAACTAGGGTTTAAGCTTCTATCACTCTAGCAACCCATCGTCTACTTATTACTTCCCAATGCCTTCCCCTAGGCCCAAACAATGGTGAAGTGTCATGTAGTCGACGTTCACATGACACCACTAGAGGAAAGACAACATACATCTCATCAAAATATCAAACGAATACCAAATTCACATGACTACTTATAGCAAGACTTCTCCCATGTCCTCAGGAACAAACGTAACTACTCACAACTCATATTCATATTCATAATTAGAGGGGTATTAATATGCATAAAGGATATGAACATATAATCTTCCACCGAATAAACCAACTAGCATCAACTACAAGGAGTAATCAACACTACTAGCAACCCACATGTACCAATCTGAGGTTTTGAGACAAAGATCGGATACAAGAGATGAACTAGAGTTTGAGAGGAGATGGTGCTGGTGAAGATGTTGATGGAGGTTGACCCCCTCCCGATGAGAGGATCGAAGGTGATGACGATGGTGACGATTCCCCCCGGAGGGATGTTTCCCCGGCAGAACAGCTCTGCCGGAGCCCTAGATTGGTTCCACCTCGAGACAGCGGCGCTTCGTCCCGAAAGCTTCCTCCTTATTTTTTTCCAGGGCAAAAGACACCTTATACCAAAATATGGGCATCGGGGGCCTGCCAGGTGGCCCACGAGGTAGGGGGGCGCGCCCCCCACCCTCGTGGACAGTGGCTGGCTCCCCTCTGGTGCTTTCTTCGCCCAATATTTTTAATATATTCCAAAACTGACTTTTGTGGAGTTTCAGGACTTTTGGAGTTGTGCAGAATAGGTCTCTAATATTTGCTCCTTTTCCAGCCCAGAATTCTAGCTGCCGGCATTCTCCCTCTTCATGTAAATCTTGTAAAATAAGAGAGAAAAGGCACAAGTATTGTGACATAATGTGTAATAACAACCCATAATAAAATAAATATTGATATAAAAGCATGATGCAAAATGGAGGTATCAACTCCCCTAAGCTTAGACCTCGCTTGTCCTCAAGCGGAAGCCGATATCGAAAAATATGTTCACATGTTTATAGATAGAGGTGTCGATAAAATAAAATACGGACACGAGGGCATCATGATCATTCTTAGAACAAACAACATATATATAGTCATATGATTTCTTATGCTAAAGTATGAATCAGAAACTTCATTGACAGCTAGCAAACTATAATCTCAGTCATTGAAGCAATTGCAATTTATCATAACATCGGAAAGAGTCAATATAAGAGCTTTTCAGCAAGTCCACATACTCAACTATCATTTAGTCTTTCACAATTGCTAACACTCATGCAATACTTATGGGTATGAAGTTTTAATCGAACACAGAGAAAGATAGGGGCTTATAGTTTCGCCTCCCAACCTTTTACCTCAAGGGTAACGTCAACAATAATAGTTTATGAAAACCCACATCCAATTAGCTATATATATCAGGATCTTTCCATCACACAGTGTGTCGGGGGTTTGGTGCGACATATGCCAACGGATGGCTTATCATGGTGGGGGCGAGTAGAACGTCGCCGGTGCCTGGAAATGGGATGAGGCGAAGACATGCACGCCGGCGAATCTTACCTAGCTTCGGGGCTCTCCGGGGAGATAATACCCCTACTGCTGCTCTGTGGGGTCTCCGCATGATCACTATGGTGAAAGTGTTTACACAGTTGCTCCTTGAGCTGTTTTCTGGTGGTAGGAGAGGGCAAGGCTAGCTCTCTCCCTTCTATACGATCTGGTCTAGAGATAATGGGTTCCAACCCTTTGCATGGGTGCCCTGGGGGGTTTATATAGGCCTACCCCCAGGGGTACAATGGTAATCCGGCTGGACGCGGGCCCAGCCGTCAGTGCCTCTGGCCTTCGTCTTCTCTGCCGACCGCTGGGGCCCGCCGACTGGCGGACCCCACCGACCGGCCTGGTACGGAGCCGACAGGCCGTGTCCGCCGCGGGCGGGTCTTGCCGGCTACTGATAAGCGGGTCTTGCCGGCTACTGATACCGCCGAACCAAAGTATGACATGCTGGTAAGCAGTATGACTTATATCGCCCACAACTCACTTGTGTTCTACTCGTGCACAACATCAACGCATAAAACCTAGGCTCGGATGCCACTGTTGGGAAATGTAGTAATTTCCAAAATTTTCCTACGCACCCGCAAGATCATGGTGATGCATAGCAGCGAGAGGGGAGAGTGTTGTCCATGTACCCTCATAGACCGAAAGTGGAAGCGTTAGCACAACGCGGTTGATGTAGTCGTACGTCTTCACGATTCGACCGATCCAAGTACCGAACGCACGGCACCTTCGAGTTCAGCACACGTTCAGCTCGATGACGTCCCGCGAACTCCGATCCAGCAGAGCTTCACGGGAGAGTTCCTGAAGGAAATATGCCCTAGAGGCAATAATAAAGTTATTATTTATTTCCTTATATCATGATAAATGTTTATTATTCATGCTAGAATTGTATTAACTGGAAACATAATACTTGTGTGAATACATAAACAAATAAAGTGTCACTAGTATGCCTCTACTTGACTAGCTCGTTAATCGAAGATGGTTATGTTTCCTAACCATAGACATGAGTTGTCATTTGATTAACGAGATCACATCATTAGGAGAATGATGTGATTGACATGACCCATTCCATTAGCTTAGCACCCGATCGTTTAGTATGTTGCTATTGCTTTCTTCATGACTTATACATGTTCCTATGACTATGAGATTATGCAACTCCCGTTTACCGGAGGAACACTTTGTGTGCTACCAAACGTCACAATGTAACTGGGTGATTATAAAGGTGCTCTACAGGTGTCTCCAAAGGTACATGTTGGGTTGGCGTATTCGAGATTAGGATTTGTCACTCCGATTGTCGGAGAGGTATCTCTGGGCCCTCTCGGTAATGCACATCACTTAAGCCTTGCAAGCAATGCAACTAATAAGTTAGTTGCAAGATGATGTATTATAGAATGAGTAAAGAGACTTGCCGGTAACGAGATTGAACTAGGTATTGAGATACCGACGATCGAATCTCAGGCAAGTAACTTACCGATGACAAAGGGAACAAACGTATGTTGTTATGCGGTCTGACCGATAAAGATCTTCGTAGAATATGTAGGAGCCAATATGAGCATCCAGGTTCCACTATTGGTTATTGACCATAGACGTGTCTCGGTCATGTCTACATTGTTCTCGAATCCGTAGGGTCCGCACGCTTAACGTTACGATGACATTTTCATTATGAGTTTATATATTTTGATGTACCGAAGGTTGTTCGGAGTCCCGGATGTGATCACAGACTTGACGAGGAGTCTCGAAATGGTCGAGACATAAAGATCGATATATTGTACGACTATATTTGGACACCGGAAAGGTTCCGCGTGAGATTGGGACAATACCGAATCACCGGGAGGTTATCGGAACCTCCCGGGAGGTATATGGGCCTTATTGGGCCTTAGTGGAAAGGAGGGGAAAGGAGCAAGGGAGGGGGCGCGCCCCCCAAGCCCAATCCAAATTGGGAAGGGGGCCGCCCCCCTTTCCTTCCTCCCTCCTTCCTCTTCCTTCCCTCTCCTACTCCTAATAGGAAAAAGGGGAGTCCTACTCCCTGTGGGAGTTGGACTCCCCCTTAGGGCGCGCCACCCTCCTTTGCCGGCCCCCTCCTCCACTCCTTTATATACAGGGGCAGGGGGGCACCCCATAGACACAACAATTGATCATTGATCTCTTAGCCGTGTGCGGTGCCCCCTCCACCATAATCCTCGATAATATTGTAGCGGTGCTTAGGCGAAGCCCTGCGATGGTAGAACATCAAGATCGTCACCACGCCGTCGTGCTGACGGAACTCATCCCCGACATTTTGCTGGATCGGAGTCCGGGGATCGTCATCGAGCTGAACATGTGCTAGAACTCGGAGGTGCCGTAGTTTCGGTGCTTGATCGGTCGGGCCGTGAAGACGTACGACTACATCAACCGCGTTGTGCTAACGCTTCCGCTTCCGGTCTACGAGGGTACGTAGACAACACTCTTCCCTCTCGTAGCTATGCATCACATGATCTTGCGTGTGTGTAGGAAAATTTTGAAATTACTACGTTTCCCAACAGTGGCATCCGAGCCTAGGTTTTATGCGTTGATGTTATGCACGAGTAGAACACAAGTGAGTTGTGGGCGATATAAGTCATACTGCTTACCAGCATGTCATACTTTGGTTCGGCGGTATTGTTGGATGAAGCGGCCCGGACCGACATTACGCGTACGCTTACGCGAGACTGGTTCTACCGACGTGCTTTGCACACAAGTGGCTGGCGGGTGTCAGTTTCTCCAACTTTAGTTGAACCGAGTGTGGCTACGCCCGGTCCTTGTGAAGGTTAAAACATCACCAACTTGACAAACTATCGTTGTGGTTTTGATGCATAGGTGAACGGTTCTTGCTAAGCCCGTAGCAGCCATGTAAAACTTGCAACATCAGAGTAGAGGACGTCTAACTTGTTTTTGCAGGGCATGTTGTGATGTGATATGGTCAAGACATGATGCTAAATTTTATTGTATGAGATGATCATGTTTTGTAACCGAGTTATCGGCAACTGGCAGGAGCCATATGGTTGTCGCTTTATTGTATGCAATGCAATCGCGCTGTAATGCTTTACTTTATCACTAAGCGGTAGCGATAGTCGTGGAAACATAAGATTGGCGAGACGACAATGATGCTACGATGGAGATCAAGGTGTCGCGCTGGTGACGATGGTGATCATGACGATGCTTCGGAGATGGAGATCACAAGCACAAGATGATGATGGCCATATCATATCACTTATATTGATTGCATGTGATGTTTATCTTTTATGCATCTTATCTTGCTTTGATTGACGGTAGCATTATAAGATGATCTCTCACTAAATTTCAAGATAAAAGTGTTCTCCCTGAGTATGCACCTTTGCCAAAGTTCGTCGTGCCCAGACACCACGTGATGATCGGGTGTGATAAGCTCTACTTCCATCTACAATGGGTGCAAGCCAGTTTTGCACACGCAGAATACTCAGGTTAAACTTGACGAGCCTAGCATATGCAGATATGGCCTCGGAACACTGAGACCGAAAGGTCGAGCATGAATCATATAGTAGATATGTTCAACATAGTGATGTTCACCATTGAAAACTACTCCATTTCACGTGATGATCGGTTATGGTTTAGTTGATTTGGATCACGTGATCACTTAGAAGATTAGAGGGATGTCTTTCTAAGTGGGAGTTCTTAAGTAATATGATTAATTGAACTTAAATTTATCATGAACTTAGTACCTGATAGTATCTTGCTTGTTTATGTTTGATTGTAGATAGATGGCCCGTGCTGTTGTTCCGTTGAATTTTAATGCGTTCCTTGAGAAAGAAAAGTTGAAAGATGATGGTAGCAATTATACGGACTGGGTCCGTAACTTGAGGATTATCCTCATTACTGCACAGAAGAATTACGTCCTGGAAGCACCGCTGGGTGCCAGGCCTGCTGCTGGAGCAACACCAGATGTTATGAACGTCTGGCAGAGCAAAGTTGATGACTACTCGATAGTTCAGTGTGCCATGCTTTACGGCTTAGAATCGGGACTTCAATGATGTTTTGAACATCATGGAGCATATGAGATGTTCCAGGAGTTGAAGTTAATATTTCAAGCAAATGTCCGGATTGAGAGATATGAAGTCTCCAATAAGTTCTATAGCTGCAAGATGGAGGAGAACAGTTCTGTCAGTGAGCATATACTCAAAATGTCTGGGTATAATAATCACTTAATTCAACTGGGAGTTAATCTTCCGGATGATTGCGTCATTGACAGAATTCTCCAATCACTTCCACCTAGCTACAAGAGCTTCATGATGAACTATAATATGCAAGGGATGAATAAGACAATTCCCGAGCTATTCGCAATGCTAAAAGCTGCGGAGGTAGAAATCAAGAAGGAGCATCAAGTGTTTATGGTCAACAAGACCACTAGTTTCAAGAAAAAAGGCAAGGGGAAGAAGAAGGGGAACTTCAAGAAGAACAGCAAGAAAGTTGCTGCTCAGGAGAAGAAACCCAAGTCTGGACCTAAGCCTGAAATTGAGTGCTTCTACTGCAAGCAGACTGGTCACTGGAAGCGGAACTGCCCCAAGTATTTGGCGGATAAGAAGGATGGCAAGGTGAACAAAGGTATATGTGATATACATGTTATTGATGTGTACCTTACTAGAGCTCGCAGTAGCACCTGGGTATTTGATACTGGTTCTGTTCCTATTATTTGCAACTCGAAATAGGGACTACGGATTAAGCGAACACTGGCGAAGGACGAGGTGACGATGTGCGTGGGAAATGGTTCCAAAGTTGATGTGATCGCGGTCGGCACGCTACCTCTACATCTACCATCGGGATTAGTATTAGACCTAAATAATTGTTATTTGGTGCCAACATTGAGCATGAACATTATATCTGGATCTTGTTTGATGCGAGACGGTTATTCATTTAAATCAGAGAATAATGGTTGTTCTATTTATATGAGTAATATCTTTTATGGTCATGCACCTTTGAAGAGTGGTCTATTTTTTATTAATCTCGATAGTAGTGATACACATATTCATAATGTTGAAGCCAAAAGATGCAGAGTTGATAATGATAGTGCAACTTATTTGTGGCACTGCCGTTTAGGTCATATCGGTGTAAAGCGCATGGAGAAACTCCATACTGATGGACTTTTGGAACCACTTGATTATGAATCACTTGGTACTTGCGAACCATGCCCCATGGGCAAGATGACTAAAACGCCGTTCACCGGTACTATGGAGAGAGCAACAGATTTGTTGGAAATCATACATACAAATGTATGTGGTCCAATAAATGTTGAATCTCGTGGTGGATATCGTTATTTTCTCACCTTCACAGATGATTTAAGCAGATATGGGTATATCTACTTAATGAAAGATAAGTCTGAAACATTTGAGAAGTTCAAAGAATTTCAGAGTGAAGTTGAAAATCCTCGTAACAAGAAAATAAAGTTTCTACGATCTGATCGTGGAGGAGAATATTTGAGTTACGAGTTTGGCTTACATTTGAAACAATGCGGAATAGTTTCGCAACTCATGCCACCCGGAACACCACAGCGTAATGGTGTGTCCGAACGTCGTAATCGTACTTTACTTGATATGGTGCGATCTATGATGTCTCTTACAGATTTACCGCTATCGTGTTGGGGTTATGCTTTAGAGACGGCCGCATTCACGTTAAATAGGGCACCATAAAAATCCGTTGAGACGACACCTTATAAACTATGGTTTGGCAAGAAACCAAAGTTGTCATTCTGAAGGTTTGGGGCTGCGATGCTTATGTGAAAAAACTTCAACCTGATAAGCTCGAACCCAAATCGGAGAAATGTGTCTTCATAGGATACCCGAAGGAGACTGTTGGGTACACCTTCTATCACAGATCCGAAGGCAAGACATTTGTTGCTAAGAATGGATCCTTGGAGGAAAGTAGAACTTGATGAGGTAACTGTACCTGCTCCCTTATTGGAAAGTAGTACATCACAGAAACCGGTTTCTGTGACACCTACACCAATTAGTGAGGAAGCTAATGATGATGATCATGAAACTTCAGAACAAGTTACTACTGAACCTCGTAGATCAACTAGAGTAAGATCCGCACCAGAGTGGTACGGTAATCCTGTTCTGGAAGTCAAGCTACTAGATCATGATGAACCTACAAACTATGAAGAAGCGATGATGAGCCCAGATTCCGCAAGATGGCTTGAAGCCATGAAATCTGAGATGGGATCCATGTATGAGAATAAAGTGTGGACTTTGGTTGACTTGCCCAATGATCGGCAAGAAATTGAGAATAAATGGATCTTCAAGAAGAAGACTGACGCTGACGGTAATGTTACTGTCTACAAAGCTTGACTTATCGCAAAAGGTTTTTGACAAGTTCAAGGGATTGACTACGATGAGACCTTCTCACCCGTAGTGATGCTTAAGTCTGTCCGAATCATGTTAGCAATTGCCGCATTTTATGATTATGAATTTTGGCAGATGGATGTCAAAACTGCATTCCTAAATGGATTTCTGGAAGAAGAGTTGTATATGATGCAGCGGGAAGGTTTTGTCGATCCAAAGGGAGCTAACAAAGTGTGCAAGCTCCAACGATCCATTTATGGACTGGTGCAAGCATCTCGGAGTTGGACTAAACACTTTGATAGTGTGATCAAAGCATTTGGTTTTATACAGACTTTTGGAGAAGCCTGTATTTACAAGAAAGTGAGTGGGAGCTCTGTAGCATTTCTGATATTATATGTGGATGACATATTACTAATCGGAAATGATATAGAATTTCTGGATAGCATAAAGGGATACTTGAATAAGAGTTTTTCAATGAAAGACCTCGGTGAAGCTGCTTACATATTGGGCATTAAGATCTATAGAGATAGATCAAGGCGCTTAATTGGACTTTCACAAAGCACATACCTTGACAAAGTTTTGAAGAAGTTCAAAATGGATCAAGCAAAGAAAGGATTCTTGCCTTTGTTACAAGGTGTAAAGTTGAGTAAGACTCAATGCCCGACCACTGCAGAAGATAGAGAGAAAATGAAAGATGTTCCCTATGCTTCAGCCATAGGCTCTATCATGTATGCAATGCTGTGCACCAGACCTGATGTGTGCCTTTCTATAAGTCTAGCAAGGAGGTACCAAAGTAATCCAGGAGTGAATCACTGGACAGCGGTCAAGAACATCCTGAAATACCTGAAAAGGACTAAGGATATGTTTCTCGTATGTGGAGGTGACAAAGAGCTCATCATAAATGGTTACGTTGATGCAAGCTTTGCCACTGATCCGGACGATTCTAAATCGCAAACCGGATACGTATTTACATTAAACGGTGGAGCTGTCAGTTGGTGCAGTTCTAAACAAAGCATCGTAGCAGGATCTACATGTGAAGTGGAGTACATAGCTACTTCGGAAGCAGCAAACGAAGGAGTCTAGATGAACGAGTTCATATCCGATCTAGGTGTCATACCTAGTGCATCGGGTCCAATGAAAATCTTTTGTGACAATACTGGTGCAATTGCCTTGGCAAAGGAATCCAGATTTCACAAGAGAACCAAGCACATCAAGAGACGCTTCAATTCCATCTGGGATCTAGTCCAGGTGGGAGACATAGAGATTTCCAAGATACATACGGATCTGAATGTAGCAGACCCATTGACTAAGCCTCTTCCACGAGCAAAACATGATCAGCACCAAGGCTCCATGGGTGTTAGAATCATTACTGTGTAATCTAGATTATTGACTCTAGTGCAAGAAGGAGACTGAAGGAAATATGCTCTAGAGGCAATAATAAAGTTATTATTTATTTCCTTATATCATGATAAATGTTTATTATTCATGCTAGAATTGTATTAACCGGAAACATAATACTTGTGTGAATACATAAACAAATAAAGTGTCACTAGTATGCCTCTACTTGACTAGCTCTTTAATCGAAGATGGTTATGTTTCCTAACCATAGACATGAGTTGTCATTTGATTAACGCGATCACATCATTAGGAGAATGATGTGATTGACATGACCCATTCCATTAGCTTAGCACCCGATCGTTTAGTATGTTGCTATTGCTTTCTTCATGACTTATACATGTTCCTATGACTATGAGATTATGCAACTCCTGTTTACCGGAGGAACAATTTCTGTGCTACCAAACGTCACAACGTAACTGGGTGATTATAACGGTGCTCTACAAGTGTCTCCAAAGGTACATGTTGGGTTGGCGTATTTCGAGATTAGGATTTGTCACTCCGATTGTCGGAGAGGTATCTCTGGGCCCTCTCGGTAATGCACATCACTTAAGCCTTGCAAGCATTGCAACTAATGAGTTAGTTGCGGGATGATGTATTACGGAACGAGTAAAGAGACTTGCCGGTAACGATATTGAACTAGGTATTGAGATACCGACGATCGAATCTCGGGCAAGTAACATACCGATGACAAAGGGAACAACGTATGTTGTTATGCGGTCTGATCGATAAAGATCTTCGTAGAATATGTAGGAGCCTATATGAGCATCCAGGTTTCGCTATTGGTTATTGATCGGAGACATGTCTCGGTCATGTCTACATAGTTATCGAACCCGTAGGGTCCTCACGCTTAACGTTACGATGATAGTTATATTATGAGTTTATATGTTTTGATGTACCGAAGGTTGTTCGGAGTCCCGGATGTGATCACGGACATGACGAGGAGTCTCGAAATGGTCGAGACATGAAGATTGATATATTGGAAGCCTATGTTTGGACACCGGAAAGGTTCCGGGTGAGATTGGGACAAACCGGATCACCGGGAGGTTATCGGAACCCCCCGGGAGGTATATGGGCCTTATTGGGCCTTAGTGGAAAGGAGGGGAAAGGAGCAAGGGAGGCCCCCCCCAAGCCCAGTCCGAATTGGGAAGGGGGCCGGCCCCCCCTTTCCTTCCTCCCTCCTTCCTCTTCCTTCCCTCTCCTACTCCTAATAGGAAAAATGGGAGTCCTACTCCCTGTGGGAGTTGGACTCCCCCTTAGGGCGCGCCACCCTCCTTGGCCGGCCCCCTCCTCCACTCCTTTATATACGGGGGCAGGGGGGCACCCCATAGACACAACAATTGATCATTGATCTCTTAGCCGTGTGCGGTGCCCCCCTCCACCACAATCCTCGATAATATTGTAGCGGTGCTTAGGCGAAGCCCTGCGATGGTAGAACATCAAGATCGCCACCACGCCGTCGTGCTGACGGAACTCATCCCCGGCACTTTGCTGGATCGGAGTCCGGGGATCGTCATCGAGCTGAACGTGTGCTAGAAATCGGAGGTGTCGTAGTTTCGGTGCTTGATCGGTCGGGCCATGAAGACGTACGACTACATCAACCACGTTGTGCTAACGCTTCCGCTTCCGGACTACGAGGGTACGTAGACAACACTCTTCCCTCTTGTTGCTATGCATCACCATGATCTTGCGTGTGTGTAGGAAAATTTTGAAATTACTACGTTTCCCAACAGTTCCGTCAGCACGACGGCGTGGTGACGGTGGTGATGTTGCTACCGACGCAGGGCTTCGCGTAAGCACCGCTACGATATGACCGAGGTGGAATATGGTGGAGGGGGGCAACGCACACGGCTGGGAGAGATCAACTGATCAACTTGTGTGTCTAGAGGTGCCCCCCTGCCCCTGTATATAAAGGAGCAAGGGGGGAGGCCGGCCGGCCCTCTATGGGCGCTCTAGGAGTAGTCCTCCTCCTAGTAGGAGTAGGACTCCGCTTTCCTACTCCTACTAGGAGGAGGAAAGGAAGGAGGAGAAGGAGAAGGAAGGAGAAGTAGGAAAAGGAGGAAAGGGGGGCCGGCCCCCTAGTCCAATTCGGTTTGGGCTAGGGGGCCACGCGCCCTGCCTCCTCTCTTCCACCACTTGGCCCATGAGGCCCATTACTTCTTCCTCGTATTCCCGTAACTCCCCGGTACCCCCGAAAATACCCGAATCTCTCGGAACCTTTCCGATGTCCGAATATAGTCGTCCAATATATCGATCTTTATGTCTCGACCATTTCGAGACTCCTCGTCATGTCCCCTATCTCATCCGGGACTCCGAACTACCTTCGGTACATAAAATCACATAAACTCATAATACAATCGTCACCGAAACTTTAAGCGTGCGGACCCTACGGGTTCGAGAACTATGTAGACATGACCGAGACATGTCTCTAGTCAATAACCAATAGCGGAACCTGGATGCTCATATTAGCTCCCACATATTCTACGAAGATCTTTATCGCTCAGACCGCATAACAACATACGTTGTTCCCTTTGTCATCGGTATGTTACTTGCCCGAGATTCGATCGTCGGTATCTCAATACGTAGTTCAATCTTGTTACCGGCAAGTCTCTTTACTCATTACGTAATACATCATCCCGCAACTAACTTATTATTGCAATGCTTGCAAGGCTTAAGTGATGTGCATTACCAAGAGGGTCCAGAGATACCTCTTCGACAATCGGAGTGACAAATCCTAATCTCGAAATACGCCAACCGAACAAGTACCTTCGGAGACACCTGTAGAGCACCTTTATAATCACCCAGTTACGTTGTGACGTTTGGTAGCACACAAAGTGTTCCTCCGGTAAACGGGAGTTGCATAATCACATAGTCATAGGAACATGTATAAGTTATGAAGAAAGAAATAGCAACAAACTAAACGATCAAGTGCTAAGCTAATGGAATGGGTCAAGTCAATCACATCATTCTCCTAATGATGTGATCCCGTTAATCAAATGACAACTCATGTCTATGGCTAGGAAACATAACCATCTTCGATTAACGTGCTAGTCAAGTAGAGGCATACTAGTGACACTCTGTTTGTCTATGTATTCACACATGTATTATGTTTCCGGGTAATACAATTCTAGCATGACAAAAAAACATTTATCATGATATAAGGAAATAAATAATAACTTTATTATTGCCTCTAGGGCATATTTCCTTCAAGAACAGCTCCGCCAGAGCCCTAGATTGGTTCCGCCAAGGTTCCGCCTCGTGGCGGCAGAGTTTCGTCTGAGGAGATGGCTTATGATTTTTTTCCTCATCGAAAGACTCCATATAGCAGAAGATGGACATCGAAGGGCCACCAGGGGGCCCACGAGGTAGGGGGCACGCCTAGGGGGGTAGGGCGCGCCCCCCACCCTTGTGGGCAGGGTGTGGCCCCCCTGGTGAACTTCTTGCGCTCAGTATTTTTTATATATTCTGAAAACGTCTTCCATGAAGTTTCAGGACTTTTGGAGCTGTGCAGAATAGGTCTCTAATATTTGCTCCTTTTCCAGCCCAGAATCCCAGCTGCCGGCATTCTCCCTCTTTATGTAAACCTTGTAAAATAAGAGAGAATAAGCATAAGTATTGTGACATAATGTGTAATAACAGCCCATAATGCAATAAATATCGATATAAAAGCATGATGCAAAATGGACGTATCAACTCACCCAAGCTTAGACCTCGCTTGTCCTCAAGCGAAAGCCGAAATCGAAAATATGTCCACATGTTTGGAGATAGAGGTGTCGATAAAAGTAAAATACGGACATGAGGGCATCATGATCATTCTTAGAACAACAACTTGCATAATTCTTGTCATATGATTTCTTATGCTAGAGTGTTAATTCAATCACAATTTCAAGTATGAATCATAAACTTCATTGAAAACTAACAAACTATAATCTCAGTCATTGGAGCAATTGCAATTTATCATAACATAGGAAAGAGTCAATATATAAGAGCTTTTCAGCAAGTCCACATACTCAACTATCATATAGTCTTTCACAATTGCTGACACTCACGCAATACCTATGGGTATGGAGTTTTAATCAGACACAGAGAAACATAGGGGCTTAGTTTTGCCTCCCAACGTTTTACCTGAAGGGTAATGTCAACAATAATAGTTCATGAAAACTCACATCCAATTAGCCATATATACCAGGATCTTTCCAACATACTGTGTTTGCCAAAGGATAAAATGTAAAAAGGAAGGGTGAAGATCACCATGACTCTTATGCAAGGTAGGAGATAAAAGTAAAAGATAGGCCCTTCACAGAGGGAAGCAGAGGTTGTCATGTGCTATTATGGTTGGATGCACAAAATCTTAATGCGAAAGAACGTCACTTTATATTGCCACTTGTGATATGGACCTTTATTATGCAGTCTGTCGCTTTTATTTCTTCCATATCACACGATCATATAAAGCTTATTTTCTCCCACACTAATAAGTCATACATATTTAGAGAGCAATTTTTATTGCTTTCACCGATGACAACTTACTTGGAGGATCTTACTCAATCCATAGGTAGGTGTGGTGGACTCTCATGGAAAAACTGGTTTTAAGGGTATTTGGAAGCACAAGTAGTATCTCTACTTGGTGCGATGAATTTGGCTAGCATGAGGGGGAAATGCAAGATCAACCATGTTGGATGATCCATGACAATATAATTTATCTCAGATGTAAGAAAACATAACCCATTATGTTGTCTTCCTTGTCCAACTTCAACTCTTTAGCATGTCATATTTTAATGAGTGCTCACAATCATAAAAGATGTCCAAGATAGTATATTTATATGTCAAGACTTGTCTTTCTTTATTACTTCCTATTAATTGCAACGATGACCAAAACTATGTTTGTCAACTCTCAACAACTATTATTCATCATACTTTTTCTATGTGAGCTCATTACTCTCCATAAGATCCATATGATCTCTTTGTTTCCTTTTTTATTCTTTCTCTTTTCTTTTATTCACTTAGGATCATGGCAAAATAATCAAGCCCTTGACTCAACACTAATGTTTATTATATATAGCTCACGGACTCGATTACATAGAAGGATCATAAAGCAAAACTCAAAACTAGATCATTGTGACGCCCCCGATTTGACCGTACACTAATCATGCACGCAAATGTGTACGATCAAGATCAAGGACTCACGGGAAGATATCACAACACAACTCTACAAATAAAATAAGTCATACAAGCATCATATTACAAGCCAGGGGCCTCGAGGGCTCGAATACAAGAGCTTGATCATAGACGAGTCAGCGGAAGCAAAAATATCTGAGTACAGACATAAGTTAAACAATTTTGCCTTAAGAAGGCTAGCACAAACTGGGATACAGATCGAAAGAGGCGCAGGCCTCCTGCCTGGGATCCTCCTAACTACTCCTGGTCGTCGTCAGCGGGCATCACGTAGTAGTAGGCACCTCCGGTGTAGTAGGAGTCGTCGTCGAAGGTGGCGTCTGGCTCCTGGGCTCCAACATCTGGTTGCGACAACCAGGTAGAAGGGATAGGGGGAAAAGAGGGAGAAAGCAACCGTGAGTACTCATCCAAAGTACTCGCAAGCAAGGAGCTATACTACATATGTATGCATTGGTATCAACTGGAATAAGGCTATTATATGTGGAATAAACTGCAGAAAGCCGGGATAAGGGGGGATAGCTAGTCCTTTCGAAGACTACGCTTCTGGCAGCCTCCGTCTTGCAGCATGTAGAAGAGAGTAGACTGAAGTCCTTCAAGTAGCATCGCATAGCATAATCCTACCCGGCGATCCTCTCCTCGTCGCCCTGTTAGAGAGCGATCACCGGTTGTATCTGGCACTTGGAAGTGTGTGTTTTATTAAGTATCCGGTTCTAGTTGTCATAAGGTCAAGGTACAACTCCAAGTCGTCCTGTTACCGAAGATCACGGCTATTCGAATAGATTAACTTTCCTGCAGGAGTGCACCACATAACCCAACACGCTCGATCCCATTTGGCCGGACACACTTTCCTGGGTCATGCTCGGCCTCGGAAGATCAACACGTCGCAGCCCCACCTAGACCAACAGAGAGGTCAGCACGCCGGTCTAAACCTAAGCGCCCAGGGGTCTGGGCCCATCACCCTTAGCACACCTGCACGTTGCGTGGGCGGCCGGAAGCAGACCTAGCCTAGTAGGCGTTCCAGTCCAATCCAGCGCGCGCCGCTCCGTTGCTGACGTCACGAAGGCTTCGGCTGATACCATGACGTCGAGTGCCCATAACTGTCCCCGCGTAGATGGTTAGTGCGTATAGGCCAGTAGCCAGACTCAGATCAAATACCAAGATCTCGTTAAACGTGTTAAGTATTTGCGAACGCCGACCAGGGCCAGGCCCACCTCTCTCCTAGGTGGTCTCAACCTGCCCTGTCGCTCCGCCTCAAAGTAACAGTCGGGGGCCGTCGGGAACCCAGGCCCACCTCTACCGGGATGGAGCCACTTGCCCCTTCAGCCCCCATCTCCGAACAGCATCATAAGTAATGTAATAGTATAAAGTGTATAGTATATGCCCATGATCACTTCCCGAAGTGATCACGACCCAGTAGTATAGCATGGCAGACGGACAAGAGTGTAAGGCCATTGATGGAACACTAGCATCCTATACTAAGCAGTAGGATAGCAGGTAATGGTATCAACAGTAGTAGCAAGGATAGGCTATGCATCAGAATAGGATTAACGGAAAGCAGTAACATGCTACACTACTCTAATGCAAGCAATATAGAGAAGAGTAGGCGATATCTGGTGATCAAGGTGGGGGCTTGCCTGGTTGCTCTGGCAAGTAGGGGTCGTCAACACCGTAGTCGATCAGGAGTACCGGCAGCGGTCTCGGGGTCTACCAGAAAGAAGTAATGGAGGGGGAACACAATAAATAACGGAGCAAACAAAGCAACACAAAGCATAACATGGCAATGCGCGGTGCTAGGGGTGACCTAACGCCGTATGAGGTGATACCGGTGAAGGGGGGAAACATCCGGGAAAATATCCCCGGTGTTTCGTGTTTTCGGACAAATGAATCGGAGGGGGAAAGTTGCATGTTTGCTATGCTAGGGGCGTGTGACGGACGAACGGGCTGCGTATACGGATTCGTCTCGTCGTTCTGAGCAACTTTCATGTACAAAGTTTTTCCATCCGAGCTACGGTTAAAAATATATGATTTTCTAAAGATTTAGTTATTTTTAGAATTTATTTAATTATTTTAAAACAACATTATCCAGAATAGTGCATGCTGACATCATCATGACGTCAGCATGACGTCAACAGGGCGTTGACTGGGTCAACTGACATGTGGGTCCCGCATGTCATTCACTGTTAGTTAATTAATCAAAGCTAATTAGGTGAAACTAGTTAATTAGGCTAATCTAATTAGGATTAATTAAGTTAATTAATTAATTAATTAATTAATATTTTTATTTTTATTTAGTTTTTTAAAATCCTTTTTTAAACGTTTTGGGGCTGGGCCCCATGTGTCATTGGCCCTGGGGGCCGTTGCGGGTTAGCGGGCGCTACGGGCGAGCAACGCGGTGGGGCGCCCGAACGAGCGTGAGCCCGAGAGGCGCTGGGCGCGTGGGGGCACGCCGGCGGCCAGGGCCAGGGGAGACGGGGCTCCGGCGAGCCTCCGGAGCGGCGGCTGCTGGCGTGTAGCGGCAGCGACGGCGCTGCAGAAAGTCGGGTCAGAGGGGGGGTAGGCGCGGGCGGCTCCGGGGAGCCACGTCCAGGGAGGGAGTGGAGCTGAGCGGCGGCGCCGGTGAGCGCAGCAGTGGGCGGATGCATGAGCAGGAGCGGCGACGGGGAGTGTCAGCGCGAGCGCGCGTTGCCAACCGCGGCCGGACATGGTAAGGAACGGGCAGGGAGGCACAACGAGGCGAAGCAGAGGCCGCGGTGTATGGCGGTGTGGCCGCGGGCACCAGGCCGTGGGGAAGGCTACGGGGCAAGGGTCGGGCGGAGCTGCGGGAGCACGCGGGCGAGCGAGTCCCGTCGAGGACGATCCCGGTGCGGGGTCAGAGAGGGAGATGGAGGTGGCGCTCACAAGGGGTTGCAGGGGACTGGGCAGCGGGGCGCGAGGAGGAAGACGGGGACGCCGGCGTCGTAGGGGAGGCAGTCCGGCGAGGTGGTCTCCGGCGTCGGCGTCGAGCGAAGAGGACAGCGGCGTCGGGCGCGTGGAGGTCGTTCGGGGAGGATTGGTGGAGCGAGGCGGCGGCGATGGCGTTCCGGCGACGGAGTGGTGGGGCGGGGCAGCCCGGTGATGATGGGGCGGCGTCGGGCCCCGGCGTCGGGCTCGGGGGCAAGGGGATCGGGGCGATGTGCGTTGGGGCGCCCCCGATCCAGATCACGCGCGGGGGGGGGGGAGGAGAGTGGGGATCATGGGGAAGGGGGTTAGGGTTTCGGGGAGAGGCAGGGGGTTAAGCAAGGGTTAGGTGGGCCGGCCTAGTTGGATGGCCAGCTGGGCCGAGGCCCAGTGAGGGGGGGGGGCTTTTAATTTCTTTTGTTTTTTTTCTGTTATTATTATTTTTCCCTTTTCTATTTTATTTATTTTAGTTAGCAAAACAACTTTACAAAAATATAACTCCTACTCCTAAATTAGCATAACAACATAGGCCACCTACTCCAAAAAGTTTGGTGATTATATAAACTAGATTAACATTTGTTTAGTATTTAAAAGCATTTAAAATAATTGTTTTGCTGCTGTTTTACCCATCTCATATTATTTAAACATTTTATGCATGTGTGGTTTTTCCCCCATAATTATCTATGCAATATTTGGTTCACTCCGAACATTTTAGTTTTAATATTTGAAAACTTTTATTGTTTGCCTATTTTTTGAATTTGAATTTGAATCGGTTTCGAACTAACTCGAGATTAGCAGCTATAAACGAGGTGACGTGGCATCATTAGCAGAGGGTCACTGTAGCTTAATTACCCGGGCGTCACAATTCTCCTCCACTACAAGAAATCTCGTCCCGAGATTTAAGCGGTGGAGTAAGGGGCGAAGGTGTTGGTAGCGAAAAACCTAACGAGTCTTCTCGGTCTTGGCTGACCTTTCGAAGAGGTTGATCCCTTTCGTTGATGTCTTCATTTCACTGCTTCAAGTCACCATGATCAATTTGTCATCCTTTCTTCGGGATCTCCATCGTACTTACGAATAGGTAAGGGGCAGCTCTACAATGATAGGATGTTACAAGGGAAAATCTTCTGGGGGTTTCCCAAGTATGAACATATGAGTATCTCTCGAGTTGAACAAATGAAACACATCGAGAGCAAAGTAAGACGGTGCAATAAGAAGTTTCAAGCGGATAGGCAATCGTTCATTGCCTGAAACAGAGTGTGAATGGGGTTCAGAGCAACGGGAATAAGTATTGTGTCCGATACCAGAATTGATCACTAGGAAGGTGGCTCGCAAATTACATACGAAGTCAAGCTCTAGGAATAACTTTGGCAACAGGTTGTATAGGAGAGTCAGGTTTCGATCCTGTAGAACGGTGGGTTATGGGCCCACCATGTGGGTTAAA
The DNA here is from genome assembly GCF_056163025.1 of Triticum urartu. NCBI lineage: Eukaryota > Viridiplantae > Streptophyta > Magnoliopsida > Poales > Poaceae > Triticum > Triticum urartu. The sequence continues at coordinate 413,233,320 of NC_141877.1, read as the reverse complement.
AGTAGGAAGGGCGGTGACATCTTGCCCGATCATGTAAGCAAGGCCTGTCAGAGGATAATCTGTCTGTTATGTCGGCAACAACATCGGTACCAAGGGCTAGGGACGAAGAGAACCCTTTTCCTGCTCGTTGAACGAGGCGGGCCAATAGGCAAGGTTCTCGTCCATCGGCGGTTACCGGAATGTCAACAACAATAGTAACAGGGTCTTACTGACAGAATTGTACACCGAGGTGTTTACCTAAGTAGGAGAAAACTACTGCTTAGATTATATGGATCACAAGAGAGGTCAAACAAACCAATGAAAAAGGAAAACGTGATCATCAGGTTAAACAGAACAATGGAAAGGGAAATGTGTTTAAACACATATTCCACGGGTATATCTTTCCCAAGGACGAGGAGAGCATGATATCCATGACATGATAGAAAGCAGAAAACCCTTTAGGTAAGGGGAGAGAAATTTCATGACATTACCCATACAGTGGTGTTTGGATAACTGAGCAAGAAACATTTAGTATTGGGCTTCAAACGTTCTTGTTGAAAATCGGAGTGCCACAGACATGCTTCGAGATAGCATTGACTTGGTCTTCAAACAAAGATCGAACTTGGATACACAAATGATTCATCAAGAACAACATATAGAATAAGTCTTACGATTTCCTCATGGAAGAATGGTTAACCTTGCTAAAAAGGAAAACTATAACAATGGGTCCTCCGGCCCGGTGCGCTAGGCATGACATCACCTTACCTGTCACATAAAGACCATTGTTATAACTCTTGGAAATATATCCCAACCATCATATCTGACCGAGATTCAGATCTGATTGGTGTTAGGATATGTCAGACTCAGGATGTCTGAGAAGAAAAGGTGTAACACAATTGACGGGATGACAATGTAAGATTCTCGGGAAATGAACTATAGAAGCAAGTTTCAAAACAATAGTTCATCATTAACCAAGGAGAAGATGAGGATGTGGATGATGGACTCAGCGACCATTCATCGAGAATTACAAAAAGATGGATTTCCACAATTATGTGAACAAGGAGATAATCATTTGGCGGATCAAATGATATAATGATGTATGCTCAAGGGAAACATACACAACTGAACAATGATAGAAGGGTGCACCCAGGAATCTGGACTAGGTAGCACGATCAATGTTCGAATGATGATTCAATAAGCAATAAACTTAGAATGAAACTGTAGACCAATAACTTCAAAGCAATAGGGTTGCTAGAAGTTTAGAATTTACACCTCACAGACCATTTGTCGGTTTTCCGGTTAGAAACAACACGAGGACCAAGGAAAGAATGGTGATGTTAATAAGTATCACTTGTGTCAAGAATTCTTAAGGGTGGTGAATTTCTTACCACACTCTTGACATATAAAGGGTAATACTCCAAGGTAAAGAAGAACAGATGTTGGATAGCAAGGAACTCAAGGTATAACACAAAACACGACAAGTTTGTGTTGGAGGGAAGTCAATAAAGTGGTCGATGATAATACAGATCATCGAGGGCAAGGATGGTATTTCTCATCATGAACTCAATTGACATCCTGGAAGAGCTCAGAATGCCGATGATGATCACGACACAATTGTTGAGAGATTTCATGAAGATGTAATCGGACGGCGATGACATCAAGCCAAAGGAATGATGAAGCGAAAGGTTACTGAAACCAAGGGTATGACACAAACTCGAAACAAGCTCGTAGTTCAAGGCGAAGTGTTATGACGAGGAAGATCAACGTAAGCTTAGCTCATCATCGAAAATTTTGCTCCGGGAAGAAGGACTAGGTAGCACAGTTAAATTTTTGCACGATAATGATATGGCCAATCAGGCTAGGAATGACTTGAAGGGTTATTAAACTCGTAAGCAATGAAAATTACTTAGGAGTTATTGAATCGGAGTACAGACTCGATTCACTATTCGGTGTTCTCGGTTGATGACAACCCAGAACCCAAGAAAAATTGGATTAGGGGAGAAATAACATTTGATGAAGAACCCATAAGAAGTTATGTAGTACCATGACATTATCAAGATATCATAGTGTAATACTCGACGGTAGATCAAAGTAAAGGTTGGACAAGTGCAATGATCTGCACAATACAAGTACTTCAACTTGTCCGAGAAATGGTATTAAGGAGAAAATATGGTCGGAACCATGATTGTAAAGGACCAAACATAGATACAGGACGAACTTATAACAAGGGGATTATTATCATTTACAAGAAGCTTCAAAGAAAAGTTCCACATTGGGTCCATGGGCATGAACGCAAGGGCTCAAGGTCGACTCCCACTTCTTCAATGCATAACCTTTCATTTTACTTCTCGCTTTTGATGAGGCTGTAGTGTAGAAATTCTATCTGGCGGAGCAACAGAAGAGTATGACTCGCGAAAACTTTCGGGTTCATACCGTTTGGGGAAGGCATAGGTTCAACCCATCAGGGCATCTTAGGAGTATTTACCACAAATTTCAAGAATAAATAACACAAGCTCGATAGTAGAGCATGCTTGAGAAAGCAGAGGATACAATTTACCAAAGGCATTATGTATCCGAGGAAAGGCTCACAGACTTATTGAATATGAAGGACGCTGTCGGATAAAATCCAACAAAGGATCTGGTGGTCCTCAAGGGATCGGGTGTGAGCATCGGTACTCAACCAGAGGGAGAAACAATGCAAGGAGATCAGACTTTAGAAACAACTGACTAATTCAAGGCTCAAATGCAAAGGAATTATCAATTCCAAGACAAGGGATCAGAAGCAATGCTCTAATCAGGGATGGATAAGTTGAATAGCCTTAGAGGTACGATCGATGGTCAATTGATTGGTCGAGATCCAGCTCAGGTTTAAACTGGCGTCTGAGGCGGAAGGATGAATTCTAGGATCTGACTGATGATTGCGTGCAATCGCACTCATGTTGAATCAATAGGATCAAAATGACGGTGGCAAAGAATGCCAATAAGATTACTATACTTATGGGATTAACCATAATGCAAGCAAGCAAAGAATTTCAAAAGCAATAAGTTGCTGAGGATTTTCGGAAGATCTAATAGTATTTCGAAGACCATTATGAAACACATGAACAACTGGGGGGGTGAGCGGATACTCGATAAGTGCGAGAATTATCCATAGGGGTATTCAGGTGACAAGGAACAGCAAGGCAGTAAGCTCAAAGGATTATCGAAACAACGAAAAGTATTACGGGGTATCTTGTAATAACAAGACCAACTGGGGATGAATGTAAGAATAACAACTGCAAGTAGTTATCCATAAGGGTTGACGGTGGAAGGGGAATTGCAAACGCGATGAACACAAGTTCTCGGGTTAACAGCGGAGAGTATATTCAGAGTCTTCATGTACAGCAGACGATCATCAGTAATAAGGGGCTCTCCGGGTGAAAGTGATAACGAGATCCTAATGTTAGATTTAGCAAAATTCATTTAACCCGAATAGAAGAGAGTTCAGAGTCCCAGAGTAAGGATCGAGGAGTAAAAGATCCTAATACCACCCGGATGGCGACATGGGCCCGTAAGGCACACAACCATGTTAGTAAAAGTTTTGCAATGTCTAGACTCGACTTCGGCCAAGGAGTGTGGAAGGGGGATTCCTACAGGCAGTCGGCTCTGATACCAACTTGTGACGCCCCCGATTTGACCATACACTAATCATGCACGCAAATGTGTACGATCAAGATCAAGGACTCACGGGAAGATATCACAACACAACTCTACAAATAAAATAAGTCATACAAGCATCATATTACAAGCCAGGGGCCTCGAGGGCTCGAATACAAGAGCTCGATCATAGACGAGTCAGCGGAAGCAACAATATCTGAGTACAGACATAAGTTAAACAAGTTTGCCTTAAGAAGGCTAGCACAAACTGGGATACAGATCGAAAGAGGCGCAGGCCTCCTGCCTGGGATCCTCCTAACTACTCCTGGTCGTCGTCAGCGGGCATCACGTAGTAGTAGGCACCTCCGGTGTAGTAGGAGTCGTCGTCGAAGGTGGCGTCTGGCTCCTGGGCTCCAACATCTGGTTGCGACAACCAGGTAGAAGGGATAGGGGGAAAAGAGGGAGAAAGCAACCGTGAGTACTCATCCAAAGTACTCGCAAGCAAGGAGCTATACTACATATGTATGCATTGGTATCAACTGGAATAAGGCTATTATATGTGGACTGAACTGCAGAAAGCCGGGATAAGGGGGGATAGCTAGTCCTTTCGAAGACTACGCTTCTGGCAGCCTCCGTCTTGCAGCATGTAGAAGAGAGTAGACTGAAGTCCTCCAAGTAGCATCGCATAGCATAATCCTACCCGGCGATCCTCTCCTCGTCGCCCTGTTAGAGAGCGATCACCGGTTGTATCTGGCACTTGGAAGTGTGTGTTTTATTAAGTATCCGGTTCTAGTTGTCATAAGGTCAAGGTACAACTCCAAGTCGTCTTGTTACCGAAGATCATGGCTATTCGAATAGATTAACTTCCCTGCAGGGGTGCACCACATAACCCAACACGCTCGATCCCATTTGGCCGGACACACTTTTCTGGGTCATGCCCGGCCTCGGAAGATCAACACGTCGTAGCCCCACCTAGACCAACAGAGAGGTCAGCACGCCGGTCTAAACCTAAGCGCCCAGGGGTCTGGGCCCATCGCCCTTAGCACACCTGCACGTTGCGTGGGCGGCCGGAAGCAGACCTAGCCTAGTAGGCGTTCCAGTCCAATCCAGCGCGCGCCGCTCCGTTGCTGACGTCACGAAGGCTTCGGCTGATACCACGACGTCGAGTGCCCATAACTGTCCCCGCGCAGATGGTTAGTGCGTATAGGCCAGTAGCCAGACTCAGATCAAATACCAAGATCTCGTTAAACGTGTTAAGTATTTGCGAACGCCGACCAGGGACAGGCCCACCTCTCTCCTAGGTGGTCTCAACCTGCCCTGTCGCTCCGCCTCAAAGTAAGAGTCGGGGGCCGTCGGGAACCCAGGCCCACCTCTACCGGGATGGAGCCACCTGCCCCTTCAGCCCCCATCTCCGAACAGCATCACAAGTAATGTAATAGTATAAAGTGAATAGTATATGCCCATGATCACTTCCCGTAGTGATCATGGCCCAGCAGTATAGCATGGCAGACGGACAAGAGTGTAAGGCCACTGATGGAACACTAGCATCCTATACTAAGCAGTAGGATAGCAGGTAATGGTATCAACAGTAGTAGCAAGGATAGGCTATGCATCAGAATAGGATTAACGGAAAGCAGTAACATGCTACACTACTCTAATGCAAGCAATATAGAGAAGAGTAGGCGATATCTGGTGATCAAGGTGGGGGCTTGCCTGGTTGCTCTGGCAAGTAGGGGTCGTCAACATCGTAGTTGATCAGGAGTACCGGCAGCGGTCTCGGGGTCTACCGGAAAGAAGTAATGGAGGGGGAACACAATAAATAACAGAGCAAACAAAGCAACACAAAGCATAACATGGCAATGCGCGGTGCTAGGGGTGACCTAACGCCGTATGAGGTGATACCGGTGAAGGGGGGAAACATCCGGGAAAATATCCCCGGTGTTTCGTGTTTTCGGACAAATGAATCGGAGGGGGAAAGTTGCATGTTTGCTATGCTAGGGGCGTGTGACGGACGAACGGGCTGCGTATCCGGATTCGTCTCGTCGTTCTGAGCAACTTTCATGTACAAAGTTTTTCCAACCGAGCTACGGTTTAAAATATATGATTTTCTAAAGATTTAGTTATTTTTAGAATTTATTTAATTATTTTAAAACAACATTATCTAGAATAGTGCATGCTGACGTCATCATGATGTCAGCATGATGTCAGCATGACGCCAGCAGTCAACAGGGCGTTGACTAGGTCAACTAACGTGTGGGTCCCGCATGTCATTCACTGTTAGTTAATTAATCAAAGCTAATTAGGTGAAACTAGCTAATTAGGTAAAGCTAAGCCGTTGCGGGTTAGCGGGCGCTACGGGCGAGCAACGCGGCGGGGCGCCCGAACGGGCGTGAGCCCGAGAGGCGCTGGGCGCGCGGGGGCACGCCGGCGGCCAGGGCCAAGGGAGACGGGGCTCCCGCGAGCCTCTGGAGCGGCGGCGGCGTGTAGCGGTAGCGACAGCGCTGCAGAAAGTCGGGTCAGAGGGGGGGTAGGCGCGGGCGGCTCCGGGGAGCCACGTCCAGGGAGGGAGTGGAGCTGAGCGGCGGCGCTGGTGAGCGCAGCAGCGGGCGGATGCACGAGCAGGAGAGGCGACGGGGAGTGTCAGCGCGAGCGCGCGTTGCCAACCGCGGTCGGACACGGCAAGGAACGGGCAGGGGCGCAGCGAGGCGAAGCAGAGGCCGCGGTGTACGGCGGGGTGGCCGCGGGCACCAGGCCGCGGGGAAGGCTACGGGGCAAGGGTCGGGCGGAGCTGCGGGAGCACGCGGGCGAGCGAGTCCCGTCGAGGACGATCCCGGTGCGGGGTCAGAGAGGGAGATGGGGGTGGCGCTCACAAGGGGTTGCAGGGGACTGGGCAGCGGGGCGCGAGGAGGAAGACGGGGACGCCGGCGTCGTAGGGGAGGCAGTCCGGCGAGGTGGTCTCCGGCGATGGCGTCGAGCGAAGAGGGCGGCGGCGATGGCGTTCCGGCGACGGAGTGGTGGGGCGGGGCAGCCCAGTGACGATGGGGCGGCGTCGGGCTCGGTGGCAAGGGGATCGGGGCGAGGTGCGTTGGGGCGGCCCCGATCTAGATCGCGCGGGGGGGGGGGGGGGAGGAGAGTGGGGATCGTGGGGAAGGGGGTTAGGGTTTCGGGGAGAGGCAGGGGGTTAAGCAAGGGTTAGGTGGGCCGGCCTAGTTGGATGGCCAGCTGGGCCGAGGCCCAGTGAGGGGGGGGGGGCTTTTAATTTCTTTTGTTTTTTTTTCTGTTTTTATTATTTTTCCCTTTTCTATTTTATTTATTTTAGTTAGCAAAATAGCTTTACAAAAATATAACCCCTACTCCTAAATTAGCATAACAACATAGGCCACCTACTCCAAAAAGTTTGGTGATTATATAAACTAGATTAACATTTGTTTAGTATTTAAAAGCATTTAAAATAATTGTTTTGCTGCTGTTTTACCCATCTCATATTATTTAAACATTTTATGCATGTGTGGTTTTTCCCCCATAATTATCTATGCAATATTTGGTTCACTCCGAACATTTTAGTTTTAATATTTGAAAACTTTTTTTGTTTGCCTATTTTTTGAATTTGAATTTGAATCGGTTTCAAACTAACTCGAGATTAGCAACTATAAACGAGGTGACGTGGCATCATTAGCAGAGGGTCACTGTAGCTTAATTACCCGGGCGTCACAATCATGCCATAAACTTTATTCTACTAGATCAAGATATTACCAAAAGGATCGAACTAAGAAAAACAGTAAAGATAAAAGTGATGGTGATACGATACCGGGGCACTCCCCCAAGCTTGGCAGTTGCCAAGGGGAGTGCCCATACTAGTGTGATTATGTCTCTCTTTTCGGGAATGGTGATGTGATATTATTGGCGATGATGCCCCTGAGGATACGATTCTCCTCCTCGAGCTTATTGACTTGCTGCTTGAGGTCCATTATTTCCTTTCGGAGTTTTCCTGTAAAAGCCAAAGCTCCCTGCACCCGAGGGTGCTGCATAGCTGCGGGAGAACCAGTGACACTCTTTTTCATATTCTCATAAGAAAGAAATCTGACATTGGAAGGGATAAACGAGTTTGGAATAGCCGAGCTCTGCAGTTCTCCCATTGTGAATCCAGCTCGGAAGCGGGAAGTGACTTCTTGATCCTCTTCCATGGCATCTATCTTCTTCAAATCAGCCTCCATATCTTCCTCCGTTGCTGGCCAAAGCTCCCTGCACATTGTTGTTTGTCATTGGTCTCGATGCCGGATGAGACACCCGGCTCTTCCCGACTGATTCTTGCGAAGACATCTTGCTCTAATCTGCAGCAGCAACAGCTCGAAACACAAACAGAGGATAATTGCATGACACGGGAGTCAAAACCCCCGGGAGATTATATAATGAATTTTTATCGACCAAAATACGTGTCGTGTACGAAAACGGAGTCTGGAGAGCGCATGAGGTGCCCACGAGGTAGGGGGCGCACCCAGTAGGGTAGGGCGCGCCCTCCACCCTCGTGGAGGCCTCGTGTCCTTCCCGGGCTGCTTCTTATTTTTCTATTTTTTTAAATATTCCAAAACGGAGAAATATTGCCTTAAAAACTGTTTTGGAGTCGGTTTACTTACCGTACCACATACCTATTCCTTTTCGGAGTCTGAAACGTTCCGGAAAGAGTCCCTTATGTATTCCTCTGGGGTTACGGTTTCAATAACATTGGTTTCAACATTTATGGGATTACCTGAGATATAATGTTTGATTCTTTGATCATTCACCACCTTCGGATTTGTGCCTTCGAAGTTGTTGATTTTTATGGCACCGGAACGATAGACCTCCTCGATAACGTAAGGACCTTCCCATTTAGAGAGAAGTTTTCCTGCGAAAATTTTTAAACGAGAGTTGTATAGCAATACATAATCACCTACATTAAACTCACACTTTTGTATGCTTTTATCATGCCATCTTTTAACTTTTTCTTTAAACAACTTGGCATTTTTGTAGGCTTGGGTTCTCCATTCATCGAGTGAGCTCATATCAAATAACCTCTTCTCACCGGCAAGTTTAAAATCATAATTGAGCTCTTTTATAGCCCAATATGCCTTGTGTTCTAGTTCGAGAGGTAAGTGACATGCTTTTCCATAAACCATTTTATACAGAGACATACCCATTGGATTTTTATATGCAGTTCTATAGGCCCATAATGCATCATCAAGTTTCTTGGACCAATTCTTTCTAGATCTATTGACAGTCTTTTGCAAAATTAATTTGAGTTCTCTATTACTCAATTCTACCTGACCACTAGACTGAGGGTGATAAGGGGATGCAATTCTACGATTAACATCATACTTAGCAAGCATTTTACGGAAATCACCATGAATAAAATGTGAACCACCATCAGTCATTAAATATCTAGGGACTCCAAATCTTGGAAAAATAACTTCTTTAAGCATTTTAATAGAAGTGTTATGATCAGCACTACTAGTTGGAATAGCTTCTACCCACTTAGTAACGTAATCAACAACAACTAAAATATGTGTATAACCATTAGAAGCAGGAAAAGGTCCCATATAGTCAAAGCCCCAAACATCAAATGGTTCAATAATGAGTGAATAGTCATAGGCATCTCTTGACGTCTACTAATATTACCAATTCTTTGACATTCATCACAAGATAAGACAAACTTACGGGCATCCTTGAAGAGAGTAGGCCAATAAAAACCAGATTGCACTACCTTATGTGCAGTTCTATCTCCAGCATGGTGTCCTCCATAAGCCTCAGAGTGACACTTGCGTAGGATCTGTTCCTGTTCATGCTCAGGCACACAACGTCTAATAACACTATCTACTCCTTCTTTATAAAGATGTGGGTCATCCCAAAAGTAATGCCTCAAATCATAGAAGAACTTTTTCTTTTGCTGGTATGTGAAACTAGGTGGTATAAACTTAGCAACAATGTAATTAGCATAATCAGCATACCATGGAGCAGTATGAGAAGCATTTATGACATTTAATTGCTCATCAGGAAAGCTATCATCAATAGGTAGTGGGTCATCAAGAACATTTTCTAACCTAGACAAGTTGTCTGCAACGGGGTTCTCAGCTCCCTTTCTATCAACAATATGTATGTGAAATTCTTGTAGCAAGAGAACCCATCTAATAAGTCTAGGTTTAGCATCTTTCTTTTCCATAAGATATTTAATAGCAGCGTGATCAGTGTGAATAGTTACTTTAGAATCAACAATATAAGGTCTAAATTTGTCACAAGCAAATACAACTGCTAAGAATTCTTTTTCAGTAGTAGCATACTTTCTTTGAGCATTGTCTAGGGCTTTACTAGCATATTGAATAACATTTAATTTCTTATCAACTCTTTGCCCTAGAACAACACCTACAACATAATCACTAGCATCACACATAATTTCAAAGGGTAAATTCCAATCAGGTGGCTGAACAATAGGTGCAGAGATCTGATGTCTACTACACAACCTTCTTCTTGTAGACGTTGTTGGGCCTCCAAGTTCAGAGGTTTGTAGGACAATAGCAAATTTCCCTCAAGTGGATGACCTAAGGTTTATCAATCCGTAGGAGGCGTAGGATGAAAATGGTCTCTCTCAAGCAACCCTGCAACCAAATAACAAAGAGTCTCTTGTGTCCCCAACACACCCAATACAATGGTAAATTGTATAGGTGCACTAGTTCGGCGAAGAGATGGTGATACAAGTGGTATATGGATAGTAGATATGAGTATTTGTAATCTGAAATAATAAAAACAGCAAGGTAGCAAGTGATAAAAGTGAGCGTAAACGGTATTGGAATGATAGGAAATAGGGCCTAGGGTCCATACTTTCGCTAGTGTAAGTTCCCTCAACAATACTAACATAATTGGATCACATAACTATCCCTCAACATGCAACAAAGAGTCACTCCAAAGTCACTAATAGCGGAGAACGAACGAAGTGATTATGGTAGGGTACGAAACCACCTCAAAGTTATTCTTTCCAATCAATCCGTTGGGCTATTCCTATAAGTGTCACAAATAGCCCTAGAGTTCGTACTAGAATAACACCTTAAGACACAAATCAACCAAAACCCTAATGTCACCTAGATACTCCAATGTCACCTCAAGTATCCGTGGGTATGATTATACGATATGCATCACACAATCTCAGATTCATCTATTCAACCAACACAAAGGACATCAAAGAGTGCCCCAAAGTTCTACCGGAGAATCACGACGAAAACATGTGCCAACCCCTATGCATAGGTTCATGGGCGGAACCCGCAAGTTGGTCACCAAAACATACATCAAGTGGCACGTGGTATCCCATTGTCACCACAGATATCCACGGCAAGACATACATCAAGTGTTCTCAAATATTTAAAGACTCAATCCAATAATATTACTTCAAAGGGGAAACTCAATTCATTACAAGAGAGAAGAGGGGGGAAGAAACATCATAGGATCCAAATATAATAGCAAAGCTCACGATACATCAAGATCGTATCATCTCAATAACATGAGAGAGAGAGAGAGAGATCAAACACATAGCTACTGGTACATACCCTCAGCCCCGAGGGAGAACTACTCCCTCCTCGTCATGGAGAGCACCGGGATGATGAAGATGGCCACTGGAGAAGGATTGCCCCCTCCGGCAGGGTGCCGGAATGGGTCTAGATTGGTTTTCAGTGGCTACGGAGGCTTCTGGCGGCGGAACTCCCGATCTATGTTGCATTCTGGAAGTTTTAGGGTATATGGACTTATATAGGCAGAAGAAGCACGTTAGGGGAGCCACGGGGGCCCCACGAGGCAGGGGGCACGCCCTAGGGGAGTGGGCGCGCCCCCACCCTCGTGGGCAGCCCGTGTCTCCCCTGACGCGGGGTCCAAGTTCATCAGGTGTGTTTCCTTCCAAAAATAACTTCTCTAGTTGATTTCGTTTCGTTTCGACTCCGTCTGATATTCCTTTTCTTTGAAACACTGAAATAGGCATAAAACAGCAAATCTGGGCTGGGCCTCCGGTTAATAGGTTAGTACCAAAAGTAATATAAAAGTGGATAATAAAGCCCAATATTTCCCAAAACAGTAGATAATATAGCATGGAGCAATCAAAAATTATAGATACGTTGGAGACGTATCAAGATCAATGCTTTCTTAAGTATTTCAAATGCTTCTACACAATCATCATCAAAGACAAATGGTATATCTTTTTGTAATAAATTAGTCAGAGGCCGAGAAATTTTTGAGAAGTCCTTAATGAACCTCCTATAAAATCTGGCGTGACCAAGGAAACTTCTTATACCTTTGATGTTCTTGGGGCATGACATCTTTTCAATAGCATCAACCTTGGCTTTATCAACTTCAATACCTCTTTCAGAAACTTTATGCCCCAAGACAATACCTTCATTAACCATAAAGTGGCACTTTTCCCAATTCAAGACAAGATTAGTTTCTTCACATCTCTGCAAAACTCGATCAAGGTTGCTCAAGCAATCATCAAAAGAAGATCCATAGACGGAGAAATCGTCCATGAAAACCTCACAAATCCTTTCACAGAAGTCAGAGAATATAGCCATCATGCATCTTTGAAAGGTAGCAGGCGCATTACATAAACCAAAAGGCATACGTCTATAAGCAAAAGTACCAAAAGGGCAAGTAAAAGTAGTCTTTGATTGATCCTTGGCTGACACTAGTATTTGAGAGAAACCAGAATAACCATCTAGAAAGCAAAAATGTGTGTGTTTGGATAATCTTTCTAGCATTTGATCGATAAAAGGTAAGGGGTAATGGTCCTTTTTAGTGGCCTTATATAATTTGCGGAAATCAATTACCATCCTATAACCTATAATAATTCTTTGAGGAATCAATTCATCTTTATCATTAGGAACGATAGTAATATGTCCCTTCTTAGGGACACAATGAACAGGACTTACCCACTGACTATCAACCAACACAAAGGACCTCAAAGAGTGCCCCAAAGTTCTACCGGAGAATCACGACGAAAACGTGTGCCAACCCCTATGCATAGGTTCATGGGCGGAACCCGCAAGTTGGTCACCAAAACATACATCAAGTGTTCTCAAATATTTAAAGACTTAATGCGATAAGGTTACTTCAAAGGGGAAACTCAATTCATTACAAGAGAGAAGAGGGGGGAAGAAACATCATAGGATCCAAATATAATAGCAAAGCTCACGATACATCAAGATCGTATCATCTCAATAACATGAGAGAGAGAGATCAAACACATAGCTGCTGGTACATACCCTCAGCCCCGAGGGAGAACTACTCCCTCCTCATCATGGAGAGCACCGGGATGATGAAGATGGCCACCGGAGAAGGATTGCCCCCTCCGGCAGGGTGCCGGAACGGGTCTAGATTGGTTTTTGGTGGCTACGGAGGCTTCTGGCGGCGGAACTCCCGATCTATGTTGCGTTCTGGAAGTTTTAGGGTATATGGACTTATATAGGCAGAAGAAGCACGTCAGGGGACCCACGGGGGCCCCACGAGGCAGGGGGCGTGCCCTAGGGGAGTGGGCGCGCCCCCCACCCTCGTCGGCAGCCCGTGTCTCCCCTGACGTGGGGTCCAAGTTCATGAGGTGTGTTTCCTTCCAAAAATAACTTCTCTAGTTGATTTCGTTTCGTTTCGTTTCGACTCCGTCTGATATTCCTTTTCTTCGAAACACTGAAATAGGCATAAAACAGCAAATCTGGGCTGGGCCTCCGGTTAATAGGTTAGTCCCAAAAGTAATATAAAAGTGGATAATAAAGCCCAATATTGCCCAAAACAGTAGATAATATAGCATGGAGCAATCAAAAATTATAGATACGTTGGAGATGTATCAAGCATCCCCAAGCTTAATTCCTGCTCGTCCTCGAGTAGGTAAATGATAAAGAAGATAATTTTTGATGTGGAATGCTAGTTGGCATAATTTTAATGTAATTCTTCTTAATTGTGGCATGAATATTCAGATCCATAAGATTCAAGACAAAAGTTCATATTGACATAAAAATAATAGTACTTCAAGCATACTAACAAAGCAATCATGTCTTCTCAAAATAACATGGCCAAAGAAAGTTATCCCTACAAAATCATATAGTCTGGCTATGCTCCATCTTCACCACACAAAATATTTAAATCATGCACAACCCCGATGACAAACCAAGCAATTGTTTCATACTTTTGATGTTCTCAAACTTTTTCAATCTTCATGCAATACATGAGCGTGAGCCATGGACATAGCACTATAGGTGGAATAGAATGGTGGTTGTGGAGAAGACACAAAAGGAGAAGATAGTCTCACATCAACTAGGCATATCAACGGGCTATGGAGATGCCCATCAATAGATATCAATGTGAGTGAGTAGGGATTGCCATGCAACGGATGCACTAGAGCTATACGTGTATGAAAGCTCAAAAAGAAACTAAGTGGGTGTGCATCCAACTTGCTTGCTCACGAAGACCTAGGGAATTTTGAGGAAGCCCATCATTGGAATATACAAGCCAAGTTCTATAATGAAAGATTCCCACTAGTATATGAAAGTGACAACATAGGAGACTCTCTATCATGAAGATCATGGTGCTACTTTGAAGCACAAGTGTGGTAAAAGGATAGTAGCATTGTCCCTTCTCTCTTTTTCTCTCATTTTTTTTATTTTTATATTTTTTTATTTGGGCCTTATCTTTTTTTATGGCCTCTTTTTTATATGGGCTTCTTTGGCCTCTTTTATTTTTTTATTTTCGTCCAGAGTCTCATCCCGACTTATGGGGGAATCATAGTCTCCATCATCCTTTCCTCACTGGGACAATGCTCTAATAATGATGATCATCACACTTTTATTTACTTACAACTCGATACTTAGAACAAGATATGACTCTATATGAATGCCTCCGGCGGTGTACCGGGATGTGCAATGATGCATGAGTGACATGTATGAAAGAATTATGAACGGTGGCTTTGCCACAAATACAATGTCAACTACATGATCATGCTAAGCAATATGACAATGATGGAGCTTGTCATAATAAACGGAACGGTGGAAAGTTGCATGGCAATATATCTCGGAATGGCTATGGAAATGCCATGATAGGTAGGTATGGTGGCTTTTTTGAGGAAGGTATATGGTGGGTTTATGGTACCGGCGAAAGTTGCGTGGTACTAGAGAGGCTAGCAAAGGTGGAAGGGTGAGAGTGCGTATAATCCATGGACTCAACATTAGTCATAAAGAACTCACATACTTATCGCAAAAATCTATTAGTTATCGAAACAAAGTACTACGCGCCTGCTCCTAGGTTGATAGATTGGTAGGAAAAGACCATCGCTCGTCCCCGACCGCCACTCATAAGGAAGGCAATCAATAAATAATTCATGCTCCGACTTCATCACATAACGGTTCACCATACGTGCATGCTACGGGAATCACAAACTTCAACACAAGTATTTCTCAAATTCACAACTACTCAACTAGCATGACTCTAATATTACCATCCTCATATCTCAAAACAATCATCAAGTATCAAACTTCTCTTAGTATTCAACACACTCATAAGAGAAATTTATTATTCTTGAATACCTAGCATATTAGGATTTTAAGCAAATTGCCATGCTATTTAAGACTCTCAGAATAATATAAGTGAAGTATGAGAGTTCATCTATTTCTTCAAAATAAAACTACCACCATGCTCTAAAAGATATAAATGAAGCACTAGAGCGAATGACAAACTACTCCGAAAGATATAAGTGAAGATCAATGAGTAGTCGAATAATTATGCAACTATGTGAAGACTCTCTAACATTGAATAATTTCAGATCTTGGTATTTCATTCAAACAGCAAGCAAAGCAAAATAAAATGACATTCTAAGAATGGCAAACATCATGTGAAGAAGCAAAAACTTAGGATCAACCAAAACTAACCGATAGTTGTTGAAGAAGAAAGGTGGGATGCCAACCGGGACATCCCCAAGCTTAGATGCTTGAGACTTATTGAAATATTATCTTGGGATGCCTTGGGAATCCCCAATCTTGAGATTTTGTGTCTCCTTAATTCCTCTCATATCATGGTTTCCCTAAATCTCAAAAGCTTCATCCACACAAAACTCAACAAGGACTCGTGAGATAAGTTAGTATAAACCATTGCAAAAACCTTATCATACTCTACTGTAGCAAATCGCTAAAATTATTATTCAACATTGCATACTAAATTCCTCTGCATATTTAATAGTCCTATCCTCAAATAGAATCATTAAAGAAGCAAACATATGCAAACAATGCAAACATAACAGCAATCTGCCTAAACAGGATAGTCTGTAAAGAATGCAGCAACATCCATACTTCCCTAGCTCCAAAAATTATGAAAGAAAATTCCCACTGTAGTAAATTTATCAGATCTTAATATGCAAAAGGTTTCAACATTTTATCACATTCTGAATTTTCTAGGGAATTATTGCAACAGCGGTAAACTTTCTGTTTTCAAACAGCAACATGTGGACTTGTAACATAGGCATAGTAAGGGCTATCAATGCCACTTTTATTGAAATAAAAGATGCAAAACATTGTTATAAAAACAGAAAGCAAATTCTAACAAAATAAATTGACGCTCCAAGCAAAACACATATCATGTGGCGAATAAAAATATAGCTCCAAGTAAAGTTACCGATGAACGAAGAAGAAGGAGGGGATGCCTTCCGGGGCATCCCCAAGCTTAGGCTCTTGGTTGTCCTTGAATATTACCTTGGGGTTCCTTGGGAATCCCCAAGCTTAGGCTCTTGCCACTCCTTATTCCATAGTCCATCGAATCCTTACCCCAAACTTGAAAACTTCACAACACAAAACTTAACAGAAAACTCGTAAGCTCCGTTAGTATAAGAAAATAAATCACCACTTCAAGGTACTGTAATGAACTCATTATTTATTTATATTGGTGTTAAACCTACTGTATTCCAACTTATCTATGGTTTATAAACTATTTTACTAGCCATAGATTCATCAAAATAAGCAAACAACACATGAAAAATGGAATCTGTCAAAAACAGAACAGTCTGTAGTAATATGAATCAAACGTATACTTCTGGAACTCATAAAATTATCAAATAAATTTCTGGACCTGAGGAATTTATCTATTAATCATCTCAAAAAATAATTAACTAAATATCACTCTCCAAATAAAAGTGTCAGCAATTCGCGTGAGTGCTAAAGTTTCTGTTTTTTACAGCATGATCAACAAGACTTCCCCCAAGTCTTCCCAAAGGTTCTACTTGGCACAGACACTAATTAAAAGCATAAAACCACATCTAAGCAGAGGCTAGATGGATTATTTATTACTAAACAGGAGAAAAAAATCAATGAACAAAAATAAAGTTGGGTTGCCTCCCAACAAGCGCTATCGTTTAACGCCCCTAGCTAGGCATGATGATTTCAATGATGCTCACATAAAAGATAAGGATTGAAACATAAAGAGAGCATCATGAAGAATATGACTAACACATTTAAGTCTAACCCACTTCCTATGTATAGGGATTTTGTGAGCAAACAGCTTATGGGAACAACAATCAACTTGCATAGGAAGGTAAAGCAAGCAAAACTTCAAAAATTTAAGCACATAGAGAGGAAACTTGATATTATTGCAATTCCTACAAGCATATGTTCCTCCCTCATAATAATTTTCAGTAGCATCATGAATGAATTCAACAATATAACTAGCACCTAAAGCATTCTTTTCATGATCTATAAGCATAGAAATTTTACTACTCTCCACATAAGCAAGATTCTTCTCATTCGGAATAGTGGAAGTATCATAAGAAACTCGAATACTATAAATTGTTTCCACATTAGAAGAGTAATGTTCAGAAAAAGGGTAATCATAATCATGACAAGTTTTATAAATATAATCACTACTTTTTATAGCATAAGTATCATCACAATAATCATCATAAGTAGGAGGCATGCTATCATCATTATAAATTTGCATATCAAAACTTGGGAGACTAAAAATATCATCTTCATTAAATGTAGCATCCCCAAGCTTGGGACAAACATTAATTGCAGCAAATATATTCTCAAAAATATCATCTTCATCAAACATAGCATCCCCAAGCTTGGGCCTTTTCATATTATAAGCATAATCACTCTCATCATTAATAGTATGGATAGCACAAATAGTATAGCAATTATCATATTCTTCCAAGCAAGTGCCAAAAAGGTTTTAAAGATCATAAGAAGTATCATTATCTTCCACAATTGTATTTTCATGAGGCATAATAGTAATATGAGCAGCATTGTTTGGGAGAGATATCTTTTTACCTCTCTTCCTTTTTATTTTCTTCTTCTTCACCACATCATGTATGGGTTCAATCCTCTTTTTGGAGCTCCTTATTAATGAGATTGGTTGAATAGGAGGCTCCTCCTCGTTACCTGATTCATCATAAGAAATAATAGAAGGGTATTGGGAAGTCTCTTCCCTTTCATTAGTATTCTCTTCATCTTCTATTTGTTTTCTTTTCTTTATGTAGTTGGCAATATAAGGATTTTCAATGCAATTTACCGCACAATACATATAAATTTCCTCTAGATCAAAATGAAGAACTCTATCAAGGGCAAATTTTGGAATATCCTTAGTTATACGTTTCATTTCTTCGTAGCCCATAAGCAAACTAAGTTCATTATAATGTGCAAGGGAAATCAAGTCATCACAATTTTTGGACATGATTAGATCATGAAACAATTTGCATCGGATAGTTAAATGACCACGTTCATTACAAAGCTCACAAGTATGGCCAAGAAAATTTAAATCTTCAGCACAAACATCTAGCCTTTCTTGCAACAATTTAGTTTCTAAGTACTTATGCCTCTTGCAATATCTATATTCCCTATTTCGTGTGTACTTGCAAACCCAATGCACTCCACAAAAATTGACATGTTTATAGGAGACATTTTCATCATAACTAGTGCAATCATCATTAGTATCATGGATATTCAAAGAATTCGTACTAATAACATTGCAATCATGCTCATCATTCACATATTTTATGCCAAGCATTCTATGTAATTCTTCTTCTAGCATTTGAGCACAATTTTCCTTTCCATCACACTCACGAAAGATATTAAAAAGATGAAGCGTATGAGGTAGACTAAATTCCATTTTTATATAGTTTTCTTTTATAGACTAAACTAGTGATAAAACAAGAAACTAAAAGACTCGATTGCAAGATCTAAAGATATACCTTCAAGCACTCTCCTCCCCGGCAACGGCGCCAGAAAAAGGTCTTGATAACCCACAAGTATAGGGGATCGCAACAGTTTTCGAGGGTAGAGTATTCAACCCAAATTTGTTGATTCGACACAAGGGGAGCCAAAGAATATTCTCAAGTATTAGCAGCTGAGTTGTCAATTCAACCACACCTGGAAACTTAGTATCTGCAGCAAAGTGTTTAGTAGCAAAGTAATATGATAGTGGTGATAACGGTAACAAAGTAAAGACAACAAAAGTAATGTTTTTGGTATTTTTGTAGTGATTGTAACAGTAGCAACGGAAAAGTAAATAAGCGTAAACCAGTATATGGAAAACTCATAGGCACCGGATCGATGATGGATAATTATGCCGGATGTGGTTCATCATGTAACAGTCATAACATAGGGTGACACAGAACTAGCTCTAGTTCATCAATATAATGTAGGCATGTATTCCGTAAATAGTCATACGTGCTTATGGAAAAGAACTTGCATGGCATCTTTTGTCCTACCCTCCCGTGGCAGCGGGGTCCTATTGGAAACTAAGGGATATTAAGGCCTCCTTTTAATAGAGAACCGGAACAAAGAATTAACACATAGTGAATACATGAACTCCTCAAACTATGGTCATCACCGGGAGTGGTCCCGATTATTGTCACTTCGGGGTTGCCGGATCATAACACATAGTAGGTGACTATAGACTTGCAAGATAGGATCTAGAACTCACATATATTCATGAAAACATAATAGGTTCAGATCTGAAATCATGGCACTCGGGCCCTAGTGACAAGCATTAAGCATAGCAAAGTCATAGCAACATCAATCTCAGAACATAGTGGATACTAGGGATCAAACCCTAACAAAACTAACTCGATTACATGATAAATCTCATCCAACCCATCACCGTCCAGCAAGCCTAAGATGCAATTACTCACGCACGGCGGTGAGCATCATGAAATTGGTGATGGAGGACGGTTGATGATGACGACGGCGACGAATCCCCCTCTCCGGAGCCTCGAACGGACTCTAGATCAGCCCTCCCGAGAGAGATTAGGGCTTGGTGGCGGCTCTGTATCGTAAAATGCGATGAAACTTTCTCTCTGATTTTTTTCTCCTCGAAAGCCAATATATGGAGTTGGAGTTGGCGTCGGAGGGCCACCAGGGGGCCCACGAGGTAGGGGGGCGCGCCCAGGGGGGAGGGGCACGCCCCCACCCTCGTGGACAGGGTGTGGGCCCCCTAGTCTTCATCTTTGGCGAGGATTTTTTATTATTTATTCTAAGATATTCCGTGGAGTTTCAGGTCATTCCGAGAACTTTTGTTTCCTGCACATAAAACAACACCATGGCAATTCTGCTGAAAACAGCGTCAGTCCGGGTTAGTTCCATTTAAATCATACAAGTTAGAGTCCAAAACAAGGGCAAAAGTGTTTGGAAAAGTAGATACGACGGAGACGTATCAACTCCCCCAAGCTTAAACCCTTGCTTGTCCTTAAGCAATTCAATTGACAAACTGAAAGAGAAAAAGAAAAACTTTTACAAACTCTGTTTGCTCTTGTTGTTGTAAACATGAAAAGCCAGCATTCAAGTTTCAGCAATTATTATGAACTAACCATACTCACAATAACACGTAGGTCTCACAATTACTCATATCAGTAGCATAATCAGCTAGCGTGCCATAATAATAAAACTTGGATGACAACACTTTCTCAAAATAATCATAACATGATATAACAAAATGGTATCTCGCTAGCCCTTTCTGAGACCGCAAAACATAAATGCAGAGCACCTTTAAAGATCAAGGACTGACTAAACATTGTAATTCATGGTAAAAGAGATCCAATCAAGTCATACCCAATATAAACCAATCATAATGAATGCAAACGACAGTGTGCTCTCCAGCGGGTGCTTTTTAATAAGAAGGGTGATGACTCAACATAAAACTAAATAGATAGGCCCTTCGCAGAGGGAAGCAGGGATTTGTAGAGGTGCCAGAGCTCGATTTTTGAAATAGAGATAAATAATATTTTGAGCGGCATACTTTCACTGTCAACGTAACAACTATGAGATGCCTGTATCTTCCATACTACATGCATTATAGGCAGTTCCCAAACAGAATGGTAAAGCTTTATACTCCCCCTCCTCCACAAGCATCAATCCATGGCTTGCTCGAAACAACGAGTGCCTCCAACATTCAACGGGTCCCAGGGGGAGTTTTGTTTAATTATTTTGATTTGCTTTGATCTTTTTGGATCATGGGACTGGGCATCCCGGTTACCGGCCCTTTCTCGTGAATGAGGAGCGGAGTCCACTCCTCTTGAGAATAACCCACCTAGCATGGAAGATATAGGCAGCCATAGTTGCACATGAGCTGCTCGAGCATACAAAACAGAATTTCATTGGAAGGTTTGGAGTTTGGCACATACAAATTTACTTGAAACGGCAGGTAGATACCGCATATAGGAAGGTATAGTGGACTCATATGGAACAACTTTGGGGTTTAAGGAGTTTGGATGCACAAGCAGTATTCCCGCTTAGTACAGGTGAAGGCTAGCAAAAGACTAGGAAGCGACCAACTGAGAGAGCGACAACAGTTGTAAACATGCATTAAAATTAATTCACACCGAATATAAGCATGAGTAGGATATAATCCACCATGAACATAAATATCATGAAGGCTATGTTGATTTGATTCAACTACATGTGTGAACATGTGCCAAGTCGAGTCACTCAATTCATTTAAAGGAGGATACCATCCTATCATACCACATCATAATCATCTCAATAGCATGTTGGCACGCAAGGTTAACCATTATAACTCATAGCAAATCAAGCATGGCACAAGCAACTATAATCTCTAAATGTCATTGCAAATATGTTTACTTCATAATAGCTGAATCAGGAACGATGAATCATCATATTTACAAAAACAAGAGAGGTCGAGTTCATACCAGCTTTTCTCATCCCAATGAGTCCATCATATATCATCATTATTGCCTTTCACTTGCATGACCGAACGGTGTGTATAATAATAAGAGTGCACGTGCATTGGACTAAGCTGGAATCTGCAAGCATTCAACTCAAGAGAGAAGACAAGTAATATGGGCTCTAAATTAAATAAACAATCATGCATATAAGAGCCACTAAGCATTTTCAATATAGTCTTCTCGACCCCCAAAGAAAGGAAAAGAAAAATAAAAACTATTTACACGGGAAAGCTCCCAACAAGAAAAAGAAGGACGGGAAATTTTTTTGGGTTTTATTTTTAATTCTACTACAAGCATGGAAAGTAGACTAACTAATTTTTTTCTTTTTTTTCTTAAGGTTTATCAAACACACAAGAAGAAAGCTAGAAAAATAAATTTAAACTAACATAGATATTACAATGAAAGAGTATGAGCACCGACATCTAGCAATGAGTGTGTGTGAACATGAATGTAATGTCGGTGGGAAATACGTACTCCCCCAAGCTTAGGCTTTTGGCCTAAGTTGGTCTATTGCCAAGGATAACCTGGCTGATATCCGTAGGTGAAGCTGGGGTCGTACTACGATGCAGCGGCTACCGCCTGCTGAGCAGCAGCACGGTGTCGGGCTGCTTCCACTCCCCTCTCGTACTCATCTGCCTCCTCTCTGGTAATAATATATCTTCCTCTCGCCTGAAAATCAAAGAAGGTAGGAGCAGGAAGAGCAACACGGACCACACGCTGTCTGTCAAAGATTAGTCGATACTGGTAAGGTGGTCCAGTCCTCTCAATGAACTGGTGGGAAAACATAGGATCAAGATCTAAATAAGAAGTGGGCAACTCCACATCACCCTCACGAATGTCTACATCAAGAAAATTAGCTAAGCGGGTTGCATAAATTCCTCCAAAGAAATCTCCGTTACGTCTATTAAGATGCAACCTACGAGCTACAATGGCTCCCATATGATAAGCTTGGTCCCCTAACACAGCACTTCTGAGAATGCTGAGATTAGGGGCACACATGTGAAATGCTTCATCCTTAGTAGTTATACATCTACAAATTAAGAGAGCAAAATAATGTATAGCAGGAAAGTGAATGCTCCCTATAGTGGCCTGTGCTATATCTCTAGATTCCCCCACAGTTATTCTAGCAAGAAAATCTCTATATTCAGATTTAGGGGGATCCCTGATACTACCCCAAGATGGAAGTTTGCATGCACGAGTGAAATCCTCTAAGTCCATGGTATAAGACTTGTCATAAAGGTCAAACATGACTGAAGGAGAATTACGTGAAGATGAATAATCAAACCTCCCCACAAATGAACTTGTGAGATAACGATATTGGGGGCATTTATCAGCTTCAATGTCCTCAAGACCGGCATTACGCACACATGCGTAAAATTCTTCTTTAATTCCCACTTGATTCATAAAATTTTCCGAAGGCCATTCACAGGGCCTCACGAGAGCGTCTCTTGGTGGTTCCTCGTCACCATCACGCATTGCAAGTCTGGGACCTTGCTTCTTTGAAGAACCACCTTGGAACATCCTCCTAAGCATATTGTTTTCTCTGAAAATAATTCTGAAATTTTTAGTAACTTCAAACAAAAGTGAACCAACTTCAATAAGATTAATAGCAACTACTCATACAAGTGCCTAGAGCATATATCAAGCATTAGAACTACTTGGAACCATATATATTTGACATGCAAGCTCAAGAACATGGTCACCTATGCAGCACAAATTTGCAATGAATAAAGCACTAGAACAAAAACTAATTGGACCAATGGAGGAGTCACATACCAAGGAACAATCTCCCCAAGCAGTTTTGCGAGAGGTGCTTTGAGCAAGGAGATTGAAAATCGCAGCAAAAGTTGCTGGAACACGAGCTTGAGTTGGTTTTTCGGGTTTGTGCGAGACAGAGGAAGAAGATGGGTGCAGGAATAAGTGGAGGAGGGACACCATGGGCCCACGAGGCAGGGGGGCACGCCCAGGGGGTAGGGCGCGCCCTCCACCCTCATGACCAGGTGGCAGCTCCCCCCGCGGTAATTTTTGCACTAAAAATCCTTAAATATTCCCGAAAAAATCATATTAAATTGGCATGGCATTCTGAGGACTTTTATTTTCGGGATATTTTTATATTGCACGGATAAGTCAGGAAATAGACAGAAAAATACTATTTTACTTTATCTCTACTAAAGAACAGAAAATATAAAGAGGGTACAGAAGGTTGTGCTTCTAGTTTCATCCATCTCATGCTCATCAAAAAGAATGCACTAACAAGGTTGATCAAGTCTTGTTAACAAACTCATTCCGATAATCATGGAACCGGAGAAATTTCGAATAACACTATGTTACCTCAACGGGGATATGGACATCCCCAACAATAAGTATATCATATTTCTTTTTGACAGTAGGAAGAGGAAATTCAAAACCTCCAAATATAATCGATGGAATTTTTCCAATAGAGTTGACACTATAAACTTGAGGTTGTTTCCTCGGAAAGTGCACCGTATGCTCATTACCATTAACATGAAAAGTGACATTGCCTTTGTTGCAATCAATAACAGCCCCTGCAGTATTAAGGAAAGGTCTTCCAAGAATAATAGACATACTATCATCCTCGGGAATATCAAGAATAACAAAGTCCGTTAAAATAGTAACGTTTGCACCCACAACAGGTACATCTTCACAAATACCGACAGGTATAGCAGTTGATTTATCAGCCATTTGCAAAGATATTTCAGTAGGTGTCAACTTATTCAAGTCAAGTCTACGATATAAAGAGAGAGGCATAACACTAACACCTACTCCAAGATCACATAAAGCAGTTTTAACATAATTTCTTTTAATGTAGCATGGTATAGTAGGTACTCCTGGATCTCCAAGTTTCTTTGGTATACCACCCTTAAAAGTGTATCTAGCAAGCATGGTGGAAATTTCAGCCTCCGGTATCTTTCTTTTATTAGTAATGATATCCTTCATATACTTAGCATAAGGATTTGTTTTGAGCACATCAGTCAATCGCATACGCAAAAAGATAGGTCTAATCATTTCAGCAAAGCGCTCAAAATCCTCATCATCCTTTTTCTTGGATGGTTTCGGAGGAAAAGGCATGGGTTTCTGAACCCATGGTTCTCTTTCTTTACCATGTTTCCTAGCAACGAAGTCTCTTTTATCATAACGTTGATTCTTTGATTGTGGGTTATCAAGATCAACAACAGGTTCAACTTCTACATCATTATCATTACTAGGTTGAGCATCATCATGAACATCATCATTAACATTTTCACTAGGTTCATGTTCATTACCAGATTGTGTTTCAGCATCAGACATAGAGATATCATTTGGATTATCAGGTGGTTCAGCAATAGGTTCACTAGAAGTTTGCACAGTTCTATCATTTTTCTTTTTCTTCCTTTTAGAAGAACTAGGTGCATCAATATTATTTCTTTGAGAATCTTGCTTGATTCTCTTAGGGTGGCCTTCAGGATACAAAGGTTCCTGAGTCATTCTACCAGTTCTAGTAGCCACTCTAACATCATAATCATTTTTCTTACTATTCATTTCATCAAGCATTTCTTTCTGAGCTTTAAGTACTTGTTCTACTTGAGTGATAACCATAGAAGCATGTTTGCTAACAAGTTTAAGTTCACCTCTAACATTATCCATATAATCACTCAAGCGTTTAATCATAAAGGTATTCTGCTTTAATTGTCTACCAAAATAAGCATTAAAGTCATCTTGCTTAAACATAAAGTCATCAAACTCATCCAAGCACTGACTAGCAATTTTAGTAGGAGGGACTTCAACTTTATCATATCTATAGAGAGAATTTACCTTTACTACCTGTGTCGGGATATCGGGAGGTTCTTCAGTAAATAAGTAATTGAGGTCATATACTTCTTCAACAGGCGGTAAATTAAGACCATGTATTTCTTCAATAGGAGGTAAATTCTTAACATCTTCAGCTTTAATACCTTTTTCTTTCATAGATTTCTTTGCCTCTTGCATATCTTCGGGACTGAGAAATAGAACACCTCTCTTCTTCGGAGTTGGTTTAGGAATAGGCTCAGTAATTGGCTTAGGAGTTGGCTCGGGAGGTGGCTCAGGAGGTGCCCAATTATTTTCATTTGCCAACATATTATTCAATAAAATTTCAGCGTCATCCGGTGTTCTTTCCCTGAAAAGAGAACCAGCACAACTATCCAGGTAATCTCTGGAAGCATCAGTTAGTCCATTATAAAAGATATCAAATATTTCAGGTTTCTTAAGAGGATGATCAGGCAAAGCATTAAGTAACTTGAGAAGCCTCCCCCAAGCTTGTGGGAGACTCTCTTCTTTAATTTGCACAAAATTGTATATTTCCCTCAAAGCAGCTTGTTTCTTATGAGCAGGGAAATATTTAGCAGAGAAGTAATAAATCATATCCTGGGGACTTTGCACACAGGCAGGATCAAGAGAATTAAACCATTTCTTAGCATCACCCTTTAATGAGAACGTAAATATTTTGAGTATATAAAAGTGGTGCGATCTCAGATTATTAGTAAACAGGGCAGCTATTTCATCTAACTTACGAAGATGTGCCACAACAGTTTCAGATTCATAGCCATAAAAAGGACCAGATTGAACCAAAGTAATTATATCTGGATCAACAGTAATATCATAATAATCCTGATCAGGAACACAGATAGGTGAAGTAGCAAAAGCAGGGTCGGGTCTCATCCTACCTCTAAAAGATTCCTTACTCCACTTAATTAGTAACCTCTTACGTTCAGGTTTATCCGGACAAGCAAGAATAGCTTCATAAGATTCATTATTAAAAAGATAACCCTCAGGAATAACAGGCATAGGTTCATCATCACTAACATCATCGTGTTCAGGTTCACTAATTTCTCTTTCTCTAGACTTAGAAATTTGCTCATCTAGAAATTCACCAAGTGGCACAGTAGTATCAAGCATAGAAGTAGTTTCATCATAAGTATCATGGATAGCAGAAGTGGCATCATCAATAACATGCGACATATCAGAATTCATAGCAGTAGTAGGTTTAGGTGTCGCTAGCTTACTCATAACAGAAGGTGAATCAAGTGAAGAGCTAGATGGCAGTTCCTTACCTCCCCTCGTAGTTGAGGGATAAATTTTTGTCTTAGCGTCTTTCAAGTTCTTCATAGTGTCCAGCAGATATAAATCCCAAGTGACTCAAAGAATAGAGCTATGCTCCCCAGCAACGGCGCCAGAAAAGAGCTTGATGTCTACTACACAACCTTCTTCTTTTAGACGTTGTTGGGCCTCCAAGTGCAGAGGTTTGTAGGACAGTAGCAAATTTCCCTCAAGTGGATGACCTAAGGTTTATCAATCCATAGGAGGCGTAGGATGAAAATGGTCTCTCTCAAGCAACCCTTCAACCAAATAACAAAGAGTCTCTTGTGTCCCCAACACACCCAATACAATGGTAAATTGTATAGGTGCACTAGTTCGGCGAAGAGATGGTGATACAGTGGTATATGGATAGTAGATATGAGTATTTGTAATCTGAAATAATAAAAACAGCAAGGTAGCAAGTGATAAAAGTGAGCGTAAATGGTATTGCAATGATAGGAAATAGGGCCTAGGGTTCATACTTTCGCTAGTGTAAGTTCCCTCAACAATACTAACATAATTGGATCACATAACTATCCCTCAACATGCAACAAAGAGTCACTCCAAAGTCACCAATAGCGGAGAACGAACGAAGAGATTATGGTAGGGTATGAAACCACCTCAAAGTTATTCTTTCCAATCAATCCGTTGGGCTATTCCTATAAGTGTCACAAATAGCCCTAGAGTTCGTACTAGAATAACACCTTAAGACACAAATCAACCAAAACCCTAATGTCACCTAGATACTCCAATGTCACCTCAAGTATCCGTGGGTATGATTATACGATATGCATCACACAATCTCAGATTCATCTATTCAACCAACACAAAGGACCTCAAAGAGTGCCCCAAAGTTCTACCGGAGAATCACGACGAAAACGTGTGCCAACCCCTATGCATAGGTTCATGGGCGGAACCCGCAAGTTGGTCACCAAAACATACATCAAGTGTTCTCAAATATTTAAAGACTCAATCCGATAAGGTTACTTCAAAGGGGAAACTCAATTCATTACAAGAGAGAAGAGGGGGGAAGAAACATCATAGGATCCAAATATAATAGCAAAGCTCACGATACATCAAGATCGTATCATCTCAATAACATGAGAGAGAGAGAGAGATCAAACACATAGCTGCTGGTACATACCCTCAGCCCCGAGGGAGAACTACTCCCTCCTCGTCATGGAGAGCACCGGGATGATGAAGATGGCCACTGGAGAAGGATTGCCCCCTCCGGTAGGGTGCCGGAATGGGTCTAGATTGGTTTTCAGTGGCTACGGAGGCTTCTGGCGGCGGAACTCCCGATCTATGTTGCGTTCTGGAAGTTTTAGGGTATATGGACTTATATAGGCAGAAGAAGCACGTCAGGGGAGCCACGGGGGCCCCACGAGGCAGGGGGCGCGCCCTAGGGGAGTGGGCGCGCCCCCACCCTCGTGGGCAGCCCGTGTCTCCCCTGACGCGGGGTCCAAGTTCATCAGGTGTGTTTCCTTCCAAAAATAACTTCTCTAGTTGATTTCGTTTCGTTTCGACTCCGTCTGATATTCCTTTTCTTTGAAACACTGAAATAGGCATAAAACAGCAAATCTGGGCTGGGCCTCCGGTTAATAGGTTAGTACCAAAAGTAATATAAAAGTGGATAATAAAGCCCAATATTGCCCAAAACAGTAGATAATATAGCATGGAGCAATCAAAAATTATAGATACGTTGGAGACGTATCAAGATCAATGCTTTCTTAAGTATTTCAAATGCTTCTACACAATCATCATCAAAGACAAATGGTATATCTTTTTGTAATAAATTAGTCAGAGGCCGAGAAATTTTTGAGAAGTCCTTAATGAACCTCCTATAAAATCTGGCGTGACCAAGGAAACTTCTTATACCTTTGATGTTCTTGGGGCATGACATCTTTTCAATAGCATCAACCTTGGCTTTATCAACTTCAATACCTCTTTCAGAAACTTTATGCCCCAAGACAATACCTTCATTAACCATAAAGTGGCACTTTTCCCAATTCAAGACAAGATTAGTTTCTTCACATCTCTGCAAAACTCGATCAAGGTTGCTCAAGCAATCATCAAAAGAAGATCCATAGACGGAGAAATCGTCCATGAAAACCTCACAAATCCTTTCACAGAAGTCAGAGAATATAGCCATCATGCATCTTTGAAAGGTAGCAGGCGCATTACATAAACCAAAAGGCATACGTCTATAAGCAAAAGTACCAAAAGGGCAAGTAAAAGTAGTCTTTGATTGATCCTTGGCTGACACTAGTATTTGAGAGAAACCAGAATAACCATCTAGAAAGCAAAAATGTGTGTGTTTGGATAATCTTTCTAGCATTTGATCGATAAAAGGTAAGGGGTAATGGTCCTTTTTAGTGGCCTTATATAATTTGCGGAAATCAATTACCATCCTATAACCTATAATAATTCTTTGAGGAATCAATTCATCTTTATCATTAGGAACGACAGTAATACCTCCCTTCTTAGGGACACAATGAACAGGACTTACCCACTGACTATCAGCAACGGGATAAATTATACCTGCCTCAAGGAGCTTTAGTATTTCCTTTCTTACCACTTCTTTCATTTTAGGATTCAGCCGTCGTTGGTGATGACGAACTGGTTTAGCATCTTCTTCCAAATTTATTTTATGTTGACATAGAGTGGGGCTAATGCCCTTAAGATCATCAAGAGTATACCCAATAGCAGCACGGTGCTTCTTCAGAGTTTTCAATAATCTCTCTTCCTCATGCTCTGAAAGGTTAGCACTAATAATAACAAGATATATCTTTTTCTCATCAAGATAAGCATATTTAAGAGTATCAGGCAACGATTTAAGCTCAAACACGGGATCACCCTTGGGTGGAGGAGGATCCCCTAGGATTTCAACAGGCAAATTGTGTTTTAGAATAGGTTCCTATTTAAAGAATACTTCATCTATTTCCCTTCTTTCATTCATAAACATATCATTTTCATGGTCTAGCAAATATTGTTCAAAAGGATCACTAGGAGGTACGGCAATAGAAGCAAGACCAATAATTTCATCCTTACTAGGTAATTCTTCTTCACGGTGTTGTCTACTAAATTTAGAGAAATTAAATTCATGAGACATATCATCTAAACCGATATTAACAACATCCTTTTTGCAATCTATCTTAGCATTAACAGTGTTTAAGAAGGGTCTACCAAATATAATGGGACAAAAGCTATCTTGTGGGGAACCAAGAACAAGAAAATCAGCAGGATATTTAGTTTTCCCACACAATACTTCAACATCTCTAACAATTCCCATTGGTGAAATAGTATCTCTATTGGCAAGTTTAATTGTGACATCAATATCTTCTATCTCAGCAGGTGCAATATCATGCATAATTTGTTTGTATAAGGTGTAAGGTATTGTGCTAGCACTAGCACCCATATCACATAAGCCATGATAACAATGATCTCCTATTTTAACAGAAATAACAGGCATGCCTACCACATGTCTGTTTTTATCTTTAGCACAAGGTTTAGCAATTCTAGCAGTCTCATCAAGGAAATGAATAACATGCCCATCAATATTATCAGACAAGAGATCTTTAACAATAGCAATATTAGGTTCAACTTTAATTTGCTCAGGAGGTGTATAAGTTTTAATATTGCTTTTACGAACCACAGTTGAAGCTTTAGCATGATCCTTTATCCTGATAGGGAAAGGTGGTTTCTCAACATAAGAAGTAGGAACAATAGGATCATTATAAGTGATAGTCTTTTCTTCAACTTTAATAGGTGCAACTACTTTTACTTCTATGGGAGGATGATATTTAAACCACTTCTCCTTGGGGAGATCGACATAAGTAGCAAAAGATTCATAGAAAGAAGCTACTATTTCAGAGTCAAGTCCATATTTAGTGCTAAATTTATGGAAAACATCGGTATCCATAAAATATTTAACACAATCAAACTTAGGTGTCATACATGACTCCTTACCTTCGTCGAGGTCCCAATCTTCAGAGTTTCATTTAATTCTTTCCAATAAATCCCATTTGAATTCAATAGCCCTCATCATAAAAGAGCTAGCACAAGAAGTATCGAGCATGGTGCGATTGTTATCAGAAAGCCGAGCATAAAATTTTTGAATAATCATTTCTCTTGAGAGCTCATGGTTGGGGCATGAATATAACATTGATTTAAGCCTCCCCCAAGCTTGAGCGATACTTTCTCCTTCGCGAGGCCAAAAATTATATATATAATTGCGATCATGATGAATAAGATGCATAGGATCAAACTTCTGATGAAATTCCAATTTCAATCGTTTGTAGTTCCATGAACCCGTATCATCACATAGCCTATACCATGTCA
This sequence comes from Triticum urartu, assembly GCF_056163025.1. Lineage (NCBI taxonomy): Eukaryota > Viridiplantae > Streptophyta > Magnoliopsida > Poales > Poaceae > Triticum > Triticum urartu. Next base: position 413,202,038 of record NC_141877.1, on the reverse strand, counting down.
ATGCATCTTCCTTCAAAGATAAAGGGAATACTTTCTTCTTAACAACATCTCCGGGTACACCTGCAAGCTTAAATAATCCACAAACTTCATCCACATATATTAGGTGCTCATCAGGATTCTTTGTTCCATCTCCTGCAAAAGGATTAGCTAGCAGTTTTTCTAACATACCCTAAGGAATTTCGAAGCAGACATTTTGATTTTCAGTAGGTTCAGTAGGTTGAGGAGAAACTCTTTGCTCTACTGGTCGGGGTGAAGATACCCCGAAGAAGCCCCTCAGAGGATTACTTTCCATAGTAACAAGTGACAGTAAATTTCAGCACACTATATACATTTTTCCTTACCAAATTCCACCTACCAAAGGTGCTTCACTCCCCGGCAACGGCGCCAGAAAAGAGTCTTGATGACCAAGTATAGGGGATCTATCGTAGTCCTTTCTATAAGTAAGAGTGTCGAACCCAACGAGGAGCAGAAGGAAATGATAAGCGGTTTCCAACAAGGTATTGTAGCGACCTGACCCAAATGGATCAAGTCTACTGTGCTCCAGTGTCATCCCTGGATCGGTATGCTGACACCACACAGTACTCGGAGGATTTATAACAGAGGTAAATCACATGTATAAAGTAGCGTAAATACTATTACCTCAATCCAAATAGCGGAAGCAACAAGGTTGTGGATTCCCATCAACACCAACGGCAAAGTTGAGTGTAGAAATCGTAACCCTAACGTATCACTTACTCGTCATAAGAAACCTGCAACATAAGACGTTGCAGCCCGAAACGGGTCAGTACATTGAATGTACTGGCAAATTCACACCATAGAGAATGATGAATAAAGGCTATCACTACATGCATATTTGGCTGGTGGAAAAGCTCTATGGTTATAAGGTTTTTGCGTAAAGCCAGTTTTTCCCTACTGCAAAGGAATAAATTTATTTAACTATCATGGTGGTTGTGAAACATTGAGAATGGTTGACAGCATTCTCAATCCCAATTAAAAATAATTAAAACCCAACAACATTAATTAGAAGTAACATGTTGAGATTCACACGATATTCAAGTACTAGATACTCAAGTTGTCCATAACCGGGGACACGGCTAATCATGATTAGTTTGTACACTCTGCAGAGGTTTGCGCACTTTTCCCCACATGACTCGATCGCCTCCGTTTGTTATCTCGCACTACATGATGTTTGAGAAACGGATGACCGAGACATAGTCTTTCAGAAGCGCTAGCACCTTACATGTGGGGTAGACCGTACCACCTACAACCCCTACATCTGCTAGTCCACCCCGTAAGAGTTCGCACAACTTAGTCAACTATGCCAGAGCCCATAGTAGCATGTGGCTGCACACGGAAGTTTCTAGCATGAATTATCTTATGATCCCTTTGAGCCTGGGTGGCGGTCCAAAAAAACAGGCAAGTCCTGATAGACATCAGGTGCCTCAATCCACCCAGATGTGTGTTTAAGTTGCCACCTTAGATAAACCATTAAAATTATCAACTCACATCTGTCATGGATATCACTCACCCAATCCACATCTACTAGCATAGCATGGCATAATAAGCAAACGTAGAAGTAACTCCCAAGGGTTTCATAATAATACAGGTAATAGGTACTACCTCATCTACTTCCCATCCCACAATTTAATTAGATCCTAATCATGCAATGTGTGAAGATTTGATCTAATGCAATAAAACTGGGTTGTAGAAAAATGTATGATCAAAGTTTGAACTTGCCTGCAATGTTGATGAAGATGATTCGCACACAAAACTCGTGATAGATCTACTCGTCACACTCCGGTCAATCTATCGTAAGCAAACAATAGTAACCACACAATAAGTACTCATCTAATGCACAGGTAAAACTCGAACGAGAGAACGAACCAGAAGGTTCAACTTAAGAACTCCGGTTGCAAAGAAAGAAGGAACCGAACAAAGAAACCGAAAACAAACGGCAGAAGAACAACTCAGTTCTAGCAAGTTGAACTAGGTCAAAATTTTACAGTAGCAAAAACTTGTTCAAGTTGATTAGACGGAACGGCGGTTTCGAGATGGAACTCCAGGCGCTTGAATCACCTGATTCCGATAAACGAGCGAGAAGATAAACTAGAACGAAGATCGGATCTGAGATCGCGATCGCGGAATAAATCCGACGAGAAGAAAAAGAAGAACGGTTAAACGAACGGACGTTCGCTAACCGGGAATAATCGGTGATCACGTTCGTTGAGACGAACGGTCAGAAAGAAGAACGAAAACCGATCTACGGTTTCGGAAAAAGAGATCGAAACGAAAAACCGATCTAGAACACCGGAACGGTTTAGCGAAAAAAACCGGAAAGAAAACGAATCGGAGAGAAAACGGAACGATCTTCTAGAAGAAAAATCGAACCGGGGAAGAAAAGAGACGCGGCGCGGTACTTCCGGCGAGGTCTCTGGTGAGGGGCTCCAGCGGCGGCGGCGGTGGCATGGGTGAGGGGCGGCGGCGGTGTAGGCAAGGCGCGGCGGCGGCGGGTGACGCAGGGCGCGGCGCGGGTGAGAGGCGCGGGGTGAGGCGCGGCTTGGGTGGTGGAGAGAGGGGTTTTGATTTGATGTTTAGAGGGGGGGGGGTGCTTGGGTATTTATATTGGGGAGGGGAGGGGGTTTCTTGGGGTAGGGGACAAGAAATTGGACTAGGAATAGGAATCCTAGAGGAAAAAGAAAAACGGAAAGAGGAAAAAGCTAGCCTAGAGTCCAACTAGGACTCGGCTAAAGAAGCAAGAGGCGAGGCGGCGGCCTCCTGCGCCAGGTGCTAGCGCGCGCGCGGCTGGGGGCTGGGGGCGGCGGCTGGCCTGGGCCTTGGCCCAGCTGGCCTGCGGTAAGTTCCTTTTTTTAAAAAATAGTTTCCGCGCGCAGAAAAACATAGAAAAGAAAATCTAAACGAGCTCCAAAAATTCTAAAGTAAATTTTCTCCGACTCCTAAAAATGAGTCAAACAAAATGAACTTTTCTCCGGACCAAAACTGCAATTTTTGAAAACACGCATTTTTCCCTATCCAAATAAAATGCAAATAAAACTCCGACAAAACCAAAAATTGATCTATTTATTAAATCTTCATTTTTCCTAAATTTGGGAAAGTCATATTATTCCCTCTCTCATATTTTGACGTCGGAAAAATAATTGAAGATGAAATAAATAAATCAAATGATCCTCTTTTTCAAATTCGAGAAAACTCTCAAATATGAAAATAACGAAATCTCCAACTCTCTCCGAAGGTCCTTGAGTTGCGTGAAATTTCTAGGATCGACCAAAATGCAAGAAAATAAGATATGCACGATGATCTCATATATAACATTCCAAATTGAAAATAAATTCAAAAGAGCTTTGAATTTAATTCTTTGAAACTCCCAGCTCATAGTTCATATGATTTGAAGAAGTCATTTTATCTTCTCTCGTGAAAATCATTGAGTCGCATAAAGTTTCAGAATTGGAATATTTTCAAATGAAATTTAAATATTTTTCAAACACCCTTGTCATTTAAATAAATGGAAGAAGTCATGTCATCTTCTCTCTAGGGTTTTGTGTTGAAAAGAATTTGAATTCCTGGAGATCAGAAAGCAAATATGAAAGTTTGGGAAAGTCCTTTTATTCCCTCTCATTTAACTTTCAAAAGTTTTGAATTCACTCACTTTCAGACAATCAATCAAACAATCAATCAAATCTATCTATTTATTATAACATTCCAAAATTTAGAATTTTGGGATGTTACAAACCTACCACCCTTAAAATGAATCTTGTCCTCGAGATTCGGAGAGGCTAGCAAGAAAAGGTTAGGGTTTGGGGGTCTTCTCAAAATCCATCGATCATCACACAGTGTTTGGGGTGCTACCACCCTTAAAAGCATGGTTATTGTTCCATCAAAACTCATATACTCCATCCTTATTCTTGGCAGTGTCGGTCTTCTCAGATCCTCGAGAAAATTTCTCCTCTGAGCTCTTCTGGTAACGGCATAACCTTTTCCTCAATTCTTCTGTCCTTTCCTCTTGGTAAGGTTATTCCGAGACTGGGTCTTCTTACCCGACGGGTCTGGCGCCAAGACTAAACAACTATCGATATCTCATGGTGGTCAACAATTTATGGTTTCTCCTGCAGGAAATGGGTCTGGGTGATCCTCACCGTATAACCTACGGTTGGCAAAAGCTGCCTTGTACAAGGGGAAAAAATTCTTATACCATTCTAATGTTTAAACAAGGTTTAATATCGCCGTCTCTCTACTATAGGTAAGTCACTCAGATTTACCATCCCATATAGCAAGGCGAATAATAAGAGTAAGTCGGTATGGTGATCAATCCATCCCGCACCCAAATCATTACCTTGTATACAGTTTAGCGAATCTCGCATTCTAACACTCGGTCATCCTCACAAGCATTGCAGAATTTCTCTTGTCGACGAACCAAGTTCGGATAAATCCATAGATTCTGCAAGCCAAACAACCATCTATCGTTCTTTCACAACTCTCAGGTTTTGCGTTACTCCTATAAGATCGTCTATCGATAAGGGCATATCCTCTTCCAGGGTTTTTCCTTCGGCAAGAGTGTGCTTGCTTCTTGGAAGGTCTTGGGGCCTGTGGGTTATGGCACATCTCATCACTTGTAGTCCTTGAACTCATCATCGGGCAACTGATCATTGTTCCAATTTCCAACTTCCTAGTATTCTTAAATCCATCCAATTGTACTGTCTTCCTTCCTTCTATTGGCACCAATCTAGGACATGTTTACTCAGACTCATCATGGAGTTTTCCATTGATCCATATTTCCAACATCATACCTCCTTTATATCCATTAGTAATTTATTTCTTCATCCTCATGGAATATCCCTCATACCGAGATAAAAACTTATACTTATGAAGTCCATATTCCACTTCGTGGAACATCATTATCCTTTCCGCGGTCAAGCGTCCTTATAGGGGAATATTGGCCATCTCTGCATGGCACTTCTTCAACTGGGAAACGTGAAACACATCTTGAACTCCTGACAGTCCTTCCAGTAACTCAAACTTGTAGGCCACTTCTCTCATATGCTCCAAAACTCGGTATGGTCCTACAAATCTCGGGGCTAACTGTCCCTTAACTCCAAATCATTTAACTCCTCGCAGAGGGGTCACACGAAGACATGCTCGGTCTTCAATTTCATAGACTACCTCCTTGAGTTTTTGAGTCTACATAACTCTTCTGCCTGGACTGAGCTACCTTCAGTCTATCTCAAATCAACTTAACATTCTCTTCTGACTCCTTTGGTCCAAACAACTGTCGGTCTCCAACTTCATCCCACATACTTTTGGAGCATCACACATATCGGGACTAAACTCGTATTCATTTTTGTCCGAAATCCATTACAGGGTACTACCACCCTTAAAATGCATAAATCTTCCATAGACCATATTTCTCTTATTCTCAAAAATGGTCAAAATCCTTCTTCATAGAGTAACAACTCATAAAATCCATATCAGTACCAACGTTGCTAACTTTCTCACCCTCAATTGAATTCAATCTCTCACTTTTCCATTACATGTCTCAACTCAACACCTCAATATAAAAGAAAATGTTCTCACTTCTACTACTCCATTTCTTTGTTGCAAACTCAACTATCTAGCACAAGTTTCCTTCTCCTTGGGGCATTCTCTGGCAAAGTGCCCTGCTCCATTACAACTAAAACATATTACTTCTGACAAGTGTCAAGGTTTCCTTTTTGGGCAACTGTTGAGGTAGTGCCCTGACTCCTTGCACCTGTAACAGGTGACATGACTCAGATCCTTCCTGGAATCCAATCTACTTCTCTTTCTGGACTTTTCCATTCCAATCAGGGCTTCTATTTCCTGTGGGCCATACTCTACTTCCTCAGCCGGGAATTCTACTAGATCCCCATTCATACAATTTTGGGAGATGTGTCCTTCTTCTCCACATGAATAGCATGACTTGGTGCAGGGTTTAATTGGTTCTTCTTTGGGTGTGTCCTCCACATCTTCCTTCATCACAGGTTCTTCTAAACTTTCCATAAGGGCTCCTTTCATTACTTCTTTATTCTACTGGATGGTTCTTTGTACCATGGGGTAAATGTGACACTGAGCAGGATAGTGGGTAGTCCCTTCACACAAGAAACAAGTGATCTGCCTAGTTGGGCATTCTTCAGCTGGGTGACTTCCTTCACAATTAGGGCATTCATCCTTGTGTTCTTTATGGTTGTATCCGATTTCTCCACAAATCTTGCATGCACAAGGTTTCTTCATGTCCTTTCCATAAGGCTTCAACTTCTGGGACACAAACTGAGACTTTAGCAAAGTCAACTTAAATTCTTTCCAAGTGGTTACTCCTTGCCATCCATTGATGGTTTGGTATATCCTCCACCAAGTAGCAGCACCTCTTTCAAAGCACTGAAGAGCATGCTGGGCCATATCCTGTCCAACTATAGGGTTATTCTCCAAGTGATCCTCCATGTTCTGAATCCATCGGTCCGTCTCCAATTGACTCATCGGTCCAGAAAATACAAGCTCATCTCCATTCATCATCTATTGGGTCCATGGGTTTGGGGTGAGATAAGAGAGATCAAGAGAGAGGGATACACACAATGCACACAAAAGTTTTGAAAAGACAGATTTTATTGTGGCTGTCGGAAAAACAACAAACAAATGACAGCTCACAATCATCGCATCTAACGTAGGTATATAATAGGGGTTTGGTCTTCTAAAGGTCAATAAATCTTCAACGTCTCCAAACTCTTCAAGCCTTGTTCAAGCCTCCAATGGCTTCTTCCGATCATGCTTGTCTTCTCAAGTTCTTTTGCCAGATCATCTCTGTTGACGTGAAATCTCTCGTGACATCCTTTAATATTCTGGAGTTGCATTTCAAACTTCTGGTTTCAACATCCTTGGCATGAACCATGTCCTACTGTCCTTTAGCTCCTGACGAATCTCCGGTATCTCGAGGTTCTGCTCCTCCAGCTTGGCTACTTCAACTTCTAGGTCCTGAGTTCCTCATGAAATACTTCCTTGTCAAAATACTGCTTCTTAAAGGTCCATCTTAACTTCTTGATGTACTACTCCAGATCTTGGTGATACACCGGCTAGGGCTAAAACTTCATCTTAGGATAGGTGCTCCATCAGCCTTCTTCCATCAAATCCATTCTGATGACATGCATCCTTAACTTAGCATGGTGACAATAGCATATGCGGGCGATAACCTCATGGATAGTCGTGGTTGTCATTTCCATGAGCGATATCTCCTGCCTTAGGGTTTCTTTGACAAAACTTCGATTTCTCAACTCTACATGCTACGGTCTTTCTCCAACACACCTTGATCTCGGGTATTGACAACTTCCATAGTCTGCCAAGTTCCATAAGGGTAGCCTTCCTAGGTCATACAAATCTGGGAATTCTTCAGAGCCTTCAAATTCTACTTGTCTTTGGGCTTCAACCGCTGTAGTTTCCATTATCATAATGTATGGTAAAATCCTCTTCATTCCGAATGGTCCTACCTGTCTGATATCCTGCACTTCTTGGAGTGGTCTCATCAGTGAATCTTCGTGTGGTCAAAAGGGGAAAGGGGTATGGTCTCACAAAAGGGAATTTTTGAATAAGCTCGGAAGAGAAGAGAGGTAAAAGATCTTTTTTGAAAGGGAAAGTTGTAGAGAAAAATCTTTGCTATGGGCTTGCCAGTTTCTAGGGTCACGTCCTACAGTCAACATGTGCTCTGATACCATCTTGTAGCGACCTGACCCGAATGGATCAAGTCTACTGTGCTCCAGTGTCACCCCTGGATCGGTATGCTGACACCACACAGTACTCGAAGGATTTATAACAGAGATAAATCACATGTATAAAGTAGCATAAATACTATTACCTCAATCCAAATAGCGGAAGCAACAAGGTTGTGGATTCCCATCAACACCAACGGCAAAGTTGAGTGTAGAAATCGTAACCCTAACGTATCACTTACTCGTCGTAAGAAACCTGCAACATAGGACGTTGCAGCCCGAAATGGGTCAGTACATTGAATGTACAAATTCACACCATAGAGAATGATGAATAAAGGCTATCACTACATGCATATTTGGCTGGTGGAAAAGCTCTATGGTTATAAGGTTTTTGCGTAAAGCCAGTTTTTCCCTACTGCAAAGGAATAAATTTATTTAACTATCATGGTGGTTGTGAAACATTGAGAATGGTTGACAGCATTCTCAATCCCAATTAAAAATAATTAAAACCCAACAACATTAATTAGAAGTAACATGTTGAGATTCACACGATATTCAAGTACTAGATACTCAAGTTGTCCATAACTGGGGACACGGCTAATCATGATTAGTTTGTACACTCTGCAGAGGTTTGCGCACTTTTCCCCACATGACTCGATCGCCTCCGTTTGTTTTCTCGCACTACATGATGTTTGAGAAACGGATGACCGAGACATAGTCTTTCAGAAGCGCTAGCACCTTACATGTGGGGTAGACCGTACCACCTAGAACCCCTACATCTGCTAGTCCACCCCGTAAGAGTTCGCACAACTTAGTCAACTACGCCAGAGCCCATAGTAGCATGTGGCTGCACACGGAAGTTTCTAGCATGAATTATCTTATGATCCCTTTGAGCCTGGGTGGCGGTCCAAAAAAACAGGCAAGTCCTGATAGACATCAGGTGCCTCAATCCACCCAGATGTGTGTTTAAGTTGCCACCTTAGATAAACCATTAAAATTATCAACTCACATCTGTCATGGATATCACTCACCCAATCCACATCTACTAGCATAGCATGGCATAATAAGCAAACGTAGAAGTAACTCCCAAGGATTTCATAATAATACAGGTAATAGGTACTACCTCATCTACTTCCCATCCCACAATTTAATTAGATCCTAATCATGCAATGTGTGAAGATTTGATCTAATGCAATAAAACTGGGTTGTAGAAAAATGTATGATCAAAGTTTGAACTTGCCTGCAATGTTGATGAAGATGATTCGCACACAAAACTCGTGATAGATCTACTCGTCACACTCCGGTCAATCTATCGTAAGCAAACAATAGTAACCACACAATAAGTACTCATCTAATGCACAGGTAAAACTCGAACGAGAGAACGAACCAGAAGGTTCAACTTAAGAACTCCGGTTGCAAAGAAAGAAGGAACCAAACAAAGAAACCGAAAACAAACGGCAGAAGAACAACTCAGTTCTAGCAAGTTGAACTAGGTCAAAATTTTACAGTAGCAAAAACTTGTTCAAGTTGATTAGACGGAACGGCGGTTTCGAGATGGAACTCCAGGCGCTTGAATCACCTGATTCCGATAAACGAGCGAGAAGATAAACTAGAACGAAGATCGGATCTGAGATCGCGATCGCGGAATAAATCCGACGAGAAGAAAAAGAAGAACGGTTAAACGAACGGACGTTCGTTAACCGGGAATAATCGGTGATCACGTTCGTTGAGACGAACGGTCCGAAAGAAGAACGAAAACCGATCTACGGTTTCGGAAAAAGAGATCAAAACGAAAAACCGATCTAGAACACCGGAACGGTTTAGCGAAAAAAATCGGAAAGAAAACGAATCGGAGAGAAAACGGAACGATCTTCTAGAAGAAAAATCGAACCGGGAAAGAAAAGAGACGTGGCGCGGTACCTCCGGCGAGGTCTCCGGTGAGGGGCTCCGGCGGCGGCGGCGGTGGCGTGGGTGAGGGGCGGCGGCGGGGTAGGCAAGGCGCGGCGGCGGCGGGTGACGCAGGGCGCGGCGCGGGTGAGAGGCGCGGGGTGAGGCGCGGCTTGGGTGGTGGAGAGAGGGGTTTTGATTTGATGTTTAGAGGGGGGGGTGCTTGGGTATTTATATTGGGGAGGGGAGGGGGTTTCTTGGGGTAGGGGACAAGAAATTGGACTAGGAATAGGAATCCTAGATGAAAAAGAAAAACGGAAAGAGGAAAAAGCTAGCCTAGAGTCCAACTAGGACTCGGCTAAAGAAGCAAGAGGCGAGGCGGCGGCCTCCTGCACCAGGCGCGCGCGGCTGGGGGGTGGGGGCGGCGGCTGGCCTGCGGTAAGTTCCTTTTTTTTTAAATAGTTTCCGCGCGTAGAAAAACACAGAAAAGAAAATCTAAACGAGCTCCAAAAATTCTAAAGTAATTTTTCTCCGACTCCTAAAAATGAGTCGAACAAAATGAACTTTTCTCCGGACCAAAAATGCAATTTTTGAAAACACGCATTTTTCCCTATCCAAATAAAATGCAAATAAAACTCCGGCAAAACCAAAAATTGATCTATTTATTAAATCTTCATTTTTCCTAAATTTGGGAAAGTCATATTATTCCCTCTCTCATATTTTGACGTCGGAAAAATAATTGAAGATGAAATAAATAAATCAAATGATCCTCTTTTTCAAATTCGAGAAAACTCTCAAATATGAAAATAACGAAATCTCCAACTCTCTCCGAAGGTCCTTGAGTTGCGTGAAATTTCTAGGATCGACCAAAATGCAAGAAAATAAGATATGCACGATGATCTCATATATAACATTCCAAATTGAAAATAAATTCAAAAGAGCTTTGAATTTAATTCTTTGAAACTCCCAACTCATATTTCATATAATTTGAAGAAGTCATTTTATCTTCTCTCGTGAAAATCATTGAGTCGCATAAAGTTTCAGAATTGGAATATTTACAAATGAAATTCAAATATTTTTCAAACACCCTTGTCATTTAAATAAATGGAAGAAGTCATGTCATCTTCTCTCTAGGGTTTTGTGTTGAAAAGAATTTGAATTCCTGGAGATCAGAAAGCAAATATGAAAGTTTGGGAAAGTCCTTTTATTCCCTCTCATTTAACTTTCAAAAGTTTTGAATTCACTCACTTTCAGACAATCAATCAAACAATCAATCAAATCTATCTATTTATTATAACATTCCAAAATTTAGAATTTTGGGATGTTACAGGTATTCTCTGCAAGTACTGAAATAAGTGGTAAGAGATAGTTTTGTGATAGGATAATTTGTAACGAGCAACAAATAACAAAAGTAAATAAAGTGCAGCAAGGTGGCCCAATCCTTTTTGTAGCAAAGGACAAGCCTGGACAAACTCTTATATAGAGAAAAGCGCTCCCGAGGACACATGGGAATATCGTCAAGCTAGTTTTCATCACGTTCATATGATCCGCGTTTGGTACTTTGATAATTTGGTATGTGGGTGGACCGGTGCTTGGGTACTGTCCTTACTTGGACAAGCATCCCACTTATGATTAACCTCTATTGCAAGCATCCGCAACTACAACAAAAGTATTAAGGTAAACCTAACCATAGCATGAAACATATGGATCCAAATCAGCCCCTTACGAAGCAACGCATAAACTAGGGTTTAAGCTTCTACCACTCTAGCAACCAAGCATCTACTTATTACTTCCCAATGCCTTCCTCTAGGCCCAAATAATGGTGAAGTGTTATGTAGTTGACGTTCACATAACACCACTAGAGGAGAGACAACATACATCTCATCAAAATATCGAACGAATACAAAATTCACATGACTACTAATAGCAAGACTTCTCCCATGTCCTCAGGAACAAACGTAACTACTCACAAAGCATATTTATGTTCATAATCAGAGGGGTATTAATATGCATACAAGATCTGAACATATGATCTTCCACCAATTAAACCAACTAGCATCAACTACAAGGAGTAATTAACACTACTAGCAACCTACTAGCACCAATCCCGGACTTGGAGACAAGAATTGGATACAAGAGATGAACTAGGGTTTTGAGAGAGATAGTGCTGATGAAGATCTTGATGAAGATTGCCCCCTCCCGATGAGAGGAGCGTTGGTGATGACGATGGCGATGATTTCCCCCTCCCGAAGGGAAGTTTCCCCGGCAGAACAGCTTCGCCAGAGCCATAGATTGGTTCCGCCAAGGTTCCGCCTCGTGGCGGCGGAGTTTCGTCCGATGAGATGGCTTATGATTCTTTTCCTCATCGAAAGACTCCATATAGCAGAAGATGGCCATCGGAGGGCCACCAAGGGGCCCACGAGGTAGGGGGGCGCTATTGAGGCATATCTCTCTCGATGTGGTTTTGGTGATTGATGACAACGTGTTTGCGGGCTAATCATGTGCTTTGAGCATTTCAGAGATTCATCCTTGGCATGAGACGATTTCTTTCCCTCAGAGTGTCACTCAAGACGGTGTAGCTCTGTCATTTCTTTCTCGATGGACTTGTTGCGTAGAGGGCACCGTACTATCAAGAGGGGTCTTCTTTGGTATTTCTTGGGTGGAATCATCACGTACACATCCGCTTCTCATCCTCCGAGCCCTTCCGGTTATATGGAGAGATCCTCTCTCTTCTTGAGGGTTTTGTCTGGGTCCCAGTGGTAGTACCGTGGTACCCAGCGGTAGTACCGCTGAGGGGTCACAAGCGGCAGTACCGCTCCGCAGCGGTAGTACCGCCGGTGCCTCCGCAGCAGTACTACCACTGACTTGCCAGGTCCCTACCGCGTCGATTCCAAGGGTCTTTTTCTGTGTCGGATTGTGCGGTACCTCGCTGCGGCAGTAGTGCGGCAGTACCGCCCTTCCTCCGCGGTAGTACCGTCCGGTTCCCTCTTTCCCTTCGCCTTTCGTTCTGCACGGCAGTACCGCCAAAGGGATCGGTAGTACCGCTTAACCCAGTGGCAGTACCGCTGTCTCCCGCGGTAGTACCGCCCTCTACGAGGCTGCTTAGTGGGGCAACAGTTGGATTGTTGCCCCCACTATAAAAGGGGGTCCCCTTCTTCCCCGTTGGCTTACCTCTTCCCCCTCAAGCTCCATTAATGCTCCAAGCCCCATTTTTGCCCGATCTATCTCTCTAGCCAATCAAACTTGTTGATTTGCTCGGGAGTGGTTGAGAAGGACCCGATCTACACTTACACCAAGAGATTTTTGATTCCCCCACCTATCCCTAGCGGATCTTGTTACTCTTGGGTGTTTGAGAACCCTAGACGGTTGAGGTCACCATGGAGCCATAGTCCATTGTGGTGAAGCTTCATGGTATTGTTGGGAGCCTCCGATTAAGTTGTGGAGATTGCTCCAACCTTGTTTGTAAAGGTCCGATTGCCGCCTTCAAGGGCACCAATAGTGGAATCACGGCATCTCGCATTGTGTGAGGGCATGAGGAGTATACGATGGCCCTAGTGGTTTCTTGGGGAGCATTGTGCCTCCACACCGCTCTAACGGAGACGTACTTCCCATCAAAAGGAAGGAACTTCGGTAACACATCCTCGTCTTCACCGGATCCACTCTTGGTTATCTCTTACCTTTACTTGTGCAAGCTCATTAGTGTTAATTCTCTTGCTTGCTTGTTTGTTTGTTGTTATTGCATCATATAGGTTGCTCACCTAGTTGCACATCTAGACAACCTACTTTGATGCAAAGTTTAATTTGGTAAAGAATAGTTAAAAACTGTTAGTTGCCTATTCACCCCCCTCTAGTCAACCATATCGATCCTTTCAATTGGTATCAGAGCCTCGTCTCTTTACTAAGGACCTTACCGTCCAAAGAGTATGGTTGATACCGTAGACGGTGTGGAGGAACACTCCGGTGTGAATCCGATCTCGTCTACGGGCTATGGGGGAACCTTGGTCTCTCGTGAGGAGTTCAATGTGGCCTTGGAGACATTGAAAACCTCCATGACGACCGAGGTTGAAAGCATGTTTACTAAATTCATTGAAGGGCTTAAACTATCCACCACACCGTTGAAAGTGGGTGTTCCCACTGACAAGGTGATGGATGCTATCTCCGATAAGGGGGAAGCTAGTAGTGAAAAGGCTCCTTCTTCTAGTGGTAAGAATGGCACCAGCATCTTTGCTCATGTGGAACCACCACTTGTTTATGGTGGACCGGTTCCTTCCACTCATTTGAATCATGCCGGTCCTCCCCCTAAGATTGTGAAAAATGAGGACTTTGATTCTTGGGTTTATCGCTTTGAGCGTCATTTAAATCATGTGAACACTAATCTTTGGAGAATCATTGAAGAAGGTTTCCATCCGCATGATCCAAGCAACTTCACTCCTCGAGAAGCAGTGGATAATCAATTCAATGAGAATGCCCTCTTTATCATTCAATATGCAATTCCACCCGAAGATATACCTCACCTTAGGCCCTTCGCCTTGGCCAAAGATGCATGGCTTTGTGTTATCTCTCTCTAATGGGGAAGCGCAAGCATTCAATGCTCCAACTATGAAGTAGTGCAAGATGAAGCTGATGAGTTTGCAATGAAAGAAGATGAAGAACCTCGTGAGCTTTATCGGAGAGTAACCAAGCTCGCGGTCTCACTCCGAGATCACGGGAGCAAGGACACGAATGACAATTGGATCAAGCGCAAATTCCTCAAGGCAATGATGCCTTACCACAAGGCCACGTCCTCCGTCATTTGTCAAAGGCCAGACTTCCACACTTTGACCTCAAGTGAAGTGTTGGATGAGTTTGTGGCTATGAACATCTCGGACAAGACCGCCGACAATGCGGTGCTTCGTTCTCAAAGGGCAAAGAAGCCCAACCTTGCATTGAAGGCCAAGGTTTGCGTTGAAGAAGAAGAAGAGGAAGAAGAGGAAAGCAACCCCTAAGATACAAAGTATGCCTATCATGAACACATGGCACTTGCTTCAAGGTAATTTTGGAGTAAGAAAAACTCAAGGCCAAACTTCAACAAGAACAACTCAAGTGGCATGAAGAGCAAGCAACGTGTAAGGAGTTGCTACAATTGTGGAAATATGAGTCATTTTGTTGCGGAGTGCCCGTATGAGAAGAGGGAAGACAATGATGGCAAGCTCATTTGAAAGGACAAATCCAAGTATTTCCCCAACAAGAGCAACTTCATCAAGAAAACCCCTCACAAGGCATTGGTGGTTCAAGAAGAGTACCATGAGTATGATGATGATGATGATGATGATGATGAAGATGGTGAGTCGGTTGCCATGGCCTCCGTTGCCATTGCAAAAACTCCATGACTATCTCTCTTCGACTCACCCAATGAGAACATCACCGCCAAGTGCCTCATGGCTAAAGCCACCAACAAGGTAACTCCCAACATCAAAACTACCATCATTAATAATCCTTCCTTGACGGATTGCATTGATGAATGTGAGGGATCTAATGTGGAGGAAAATGAGTTTGAGTCCTTTATGGGTAAACTCAAGGGTAAATCCAAGAAGCATTTTGTTGCTCTCTTGGAACAACTTGGTGAAGCCAATGACGTGATCGAGTCTCATGAAGATACCATCTCCAAGATGGAGGGGCATAGTCGTGACTATGCCGATGAGATTTCAGATCTTTCCAATGCTCTTGAGGAAGAGCATGGTCTTCGTTTGGCTCTTGAGGAGTCATACAACGATGATCATGCTAAGTTAAAGAAAGATTTTGATCATGCTGTCGTGGTTTCTCGTGTGCTAAACTCCGAGAAAGCCAAACTTGGGGTTGATCTTGCTAGACTCAAAGAGGGGTTTGATCTACTTGACAAGGCTCACAAGGTCTTGAAGGGTGCTCATGCTACCCTCAAAGAGTCTCATGATCAACTCCAAGTAAAGCTAACCAAGGAGAAAGCCACCTTTCCTTGTATGATGTTAGTTGATAATGCAAATGCTACTAACCCGTGTTGTGAGCATGTGCATCTTGTTGAGGAGAATGCTAAGCTAAAGGTGCAACTTGGGAAAGGTCTTGTGTCTTGCATACAAGGCGAGAAGAGTCTCAACGACCTCTTAACCAACCAAAAGGGAGTTGTGGCCAAGGAAGGGATTGGGTACGTGCCCAAGTCCAAGAACGAGAAGAAGAATGACAAGGCCAAATGACCTCCTCCTCTCAAGCAAACCTTTGTGAGGGAGGGTGAGGATGCTACTAAGGAGAAGGAGAAAAACTCCATGAAGGGTAGTGATGCCAAGAACGGAAACGCTCCCCTTCCCAACAAGGCCGGCGACTTTAACCCTTCTTATGTGTTGTGCCGCGCTAGAGATGGGCATGTTTATGCCAAATTTGTTGGTTCTCCTTATGAGTACATTGAATGGTCTATTTGGGTTCCTAAGAACCTTGTTACTAACATCAAAGGACCCATTACAAAATGGTTACCTAAAACCAAGCATTGATCTCTTGTAGGTGTTTGCTTCCGGTGGAGGATCATGGTTGCTCGATAGTGGAGCTACTAATCATATGATCGGAAGCAAGGACTTGGTGGTGGACGTGCAAAAGATTCCATCCATGCCCACCAATGTTGAGTGGGGTGATGCCTCGTCTTCTAAGGTATTGGGACTCGGCAAAGTTGTCATTTCTCATGATCTTATGATCGAGAAGGTCATGCTTGTTGAGTCCCTTGCATACAATTTACTTTCTGTTCGTCAACTAGCACTCATGGGCTTTGCCACTTTCTTTGATATTGATTCCGTGGCCCTCTTGTGGAGCAAGACTCTTAAAGTAGCCTTTGTTGGGCATGTCGAGAACGGTATCTATGTGATTAACTTTTCAAAGCGACCCACTAAGACCGTGACATGCCTAATGGCTAAAGTTGACGTGGGATGGCTTTGGCATCACCGTTTAGCCCATGTCAATATGAGATCTTTGCAAAGTCTTCTCAAGGGGGACCATGTCCGTGGACTAACAAATGTTAGTTTTGCCAAAGATCGTGTGTGCAGTGCTTGCATTGAAGGAAAGCTACATGAGAAGGCTCACCCTCCCACGACTATCATCTACTCGAAGAGGCCTTTGGAGCTCCTTCACTTGGATCTCTTTGGACCTCCATCCTTTGATAGTCTTGGGGGTAGAAAGTATTGCTTGGTGATTGTGGATGACTATTCAAGATACACTTGGGTATATTTCTTCAAGAAGAAGAGCGAGACCCAACAAACCATCATCGACTTTACAAATGAAGCTCAACGACAACACAATGTAAAGATTTTGACAATAAGAAGTGACAACGGCTCCGAGTTCAAGAACTACACCTTGGATGAGTTTTTGAGTGATGAGGGAATCAAGCATCAATATTCCGCACCCTATACCCCTCAACAAAATGGTATAGCGGAGAGGAAGAACCAGACGTTGATGAATGCGGCAAGGACCATGATGGCGGAGTTCAAGTCTCCATATAACTTTTGGGCCGAAGCCATCAACACCGCGTGCCATGCATCTAATCGGCTCTACCTCCGCAAGGGCTTGAACAAGACTCCATATGACATACTCACCGGTAACAAGCCCAACCTCAAGTACTTCCGAGTGTTCGGATGTAAGTGCTTCATTCTCAAGAAAGGTGTTCGTTTGTCTAAATTTGAGGCTAGAGCGTATGAGGGCATATTTGTTGGTTATGCTACAAACTCTCATGCTTACCGTGTTCTCAATAAGTCCATGGGACTTATTGAGGAAACGTGTAACATGGAGTTTGATGAGAATAATGGCTCCCAAGTGGAGCAAAGTGGTACTTGTGATGTAGGTGATGAAATTCCTCCCCAAGCCATAAGAAGAATGGGTATTGGTCATATCCTACCCATTGAGGAACCCCTTGTGGCCGAAGGAGAAGGACAATGTTCTACTCAAGTGGAACCTTCACCAACCCAAGACCCACACGCTTTTGAAGAACAAAATGAGGGCCCTCAACCTCAAGAACAAGACCAAGGGAAAGATCAATCTCAAGATGGTGTTGTAACATCAAGTGATGCCCAAGGTCAAGCTCCCTCCTCCGAGCAAGTTCAAGATCAAGTCCCACGTGATCAAGAACAAGCTCAAGACGATGCGCAAGATGATCAAGTGACCACTCCTCGTCTCACCCCCGAGGAGGAATTGGAGCGTCGTGCTGCCAAGGTTGCTTCCAAGCTCTCCACCAAGGATCATCTCATGACGAATGTGCTTGGAAGCTTAAGAAAGGGGGTAAGCACTCGTAGACAATTAGCACACTATTGTGAACATCACGCGTTTGTCTCTTGTGTCGAACCCCACAAGGTTTATGAGGCGCTCGAGGATCCGGATTGGCTCAATGCCATGCATGAAGAACTCAACAACTTCGAGCGCAACAAAGTATGGAGATTGGTGCCAAGACCGATGGGGAACCACAATTTCATTGGAACCAAGTGGATATTTAAGAACAAGCAAGATGCCCATGGGATTATCATTCGCAACAAGGCTCGTTTGGTAGCACAAGGCTACTCCCAAGTCGAGGGTATCGACTATGGTGAAACCTTTGCTCCCGTTGCTCGTCTTGAATCCATTTGCATGTTGATTGCATATGCTTCTCATCATAACTTTAAGTTACAACAAATGTATGTGAAGAGTGCTTTTCTTAATGGTCCTATTAATGAATTGGTTTATGTCAAGCAACCCCCCGGGTTCGAGGATCCATACTTTCCCGATCATGTGTATCAACTCGATAAGGCACTCTATGGCCTTAAACAAGCCCCACGTGCGTGGTATGACCACCTTACTGAGTTGTTACAAGTCCGTGGTTTTGAAGTTGGGCTAATCGACCCCACTCTTTTTACTAAGAAGGTCAAAGGGGAGTTGTTTGTGTGCCAATTATATGTTGCTGATATTATATTTGGTTCCCCTAACAAAGATTTCAATGAGGAATTTGCTGCTCTCATGACCTCAAAGTTCGAGATGTCTTCCATGGGAGAGTTGAAGTTCTTTCTCGGGTTCGAAGTGAAGCAAAGGAGAGAAGGAACATTCATCAACCAAGCCAAATACACTCAAGACATGCTTAATAGATTCAAGCTAAGTGATGTCAAGCCGGCGTCCACTCCCATGCCCACCAAGTGCCAACTTGACATTGATCCCAATGGTAAAGCGGTGGATCAAAAGGTATATCGCTCGATGATTGGCTCCTTGCTTTACCTTTGTGCATCTAGACCGGATATCATGTTGAGTGTGGGAATTTCTGCACGGTTTCAAGCCGCACCTAAGGAAAGTCACTATGTGGTGGCCAAACGAATCTTTCAATATTTGGCTCATACCCCAAACTTTGGCTTGTGGTACCCAAGAGGAGCAAATTTCAAGCTTGTAGGTTATTCGGACTCGGATTGGGCGGGAGACAAAGTGGATAGGAAGTCCACTTCCGGAGGGTGCCAGTTTCTTGGTTGCTCTTTGGTAAGTTGGTCTTCCAAGAAGCAAAGTTGTGTGTCTCTCTCGTCCATGGAAGCAGAGTATGTGGCTGCCGGTAGTTGTTGTGCACAACTTTTATGGATGAGGCAAACTTTAAAGGATTACGGTGTCACTTGTGACAAAGTGCCTCTTTGGTGTGACAATGAAAGTGCCATCAAGATTTCCCTCAACCCGGTGCAACACTTCAAGACAAAGCATATTGAGATTAGGTATCACTTCATCCGGGATCACATTAGGCGAGGGGAGATCGAGCTCAACTATGTCAACACTCATGATAACCTTGCAGATATCTTCACGAAGCCTTTGGATGAAGCAAGATTTCGCGAGTTAAGGCATGAGCTAAATATCATTGATTCGAGCAATGTGACTTGAACCCCTGCACACCCCACCTCACTCAACGTGTTGTCTAGTTTAGGTGTAGGCATGGGCATAGGGGGAGTGATGTTCTATCAATGAACTTTCCCTCCCCTCATAATGCATAAACTAACCAAACTCTTTCACATTAGCCATTTCTTTATGGCACTTGTGCTTCAAAGATGAGTGTTGGTCATGGGCCCAAGGTTAAAATCTTCGCGGTGCCATACCTCTAAACTCAAACATAGGTGGCCTCGGCCACTGCCCTCTCTTAGAGAGGTGTGTGTTTCTCGTTCTCTTTGTCGTTTTTGTGTGTGTGTTTTGTTCCCATTTTCTTTTCGTTCTTTTTCAAGAGTTAAGCCCTTTTTGCCTAGTCCTCTTTGCGGCTGAGCAGTACTACTGCTGCGATTGCGGTACTACCACTTATGAGGGTTAAGCGGTACTACCGCCCTCACCAGCGGGACTGCCGCTGAGGGGCGGGCACTGGGGGTTATATCGGGGCGGGGGAGTTATTTTCTCCCCATACCCATTCACCCCCACTCGCTCGTCTTCCTCGTCGCTCCAGCGACGCCTCGCCGCGGGAGGGCACCGGCTGGCCGCCGTTTTCCGGCCGCTTCTCTCCATTTCCTCCAGTGGAGCCGTTCTCCATCTCGTCCTCCAGCCATGGATGCCGGTATTGCCTCCGTTCTCGGTTTCTCTTTGCCTGGATCTTGCATCTAGTTCTTAGGGGCAATAGGCATTGTTTTCTAGTTTTTTTGGCAATGAAGAGGCTTGTGGAGGATGGAGATTGCTTCTAGGCTCTTTGGATTGATGTTTGGTAGGATAAATTTTTGAATTTGGCATCCCGGTAGTGCCGGATCTGACCACGACAGTAGAAAACCGCTGTTCCCCATTCTGAGCGGTACTACCGTCGGATGCCCAGTTCCAATATTTTCTACGTCACCTTGATCCTTTTTGTCTCGTTTGGTGGCTTATGCTCTCTTCTTTCGTGTGTTTCTTCTGGTCGTGTGTTTGGTTCTAGGTGATGATCATCCTGAGCAGCAGGTGCGCCGTGTCAACCCCGGGCGTGCAACGTCAAAGCGCTACCGCACCTCAGAGCCAGCAGGTGGTTCCTCCAGTACTCAACCGCCACCAGCAGGCGCATCCTCAAGTGCTCCGCCACCACCTTAGCAGTCGAAGAGATCCACCAACAAGCCAAAGGGAAAGACTGTGACTGAGATGACTGCCAAGGAGTTTTGGGCAAAGCGTCGCCGCAACCCCTATGAGGAAGTCCAAGATCCCACTTTGGTCAACCACCCGTTCTAGAACCGCTTTCAGTTTGCCATCTATTTTGATGTGATCAAGGCCAAGAAGAATCTCTATGTTGATGTACGCTCCATCGACATGGATGCTATGGAGAAGGACCCTGAGTACTTTGGAGAAGCCCTTCAGATGTGTTCTCAGCTAAACATTCTCAGGATCATGCAGTTCAACAAGGATTTTGATGCAGATTTGGTGGCTCAATTCTTTGCTACTGTTCATCTTGGAACTGATGCCGACATGACTCTGACGTGGATGACCAATGGCAAATTGCTTTCCGTCAAGTGGCAGGCCTTCATGGAGTTACTTGATGTGGAAGATCACGGGCTTGAGACTCCAGTTGGCTTCCGTCCTCACCGCAATGCTACATCCACTCACAAACAAGCCCTTTGGCCCTACTGTACTGTGAACGTTAACCAAGTGACTAAGAAGGGAACCTATGAGCTGTCTGCCTATCTGGACATTCTTCATCGTGTCTTCCGTGAGACTCTCTTCCCTCGCATCGGGAATCTGGATATGGTCCACTCCTATCTTGTGGACATGCTTCTTTTCTGCCAGCATGAGAAGAAAGCAAACACTGGAGAGAGCCTGGACATTTCTCATGTGATGTGGTCTGAACTTCTCTCTGCCATTTCTGAGCACAAGTGCCCGATATATGGTCCATTCATCATGAGGCTCATTGAGAAGGCCTGGGCTCGTGTCTATCCCAGAGTGATGTTTGAAACTGGAGACTTGGTTTCTCATGAGATCAAGCGTCTACGGAAAAGGACAATTGGGGCACCCCAGTGCCTAAACCAGGGGGCCCATCTATTGCTGCCACTGCCATGGAGACTGAGACTGAGGCTGAGGCTGATGCTGACGATGAGGACTATGAGTCGTCTGGGACAGAGCCCTCTTGGGCAAATAAACTCAAGCACATGATGAGGAAGCTCTTCTGCATGGAGTCACACGGCCAGTACATGACTCATGTGGCGGAGAAGAAGGCCAGGGGGCGTCACAAGGAGCTCATGCGTCCGTTGGGTGCAACCGTTGTTAGTGGTTCTGAGGGACAAATCACTGAAGAGGAGGAATGGATTCACCAGCATTGCCCTTGGACCGATTCAGACACCGAGCAGTTTCCGACCAACAACGGAGATGCAGACGATCACGCTGAGATGTGATGTTCGAGATCCTTAGCTTGCCATCACCTGGAGCCGTAGCGTCGCTCTTTGCCCTTTTGGTGTCTCGATGCCAAAGGGGGAGATAGTTTAGGGATTTGTGTTGCTGCCGTGTTGCGAGTGTGTCTTTGTGTTGTCTTGTGTTTTCTCGTGTGTGTTTTCTCGTTCTCTTTGCTTGGTTTGGTTTGGTGCCAGTGAGACCTAAGTTCTAGACATATGGTGTGAGACATATGCTTCCCTATCGCTACCTTATTACTTATGTCTATTCAGTACTGTAGTATCTTATGAGTTGCATGCTTATCCTGTTTTATACCCTGCTCTCATATATCCTGTGCTTAGAATTGTTGGACTATAAAATATAGGGGGAGTGTTGGTCCGAATGTGTGTGTCTTGCACTCCAAAGGCTCCGCTAACTAGGTGCACACATTCAGGGGGAGCCCGTCTATATTTTGTAGTTCTAAGTATCCTTTCTTTTATATATTTTCCTTGTGCAAATCCCTAGTTGTCATCAATCCACCAAAAAGGGGGAGATTGTTGAGGCATATCTCTCTCGATGTGGTTTTGGTGATTGATGACAACGTGTTTGCGGGCTAATCGTGTGCTTTGAGCATTTCAGAGATTCATCCTTGGCAGGAGACGATTTCTTTCCCTCGGAGTGTCACTCAAGACGGTGCAGCTCTGTCGTTTCTTTCTCGATGGACTTGTTGCGTAGAGGGTACCGTACTATCAAGAGGGGGTCTGCTTTGGTATTGCTTGGGTGGAATCATCAAGTACACATCCGCTCATCCTCGGAGCCCTTCCGCTTCTATGGAGATATCCTCTCTCTTCTTGAGGGTTTTGTCTGGGTCCCAGCGGTAGTACTGCTGAGGGGTCACAAGCGGCAGTACCGCTCCGCAGTGGTAGTACCGCCGGTGCCTTCGCAGCAGTACTACCGCTGGCTTGCCAGGTCCCTACCGCGTTGATTCGAGGGGTCTTTTCTGTGTCAGATTGTGCGGTACCTCGCTGCGGCAGTAGTGCGGCAGTACCGCTCATTTGCGGCAGTACCGCCCTTCCTCCGCGGTAGTACCATCCGGTTCCCTCTTTCCCTTCGCCTTTCGTTCTGCACGGCAGTACCGCCAAAGGGAGCGGTAGTACCGCTTAACCCAGCGGCAGTACCACTGTCTCCCGCGGTAGTACCGCCCTCTGTGGGGCTGCTTAGTGGGGCAACGGTTGGATTGTTGCCCCCACTATAAAAGGGGGTCCCCTTCTTCCTCGTTGACTTACCTCTTCCCCCTCAAGCTCCATTAATGCTCCAAGCCCCATTTTCGCCCGATCTATCTCTCTAGCCAATCAAACTTGTTGATTTGCTCGGGAGTGGTTGATAAGTCCCCGATCTACACTTCCACCAAGAGACTTTTGATTCCCCCACCTATCCCTAGCGGATCTTGTTACTCTTGGGTGTTTGAGCACCCTAGACGGTTGAGGTCACCACGGAGCCATAGTCCATTGTGGTGAAGCTGTGTGTTATTGTTGGGAGCCTCCGATTAAGTTGTGGAGATTGCCCCAACCTTGTTTGTAAAGGTCCGGTTGCCGCGTTCAAGGGCACCAATAGTGGAATCACGGCATCTCACATTGTGTGAGGGCGTGAGGAGTATACGGTGGCCCTAGTGGCTTCTTGAGGAGCACTGTGCCTCCACACCGCTCTAACGGAGACGCACTTCCCCTCAAAAGGAAGGAACTTTGGTAACACATCCTCGTCTTCACCGGATCCACTCTTGGTTATCTCTTACCTTTACTTGTGCAAGCTCATTAGTGTTACTTCTCTTGCTTTCTTGTTTGTTGTTATTGCATCATATAGGTTGCTCACCTAGTTGCACATCTAGAGAACCTACTTTGATGCAAAGTTTAATTTGGTAAAGAATAGTTAAAAAATTGTTATTTGCCTATTCACCCCCCTCTAGTCAACCATATCGATCCTTTCAGGCGCGCCCAGGGGGTAGGGCGTGCCCCCCACCCTCGTGGGCAGGGTGTGGCCCCCCTGGTGAACTTCGTGCGCTTAGTATTTTTTATATATTATGAAAACGTCTTCCGTGAAGTTTCAGGACTTTTGGAGTTGTGCAGAATAGGTCTCTAATATTTGCTCCTTTTCAATCCCAGAATCCCAGCTGCCGGCATTCTCCCTCTTTATGTAAACCTTGTAAAATAAGAGAGAATAGGCATAAGTATTGTGACATAATGTGTAATAACAGCCCATAATGCAATAAATATCGATATAAAATCATGATGCAGAATGGACGTATCAACAGGAGATATCAACTATGGAATGATAGCTCATGGCAAAGAAATGGGCATAAACACGGCTATCCATGAGGTTATCGCCCGCTTATGCTATTGTCAGGTGCTGAGTTCAGCATACATCTCTTCGGAAGGATTGGAAGACAAAAGGGCTAATGGAGCACCTATCAGCAAAAGACGAAGTTTTAACCTTAGCTGGTGTATCACCAGGATCTGGAATATTACATCCAGAAGTTTAGGATGGACCTTTAGGAAGCTGTATTTGACAAGGAAGCAGTTCGTGAAGAACTCAGGACCCAGAAGCTGAAAGTAGCCAAGCTGGAGGAGCAAAACCTCGAGATACCGGATATTCATCAGGAACTGAAGGATAGTTGGACATGGTTCATGCCAAGGATGCTGAAAACCCAGAAGTTTGGAACGCAACTCCAGAAATATTAAAGGGCGTCATGACGAGACTTCATGTCAATAGAGTTGATCTGGCAAAAGAACTTGAGAAGGACAAGCACGATCGGAAGAAGACATCGGAGACATGAACAAGACTTGAAGAGTTTGGCGACATTGACCATTAGAAGACCAAACCCCTGTTATATACCTATGTTAGATGCGACGTTTGTGAGCTGTCTTTTGTTTGTTGTTTTTCCGACAACCACAAAATAAAATCTGTCTTTTCAATACTATTTTTCGTATTGTGTGCATCCCTCTCTATCTCTCTTACCTCACCCCAAACCCCTGGACCCAATAGAGGATGAATGGATATGAGCTCATGTTTCCTGGACCGATAAGCCAATTGGAAACAGACAGATTGATTCATAACATGGGGGATCACATGAAGAATAACCCTATAGTCGGAAAGGATATGACCCAGCATGCTCTTCAGTGCTTTGAAAGGGGTGCTGCTACTTGGTGGAGGATGTACCAAACCATCAATGGATGGCAAGGAGTAACCACTTGGAAAGAATTTAAGTTGACTTTGCCAAAGTCTCGGTTTGTGTCCCAGAAATTGAAGCCTTATTGAAGTGATACCAAGAAACATTGTGCATGCAAGCTCTGTGGAGAAATAGGACACACCCAAAAAGAACACAAGGGTGAATGCCCTCATTGTGAAGAAGGTCACCCAGCTGAAGAATGCTCAACTAGGCAGATTACTTGTTTCTTGTGTAAAGGGACTACCCACTACCTTGCTCAGTGTCACATTTACCCCATGGTACAAAGAACCATCCAGCAGAAGAAAGAGGCAATGAAAGGAGCCCTCATGGAAATTTTAGAAGAACCAGTGATGAAGGAAGAGGTGGAGGACACACCCAAAGCAGACCCAATTAAACCCTGCACTATTCGTGTGGAGAAGAAGGACACATCTCCTAGAATTGTTTGAATGGGGACCTAGTAGAATTCCCGACAGACGAAGTAGAGTATGACCCACAGGAAATAGAAGACCTGATTGGAACGGAAAAGTCCAGGAAGAGAAATAGATTTGATTCCAGGAAGAACCTGAGTCATATCACTTGTTTCAGGTGCAAGGAGTCAGGGCACTACTTCAGCGGTTGCCCAAAAAGAAAACCTCGAGACTTGCCAGAAGTAATATGTTTTCGTTGTAATGAAGCAGGGCACTTTGCCAGAGATTGTCCCAACGAGAAGGAGGCTTGTGCTAAATAGTTGAGTTTTGAACAGAAGGAATATAGTAGTAGTAGTAGTGGGAACAATTCTTTTATATTAAAGTGTTGAGTTGAGGCATGTAATGAAAATGTAGAGATTGTAATAATTTGGAATCAATAAAGTTAGCCTCATTGGTACTGATTTGGAATTTTTTTGACCATGAAGACTGCAGGGCTTACACCCCACAGTATTTTATTAAAATAAAGTAGAAACCATACAGTGTTTCCTCAAGGAGAGGAAAAGAAACAAGAACAAAGAAAAGAAGAAACAAAAGAAGGCTATACAAAGGAGGGGTGCACTAAATCTAATAATTACAAAATTACATAGAATCAACTCTCCTCAAGGAGGAAGAAAATCAATCCACTTAAGTAAGGATTCTCTATACTTTCGTTTGATTCTGTGAGAAAGTAGAGTGAGGTCATGAATGAAGCCATTTTTCCACATCCTGAAAGATGGCTTGATGTTCCTGAAAGCTCTGTCATTCCTAACCTTCCAAATATTCCACCATGCAGTGAAAACCACCTCCCCAAAGAAAGGTTTGTTGAAGTCCTTTCTAGCATGGGAAGCAATATCCACCATGTCATCACTGTCTTTCCATATAATTTGCAGGTAATTCCACACGCGTGCACTGAAATTGCACTGGAAAAAGAGGTGGTTTCTGTCCTCCAAAATCCCAGTAGGACAAAGAACACATTCTGGTCCCTCATTAATCCTCCAATGCCTCCTCTGGATCATGTCTTTAGTGTTAACCCTGTCCATTATTACAAGCCAAGCAAACATCTTAATCGACATTGTACAGCAGCTTTTCCATATCCACCCCAGGATGGGGTTAGCTACCATTGGCTGATAGACAAAGTCATAAAACTTTATGAGTTGTTACTCTATGGAGAAAGATTTTGACCATTTTCGAGGATATGAGAAATATGGTCTATGCAAGAATTTGTGCATTTCAAGGGTGGTAGTACCCTGTGAGGACACTTGACCCATGGAAAGGAGAATGATATGCCACGGAATGGATTTCGAACAAAATAAGTATGAGTTTTGTCTCGATATGTGGAATACCCCAAGAATATTAAGGGATGAAGTACTATTGGATATAAAGGAGGTATAATGTTGGTAATATGGAGCAATTGAAACTCCATGATGAGTCTGAGTAATCACGTCTTAGTTTGGTGCCAATAGAAGGAAGGGAGACAGTACCATTGGATGGACTTAAGAATGCAAGGAAGCTGGATGTTGGAAGAATGATGAGTTGCCCCCGAGGATGAGTACAAGGATTACAAGTGATGAGATGGGCCATAACCCACAGTCCCCAGGACCTGCCAAGAAGCAAGCACACTCTTGCTGAAGGAAAAACCCTGGAAGAAGATACGACCTTATCAACAGACGATCTTATAGGAGTAACATAAAACCTGAGAGTTGTGAAGAAACGATAGATGTTTGTTTGGCTTTCAGAATCAATGGATTTTTTAATGCAGTTCGTGGACAAGAGAAATTCCACAATGCTTGTGAGGATGACCGAGTGTTAGGAATACGAGATTCGCTAAACCATATACAAGGTAATGATTTGGGTGCGGGATGGATTGATCACCATACCGACTTACTCTTTTTATTCACCTTGCTGTATGGGATGGTAAATCTGAGTGACTTGCCCATAGTAGAGATACGACAATCAAAACCTTGTTTGAACCTTATAATGGTATGACAATTTTCCTTTGTACAAGGCAGTTGTTGCCAACCATAGGTCATACGGTGAGAATGAAGCCCAGACCCGTTTTTCTGTAGGAGAAACCCTAAATTGTTGACCACCATGAGATATCGATAGTTGTTTAGTATTGGCGTCAGACCCATCAGCTAAGAAGACTCAGTCACAGAAGGAAATCCTACCAAGATGAAAGGACTCAGGAATTGAGGAAAAGGGTTATGCCACTACCGGAAGAGCCAGAGAAGGAAATTTTTTCGAGAATCTAAGAAGACTGACACCGCCAACAATAAGGATGTACGACCTAAGTTTTGATGGAACCGTAACCATGTTTCTAAGGGTGGTACCACCCCAGACCCCCTGAGATGGTCGATGGATTTTGATAAGACCCCCAAACCTAACCTATTTCTTTCTAGCCTCTCCGAATCTCGAGGACGAGATTCATTTTAAGGGTGGTAGGTTTGTAACATCCCAAAATTCCAAATTTTGGAATGTTATATTAAATAGATAGTTTTGGTTGATTGTTTGTTTGTTGTGTGATTGATTGACTGAAAGTGAGTGAAATTTGAAACTTTTTGAAATTTAAATGAGAGGGAATGAAATGACTTTCCAAACTTTCACCTTTTCTTTCTGATCTCCATGGATTCAAACTCTTTTTAAATACAAGACCCTAGAGAGAAGATGATATGGCTTCTTCCATTTAATTAAATGAAAAAGGGATTTTTGAAAATATTTGAAATCCATTTGGAAATATTTCAAATTCAGAAACTTTAAGCAACTCAATGATTTTCATGAGAGAAGATAAAATGACTTCTTCAAAACATATGTAATATGATTTGGAAGTTTTAAAGAATTAAATTTAAAGTCCTTTTGGAAATTATTTTTCAATTTGGAGTTATTTGGGTTTTATTCAAATTACTTTTCTCCAAAAATAAAATATATGGAAATTAGGGTAAAATGATTCCCTACATAAGAAAATTGGAGAGAAATAAATTTGAAATCATTCTGGTATTTTTAAAATGATTTTTGTTGGATTTTATTAGAGCTGTAGCATTGTTTGATTTATTTGAATTTTTGTGGATTTTATTTGATGCTATAAAATGTTCAAGTTATAGAAAATCTTTTTCTAAATTTTTTATATATAATATGCCTATATATCATTTTTTATTATTTGTTGTATTTTTATTTTGTCTGTAAAAAAGGTTTTATTAAAAAAAAAGAGCAAGGCCACCGGCCGCGCTAGGCCAGGCCAGCCGGCCCAGCCCAGTAGCGGCCTCCCTGCGCAGCGCCGACGAACCGCCTCCCGCTCGCTTGCCCACTCGCAGCCCCGATCGGTCGCCACCTCTCTCTGCCGCCGACAAGTGGGTCCCACCTGTCGGGTTCGTCACCGACCTCCCGGCGGAGTCCTGCACGAGCACGCTTCGCCGGCCGACGCCGTGCTCAACCCGGATGCTTTCCCAGCCTGGCCCCTCCTCCACAAAGACCCTGTATAAATACTCGGGGCCCCGGCCTCTTTTTCCTCAAACTGCAGCCGCCATCACCTCCCGCAGCCTCGCATGAACCTCGACGGAGTTCGAGCTCCGACGAGATCTGCCGCCGTTGCATCGCACTCCATCGCCGCCTACGCCCGACGCCACCACCACCTTCGGAGTCCCCTCGTCGCGTCGCTTCTCCCTGACCCCTCTGCCACGCCGGAGGACCACCGGAGCAGTTGTCCCCTCGACGCTCGAGCCGCCGCGGCCTCCTTCTCCGGCGACGTCGACCTCCACCGCCGCGGTACCTCCCAACCCCTCCCTCGCCGTCAGATCTAGATCCAATGGACCAGATCAATTTTTTTCTGAAACGTTTCCTTTTATTAGTGAACGCTTGCTAGATTAGCCTTTGGAGCAAACGGTTTCATTGGTTAGGTTTTTGTAGTGGACGTTCGTCCGATAGGTTCTGTTTCGTGGCCAGGGACCCGGTTGCAAATACTTTTCTTACAGTTTAGCCCCTGGTTTTCAAACGATCAAAACTTTTTACTCACTTGTCCAAATCCAACGAAACAAACGCCCACTTCTTCGTTATGACCCCCTCTATCGAGTAAAACAACTTAAACATATTTTTGAAAGTTTTAAAATTTTAATTCAAACAGATTTATATTCAAACTTCGTTTGATTGTAACTCGAGTTTTATAACTCCGATTGAGCTGATTCTTTTTGCTAATCGAAGCTCTTGACCTAAACTTTCTGATAAGGCGAAATTCACTTAATTTTGGTACTGTTAGAAAGTGTTTTCTGTTCTCAAGAGTTATTTGCCTGTTTTCGAAGTTTTCTGAGATTTTTTCTTCTTCGATTCTTTTGCATGAATGCTTATGTGTGCAATTGTTTGCTTATGATAGATTGAATGGAGTGTGACGAGTAGTACTATCAGAAGTTATGAGTGCAAATCATCTTCATCAATAGTACAAGGCAAGTTCACACTTTGATCATACTTTTCATTACCCAGTTTTTATGCATTAGTTTCAACCCTCAAACATTGCATGAGTACGATTGATAACATGTGGGTATTGAGAAGTAGTTGATGAGGTAGGAACCTATTGTCCTGCATTCAAACCTTGGGAGTTACTTCTACGTTACGCTTACTGCTCTGCTATCCTCGTAGACGTGGTTTGGTTTTGAGAGAATTCATGAAAGATGTGAGAGTGATTGTGAACTAAGGTTTAACTTAAGGTGGCTACTTAAATACACATCTGGGTGATTGGTTGGGGCACCCTGGAGCACCCAGTGGTTTGCCCGGGCACCTGGAGAACCCAGTGCTTGCCCAAGGGGATCCCGGAGTACCCGTGTGATCATCCGATGGAATGCCACCTAGGCTCAAAGGGATCATAAGATTATTCATGCTAGAAACTTCCGTGTGCAGCCACAAGCTATTATGGGCTCTAGCATAGTTGAGTATGTTGCATGACCTCTTCCAGTGGTAGGCTAGAAGATGTAGGGGATGTAGGTTGGTACTGTCTACTCGGGGTTAGATTTAATGCTTCTAAAAGACCGTGTCTTGGCCATCCGTTTCTCAAACACCATGTGGTGCGAGAAATCCAACGGAGGAGATCGTGTCTTGTGGGGAAAAGTGCGCAAACCTCTTCAGAGTGTACAAACTAATCATGGTTAGCCATGTCCCCGGTTATGGACATCTTGAGTATCTGGTTCTTGGATTATCATGTTGATCTCATCATGTTACTTAATTAATTTGTTGGGTTGTTAACTTTTAGTTGGGATTGAGTTGGAGGAACCTTCTCAATGTTTTCAACAAACTTTGTAGTTAAATAAAATTTATTCCTTTGCTGTAGGGAAAAATTGGCTTTATGCAAAAATAAACTTAGGGCTTTCCACCAGCCAAATATGCATGTAATGATAGCTATGATTCATCATTATCCTATGGTGTGAATTTGCCAGTACATTCAATGTACTGACCCTTTGTGGCTGCAACGTCTCATGTTGCAGTATTCTTACAACGAGTAAGTGATACATTAGGGTTACGATTTCTACACTCAACTTTGCCGTTGGTGTTGATGGGAATCCACAACCTTGTTGCTACTTCCGCTATTTGGATTGAGGTAATAGTATTTATGTTACTTTATACATGTGATTTACCTCTATTATAAATCCTCGAGTACTGTGTGTGTCAGCATAACGACCCAGGGATGACACTTAAGCACGGAGAATTGACCATCTGAGGTCGGATTGCTACAAACATCAACTTTTTATCATGTCATATTTTAATGAGTGCTCACAATCATAAAAGATGTCCAAGATAGTATATTTATATTTGAAAACCGCTCTTTCTTTATTACTTCCTACTAATTGCAACGATGACCAAAACTATGTTTGTCAACTCTCAACAACTTTTATTCATCATACTCTTTATATGTGAAGTCATTACTCCCCATAAGATCAATATGATCTCTTTATTTCTTTTTATTCTTTCTCTTTTTTCTCAAGATCATAGCAAGATAACCAAGCCCTTAACTCAAAACTAATCTTTATTATATATAGCTCACAGACTCGATTACATAGATAAGGATCAATACTAAAACTCAAAGCTAGATCATACTAAACTTTATTCTACTAGATCAAGATATAACCAAAAGGATCGAACTAGGAAAAACGGTAAAGATAGAAGTGTGATGGTGATACGATACCGGGGCACTCCCCCAAGCTTGGCAGTTGCCAAGGGGAGTGCCCATACCCATGTTTTTATGTCTCTTTCTTCGGAGGTGGTGATGTAATATTCTTGGCGATGATACCCCTTAGGATATGATTCTCTTCCTCGAGATTATTGACTTGCTGCTTGAGATCCATTATTTCCTTACGGAGCTTACCTGTGATGGCTAAAGCTCCTTGCACCCATGGATGTTGCATAGCTACGGGAGAACAAGTAACACTCTTTTTCATATTTTCATAAGAAAGAAATCTAACATTGTGAGGGATGACCGAGTTTGGAATTGCTGAGCTCTGAAGTTCCTCCATCGTGAATTTGGCTCGGAGACGAGAGGTAACTTCTTGATCCTCCTCCATGGCATCTATCCTTTTCAAGTCAGCCTCCATCTCTTCCTCAATTGATGGACCAAAGTGATCGGCATCGCTGTTTGCCTTTGGCCACTGTGTCGAGTGAGATACCCGGCTCTCCCCAACTGACTCTTGAGAAGACATCTTGATCTAGATATGCAGCAGAGACAACTCGAAACAAAAACAGAGGATATTTGCATGGTACAGTGGTCAAAACCTTGGGAGATTATATAATGAATTTTTATCGACCAAAAGAAGTATCATGTAAGAAATCGAAGTCCGGGGGCACATGAGGTGCCCACGAGGCAGGGGGTGCGCCCAAGGGGGTAGGGCGCGCCCTCCACCCTCGTGGACGCCTCGTGTCCTTTCCAGAGGGGCCCACAAGGTCGGAGGGCGCGCCCTCCACCCTTGTGGTGGCCTCGGGGATCCTCTGGTGCATCTCCGGTACTCCATGGGCTTCTTTTGGCCCAAAAACAATCGTCGTGAAGTTTCAGGTCAATTGGACTCCATTTGGTATTCCTTTTCCTCGAAGCTCAAAAACAAGGAAAAATAGAAACTGACACTGGGCTCTAGGTTAATAGGTTAGTCCTAAAAATCATATAAAATAGCATATAAATGCATATAAAACATCCAAGATAGATAATATAATAGCATGGAACAATCAAAAATTATAGATACGCTGGAGACGTATCAGGAACTATGTCAATAGGTTAGTCCCAAAAAATGATATAAAGTTGCTATAAAATGATTGTAAAACGTCCAAGGATGATAATATAACAACATGGAACAATCAAAAATTATAGATACGTTAGAGACGTATCACACGACCATCTTCGCAGCTCGCCACACTCCCGTTTCCAACATGACAAGACTACTGCCGCAGGTCCTTGCCGGTTTCAGCATGGCGTGATCACCGATGCAACTCACTGCTCTATGGGATCTAGCATAGCGAGACCACCAAGCAGCTTGCCACTCCGTCGGTTGCAGCATAGCGTGATCACTGTAGTAGTTCGTCGGCATGTGATGGCTCATGTTCACGTCAGTATTTTCTCCGAAGAGGAAGGGATGATGCAACACAACTACGGTAGGTATTTCCCTCAGTGATGAGACCAAGGTAATCGAACCAGTATGAGAACCAAGCAACACTATGTAAACGGTACCTGCACACAAAGAACAAATACTTGCAACCCGATGCGTAAGAGGGGTTGTCAATCCCTCCCGGGTAAAATATAGATTGGTTAGTAGTAGATTGGATAAATAGATCTTGCAGAAACGTGAAATAAAATAAATAACAAAAAATTGCAGCAAGGTATTTTTGGGGTTTTGGAATAATAGATCGGAAAATAAAAGAGGCAAATAATAGATTAGAAAGCAAATATGATAAAGAATAGACCCGGGGGCCGTAGATATCACTAATGGTTGATACGTCTCCAACGTATCTATAATTTTTGATTGTTCCATGCTATTATATTATCTGTTTTAGATGTTTTATATGCATTAATATGCTATTTTATATTATTTTTGGGACTAATCTATTAACCTAGAGCCCAGTGCCAGTTTTTGTTTTTTCCTTGTTTCTGACTTTCGTAGAAAAGGAATACCAAACAGAATGAAACCTTCGTGATGATTTTTCTTGGACCAGAAGACAACCAGGAGACTTGGAGATGAAGTCAGAGGAGCCACGAGGCGGCCACAAGGACGGAGGGCGCGCATAGGGTGATATGATACCAGGGCACTCCCGCAAGCTTGGCAGTTGCCAAGGGGAGTGCCCATACCCATGTTTTTATGTCTCTTTCTCTGGAGGTGGTGATGTAATATTCTTGGCGATGATGCCCCATAGGATATGATTCTCTTCCTCGAGCTTATTGACTTGCTACTTGATATCCATTATTTCCTTATGGAGCTTACCCGTGATGGATAAAGCTCCTTGCACCCATGGATGTTGCATAGCTGCGGGAGAACAAGTAACACTCTTTTTCATATTTTCATAAGAAAGAAATCTAACATTGGGAGGGATGACCGAGTTTGGAATTGCTGAGCTCTGAAGTTCCTCCATTGTGAATCTGGCTTGGAGACGAGAGGTAACTTCTTGATCCTCCTCCATGGCATCTATCCTTTTCAAGTCGGCCTCCATCTCTTCCTCAGTTCATGGCCCAAAGTGATTGGCATCGCTGTTTGCCTTTGGCCACGGTGTCGGGTAAGATACCCGACTCTCCCCAACTGACTCTTGAGAAGACATCTTGATTTATATCTGCAGCACAGACAACTCGAAACAAAAACAAAGGATATTTGCATGGTATGGTGGTTAAAACCTTCGGGAGATTATATAATGAATTTTTACCGACCAAAAGAAGTATCGTGCAAGAAATCGAAGTCCGGGGGGCACACGAGGTGCCCACGAGGCAGGGGCGCGCCCAGGGGGTAGGGCGTGACCTTCACCCTCGTGGACGCCTCGTGTCCTTTTCGGACTACTTCTTATTTTCCTATTTTCTTAAATATTCCAAAATGAAGAAAAAATGCTATTAAAACTGTTTTGGAGTCGGTTTACTTACCATACCACATACCTATTCCTTTTCGGAGGTTGAAACGTTCTAGAAAGTGTCCCTTATATACTCCTCCGGGGTTACGGTGTCAATAACATTAGTTTCAACATTTATGGGATTACCTGAGATATAATGTTTGATTCTTTGACCATTCACCACCCTCGGATTTGTGCCTTCGAAGTTGTTGATTTTTATGGCACCGGAACGATAGACCTCCTCGATAACATAAGGACCTTCCCATTTAGAGAGGAGTTTTCCTGCAAAAATTCTTAAACGAGAGTTGTATAACAATACATAATCACCTACATTAAACTCACATTTTTGTATCCTTTTGTCATGCCATCTTTCAACTTTTTCTTTAAACAGTTTGGCATTCTCATAGGCCTGGGTTCTCCACTCATCAAGTGAGCTAATGTCAAATAGTCTCTTCTCATCGTCAAGTTTGAAATCATAATTGAGCTCTTTAATGGCCCTATATGCCTTATGTTCTAGTTCGAGAGGTAAGTGACATGCTTTTCCATAAACCATTTTATACGGAGACATACCCATATGATTTTTATATGCAGTTCTATAGGCCCATAATGCATCATAAAATTTCTTGGACCAATTATTTCTAGATCTATTAACAGTCTTTTGCAAAAATAATTTGAGCTCTCTATTACTCAATTCCCCTTGACCACTAGACTGTGGATGATATGGAGATGCAATTCTATGATTAACATCATACTTAGCAAGCATTTTACGGAAAGCACCATGAATAAAATGTGAACCACCATCAGTCATTAAGTATCTAGGGACTCTAAACCTCGGAAAAATAACTTCTTTAAGCATCTTAATAGAGGTGTTATGATCAGCACTACTAGTTGGAATAGCTTCTACCCACTTAGTAACGTAATCAACAACAACTAAAATATGTGTATACCCATTAGAGGAAGGAAACGGTCCCATATAATCAAAGCCCCAAACATCAAATGGTTCAATAACAAGTGAATAATTCATAGGCATTTCTTGACATCTAATAATATTACCAATTCTTTGACATTCAACCCAGGACAAGACAAACTTATGGGCATCCTTGAAGAGAGTAGGCCAATAAAAACTGGATTGCAATACCTTATGTGCAGTTCTATCTCCAGCATAGTGTCCTCCATAATCCTCGGAGTGACACTTGCGTAGGATCTGTTCCTATTCATGCTCAGGTACACAATGTCTAATAACACCATCTACTCCTTCTTTATAAAGGTGTGGGTCATCCCAAAAGTAATTTCTTAAATCATAGAAGAACTTTTTCTTTTGTTGGTATGTGAAACTAGGTGGTATAAATTTGGCAACAATATAATTAGCATAATTGGCATACCATGGAGCAGTACAAGAAGCATTTATGATAGGTAGGTGTTCATCAGAAAAGCTATCATCAATAGGTAGTGGGTCATCAAGAACATTCTCTAACCTAGACAAGTTGTCTGCAATGGGGTTCTCAGCTCCCTTTATATCAATAATATGCAAATCAAATTCTTGTAGCAAGAGAACCCATCTAATAAGTCTAGGTTTAGCATCTTTCTTTTCCATAAGATATGTAATAGCAGCATGATCAATGTGAACAGTTACTTTAGAATCAACAATGTAAGGTCTGAACTTATCACAAGCAAAGACAACTGCTAAAAATTCCTTTTCAGTAGTAGCATAGTTTCTCTGGGCACTGTCTAAAGTTTTACTAGCATATTGAATAACATTTAATTTCTTATCAACTCTTTGTCCTAGAACAGCCCCTACAGCATAATCGCTAGCATCACACATAATTTCAAATGGTAAATTCCAATCAAGAGGCTGAACAATAGGTGCAGAAATAAAAGCTTTCTTAAGTATTTCAAATGCTTCTACACAATCATCATCAAAGACAAAAGGAACATCTTTTTTGTAAGAGATTAGTCAGAGGCCGAGAAATTTTAGAGAAGTCCTTAAAGAACCTCCTATGAAAAAACCGGCATGACCAAGGAAGCTTCTTATACCTTTAATGTCCTTAGGACACGGCATCTTTTCAATAGCATCAAATTTAGGTTTATAAACTTCAATACCTCTTTCAGAAAGTTTATGCCCCAAGACAATACCTTCATTAACCATAAAGTGGCACTTCTCCCAATTCAAGATAAGATTAGTTTCTTCACATCTCTGCAAAACTCGATCAAGGTTGTTTAAGCAATCATCAAAAGAAGTTCCGTAAACGGAGAAATCATCCATGAAAACCTCAACAATCTTTTCACAGAAGTCAGAGAATATAGCAGTCATACATCTTTGAAAAGTAGCAGGTGCATTGCATAAACCAAAAAGCATATGTCTATAAGCAAAGGTACCGAAAGGGCAAGTAAAAGTTGTCTTTTCTTGATCCTCTTTTGACACGGGTATTTGAGAGAAACCAGAATAACCATCTAGAAAGCAAAAATGTGTGTGTTAGGATAATTTTTCTAGCATTTGATCAATAAAAGGTAAAGGGTAATGATTGATACATCTCCAACGTATCTATAATTTTTTATTATTCCATGCTATTATATTATCTGTTTTGGATGTTAATGGGCTTTATTTTACACTTTTATATTATTTTTGGGACTAACCTACTAACCCAAGGCCCAGTGCAAATTGCTGTTTTTTGCCTATTTCAGTGTTTCGCAGAAAAGGAATATCAAACGGAATCCAAACAGAATAAAACCTTTGGAAGAGTTATATTTAGAACAAACGTGATCCAGGGGACTTGGAGTAGAAGTCAAGAAACCAACGAGGTGGCCACGAGGCAGGGGGGCGCGCCTACCCCCTGGGCGCGCCCTCCCCCCTCGTGGCTCCACCGACCTACTTCTTCCTCCTATATATATTCATATACCCCGAAAACATCCAGGAGCACCACGAAACCCTATTTCCACCGCCGCAACCTTTTGTACCCAAGAGATCCCATCTTGGGGCCTTTTCCGGAGCTCCGCCGGAGGGGGCATAGATCATGGAGGGCCTCTACATCAACTCCATGGCCCCTCCGATGATGTGTGAGTAGTTTACTTCAGACCTTCGGGTCCATAGCTATTAGCTAGATCGCTTCTTCTCTCTCTTTGAATCTCAATACAAAGTTCTCCTCGATCTTCTTGGAGATCTATTTGATGTAACTCTTTTTGCGGTGTGTTTGTCGAGATCCGATGAATTGTGGGTTTATGATCAAGTCTATCTGTGAACAATATTTGATTCTTCTCTGAAATCTTTTATGTATGATTGGTTATCTTTGCAAGTCTCTTTGAATTATCAGTTTGTTTTGGCCTACTAGATTGATCTTTCTTGCAATGGGAGAAGTGCTTAGCTTTGGGTTCAATCTTGCGGTGCTCGATCCCAGTGACAAAAGGGAAACGACACGTATTGTATTGTTGCCATCGAGGATAAAAAGATGGGGTTTATATCATATTGCTTGAGTTTATCCCTCTACATCATGTCATCTTACCTAATGCGTTACTCTGTTCTTATGAACTTAATACTCTAGATGCATGCTAGATAGCGGTCGATGTGTGGAGTAATAGTAGTAGATGCAGGCAGGAGTCGGTCTAATTGTCAAGGACGTGATGCCTATATACATGATCATGCCTAGATATTCTCATAATTATTCGCTTTTCTATCAATTGCGCGACAGTAATTTGTTCACCCACCGTAATACTTATGCTATCTTGAGAGAAGCCACTAGTGAAACCTATGGCCCCGGGTCTATTCTCCATTATATTAATCTCCCATCAACAAGTTATTTCTGGCACCGTTTATTTTGCAATATTTACTTTCAATCTATATCATAAAAATACAAAAAATATTTATCTTATCATTATTATCTCTATCAGATCTCACTCTCGTAAGTGACCGTGAAGGGATTGACAACCCCTTTATCGCGTTGGTTGCGAGGTTCTTATTTCTTTGTGTAGGTACGAGGGACTTGCGTGTAGTCTCCTACTGGATTGATACCTTGGTTCTCAAAAACTGAGGGAAGTACTTACGCTACTTTGCTGCATCACCCTTTCCTCTTCAAGATAAAACCAACGCAGTGCTCAAGAGGTAGCAAGAAGGATTTCTGGCGCCGTTGCCGGGGAGGCTTACACTAAGTAAGTCAAGATTCGATCTCCCGCCAACGTGCGATTTCTGGCACCGTTGTCGGGGAGATCTACGCACAAGTCAAGACATACCAAGTACCCATCACAAACTCTTATCCCTCGCATTACATTATTTGCCATTTGCCTCTCGTTTTCCTCTCCCCCACTTCACCCTTGCCGTTTTATTCGCCCTCTTTTTTCGATCGCTTTTTCTTTCGATTGCCTCTTGTATCCCTTGTGTCTTCATGGCTAGTCTTTTATCCACTCCTTTATTTCTCGAGAATGAAGTCCTTAATTTTAAACAAAGGGAGGGAGAAAATCTAAAAGATGCTTGGTACAGAATTTGCAATGCGCAAAATAGATCTACTAGAAAGGAATCTACTTTCGTTCTTCTTCACAATTTTTATGTAGGCATCACTCCTTAGAATAGACATATTCTTGATACCATTACCGGAGGAAATTTCTTGGGTAGCCATACTTTTGATTCTTATAATGCTATGATAGATTTGTTTGGCACACCACCTCTCTTGGTTAATGCAACTATGTTAACTTTGGAACATGTTATGCAAAGGCTCGGAATTATTGAAAATAAAGTTGCCACTGTGGAATTGATTGAGAATTTGGATAAAAGGATCCACAACCAAATTACCCAATATGGATCTAAGGTAGGAGTTACTCTGAAAAGTTTTAAAGAAAAAGAACCCGTAGTTAATGAAAGAATAGACCGAGATTCCACTAGAATTGATAAACTTGAGGGTATTTTTACCAACTTAGGGTCCGCTTTTTCTGCCGTAAGGAATAATCCAAATCCTCCTACCACCAAAGTTGCCAAATTAATGTATGTTCCTAAAAATAATGGTGAAACTTCTAGTAAGGAAAATGCGGATCTC
Organism: Triticum urartu; assembly: GCF_056163025.1. Lineage (NCBI taxonomy): Eukaryota > Viridiplantae > Streptophyta > Magnoliopsida > Poales > Poaceae > Triticum > Triticum urartu. The sequence goes on along the minus strand of NC_141877.1, from coordinate 413,162,416 downwards.
AGGTGTTCACCCCAACTTTCTCGCAATCATTAAGGAACCTTTTGCTACAAATGATTTTCTTGATTTCTTGCCTAGGAGTTTAATAATTAATAGAAAGAAGGAAACTCCTAAGGGTTATAAGTGTTCTATTGAAGAATTTCATACCAAAGATAATAATACCTAGATCTATCCTTGCTTTTATGACTAGCTAGGGGCGTTAAACTATAGCGCTTGTTGGGAGGCAACCCAATTTTATTTTTCTTCCTTGCTTTTTGATTCTGTTTAGTAATAAATAATTCATCTAGCCTCTGTTTAGATGTGGTTTTATGCTTTTAATTAGTGTTTGTGCCAAGTAGAACCTTTGGGAAGACTTGGGGAAGGTCTTTGCGATCTTGCGGTAAAAAACAGAAACTTTAGCCCTCACCAGATTTGCTGCCATTTTTTACTGGAGAGTGATATTTAGTTAATTATTTTTGAAGATGATTAATAGATAAATTCCTCACGTCCAGAAATTTATTTTATAATTTTTGGGGTTCCAGAAGTATTCGAAACCTACAGATTACTACAGACTGTTCTGTTTTTCACAGATTCTGTTTTTCGTGTGTTGTTTGCTTATTTTGATGAATTTATGGCTAGTATTTGAGTGTATGAACCATAGATAAGTCATAATATAGTAGGTTTAACACCAATATAAATAAAGAATGAGTACATTACATTACCTTAAGTGGTGGTTTGTTTTCTTTTACTAACGGAGCTCATGAGATTTTCTCTTTAAGTTTTGTGTTGTGAAGTTTTCAAGTTTTGGGTAAAGATTTGATGGATTATGGAACAAGGAGTGGCAAAAGCCTAAGCTTGGGGATGCCCAAGGCACCCCAAGGTAAAATTCAAGGACAACCAAAAGCCTAAGCTTGGGGATGCCCCGGAAGGCATCCCCTCTTTCGTCTTCTTCTATCGGTAACTTTACTTGAGGCTATGTTTTTATTCACCACATGATATGTGTTTTGCTTAGAGCGTCTTGTATGATTTGAGTCTTTGATTTTTAGTTTACCAAAATCATCCTTGCTGTACACACCTTTTGGGAGAGACACACATGAATCAGAATTTACTAGAATACTCTACGTGCTTCACGTATATCTTTTGAGTTAGATATTTTGCTCTAGTGCTTCACTTATATCTTTTAGAGCATGGTGGTGGTTTTATTTTATAGAAATTATTGATATCTCATGCTTCACTTATATTATTTTGAGATTCCTTTATAACATCATGGTAATTTTCTTTGGTTATGAATTTAGCCCTAATATGATATGCATCCAAGATCGGTATAATAAAAACTTTCATAAAAAGTGCATCGAGTACTAGGAGAAGTTTGATACTTGATAATTGTTTTGAGATATAAATGTGGTAATATTAGAGTGTGCTAGTTGAGTAGTTGTGAATTTGAGAAATACTTGTGTTGAAGTTTGCAAGTCCCATAGCATGCACGTATGGTGACAGTTGTGTAACAAATTTGAAACATGAGGTGTTATTTGATTGTCTTCCTTATGAGTGGCGGTCGGGGATGAGCCATGGTCTTTTCCTACCAATCTATCCCCCTAGGAGCATGCGCGTAATGCTTGGTTTTTGATGACTTGTAGATTTTTGCAATAAGTATGTGAGCTCTTTATGACTAATGTTGAGTCCATGGATTATACGCACTCTCACCCTTCCATCCTTGCTAGCCTCTTCGGTACCGTGCATTGCCCTTTCTCACCTTGAGAGTTGGTGCAAACTTCACCGGTGCATCCAAACCCCGTGATATGATACGCTCTGTCACACATAAACCTACTTATATCTTCCTCAAAATAGCCACCATACCTACCTATTATGGCATTTCCACAGCCATTCCGAGATATATTGCCACACAACTTTCCACTGTTCCGTTTATCATGACACACATCATCATTGTCATATTGCCTTGCATGATCATGTAGTTGACATCGTATTTTTGGCAAAGCCACCATTCATAATTTTTCATACATGTCACTCTTGATTCATTGCCCATCCCGGTACACCGCCGGAGGCATTCATATAGAGTCATACTTTGTTCTAGCATCAAGTTGTAATCATTGAGTAGTAAATGAATAGAAGTGTGATGATAATCATTAATAGAGCATTGTCCCAAATAAAAAAAGTAAGGCCAAAAAAGAAGGCCCCAAAAAATAAAAATAAATAAAAAGGGGCAATGCTACTATCCTTTTTTCCACACTTGTGCTTCAAAGTAGCACCATGATCGTTATGATAGAAAGTCTCTTGTTTTGTCACTTTCATATACTAGTTGGAATTTTTCATTATAGAACTTGGCTTGTATATTCCAACAATGGGCTTCCTCAAATGCCCTAGGTCATTGTGAGCAAGCAAGTTGGATGCACACCCACTTAGTTTCTTTTGTTGAGCTTTCATACATTTATAGCTCTAGTGCATCCGTTGCATGGCAATCCCTACTCCTTGCATTGACATCAATTGATGGGCATCTCCCTAGCCCATTGATTAGCCGCGTCGATGTGAGACTGTCTCCTTTTTTGTCTTCTCCACATAACCCCCATCATCATATTCTATTCCACCCATAGTGTTATATCCATGGCTCACGCTCATGTATTGCGTGAAAGTTGAAAAAAGTTTGAGATTACTAAAGTGTGAAACAATTGCTTGGCTTGTCATCAGGCTTGTGCATGATGAGAGCATTCTTGTGTGACGAAAATGGAGCATGACCAAACTATATCCATGGCTCACGCTCATGTATTGCGTGAAAGTTGAAAAAAGTTTGAGATTACTAAAGTGTGAAACAATTGCTTGGCTTGCCATCGGGGTTGTGCATGATGAGAGCATTCTTGTGTGACGAAAAGGGAGCATGACCAAACTATATGATTTTGTAGGGATGAACATTCTTTTGCCATGTTATTTTGAGAAGACATAATTACTTAGTTAGTATGCTTGAAGTATTATTATTTTTATGTCAATATTAGACTTTTGTCTTGAATCTTTTGGATCTGAATATTCATGCCACAATAAAGAGAATTACATTGGGAATTATGCTAGGTAGCATTCCACTTCAAACATTCTGTTTTTATCATTTACCTACTCGAGGACTAGCAGGAATTAAGCTTGGGGATGCTTGATACATCTCCAACGTATCTATAATTTTTTATTGTTCCATGCTATTATATTATCTATTTTGGATGTTAGTGGGCTTTATTTTACACTTTTATATTATTTTTGGGACTAACCTACTAACCCAAGGCCCAGCGCAAATTGTTTTTTTGCCTATTTCAGTGTTTCGCAGAAGAGGAATATCAAACGGAATCCAAACAGAATAAAACCTCCGGAAGAGTTATTTTTGGAACAAACATGATCCGGGGAACTTGGAGTAGACGTCAAGCAACCAACAAGGTGGCCACGAGGTAGGGGGCGTGCCTACCCCCCTAGATGCACCCTCCCCCCTCGTGGGCCCCTCGTGGCTCCACCGACCTACTTCTTCCTCCTATATATATTCATATACCCCGAAAACATCCAGGAGCACCACGAAACCCTATTTCCACCGCCGCAACCTTTTGTACCCAAGAGATCCCATCTTGGGGCCTTTTTCGGAGCTCCGCCGGAGGGGGCATCGATCATGAAAGGCTTCTGTAGACGCTGAAGTAGACGCTGGAGTTGGAGCTGAAGTAGATGCTGGAGCTGGTGGAACTGAGGCTGTAGCTGGTGCTGAGGTGGTGGCTCTTGTGTCAGCAACTGGCACGGCAGATGACCTCGGACCTCGTGGCACTCTGGCAAAGGCATGAGTGGTAGTCCTGCCTCTCCTCTCCTGCATATCATCTTGGAGCTGCTCCACTACAGTCTGAATCTCCGTTACCTTGACATCCAAGTCATAGAACTTTTGTTCCATGATTCTCTCTAGGCTTGCCTGGTTTTGAGTTAGGGTGGCTAGTCCTTGCTCAATCCGCAGGGTGGATGCAATCAGGTAAACAAGCTGCTCTTGTTTGGTCTTCAAGAAATACTCAGATGCCTCCTCTTGAGTTGGCATCTTGGCAGCTTTCTCCTTCCTTGCCTTCTCCTTCTTTGCGTATGCTTGAGCAGATGATGGCTCGTTCTCAGTCATGACAACTTGATTGTCCTCAAAATCTGGACGGATGGGCAGGTGTTCCTTGTCCAATAAATATATGCCCGTGCCCATCTTGGAGTTAATGAGCTCCTGGATCTGAGGGGCATATCCGCAACTCCTCTTCTGATCTGCTGCAGTCCTTTTGATAGTTTCCACTATGAGGCTCATCACCTTGAACTTCCGAGGCACATCAAATACATGTAGCAAGTTGATAGCATGTCCTCTGATCATCTTGTGATCTCCAGACTTGGGTAATAAGGTGTGCCTCAAGATCCAATTGATAGTTGGCAGCCCTGACAGAAGGTAATGCACAGACCCAAATTTGAAGGTGTCAAGAGCTTCATTGGGAATTTCCTTGTAGATATTGGACATAGAGTTATGGTCCATCTTCTTCTTGGCATATATGTCCAAGTCATCATCATGCTCCTCTGGGGCATTAATGATCTGTGCCCACTCAGCAACTGTGGATTGGTACCTTGTAGCCTCAGACATCCATGTGATCCTCCCATCTGAATAAAAGTGTGTTGTGGAGTAGAACTGCATTATAAGCTCCTCATTCCACTTTGTGAGCTTCTGCCCAACAAAGTCAGCTACTCCACAAGCTATGAAGCTGTCTTGCACTCCAGGATAGTGCTCCTCATTGTCCTTGATGTACTGCCAGTCAACCCATCTCATATCACAGACTATTGGCTTCTTATCAAGCAGCACTGTCTCATAGAAGTCTTGCTGTTCCTTAGTGTGGAACCTGTAGTCAACAGCAGTCCTCCTCCTTGAAGCATACGGGTCTGCTTCTCTCCACTTCCTCAGCCCTGAATCTCTCCTGAGCTTCATGTCCTCAGCCACAGGATGCGCATCGTTGTGGTCTGGGATCTTGGGCTTGAGCTTTCTCAGAACTTGCTCTTCATCCTCTTCTTCAGCAACAGTCTCAGGCACTAGGGCCTTGTTCTTCTCAGCTGCAGGAATGCTCCTTGTATTCCTCTTTGGTTTTGGCTTGGATGCAGCTTTGGGCTTAGATGCAGTAGCCCCTGATCTTATGGCATCACCCATCAGCTTGGGTGCCTTGGGTGCTGGTGCAGATACCTCTTCTACCTCTTCCATGATGGAAGCCTTTAATAGCACTCTGGCTACGGTCTTCTTAACCCTTTCCTTTCTTTTCTTTCCCTCAGCAGCAACTGGCTCTTTAGGTGCAGGCTTCTCAGTTGAAGCTCTTGCCTTTGACATGGGCTGCCTGCCTGCTGGCCTTTTGATTTTCAGCCCTGGCTTTGTGCCTTGAGTTGGCTCAACTCTCTTTGATGTGGCCTCTTCCTCTGCCACATAATCTTCATCTTCGGAATCAGAAGTTCTCTTCTTCCTCTGTCTGGTGGAAGCTTTTGGCAAGTTGCTAGGGGTGCTCCTGCTGCCCTCATCTGAAGAGCTGGAGGGACTAGTGCCCTCACTCATGTGCACCTGCTGCTCTGACATGTTCTGGCTGTCACTTTGATCAGACATGCTGCAAGCTCTGACTGCTGACCCTGTGAACAGTTTATAGATGAGGTAGAAAAGATGAGCATCACAAAATGCAGAGATTTTTGCAAAAGAATGATCCAAAAACTTAGTTTTAGTTTCCCACTGAAATCATCTCGGATCTACCGATTTTCAAACTCGGTGATACCGAAGCAGTTTTGGAACTTAAACTAGTGAACTCGGTAGGACCGAGTCACAGTTCGGTGGCACCGAGACTGCTAGGGTTTCACAGAGTTCCAAAATCGGTCACACCGATAAGTAATTCTCGGTCAGACCGAGTCTCACTTGTGCAATGGCATAAGCCAAATCGGTGGGACCGAGTTTTTCAACTCGGTGGGTCCGAGATGGTTTCGGCGGAAACCTAACCCAAAAATTTTCGAATCAAAGCTAATCTACGGGTGTATTGACTGGATAGGAGTGTTTCAATCGTGGCAAGAATCATGAAGAACACAATGTGCTAGGAATCGGACGGGGAATAGCACTGTGATCGAGTCCATACCCTAGTTCGGCGGAGACTCGCTACGGCGGCAACGGCGGGGCCGAATTCCCGTTGACGGCGACGGAGACCAGCGACTGGAGGCGGCTGGCGGCGAGAAGACGATCTGGAGACCACGTTGGCAGAGCAGGCTATCGCGCGGGCGAAGGGGTTCGGAGAAATTTCCAATTTTTGCCTGTGACTATATATAGCCCGACCCTGTCGGTGTGACCGAGTGGAACAACTCGGTGGCACCGAGATTCATAACTGCAGGCAGTTACTGAAACTCGGTGTGACCGAAATGTTCAAATCGGTTGCACCAGGATCAAAAACCTAGATCAACTTAATGATCTCGGTAGGACCGAAAGTGGGGTATCGGTCAGACCGAGAATCATAAAGAGGTTTTGGAAGTTTAAGTCTATGACGAATCGGGGACTCCGAGCGCTCCTCACACAGAGTGGTTCGAATCTGACTTGATCAAATTTTGTGATGCAGCATGAATAGAGTTTGAGACGAGAAAAGCATAGATAGCTAGAGGAGGTACTTAGGCATTCTTGTCCATCCACTTGGCAAAAGAAAATAAACCAAACAATCAAAACAACAAGTGGATGTCCTCGAATGAGTAAAATATGCAACCAGCATGCTCACACAATAAGATGGCAAATGAAATATGTGGCAAGGCATGCGCAACCAATTCTAGCATCTATCAAGCAATTTGCGATGACAAGGTCATCTATATATGAGTATATTGACTTAGGAGTCAAGTGAGAGCACTTGATCATAGGTCATACTCATCGTTTAAGCTCAAGTGGGGTTACCACTTTTACATAAAGCATTGTTGTGTTCACATCTTTAGAGTTGCTTTAGCTCAAGTCTTAGAGTAAAGCTCCCCCTAGATGTGATATCCCCCCTAAGAGGGATGAACTAACCTTGGGTTTTGTCGATGATGACTTCATGTAGATGTTGAAGATGTGGATGCTCAATGTTGATGTAGATCACTTGGAGCTATCCATTTGAGTGAATTGCACTTTCAATACCTACATGGGTTAGTCCCACAAGGAACAAACAAGGATATCCATAGACATAGAGTGATGCACACAAAAGATGATGTCCATGAAAACTTTTAGGTTACCTTGTCCCTTGTCTTACCAACAAGAGGGTTTGTGACTCCTTGAACTAGTGCAAGATGTGGAAGTTGATTGCACTTGTTCTTGCCAAAATGATAAGAGTGAAGTATGTTGGCGGAGTCACCCTCAAGAACTCTCTGGTTCTTCTTCTTTTGGATCCACATCATCTTGATGGGAATCCTTGGAGTTGTAGTCGTACTTGATGAAGTGGAACTTGAAGTAGTCTTGGGAATCCACTTGACTAAGGTCTCAGGAGCTTCTTCAAATGCGTCAATTTCCTCTTGAAGCTTGTCCTTGCCTTTTTGCTTGTAGTCTTGTGGTGGAAGATCATCTTGAGCTTGTGTCCCCTTGAAAGAAGTATCATACTTCTCTTACTGAGGAACAAACTTTGCCTTGGGGTATTGATCTTCTTCCCACTTAACTCCATTGGCATTGAACTTTCGTTCAAAACCAACACCTTGATTCTTCCGGTGCATTCCTTGCTTGCGCACAATTTCCTCGAATTGCTTACTCCCGGCAAGGCTTTTGTACACTCCTTTCTCTATAATTCCCTTCAATAAACTATTTTCTTGCTCAAGTGTAACTTGGCTAAGAGAATCATTAGTGGAATCAAGAGAACTACTAGAAGCAACAATATTGGATTTAGCATGATCATCGTTACCGCTAGAGGAAGAATCTTTCTTGTTCTTGTTACTAGACTTGACTTGAGGCATGTAAGTGGATAAGAGTAAACGCTTGGCAATGTAAGAAGAGATTTTCTTGCGGAGATCATCATTGATTGCTTTTAAGAACTCATGCTCTTGCTCAAGATTGAGCTTTTCAAAGCGTAATTTCTCATGAGCTCTTAAAAGTTCTCGATGATCTTCGAAGATAGTTTCATGAGCTAACTTAAGAGTGTTTAGTTCTTTAGTTAGAGCCTCAATCTTCTCCTTATCATTGTCATTCGTTTTATCTTGATTAGCATGTTTAATTGATGTTTCATCATAGTATTCATCACTAGAGTTGTCAACAAGCAAAACATCACCTAACAAGTCATCTTCATCACTATTGAAATCAACATACTCGGGGTGTGTTACCTTAGGACCTTTGGCCATGAAGCATCTTCCAATTCCTTCATTTGGTGAGTCAAATATGTCGTAGGAGTTGGTTGACACAAGTGCTAGACCAGCAACACCTTCATCTTGAGTATCTTCGGAGTCGGAGTGATAACTTCTCTCGGAGTGGCTGTCGGAGTCGGAGCCGGATACCCATTCACCAACATGAGCTTGATGTCTTCGTCTTGTGTAGCTCCTTGATGATTTTTCCTTCCTTTCAGAATCCTTGCTTCTCCGTGAGTATCTTCGTTCATAACGATCATCTCTACTCCTCCTCTCTCTTGGTGGTGATTCTTTGCTTCTTCTTTTTGGAGAATCTTCTCTTCTCTTGTAGGGAGCCGTACACTCATTGGAATAGTGTTCGGGTCTTCCACAACTGTAGCAGTTTCGCTCTCGACTAGAAGATCTTTTGTCATTGTAGGACCTTGACTTGAAGCTTCTATCTTTGCTTCTACTCTTGTAGAACTTGTTGAACTTCTTCACCATTAAGCTCAATTCTTCATTGAAATCTTGTTTCTCACTTGATGATGTAGGGGCTTCACATGAGGCTTTATAGGCACCACTTGATTTGTTGTGAAGTTCCTCTTTATCCTTAAGTGACATCTCATGAGCAACAATTCTTCCAATCACCTCCGTTGGCTTGAGATCTTTGTAATTGGGCATCATTTGGATCAATGTGCACACGGTATCATATTTTCCATCCAAGGCTCTTAGAATCTTCTTGATGATGAATCTGTCGGTCATCTCTTCACTTCCTAAGCCGGCAATCTCATTTCTGATGAGAGCAAGCCTAGAGTACATTTCAGCGACACCTTCACCATCCTTCATCTTGAACTTGTCAAGTTGGCTTTGAAGCACATCCAACTTGGATTCCTTGACGGAGTCGGTACCTTCGTGCATATCAATCAAAGTGTCCCAAATTTCCTTCGCATTCTCAAGACGGCTGATTTTGTTGAATTCTTCGGGGCACAATCCGTTGAAGAGAATATCACAAGCTTGAGCATTGTATTGCAACATCTTCAACTCATCCGCGGTAGCTTCACGGTTTGGTTCTCTCCCATCAAAGAAGTCACCTTGCAAACCAACACACACAATAGCCCAAACGGCGGGGTTATGTCCAAGAATATGCATTTTCATTTTATGCTTCCAACTAGCAAAATTAGTACCATCAAAGTAGGGACCTCTACGGTGGTAATTTCCCTCGCTAGACGCCATACTCTCCTAGGTTGTGAAACCAAGGCTATGACCACCAAAGCTATGGAGATCAAAGCAAATGGAGACCAAAGCTCTGATACCACTTGTAGGATCGAAAGTATGTCTAGAGGGGGTGATTAGACTACTTGACCAAATAAAAACTTAACCTTTTCCCAATTTTAGTTCTTGGCAGATTTTAGCTATTTTAGGACAAGTCAAGCAATCATCACATAGTTCAAGCAAGCATGCAAAGAGTATATTGGCAGCGGAAAGTAAAGCATGCAACTTGCAAGAATGTAAAGGGAAGGGTTTGGAGAATTCAAACGCAATTGGAGACACGGATGTTTTTCCCGTGGTTCGGATAGGTGGTGCTATCCTACATCCACGTTGATGGAGACTTCAACCCACAAAGGGTAACGGTTGCGAGAGTCCACACAGGGCTCCACCCACAAAGGGTAACGGTTTCGCGAGTCCACACAGGGCTCCACCCACGAAGGGTCCACGAAGAAGCAACCACCCACAAAGGGTCCACGAAGAAGCAACCTTGTCTATCCCACCATGGCCATCGCCCACACAGGACTTGCCTCACTAGCGGTAGATCTTCACGAAGTAGGCGATCTCCTTGCCCTTACAAACTCCTTGGTTCAACTCCACAATCTTGTCGGAGGCTCCCAAGTGACACCTAGCCAATCTAGGAGACACCACTCTCCAAGAAGTAACAAATGGTGTGTAGGTAATGAACTCCTTGCTCTTGTGCTTCAAATGATAGTCTCCCCAACACTCAACTCTCTCTCATAGGATTTGGATTTGGTGGAAAGAAGATTTGAGTGGAAAGCAACTTGGGAAGGCTAGAGATCAAGATTCATATGATAGGAATGGAATATCTTGGTCTCAACACATGAGTAGGTGGTTCTCTCTCAAAGCATATGAGTTGGAATGGTGTATGTGTTCTGATGGCTCTCTCTTCGAATGAAGAGGAGGTGGAGAGGTATATATAGCCTCCACACAAAATCCAACCGTTACACAGTTTTCCAATCTTGGTGTGACCGAATCAACAAACTCAGTCGGACCGAAAATGTAAACCTAGTGACCGTTAGAGATTTTCGATGGGACTGACATGCAACTCGGTAGGACCGATATGGTTAGGTTTGGGCATAACGTAATCTCGGTGAGACCGATTACACAAACTTGGTGAGACCGAATTTGGTAATTAGCTAACCAGAGAGTTGGTCAGGCAAACTCGGTGGGACCGATTTGCTCTTTTGGTGAGACCGAAAAGTTACAATGGGGAAACACTGAATTTACATTGCAATCTCAGTGGGACCGATTTGCTCTTTCGGTGAGACCGAAAAGTTACGAAAGGGAAACAGAGAGTTTGCAATCCCATCTCGGTGAGACCGAGATCCCTATCGGTAGAACTGAATTGCTAGGGTTTGGCAGTGGCTAATGACAAGTGAAACTCGGTGGCGCCGGATAGGAAGAATCAGTAGGACCAAGTTTGGCTTAGGGTTTAGGTTATATGTGGATATGGGAAAGTAGTTGAGGGTTTTTGGAGCATATCACTAAGCACATGAAACAAGAGGCTCATTAAGCAACACCTCATCCCTCCTTGATAGTATTGGCTTTTCCTAAAGACTCAATGTGATCTTGGATCACTAAAATATAAAATGAAGAGTCTTGAGCTTTTGAGCTTGAGCCAATCCTTTTTCCTTAGCATTTTGAGGGTTCCACTTTCATACCCATGCCATGCCAATCATTGAGCTTTCCTGAAATAATCATCTTGGAATAGCATTAGCTCAATGAGCTATATGTTGTTATGAATTACCAAAACCACCTAGGGATAGTTGCACTTTCAGCGGTGCTTCCAGGACGTAGTTCTTCTGTGCAGCAATGAGGATAATCCTCAAGTTATGGACCCAGTCCGTGTAATTGCTACCATCATCTTTCAACTTTGCTTTCTCAAGGAACACATTAAAATTCAACGGAATAACAGAAGGGGCATCTATCTACAATCAAACATAGACAAGCAAGATACTATCAGGTACTAAGTTCATGATAAATTTAAGTTCAATTAATCATATTACTTAAGAACTCCCACTTAGAAAGACATCCCTCTAATCCTCTAAGTGATCATGTGATCCAAATCAAGTAAACCATAACCGATCATCACGTGAAATGGAGTAGCTTTCAATGGTGAACATCACTATGTTGATCATATCTATTATATGGTTCGCGCTCGACATTTCGGTCTCAGTGTTCCGAGGCCATATCTGCATATGCTAGGCTTGTCAAGTTTAACCTGAGTATTCTGCGTGTGCAAAACTGGCTTGCACCCGTTGTAGATGGACGTAGAGCTTATCACACCCGATCATCATGTGGTGTCTGGGCACGACGAACTTTGGCAAAGGTGCATACTCAGGGAGAACACTTTTATCTTGAAATTTAGTGAGAGATCATCTTATAATGCTACCGTCAATCAAAGCAAGATAAGATGCATAAAAGATAAACATCACATGCAATCAATATAAGTGATATGATATGGCCATCATCATCTTGTGCTTGTGATCTCCATCTCTGAAGCACCGTCATGATCACCATCTTCACCGGCACGACACCTTGATCTCCATCGTAGTATCGTTGTCATCTCGCTAATCTTATGCTTCCACGACTATCGCTACCGCTTAGTGATAAAGTAAAGCATTACAGGGTGATTGCATTGCATACAATAAAGCGACAACCATATGGCTCCTGCCAGTTGCCGATAACTCAGTTACAAAACATGATCATCTCATAAAATAAAATTTAGCATCATGTCTTGACCATATCACATCACAACATGCCCTGCAAAAACAAGTTAGACGTCCTCTACTTTGTTGTTGCAAGTTTTACGTGGCTGCTACGGGCTTAGCAAGAACCGTTCTTACCTACGCATCAAAACCACAACGATAGTTTGTCAAGTTGGTGCTGTTTTAACCTTCGCAAGGACCGGGCGTAGCCACACTGGTTCAACTAAAGTTGGAGAAACTGACACCCGCCAGCCACCTATGTGCAAAGCACGTCGGTAGAACCAGTCTCGCGTAAGCATACGCGTAATGCCGGTCCAGGCCGCTTCATCCAACAATACCGCCGAACCAAAGTATGACATGCTGGTAAGCAGTATGACTTATATCGCCCACAACTCACTTGTGTTAAACTCGTGCATATAACAACAACGCATAAAACCTGGCTCGGATGCCACTATTGGGGAACGTAGTAATTTCAAAAAAATTCCTACGCACACGCAAGATCATGGTGATGCATAGAAACGAGAGGGGAGAGTGTTGTCCACGTACCCTCATAGACCGAAAGCGGAAGCGTTAGCACAACGCGGTTGATGCAGTCGTACATCTTCACGATCCGACCGATCAAGTATCGAACATACGGCACCTCCGAGTTCAGCACACGTTCAGCCCGATGACGTCCCTCGAACTCCGATCCAGCCGAGTGTTGAGGGAGAGTTTCGTCAGCACGACGGCGTGGTGACGATGTTGATGTTGTACCGACGCAGGGCTTCGCCTAAGCACCGCTACAGTATTATCGAGGTGGAGGGGGGCACCGCACACAACTAAGAGATCAATGATCAATTGTTGTGTCTCTAGGGTGCCCCCTGCCCCCGTATATAAAGGAGCAAGGGGGTGTGGCCGGCTAAGGGAGAGGGCGCACCAGGAGGAGTCCTACTCCCACTGGGAGTAGGACTCCCCCCGTTTCCTAGTTGGATTAGGACTTGAGGGGGAAGGAGTGGAGGAGAAGGAAGGAAGGGGGGCGCCGCCCCCCTCTCCTTGTCCTATTCGGACTAGGGGGAGGGGCGCGTGGCCAGCCCTTGCCTCCTCTCCTCTCTTCCACCTAGGCCCACTAAGGCCCATTTGATTCCCGGGGGGTTCCGGTAACCTCCTGGTACTCCCGTAAAATCCCGATTTTACCCGGAACACTTCCGATATCCAAACATAGGCTTCCAATATATCAATCTTCATGTCTCGATCATTTCGAGACTCCTCGTCATGTCCGTGATCACATCCGGTACTCCGAACAACCTTCGGTACATCAAAACATATAAACTCATAATATAACTGTCATCGTAATGTTAAGCATGCGGACCCTACGGGTTCAAGAACTATGTAGACATGACCGAGACACGTCTCCGGTCAATAAGCAATAGCGAAACCTGGATGCTCATATTGGCTCCTAGATATTCTACGAAGATCTTTATCGGTCAGACCGCATAACAACATACGTTGTTCCCTTCGTCATTGGTATGTTACTTGCCCGAGATTCGGTCGTCGGTATCTCAATACCTAGTTCAATCTCGTTACCGGCAAGTCTCTTTACTCGTTCCGTAATACATCATCCCGCAACTAACTCATTAGTTGCAATGCTTGCAAGGCTTAAGTGATGTGCATTACCGAGAGGGCCCAGAGATACCTCTCCAACAATCGGAGTGACAAATCCTAATCTTGAAATACGCCAACCCAACAAGTACCTTCGGAGACACCTGTAGAGCACCTTTATAATCACCCAGTTACGTTGTGACGTTTGGTAGCACACAAAGTGTTCCTCCGGTAAACGGGAGTTGCATAATCTCATAGTCATATGAACATGTATAAGTCATGAAGAAAGCAATAGCAACATACTAAACGATCGTGTGCTAAGCTAACGGAATGGGTCATGTCAATCACATCATTCTCCTAATGATGTGATCCCGTTAATCAAATGACAACCCATGTCAATGGCTAAGAAACTTAACCATCTTTGATCAACGAGCTAGTCAAGTAGAGGCATACTAGTGACACTCTGTTTGTCTATGTATTCACACATGTATTATGTTTCCGGTTAATACAATTCTAGCATGAATAATAAACATTTATCATGATATAAGGAAATAAATAATGACTTTATTATGGCCTCTAGGGCATATTTCCTTCAGTCTCCCACTTGCACTAGAGTCAATAATCTAGATTACACAGTAATGATTCTAACACCCATGGAGCCTTGGTGCTGATCATGTTTTGCTCGTGGAAGAGGCTTAGTCAGCGGGTCTGCAACATTCAGATCCGTATGTATCTTGCGAATTTCTATGTCTCCCACCTGGGCTAGATCCCGGATGGAATTGAAGCGTCTCTTGATGTGCTTGGTTCTCTTGTGAAATCTGGATTCCTTCACCAAGGCAATTGCACCAGTATTGTCACAAAAGATTTTCATTGGACCCGATGCACTAGGTATGACACCTAGATCGGATATGAACTCCTTCATCCAGACTCCTTCATTTGCTGCTTCCGAAGCAGCTATGTACTCCGCTTCACATGTAGATCCCGCCACGACGCTTTGTTTAGAACTGCACCAACTGACAGCTCCTCCGTTCAATGTAAACATGTATCCGGTTTGCGATTTAGAATCGTCCGGATCAGTGTCAAAGCTTGCATCAACGTAACCATTTACGATGAGCTCTTTGTCACCTCCATAAACGAGAATCATATCCTTAGTCCTTTTCAGGTACTTTAGGATGTTCTTGACCGTTGTCCAGTGATCCACTCCAGGATTACTTTGGTACCTCCCTGCTAGACTTATAGCAAGGCACACATCAGGTCTGGTACACAGCATTGCATACATGATAGAGCCTATGGCTGAAGCATAGGGAACATCTTTCATTTTCTCTCTATCTTCTGCAGTGGTCGGGCATTGAGTCTTACTCAACTTCACACCTTGTAACACATGCAAGAACCCTTTCTTTGCTTGATCCATTTTGAACTTCTTCAAAACTTTGTCAAGGTATGTTCTTTGTGAAAGTCCAATTAAGCGTCTTGATCTATCTCTATAGATCTTAATGCCCAATATGTAAGCAGCTTCACCGAGGTCTTTCATTGAGAAACTCTTATTCAAGTATCCCTTTATGCTATCCAGAAATTCTATATCATTTCCAATCAGCAATATGTCATCCATATATAATATCAGAAATGCTACAGAGCTCCCACTCACTTTCTTATAAATACAGGCTTCTCCAAAAGTCTGTATAAAACCAAATGCTTTGATCACACTATCAAAGCGTTTATTCCAACTCCGAGAGGCTTGAACCAGTCCATAAATGGATCGCTGGAGCATGCACACTTTGTTAGCTCCCTTTGGATCGACAAAACCTCCCGGTTGCATCATATACAACTCTTCTTCCAGAAATCCATTCAAGAATGCAGTTTTGACATCCATCTGCCATATTTCATAATCATAAAACGCGGCAATTGCTAACATGATTCGGACAGACTTAAGCATCGCTATGGGTGAGAAGGTCTCATCATAGTCAATCCCTTGAACTTGTCGAAAACCTTTCGCAACAAGTCGAGCTTTGTAGACAGTAACATTACCGTCAGCGTCAGTCTTCTTCTTGAAGATCCATTTATTCTCAATTGCTTGCCGATCAACGAGCAAGTCAGCCAAAGTCCACACTTTGTTCTCATACATGGATCCCATCTCAGATTTCATGGCTTCAAGCCATTTTGCAGAATCTGGGCTCACCATTGCTTCTTCATAGTTCGTAGGTTCATCATGATCTAGTAGCATGACTTCCAGAATAGGATTACTATACCACTCTGGTGCGGATCTTACTCTGGTTGATCTACGAAGATCAGTAGCAACTTGATCTGACGTTTCATGATCATCATCATTAACTTCCTCACTAGTTGGTGTAGGTGTCACAGAAACCGATTTCTGTGATGTACTACTTTCCAATAAGGGAGCAGGTACAGTTACCTCATCAAGTTCTACTTTCCTCCCACTCACTTCTTTCAAGAGAAACTCCTTCTCTAGAAAGGATCCATTCTTGGCAACAAATGTCTTGCCTTCGGATCTGTGATAGAAGGTGTACCCAACAGTCTCCTTTGGGTATCCTATGAAGACACATTTCTCCTGATTTGGGTTCGAGCTTATCAGGTTGAAGCTTTTTCACATAAGCATCGTAGCCCCAAACTTTAAGAAACGACAACTTTGGTTTCTTGCCAAACCACAGTTCATAAGGCGTCGTCTCAACGGATTTTGACGGTGCCCTATTTAACGTGAATGCGGCCTTCTCTAAAGCATAACCCCGAAACGATAGCGGTAAATCTGTAAGAGATATCATAGATCGCACCATATCAAGTAAAGTGCGATTATGACGTTCGGACACACCATTACGTTGTGGTGTTCCGAGTGGCGTGAGTTGCGAAACTATTCCGCATTGTTTCATGATCATGGCGGTTTGATGAACCGCGCTCATATTCATAGGCTTGAGTACGGTTTCCCTGCAAAACATTTGCGTTAGTGCGACTCAGGTGAGTCCTTTGTCTGTATGAAGCCTTTGGACCGTATGAAGTCTATGGTCTGAGGTTTGTCTTCTTCACGTGTGGTGTCATGATGACATTCACAGGAAGATTCTCTAGACACTTTTTCGGAACACAGATCTTCTTCATAGGCGGTCCATTCCTGCAGTTAGTACCAATGTACCTGGCAAACACTTCACCATTTTGATTCTTAAACAGTTTATAGTTTGCATCAAAGGATTCATCAATGACAATGGGATTTGCACAAGAGAAGCCAGATAGATTGGATAGATCTGTAGAAGATTCCTTTGCAGCAACCCATGTGGTTTTAGGGTACTGCTCAGGTTTCAAGTAAGAGCCATCAGCATTCATTTTCCTTACGAACCCAACACCCTCTTTCCTCGGGTTTCGGTTCAAGATCTGCTTTTTGAGGACATCACATAGTGTCTGATGCCCTTTAAGACTTTTGTACATCCCTGTTTCAAGCAATGTCTTCAATCTAGCATTCTCATCAGCAATAGCAGTGGAATCCTCAGCAGAGGGGTTAGTTCCCACATCAACAGTTGAAGATATTGCAATAGTAGCAGCAGTAGAACATTCAGCAACAGTAGTAGCATTATCACGCTCAATGCACTTAAGACATGGTGGTTCAAATCCTTCCTGAGCGGAACTGATCTGTTTGGAGCGAAGTGACTCATTTTCTTTTTGAAGATCTTCATGAGCCGCTCTCAATTTCTCAAGATCTTGCTTCCTTTGAAGATAATCATAGGAAAGCTTTTCATGAGTTGTTGAGAGCGTTTCATGACGACTTTCAAGTTCCTCATACTTAACGTGAAGATTTTTTATATCTTCAATTAAGGACTCAGAACGAGTCATTTCAGCGCCTAACAGATCATCGCTTTTGTCTAATAGTTTTTGAATATGTTCCATGGCTTTCTGTTGTTCAGTTGCAATTTTAGCAAGTGTTTTGTAGCTGGGTTTTGAACCACAATCAGAGTCATCGTCACTGGATGTTTGATAGTGAGTAGTGCGTGTGTTTACCTTGGCACCGCGTGCCATGAAGCAGTAGGTAGGAGCGGAGTAGTCCTTGTCATTTGCATCGGTGTCGGTGATGAGGTCATTGTCTTCAGTGTTGAAGATGGACTTGGCAACGTATGCTGTAGCCAGACTTGCGACGCCAGAATCGGACTCCTCCTCAGACTCCACCTCCGCCTCCTCAGAAGCGGACTCCTCCTCTGAATCCATTTCCTTGCCAACAAACGCACGTGCCTTGCCAGATGAGCTCTTCTTGTGTGATGAAGACTTTGAAGAAGACTTGGAAGAGGACTTTGAGTATTTCTTCTTCTTCTTGTCGTCAGAGTCATATTCCTTGCTCTTCTTCTTCTTTTTGTTCTCATTGTCCCACTGCGGACACTCAGAGATGAAGTGGCCAGGTTTCTTGCACTTGTGACATGTTTTCTTCTTGTAGTCATGAGGAGAAGCTTCATCATTCCTTGAGCTTGATCAGGAAGACTTTCTGAAGCCTTTCTTCTTGGTGAATTTTTGGAACTTCTTGACAAGCATAGCAAGTTCCCTTCCAAGGTCTTCAGGATCATCAGAACTGCTGTCAGATTCTTCTTCAGATGAGGAGACAGCTTTTGCCT
The DNA here is from genome assembly GCF_056163025.1 of Triticum urartu. Taxonomy (NCBI): domain Eukaryota; kingdom Viridiplantae; phylum Streptophyta; class Magnoliopsida; order Poales; family Poaceae; genus Triticum; species Triticum urartu. Next base: position 413,143,947 of record NC_141877.1, on the reverse strand, counting down.
TCAAGGCACGAGTTCGCCCATAGTTTGGACCGTAGATATCTCTTTTCTCAGAAAGCTGAAACTCATGTGTGTTGAGCCTCTCAAGTATGTCAGACGGCTCGAGTGTCTTGAAATCAGGACGTTCTTGAATCATCAGGGCTAGGGTGTCAAACGAACTGTCAAGTGATCTCAGTAGTGTCTTGACGACTTCATGCTTGGTGATCTCAATAGCGCCAAGGGCTTGAAGCTCATTCGTGATGTCAGTGAGTCGATCAAATGTGAGCCGGACATTCTCATTGTCATTTCTCTTGAAGCGGTTGAAGAGGTTGCGAAGGACACTGATTCTCTGATCTCTCTGGGTTGAGACGCCTTCGTTGACCTTGGAGAGCCAGTCCCAGACTAGCTTAGATGTTTCCAAAGCACTCACGCGGCCATACTGTCCTTTGGTCAGATGACCACAGATGATATTCTTGGCAGTAGAGTCCAGTTGAACGAACTTCTTGACGTCAGCAGCAGTGACACCTTCTCCAGCCTTGGGAACGCCGTTCTTGACGACATACCATAGGTCGACGTCAATGGCTTCAAGATGCATGCGCATCTTATTCTTCTAGTAGGGATATTCAGTTCCATCGAAGACGGGGCACGCAGCGGAGACTTTGATTATCCCTGCAGTCGACATAGCTAAAACTCCAGGTGGTTAAACCGAATCACACAGAACAAGGGAGTACCTTGCTCTGATATCAATTGAAAGTGTGTTATATCGACTAGAGGGGGTGAATAGGCGATTTTTATGAAAGTCTTCAAATCATGGAAGTTATGAAGACAAATGATAGAAATAAACCTAATACCCTGCAGCGGAAGGTAGACTACACTAGGCAAGCCATAGTCAAGTATTCAATAGAGTGAAAGCACAATGACTAAGAGCAGCAATGTAGTAAGGATCAAGTAGGAAGAAATTATGAAGCCAAACAGAACACGCAGTCACTCAGTGGAGATAAAAGATAGTGCAATCATACAATGTCTTCACAAGGAGTAACAGTATGTAAAGAGAAGGGAAGGATGAAACCAGTGACTTGTTGAAGACAATGATGTGTTGGACCAGTTCCAGTTGCTGTGACAACTATACGTCTGGTTAGGGCGGCTAGGTATTTAAACCTGAGGACACACAGTCCCGGACACCCAATCCTGAACACGCAGCTCAGGACACCCAGTCCTCACCGTATTCCCCTTGAGCTAAGGTCACACAGACCTCGCCCAATCACTCTGGTAAGTCTTCAAGGTAGACTCCCAATCCTTCACAGACTTTGTTCACCGGTGATCCACAATGATTCGGACAGACTTAAGCATCGCTATGGGTGAGAAGGTCTCATCGTAGTCAATCCCTTGAACTTGTCGAAAACCTTTCGCAACAAGTCGAGCTTTGTAGACAGTAACATTACCGTCAGCGTCAGTCTTCTTCTTGAAGATCCATTTATTCTCAATTGCTTGCCGATCGACGGGCAAGTCAACCAAAGTCCACACTTTGTTCTCATACATGGTCCCATATCAGATTTCATGGCTTCAAGCCATTTTGCGGAATCTGGGCTCACCATTGCTTCTTCATAGTTCGTAGGTTCATCATGATCTAGTAGCATGACTTCCAGAATAGGATTACTATACCACTCTGGTGCGGATCTTACTCTGGTTGATCTATGAAGATCAGTAGCAACTTGATCTGACGTTTCATGATCATCATCATTAACTTCCTCACTAGTTGGTGTAGGTGTCACAGAAACCGATTTCTGTGATGTACTACTTTCCAATAAGGGAGCAGGTATAGTTACCTCATCAAATTCTACTTTCCTCCCACTCACTTCTTTCGAGAGAAACTCCTTCTCTAGAAAGGATCCATTCTTGGCAACGAATGTCTTGCCTTCGGATCTGTGATAGAAGGTGTACCCAACAGTCTCCTTTGGGTATCTATGAAGACACATTTCTCCTGATTTGGGTTCGAGCTTATCAGGTTGAAGCTTTTTCACATAAGCATCGTAGCCCCAAACTTTAAGAAACGACAACTTTGGTTTCTTGCCAAACCACAGTTCATAAGGCGTCGTCTCAACGGATTTTGACGGTGCCCTATTTAACGTGAATGCGGCCGTCTCTAAAGCATAACCCCGAAACGATAGCGGTAAATCTGTAAGAGATATCATAGATCGCACCATATCAAGTAAAGTGCGATTATGATGTTCGGACACACCATTACGTTGTGGTGTTCCAGGTGGCATGAGTTGCGAAACTATTCCGCATTGTTTCAAATGTAGACCAAACTCGTAACTCAAATATTCTCCACGATCAGATCGTAGAAACTTTATTTTCTTGTTACGATGATTTCAACTTCACTATGAAATTCTTTGAACTAAATGTTTCAGACTTATGCTTCATTAAGTAGATATACCCATTGAAAGTGCGTTATATCGACTAGAGGGGGGTGAATAGGCGATTTTTATGAAAGTCTTCAAATCGTGGAAGTTATGAAGACAAACAACAGAAATAAACCTATTACCCTGCAGCGGAAGGTAGACTACACTAGGCAAGCCATAGTCAAGTATTCAATAGAGTGAAAGCACAATGACTAAGAGCAGCAATGTAGTAAGGATCAAGTAGGAAGAAATTATGAAGCCAAACAGAACACGCAGTCACTCAGTGAAGATAAAAGATAGTGCAATCATACAATGTCTTCACAAGGAGTAATAGTACGTAAAGAGAAGGGAAGGATGAAACCAGTGACTTGTTGAAGACAATGATGTGTTGGACCAGTTCCAGTTGCTGTGACAACTGTACGTCTGGTTAGGGCGGCTAGGTATTTAAACCTGAGGACACACAGTCCCGGACACCCAGTCCTGAACACGCAGCTCAGGACACCCAGTCCTCACCGTATTCCCCTTGAGCTAAGGTCACACAGACCTCGCCCAATCACTCTGGTAAGTCTTCAAGGTAGACTCCCAAACCTTCACAAACTTCGTTCACCGGCGATCCACAATGTCTCTTGGATGCTCAGAAGCGACGCCTAACCGGCTGGAGGATGCACAGTCCTCAAGTGTAATAAGTCTTCAGATCACACAGACAAGAAGACTTAAGTGATGCCTAATTCTCTTTGGCTTTGGGTGGTTAGGGCTTTATCCTCGCGAGGAATTCTCTCTCAAATGCTTCGAGGTGGGTTGCTCTCAAGTGACAAAAGTCGTACACTAACTCTGAGCAGCCAACCGTTTATGGTTGTAGGGGGTGGGCTATTTATAGCCACTAGGCAACTCGACCTGATTTTTCCGAAATGACCCTTGGTCACTAAGGAACTGACACGTGTTCCAACGGTCAGATTTCAAACTCACACGGCAACTTTACTTGGCTGCAAGCAAAGCTGACTTGTCCGACTCTGGACAAGATTCGCTCTCATAGTCTTCACTCGAAGACACAGGTTTTGGTTAGGCATCACTTCAGTCATTCTGACTGGTTCTCTTGGACCCCACTTAACAGTACGGTGGTTCCTATGACTCAACAAAGAAGAAAAGGAACTACGAAAGATCTAAGTCTTCCAGCTCCATAGGCTTCATGTGATGTCTTCTCTTGTCATAGTCTTCAATGTGAATATCTTCATATACCACCTTTGACTTCAATGTCTTCATACATTTTTAGGGGTCATCTCTGGTAGGAAAACCGAATCAATGAGGGACTTCTACCTGTGTTATCCTGCAATTCTCACAAACACATTAGTCCCTCAACTAAGTTTGTCGTCAATACTCCAAAACCAACTAGGGGTGGCACTAGATGCACTTACAATCTCCCCCTTTTTGGTGATTGATGACAAACTAGTTGAAGTTTTCAACGGGGAATATAATATGTGAAATTGTAAAGGATAAGGAATTGTCTTCATAAGTTGCAAGGGCTCCCCCTGAAGATGTGCATATAAGTAATTTGCTTTTGGAATGCAAATGCACATGGCAGGTTGTGCTTGCGGAGATCCTCTTCAACTTATGATGACAATCCACTATGCATGTGAAGCTATGTGAAGATAATGATATGTATAATGGAAAATGGACGTCTGCAAAATGTTCTAAGTGCGGAATTTATCATCGCACATGCGGAATTTATCATCGCATCACAAGGTGGCAAATAAGTAGCAGATGGCCATCGAGTTTTAAGTGTTACAACTCAAAGAACCAAATGTATCAAAATGAGAGTTGTAAACACGAAGCAAAATATAAAGCACCCGCCCATATGGACCCCCTTGAAGACTATCAAACTCAGCTTCTCCCCCTTTTGTCAGTAAGGACCAAAAAGGTTTGAAGACATAGAGCATCTACTCGTTCCCATGAAGAGTAGGTGAAGCAGCAGGGTCGTTGGTGGTGTTTGGCGGTGCAGAAGATCTTGGAGCAGAGTCGAAGCATGCTGAAGGAGGTGGCGTGAAGTAGCATCGTCTTCATCCTCGATCACTCTGGCATTCATAGTTGCAGCAAAGGAAGAGAACTCAGAGTCTTCAAGAGATGGAGTTCATCGCAGCACTGCCCTTCGAGGAGGTGTGGAGTCAAACTTGAAGCGCTCAGTGAAGCCATCCTCTTGAAGATCATCTTCAGAACACATCAGTGTCAGCCCTTTCCATGTGCGGCGAGAGGTTTCATGGGAACAAAAGCATTCTTGGTGGCAAGATTGCGAATGCGATTAACATCCACCAAGAGGCTTTGCATTTGACGCTTCAGCCAGTCATGATGCCTATCCTGTTTCTGATGAAGAGCCACAAGAAGCTCTCGGTCATTGAGAACACGAGTGCACTTCTTGGGTCGTGGAGCAGTTGTACTGTCAGTGGCTTCAGTGAGAGCAGGATGCGGTGCACGTGTAGTGCCAGCCAAAGGATACACACGAGTGAATGCTTCAACTCCTTGAATGTTCTGAGAAAAACTTTGATGCTCCGCATTCTGAAGACTTAGAGGTTCCTTGGTAGGCCCAGGATAGATGGCTTCAATAGACATATCCACATCAGGTAGAAAAATCTGATGATTGCGAGCAGATGGCTGATATGAGATAGCAGAGTGAAGTTTGATCAGCCGCATTATCCATGGGGCATAGAACTTCAAGCCAAAAAGATCAGAGCCTGATGCAGCAAGTTGGCGAATGAAGAAGTCCTGTGCATTGAAGCATTTTCCATGAAGAATATAGAAGACCAAAGCCTTCATTGCACCTTCAAGCTTGGCATGTGGAGAGTGCCCTTTGATGGGCCAGAGAGTTCGCCTTATGATGTGATAAATAGTCCTTGGCAGATACTCTAGGTCTTCAACAAAGAACTCTTTGGGATATGCAGCATCTTGGGGTAATGGCTTCATCATACTGAGCATCTGACTCATGTTAGGTTCAGGCTTCTGAAAGATGAAGTTGACAGCCAGATTCATAGAGATCTCCGGGAGTGGGCAGACCAGTGAGCTCAATGATGTCAAAGGCTTTGGCTTTGTGATGAACGTTTCCTGTCATCCACTCCAGGACCCAAGTCTTCGAATCTCTGTTATACCCGCGGATGTGAAGTGTGGCATAGAATTGGAGCAGCAACTCTTCATTCCAATGCTCTTGGTCAGTGACGAATGGCAGCAATCCAACTTCTTTGAAGCAATCCAGAGCTTCTTCCAGATAGGGCAGACCAGCTATAGCTTCAATGTCAAGACGCTTGTGTGGGAAGATGCGACCTTGATTGTATAGAATGCAGGAGTAATAGCTTCGCTGCGGATAGCTCCAGAACCGATCAGATGATATTCTTTCCCTTGAGTAGGGGTTCCTGGAGCTATTGAAGAATGTGTTGCCTGCTCTGAAGCCATTGATATTGAAGGATCCAGGTGCTGCTGCAGGACCTGGGAACCTGGGAAATCTTGGGATTGGCTTTTGTACCTGAGGCCTGTGCTCAACATGTTAGTCGAACTGTGGACCGGCAGCAGGTGTAGGAACAGAAGTGGTGGGATCAGTGGCTTCGCTGACTTCTGATGCTTTTGTTGGGGAGGGCTCCACATTAGCTTCAGCCATGACAGCGTTAGTGGCTTCATTGGTGGTGGTGGCAGCCTCAAGGTTTTCAACCTCCACTTGACGAGCTGGAGGGTCGGTCACAATCACGTTCTCCTCGAGAACCGCTTCTTGGTGGGACAGGGGAGTAGCAGTTTGTGGGACTTCTTCTTCATCGGCTGATGCAGTCAGAATGTCTTCAGCAGTTTCAGCTTCAGATGCAGAGACTGGAGGCCTAGGTCCTTTGCGAAGCCTGCGCAACGCAGGCGACGCATGTGTAGTTGGAGTTGGCTGGGCCTCAAAGTCTTCTTCCTCTTGTGGGCGATCAGCCCATGAAGCATCCTGATCGATTGGCGTCAGAGGACGACCAATGCTAAGGAGTTCGTTGTGCTCGAGCTGAGGAAGGACTGCACCATCTTCTACATGGTCATGTTGACCAATGTCTTCAGCAGCGATGGGATCAGCTGCTGGAAAGTCTTCAGCTTCATGAGCCTCTGTGAAAGCAGGCTCATGGATTGTCAGTTGGCGTTCAGCGTCAGGACGAACCATGGAAATGGGTTCAACTATCAAAGGCTCTGTGGGAGCAGCCCGCTCTTTCTTGGTCTTCCTCTTTTTCTTGGAGGGGGCAGTAGGAGAGGCTTCAGGATGTTTCCTCTTCCTGGCTTCAGCCTCAGCAGTCCTCGTCTTCTTGAGCTCTGAAGTGGTTGACCGGCTTTTTGGCTTCGAGCCAGTCATTCAAGTTGGGAAGACAATGGGATCTGCTTCCTGCCTTGGTGCGTCAGGTTCTGCCGTAGCGGGCATCTTCATCTTCTTTGCGGCCATCCTGGGGTCGATGCCAGGACGCCCAAGGGCCTTGCGCTTCTCAGCCTCATTGTAGGCCTACACACATTTGTCAGCCAGAACCTTCATGCGCTCACGAGAACCCTGAGCTTCTGCATGTTTCTTGAGAAAGGCTTCCTTGAGCTCGTGCAGCATAATCTTGAAGTTCTTCACCTCTTGCACGCTGAGCTTGGCCATATGCTTCTTGAACTGAGCCTTTTCATAGTCAATCTTTTGCTTCAATTCAACAATGCGCTGGGCGATAGCTAACTCGGAAGCAATGGTGCCATGAAAGGCGACACTGAGGCCAATGGGTAGTTGCAGATCATCGAAGCTGATGTTTGGCGTGTCAAACCATTCATCAATGAAGTTGTGGATGATTGTTACATCAAAGAGAGGCAGATCATTGAAGATTTCTACTTCTTCTTTGCTCTTGATGAGTTTCTCAAGAGTGTCATCTGCAAGATCTTCATCACTTGATAGATCAATGGCATCATTGCACAGAATGGCAGCAGCTGTTAGCTCTTGGCCGGTGTGTGGCAGAGGCATCTTGACCTTCTGGGGCTTGGAGATGCGTGACAAATCTTCAGACTGCACACTATCTTCAGGAGGTGCAGTTGCCAGTGGCTTCGCCCGTGAGAGTTTTGGAGCAGAGGCAGGCTTTGAAGCTTTTGGCTGCTTCTTTGGCTTCGGTGCTGCAGGCGCTTCATCTGATTCAGCGTCATCTGCAGGCTCGTTCACGGCTGTCCCTTGAACCAAGATATGGGTAATGAGACCTTCAAGGTTGTAGAAAGGACCGACGACATTGGGTTCTGCATCACATGTGCCGTCAGCCCTTGGAGCAGAAGGACCAGGGTTGAAGTCTGGTCCCAATGTCTTCTTGTTTTGCTTTGCTGAGTTCTGGGCAAACTGGAAGTTGCGCTTGAACAGAATGTCGTCACGACACCATAGCAGGGACGATGGGTCAGCATCCGCAGGTTGTGGTCCACGGACCATGCAGGGATAGAAGCCTTGTTCAATGGCTTCATCTCTGGTCCTGGGTTGAAGATTTTTGTAGAGGATGTCTCCCCATGGTCGCTTGATGGCATTCTTTTCAGCATATTCCTTGGTCACAAATCTGTACTTGAACCACTGTTCTGCCCAATAGCGTCGAATCCATTGGATTCGTGTCTTGCGCTGATTGTAATCCTCTTCAGGATCTGTCTTGTACAGCTCTGAGAGGTCATCGGGCAGATCTCTTGATGTTTCTCCTTGACGCTTTCTGCCACTCTTCCTTGCTGAATTTTCTGAAGCCATGAACCTTAATCTGAAAGGCTTCAATACGTTCAGAGGCTTCAAAGGTTTTCGCTTGTTGGACAAACAGGAACTGGCTTCGGGAGAATTTATGTGATGCTGTAAGAATTCTGCAAATGAATGCAGACTATGAGAACCAAAGGATTCTCCCACGGACATGTACCTGTGACAGCATTAAGGTGCGAGGGAAGGGGAAGAGGTCATATGCATTCTCAGAAGATTTTGAAGATAAATCAGTTTAGAATACATTGACCTCATCGTGCGAAGAGATTCACTCATAGATAAGGAGTTGGTTCCAGATTTGTACGAATCCATGGGTCAGTACAAGTGAGGAATCTAACTACTTTGTGAAGCATAAGTGAATATACTAGGCATGTTATGAGATGCAGTATGAAAGGGATCCAACTTGTGTGAATAGAAACTGCTTGTGGTAGAAAGTGATAAAGCTATAGGATCAAAGGGGGCCGTAAAAAGGAGGTTTTATTTACCACACGAAGAACTGCTAGACGGAGTGGAAGAGGAGGCCGAGCAGTTCAATCTTCCGTTCCCTAACTTGGCGACGGAGGACACCTACGGCGACGGCGGAGAGGACGATGTCCGCGGTCGGCGTGAAGACGGTGTCGGAGAGGTTGCGGCAGCGAAGCGCTTCGTCGCCGGCGTCGTCGAGTGCTAGCGGTGGCGCTAGGGTTCGTGCGAGAGTGGAAGAAGAGATAATGACTGTGGTGAGGCATGTATTTATAGGTACAGGGGCGGCACTGCGTTATTACACAGGAGCCCCTGGCGATTCACATCTGATGGGCATGTGGCCGTCATGCAGCATATCGGGGGTTGTTCCACGTCCCACGCACGCCTGGATTGTCGGGTGGTCGTTCCCACTTCTTCGGGTTTCAGGTAAAGGAATGAGCATTGAAAACAAACTTAATGGTTGTCTCTGTATCTTCTGCTGACAAGGACGCAGAGAAGACATTCAACAGTTTCAATAGAATGCATATGATTTGGAGAGATAGAGTCTGAGATAGAAAGCATAGAGAGGTTAGGGTCCGATCACATTCACTTAGTTCAAAAGATTCAACAAGAAGACATAGCTATAAGTGAATGCTGTAGAGGACAGAACACTAGTATATGTATATATATAATCAACATAGTGAAGATAATCATGAAGACATGTTGAGATTGAAGCCAAACCAAATGTGAAGACATAGCTAATGTAACACCATGAGTGAAACACTTCAAACAAAAAGTTTGGTGGTGGCGTTACCCACCGTATAGGAAGTATTAGACCCAGACACGGCGCACAATTATCGTGGTGCTCTGAAGTCAAATTCCACATTAATGTATTCACACTTGGAATGTATGTCTTCATTGATTGAAGATATATTTTTCTTCGTGTGTTGCACATCTAAGTCATCAATATGCATAAGTGTTAAGATGTGTGCCTAATCACAGGACATTTGAGGATTCCAAGATATTTAGCTCACACCGTAACTTGCAAAATCTCTTCTCATCCAAGGGCTTGGTGAAGATATCTGCCAATTGCTCTTCAGTGTTGACGTGTATGATATCAATATCTTCCTTCACAACATGATCTCTGAGAAAGTGATGACGAATTTCAATGTGCTTTATCTTCGAGTGCTGAACTGGGTTGTTGGCAATCTTGATGGCGCTTTCGTTGTCGCAGTAGAGTGGCACTTGCTTCAGATGAATGCCATAGTCCTTGAGTGTTTGCTTCATCCACAGAAGCTGAGCGCAGCAAGATCCAGCAGCAATGTATTCAGATTCAGCAGTGGAGAGAGATACACAGTTCTGCTTCTTTGAAGACCAACATACAAGTGATCGTCCCAGAAAATGACATGTGCCTGATGTAGACTTGCGATCCACCTTGTCACCAGCATAATCAGCATCCGAGAATCCAACCAGATCAAACTCTGAGCCCTTTGGATATCATAATCCTAGAGTTGGGGTGTGAGCCAAATATCGAAGAATTCGCTTCACAGCTAAGTGATGCGACTCCTTTGGTGCCGCTTGGAATCGAGCACACATGCAAACACTAAGCATAATATCTGGCCTAGATGCACATAGATAAAGTAAAGAACCAATCATGGAGCGGTATACCTTTTGATCGAACTCTTTACCATTGTCGTCGGGACCCAGATGATGTTTGGCTGGCATTGGCGTCGTGAAGCCTTTGCAGTCTTGCATACCAAACTTCTTCAGGCAATCTTTGAGATACTTCTCTTGAGATATGAAGATGCCATTGCGTTGCTGTCGTATTTGGAGACCGAGGAAGAACTTCAGCTCTCCCATCATGGACATCTGATATTGCTCTTGCATCATATATCCAAACTCTTCACTGTACTTCTGATTGGTGCAGCCGAAGATAATGTCATCCACATATATTTGGCACACAAACAGTTCACCATCATATGTCTTCATGAAGAGAGTGGGGTCGAGGGAACCAGGTATGAAGCCTTTGCTCTTCAAGAAGTATTTGAGTGTGTCATACCAAGCCCGAGGGGCTTGTTTGAGGCATTACATTGCCTTGTTGAGCTTGTATACCATGTAAGGATGTTTTGGATCTTCAAAGCCAGGCGGTTGTGCAACATACACTTCTTGTTCAATCTTGCCATTGAGAAAAGCACTCTTCACATCCATTTGATATAGAAGTATGTTATGATGATTTGCATAGGCCAGCAGTATGCGTATGGCTTCAAGTCGAGCCACAGGAGCAAATGTTTCATCGAAGTCAATGCCTTCCACTTGAGTATATCCTTGAGCAACGAGGCGAGCTTTGTTTCTGACAACTTGACCATGCTCATCTTGCTTGTTGCGGTATATCCATTTGGTGCCAATTATGTTGTGCTTCCGAGGATCAGGACGCTTAACCAGTTCCCATAAATTATTCAGCTCAAACTGTTGAAGCTCTTCTTGTTGGGTTTCGTAGTAATTTCAAAAAAATTCCTACGCACACGCAAGATCATGTGATGCATAGCAACGAGAGGGGGAGTATGATCTACATACCTAGTAGATCGACAACGGGAGCGTTTGGTTGATGTAGTCGTACGTCTTCACGATCCGACCGATCAAGCACCGAAACTACGGCACCTCCGAGTTCGAGCACACGTTCAGCTTGATGACGATCCCCGGACTCCAATCCAGCAAAGTGTCGGGGAAGAGTTCCATCAGCACGACGGCGTGGTGACGATCTTGATGCACTACAGCAGCAGGGCTTCGCCTAAACTCCGCTACAGTATTATCGAGGACTATGGTGGCTGGGGGCGCCGCACACGGCTAAGGAATAGATCACGTGGATCAACTTGTGTGTCTCTGGGGTGCTCCTGCCTCCGTATATAAAGGACTAGAGGGGGGAGGCTGGCCGGCCAAGGAGGGCGCGCCAGGAGAGTCCTACTCCCTCTGGGAGTAGGATTCCCCCTCCCCAATCCTAGTTGGAATAGGATTCGCGGAGGGGGAAAGAGAGAGAGGGGCCGGCCCCCTCTCCTTATCCTATTTGGACCAAGGGAGGGGAGGGGCGCGCGGCCCATGTAGGGCTGCCTCTTCTCTTTTCCACTAAGGCCCATCATGGCCCATTTAGCTCCCGAGGGGTTCTGGTAACCTCCCGGTACTCCGGTAAAATCCCGATTTCACCCGGAACACTTCCGATATCCAAACATAGGCTTCCAATATATCAATCTTTATGTCTCGACCATTTCGAGACTCCTTGTCATGTCCGTGATCACATCCGGGACTCCAAACAACCTTCGGTACATCAAAATGCATAAACTCATAATATAACTGTCATCGTAACCTTAAGCGTGCGGACCCTACGGGTTCGAGAACAATGTAGACATGACCGAGACATGTCTCCAGTCAATAACCAATAGCGGGACCTGGATGCCCATATTGGCTCCTACATATTCTACGAAGATCTTTATCGGTCAGACCGCATAACAACATACGTCGTTCCCTTTGTCATCGGTATGTTACTTGCCCGAGATTCGATCGTCGGTATTCCAATACCTAGTTCAATCTCGCTGCTGGCAAGTCTCTTTACTCGTTCTGTAATACATCATCCCGCAACTAACTCATTTAGTTGCAATGCTTGCAAGGCTTAAGTGATGTGCATTACTGAGAGGGCCCAGAGATACCTCTCCGACAATCGGAGTGACAAAACCTAATCTCGAAATACGCCAACCCAACATGTACCTTTGGAGACACCTGTAGTACTCCTTTATAATCACCCAGTTACGTTGTGACGTTTGGTAGTACCCAAAGTGTTCCTCCGGTAAACAGGAGTTGCATAATCTCATAGTTATAGGAACATGTATAAGTCATGAAGAAAGCAATAGCAACATACTAAACGATCAGGTGCTAAGCTAATGGAATGGGTCATGTCAATCAGATCATTCAACTAATGATGTGATCCCGTTAATCAAATAACAACTTTTTGTCCATGGTTAGGAAACATAACCATCTTTGATTAACGAGCTAGTCAAGTAGAGGCATACTAGTGACACTCTATTTGTCTATGTATTCACACATGTATTATGTTTCCGGTTAATACAATTCTAGCATGAATAATAAACATTTATCATGATATAAGGAAATAAATAATAAATTTATTATTGCCTCTAGGGCATATTTCCTTCACTTCTTGCATAGCTTGAATCCATTCAGGTTCCATGAAGGCTTCTTCAACTTTCTTGGGTTCTGTTATTGAGACGAAGGCGAAGTGCCCACAGAAATTTGCCAGCTGAGTCGCCCTTGAACGAGTAAGCGGACCAGGTGCATTGATGCTATCAATTATTCTCTCAATCTGCACTTCATTGGCAACACGAGGATGTACAGGGCGAAGATTTTGCTCTTGCTGATCATTGTCATTGTTAGTGGGATTGTCTTCAGACTGAGCATTGTCTTCAGGTTGATCAGGTGCGGAGATGATAAGTTCCTCTTCAGGTTGAGCTTCAGAGGGTATGATTTCTCCAGTTCCCATTAGCTTGATTGATTCGCTGGATGGAACTTCATCTAGCACATTTGGCAGGTGCTCTCTTTGTGAACCGTTAGTCTCATCAAATCGCACATCCACTGTTTCAACCACTTTATAGAGAAAGAGATTGAAGACTATGTAGGAGTGCGAATCCTTTCCATATCCAAGCATAAAACCCTCATGTGCTTTTGGTGCAAATTTTGAAGTGTGATGTGGATCCTTGATCCAGCACCTGGCACCAAATACTCTGAAGTAACTGACATTTGGCTTCTTGCCAGTAAGGAGCTCATAAGATGTCTTGTTCAGAAGCTTGTGAAGATAAACACGATTGATTGTATGGCATGCAGTATCAATGGCTTCAGGCCAGAATTTTCTTGGGGTCTTGTATTCATCCAGCATCATTCTGGCCATCTCAATGAGTGTTCTGTTCTTGCGTTCGACGACGCCATTCTGTTGTGGCGTGTACGGGCTGAGAATTCATGTGTGATGCCCAAGGTATCAAGATATGTATCAAGGCCAGTGTTCTTGAATTCAGTGCCATTGTCACTTCTGATGTGCTTTATCTTGGCGCCATAATTGTTCATAGCTCGATTGGCGAAGCGTCTGAAGACATCCTGCACTTCAGTCTTGTAAAGGATTATGTGCACCCAAGTATATCTAGAATAATCATCAACAATAACAAAGCCATAGAGACAAGCAGTAGTAGTAAGAGTTGAGTAATGAGTGGGACCGAAAAGATCCATGTGGAGCAGTTCGAAGGGTCGAGTGGTTGTCATGATTGTCTTCGAGGGATGTTTGGCCCTCATCATCTTCCCTGCTTCACAGGCACCGCATAAGTGATCTTTCTTGAACTTGACGCCCTCGATGCCTATGACATGCTTCTTCTTTTCAAGGGTGTGGAGGTTCCTCATGCCAGCATGCCCTAGCCTCCGATGCCAGAGCCAGCATTCTGAAGCCTTTGCTAGAAGACATACGGCAAGCTGTGGTCCTGCCGAAAAATCTACCACGTACAAATCATCTTTCCGATACCCTTCAAACACTAGAGACTTGTCAGATTCCATTAGTACAAGGCAACGATATTTTCCAAATATTATGATCATGTTCAAATCGCAAAGCATTGAGACAGACATTAAGTTGAAGCCAAGGGATTCAACAAGCATGACTTTATCCATGTGTCGATCCTTTGAGATTGCAACTCTACCTAGACCCAATACCTTACTTTTACCAGTGTCAGCAAATGTGATGTGACTCTTGTCGGATGGATGTAAGGTTGAGTCCATAAGAAGGCTTCTTTTGCCAGTCATGTGGTTGGTACACCCACTATCAATAATCCATTCTGAAGACGCTGGTTGATCTACGAAGATCAGTAGCAACTTGATCTGACGTTTCATGATCATCATCATTAACTTCCTCACTAGTTGGTGTAGGTGTCACAGAAACCAATTTCCGTGATGTACTACTTTCCAATAAGGGAGCAGATACAGTTACCTCATCAAGTTCTACTTTCCTCCCACTCACTTCTTTCGAGAGAAACTCCTTCTCTAGAAAGGATACAATCTTGGCAACGAATGTATTGCCTTTGGATCTGTGATAGAAGGTGTACCCAACAGTCTCCTTTGGGTATCCTATGAAGACACATTTCTCCTGATTTGGGTTCGAGCTTAACAGGTTGAAGCTTTTTCACATAAGCATCGCAGCCCCAAACTTTAAGAAACGACAACTTTGGTTTCTTGCCAAACCACAGTTCATAAGGCGTCGTCTCAATGGATTTTGATGGTGCCCTATTTAACGTGAATGCGACCGTCTCTAAAGCATAACCCCAAAACGATAGCGGTAAATCTGTAAGAGACATCATAGATCGCACCATATCAAGTAAAGTGCGATTACGACGTTCGGACACACCATTACATTGTGGTGTTCCGGGTGGCGTGAGTTGCAAAACTATTCCACATTGTTTCAAATGTAGACCAAACTCGTAACTCAAATATTCTCCTCCACGATCAGATCGTAGAAACTTTATTTTCTTGTTACGATGATTTTCAACTTCACTCTGAAATTCTTTGAACTAAATGTTTCAGACTTATGCTTCATTAAGTAGATATACCCATATCTGCTTAAATCATATGTGAAGGTGAGAAAATAACGATATCTGCCACGAGCCTCAACATTCATCAGACCACATACATCTGTATGTATGATTTCCAACAAATCTGTTGCTCTCTCCATAGTACCAGAGAACGGCGTTTTAGTCATCTTGCCCATGCGGCACGGTTCACAAGTACCAAGTGATTCATAATCAAGTGGTTCCAAAAAGTCCATCAGTATGGAGTTTCTTCATGCGCTTTATACCGATATGACCTAAACGGCAGTGCCACAAATAAGTTGCACTATCATTATCAACTCTGCATCTTTTGGCTTCAACATTATGAATATGTGTATCACTACTATCGAGATTCATCAAAAATATACCACTCTTTAAGGGTGCATGACCATAAAAGATATTACTCATATAAATAGAACAACCATTATTCTCTGATTTAAATGAATAACTGTATCGCATCAAACAAGATCCAGATATAATGTTCATGCTCAACGCTGGCACCAAATAACAATTATTTAGGTCTAATACTAATCCCGGAGGTAGATGAAGAGGTAGCGTGCCGACCGCGATCACATTGACTTTGGAACCGTTTCCCACGCGCATTGTCACCTCGTCCTTTACCAGTGTTCGCTTAATCCGTAGTCCCTGTTTCGAGTTGCAGATATTAGCAACAGAACCAGTATTAAATACTCAGGTGCTACTGCGAGCTCTAGTAAGGTACACATCAATAACATGTATATCACATATACCTTTGTTCACCTTGCCATCCTTCTTATCCGCCAAATACTTGGGGCGGTTCCGCTTCCAGTGACCAGTCTGCTTGCAGTAGAAGCACTCAGTTTCAGGCTTAGGTCCAGACTTGGGTTTCTTCTCCTGAGCAGCAACTTGCTTGCTGTTCTTCTTGAAGTTCCCCTTGTTCTTCCCTTTGCCCTTTTTCTTGAAACTAGTGGTCTTGTTGACCATCAACACTTGATGCTCCTTCTTGATTTCTACCTCCGCAGCTTTTAGCATTGCGAAGAGCTCGGGAATTGTCTTATTCATCCCTTGAATATTATAGTTCATCACAAAGCTCTTGTAGCTTGGTGGCAGTGATTGAAGAACTCTGTCAATGACACTATCAACCGGAAGATCAACTCCTAGCTGAGTCAAGTGATTATGGTACCCAGACATTCTGAGTACATGTTCACTAACAGAACTATCCTCCTCCATCTTGCAGCTGTAGAACTTATTGCAGACTTCATATCTCTCAATCCGGGAATTTGCTTGAAATATGAACTTCAACTCCTGGAACATCTCATATGCTCCATGACGTTCAAAACGTCGTTGAAGTCCCGGTTCCAAGCCGTGAAGCATGGCACACTGAACTATTGAGTAGTCATCAGCTTTGCTCTGTCAGACGTTCTTAACGTCGTCAGTTGCATCAGCAGCAGGCCTGGCACTCAGCGGTGCTTCCAGGACGTAATTCTTCTGTGCAGCAATGAGGATAATCCTCAAGTTACGGACCCAGTCCGTGTAATTGCTACCATCATCTTTCAACCTTGCTTTCTCAAGGAACACATTAAAATTCAACGGAATAACAGAAGGGGCATCTATCTACAATCAAACATAGACAAGCAAGATACTATCAGGTACTAAGTTCATGATAAATTTAAGTTCAATTAATCATATTACTTAAGAACTCCCACTTAGAAAGACATCCCTCTAATCCTCTAAGTGATCACGTGATCCAAATCAACTAAACCATAACCGATCATCACGTGAAATGGAGTAGCTTTCAATGGTGAACATCACTATGTTGATCATATCTATTATATGGTTCACGCTCGACCTTTTGGTCGCAGTGTTCCGTGGCCATATCTGCATATGCTAGGATTGTCAAGTTTAACCTGAGTATTCTGCGTGTGCAAAACTGGCTTGCACCCGTTGTAGATGGACGTAGAGCTTATCACACCCGATCATCACGTGGTGTCTGGGCACGATGAAATTTGGCAAAGGTGCATACTCAGGGAGAACACTTTTATCTTGAAATTTAGTGAGAGATCATCTTATAATGCTACCGTCAATCAAAGCAAGATAAGATGCATAAAAGATAAACATCACATGCAATCAATATCAGTGATATGATATGGCCATCATCATCTTGTGCTTGTGATCTCCATCTCCGAAGCACCGTCATGATCACCATCTTCACCGGCGCGACACCTTGATCTCCATCGTAGTATCGTTGTCGTCTCGCTAATCTTATGCTTCCACGACTATCGCTACCGCTTAGTGATAAAGTAAAGCATTACAGGGTGATTGCATTGCATACAATAAAGCGACAACCATATGGCTCTTGCCAGTTGCCGATAACTCGGTTACAAAACATGATCATCTCATAAAATAAAATTTAGCATCATGTCTTGACCATATCACATCACAACATGCCCTGCAAAAACAAGTTAGACGTCCTCTACTTTGTTGTTGCAAGTTTTACGTGGCTGCTACGGGCTTAGCAAGAACCGTTCTTACCTACGCATCAAAACCACAACGATAGTTTGTCAAGTTGGTGCTGTTTTAACCTTCGCAAGGACCGGGCGTAGCCACACTAGTTCAACTAAAGTTGGAGAAACTGACACCCGCCAACCACCTATGTGCAAAGCACGTCGGTAGAACCAGTCTCGCGTAAGCATACGCGTAATGCCGGTCCAGGCCGCTTCATCCAACAATACCGCCGAACCAAAGTATGACATGCTGGTAAGCAGTATGACTTATATCGCCCACAACTCACTTGTGTTAAACTCGTGCATATAACAACAACGCATAAAACCTGGCTCGGATGCCACTATTGGGGAACGTAGTAATTTCAAAAAAATTCCTACGCACACGCAAGATCATGGTGATGCATAGAAACGAGAGGGGAGTGTGTTGTCCACGTACCCTCATAGACCGAAAGCGGAAGCGTTAGCACAACGCAGTTGATGTAGTCGTACATCTTCACGATCCGACCGATCAAGTACCGAACGTACGGCACCTCCGAGTTCAGCACACGTTCAGCCCGATGACGTCCCTCGAACTCCTATCCAGCCGAGTGTTGAGGGAGAGTTTCGTCAGCACGACGGCGTGGTGACGATGTTGATGTTGTACCGACGCAGGGCTTCGCCTAAGCACCGCTACAGTATTATCGAGGTGGAGGGGGGCACCGCACACAGCTAAGAGATCAATGATCAATTGTTGTGTCTCTAGGGTGCCCCCTGCCCCCGTATATAAAGGAGCAAGGGGGTGTGGCCGGCTAAGGGACAGGGCGCACCAGGAGGAGTCCTACTCCCACTGGGAGTAGGACTCCCCCCGTTTCCTAGTTGGATTAGGACTTGAGGGGGAAGGAGTGGAGGAGAAGGAAGGAAGGGGGGCGCCGCCCCCCTCTCCTTGTCCTATTCGGACTAGGGGGAGGGGCGCGTGGCCAGCCCTTGCCTCCTCTCCTCTCTTCCATCTAGGCCCACTAAGGCCCATTTGATTCCCGGGGGGTTCCGGTAACCTCCTGGTACTCCCGTAAAATCCCGATTTTACCCGGAACACTTCCGATATCCAAACATAGGCTTCCAATATATCAATCTTCATGTCTCGATCATTTCGAGACTCCTCGTCATGTCCGTGATCACATCCGGTACTCCGAACAACCTTCGGTACATCAAAACATATAAACTCATAATATAACTATCATCGTAATGTTAAGCATGCGGACCCTACGGGTTCAAGAACTATGTAGACATGACCGAGACACGTCTCCGGTCAATAAGCAATAGCGGAACCTGGATGCTCATATTGGCTCCTAGATATTCTACGAAGATCTTTATCGGTCAGACCGCATAACAACATACGTTGTTCCCTTCGTCATTGGTATGTTACTTGCCCGAGATTCGGTCGTCGGTATCTCAATACCTAGTTCAATCTCATTACCGGCAAGTCTCTTTACTCGTTCCGTAATACATCATCCCGCAACTAACTCATTAGTTGCAATGCTTGCAAGGCTTAAGTGATGTGCATTACCGAGAGGGCCCAGAGATACCTCTCCGACAATCGGAGTGACAAATCCTAATCTTGAAATACGCCAACCCAACAAGTACCTTCGGAGACACCTGTAGAGCACCTTTATAATCACCCAGTTACGTTGTGACGTTTGGTAGCACACAAAGTGTTCCTCCGGTAAACGGGAGTTGCATAATCTCATAGTCATATGAACATGTATAAGTCATGAAGAAAGCAATAGCAACATACTAAACGATCGTGTGCTAAGCTAACGGAATGGGTCATGTCAATCACATCATTCTCCTAATGATGTGATCCCGTTAATCAAATGACAACCCATGTCAATGGCTAAGAAACTTAACCATCTTTGATCAACGAGCTAGTCAAGTAGAGGCATACTAGTGACACTCTGTTTGTCTATGTATTCACACATGTATTATGTTTCCGGTTAATACAATTCTAGCATGAATAATAAACATTTATCATGATATAAGGAAATAAATAATGACTTTATTATGGCCTCTAGGGCATATTTCCTTCAGTCTCCCACTTGCACTAGAGTCAATAATCTAGATTACACAGTAATGATTCTAACACCCATGGAGCCTTGGTGCTGATCATGTTTTGCTCGTGGAAGAGGCTTAGTCAGCGGGTCTGCAACATTCAGATCCGTATGTATCTTGCGAATTTCTATGTCTCCCACCTGGGCTAGATCCCGGATGGAATTGAAGCGTCTCTTGATGTGCTTGGTTCTCTTGTGAAATCTGGATTCCTTCACCAAGGCAATTGCACCAGTATTGTCACAAAAGATTTTCATTGGACCCGATGCACTAGGTATGACACCTAGATCGGATATGAACTCCTTCATCCAGACTCCTTCATTTGCTGCTTCCGAAGCAGCTATGTACTCCGCTTCACATGTAGATCCCGCCACGACGCTTTGTTTAGAACTGCACCAACTGACAGCTCCTCCGTTCAATGTAAACATGTATCCGGTTTGCGATTTAGAATCGTCCGGATCAGTGTCAAAGCTTGCATCAACGTAACCATTTACGATGAGCTCTTTGTCACCTCCATAAACGAGAATCATATCCTTAGTCCTTTTCAGGTACTTTAGGATGTTCTTGACCGTTGTCCAGTGATCCACTCCAGGATTACTTTGGTACCTCCCTGCTAGACTTATAGCAAGGCACACATCAGGTCTGGTACACAGCATTGCATACATGATAGAGCCTATGGCTGAAGCATAGGGAACATCTTTCATTTTCTCTCTATCTTCTGCAGTGGTCGGGCATTGAGTCTTACTCAACTTCACACCTTGTAACACATGCAAGAACCCTTTCTTTGCTTGATCCATTTTGAACTTCTTCAAAACTTTGTCAAGGTATGTTCTTTGTGAAAGTCCAATTAAGCGTCTTGATCTATCTCTATAGATCTTAATGCCCAATATGTAAGCAGCTTCACCGAGGTCTTTCATTGAGAAACTCTTATTCAAGTATCCCTTTATGCTATCCAGAAATTCTATATCATTTCCAATCAGTAATATGTCATCCATATATAATATCAGAAATGCTACAGAGCTCCCACTCACTTTCTTATAAATACAGGCTTCTCCAAAAGTCTGTATAAAACCAAATGCTTTGATCACACTATCAAAGCGTTTATTCCAACTCCGAGAGGCTTGAACCAGTCCATAAATGGATCGCTGGAGCATGCACACTTTGTTAGCTCCCTTTGGATCGACAAAACCTCCCGGTTGCATCATATACAACTCTTCTTCCAGAAATCCATTCAAGAATGCAGTTTTGACATCCATCTGCCATATTTCATAATCATAAAACGCGGCAATTGCTAACATGATTCGGACAGACTTAAGCATCGCTATGGGTGAGAAGGTCTCATCATAGTCAATCCCTTGAACTTGTCGAAAACCTTTCGCAACAAGTCGAGCTTTGTAGACAGTAACATTACCGTCAGCGTCAGTCTTCTTCTTGAAGATCCATTTATTCTCAATTGCTTGCCGATCAACGAGCAAGTCAGCCAAAGTCCACACTTTGTTCTCATACATGGATCCCATCTCAGATTTCATGGCTTCAAGCCATTTTGCAGAATCTGGGCTCACCATTGCTTCTTCATAGTTCGTAGGTTCATCATGATCTAGTAGCATGACTTCCAGAATAGGATTACTATACCACTCTGGTGCGGATCTTACTTTGGTTGATCTACGAAGATCAGTAGCAACTTGATCTGACGTTTCATGATCATCATCATTAACTTCCTCACTAGTTGGTGTAGGTGTCACAGAAACCGATTTCTGTGATGTACTACTTTCCAATAAGGGAGCAGGTACAGTTACCTCATCAAGTTCTACTTTCCTCCCACTCACTTCTTTCAAGAGAAACTCCTTCTCTAGAAAGGATCCATTCTTGGCAACAAATGTCTTGCCTTCGGATCTGTGATAGAAGGTGTACCCAACAGTCTCCTTTGGGTATCCTATGAAGACACATTTCTCCTGATTTGGGTTCGAGCTTATCAGGTTGAAGCTTTTTCACATAAGCATCGTAGCCCCAAACTTTAAGAAACGACAACTTTGGTTTCTTGCCAAACCACAGTTCATAAGGCATCGTCTCAACGGATTTTGACGGTGCCCTATTTAACGTGAATGCGGCCTTCTCTAAAGCATAACCCCGAAACGATAGCGGTAAATCTATAAGAGATATCATATATCGCACCATATCAAGTAAAGTGCGATTATGACGTTCGGACACACCATTACGTTGTGGTGTTCCGAGTGGCGTGAGTTGCGAAACTATTCCGCATTGTTTCATGATCATGGCGGTTTGATGAACCGCGCTCATATTCATAGGCTTGAGTACGGTTTCCCTGCAAAACATTTGCGTTAGTGCGACTCAGGTGAGTCCTTTGTCTGTATGAAGCCTTTGGACCGTATGAAGTCTATGGTCTGAGGTTTGTCTTCTTCACGTGTGGTGTCATGATGACATTCACAGGAAGATTCTCTAGACACTTTTTCGGAACATAGATCTTCTTCATAGGCGGTCCATTCCTGCAGTTAGTACCAATGTACCTGGCAAACACTTCACCATTTTGATTCTTAAACAGTTTATAGTTTGCATCAAAGGATTCATCAATGACAATGGGATTTGCACAAGAGAAGCCAGATAGATTGGATAGATCTGTAGAAGATTCCTTTGCAGCAACCCATGTGGTTTTAGGGTACTGCTCAGGTTTCAAGTAAGAGCCATCAGCATTCATTTTCCTTACGAACCCAACACCCTCTTTCCTCGGGTTTCGGTTCAAGATCTGCTTTTTGAGGACATCACATAGTGTCTGATGCCCTTTAAGACTTTTGTACATCCCTGTTTCAAGCAATGTCTTCAATCTAGCATTCTCATCAGCAATAGCAGTGGAATCCTCAGCAGAGGGGTTAGTTCCCACATCAACAGTTGAAGATATTGCAATAGTAGCAGCAGTAGAACATTCAGCAACAGTAGTAGCATTATCACGCTCAATGCACTTAAGACATGGTGGTTCAAATCCTTCCTGAGCGGAACTGATCTGTTTGGAGCGAAGTGACTCATTTTCTTTTTGAAGATCTTCATGATCCGCTCTCAATTTCTCAAGATCTTGCTTCCTTTGAAGATAATCATAGGAAAGCTTTTCATGAGTTGTTGAGAGCGTTTCATGACGACTTTCAAGTTCCTCATACTTAACGTGAAGATTTTTTATATCTTCAATTAAGGACTCAGAACGAGTCATTTCAGCGCCTAACAGATCATCGCTTTTGTCTAATAGTTTTTGAATATGTTCCATGGCTTTCTGTTGTTCAGTTGCAATTTTAGCAAGTGTTTTGTAGCTGGGTTTTGAACCACAATCAGAGTCATCGTCACTGGATGTTTGATAGTGAGTAGTGCGTGTGTTTACCTTGGCACCGCGTGCCATGAAGCAGTAGGTAGGAGCGGAGTAGTCCTTGTCATTTGCATCGGTGTCGGTGATGAGGTCATTGTCTTCAGTGTTGAAGATGGACTTGGCAACGTATGCTGTAGCCAGACTTGCGACGCCAGAATCGGACTCCTCCTCAGACTCCACCTCCGCCTCCTCAGAAGCGGACTCCTCCTCTGAATCCATTTCCTTGCCAACAAACGCACGTGCCTTGCCAGATGAGCTCTTCTTGTGTGATGAAGACTTTGAAGAAGACTTGGAAGAGGACTTTGAGTATTTCTTCTTCTTCTTGTCGTCAGAGTCATATTCCTTGCTCTTCTTCTTCTTTTTGTTCTCATTGTCCCACTGCGGACACTCAGAGATGAAGTGGCCAGGTTTCTTGCACTTGTGACATGTTTTCTTCTTGTAGTCATGAGGAGAAGCTTCATCATTCCTTGAGCTTGATCAGGAAGACTTTCTGAAGCCTTTCTTCTTGGTGAATTTTTGGAACTTCTTGACAAGCATAGCAAGTTCCCTTCCAAGGTCTTCAGGATCATCAGAACTGCTGTCAGATTCTTCTTCAGATGAGGAGACAGCTTTTGCCTTCAAGGCACGAGTTCGCCCATAGTTTGGACCGTAGATATCTCTTTTCTCAGAAAGCTGAAACTCATGTGTGTTGAGCCTCTCAAGTATGTCAGACGGCTCGAGTGTCTTGAAATCAGGACGTTCTTGAATCATCAGGGCTAGGGTGTCAAACGAACTGTCAAGTGATCTCAGTAGTGTCTTGACGACTTCATGCTTGGTGATCTCAATAGCGCCAAGGGCTTGAAGCTCATTCGTGATGTCAGTGAGTCGATCAAATGTGAGTCGGACATTCTCATTGTCATTTCTCTTGAAGCGGTTGAAGAGGTTGCGAACGACACTGATTCTCTGATCTCTCTGGGTTGAGACGCCTTCGTTGACCTTGGAGAGCCAGTCCCAGACTAGCTTAGATGTTTCCAAAGCACTCACGCGGCCATACTGTCCTTTGGTCAGATGACCACAGATGATATTCTTGGCAGTAGAGTCCAGTTGAACGAACTTCTTGACGTCAGCAGCAGTGACACCTTCTCCAGCCTTGGGAACGCCGTTCTTGACGACATACCATAGGTCGACGTCAATGGCTTCAAGATGCATGCGCATCTTATTCTTCTAGTAGGGATATTCAGTTCCATCGAAGACGGGGCACGCAGCGGAGACTTTGATTATCCCTGCAGTCGACATAGCTAAAACTCCAGGTGGTTAAACCGAATCACACAGAACAAGGGAGTACCTTGCTCTGATATCAATTGAAAGTGTGTTATATCGACTAGAGGGGGTGAATAGGCGATTTTTATGAAAGTCTTCAAATCATGGAAGTTATGAAGACAAATGATAGAAATAAACCTAATACCCTGCAGCGGAAGGTAGACTACACTAGGCAAGCCATAGTCAAGTATTCAATAGAGTGAAAGCACAATGACTAAGAGCAGCAATGTAGTAAGGATCAAGTAGGAAGAAATTATGAAGCCAAACAGAACACGCAGTCACTCAGTGGAGATAAAAGATAGTGCAATCATACAATGTCTTCACAAGGAGTAACAGTATGTAAAGAGAAGGGAAGGATGAAACCAGTGACTTGTTGAAGACAATGATGTGTTGGACCAGTTCCAGTTGCTGTGACAACTATACGTCTGGTTAGGGCGGCTAGGTATTTAAACCTGAGGACACACAGTCCCGGACACCCAATCCTGAACACGCAGCTCAGGACACCCAGTCCTCACCGTATTCCCCTTGAGCTAAGGTCACACAGACCTCGCCCAATCACTCTGGTAAGTCTTCAAGGTAGACTCCCAATCCTTCACAGACTTTGTTCACCGGTGATCCACAATGATTCGGACAGACTTAAGCATCGCTATGGGTGAGAAGGTCTCATCGTAGTCAATCCCTTGAACTTGTCGAAAACCTTTCGCAACAAGTCGAGCTTTGTAGACAGTAACATTACCGTCAGCGTCAGTCTTCTTCTTGAAGATCCATTTATTCTCAATTGCTTGCCGATCGACGGGCAAGTCAACCAAAGTCCACACTTTGTTCTCATACATGGTCCCATCTCAGATTTCATGGCTTCAAGCCATTTTGCGGAATCTGGGCTCACCATTGCTTCTTCATAGTTCGTAGGTTCATCATGATCTAGTAGCATGACTTCCAGAATAGGATTACTATACCACTCTGGTGCGGATCTTACTCTGGTTGATCTATGAAGATCAGTAGCAACTTGATCTGACGTTTCATGATCATCATCATTAACTTCCTCACTAGTTGGTGTAGGTGTCACAGAAACCGATTTCTGTGATGTACTACTTTCCAATAAGGGAGCAGGTATAGTTACCTCATCAAATTCTACTTTCCTCCCACTCACTTCTTTCGAGAGAAACTCCTTCTCTAGAAAGGATCCATTCTTGGCAACGAATGTCTTGCCTTCGGATCTGTGATAGAAGGTGTACCCAACAGTCTCCTTTGGGTATCTATGAAGACACATTTCTCCTGATTTGGGTTCGAGCTTATCAGGTTGAAGCTTTTTCACATAAGCATCGTAGCCCCAAACTTTAAGAAACGACAACTTTGGTTTCTTGCCAAACCACAGTTCATAAGGCGTCGTCTCAACGGATTTTGACGGTGCCCTATTTAACGTGAATGCGGCCGTCTCTAAAGCATAACCCCGAAACGATAGCGGTAAATCTGTAAGAGATATCATAGATCGCACCATATCAAGTAAAGTGCGATTATGACGTTCGGACACACCATTACGTTGTGGTGTTCCAGGTGGCATGAGTTGCGAAACTATTCCGCATTGTTTCAAATGTAGACCAAACTCGTAACTCAAATATTCTCCACGATCAGATCGTAGAAACTTTATTTTCTTGTTACGATGATTTCAACTTCACTATGAAATTCTTTGAACTAAATGTTTCAGACTTATGCTTCATTAAGTAGATATACCCATTGAAAGTGCGTTATATCGACTAGAGGGGGGTGAATAGGCGATTTTTATGAAAGTCTTCAAATCGTGGAAGTTATGAAGACAAACAACAGAAATAAACCTATTACCCTGCAGCGGAAGGTAGACTACACTAGGCAAGCCATAGTCAAGTATTCAATAGAGTGAAAGCACAATGACTAAGAGCAGCAATGTAGTAAGGATCAAGTAGGAAGAAATTATGAAGCCAAACAGAACACGCAGTCACTCAGTGAAGATAAAAGATAGTGCAATCATACAATGTCTTCACAAGGAGTAACAGTACGCAAAGAGAAGGGAAGGATGAAACCAGTGACTTGTTGAAGACAATGATGTGTTGGACCAGTTCCAGTTGCTGTGACAACTGTACGTCTGGTTAGGGCGGCTAGGTATTTAAACCTGAGGACACACAGTCCCGGACACCCAGTCCTGAACACGCAGCTCAGGACACCCAGTCCTCACCGTATTCCCCTTGAGCTAAGGTCACACAGACCTCGCCCAATCACTCTGGTAAGTCTTCAAGGTAGACTACCAAACCTTCACAGACTTCGTTCACCGGCGATCCACAATGTCTCTTGGATGTTCAGAACGCGACGCCTAACCGACTGGAGGATGCACAGTCCTCAAGTGTAATAAGTCTTCAGATCACACAGACAAGAAGACTTAAGTGATGCCTAATTCTCTTTTGCTTTGGGTGGTTAGGGCTTTATCCTCGCGAGGAATTCTCTCTCAAATGCTTTGAGGTGGGTTTCTCTCAAACGAGAAAAGCCGTACACTAACTCTGAGCAGCCAACCGTTTATGGTTGTAGGGGGTGGGCTATTTATAGCCACTAGGCAACCCGACCTGATTTGTCCGAAATGACCCTGGGTCACTAAGGAACTGACACGTGTTCCAACGGTCAGATTTCAAACTCACACGGCAACTTTACTTGGGCTGCAAGCAAAGCTGACTTGTCCGACTCTGGACAAGATTCGCTCTCATAGTCTTCACTCGAAGACATAGGTTTTGGTTAGGCATCACTTCAGTCATTCTGACTGGTTCTCTTGGACCCCACTTAACAGTACGGTGGTTCCTATGACTCAACAAAGAAGAAAAGGAACTACGAAAGATCTAAGTCTTCCAGCTCCATAGGCTTCATGTGATGTCTTCTCTTGTCATAGTCTTCAATGGGAATATCTTCATATACCACCTTTGACTTCAATGTCTTCATACATTTTTAGGGGTCATCTCTGGTAGGAAAACCGAATCAATGAGGGACTTCTACCTGTGTTATCCTGCAATTCTCACAAACACATTAGTCCCTCAACTAAGTTTGTCGTCAATACTCCAAAACCAACTAGGGGTGGCACTAGATGCACTTACACCCATATCTGCTTAAATCATCTATGAAGGTGAGAAAATAACGATATCCGCCACGAGCCTCAACATTCATCGGACCACATACATCTGTATGTATGATTTCCAACAAATCTGTTGCTCTCTCCATAGTACCGGAGAACGGCGTTTTAGTCATCTTGCCCATGAGGCACGGTTCACAAGTACCAAGTGATTCATAATCAAGTGGTTCCAAAAAGTCCATCAGTATGGAGTTTCTTCATGCGCTTTATACCGATATGACCTAAATGGCAGTGCCACAAATAAGTTGCACTATCATTATCAACTCTGCATCTTTTGGCTTCAACATTATGAATATGTGTATCACTACTATCGAGATTCATCAAAAATATACCACTCTTTAAGGGTGCATGACCATAAAAGATATTACTCATATAAATAGAACAACCATTATTCTCTGATTTAAATGAATAACCGTATCGCATCAAACAAGATCCAGATATAATGTTCATGCTCAACGCTGGCACCAAATAACAATTATTTAGGTCTAATACTAATCCCGGAGGTAGATGAAGAGGTAGCGTGCCGACCGCGATCACATTGACTTTGGAACCGTTTCCCACGCGCATTGTCACCTCGTCCTTTACCAGTGTTCGCTTAATCCGTAGTCCCTGTTTCGAGTTGCAGATATTAGCAACAGAACCAGTATTAAATACCCAGGTGCTACTGCGAGCTCTAGTAAGGTACACATCAATAACATGTATATCACATATACCTTTGTTCACCTTGCCATCCTTCTTATCCGCCAAATACTTGGGGCGGTTCCGCTTCCAGTGACCAGTCTGCTTGCAGTAGAAGCACTCAGTTTCAGGCTTAGGTCCAGACTTGGGTTTCTTCTCCTGAGCAGCAACTTGCTTGCTGTTCTTCTTGAAGTTCCCCTTGTTCTTCCCTTTGCCCTTTTTCTTGAAACTAGTGGTCTTGTTGACCATCAACACTTGATGCTCCTTCTTGATTTCTACCTCCGCAGCTTTTAGCATTGCGAAGAGCTCGGGAATTGTCTTATTCATCCCTTGAATATTATAGTTCATCACAAAGCTCTTGTAGCTTGGTGGCAGTGATTGAAGAACTCTGTCAATGACACTATCAACCGGAAGATCAACTCCTAGCTGAGTCAAGTGATTATGGTACCCAGACATTCTGAGTACATGTTCACTAACAGAACTATCCTCCTCCATCTTGCAGCTGTAGAACTTATTGCAGACTTCATATCTCTCAATCCGGGAATTTGCTTGAAATATTAACTTCAACTCCTGGAACATCTCATATGCTCCATGACGTTCAAAACGTCGTTGAAGTCCCGGTTCCAAGCCGTGAAGCATGGCACACTGAACTATTGAGTAGTCATCAGCTTTGCTCTGCCAGACGTTCTTAACGTCGTCAGTTGCATCAGCAGCAGGCCTGGCACTCAGCGGTGCTTCCAGGACGTAATTCTTCTGTGCAACAATGAGGATAATCCTCAAGTTACGGACCCAGTCCGTGTAATTGCTACCATCATCTTTCAACTTTGCTTTCTCAAGGAACGCATTAAAATTCAACGGAACAACAGAAGGGGCATCTATCTACAATCAAACATAGACAAGCAAGATACTATCAGGTACTAAGTTCATGATAAATTTAAGTTCAATTAATCATATTACTTAAGAACTCCCACTTAGAAAGACATCCCTCGAATCCTCTAAGTGATCACGTGATCCAAATCAACTAAACCATAACCGATCATCACGTGAAATGGAGTAGCTTTCAATGGTGAACATCACTATGTTGATCATATCTACTATATGATTCACGCTCGACCTTTTGGTCTCAGTGTTGCGAGGCCATATCTGCATATGCTAGGCTCGTCAAGTTTAACCTGAGTATTCTGCATGTGCAAAACTGGCTTGCACCCGTTGTAGATGGATGTAGAGCTTATCACACCCGATCATCACGTGGTGTCTAGGAACGACGAACTTTGGGAACGGTGCATACTCAGGGAGAACACTTTTATCTTGAAATTTAGTGAGAGATCATCTTATAATGCTACCGTTAATCAAAGCAAGATAAGATGCATAAAAGATAAACATCACATGCAATCAATATAAGTGATATGATATGGCCATCATCATCTTGTGCTTGTGATCTCCATCTCCGAAGCACCGTCATGATCACCATCATCACCGGCGCGACACCTTGATCTCCATCGTAGTATCATTGTCGTCTCGCCAATATTATGCTTCCACGACTATCGCTACCACTTAGTGATAAAGTAAAGCATTACAGGGCGATTGCATTGCATACAATAAAGCGACAACCATATGGCTCCTGCCAGTTGCCGATAACTCGGTTACAAAACATGATCATCTCATACAATAAAATTTAGTATCATGTCTTGACCATATCACATGACAACATGCCCTGCAAAAAC
Organism: Triticum urartu; assembly: GCF_056163025.1. Lineage (NCBI taxonomy): Eukaryota > Viridiplantae > Streptophyta > Magnoliopsida > Poales > Poaceae > Triticum > Triticum urartu. The sequence goes on along the minus strand of NC_141877.1, from coordinate 413,113,984 downwards.
AAGTTAGACATCCTCTACTTTGCTGTTGCAAGTTTTACGTGGCTGCTACGGGCTTAGCAAGAACCGTTCTTACCTACGCATCAAAACCACAATGATAGTTTGTCAAGTTGGTGTTGTTTTAACCTTCACAAGGACCAGGCGTAGCCACACTCGGTTCAACTAAAGTTGGAGAAACTGACACCCGCCAGTCACCTATGTGCAAAGCACGTCGGTAGAACCAGTCTCGCGTAAGCGTACACGTAATGTTGGTCCGGGCCGCTTCATCCAACAATACCGCCGAACCAAAGTATGACATGTTGGTAAGCAGTATGACTTATATCGCCCACAACTCACTTGTGTTCTACTCGTGCATATAACAACAACGCATAAAACCTGGCTCGGATGCCACTGTTGGGGAACGTAGTAATTTCAAAACAATTCCTACGCACACGCAAGATCATGGTGATGCATAGCAACGAGACGGGAGAGTGTTGTCCATGTACCCTCGTAGACCAAAAGCGAAAGCATTAGCACAACGCGGTTGATGTAGTCATACATCTTCACGATCTAACTGATCAAGTACCGAACGTACTGCACCTCCGAGTTCAGCACACGTTCAGCCCGATGATGTCCCACGAACTCCGATCCAGCCAAGTGTTGAGGGAGAGTTTCGTCAGCACGATGGCGTGGTGACGATGTTGATGTTCTACCGACGCAGGGCTTTGCCTAAGCACCGCTACAGTATTATCGAGGTGGACTATGGTGGAGGGGGGCACCGCACACGGCTAAGAGATCAATGATCAATTGTTGTGTCTCTAGGGTGCCCCCTGCCCCGTATATAAAGGAGCATGGGGGTGTGGCCGGCCAAGGGAGAGGGCGCGCCAGGAGGAGTCATACTCCCACTGGGAGTAGGACTCCCCCCTTTCCTAGTTGGATTAGGACTTGAGGTGGAAGGAGTGGAGGAGAAGGAAGGAAGGGGGGCGCCGCCCCCCTCTCCTTGTCCTATTCGGACTAGGGGGAGGGGCGCACGGCCAGCCCTTTCCTCCTCTCCTCTCTTCCACCTAGGCCCACTAAGGCCCATTTGATTACCGGGGGGTTCCAGTAACCTCCCGGTACTCCGGTAAAATCCTGATTTTACCCGGAACACTTCCGATATCTAAACATAGGCTTCCAATATATCAATCTTCATGTCTCGACCATTTAGAGACCCCTCGTCATCTCCGTGATCACATCTGAGACTCCGAACAACCTTCAGTACATCAAAACATATAAACTCATAATATACCTGTCATCGTAATGTTAAGCGTGTGGACCCTACGGGTTCGAGAACTATGTAGACATGACCGAGACACGTCTCCGGTCAATAACCAATAGAGGAACCTAGATGCTCATATTGGCTCCTACATATTCTACGAAGATCTTTATCGGTCAGACCGCATAACAACATACGTTGTTCCCTTTGTCATCGGTATGTTACTTGCCCGAGATTCGATCGTCGGTATCTCAATACCTAGTTCAATCTCGTTACCGGCAAGTCTCTTTACTCGTTCCGTAATACATCATCCCGCAACTAACTCATTAGTTGCAATGCTTGCAAGGCTTAAGTGATGTGCATTACCGAGAGGGCCCAGAGATACCCCTCCGACAATCGGAGTGACAAATCCTAATCTCGAAATACGCCAACCCAACAAGTACCTTCGGAGACACCTGTAGAGCACCTTTATAATCACCTAGTTACGTTGTGACGTTTGGTAGCACACAAAGTGTTCCTCCGGTAAACGGGAGTTGCATAATCTCATAGTCATAGGAACATGTATAAGTCATGAAGAAAGCAATAGCAACATACTAAATGATCGTGTGCTAAGCTAACAGAATGGGTCATGTCAATCACATCATTCTCCTAATGATGTGATCCCATTAATCAAATGACAACCCATGTCAATGGCTAGGAAACTTAACCATCTTTGATCAACGAGCTAGTCAAGTAGAGGCATACTAGTGACACTCTGTTTGTCTATGTATTCACACATGTATTATGTTTCTGGTTAATACAATTCTAGCATGAACAATAAACATTTATCATGATATAAGGAAATAAATAATAACTTTATTATTGCCTCTAGGGCATATTTCCTTCAATGCCTATATTCATGATCATTGCGTTAGATATCGTCATAAGTTTGCGCTTTTCTATCAATTGCTCGGCAGTAATTTGTTCACCCACCATATTATTTGCTACCTTGAGAGAAGCCTCTAGTGAAACCTATGGCCTCGGGTCTATTTTCCTTCATATAAGTTCCGATCTACTGTTTTTGCAATATTTTACTTTCTGGTCTATAAACCAAAAATACCAAAAATATTTACTTTATCGTTTATCTATATCTATCAGATCTCACTTTTGCAAGTAACCGTGAAGGGATTTACAACCCCTTTATCACGTTGGGTGCAAGTTGTTTGATTGTTTGTGCATGTATTAGGTGATTTGTGTGTTGTCTTCTACTGGATCGATACCTTGGTTCTCAAACCGAGGGAAATACTTATCTCTACTTTACTGCGTCACCCTTTCCTCTTCAAGGAAAAAACAACGAAAGCTCAAGAAGTAGCAAGACATACCAAGTATCTCACTTTTCCGATCTACGCCAAGTCAAGACATACCAAGTATCCATCATAAACTCCCATATCTTGCATTACATTGTTCGCCATTCACCTCTCGTTTTCCTCTCCCCCACTTCTAAAGCGATTTTCAAAAATATTTGTCTTTTCTTCGCCCCTCTTCCGTTCATGTTATTTGTTCACTTTTGGTTTGCTCGTTTGCTAGATTGGTTTGTAGCCACCATGTCTGAAAGTGGGGAGGTTATCATTGAAAATCTTGAGGAAAAACTTGAATCTTGTTCTTTGGATCATGAAGCTGAAAATCCTCCTAATTACAAAGCAAAAACTTTTCATGTGGGGGACAGTAATATTATTGGAAAAAGTGTTATCCAATAATTCTTTGATTGTATGGGATCTATGCCTATTAGTAAAAGATCTATTCTTCTCGATACAAATTGTTATGCGGATGCCATTGTTATGCTTGTTGATAAATTAGAAAGAAAGTTTGTGCATCTTCATCCTGCTTTACAAAAGGCTTTTTATGAACTCCCCAATATTAATCACCCTATAGCTAAAAATATTTCTACCATTATCCTGATGCGGGAATTTGATTTCATAATACAATAAGCTAGGGATATCTTTGCTTTCTATAAAAAAAATATGTTGAACACCCTCGATTGAAGATATACTCCATGATAAAGAAACCATGCGTAGTTTGGAATCTAGGGATTATCAATCTTATAGTGAAAATCTTAGGAGGAGAGTTCCTTATTCAGAAATTTCTCAATATTTGTACCTTGAGGCTTATGAGGAGTTTGATTGGATTACAAGGGGAATTTATGTAGGATTTAATAGGGATTTGTTGAATAAGATGATGAAGGAACCCGTTAGAAACGAGATACGTGTTTTATATGATGATATATATGGTGATGATCCCCACTATGGGTTTATGAATGTTAAAATTAGCAATCAAAGTCCTTTTCATGAGTTAATTTCATCTACTAGGAGGTAAATAAAGGAAATGATAGATTTGCTAAGACGAGTTTTGGAGGATTTGATGAGAAAATAATTGCATATCAAAGATGACAATACCTAGATCTATTCGTGTTTTTATGCCTAGCTAGGGGCGTTAAACAATAGCGCTTGTTGGGAGGCAACCTAATTTTATTTTTGCTTTTTCTTTTTAGGTCCTGTTTTGCAATTAATAATTCATCTAGTCTCTGGTTAGATGTGGTTTTGTGTTTTAATTAGTGTTTGTGCCAAGTAAGACCATTGGGATGGCTTACGGTGATAGTTGATTTGATCTTGCTGAAAAACAGAAACTTTTGCGCTCAGGAAAACAATTCTCATTTTTAACATGGTGTGATAAAATACTGATTATTTTTGCAGAAGATTAATAAACAAATTTCTTAGGTTTTCCTAAATTTTCAGAATTTTTGGAGTTATAGAAGTATTCTAGAGTTACAGATTGCTACAGACTGTTCTATTTTTGACAGATTCTGTTTTCTATGTGTTGTTTGCTTATTTTGATGATTCTATGGGTAGTATCGGGGGGGTATGAACCATGGAAAATTTGGAATACATTAGATATTACACCAATATAAATAAAGAATGGGTTCACAAAAGTACCAAAAGTGGTGATTTATTTGCTTATACTAACGGAGCTTATGAGATTTTCTGTTGAGTTTTGTGTTGTGAAGTTTTCAAGTTTTGGGTAAGGATTTGATGGACTATGGAATAAGGAGTGGAAAGAGCCTAAGCTTGGGGATGCCCAAGGCACCCCAAGGTAATATTCAAGGACAACCAAAAGCCTAAGCTTGCGGATGCCCCGGAAGGCATCCCCTCTTTCGTCTTCGTCCATCGGTAACTTTACTTGAGGCTATATTTTTATTCACCACATGATATGTGTTTTGCTTGGAGAGTCTTGTATGATTTGTGTCTTTTCTTTTTAGTTTGCCACAATCATCCTTGTTGTACACACCTTTTGAGAGGGACACGTATGAATCGTGATTTATTAATACTCTATGTGCTTCACTTATATCTTTTGAGCTAGGCAATTTTGCTCTAGTGCTTCACTTATCTCTTTTTAGAGCACGGCGGTGATTTTATTTTACAGAAATTGTTGAACTATCATGCTTCACTTATATTATTTTCATTGTTCCATGCTATTATATTATCTGTTTTGGATGTTTTATATGTATTAATATGCTATTTTATAAATTTTTTGGACTAATCTATTAACCTAGAGCCGAGTCCCAGTTTTTGATTTTCCTTCGTTTTGAGCTTCACAGAAAAGGAATACAAACCGAGTCCAAATGTAAAGAAACCTTTGCAATGATTTTTCTTGGACTAGAAGACAACCAGGAGACTTGGAGATGAAGTCGGAGGAGCCACGAGGCGGCCACAAGGACGGAGGGCGCGCTAAGGGGGGTAGGGCACGCCCCCACCCTTGTGGGCCCCCATGACCCTCCTAACCTAATTCTTTCACCTATATATTCCCAAATATCCCCAAACCACTAGAGGCATCCACGAAAACACTTTTCCACCGACGAAACCTTCTGTACCCGTGAGATCCCATCTAGGGACCTTTTCTAGCACCCTGCCGGAGGGGGATTCGATCACGGAGGGCTTCTACATGAACTCTATTGCCCTTCCGATGAAGCGTGAGTAGTTTACCACAAACCTACGGGTCCATAGCTAGTAGCTAGATGGCTTCTTCTCTCTCTTTGATTCTCAATACCATGTTCTCCTCGATGTTCTTGGAGATCTATTCTATGTAATACATTTTTTGCGGCGTGTTTGCCGAGATCCAATGAATTGTGGATTTATGATCAGCTTATCTATGAATATTATTTGAATCTTCTCTGAATTCTTTTATGCATGATTTGATATCTTTGTAATTCTATTCAAACTATCGGTTTGGTTTGGCCAACTAGATTGGTTTTTCTTGCAATGGGAGAAGTGCTTAGCTTTGGGTTCAATCTTGCGGTGTCCTTTCCCAGTGACAGTAGGGGCAGCAAGGCACGTATTGTATTGTTGCCATCGAGGATAAAAAGATGGGGTTTTCGTCATCTTGCTGGAGTTAATTCCTCTACATCATGTCATCTTACTTAATGCGTTAGTCTGTTCTTTATGAACTTAATACTCTAGATGCAGGCATGAGTGAGTCGATGTGTGGAGTAATAGTAGTAGATGCAGAATCGTTTCGGTGTACTTGACACGAACGTGATGCCTATATTCATGATCATTGCCTTAGATATCGTCATAAGTTTGCGCTTTTCTATCAATTGCTCGGCAGTAATTTGTTCACCCACTGTATTATTTGCTATCTTGAGAGAAGCCTCTAGTGAAACCTATGGCCCCCGGGTCTATTTTCCTTCATATAAGTTTTCGATCTACTATTTTTGCAATCTTTTACTTTCTGATCTATAAACTAAAAATACCAAAAATATTTACTTTATCATTTATCTATCTCTATCAGATCTCACTTTTGCAACTAACCGTGAAGGGATTGACAACCCCTTTATCATGTTGGGTGCAAGTTGTTTGATTGTTTGTGTAGGTATTAGGTGATTTGTATGTTGTCTCCTACTGTATTGATACCTTGGTTCTCAAACAAAGGGAAATACTTATCTCTACTTTTCCGCATCACCCTTTCCTCTTCAAGAGAAAAACCAACGCAAGCTCAAGTAGTAGGAGTGGCTTCTCTCATGAAAAATAGCATACGACAGGTAAACAGATTACTGTTGGGCAACTAATAGAATTTCTAATGATCTTGATGATATCCAGGCAATGATCATTATATAGACATCACGTCCAAGATTACTAGACCGACTCATGCCTGCATCTACTACTATTACTCCACACATCGACCGATATCCAGCATGCATCTAATGTATTAAGTTCATGGAAAAACGGAGTAATACAATAAGAACGATGACATGTAGACAAGATCTATTCATGTAGGAATAGACCCCATCTTGTTATCCTTAATAGCAACAATACATACGTGTCATGTTCCCTTCTGTCACTGGGGTTGAGCACCGTAAGATCGAACCCGTCATAAAGCACCTCTTCCCATGGCAAGAAAAATCGATCTATTTGGCCTAACTAAACCAAAGATTCGAATAAGAAATACGAGGCTATAAATAATCATGCATATAAGAGATCAAAACTCAAATAACTTTCATGGATATACAGATCTGATCATAAACTCAAAGTTCATCGGATCCTAACAAATACACGGCAAAAAGAGTTACATCAAATAGATCTCCAAGAGACCATTGTATTGAGAATCAAAAGAGAGAGAGGAAGCCATATAGCTACTAACTACAGACCCGTAGGTCTACAATGAACTACTCACAATCATCGGAGAGGCACCAATGAGGATGATGAACCCCTCCGTGATGGTGTCTAGATTGGATATGGTGGTTCTGGAATTTGCGGCGGCTGGAATTGTGTTTCGACGACTCCCCTAGGGTTTTTGGATTTTCAGGGTATTTATAGAGCAAAGAGGCGGTGCGGGAGGCGGCCGAGGTGGGCACAACCCACCAGGGCGTGCCTGGGCCCCCAAGCGCGCCTAGGTGGGTTGTGCCCCCTGATACGTCTCCATCGTATCTACTTTTCCAAACTCTTTTGCCCTTGTTTTGTACTCTAATTTGCATGATTTGAATGGAACTAACCCGGACTGACGCTGTTTTCAGCAGAGTTGCCATAATGTTATTTTTGTGCAGAAATAAAAGTTCTCGGAATGACCTGAAACTTCACGGAGAATAGTTTTGGAATGAATAAAAAATATTGGCGAATGAATCAACAAAAGGGGACCCACCGGCTGTCCACAAGGGTGGAGGGCGCCCCCCTGTCTTGTGGGTCCCAGGAAGCTCCACCGACCTCAACTCCAACTCCATATATTCATGTTCGGGGAGAAAAAAATCAGAGAGAAGGATTCATCGCGTTTTACGATACGGGGCCGCCGTCACCCCCTGTTCTTCATCGGGAGGCCAGATCTGGAGTCCGTTTGGGGCTCCGGAGAGGTGAAATCGTCGCCATCATCATCACCAACCTTCCTCCATCGCCAATTTCATGATGCTCACCGCCGTGTGTGAGTAATTTCATCGTAGGCTTGCTGGACGGTGATGGGTTGGATGAGATTTACCATGTAATCGAGTTAGTTTTGTTAGGGTTTGATCCCTAGTATCCACTATGTTCTAAGATTGATGTTGCTATGACTTTGCTATGCCTAATGCTTGTCACTAGGGCCGGAATGCCATGATTTCAGATATGAACCTATTATGTTTTCATGAATATATTTGTGTTCTTGATCCTATCTTGCAAGTTATAGTCACCATGTGTTATGATCCGGCAGCCCCGGAGTGACAATAGTCGAGACATTTCTCGGTGATGACCGTACTTTGAGGAGTTCATGTATTCACTAAGTGATAATGCTTTGGTCCGGTACTCTATTAAAAGGAGGTATTGACATCCCTTAGTTTCCAATAGGACCCTGCTGCCATGGGAGGGTAGGACAAAAGATGTCATGGAAGTTCTTTTCCATAAGCATGTATGACTATATACGGAATACATGCCTACATTATATTGATGAATTGGAGCTAGTTCTGTATCACCCTATGTTATAATTGTCGCATGATGAATGACATCCGACATAATTATCCATCATTGATCCATTGCCTACGAGTTCGTTTCATATTGATCTTTGCTTTGTTACTTTTCACTTGCCACTATTACAATTGCTACAAAACTGCTACTACTACTTTTGCCACCGTTACCGTTATTTCCACACTACTTTGCTACTAAATACTTTGCTGCAGATATTAAGTCTTTCAGGTATGGTTGAATTGACAACTCGGCTGCTAATACTCGAGAATATTCGTTGGCTCCCCTTGTGTCGAATCAATAAATTTGGGTTGAATAATACTCTGCCCTCGAAAATTGTTGTGATTCCCTATACTTGTGGGTTATCACCCCCTCGGGGCACCCCTCTGGTACTTGTTTGGCCTATCTTGTGTCTTCTGATTCAGAAAAAATCTCCAAAAAGTTTCGCTGCATTTGGACTCTGTTTGGTATTGATTTTCTGTGAAGTAAAAAACAAGCAAAAAACAGCAACTGGCACTGGGCACTATGTCAATAGTTTAGTCCCAAAAATGATATAAAATTGCTATAAAATGATTGTAAAACATTCAATAATGATAATATAACATCATGGAACAAGCAAAAATTATAGATACGTTGGATACGTATCAGCATGCTGGTTCAAACTTGTTGCCTTGTCGGTTGTAGCATCGTGCGATCACCATCCCAGCTCGTTGTCCCGCTGGTCCTAGCATGGCGAGACCATCGTAGTAGCTTGCCGCTCTACCGGTTGCAACATGGTGCGACCACCGATGTAGTTCGCCGCTCTGTTGGTTCCAGCATGAAGAGACCATCGTCGCAGCTCATCGTCGTGCCTGTTGCAGCATGGTGCGACCACTCTCAGGTATTGGCATTATGCCGGTTGTAGCTCGTTTTCCACAACAGCTCCGCCAACACCCCTTGCACCGTCGCACCAAGTCGTAGAAATCCTCTCCCGTCGCCTCCCACACACATTGTCATTCCTGGTCACAACTCCTCTCTGTTGGTTGCAACTCTATCATGTGTACGATGCAACATCACCCTCCCCCATCGCAGCAGCTGACCTTGTGCATCGATGAACCGGTCTTGGCATAGAGAGACTGGCTCACACAGCCTTCGCGCGCGGTGACCGACCTTTGCACGAGGATAACACGACGAAGAGAACTGTAGCACCACGTCCTCTTGCACCGGTCGGAGGTTACCTCACTCGTGCGCACCGACCAAAGCAACAGCACGTGAGGGCGACCATTGGAGTGAGGATGAAAAAATCGGGAAGGTAGAGCTGGGATGAATGACTAGACATGAGGAAAACTGAAGAGATAAGATTTCATGCGAAATCACTAGTTAAGGGGTATCCCTTGCAAAGGCCACTCACACCTCCTTAGGTGCTGACAAGTGGTAACCTAGGAGTTTCCCTTTTTTTTCGTAGATTCATTTTTCAAAACTTTTATCTCTTATACTGTGCGTCCAAATCCTAAACCATTGTCGCCGTTGGATTCTTCGTTCAAATCTTCGAAACTAGATCCCATGTTAATAGATTTTGACGATATTTTTTACGAAATCAGAACAGACCGATAGAAAAAAGCATAGCCGAAAACACGTTTTTTCCTCATTTTTTACCTTTTCGAGAGGCATAACTATGCTTCTCGCGGAAACAAATTTGTGCCTCCACGAGAAGCAAATCCGTGCCTCTCATAAAAAAACATGTTTTTTCTATTCCAAGAAAAACAATTGTGCCTCTTGTGAAAGCAAACATGTGCATCCACAAGAGCAAACATGTGCCTCTCGTGGAATTAGAAAGGTACTTTTCCTTTTCGAGTGCCTCTCGCGTAAACAAATCTGTGCTTCCACGAAAAGAAAATCGCCGCCTCTCATGAAAGCAAAAAACGTGTTCTTTTACTTTTTTGAGAGGCACAATTGTGTCTCTTGCGGAAGCAAACCTATGCCTATCGTAGAAGGAAGAAAAAAAATCATTTCTTTTCCTTTCTAAGAGGCATAGCTGTGCCTCATTGAGAAGCATATGTGCCTCTTATGAAAGAAAAAACGTGTTTTCGCACAATTTTTCTCCCAACAGTTTTGTCTCAAAAATCTCAAGAAAACCGAAAAGCAAAAAAAACTAAAAAAACATCTAAACTACGAAACATGTACTAATCTTTTTTTAATTCCTAAGAGCACTCAAGATGTGACACGTGGCGGTGTCGAGAGTGCGCCAAATGACACACTCTCAACCCACTAAAAATGATCCTCAGGGGCTCCTCAAGGGGTACTTCTTAGTTAGTTGATTTTGACTTTGTGGAAAAGTTCCCTCTTCGCAGAAGATAAGTGACGCGCAAAGAACACAGGGAGTGTGCGTTGTTGAAAAGTGACGGACGCAGCCTCTAGCCAGTGGGCCGATTTAAATCGTTACCCTTTGAAACAGCAATGCTTAGCTGGCCCAACCCCATTTTCATTAGTTACCGTATTTGACTTTTCTTTTTTTTTCAAATATTCACTCACTGGCCTAATTTTTCATTTTGAGGGAAGTTACATTAGGGCATCTCCAACGCGGATCCTCTAACCGCCCATAACCATCTGGACCGTACGGTCCGGACATGCTTTACTATCCAACACGGTTCTGTATTGGTCCATTCGATGATCTGGACGTCATTTTTTCCTCAAATCAGAGGGCTTTGCGAGCATCCGGACCGCTGCCACGCAAGCGTTCGACATCCATGGCCCACCCAAAACCTCTCTCTCATCCGCGCCCTTTCCTGCCCGAAGTAGTCATCACCTCTCCAGAGCGTTGGTGCCGCATTCATACTGGCGCGGAGCACCTCTCCAGACAACGAGGAAGACTAGACCATGGAAGGCCGCCGACTCTCGAGTCCCAGGAAGGCCACCACTCCTCCCCTCCCGCCGAAGCCAAGCTTGGCGAGCTCAGTATCGTCGGCCGATTAGCCGCAAGCAAGCTACGAAGGCGGAGCTTCATTTTCCAGGGCTCATGGCCGGCCCGACATGGGGAATGGCTGTCGGCGGTCATTTAGACTAGGTTTAGAGTACGATCTAGTTGAAATATGTCGAAATGTAATGGATTTGCTTTGCTTTAGATGAAAAGCACCCGGTTTTATGTAAAAATTATCCAAGTATGAATGAATATCGCCCGGTTTATTTAAATATGTATCAAATTTATTCACTTTCATTAAAATTCTTCCAAAATGTTACCGGGCATTTTCTGCTATGGTTGGATGGGCCGCTCCCACGTCAGTGTCCGCGGATTGGTCCCTCCTGGTCCGCGGAAGGATGAGATGTCCGATTTGGGGGTCAATTTTGGAGATGCCCTTTGCTCCTATGGTCACCGCCGCTGCCACACACCTCGCCGCCTGTCACCCATGGCGCATCCCCGCATTCCTCCCTCAACCGTCTTCGGTGGACTCTTTTCTTCATTTTTTTCATTCTTCCCATTGTCTCTGGCCACGCAACACTCCTCGTCATCCTGGCCCAGCGACGCACCCCCCCTTCTGTTGTTACGCAAAGCACCACCACACGGGGTGGAGCACTTAATGAGAAAAAACTTCAAGCGTAGGACAAACCTTGAGAAACCTACAAACAGAAACATGGTTGTCGGCCACGATCGCCGATTCCAATGAATCATTGCATTCTGGACCACGCCATCGCGCCACTAGGAGAAATAAGAGGATAAGAACCCATTTTCTAAGGAATAAGAATCGACGGGTGTCGGGGATATACCTCGCGGTGTAAACCGACCGGAAGTTAGCCCGGCTGAACTTGGCGGTTTATCTGAAGACCCCGCTGACACTTGGCGAGTTACTAGCGACCCGCCCTGACCTGGCGGTTTACAAGCAACCCACCTTGGTCATTGTGACTCACTGGTGATCCGGCGTGCGGGATCGACGGATGATAAGGCCCAAAGCCTAGAAGGTCGGTTCACGTTTAACGGTGGGCCGGTTTAAGAGGAAAGGCATGAGGAACATTTATCTTACAAGGAGTTAAGACCTGGACTTGTATCCGGTTTGTATTAGAGATAGACTAGTCCTAATACTAATAGGACTCTACATGTAACCCGCCCCTCCAACATATATAAGGAGGGGCAGGGCTCCCCAAAAGGGACAAGATTCACAAGTTCCACAAGTTGGACAAGTTAGGTTTAGACAATAGCTCTCGAGATAGAGCACTTTTGTAACCGTTATCATTATCATCAATATCAATGAAGCAGGATGTAGGCTTTTACCTCCACCATGAGGGGGCGAACCTAGGTAAAACATCACGTCTCTCGTCCCGCTCAACCCCTCTCAAGCTACCACATAGATGCGTTGGCCTCGCGACTAAGTCCTCACACTAGGACATCTGCCGTGACAATTCCACGGCAGTTGGCGCCCACCGTGGGGCTAGCGCACGATGGTGTTGAGTTCTTGGAGGGATCTCCCTAGGATCGAGAAGTTTACAATCCATCAGATCAGCAAGGGCCGGTACGGAAGGATTTGCGTCAATACTAGCCTCGTCGGTGGAGATCAAGGAAATATTATTGTCAAGTCTCCATGGACGATCTCGATAGTTGTGATCCGATCTGTGTTGGTTGTCAAATCGCCATGGATTCAACCCGTACGTATCGACTAAAGGAAAATTTAAAGTTGTTGGTTCAATCCGATCTGCAGCAAAACCTAGTTTCGAAGTAAAAAGGAACCAAGGGCTAGACCCCGCTTGGTCATCGTACGATTCATAAGATATTTTCGGCCATAAACCGGATTTGCTGTCGCCGAGTTACAACAGTTTATTCCCCGAGCCATTGCCATGACCCACTCGGCTTCATCTCTGCCGCGATAAATTGGCCAGGCTGTGTCTCCTCTTGCCCCGAGCAGAGAGCTACCCTCGCCTCCTCAATCACAACCCGGAATCAGAGCCGGCCGCGACCCGGAGTCCTCCATGATCCGCTCGCCTCGAGGCGCCTGACGAATTCTCAGATGCCGGTGGTTGCAGTTCCAATGGACGGCCTCTTCTGCCGCTCCGGGCTGCCAGCTCGCCTCGCCGGGTCAAGTCTGCAACAGCTACGAGTCAACCTCGGATTAAAGTCAATCCGCCAGCCGCAACTACCGGGTTATCCGAGCAACCGCGCTGGCCGAGCGGCCTTGTCTCTGCCTGGTGGTACAATGAAAACCGCCCGCTTCACTGATGCGCCCTACGAGCTGTCCTGCTCCTTCCACGCACCGTGTCGCCGGTCTTTACCCCCTCCTCGCCGGCTTACTACGGTTGTGCCATATTTTCCACCAACCTACTGCCGCGGGTTGCCTTTGCCATCTTCGCTGGTGTTGTCTCGCCCTCACAGCCTCTTCACCCGCGGCCCCCGATTCATCCCCGCCAGAGACAGCACCGCTGCACTTCACTGGTGTCACCTTCAAACCACCGCTAGATGGGCATAGCCGTGCCTCAAACCGTCTCCGCCTCGACTCGCCGGGATACGCGCATCCACTGTCTCGCCGCCGGGCCTGAGCCGGCTTCGCCCTGCCCAAAACGCACCACAAGTTGCCGTCGCGGGTGGATAGCAAAAAAGTAATGAGCGGTGGTAACGGATCTGTAGTTGTTGCTGTCGCTTATGATCAAAAAAGAGCTGATGCAAGATCGTCATGGAATTTTATCACGTGAGGAAAGGAAGCAAAGGGATACTACTACTTCAAAATTTTGTCTTCTCAAAACTGCTCGAGCCACCCACATGAAGGGCCAAGCTCCAACGTCTACATGAGAATCAAAAACAAGAGCCACTCCGGTTTAAGGTCTCCTCAAGAGAGTGATTAAAGTGCCACCGGAGTCACCGTGGATTATTCATGGACTCTATGTATACGGACCATCCGTCGTCCAGACAAGTCAGGTGATGTTTATCTAAGTTATTTTGTTGACATATATTGTTTTTTTAAAAGGAACAATTACTTTCGACCGTATATTTTGATATGCAGGACAATTGTTCATTATAAACGTGGTTTATATCATGTGTGCGGAGCATGCGCTGGCAACGCCCTGCCCGGTGTTCGTCCGTGCTACATTACACGGTGAATGGACACGTACAAGATGCCGCCCTTACGGCCCGGATTACATCAGCTTGCCGGGATAGCGCATGTGATTAACTCGCCCGTCCGTACCGGTTCACGACGACACGGACAACTCGCCCATCCACCCTCGCGGCCGGTTCACGCGTCCGCGCCGGTCTACAACGTGGAGGAAAATTTGCTCGTCCGCGCCGGTTTACAACACCGGGCCGGCTCATCTGCTTAGCTCCCGCGGCCGACTCACCTGCGGGTAATTTCAGCTTCACCCGGTGATCATCAACTCCGCGGTGATAATCTCTGACCTGACGCATCAGGTGAAATCCATCCGGTATATTTTTATATTATATATTGCTTTCTTTTAAAAAAGAGGAGCCATTACTTTGTCTTGCAAGTTCTTCAATGTAGGACAAATTAAATCACAAAGCTTTGAAGCTCTCAATATCCGGTTTAACATCCGGTTCAAGAAGAATTTATCTCTTGCAAAAAGTTAAAAATTGCCAAAGAGGACCTGCTGCCATGATGCGCGGTTCAAACATGGGTATCCCGCCTTACTGGCCTGGCATATTATTGATCACATGAGGGCTTCTGCTTCATAAAGCGGGGTCTCTGTTCTTTTACATCATGTGTGGTTACACGGAGTTGTTCTAAAGCGGCCTCCGGTTTATCCCTTGAGTTTGCTTTTTAAAAGCATTGTGTTATATCACTTGGAGGATTGGTCGTGTCCGAACCAATACCATACCTCTTGATAGGCGAGAGCCACCAGATCACTTGGGGACTTGGTCACGTCTGAACCACTCATGCCTCTTGATCGGCCTAAGGCCACAGAATCACTCGGGGGCTTGGTCGAACCCGAACCATCGCCATGCCACTTGGTCGGCATAAATGCCACGGTTTTATTTGGGGACCTGGCTGACTAGAACCATAGTTACACCTAACGGGAGCTTGGTCGTGTTCGGCCATGGTAACGCCATTTGATCAACTCAAATAAACCTTTTTTGCAAACGGTTTTGTCATTGCTTTTGCTTCGCACTTTTCTTTGCAAGATACCTTTTTCTTTTTTTATTGCGTTTTTTTTAAAACCGACAAAGTTTTCAACCAATCAATTGACGGAACACAGTTCACGTCAATCCGGAGACTATTTGCCCGGTTTGATCCTTGTTGTTAACATCCTCTTATGGAGTAACACGGTGTTTATCACAGCCTGGCACGGTTTTATCATAAACTGGCACAATATGCAAGGAGTTATCAGTACTCAAGATTTGGGTTATCACCCTTACTACAAAAAGTTGGTAAAACCAACAATGCGATTCAATGTCACAGGTATGATATATTTCATATTTGATTATTTTTAAGTGCAGCCTTGGTTATAAACCCGGGTTATATGTTGGGTATTATGACCCGTCCGGCGGTAAACCGTCAGGACACTTTAAACTTGTTGTATGCAGAAACAGGTTTGTTAAACCGGCCTGGCTTTGGACAATAAGTCGCCAGTATATATTTGGATTGCGCCATTGGAATCATGCGCTTATAAATCATTGGGTTATATTATTCAAATAGCCAAACTTGGCTGAAATTTCATTATGATATTGAATGAATAAGGTTTTCATACTGGATTATATTATCTTGAATAGCCAACATGGCTGGATTTTTATTATTAAGGTTTTCAAAGTCGCTATAGCGCAATGTCTACTCTTTTATCAAAGGATATGATTTATTCTACAATGGAAGGAATAGTCCCGAGTCGCTGCAGGCTTACAACCCGGCACTTGGGGGCTACATTATTCAAATTGAGATTACATGCAAGTCTCATGTCGCTGCAAGCATGCACCATGACACTTGGGGGCTAATGCAAAGTCATTTTTACTAGTCTTATTGAAGACCCGACTCATCATATTATAATGAGCCGGCCCTTGGGGGCTACCAATTGCTCCTGTCAACAATTCAAGGTACATAAGTTTTCGTCCATAATATTGAAGGATCCATTGCTTAGTTGGTAAAGTACAAAGCTCTTAACCTTGTGGACGTGGGTTCAAGCCCCATGATGGGAGTTACATAATATAATATTATTCTCAATGAAGTATATATAAAGTCCCGGCTCAATATTATCTTACTGAGCTGGCCCTCGGAGGCTACACGTTGCTGTTAAAGTCTACATGATCATATTTTCAAAGTCCCTGCTCATTCTTTACATAATGACCCGGCCCTTGGGGGCTACACTGGTTGAAGTTTTTTATGAGCATCAGGAAATTACAAGTCCCAGGTGCTGCAAGTATGACAACCCGGCACTTGGGGGCTACATATATGGAGTATTCAGTTTATATGATTGAGATGAACTAATCGGATTTCTTCAAGGTTGAAATACTTATTGGAGCAAGTCTTAAGTTATCACTATGTTCTCCTCTTAAGACTTGGGGGCTACAGGTATTATGCATATAAAGAAGGAACATCTTTATTTTATCAGTTTTGAGCAAATCAGGAAGATCAGTTACATGACCCGGTGTCGACAACAATTATGACCCGGCGCCATCAATATTTATAAACCGGCCATTTTGGTAATATTAAACCGGCAAGTTTTACATCTTCAAACCAACTGAATATCAGATAAGTATTTTCAGACCCATATTTCTTAAACCGGCGAAGCTGAGTCAAAGGAGTTATTCTTCACAATATTTCTCGATGACAAGCCAATGTCGGCAAATTGATTATGAAGCTGGTCTGTTGACCCGGATTTCCCAGAAGGAGGAAATAACAAGGACTTAAGGATGATCGGGTACCGGTTTACAAAAATTCTTAACCCGGAGCATAACCTGTCAAATTTGTTCTTGTATTTATTTTGCAGCATAAGTTTACCATGAATAAATCCAAGCTAAACTTGGGGGCTAATGTCGGGGATATACCCCGCGGTGTAAACCGGCCGGAAGTTAACCCGGCCGAACTTGGCGGTTTATCTGAAGACCCCGCTGACACTTGGCGAGTTACTAGCGACCCGCCCTGACCTGGCAGTTTACAAGCAACCCACCTTGGTCATTGTGACTCACTGGTGATCCGGCGTGCGGGATCGACGGATAACAAGGCCCAAAGCCCAGAAGGTCGGTTCACGTTTAACGGTGGGCCGATTTAAGAGGAAAGGCATGAGGAACATTTATCTTACAAGGAGTTAAGACCTGGACTTGTATCCGGTTTGTATTAGAGATAGACTAGTCCTAATCCTAATAGGACTCTACATGTAACCCGCCCCTCCATCATATATAAGGAGGGGCAGGGCTCCCCAAAAGGGACAAGATTCACAAGTTCCACAAGTTGAACAAGTTAGGTTTAGACAATAGCTCTCGACATAGAGCACTCTTGTAACCGTGATCATTATCATCAATATCAATGAAGCAGGATGTAGGCTTTTACCTCCACCGTGAGGGGCCGAACCTGGGTAAAACATCGCGTCTCTCGTCCCGCTCAACCCCTCTCAAGCTACCACATAAATGCGTTGGCCTCGCGACTAAGTCCTCACACTAGGACATCTGCCGTGACAATTCCACGACAACGGGTGTGCACCTTTTAGGGGAAGAATGCCACAACCCTTCTCTTCTCAATTTCTCCTCAACGGAAGCAAAACCTTGATCTTTGGACCCATCAACTTGATAAAACTATCCCCTTGTTCTAGGAATTCTGGTGATAGGAATATTTCGTCAATTTTCAGTTAAGCACTTGATCAGTTCCCTTTAATTATCCCATTGCTCGACTCAGGGGAAGCTGCTTTTTCTCGCTCAATGCCTGGGCTAACGATAGATTAGTCTCTGAGGATTTTTGCCTACATTCTCAACACCTTCATCACACACGTATGTTGCCAACAGTGAGTCTATGAAATTACTTTTGTTAATCGTCTATCCTGGTCCCTGGCTAGCTCATGGACGGTGAGAAGTCAACATTGTTCGCGTGCACGGATGAAGAAAGAAGAACAAAGGCTTCTATGTGGGGTCAAGTGCATTTGGGGGGTTAAGTTGAAGGGATGGACTAGATCGACAAACCCTAAAATATGGGGAATTAAAGGATGGGGAATTAACTTATGTGGGATGGGCTAGATCTCTTCTACATCTACATCTATTTTCTTCGACTATTTCTTCTTCTACTACTACTACTATTAAACAATCGAACAAGAATTTTTTTATGTGTACCCCACAGTTAGACCCACAACACTACACAAACCAATCTGTACCGCACAATTAGACTCACAAATCTTAATCTAACAGCCATCATTGATCTAATAGCTCTATGGGGTGCAGTTAGCAATTTCCCTTGTCTGACCATACTCCGTCCGCAGAGGAATGTTTCACACACTGCGCCCGCGACTGCGCATACAACGCTCATTCCTCTATTTGGTTCGTGAAGCCGTGATGAAACCCTTCCTTGTCTCTCCCTCTCGATCTGCGCCGCCGGCTCCCTTCCCTCGATCTACGCTCGGCTCTTCCACTGCGGCACAGCAGGGGAAGAAGATGGGATTGGCGGGCGAGCGGCTGCGGGGTGCGAGTGGCCTGTGGCGGGCGAGGGCCTGCGGGGCGGCGAAGAGGGGATACTCCGGTGGGCTACCAGCAGCGGCAGAGGCTTAGCGCCTGCTTCTTCTCCTGAAGGTATGAACCGGCCCTTCTCCCACCTTGTATATTTGCAGCTTGTCCCATCTTTCCTACCCAGCCGAGAGAGAGATGGAGAGGATATTGAGATGTCACTCATGGCTATTTTGAATTAATTTTGTACCTCTATGTTGTTCAAACAACTGGGCTCACACCTGACTGCCATAAGAGCAAGCTGAAAGTGGTGTAATCGACTGTAATCCAGCGAGAAGCTGGGATGAGTCTTCCTGCGCACAGCTGTAATCGACTTATGCAAATATACAGTTGCAATACTATTAGTTTACAATGAAAACATGTCCAACCAGCTTAAATCTAGCAATACTTATCTGGAATGGAATGACGTGTCCAGCCAACTTAACATATTCTTTTAATTCTACATCTCCAACTAGAAAGCAATCTTTTGCGGGGAAATTAGTTGTAAATTAAATTAATAACCGGGAAACTGTCTCTTCTTGGAATGTTATGATAAAAATCAACAATTTTAAGGATGGAGATCTGCTTCAGTTGTATGCTCTCTTGTAGCAAGGAAAGTGTGCTGGGTGGTTTATCTTGTATGTGCTTGGTTATGTCTTAAGGTTCAAACGAAAGAAGTACTGAAAGTCTGTTCTGTCCATGCCACCAAACTGCTAGATTGAACAACTAGCACGAGAGATTCATTGTGCAACTAATGGATAGTTTCGTTTTTAGATCAAAAATATTTCCTACAATACTTGTTAAACTACTTCAGAGTGGAATTAATGTAGCTCTTTAGGTTCCCTTATTTTTTTCAGGGTCATCGCCAACTCACTGCTGCTCATAGAGGTGAGTCAAATGCTGTAACAATCTCTGTCATTATTTTGCTGCTCAGGTAGGAGTTCGAGAAATCATGAATTACCTGACAGATAATGCAACCAAAACACAGGAAGAGAAACATATATGGTGATGATGTCCATCATGCTTTTGCAGGTAGTAGTATGCATCCACACAATTCAAATTCATGTTCTGGAAGGACATTGACCAACTAACCATGTATTAATTGTATAGTTAAATTTGTTGTTTTACTTCTATCCGAACTGAGTTCTAACAATCAATATTTGATTCTGCTACACACTTCCAAGGACAGTTACAACAATTCTGGAGCATGTATCGTCCTCAATCCTCTGATTTTGCTACCGTCATTTCCATAGTATTCAAGATGTAAAACCTCGACCTGTGGTACGTGATTAATATTGGGTTCCTAAGCTTGAAATGTTTATGGCATGAATAGTACTTGATTTTATCATGTTTACGTATCAATTATTTTTGCTAGAAGACTACCGTGAGGCGTATCATTTTAGTATGGTACTTATATCTTAGGGTATGGGAAATAATTGTATTAAACTATTTTTTCCGTGTAGGCTACTATGATTTGCAGGAAGTAATTGTTTCCGATGAAGAGTTAGATCTAGGCGCCATGGATGACAACAATTCAGGCTTTTAACTAAATATTTTGTCATGTCCGCAATCGGCTGGTTCATTTAGCCTGATATATATCCACATAACCATCAGATAAAATATTTCATCAAGTAATTAGTGGAAATATTGGATATAGAGAATCAGCATCACAGTTCGGAGGAGCTTCATTTCTCAAACTTTCTGGAGCAGATCATCTTGGTCATTTTCTAAGGATGGGTGCTGGACTTGGCACATTTCCCTGAGAGGATTGCTTCAGCAATAAATGCTGGTTTTTTTATGGAATTATTTATTTGTATTATGCACCGCTACCAATTTTGATTTTGTTCTCTGGTAATCTACAGAACATGAATTCTAATTGTGTCCAACCATAAGGGCGGGACGAATCCCTCATTTTGTCATGTATTTGTTTTTCTCTTGAGTTTCTTTGAAAGAGATAGTTGTTAGGCTCGGCAAAACCAATAGAAAGTAGGAAAAAATGAAACATCCGGATGCCGTTACCTTTGAAGCTGAAGCCCTTCCTCACTTTGCACTGCTTCTAGCCCATTGATCATTGCATTGTCTCTATTATCCGTCTTCTCTGCTTCTTTGCTAAAGCTTACCCAGCTGGCGCTAGCACATGCTGATTTCCATCCGCATGTACTGGCAGGAGAGGTGAGTGGTGCTGTGGGTTGAGGAAAATGATGTACAAGGGGAAGTCAAGGAAAGAGGTGTTGCCCTGAAGGATCTCATCGAGCGTAGGCGCGAGCGTGCGCCCGAAAGGGATGAGGCGGTGGAGGGGTGTTGTTATTGTATACAAGACATGACTTCAAATACAGGAGACGTGTGTTGCACGTGCAAGTTTACTAGTCCTAATAATAAAGCACGGATTGACTTTATCGGGTTCACCGTCACAATACGCTTTCTTCTCATGTCATAATATGCTTTTACGATTTGTGTAGACAAAATTGTAATATAAATGAGGTGGTACTAACCCGCGCTACAGATTTAAGTTACTACAGTAAAAAATTGTTCCGCTCGTTCACAGGAGATACACGAGGAGGTCGGCGACCTAGGCAGCAGACGACGGGGCAGGAGGCGGAGATGGCGTGTGGTGAAGAGCGCCAGGGGAGCAGAGAACGGCGGTGCCGCTGCAAGAAGATGACGGCGTGCTGGACGGCCGGTTGGAGGAGCGAGTAGGCGGAGAGGAAGGGAAGAAGAGGCGGTGGGGTCCAGCCGTCTCGTCGGCCGGCGGCGAGGGACGCCGGCAGGAGTGGCGGATGGGTGCTCACGAGATCTAGCCCCGTTCTCGGCGGCAGGAAGGGAAGAAGAGGCAACGGGGTCTGTCTGGCGACGACGGACGCCGGCAGGAGCGACAGACGGACACTCGGGATCGAGCCCCCACCTCAGCGGCGCGAAAGGAGATCGGGGTGAGGGAGAGAGCCGTCGAAGGGGACCGGGAGGGAGAGAGAGTTGGGATTGAATTTTTTTTAGGCAAAGAGTTGGGATCGAGTGGCTGTGAGGGGATGGAGCGATGGCTCCTGTGCAGCTAGGTTTAGAAGGGTTTAGGCGGGCCTTGGTTAGGAGATGGGCCGGCAGGCGCTGGTAGGCCCAGCTGGGCTGGAGGAAAAACTAGGGAGAGAGAGAGAGAGACAAGGAGAGTTGGGCCAGCCTAGCGCTGCTGAAGATTTTTATTTTCTCATCACACTAGCATAAAAGTGTTTCTATATGCACCATTCTTCTGATGTTCATGTCTCACATAACAGGATTTATTTTCTTATGTATAAGTATATCATGCATGCACACGGGATAACTTGCAATTTCATAGAGCTTTGTGAGAAGATTGCCCATAAGAAAATTGTCTGCGGTTTAGAAAATATAATTATGTGTGTTTCCAGTTAATGAACCAGTCACAACAGTTGAGCAAATATCCCAGATCCTTCTGTCCCTGGCACTACATATATGTTTTGCATTAATCATGGACAATTAGTACACCATTGTTAGTGGATAGCACCTGAAATAGTGGGTGTCCAAATAAAATAAAGAAGTTGGAAATCAAACAATGATTTGGGTGAAAGTACAATTCTTTTTCATGTTAGAGAAACTGGATACTTATTTGGCTAGGGGAGTGCCATATTTTCCCCCATTGCAACGCACGAGCATATGTGCTAGCATTCCAAAAAATCGTATTGCTAATTGATCCATCAACCATATACACTTAATTATCTATGTGGTTCATTTATGTCTAAAAAAATCCATTTGGTTCATTTAGCTGCATTGTCGTCTGCCGCTTGGTTTATCGCAATTGTTGTTTAACCAATAGCGAAGCACGGGCAATGGGCATGTGGTTTTTTCTCCCGTTGCAACGCACGGGCAATTTTTCTAGTATATCCTAATGTATACAAAAATGAGCAAGGAAAATTGTAGATATATAGACCCACCGGAAAATTGTCGCCATCTTCAACATGTAAAAACCAACGGTGCATCGTACACGTAACTCGATGCCATACCTGCTTCACCATGTTGAAGCCAAAAAGTCGTTTAACCGTGGCCTGCAAGTCATCTGACATTATCGGAGAGAGGAGATGCCATCAACGACCGTTCGAACCACGGATCGTTGACCTAATCACATGGAAAGAAGGTACTCCCTCCGTCCGAAAATACTTGTCATCAAAATGGATGAAAATAAATGTATCTAGAACTAAAATACATCTAGATACATCCATTTCAATGACAAGTATTTTCGGACGGAGGAAGTACTAAAAGGTCGGAGAAGGAGATCCACCCCACGTAGATGCTGAGGAACATTGTCTTGTGGTCTTATTGATGAGACCACGGGTGCCACCGTGAATTGAGGCAGAAGTGTCACGGTTGACAATTCTTTTCTCTCAACCCCAACATTAATATGCCATGGGTCAACACCGTAACAAGTGTCGCGCCACCATGACAAGGATAGTAGATACTTGTTCCACCGTGTTGTCCCTTCAACCGCTTGGGTGAGCGGCATGAGGACAAATAAGCTATACATCATGCAAGCGTGAAGGTTCATGGTCTCTCCTTCTCCTGCCTCCCGACGCCAAAATTGGTCATTGGAGCAAGGGTATGGACGAAATCAACCGTTGAGGATGAGAGTTGTGTGTTGTCTACGATATAATGGTACGATGCCAATCTACATAATATAGCTATTGATTATCATGCGCATTTTTGAAGCACATGTTCTCGTGTCATTTTGAGGACTGACAAACTCAAAAAATAATTCAGAATACAGATGTACTTCCTTCGGTCCTTTTTACTCTGCATATTAGAATTGTCTGAAGTCAAATTTCACAAAGTTTGACCGTATTTATATGAAAAAATATCAACATCTGCCATGCTAAAGTTATACAATATGAAACTTTAAGTCATGACACATCTATTGATATTGATTTCAGATTATGAATGCTGGTACTTTTTTCTATAAAGTTGGTCAAACTTTACGAGACTTGACTTCAGTCAAATCTTATATGCGAATTAAAAAGGACAGGAGGAAGTACTAGTACACTGCTATTAAATGTGAATTCACAATTCTTAATCAGACATTAATTTGAGGGTATTTAAAAAATTTTAAGGGTATTAATCAGACATTAAAACCATGAATCCACAATTTTAATGAAAAAATAAGACCACCCAAGGCTTTGCCCTGGAAAGAACTCCATTAAACACTGTATCTATATAAGGGCAATCCCAATGCTCCATCTTGTACGATATCTTAGCCATGACAACTAAGCAAAAATCTGACATGACATCACACTTAATGAAGAAAGAGAGACTTGTCATATCTTAACTAGATATACATTCTACTCACAAAGCCCATTAAATGAGACATATTTTAAGATACAATGCATCGTAAGAGGTATGTGTATGGGGAGTGTCCTAGATTCTTGATTTTGAAACATTTCAGCGCCTCAAAACAACACGAGCATGTGCTTATATGAGTAAACAGTAGTTCTAAATAATTTAGTCAAGTTGAATTGAAATTAATATTTAACCAAATGAAGTGAACAATAAACCGACTCTCATGGCACCATAATGTTTGATTGGGCTCACCTGATATATATATTACTCTTTTCATCGCAAAAAATAATAATTATATACTACTCACTTTGCCTATATTTACATGTCATCCCTACGGCCTCATTCGTCTTGGAGGATTTTCGTATGAAAGAACATAGGAAGAAGGATTCCAGAGGGAAAAAAAATTTATAGATGCATTCGGTTTGTAGGAACGCGGATAGGAATTCCTTAAAAATACTACTCATTTCGTGTATTTTTTAAGGAAACTACACATCCACTTAAAACCCATTTTTTGCATAGGAACGGGTAAGATAGTACTAAGGATGACAAGTGTCGCCCTATCAAATTTCCTGCACTGCTCCTAATTCTTAAGTTTTGGTTTCCTTCAAATCGAATGAGCCCTAAGCATTAATTTAACCAATAATATACGAGACATGTGTCATAAAACATAGAAAACATATTTGTGGTTGGATGGTAATTGTACCATATCAGAGATCAAACTCCAACTTCGACGAATTATGTGTCCCAATAAGGCGGATTATATTTGCTAAAAAAAGGCGGATTATCCTTTCAGTGTAAGGTGATATTCTCATTGATAGCAAGATGCATGCGATGCCTTCCTCAATCTTGAGTCTTCGCGACTATGGTCTTCAGTAGGTGATGCATGCGTAGTAGTACTTGGTGTTTCTAAAAGAAATTGTTTAAAAACCTTTTAAGTACAAATTCAAGGGTATAGTTTTCGTGGAGCATTAGTTGTGTTTTGTTGGCCAAGTTAATAATTAAAGTCGAAATGCAAAATAAGTTGACACCAATGTTAATTGGGGAGGAGGGAGTAATTTAAAGGGAAATAATTCATGATCCAAAATATTTGAAGAAGGTACACATATAGATGATTTGAGTATTGTGTGCATGAGTATATTTTGTGCAAAATACCATGTCAGTGCACACAAAAGAGACGTTGAGCTATTTCTCATCTCGAAACATATTTTCTCAAATTCTTTAGACCACTTTTTTACGGTTCGAGGAAATTTGTGCCCTGATAGTTTGATTCTACTAACTCCATCACACCCAATCAGCAAATGTTTCTCTCAATACTCAGCAAATGTTAGTACCTGGCTGTTTGGCCATCCTCGGCTCAAGCAGCCAATGAAACCATGGAGCAACAAACCTTCTCTTGGTACCTACAAATAACGGCGGCAGAGCCCATATGAGCCTAAGACTGGGGGCTCAGGAACAACCTTTATGTTTTGCTAGCAACAGGATAGCAAGTGCAGTTTTTCTTAAGAATGGAAGATAACTCCCTCGGACTCTCCAGCCTAAATTTGCTACAGCCAGTACAAGGATATAATACCAAAAGGCAAAGTGCGCTTCATTTTCAGAGGCCTGAAAAGTCAAACGAAACACGACCCATGTTCGAAGGCGTCTTCTCGCTACGGTATACTACTAACTAGAGTGCTAGACAAAGACAATGAACTTAAACCTCATCGTCGGCTCTGACCGAAGCACCGATGGTAGGCCAATATATTTCAGAAAAGAACAAAACACAAAATGCTAGCAGTCCCTTTATACTCTAACAGAACTGGTTCCTTTTGATAAGCCATTCTCTGCATGTTGCATCTCTGATCGAAGACACTGCATCAGGCGATAGAACTGTCTCGTCGGAGCCACACCTCTCCAGCGATGCCCAGGAGTTGGTCCTGGCCTAATAATACTCTTCTGCTTTACCTGCATGAAAATGGAAACACACTTTATGCAGCTTATCAAAATAAAGGAAATGCAACCAAAATATATTGCACTTCTGCATATACACGAACTGATCGCCACTTGGCACAAATCAACTTAAAATTTTAGCAGACACATGCATGGCCCAGAGGAAAATATCAGATGCATTACGCGAAAGACCGTGCATCTAAGTCAATCACACAGATTTCGCTTAAGCAAGATACAGAATCCAATGGTTTAAGCTGCTTGGAGTAGTACGGCTTTTCAGTTTTCAATGAAATGCAGCAGAGAACAGGAGATTCTGCCCTTGTTAGAAAAAACAACAGGATTGCTATGTCGAAGCATGCATGAAAATGATGCATTCCACTTGTACCCCTGCCGAGGCACTGACCAAACTAAAATAGCGCGAACAACACCAATTTTGCAAACAGCTAAATAACAAAAATACTGATGATCCTTTTTCAGTTTTATTGCTTTGGTCTTTGTACATAAACTTTAATGGAATTGGGCAATGCACCCATAAGACAATAATTTTAAAAGTTAACAACTTCATGCATTTCATTCATAGTTTTAAATAGACAACGAGAATACATAAGATGAAATTTATTGTGTGAAATTAAGTTTCCCTACCTTTAAATAAGACCTGAGCTTCAGCTGAAGCCCTTTTGTATGTTAGTAATTCATTTATAGCATCCTCACTAGACATCACAACGTTCCCACCATAGCTAATACATAATGCACGAAGAAGCCTTGCTTTAGAGAGAATGAGCTCTATAAAGCACATTTCATTTCGACGCCAATTAATGCCAGTCATCTGCACAACCTGAAGGTTGGCACACATGCCATCAGTCCATAATGCATTTTGAAACTCTCCATTTGCCTCAAATTTCTGCTCCTCCTTATCATAGATCTTCACATATAAAAGTAAAAAAGATAATTAACCTGAAGTGCCAAAATGACCTTTAAACAATGTTATATGAAATATGCATGGGGATATTCATAAATCAGGATTACCTCTATTTTAAGCTTTTCAAGATTTGGGGCACTCTTTAGTAAGCAAAACGCTAACATAATAGGGGGTTGCTCACAAAAGTGCATAAGCAACTTCAAGCTCTTCAAGTTGTGAAAGGTGCACAGAATTATCTTCGGTATCATAGCACTCTGAAAAATAGGACAAAGAGAAAGCGAGGATAATATAAGGACTTAAACTGGATGCATCTCTAGAATCTAGGAGCAATGCAAACGAAGGGACAGATATTGTTTCTAGATAAATAGAAAAGAGATCATAAATGTTCAAAGGTTCAGCACACCATAAACCACACACAAATCAATACATTTTGCAAATGAAAAAGGAAAAATATACATCAGCCTTCTTTATCAAGTTGGGAATTGGAATAATAAAACACCGAGATGAAAATAAATAATATATGCAGGTTAATATGAACCATGTCTGTGGGACAATGCATGTACAAAAACATGATATAATTAAGTACTCCCTCCGTTTCTTTTTAGTCTGCATATAAGATTTGGTCAAAGTCAAACTTTGTTAACTTTGACTAAGTTTATAGAAAAAAATATCGAGATTCACAATATGAAATCAATATTGTTAGATGCATCATGAAATTAAGTTTCATACCATATAGCTTTCATATTGTAGATGTTGATATTTTTTTCTACAAAGTTTGAGTATGAACAAATCTTATATGCAGACTAAAAAGAAACGGAGGGGGTATATAACCCGGAACAAATTAATTAGTAGATTGGTCACAGCTAGGCTGAAAGAAGCCAAGCCCAAGGGGCAGACAGGAAATCATTTCAACAGTACAGAGGCCTACATATGTTGGCTCATTTGGGGAGGAAAAAAACTTGCACTTTCAAAATGGAGTACCTAGATCGCGGTTTTTTTAGAGCATCCAAGGACATACAGATAATGATTAGGCTATTTTCCCCCTTTGTTGCATTATGTTTCGTAAGTAATCAACCTTGTGGGCTTGAGGCCAGTTAGGGCAAAGCTATTTGTACTCTATTTTGTGTACTCTAATATGGTTGCCTAATGATACCAGCACAGCTGTGGCAGCCTAGCTTTTCAGACAGATTAAAGAGAAAAAAAAACTCCCCATATTCCGATATAGGGCATTTTAACTAGTTTCGGATTGATTCTGCGAAACAAGAGACTCAAAAGATAAAATAAGCAACTGGGGACATAAGCATTTACCGGTGCGTTGAATGAGACGACCAAAAGCTTCCTAACTTGAACAAGCCCGGAAAGAAACTTGGCAAAATCGTTGTGAACAACATTGTCAAACCAATCGATGACTGCAGAATTCAGGCATGTCAAGTCCTTGAGGATCCAGCCATAATAGTTCTCTGAACAAATAGTCAAGTGCCTGAGATTGGGCGCCCGAATCACCCATTCTCTGATGTACTCGCCACCGATGAAAACATCTGTAAGTACCAGATAGTCGAGCAACGGGGATGTCCTAATGATCTCCTCAAGCTGGTACTCCCCATAGTCCTCTAAGTTGACGTTTGCGAGGGTCAATTTCCTTAGCTCCGGGAAGGCCACAAAGCCCGCGGGTAGGAGCGGAATGGCGCAGCCGAAGAGGCTGAGGGAGGTGAGCCGGCTGCAGGAGAAGACGGAGGAGGGGAGGGTGGGGAACGAGTCGTTGAAGCTGAGGTCCAGGATCTCGACACCCCTGCGGGCGAGGACGAAGAGCCAGTCGTGGACGCGGCCTGCGTAGGGCCCGTCGAGCTCCGCGTGGAAGAGCCGGACGCGGGCGGGGCAGCGGAGGAGGATGCCTTCGAGGGATCCCAGCCCCGCCGGCGCGCCATCATCGCCTCCGAGGCAGGGGAAATGGAGGTCGAGGGATGGGAGGGCCTCCCATCGGTGTCGCCAGGCGCGGGAGAGCACCGACGTGCGGACGGCGTCGCGGATGTGGAGACGGACGAGGATGTTGTCGAGGGCGTCCGGGGCCAGGGAGATCAGGGCGTCCGCCTCGGCCAGTGCGGCCTCCTTCACGCTTCGGGCATGTTTTTTCCTAAAAAATAAAATACATCAGCCAGCTAAAAAAAACTAGGATCAGTCCATTTTGTGAACCATTAGATGCGAAATCAACGGCCCAAAGCCTTTCTTCAACCTCCCGCACATCTCCTTCCACCGCTAGCTACCGCCGGCCTAACATCCCCTCCCCCCTGCCCCCCGCATCGAGTTTTTTCTCCGACGAAGCCCCACCACCGTCCCCATCCTAAAGCCTAGGATGGATAATGGGGTGATGACGGCGAGCCCCTTCCTTCTCTCCGGCGAGGCCCTTCTCCTTCCTTCATTCAAAAATTGACTAACCCCGAATTCAAAATTCAGTTGACCAACATGTAGCTAAACTGATAAAATAATCGCCGGGAAATCCTCACATGTTTATACTACTAAGTATGGATACAAACATGCAAGACAAGGGATTTTTTTTACTTAAGATTTTGATTTCATTATGGGTGTTGAATAGGAATGCAAATAAACTCAAAGTTTTAAATAACCAGCTACAACTATAGTCACCTATAGTGGTTTGAGCAGTGTGCCGCTAAATGGTACTCCCTTCGTATCAAAATTTAAGACATTTTTAGGCTAAACTAGCCCAAAAACGTCTTATATTTTGGTACATACAATTGTCCGTAAAATTACAAAATAACAGACTATAACTATTTGAACCGAGTATCGCTGCTATTTAGCATAGCTGTGACGCCCCCGATTCAATCGTACACTAATCATACACGCAAATGTGTACGATCAAGATCAGGGACTCACGGGAAGATATCACAACACAACTCTACAAATAAAATAAGTCATACAAGCATCATATTACAAGTCAGGGGCCTCGAGGGCTCGAATACAAGAGCTCGATCATAGACGAGTCAGCGGAAGCAACAATATCTGAGTACAGACATAAGTTAAACAAGTTTGCCTTAAGAAGGCTAGCACAAACTGGGATACAGATCGAAAGAGGCGCAGGCCTCCTGCCTGGGATCCTCATAACTACTCCTGGTCGCCGTCAGCGGGCTGCACGTAGTAGTAGGCTCCTCCCGAGTAGTAGTAGTCGTCGTCGACGGTGGCGTCTGGCTCCTGGGCTCCAACGTCTGGTTGCGACAACCAGGTAGAAGGAAAAGGGGGAAAAGAGGGAGAAAGCAACCATGAGTACTCATCCAAAGTACTCGCAAGCAAGGAGCTACACTACATATGCATGGATAAATGTGTAAAGGGCCATATCGGTGGACTGAACTGCAGAATGCCAGAATAAGAGGGGGATAGCTAATCCTGTCGAAGACTACGCTTCTGGCCACCTCCATCTTGCAGCATGTAGAAGAGAGTAGATGGTAAGTTCACCAAGTAACATCGCACAGCATAATCCTAACCGATGATCCTCCCCTCGTTGCCCTGTGAGAGAGCGATCACCGGTTGTATCTGGCACTTGGAAGGGTGTGTTTTATTAAGTATCCAGTTCTAGTTGTCATAAGGTCAAGGTACAACTCCAAGTCGCCCTGTTACCGAGGATCACGGCTATTCAAATAGATTAACTTCCCTGCAGGGGTGCACCACATAACCCAACACGCTCGATCCCATTTGGCCGGACACACTTTTCTGGGTCATGCCCGGCCTCGGAAGATCAACATGTCGCAGCCCTACCTAGGCACAACAGAGAGGTCAGCACGCCGGTCTAAATCCTATGGCGCAGGGGTCTGGGCCCATCGCCCATTGCACACCTGCACGTTGCGAGGGCGGCCGGAAGCAGAACTAGCCCCCTTAATACAAGAGCAGGCTTACGTTCCAATCCGGCGCGCGCCGCTCAGTCGCTGACGTCACGAAGGCTTTGACTGATACTACGACGTCGAGTGCTCATAACTGTCCCCGCGTAGATGGTTAGTGCGTATAGGCCAGTAGCCAGACTCAGATCAAATACCAAGATCTCGTTAAGCGTGTTATTCTGAAATAACCACGGACGCCGACCAGGGCCAGGCCCACCTCTCTCCTAGGTGGTCTCAACCTGCCCTGTCGCTCCGCCACAAAGTAATAGTCGGGGGCCTTCGGGAACTCAGGCCCACCTCTACCGAGATGGAGCCACCTGCCCCTTCAGCCCCCAACATCGGAATCACTCGCGGGTACTCCTACGAGCCAACCCGACTTTAATCACCACAAGTATCATATATTATGTATAAGTATATACCCATGACCACCTCCCAAGTGATCACGGCCCGATAGTACAGCATGGCAGACAGACAAGAATTTAGGGCCACTGATGGTAAACTAGCATCCTATACTAAGCATTTAGGATTGCAGGTAAGGTATCAACAGCTGGAGCAACAATGACAGGCTATGCATCGGAATAGGATTAACGGAAAGCAGTAACATGCTACACTACTCTAATGCAAGCAGTAGAGAGAAGAGTAGGTGATATCTGGTGATCAAAGGTGGGGGGGGCTTGCCTGGTTGCTCTGGCAAGAGAGAGGGGTCGTCAACACCGTAGTCATACTGGGTAGCAGCGGCGTCGGTCTCGATGTCTAGCGGGAGAAGAGGGGGAAGAAACAATAAATATAATGCAAACAAATGCATGACGATGCATGACATGACAAAGCACGATGCTAGGTGTGCCCTAACGCGGTACGAGGTGGTACCGGTGAAGGGGGAAAACATCCGGGAAAGTATTCCCGGTGTTTCGCGTTTTCGGATAGATGAACTGGAGGGGGGAAGTTGCGTGTTCGGTATGTTAGGGATGCGTGGCGGACGAACGGTTTGCGTATCCGGATTCGTCTCGTCGTTCTAAGCAACTTTCATGTATAAAGTATTTTCATCCGAGTTACGGATTAAAAGATATGATTTTCTAAAGATTTTAAATCATTTTCTGATTTTAATTAGTTATTTAATTCTAACATTATCCAAAACAGTGAATGATGACGCAGGCATGATGTAGGATCGAAAGTATGTCTAGAGGGGGGGTGATTAGACTACTTGACCAAATAAAAACTTAACCTTTTTCCCAATTTTAGTTCTTGGCAGATTTTAGATATTGTAGGACAAGTCAAGCAATCATCACACAATTCAAGCAAGCATGCAAAGAGTATATTGGCAGCGGAAAGTAAAGCATGCAACTTGCAAGAATGTAAAGGGAAGGGTTTGGAGAAATCAAACGCAATTGGAGACACGGATGTTTTTCCCGTGGTTCAAATAGGTGGTGCTATCCTACATCCACGTTGATGGAGACTTCAACCCACAAAGGGTAACGATTGCGAGAGTCCACGGAGGGCTCCACCCACAAAGGGTAACGGTTGCGCGAGTCCACGAAGGGCTCCACCCACAAAGGGTCCACGAAGAAGCAACCACCCACAAAGGGTCCACGAAGAAGCAACCTTGTCTATCCCACCATGGCCATCGCCCACAAAGGACTTGCCTCACTAGCGGTAGATCTTCACGAAGTAGGCGATCTCCTTGCCCTTACAAACTCCTTGGTTCAACTCCACAATCTTGTCGGAGGCTCCCAAGTGACACCTAGCCAATCTAGGAGACACCACTCTCCAAGAAGTAACAAATGGTGTGTAGGTAATGAACTCCTTGCTCTTGTGCTTCAAATGATAGTCTCCCCAACACTCAACTCTCTCTCATAGGATTTGGATTTTGTGGAAAGAAGATTTGAGTGGAAAGCAACTTGGGGAAGGCTAGAGATCAAGATTCATATGGTAGGAATGGAATATCTTGGTCTCAACACATGAGTAGGTGGTTCTCTCTCAGAACATATGAGTTGGAATTGTGTATGTGTTCTGATGGCTCTCTCCACGAATGAAGAGGAGGTGGAGGGGTATATATAGCCTCCACACAAAATCCAACCATTACACACAGTTTTCCAATCTCGGTGGGACCGAATCAACAAACTCGGTCGGACCGAAAAGGTAAACCTAGTGATCGTTAGAGATTTTCGGTAGGACTGACATACAACTCGGTAGGACCGATATGGTTAGGGTTTGGGCATAACGTAATCTCGGTGAGACTGATTACACAAACTCGGTGAGACCGAATTTGGTAATTAGCTAACCAGAGAGTTGGTCAGGCAAACTCGGTGGGACCGATTTGCTCTTTCGGTGAGACCGAAAAGTTACAAAAAGGAAACACTGAATTTACATTGCAATCTCGGTGGGACCGATTCGCTCTTTCGGTGAGACCAAAAAGTTACGAAAGGGAAACAGAGAGTTTGCAATCCCATCTCGGTGAGACCAAGATACCTATCGGTAGAACCGAATTGCTAGGGTTTGGCAGTGGCTTATGACAAGTGAAACTCGGTGGCGCCGGATAGAAAGAATCGGTAGGACCGAGTTTGGCTTAGGGTTTAGGTCATATGTGGATATGGGAAAGTAGTTGAGGGTTTTGGAGCATATCACTAAGCACATGAAGCAAGAGGCTCATTAAGCAACACCTCATCCCTCCTTGATAGTATTGGCTTTTCCTAAAGACTCAATGTGATCTTGGATCACTAAAATATAAAATGAAGAGTCTTGAGCTTTTGAGCTTGAGCCAATCCTTTGTCCTTAGCATTTTGAGGGTTCCACTTTCACATCCATGCCATGCCAATCATTGAGCTTTTCTGAAATAATCATCTTGGAATAGCATTAGCTCAATGAGCTATATGTTGTTATGAATTACCAAAACCACCTAGGGATAGTTGCACTTTCAATCTCCCCCCTTTTTGGTAATTGATGACAACATATAGATCAAAGCTTCGACAAATGATAATAAGCATGAAATATATTGTCGCTTTGAGAAGTATGTGATAAGTAAGAGCTCCCCCTAAATTTGTGCATATTTAAAATTTGCTTTGGACTGCAAATGCACAAGGAGTTAGAGTCATGGGTTACTCTTCCATGTCACATACATCTTGATGGAGCGCTTAAAATGATAAGAATGAAATATATGCACTCATCACCAAGAAAAGTGAATGATCATATAAGATAGATAAGATAATAGCATTAAGCAAGCATTAAGTGTAGCTTATGATCAAACACATGATCATCAATGTCTCACGATCAATGACATAGTATCTCAAGCACTCAAAAGCAAACAAAGTTCGAAAAACCACCAAATAAAGCAAGAGAGAAACAAGCAACACTCTCTCTCTCTCTCTCAAAGCCTATGATCTATACATTTTCTCCCCCTTTGGCAACAAGTTACCAAAAAGTTCCTAGAAAATGCATAGTGCTAGATCGACACTCAGGCTTGATCTTCTGGTGGTGGTGGAGTCCGGATCACTCCAAGGACAAAGGCTTCTGTAGACGCTGAAGTAGACGCTGGAGTTGGAGCTGAAGTAGACGCTGGAGCAGGTGGAACTGAGGCTGTAGCTGGTGCAGAAGTGGTGGCTCTGGGGTCAGCAACTGGCACTGCAGACGACCTTGGACCTCGTGGCACTCTGGCAAAGGCATCAGTTGTAGTCCTGCCTCTCCTCTCCTGCATGTCATCCTGGAGCTGCTCCACTGTAGTCTGAATCTCTGTCACCTTGACATCCAAGTCATAGAACTTTTGTTCCATGATTCTCTCTAGGCTTGCCTGGTTCTGAGTTAGGGTGGCTAGTCCTTTCTCAATCCGCAGGGTGGATGCAATCAGGTAACCAAGCTGCTCTTGTTTGGTTTTCAGGAAATATTCAGATGCCTCCTCTTGAGTAGGCATCTTGGCAGCTTTCTCCTTCCTTGCCTTCTCCTTCTTTGCTTGTGCTTGTGCAGACGATGGTTCATTCTCAGTCATGACAACTTGATTGTCCTCAAAATCTGGACGGATGGGCAAGTGTTCCTTGTCCAACAAGTATATGCCCGTGCCCATCTTGGAGTTAATGAGCTCCTGAATTTGTGGGGCATATCCACAGCTCCTCTTCTGGTCTGCTGCTGTCCTCTTGATTGTCTCTACCATGAGGCTCATCACCTTGAACTTCTGTGGCACATCAAAGATATGTAGCAAGTTGATCGTGTGGCCTCTGATCATCTTGTGATCACCTGACTTGGGCAACAAGGTGTGCCTCAGTATCCAATTTATGGTTGGCAGCCCTGACAGAAGATAATGCACTGAGCCAAATTTGAAAGTTTCAAGAGCCTCGTTTGGAATTTCCTTGTACATATTGGACATAGAGTTGTGGTACATCTTCTTCTTGGCATAAATGTCCAAGTCATCTGCTTGCTCCTCTAGGGTATTGATCAACTTTGCCCATTCCTCAACAGTTGATTGGTACCTCGTACCCTCTGACATCCAAATTATCCTACCATCTGGATAAAAGTGTGCTGTGGAGTAGAATTTCATAATGAGCTCCTTGTTCCACTTTGTGAGCTTCTGCCCAACAAAGTCTGCTACTCCACAAGCATTGAAGCTTTCATACACTCCAGGGTAGTACTCTTCGTTTTCCTTGATGTACTCCCGATCAACCCATCTCATGTCACAAACTATGGGCTTCTTATCAAGTAGCACTGTCTCATAGAAATCTTGCTGTTCCTTGGTGTGAAACCTGTAATCCATAGCAGTTCTCCTCCCTGAAGCATACGGATCTGCTTCTCTCCACTTCCTCAGCCCTGAGTCTCTCCTGAGCTTCATATCCTCAGTCACAGGATGAGCATCGTTGTGGTCTGGGATCTTGGGCTTGAGTTTTCTGAGTACTTGCTCTTCATCATCTTCTTCTGCAGCTTCAGGCACTGGGGCCTTGTTCTTCTCAGGAGCAGGTATGCTTCTTGTATTCCTCTTTGGTGCAGACTTGGGCTTGGAGGCAGCTTTGGGTGCTTCTTTGGGCTTAGATGTGGCAGCCCCTGATCTTATAGCATCACCCATAAGCTTAGGTGCCTTAGGTGCTGGTGCAGCAACCTCTTCTTCTTCCTCTTCTTCCATGATGGAAGCCTTTCCAAGCACTCTGGCTACGGTCTTCTTGACCCTTTCCTTTCTTTTCTTGTCTTCAGTAGCAACTGGCTCTTTGGGAGTGGGCTCAGTTGAAGCTCTGGCCTTTGACATAGGCTGCCTGCCTGCTGGCCTTTTGACTTTCATCCCTGGCTTTATGCCTTGAGCTGGCTCAACTCTCTTTGATGTGGCTTCCTCTTCTGCCACATAATCTTCATCCTCAGAATCTGAAGTTCCCTTCTTCCTCTGTCTAGTGGCAGCTTTAGGCAGATTGCTTGGGGTACTCCTGCTGCCATCATCTGAAGAGCTGGAGGGACTAGTCCCCTCACTCATGTGCACTTGCTGTTCTGACACATTCTGGTTGTCACTCTGATCTGACATGATGAACAAGCTGACTGCTGACCCTGTGAATAGTTTATAGATGAGGAAGAGTGGATGAGCATCACAAAATGCAGAGATTTTTGCAAAAGAATGATCCAAAAACTTAGTTTTAGTTTCCCACTGAAATCATCTCGGATCTACCGATTTTTAAACTCGGTGATACCGAAGCAATTTTGGCACCTAAACTAGTGAACTCGGTCAGACCGAGTCACAGTTCGGTGGCACCGAGACTGCTAGGGTTTCACAGAGTTCCAAAATCGGTCACACCGATAAGTAATTCTCGGTCAGACCGAGTCTCACTTGTGCAATGGCATAAGCCAAATCGGTGGGACCGAGTTTTTCAACTCGGTGGGTCCGAGATGGTTTCGGCGGAAACCTAACCCTAAAATTTTCGAATCAAACCTAATCTACGAGCGCATTGACTGGATAGGAGTGTTTCAATCGTGGCAAGAATCATGATGATCACAATGTGCTAAGAATCGGATTGGAGAATAGCACAAAGATCGATTCCATACCCTAGTTCGGCGGAGACTCGCTACGGCGGCAACGGTGGGGTAGAATTCCGTTGACGGCGATGGAGACCAGCGACTGGAGGCGGCTGGCGGCGAGGAGACGATCCGGAGACCACGTTGGCAGAGCAGGCTATCGCGCGGGCGAAGGGGTTCGGAGAAATTTCCAAATTTTTGCCCGTGACTATATATAGCCCGACCCTGTCGGTGTGACCGAGTGGAACGACTCGGTGGCACCGAGATTCATAACTGCAAGCAGTTACTGAAACTCGGTGTGACCGAAAGGTTCAAATCGGTTGCACCGAGATCGAAAACCTAGATCAACTTAATGATCTCGGTAGGACCGAAAGTGGGGTATCGGTCAGACCGAGAATCATAAAGAGGTTTTGGAAGTTTAAGTCTATGACGAATCGGGGACTCCGAGCGCTCCTCACACAGAGTGGTTCGAATCTGACTTGATCAAATTTTGTGATGTAGCATGAATAGAGTTTGAGACGAGAAAAGCATAGATAGCTAGAGGAGGTTCTTAGGCATTCTTGTCCATCCACTTGGCAAAAGAAAATAAAACCGAACAATCAAAACAACAAGTGGATGTCCTCGAATGAGTAAAGTATGCAACCAGCATGCTCACACAATAAGATGGCAAATGAAATATGTGACAAGGCATGCACAACCAATTCTAGCATCTATCAAGCAATTTGCGATGACAAGGTCATCTATATATGAGTATATTGACTTAGGAGTCAAGTGAGAACACTTGATCATAGGTCATACTCATCGTTTAAGCTCAAGTGGGGTTACCACTTTTACATAAAGCATTGTTGTGTTCTCATCTTTAGAGTTGCTTTAGCTCAAGTCTTAGAGTAAAGCTCCCCCTAGATGTGATATCCCCCCTTAGAGGGATGAACTAACCTCGGGTTTTGTCGATGATGACTTCATGTAGATGTTGAAGATGTGGATGCTCAATGTTGATGTAGATCACTTGGAGCTATCCATTTGAGTGAATTGCACTTTCAATACCTACATGGGTTAGTTCCACAAGGAACAAACAAGGATATCCATAGACATAGAGTGATGCACACACAAGATGATGTCCATGAAAACTTTTAGGTTACCTTGTCCCTTTTCTTACCAACAAGAGGGTTTGTGACTCCTTGAACTAGTGCAAGATGTGGAAGTTGATTGCACTTGTTCTTGCCAAAATGATAAGAGTGAAGTATGTTGGCGGAGTCACCCTCAAGAACTATCTAGTTCTTCTTCTTTTGGATCAACACCATCTTGATGGGAATCCTTGGAGTTGTAGTCATACTTGATGAAGTGGAACTTGAAGTAGTCTTGGGAATCCACTTGACTAAGGTCTTAGGAGCTTCTTCAAATGCATCAATTTCCTCTTGAAGCTTGTCCTTGCCTTTTTGCTTGTAGTCTTGTGGTGGAAGATCATCTTGAGCTTGTGTCCCCTTGAAAGAAGTATCATACTTCTCTTGTTAAGGAACAAACTTTGTCTTGGGGTATTGATCTTCTTCCCATTCAACTCCATTGGCATTGAACTTTCGTTCAAAACCAACACCTTGATTCTTCCGGTGCATTCCTTGCTTGCGCACAATTTCCTCGAATTGCTTACTCCCGGCAAGGCTTTTGTACACTCCTTTCTCTATAATTCCCTTCAATAAACTATTTTCTTGCTCAAGTGTAACTTGGCTAAGAGAATCATTAGTGGAATCAAGAGAACTACTAGAAGCAACAATATTGGATTTAGCATGATCATCGTTAGTGCTAGAGGAAGAATCTTTCTTGTTCTTGTTACTAGACTTGACTTGAGGCATGTAAGTGGATAAGAGTAAACGCTTGGCAATGTAAGAAGAGATTTTCTTGCGGAGATCATCATTGATTACTTTTAAGAACTCATGCTCTTGCTCAAGATTGAGCTTTTCAAAGCGTAATTTCTCATGAGCTCTTAAAAGTTCTCGATGATCTTCGAAGATAGTTTCATGAGCTAACTTAAGAGTGTTTAGTTCTTTAGTTAGAGCCTCAATCTTCTCCTTACCATTGTCATTCGTTTTATCTTGATTAGCATGTTTAATTGACGTTTCATCATAGTATTCATCACTAGAGTTGTCAACAAGCAAATCATCACCTAACAAGTCATCTTCATCACTATTGAAATCAACATACTCGGGGTGTGTTACCTTAGGACCTTTGGCCATGAAGCATCTTCCAATTCCTTCATTTGGTGATTCAAATATGTCGTAGGAGTTAGTTGACACAAGTGCTAGACCAACAACACCTTCATCTTGAGTATCTTCGGAGTCGGAGTGATAACTTCTCTCGGAGTGGCTGTCGGAGTCGGAGCCGGATACCCATTCACCAACATGAGCTTGATGTCTTCGTCTTGTGTAGCTCCTTGATGATTTTCCTTCCTTTCGGAATCCTTGCTTCTCCGTGAGTATCTTTGTTCATAACGATCATCTCTACTCCTCCTCTCTCTTGGTGGTGATTCTTTGCTTCTTCTTTTTGGAGAATCTTCTCTTCTCTTGTAGGGAGCCGTACACTCATTGGAATAGTGTCCGGGTCTTCCACAACTGTAGCAGTTTCGCTCTCGACTAGAAGATCTTTTGTCATTGTAGGACCTTGACTTGAAGCTTCTATCTTTGCTTCTACTCTTGTAGAACTTGTTGAAGTTCTTCACCATTAAGCTCAATTCTTCATTGAAGTTATCCTTAAGTGACATCTCATGAGCAACAATTCTTCCAATCACCTCCGTTGGCTTGAGATCTTTGTAATTGGGCATCATTTGGATCAATGTGCACACGGTATCATATTTTCCATCCAAGGCTCTTAGAATCTTCTTGATGATGAATCTGTCGGTCATCTCTTCACTTCCTAAGCCGGCAATCTCATTTGTGATGAGAGCAAGCCTAGAGTACATTTCAGCGACACCTTCACCATCCTTCATCTTGAACTTGTCAAGTTGGCTTTGAAGCACATCCAACTTGGATTCCTTGACGGAGTCGGTACCTTTGTGCATATCAATCAAAGTATCCCAAATTTCCTTTGCATTCTCAAGACGGCTGATTTTTTTGAATTCTTCGGGGCACAATCCGTTGAAGAGAATATCACAAGCTTGAGCATTGTATTGCAACATCTTCAACTCATCCGCGGTAGCTTCACGGTTTGGTTCTTTCCCATCAAAGAAGTGACCTTGCAAACCAACACACACAATAGCCCAAACGGCGGGGTTATGTCCAAGAATATGCATTTTCATTTTATGCTTCCAACTAGCAAAATTAGTACCATCAAAGTAAGGACCTCTGCGGTGATAATTTCCCTCGCTAGACGCCATACTCTCCTAGGTTGTGAAACCAAGGCTACGACCACCAAAAGCTATGGAGATAAAAGCAAATGGAGACCAAAGCTCTGATACCACTTGTAGGATCGAAAGTATGTCTAGAGGGGGGGGGTGATTAGACTACTTGACCAAATAAAAACTTAAACCTTTTCCCAATTTTAGTTCTTGGCAGATTTTAGATATTGTAGGACAAGTCAAGCAATCATCACACAATTCAAGCAAGCATGCAAAGAGTATATTGGCAGCGGAAAGTAAAGCATGCAACTTGCAAGAATGTAAAGGGAAGGGTTTGGAGAAATCAAACGCAATTGGAGACACGGATGTTTTTCCCGTGATTCGGATAGGTGGTGCTATCCTACATCCATGTTGATGGAGACTTCAACCCACAAAGGGTAACGGTTGCGCGAGTCCACGGAGGGCTCCACCCACAAAGGGTAACGGTTGCGCGAGTCCACGAAGGGCTCCACCCACAAAGGGTCCACGAAGAAGCAACCACCCACAAAGGGTCCACGAAGAAGCAACCTTGTCTATCCCACCATGGCCATCGCCCACAAAGGACTTGCCTCACTAGAGGTAGATCTTCACGAAGTAGGCGATCTCCTTGCCCTTACAAACTCCTTGGTTCAACTCCACAATCTTGTCGGAGGCTCCCAAGTGACACCTAGCTAATCTAGGAGACACCACTCTCCAAGAAGTAACAAATGGTGTGTAGGTAATGAACTCCTTGCTCTTGTGCTTCAAATGATAGTCTCCCCAACACTCAACTCTCTCTCATAGGATTTGGATTTTGTGGAAAGAAGATTTGAGTGGAAAGCAACTTGGGGAAGGCTAGAGATCAAGATTCATATGGTAGGAATGGAATATCTTGGTCTCAACACATGAGTAGGTGGTTCTCTCTCAGAACATATGAGTTGGAATTGTGTATGTGTTATGATGGCTCTCTCCACGAATGAAGAGGAGGTGGAGGGGTATATATAGCCTCCACACAAAATCCAACCGTTACACTCAGTTTTCCAATCTCGGTGGGACCGAATCAACAAACTCGGTCGGACGGAAAAGGTAAACCTAGTGACCGTTAGAGATTTTCGGTGGGACTGACATGCAACTCCGTAGGACCGATATGGTTAGGGTTTGGGCATAACGTAATCTCGGTGAGACCGATTACACAAACTCGGTGAGACCGAATTTGGTAATTAGCTAACCAGAGAGTTGGTCAGGCAAACTCGGTGGGACCGATTTGCTCTTTCGGTGAGACCGAAAAGTTACAAAAAGGAAACACTGAATTTACATTGCAATCTCGGTGGGACCGATTCGCTCTTTCGGTGAGACCGAAAAGTTACGAAAGGGAAATAGAGAGTTTGCAATCCCATCTCGATGAGACCGAGATCCCTATCGGTAGAACCGAATTGCTAGGGTTTGGCAGTGGCTTATGACAAGTGAAACTCGGTGGCGCCGGATAGAAAGAATCGGTAGGACCGAGTTTGGCTTAGGGTTTAGGTCATATGTGGATATGGGAAAGTAGTTGAGGGTTTTGGAGCATATCACTAAGCACATGAAGCAAGAGGCTCATTAAGCAACACCTCATCCCTCCTTGATAGTATTGGCTTTTCCTAAAGACTCAATGTGATCTTGGATCACTAAAATATAAAATGAAGAGTCTTGAGCTTTTGAGCTTGAGCCAATCCTTTGTCCTTAGCATTTTGAGGGTTCCACTTTCACATCCATGCCATGCCAATCATTGAGCTTTCCTGAAATAATCATCTTGGAATAGCATTAGCTCAATGAGCTATATGTTGTTATGAATTACCAAAACCACCTAGGGATAGTTGCACTTTCACATGACATCGGAGAGATGTCAGCAGGTCAACTGGTCGGTTGACCAGTCAAACCAGACAGGTGGGTCCAGGGGGACCCACATGTCATTGTCAGGGGGCAATAATAGGGGGGTTTAGACTAACTAAATAGGTTAATTAGTGGGTGGGACCTAGCAGTCAGTGTCTAATTAGGTTTTAGTTAATTAACTTAAGTAATTAGCAGTTTATATATTTGTTTTTATTTGTTTTATGGCATGAGGCCCGCATGTCAGTGGCAGTAGCTGCCACGTCAGCGAAGTTGACTTCGGTCAACGTGGCCAGTTGGGGCCCCCAAGCCCATAGGCAGCGACCCAGGGGTGGGGCCCGCCTAGCCACGTCGGCAGACGGCGCCGGAATGACGTCGGTGAGGCAAAACGCGGCGGCGCAGCTCGGGCAAGCGTCGGGTTTCGTCTATAGGCCACCAAAATGGGCGGGATCGGTCGCATTCGAACGGCAAGACGACGGCGGAGTGAATGGTGGTGGTTGCGGAGGCTGTGGTGGCCAGAGTCGAGCGCTACAGGCTCATCGGCGGCGAGGTGGTTCGGGCGTGAGACTAAGACGGCGACGCAGCGCGCTTCGAGGCTAACGGGAAGGCTAGGGTGGAGCTGCGCGACGCGTTGAGCATAAAGGGCTCGGCCCCTTGACCATTTGGTCACCGGAAGGGCGCCGGCAACGCCGCAGGCGGCGGTGCAGTCGGGTCCCCGACGGGAAACACGCTAAGAGGAATGGGGAGGCTAGTGCGCGGGCGCGTAGGGCTCGCAGGAGCTCGATACTGGGCCCGAACGAGCTTGACGGCGTCTGTGGCCGCGGCGGTGTAGTGCATGGCGGCGACCAGAGCTCAGCAACGGCGGCAGCTGGCTACAGAGCGCTAGGGGGCCAACGAGGAGCAGCAGGGGGAGGAGAAGCTCACCGTGCGGCACGCAAGATGGCCTATGGTGGTTTAGTAGCAGCAGAGTCGACGGCGCTCGTCGGAGACGCGTCGGGGATCCGAGGAAGAAGACGAGGCCGGGGCAGCATTCGTGGGCGCTCGGCGTCCTGCGGCTCGTCGGGGAGGCGTAGTCGAGGGAGAGGGAGCGAGCGGACACGTCGGAGAGGCTTGGAGGTCGCGGTGGCCGCGAGTTCTAAGGCGGCGAGGCCATGGCGGTGCTCGGTTGTGGTGGGGAACGAGGGGGAGCGGCGCGGTGGATCGAAGGGGGAAGGGAGAGGCGCAGGAACCGAGAGAGAGAGCAGGGGCAAGTGGGAGGCGGGACCGAGGAGGCGGGGCATGGCGGCCTTATCCTCGCCCGTCGCCGACGAGGGGGGTGCGGCGGGGACACGCCCCTGTTCTGACCCGGGTCGGGGGAACAGGGAAGGGAGGCGGGGCAGAGGGGGTTGGGCCGGCTGATTGCTATGGGCCAGGTGGGCCGGCCGGCCTGTGAGCTGGGCCGCCTGGTCCAGGGGGCTTCCCTTTTTTGTTTTTTTGTAATTTCTTTCTTTTATTTATTTTCTTCTCTGTTTTATTTCATTTTAAAGTATCTAGGCATTTTCTAAAAATGTGTTTACTTCACCATAATTACCTATGCCATTTTTGGCACTGTCCGAACATTTTTGTTTCAACTTTTAAATTTTTTTGTTGTTTGCCATTTTTTTGGATTGATTTTTGAATCGGTTTTAACTAACGAAAGTTTAGCAACAGTAATCAAAGATGACATGGCATCATTAGGAGAGTTTTACTGTAGCCTAATTATCCGGGTGTTACAAATCTCCTCCACTACAAGAAATCTCGTCCCGAGATTTAGGATGTAGAAGGAAATAGTGCGGGGTATTCATCACGCAGGCGGTCCTCGCGTTCCCAAGTGGCTTCGTCTTCAGAGTGATTCGACCACTGAACTTTGAGGAACTTGATCGCCTTCTGACGTGTGTGGCGTTCAGCTTGGTCAAGAATGCGGACCGGATGCTCTTTATAGGAGAGGTCCTGTTGCAATTCGAGCACTTCATGATCCACTGCTCGGATTGGATCCTTGAAGGAACGACGGACTTGTGACACATGGAACACATCGTGAACCTGGGAAAGGTTCGGCGGAAGCTCCAGTTGATATGCTACTTTTCCATGCCTTTCGACAATAGTGAATGGGCCAATATAGCGAGGAGCTAGCTTGCCCTTGATCCCGAAGTGGTGAGCACCCTTCATTGGTGTAACTCGAAGATAAGCCTTTTTGCCAGGTTGATAGACCATGTCTTTGTGATGACGGTCATACTGACTCTTCTGACGTGACTGAGAAGTCTTGAGATTCTCACGAATAATGCGGACTTGCTCTTCGTCCTGTTGGATAATATCCGGACCGAAAAGTGGACGTTCCCTAGTTTCTGACCAGTTCAGAGGGGTTCGACACTTTCGTCCATATAGCACTTCGAAGGGGGACATCTTCAGACTAGCTTGATAGCTATTATTATAAGAGAACTCGGCATATGGAAGAGATTCCTCCCATTTCTTGCTGAAGGAAATTACACAAGCTCGAAGCATGTCTTCAAGAACTTGGTTGACACGTTCAACCTGTCCTTGCGACTGAGGATGAAACGCCGTACTGAACGACAGATGAGTTCCCATAGCTTCTTGGAAACTTGCCCAAAATCTTGAAGTGAATAAACTGCCACGGTCTGAACTGATAACCAGTGGAATACCGTGAAGTGAAACAATT
Source organism: Triticum urartu (assembly GCF_056163025.1). Taxonomy (NCBI): domain Eukaryota; kingdom Viridiplantae; phylum Streptophyta; class Magnoliopsida; order Poales; family Poaceae; genus Triticum; species Triticum urartu. The sequence continues at coordinate 413,069,281 of NC_141877.1, read as the reverse complement.
CTGACCATGTAGAGAGTAGCAAGCTGACTTGTAGTGATTGTCTCTTTGACCGCCAGAAAATGTGCAAATTTAGAAAGCCGGTCAATGACGACAAGAATAGCATCATTACCTTTCTGCGATTTGGGAAATCCGGTGACGAAGTCCATTTCAACATGGTCCCATTTCCATTCAGGAATAGAGATAGGTTGCAGAGTTCCAGCAGGCCTTTGATGCTCTGCTTTGATACGGCGGCAAACGTCACACTCAGCAACATAACGAGCAATGTCCTGCTTCATATTAGACCACCAGAATCTTTGACGAATATCCTGGTACATCTTTGTACTACCAGGATGAATAGACAAAGGCGTATCATGAGCTTCTTCCATAACCTCTTTAGTCTGATCCAGGTTTTTCTTCGAACATGGTACCACTAGGCGGCCCTTGAAGTACAAGGCGCCATCATCAGCGATAGAGAAGAAGGAGGGCTTTCCTTCTGCTACATGACGTTTAATCTTTTGGACTTCAGAGTCATAACCTTGAATAGTCTTTATACCAGCTACAAGATCTGGTACGACAGCCAGGGTATTTAGAGAACCCTTAGTATCAACACGGAGATTCATCTTCTGAAACTCTAGGGGCGGGGGCGAGTGCTCCAGGAGGAACAATATGAAGGTTCAGCTTTCTAAATTCTTCGACAAGCGAGGGCTGAACTTTGTGAACCTAGAGGTGATTGCAGTAAGACTTGCGGCTCAAGGCATCAGCCATTACATTAGCCTTGCCGGGGGTATAGGATATACCCATGTCAAAGTCTGCAACAGTCTCCATCCATCTCTGCTGGCGGAGGTTCAGATCTGGCTGAGTAAACAGATACTTCAGACTTTGGTGGTCGGTGAAGATCTCGCAACGATTACCGAGAAGGTAATGTCGCCACTGCTTCAGTGCATGAATGATAGCAGCAAGCTCGAGGTCGTGAACTGGGTAGTTTTCTTCATGAGGGCGCAGTTGACGAGAGGCATAAGCAATCACTCTGTGCTCTTGCATTAGGACACAGCCTAATCCTTGACGGGAAGCGTCGCAGTAAATGACGAAGTCCTTCTTAGTATCAGGTGGAGCAAGCACTGGGGCAGAAGTCAACTTGTCTTTGAGCGCCTGGAAACTTTCCTGGCACTTGTCTGTCCAGTCGAACTTGACACCCTTATGCAACAGATTAGTCAGGGGCCTGGCAATCTTGGAGAAGTTCTCGACGAATCGACGGCAATAGCTGGCGAGACCGAGAAAACTTCGGACTTGCTTGACATTCTTCGGAGGAGTCCAATCGAGAATAGCCTGAACTCGTTCAGGGTTGACGGCAATACCATCCTTGGAGATGACATGCCCAAGATAGGTTACTTCGGGGAGCTAGAATTCACACTTGGAATACTTAGCATACAGTTGATACTCCCGAAGCTTTTCCAGCACAAGACGAAGATGTTCAGCATGTTCTTCCTTGTTCTTGGAAAATAAAAGGATATCGTCCAAATAAACCACGACGAACTTGTCGAGGTAATCCATGAATATATAGTTCATTAGATGAGAGAAGGTGGCTGGCGCATTCATTAAGCCGAATGACATGACTGTGTACTCGTAAGACCCATACCGAGTCACGAAGGCGGTCTTTGGGATATCCTCTTCACGAACACGGATCTGGTGGTAACCCAACCTCAAATCGAGTTTGGAGAACACTGATGAGCCAGCCAGTTGATCATAAAGATCATTGATCCGAGGAAGAGGGTATTTATTCTGAATGATAGCTTGGTTTATAGGACGGTAGTCTTGGACTAATCGGTTTGTCCCATCCTTCTTCTTAACAAAGAGAGAAGGTGCTCCCCGAGAAGAGCAACTTGGGCGAATGAAACCTTTGATAAGAGATTTGTCGATTTCCTCCTTAAGCTCAATGAGTTCATGTGGCAGCATCTTGTAGGGTCGTTTAGCTATAGGGGTGGTGCCTGGTTTCAAGTCGATAATGAATTCGACAGCTCTAGCAGGGGGAATCCCTGGAAGTTCTTCTGGGAAGACGTCTTGGAATTCACGAACGACGGGAATGTTTTCAATGCCCTCGAGTGGTGCAGCGTTCAACGCATTCAAGGCATAAAGCCGTGCCTCGGCGTTCTGAACTAGATGAGCTTGGTAAGCAATTATTTCATCAGAAGGGTGTAGCAAATGGACGACCTTAGTGGCGCAAACTATAGAAGTAGTATGCGCTTTCAACCAATCCATTCCCAGAATGAGGTCGATGCTACAAGACTTCAGTACGATGGGAGAGGCAAGGAATTCCAGTCCTTCGATTTCAACGGGGACGTCGTTGCAAATCATGGAGGTCCGACATTGGCCCACGGGAGTGTGTACTAATAGCGAAGTGTTCAGGTCCTCGCTTTTAATGCCATGCATGAATGCAAAATCCTCTGACATGAATGAATGTGATGCACCTGTATCAAATAAAACAGATGCTGGTGCTGAATTTACGAGGAGTGTACCCATCACGGTAGCGGGCTGGTCTAGAACTTCATTGAGATCAACGTGGTTGGCATGAACACGACCATAAGACTTGGCATTGTTGTTGCAGGGCTGGTTGCTTCCACGGCCAGTTGCTGGGAGGGCCAGTTGATTCTGGTTCTGATTGCAATCCCTAGCACGGTGAACTGGTTGACCACACTTGTAGCACAGACCATTATTGGGAGTGGGAACAGGGGCTTGTGGTGGTGGAGCTGGAAGTCTTGGTTGCCTAGTTGGAGGAGCAGGCAGACGAGGTGCAGCATAGGTCTGCCTTGGGGCAGGTGCATTCAGCTAGTACATGCTGTTGGGAATCCATATCTTGCGCTTCTGCGAGGACGGGCCCGAAGATGAGCCCGTGTCATGGTTGCGCCTGTGAGAGCTCTGGTATTCCTGCAGACCAGTTTCGACATTGATGGCCTTGTTCACCAAGGTGGCGAAATCAGCAAAGTCATGCACTAGAAGTGCGAGCTTGATGTCAGCTTGAAGGCCATCACGGAACTTCTCCTGTCTGCGTGCATCAGTTGCAATGTCTTCTTCAGCATAGCGGGACAAGTCAAGAAACTCCCGCTGATAAGCTTCAACAGTCATGTTGCCTTGGGTGAGGTTGCGAAACTCGCGCTTCTTACGGTCCATGACCCCCTGAGGAATGAAGCGAGCACGGAAGGCAGATTGGAAGTCTGGCCAGGTGATGATTGTTCCAACTGGCAGAGTACGCCTGTGGCTGTCCCACCATTGAGCTGCGGGTCCCTTCAGGAAGAAGGAAGCAAAGGTGACATAGCTGGCAGGGGCTACATCAGCAGACTCCATCTCATAGGTGATGTCACAGAGCCAGTCATCAGCATCCAGAGGCTGAGTTGTGAAGGAAATATGCCCTAGAGGCAATAATAAAGTTATTATTTATTTCCTTATATCATGATAAATGTTTATTATTCATGCTAGAATTGTATTAACCGGAAACATAATACATGTGTGAATACATAGACAAACAGAGTGTCACTAGTATGCCTCTACTTGACTAGCTCGTTAATCAAAGATGGTTATGTTTCCTAACCATAAACAAAGAGTTGTTATTTGATCAAAGGGATCACATCATTAGGTGAATGATCTGATTGACATGACCCATTCCATTAGCTTAGCACCCGATCATTTAGTATGTTGCTATTGCTTTCTTCATGACTTATACATGTTCCTATGACTATGAGATTATGCAACTCCCGTTTGCCGGAGGAACACTTTGTGTGCTACCAAACGTCACAACATAAAAGGGTGATTATAAAGGTGCTCTACAGGTGTCTCCAAAGGTACATGTTGGGTTGGCGTATTTCGAGATTAGGATTTGTCACTCCGATTGTCGGAGAGGTATCTCTGGGCCCTCTCGATAATACACATCACATAAGCCTTGCAAGCATTGCAACTAATGAGTTAGTTGTGAGATGATGTATTACGGAACGAGTAAAGAGACTTGCCGGTAACGAGATTGAATTAGGTATGGGATACCGACGATCGAATCTCGGGTAAGTAACATACCGATGACAAAGGGAACAACGTATGTTGTTATGCGGTCTGACCGATAAAAGATCTTCGTAGAATATGTAGGAGCCATTATGAGCATCCAGGTTCCGCTATTGGTTATTGACAGGAGACGTGTCTCGGTCATGTCTACATTGTTCTCGAACCCGTAGGGTCCGCACGCTTAAGGTTTCGATGACAGTTATATTATGAGTTTATGAGTTTTGATGTACCAAAGTTAGTTCGGAGTCCCGGATGTGATCACGGACATGATGAGGAGTCTCGAAATGGTCGAGACATAAATATTGATATATTGGACGGCTATATTCGGACACCGGAAGTGTTCCGAGGAAGTTTCGGATAAAACCGGAGCACCGGGGGGTTACCGGAAACCCCCGGGGGGTTAATGGGCCTCATGGGCCTAAAGTGGAGAAGAGGAGGGGCTGCCAGGGCAGGCCGCGCGCCCCCTCCCCCCCTAGTCCGAATTGGACAAGGAGGGAGGGGCGGAGCCCCCCCTTTTCTTCTCTCCTTCCCCCTCTCCTACTTGGACAAGGAAAGGGAGGGGAGTCCTACTCCCGGTAGGAGTAGGACTCCTCCTGCGCGCCTCCTACTAGGGCAGGCCGCACCCCCCTTGGATCCTTTATATACGGAGGCAAGGGGCACCCCTAGGCACACAAGTTGATCCACGTGATCATATTCTTAGCTGTGTGCGGTGCCCCCTTCCACCATAGTCCTCGATAATATTGTAGCGGTGCTTAGGCGAAGCCCTGCGACAGTAGTACATCAAGATCGTCACCACGCCGTCGTGCTGACGGAACTCTTCCCCGACACTTTGCTGGATCGGAGTCCGGGGATCATCATCGAGCTGAACGTGTGCTAGAACTCGGAGGTGCCGTAGTTTCGGTGCTTGATCGGTCGGGCCGTGAAGACGTACGACTACATCAACCAAATTAACACTTCCGTTGTCGATCTACAAGGGTACGTAGATCACACTCTCCCCCTCTCGTTGCTATGCATCACCATGATCTTGCGTGTGCGTAGGAATTTTTTTTGAAATTACTACGAAACCCAACAGTGGCATCCGAGCCTAGGTTATATATGTTGATGTTATATGCACGAGTAGAACACAAGTGAGTTGTGGGCGATATAAGTCATACTGCTTACCAGCATGTCATACTTTGGTTCGGCGGTATTGTTGGACGAAGCGTCCCGGACCGACATTACGCGTACGCTTACGCGAGACCGGTTCTCCCGACGTGCTTTGCACATAGGTGGCTTGCGGGTGACAGTTTCTCCAACTTTAGTTGAACCGAGTGTGGCTACGCCCGGTCCTTGCGAAGGTTAAAACAGCACCAACTTGACAAACTATCATTGTGGTTTTGATGCGTAGGTAAGATTGGTTCTTGCTTAAGCCTGTAGCAGCCACGTAAAACTTGCAACAACAAAGTAGAGGACGTCTAACTTGTTTTTGCAGGGCATGTTGTGATGTGATATGGTCAAGACATGATGCTAAATTTTATTGTATGAGATGATCATGTTTTGTAACCGAGTTATCGGCAACTGGCAGGAGCCATATGGTTGTCGCTTTATTGTATGCAATGCAATCGCGCTGTAATGCTTTACTTTATCACTAAGCGGTAGCGATAGTCGTGGAAGCATGAGATTGGCGAGACGACAACGATGCTACGATGGACATCAAGGTGTCGCGCTGGTGACGATGGTGATCACGACGGTGCTTCAAAGATGGAGATCACAAGCACAAGATGATGATGGCCATATCATATCACTTATATTGATTGCATGTGATGTTTATCTTTTATGCATCTTATCTTGCTTTGATTGACGGTAGCATTATAAGATGATCTCTCACTAATTATCAAGAAGTGTTCTCCCTGAGTATGCACCATTGCGAAAGTTCTTCGTGCTGAGACACCACGTGATGATCGGGTGTGATAGGCTCTACGTTCAAATACAACGGGTGCAAAACAGTTACACACGTGGAATACTCAGGTTATACTTGACGAGCCAAGCATATACAGATATGGCCTCGGAACACGGAGACCGAAAGGTCGAGCGTGAATCATATAGTAGATATGATCAACATAGTGATGTTCACCAATGAAACTACTCCATCTCACGTGATGATCGGACATGGTTTAGTTGATTTGGATCATGTAATCACTTAGAGGATTAGAGGGATGTCTATCTAAGTGGGAGTTCTTTAAGTAAATTAATTGAACCTAAATTTATCATGAAACTTAGTACCTGATAGTATCTTGCTTGTTTTTGCTTGATTGTAGATAGATGGCTCGTGTTGTTGTTCCGTTGAATTTTAATGCATTCCTTGAGAAAGCAAAGTTGAAAGATGATGGTAGCAATTACACGGACTGGGTCCGTAACTTGAGGATTATCCTCATTGCTGCACAGAAGAATTACGTCCTGGAAGCACCGCTGGGTGCCAGGCCTGCTGCTGGAGCAACACCAGATGTTATGAACGTCTGGCAGAGCAAAGCTGATGACTACTCGATAGTTCAGTGTGCCATGCTTTACGGCTTAGAATCGGGACTTCAACGACGTTTTGAACGTCATGGAGCATATGAGATGTTCCAGGAGTTGAAGTTAATATTTCAAGCAAATGCCCGGATTGAGAGATATGAAGTCTTCAATAAGTTCTATAGCTGCAAGATGGAGGAGAACAGTTCTGTCAGTGAGCATATACTCAAAATGTCCGGGTATAATAATCACTTGATTCAATTGGGAGTTAATCTTCCAGATGATTGCGTCATTGACAGAATTCTCCAATCACTGCCACCAAGCTACAAGAGCTTCGTGATGAACTATAATATGCAAGGGATGAATAAGACTATTCCCGAGCTCTTCGCAATGCTGAAAGCTACGGAGGTAGAAATCAAGAAGGAGCATCAAGTGTTGATGGTCAACAAGACCACTAGTTTCAAGAAAAAGGGCAAAGGGAAGAAGAAGGGGAACTTCAAAAAGAACAGCAAGCAAGTTGCTACTCAAGAGAAGAAACCCAAACCTGGACCTAAGCCTGAAACTGAGTGCTTCTACTGCAAGCAGACTGGTCACTGGAAGCGGAACTGCCCCAAGTATTTGGCGGATAAGAAGGATTGCAAGGTGAACAAAGGTATATGTGATATACATGTTATTGATGTGTACCTTACTAATGCTCGTAGTAGCACCTGGGTATTTGATACTGGTTCTGTTGCTAATATTTGCAACTCGAAACAGGGACTACGGATTAAGCGAAGATTGGCTAAGGATGAGGTGACGATGCGCGTGGGAAACGGTTCCAAAGTCGATGTGATCGCAGTCGGCACGCTACCTCTACATCTACCTTCGGGATTAATATTAGACCTAAATAATTGTTATTTGGTGCCAGCGTTAAGCATGAACATTATATCTGGATCTTGTTTGATGCGAGACGGTTTTTCATTTAAATCTGAGAATAATGGTTGTTCTATTTATATGAGTAATATCTTTTATGGTCATGCACCCTTAAAGAGTGGTCTATTTTTATTGAATCTCGATAGTAGTGACACACATATTCATCGTGTTGAAGCCAAAAGATGCAGAGTTGATAATGATAGTGCAACTTATTTGTGGCACTGCCGTTTAGGTCATATCGGTGTAAAGCCCATGAAGAAACTCCATACTGATGGACTTTTGGAACCACTTGATTATGAATCACTTGGTACTTGCGAACCGTGCCTCATGGGCAAGATGACCAAAACACCGTTCTCCAGTACTATGGAGAGAGCAACAGATTTGTTGGAAATCATACATACAGATGTATGTGGTCCGATGAATATTGAGGCTCGTGGCGGATATCGTTATTTTCTCACCTTCACAGATGACTTAAGCAGATATGGGTATATCTACTTAATGAAACACAAGTCTGAAACATTTGAAAAGTTCAAAGAATTTCAGAGTGAAGTAGAAAATCATCGTAACAAGAAAATTAAATTTCTACGATCTGATCGTGGAGGAGAATATTTGAGTTACGAGTTTGGTGTACATTTGAAAAATTGTGGAATAGTTTCACAACTCACGCCATCCGGAACACCACAGCGTAATGGTGTGTCCGAACATCGTAATCGTACTTTACTGGATATAGTGCGATCTATGATGTCTCTTACTGATTTACCACTATCGTTTGGGGATACGCTCTAGAGACGGCCGCATTCACGTTAAATAGGGCACCATCAAAATCCGTTGAGACGACGCCTTATGAATTGTGGTTTGGCAAGAAACCAAAGTTGTCGTTTCTGAAAGTTTGGGGCTGCGATGCTTATGTGAAAAAGCTTCAACCTGATAAGCTCGAACCCAAATCGGAGAAATGTGTCTTCATAGGATATCCAAAGAAAACTATTGGATACACCTTCTATCATAGATCTGAAGGCAAGACTTTTGTTGCTAAATTCGGAAACTTTCTGGAGAAGGAGTTTCTCTCAAAAGAAGTGAGTGGGAGGAAAGTAGAACTTGACGAGGTAACTGTACCTGCTCCCTTATTGGAAAGTAGTGCATCACAGAAAACTGTTTCAGTGACACCTACACCAGTTAGTGAGGAAGCTAATGATGATGATCATGAAACTTCAGAACAAGATACTACTGAACCTCGTAGATCAACCAGAGTGAGATCCGCGCCAGAGTGGTACGGTAATCCTGTTCTGGAAGTCATGCTACTAGATCATGATGAACCTACGAACTATGAAGAAGCAATGGTGAGCCTAGATTCCGCAAAATGGCTTGAAGCCATGAAATCTGAGATGGGATCCATGTATGAGAACAAAGTATGGACTTTGGTTGACTTGCCCGATGATCGGCAAGCAATTGAGAATAAATGGATCTTCAAGAAGAAGACTGACGCTGACGGTAATGTTACTGTCTACAAAGCTCGACTTGTCACAAAAGGTTTTTGGCAAGTTCAAGGGATTGACTACGATGAGACCTTCTCACCCGTAGCGATGCTTAAGTCCGTCCGAATCATGTTAGCAATTGCCGCATTTTATGATTATGAAATTTGGCAGATGGATGTCAAAACTGCATTCCTGAATGGATTTCTGGAAGAAGAGTTGTATATGATGCAACCAGAAGGTTTTGTCGATCCAAAGGAAGCTAACAAAGTGTGCAAGCTCCAGCGATCCATTTATGGACTGGTGCAAGCCTCTCGGAGTTGGAATAAACGCTTTGATAGTGTGATCAAAGCATTTGGTTTTATACAGACTTTTGGAGAAGCCTGTATTTACAAGAAAGTGAGTGGGAGCTCTGTAGCATTTCTGATATTATATGTGGATGACATATTACTAATTGGAAATGATATAGAATTTCTGGATAGCATAAAGGGATACTTGAATAAGAGTTTTTCAATGAAAGACCTCGGTGAAGCTGCTTACATATTAGGCATTAAGATCTATAGAGATAGATCAAGACGCTTAATTGGACTTTCACAAAGCACATACCTTGACAAAGTTTTGAAGAAGTTCAAAATGGATCAAGCAAAGAAAGGGTTCTTGCCTGTGTTACAAGGTGTGAAGTTGAGTAAGACTCAATGCCCGACCACTGCAGAAGATAGAGAGAAAATGAAAGATGTTCCCTATGCTTCAGCCATAGGCTCTATCATGTATGCAATGCTGTGTACCAGACCTGATGTGTGCCTTGCTATAAGTCTAGCAGGGAGGTATCAAAGTGATCCAGGAGTGGATCACTGGACAGCGGTCAAGTACATCCTGAAATACCTGAAAAGGACTAAGGATATGTTTCTCATATATGGAGGTGACAAAGAGCTCATCGTAAAAGGTTACGTTGATGCAAGCTTTGACACTGATCCGGACGATTCTAAATCGCAAACTGGATACGTGTTTACATTAAACGGTGGGGCTGTCAGTTGGTGAAGTTCTAAACAAAGCGTTGTAGCGGGATCTACATGTGAAGCGGAGTACATAGCTCCTTCAGAAGCAGCAAATGAAGGAGTCTGGATGAAGGAGTTCATATCCGATCTAGGTGTCATACCTAGTGCATCGGGTCCAATGAAAATCTTTTGTGACAATACTGGTGCAATTGCCTTGGCAAAGGAATCCAGATTTCACAAGAGAACCAAGCACATCAAGAGACGCTTCAATTCCATCCGGGATCTAGTCCAGGTGGGAGACATAGAGATATGCAAGATACATACGGATCTAAATGTTGCAGACCCGTTGACTAAGCCTCTTCCACGAGCAAAACATGATCAGCACCAAGGCTCCATGGGTGTTAGAATCATTACTGTGTAATCTAGATTATTGACTCTACTGCAAGTGGGAGACTGAAGGAAATATGCCCTAGAGGCAAAAATAAAGTTATTATTTATTTCCTTATATCATGATAAATGTTTATTATTCATGCTAGAATTGTATTAACCAGAAACATAATACATGTGTGAATACATAGACAAACAGAGTGTCACTAGTATGCCTCTACTTGACTAGCTCGTTAATCAAAGATGGTTATGTTTCCTAACCATAAACAAAGAGTTGTTATTTGATCAAAGGGATCACATCATTAGGTGAATGATCTGATTGACATGACCCATTCCATTAGCTTAGCACCCGATCATTTAGTATGTTGCTATTGCTTTCTTCATGACTTATACATGTTCCTATGACTATGAGATTATGCAACTCCCGTTTGCCGGAGGAACACTTTGTGTGCTACCAAACGTCACAACATAAAAGGGTGATTATAAAGGTGCTCTACAGGTGTCTCCAAAGGTACATGTTGGGTTGGCGTATTTCGAGATTAGGATTTGTCACTCCGATTGTCGGAGAGGTATCTCTGGGCCCTCTCGATAATACACATCACATAAGCCTTGCAAGCATTGCAACTAATGAGTTAGTTGTGAGATGATGTATTACGGAACGAGTAAAGAGACTTGCCGGTAACGAGATTGAATTAGGTATGGGATACCGACGATCGAATCTCGGGTAAGTAACATACCGATGACAAAGGGAACAACGTATGTTGTTATGCGGTCTGACCGATAAAAGATCTTCGTAGAATATGTAGGAGCCATTATGAGCATCCAGGTTCCGCTATTGGTTATTGACAGGAGACGTGTCTCGGTCATGTCTACATTGTTCTCGAACCCGTAGGGTCCGCACGCTTAAGGTTTCGATGACAGTTATATTATGAGTTTATGAGTTTTGATGTACCAAAGTTAGTTCGGAGTCCCGGATGTGATCACGGACATGATGAGGAGTCTCGAAATGGTCGAGACATAAATATTGATATATTGGACGGCTATATTCGGACACCGGAAGTGTTCCGAGGAAGTTTCGGATAAAACCGGAGCACCGGGGGGTTACCGGAAACCCCCGGGGGGTTAATGGGCCTCATGGGCCTAAAGTGGAGAAGAGGAGGGGCTGCCAGGGCAGGCCGCGCGCCCCCTCCCCCCCTAGTCCGAATTGGACAAGGAGGGAGGGGCGGAGCCCCCCCTTTTCTTCTCTCCTTCCCCCTCTCCTACTTGGACAAGGAAAGGGAGGGGAGTCCTACTCCCGGTAGGAGTAGGACTCCTCCTGCGCGCCTCCTACTAGGGCAGGCCGCACCCCCCTTGGATCCTTTATATACGGAGGCAAGGGGCACCCCTAGACACACAAGTTGATCCACGTGATCATATTCTTAGCTGTGTGCGGTGCCCCCTTCCACCATAGTCCTCGATAATATTGTAGCGGTGCTTAGGCGAAGCCCTGCGACAGTAGTACATCAAGATCGTCACCACGCCGTCGTGCTGACGGAACTCTTCCCCGACACTTTGCTGGATCGGAGTCCGGGGATCATCATCGAGCTGAACGTGTGCTAGAACTCGGAGGTGCCGTAGTTTCGGTGCTTGATCGGTCGGGCCGTGAAGACGTACGACTACATCAACCAAATTAACACTTCCGTTGTCGATCTACAAGGGTACGTAGATCACACTCTCCCCCTCTCGTTGCTATGCATCACCATGATCTTGCGTGTGCGTAGGAATTTTTTTTAAAATTACTACGAAACCCAACAAGTTGAGCTACGGTACACATTGGGTTCAGGCGCATGAAATCCTACAGAGTTACTGGGGTTGGCTGCTAGTTCATATTGGGGCGAGGAAACTGAGCCATCATATTCTCCATGAACTGACGATTCATCTCAAGCTATTGGATCATACCAGCCATGTACTCAGGCGGTGATGGGAAGTTGCCACCACGACCACGAACACCTGGTCTAACCATCCTGCTAATATATAACAGGGGTAGTTCAGCATTGAGAAATTTGCAAAGACAAGAATCATTCATGATGAAACATGCACAACGAAAGCAGCACGATAGATACTACATAGTAGTCGGCATATCTTACAAAAGAGATCATGCATAGAGTTCGGTACATAGACTAAGATCATCATAGGCGGCACGCAGGCTCGCGGTGAATGCATCTAACACTAACAAGCAAGCCTACATCAGTCCCACGCGGTACTGCGGAGGTAGCTGTAGCCTGAAAGCTGGTAGTGTGGCATCGGGAACTCCACGTCGGCAACCTGGGGTCCGCGGGTACTCTGGTGCAGAACCCGACGCTCAAGTGGCAGAAGAGGACCAAGTGCGGGAGAGTAGCCTCCCACATCTGGCCAGCCGACGCCCTAGGGCATCACGGTCCTGGCAGGGTAGATCACAGAACGCGACAGATCACCAGATCGGACAGAGGGGTGCAACAGCGTCAGAGCATGATACATGTGCTGACGGGTGGTGTACAACTCGTGGCGAAGAGCTGGTTAGCTCTATCCAGCCATCAGCATGCAGAACCAGGTTCTGATGGTAGAAGGGCTCTCGGGTGACAGTGGAGTAGGCCGCAGTGTAGTGACCCTCCGCACCAACATCGGATGCGATAGCAATGTGCCTGAAGGGGGAGGTGTCCAACTCCTGATACTCTCCACGAAGACGTGTCAGAGCAGCATAAGCAGCATCGTGGACCGCCATATCGATAGTCACTCCAACACCATGAGCAGTGTGCAGCACGGTAGTGGAGTCATACTCCCGAGAGTAGAGGTGGACGATGGCACGGTACTGCTCCTGGTTGAAGTCCTAATACTCCTCATAGACGGTGTACTCAGGGTGCCAGCGATAACCCAGATAGGTCATCATCTCAACCAACACAGCAGGTGATCCTGAGGCACCAATGGCCGTCGTGTGGCGCATGACCTGCCTCGTGGGTTCCATCTGAAAACAAAGATGTTTTCACAGGAGTCAAATGACAATGTGGATAATGTTCAAATACTACTCTAAAGAATAGCTAGGGCTTATCCAACTTTGGGGTGAACGTGGTCACAAGATCCTAGTGTTAGGGTTAGTAAAATCGTTTAACCCGAGTAGGAGAGAGTTCAGAGTCCCAGAGTAAGGATCGAGGAGTAAAAGATCCTAATACCACCCAGATGGCGACGTGGGCCCGTAAGGCACACAGCCATGTTAGTAAAAGTTTTTGTAATATCTAGACTCAACTTCGGCCAAGGAGTGTGGAAGGGGGATTCCTACAGGCAGTCGGCTCTGATACCAACTTGTGACGCCCCCGATTTAATCGTACACTAATCATACACGCAAATGTGTACGATCAAGATCAGGGACTCACGGGAAGATATCACAACACAACTCTACAAATAAAATAAGTCATACAAGCATCATATTACAAGCCAGGGGCCTCGAGGGCTCGAATACAAGAGCTCGATCATAGACGAGTCAGCTGAAGCAACAATATCTGAGTACAGACATAAGTTAAACAAGTTTGCCTTAAGAAGGCTAGCACAAACTGGGATACAGATCGAAAGAGGCGCAGGCCTTCTGCCTGGGATCCTCCTAACTACTCCTGGTCGCCGTTAGCGGGCTGCACGTAGTAGTAGGCTCCTCCCGAGTAGTAGTAGTCGTTGTCGATGGTGGCGTCTGGCTCCTGGGCTCCAACGTCTGGTTGCGACAACCAGGTAGAAGGAAAGGGGGGAAAAGAGGGAGAAAGCAACCGTGAGTACTCATCCAAAGTACTCGCAAGCAAGGAGCTACACCACATATGCATGGGTAAATGTGTAAAGGGCCATATCGGTGGACTGAACTGCAGAATGCCAGAATAAGAGGGGGATAGCTAATCCCGTCGAAGACTACGCTTCTGGCCACCTCCATCTTGCAGCATGTAGAAGAGAGTAGATGGTAAGTTCACCAAGTAACATCGCATAGCATAATCCTAACCGATGATCCTCCCCTCGTTGCCCTGTGAGAGAGCGATCACCGGTTGTATCTGGCACTTGGAAGGGTGTGTTTTATTAAGTATCCGGTTATAGTTGTCATAAGGTCAAGGTACAACTCCAAGTCGTCCTGTTACCGAGGATCACGGCTATTCGAATAGATTAACTTCCCTGCAGGGGTGCACCACATAACCCAACACGCTAGATCCCATTTGGCCGGACACACTTTTCTGGGTCATGCCCGGCCTCGGAAGATCAACACGTCGCAGCCCTACCTAGGCACAACAGAGAGGTCAGCACGCCGGTCTAAATCCTATGGCGCAGGGGTCTGGGCCCATCGCCCATTGCACACCTGCACGTTGCGAGGGCAGCCGGAAGCAGAACTAGCCCCCTTAATACAAGAGCAGGCTTACATTCCAATCCGGCGCGCGCCGCTCAGTCGCTGATGTCACGAAGGCTTTGGCTGATACTACGACATCGAGTGCTCATAACTGTCCCCGCGTAGATGGTTAGTGCGTATAGGCCAGTAGCCAGACTCAGATCAAATACCAAGATCTCGTTAAGCGTGTTATTCTGAAATAACCACGGACGCCGACCAGGGCCAGGCCCACCTCTCTCCTAGGTGGTCTCAACCTGCCCTGTCGCTCCGCCACAAAGTAACAGTCGGGGGCCTTCAGGAACTCAAGCCCACCTCTACCGAGATGGAGCCACCTGCCCCTTCAGCCCCCAACATCGGAATCACTCGCGGGTACTCCTACGAGCCGACCCGACTTTAATCACCACAAGTATCATATATTATGTATAAGTATATACCCATGACCACCTCCCAAGTGATCACGGCCCGATAGTACAGCATGGCAGACAGACAAGAATGTAGGGCCACTGATGTTAAACTAGCATCCTATACTAAGCATTTAGGATTGCAGGTAAGGTATCAACAGCTGGAGCAACAATGACAGGCTATGCATCAAAATAGATTAACGGAAAGCAGTAACATGCTACACTACTCTAATGCAAGCAGTAGAGAGAAGAGTAGGCGATATCTGGTGATCAAAGGGGGGGGCTTGCCTGGTTACTCTGGCAAGAGAGAGGGGTCGTCAACACCGTAGTCATACTGGGTAGCAGCGGCGTCGGTCTCGATGTCTAGCGGGAGAAGAGGGGGAAGAAACAATAAATATAATGCAAACAAATGCATGACGATGCATGACATGACAAAGCGCGATGCTAGGTGTGCCCTAACGCGGTAGCAGGTCAACTGGTCGGTTGACCAGACAAACCAGACAGGTGGGTCCAGGGGGACCCACATGTCATTGCCAGGGGGCAATAATAGGGGGGTTTAGACTAACTAAATAGGTTAATTAGTGGGTGGGACCTAGCAGTCAGTGTCTAATTAGGTTTTAGTTAATTAACTTAATTAATTAGCAGTTTATATATTTGTTTTTATTTGTTTTATGGCATGGGGCCCGCATGTCAGTGGCAGTAGCTGCCACGTCAGCGAAGTTGACTTCGGTCAACGTGGCCAGTTGGGGCCCCCAGGCCCACAGGCAGCGACCCAGGGGTGGGGCCCGCCTAGCCACGTCGGCGGACGGCGCCGGAACGACGCCGGCAAGGCAAAACGCGGCGGCGTGGCTCAGGCGAGCGTCGGGTTTCGTCTATAGGCCACCAAAATGGGCGGGACCGGTCGCATTCGAACGTCAAGACGACGGCGGAGCGAATGGTGGTGGTTGCGGAGGCTGTGGTGGCCAGAGTCGAGCGCTACAGGCTCGTCAGCGGTGAGGTGGTTCGGGCGTGAGATGAAGACGGCGACGCAGCGCGCTTCGGGGCTAACGGGAAGGCTAGGGTGGAGCTGCGCGACGCGCTGAGCACAAAGGGCTCGGCCCCTTGACCATTTGGTCACCGGAAGGGCGCGGGCGACACGCATAGGCGGCGGCGCAGTCGGGTCCCCGACAGGAAACACGCTAAGAGGAACGGGGAGGCTAGTGCGTGGGCGCGTAGGGCTCGCAGGAGCTCGATGCTGGGCCCGAACGAGCTCAACGGCGTCTGTGGCCGCGGCGGTGTAGTGCACGGCGGCGACCAGAGCTCAGCAACGGCGGCAGCTGGCTACAGAGCGCTAGGGGGCCAACGAGGAGCAGTAGGGGGAGGAGAAGCTCACCGTGCGGCACGCAAGATGGCCCATGGTGGTTTAGTAGCAGCAAAGTCGACGGCGCTCGTCGGAGACGCGCCGGGGATCCGAGGAAGAAGACGAGGCCGGGGCAGCGTTCGTGGGCGCCCGGCGTCCTGCGGCTCGTCGGGGAGGCGTAGTCGAGGCAGAGGGAGCGAGCGGACACGTCGGAGAGGCTTGGAGGTCGCGGTGGCCGCGAGTTCTACGGCGGTGAGGCCATGGCGGCGCTCGGTTGCGGTGGGGAACGAGGGGGAGCGGCGCGGTGGACCTGAGGGGGAAGGGAGAGGCGCAGGAACCGAGAGAGAGAGTGGGGCGAGTGGGAGGCGGGATCGAGGAGGCGGGGCGTGGCGGCCTTATCCTCGCCCGTCGCCGGCGAGGGGGGTGCGGCGGGGACGCGCCCCTGTTCCGACCCGGGTCGGGGGAACAGGGAAGGGAGGCGGGGCAGGGGGGGTTGGGCCGGCTGATTGCTGTGGGCCAGGTGGGTCGGCCGGCCTATGAGCTGGGCCGCCTGGTCCAGGGGGGCTTCCCTTTTTTTTGTTTTTTTTGTAATTTCTTTCTTTTATTTACTTTCTTCTCTGTTTTATTTCATTTTAAAGTATCTAGGCATTTTCTAAAAATGTGTTTATTTCATCATAATTACCTATGCCATTTTTGGAACTGTCTGAACATTTTTGTTTCAACTTTTAAAAACTTTTGTTGTTTGCCATTTTTTTGGATTGATTTTTGAATCGGTTTGAACTAACGAAAGTTTAGCAACAGTAATCAAAAATGACATGGCATCATTAGGAGAGTTTTACTGTAGCCTAATTATCCAGGCGTTACAATAGCCCACTAGTTAAAACTATGAGATAAAGTTTTTTGATAATATTTGATTTGAGAGAACCCTGAAGGCGAGGAGTCAACTCTCATTTGATATAATAGTACGCCCTTTGTAATTTAATATAAGATTTTTTTGACACTATAACAGTGTCAAGACGTTTTTTAATACTATAACAGTGTCAAAAGACGTCATGATAAGTTACAGAGGGAGTAGATAATAGTAGAAATTGCTTAAGGAATAAACCAAAGTTTTTAGAGTTACAAGGTGGGGGTGTGCCGATGCACAACCACCTTTTGAGAAGGTTGCTTGAACCTATAAGTCCAAGTTATAAACTCTAATACAGAGTTCCTAACAGTTACATAAAAAATGTGGTTATCTCTCCGAAAACGCATAGCGAGAATACACAACTTCAAGAGAATGGTGAGGGTCATGGAAGACCAATGCGCATCGTCTAGCGTCATTGGGGTAGAGAGGCCCATGTGCCTTGGATGAAGAGGGGTTGAAGAAGGTCGAGCTGGTCCCAAACTGCAAAGGCCATTGGTCATGGCAGTAAAGACGTGCAAGGCATCTTCGAGTAGGCGTCGTAGCATGATAGACATCCGACTGTATGATGTTTTCTCGGTGCAAGTGCACCCTAGTGGTGAGTTTGTTTTTGAACAAGCCCTACCTCAAGATCTTGACCTTGTTGGGTACTTTGGAGCGCCAAATAAGATCGGCATCGATGGTGTTTCTGAAGCGCTCTTTCTCGCGGTGGTAGGATGATTTGGCATGCAATGGGGTGATAAAAAATAGCACAATGCGATGCGACCCCGCGTTAATGTGTGGGGAATTTCTTTGATCGGTGGGATTTTTTAACCAATTTTTTCAGTCCATTTGATCCCGCCCTAAAGACTAGGTCGTGGCGTCCCCAGCGAGGGCTCGCCAAGAACAATGGCGCGGTTTGTCGTGATGTCGCCAGTGGAGGAGAGTCGAAGGCAACTAGCGCGGGTGTGGTGTGGGGGTCGCTGGCACCAGAATTGGGGGTGGTGGTTAGAGGTGTGGCTGGGGCGGCAGTGATTCGGTAGAGAAGATGGCTCAGGTAGGATGAGAAGGCAGGTGGTTAGGTCGACATCAGTGGGCAGATCAAAGAGCAGGGCGACACATGTAGGAGGAATAAGGCGGCTGTATGGAGAGGGACTTGACTTAAATTAAACCTAGTAAATAATTGAAGCATACATGTGGAGACGACTATTCTTAGCTCGAGCTTAAATGAGATCGGATAAACAGTATGTAAAAACTTGAAGAAAAAAATAAAAAAAAAATTCTTATGAAAACATTGACAAATACCTGAGTTCTTGCAAAATTTCATCATGAAATCACATTCATCGACCTAACATCGATCGGAGACATGCTCCAACGAGGAAGAGTAGCATGTGAGACGGCAATGCCTCAAGTCCCGTGAGCCGATGTGTGTCTCATGTCCTACTCTATCTTGACAACGATCACACCAACACCCCAAGGGGTAAAGCCAGCCGCCGGATATGGACAGGGCAGAACCGGACAAGCTCCACTCATTATTTTCACGTGCATATAGTTGTATGTATTTGAGGATTCATAATTGAGGTATTCAATCATATCAATAATTTGAGGCGTGACCGATCACTGCCCGCGGAGGGTGCGTCCACAAGCATTTGAGGGGTCGGATTTGGTGCGGGCGTTTGAGGGGTCAGATTTGGTGTATCCGGTTGTAGATGTTGTTAGCAATACTTACTAGTTACTCCAAAAAAAGAAGGCACCTATATATAGTCAAGATATCCATCCATGAAATTGGCGACGGCGCCAGATGTTCATGTTGAAATTCGTACAGCTACATCACCGAGCATCTATTGGGAGTTAATAAGAACACAGAACACAGCTACTCCTAGTAAGTAAATAAAGTCAACATCACAAATCTAGCACGAAGAACACGCAAACCGATTACATTCCATCGCATAAGATACACGTCCCGACATAGGTTGATGTTATCAGGATCTTGGGAACAAGCTAAACATCATGATATTCTGAAACTTCCATCTGCAGATCTAGACCCTCACTGCTGCCATGAGTTTCTGCAAGCAGGTGGCGTGCTGTACTGCGGTGTGCTGGAAAGAGTGGTGATCTGAAAAGCCATACTCTGAAAATTCTGATTCTACATGGATGAATCGACCAGGCAGCGACTTCTTTGCAAGTGTTTCCTGCCATATGTCAAAGAAATCCACCATAATTCCCCGCAGAAAAAGAAGTCTACCAAAATTTCGCTCGACTTTTCTGTGGAAGATAGGGGATAACAATCTACCTGCACCGAAAGCGACAACAAACTTCATGTCAGCCTTGCAAGCGCGGAAACGGTCTCAGACAAAACCACTGAAAACTGCATTTCTTGGTGGGTTCTAGAATTTGTGTGAACCGGTGGAACTTTCTTATCATAAAATTCAAAGTGCAATATTAAGAGTATCCCCAGTATCAATGCCACAGAAAGGTTCATCTGTTTTGGTGGAAGTTTTGCAGGTTTTGGTGCTGAACTTGGGGGAAGATTTCTTTTTGCCCCTAGTCAAATTATTAGATTCAATAACTCCAAGTGCTATTTTCGAAATTTCTTGTTACCAGACATATTGGTAGGAACCAGCAACTTTTATTACTGAGATATGTTTCCCTACTAACTTGACTAACAACGGCATAAGGAAGGCGCTGATGGTTCACAAATACTCCCTCCGTTTCAAAATAAGTGTCTCAACTTTGTACTAACATTAGTACAAAGTTATACTACTAAGCTTAAGACACTTATTTTGAGACGGAGGGAGTAGAAGAGTTGCAGGCTGGTGCATACAATAGAATATACTAGAACTCATCTAGTTTTCCCCTTCTTCTAATTAAGAATTTGAGCTAATTACACAGACAAAGTTGCAGATCAAAACATATGTTTACAAGTTAATGAATATTTCCAAACAATGAGATGTCTTCATGAACTATGGCTAGAAAGGATATCAAGAGCCTTATTTAAAGCTCAGAAGGTGTACTTTAAAAATAAAAATCATGTACTCCCTCCGTTCCGAATTACTTGTCTTGGATTTGTCTAGATATGGATGTATCTAGACTCATTTTAGTGCTAGATACCTCCGTATCTAGACAAATCCAAGACAAGTAATTCGGAACGGAGGGAGTAGGTGCCACAGATCATCGTCTACATGCGTTAAGTTCATCAACCTCGCCGTATATAATTTATCTAACTCACAGTAAAGAATAAAAACATGAAATAGGCTGTAGTTTTCTACTTATCGATAGAGGGTATCTCATGCTAGCTTGAACATGTATAAACCCATTATTCAATTAGCAGGACTTACTCAAACTCAAATACAGAATTGATTCACTACATATGGTTTGAGCCTCGTCTTTTACTAACATAAGTCAAACAATCAATCAGTCCATCGATTAAGGCCAACAAGGTACAAACAGAAAATGGAAAAGAAAGAAAAATAAGAGTGGAACCTACATCACGATTCCTCAGTGTTTCAGAATTGTTAAAATAGTAACAGTGATTTTTGCTCGAGCACACGAAAATGTAACAATCATAGTGTAATATAATAAGAAAAATATAAATAAAACAAATGAAACTTATGATAAAATATGTAAGGCAAAATGAGGGGTCAACAGAGCACAAAAGATAAATACAAGCAGCATCCAAGTAGCTTCATTGTGAGACTCAATGATTAGTTGAGTTCTACGCAAAGTTTCAAGTTCCCTCAGGGGTACTTTATTCTCCTGTTACCGATTTCTCACTTCTTTTTTGAAATGCACATGTACCAAAAAAGAAGTGAGAAATCATTTGACTTATTATTGCCATATCCTCCTGCAAAGTTCAGGGGTACTATATACTGCAAATTGTTTTACAATCTGAGGAAGTGCAGACAACACCACTTATTGCAGGTTGTTTTTTCTTATATGTTTCCTGAGCTAGTAACTTTGGAAAATATGCATTTTGACGGGATGGCACTCTCCAGGTAACAATTTTGACAATTATGCATAAATTGAATTCAGTATTCCAGTTGCCTGATTGCAACTGCAGAAACGGCCAGGTCAAAACCAGAGATTCTGATTATTCTAGCTTTGCTAAGGTGTCCAGTAGGTAAAGATGATGACACATGGATACGGTAAAGATGATGATGACACACCAATATGGAAAGGATGATCCTGACTGGGTAATTCAGAAAATGTCAAACTACGGCGTCTAGCTACTAGGCCAAGTCATGCATAGAGATACTTTTCAATAACTACTGGTATCTGTGATTTTTCTATTCAGCTGCCTAATGAAAAACACCTGACCGATAATGTGAAGATAAATTTTGTAACAACAATCACGTAACAGTCTTTATCAAATGATAGAAAGGTTCACATAAACAAAATATTCGTGATGCTTATAGTTTGAATTATGTAAGTGAAGAAGATTATTAACATTAGAATTTAGATACACAAATCATTCAATCTAAAACTGCAGCACATATGCCCAATTTGATTAAGCCTTTATGATTTTATCCGGAGGTGCATGTGATCCAAAGTCCAAGAACCCTTTATGACGCCATTGACAAGATCAGACAAAATGTCAAAATTTTAGTTTTACTGGGAATAACTTGGAATTAAAGACGAAGAGCTTGTGGTGTGAACCCGGTAAGATCGTTGAAAAAAGGATTCACTGGGGTCCCATGAGTAAATATTCTTTATTTGACTGGAAGTAATTGCTATATTAGTAGTGTCAACTATCTACTTAGTATTCAGTCAAGTACTCCCATTCCATTTAAGTGGATGTATTCAATTTACGCAGTATAGCCTCCTTTTATGTACTATTTCTAAATAGTAATTGGCGGTGTCAATAATGTGTACACTCTGGGTCCGCATGCAGTTTATCTTCTCAGCCTACTTTTCAATAGATCAAGTCAGCATCTAAGATAGTCTATGAGAGCTACTCCCCCCGTCCCCAAATAGATGACGTATAAACTGAGTCATAAAGCCAATGCTTTCTAAGTCTGACCAAGTATATATATACAAAAATGTGAAGATAAACGATACCAAGTAAATATAATACATCCCCCATTAGATATATTTTCATAATGTATTTATTCAATATTGTAGTTGTTGCTATTTTCTTCTATTTATCTGGCCAAACTTAGAAATAATTGACTTTTTGACCTAATTTATACGCCGTGTATTTGGGACAGAGGGAGTAATACACATCGTCATCTAATTACAGCAAGGCATTGAAATATAACCTAAAGATATCTTACCTACCACTCTCTAGTCTCTATGCCTCCATACCCAAATTAGAGCTCCCCGGAGAGGAGAAAAATGGCTGTGCGGCTCTTTCTGGCCCTTCTTTTATCATTCTCCTTCCAGCTTTGCTCTTGTGCTCCCCCATGGCAGATCATGACCACTGGCTCATACATGACACCAGAAGATCGTGAGAGAATCTTTCTCATCTCACCAGATACCACCTTCTCTTGTGGCTTCCATCGAGTTGGAACAAATGCTTTCACCTTCTCCATCTGGTACACCACCGTGAAAACGGTTGTCTGGACGGCAAATCCCTACTCCACGGTGAATGGCTACTTCTCCCCAGTGAACCTTTACGGCTCCAGGATATCTCTGAAACACGATGGAAACCTGGTCCTGACAGATAACAATGGCTCAATGGTATGGGAAAGCAAGACATCTTCAGGCAAGCACACAATTGTTTCCCTCCTCAACACTGGCAACCTTGTTATCAGTGATTCTGGTAATAATACTGTATGGCAGAGCTTTCACACAC
This sequence comes from Triticum urartu, assembly GCF_056163025.1. Lineage (NCBI taxonomy): Eukaryota > Viridiplantae > Streptophyta > Magnoliopsida > Poales > Poaceae > Triticum > Triticum urartu. The sequence continues at coordinate 413,046,222 of NC_141877.1, read as the reverse complement.
CAACAGACACCTTGCTCCCTTGGCAAAACTTGACGAAAGACACAAGGTTAGTCTCTGGTTACCATCACCTCTATTTTGACAACGACAATGTCTTGCGCCTATTATATGATGGCCCAGAGATTACAAGCATCTACTGGCCAAGTCCAGATTATAATGCATTGAAAAATGGACGCAATAGATATAACAGCACCAGGGTAGCATTTCTTGATGACGAGGGTAATTTTGTGTCAAGTGATGGGTTTAAAATAGAGGCTTCAGATTCAGGTCCTGGGATAAAGAGGAGGATCACAATTGATCACGATGGCAATTTCAGAATGTACAGCTTGGATGTGTCAACAGGGAATTGGGTGGTCACAGGGCAGGCGGTAATACAGATGTGCTATGTGCACGGATTATGTGGTAAGAATGGGCTTTGTGACTACTCAGGGGGCCTTAAATGTAGATGCCCTCCAGAACATGTGATGGTTGATCCAACAGATTGGAACAAGGGATGCAAACCAGCATTCATAATTGGCAGCAATCAACCACATGAGGACTTTACATTTGTTAAGCAACCTCATGCAGACTTCTATGGCTTTGATCTGGGCTCTAATCAATCCATCTCATTTAAGACATGCAGGGGCATTTGCCTGAACAGCAGCTCATGCATATCTTTCACATACAAGGGTGGGGATGGTTGGTGTTACACTAAAGACATACTCTACAACGGTCAGGTGTACCCATATTTCCCAGGACACAACTACATGAAAGTACCAAAGAGTTTCAACGGTTCAGCATCCTCAATCTCCAAACAAGAAAGCCTAACCTGCAGACCCAATGGTTCGGAGATTATGCTAGGATCAGCAAATATGTATGGAATGAAGAAGGACAACATAAAGTGGATATACTTATATGTCTTTATTGCAATATTGGGAGCTCTAGAGTTGTTTGTTATTGTGACAGGATGGTGCCTTTTTTTCAGAAAGAGTAACATGCCAAAATCAATGGAGGATGGATACAAGATGATAAGAAACCAGTTCAGGCGGTTTACATACAGAGAATTGAGTGAAGCAACTGGAAAATTCAAAGAAGAGATTGGGAGAGGGGGTGCTGGAATTGTTTATAGAGGAGTACTTGAAGATAAGAAAATAGTGGCAGTAAAGAAACTCACAAATGTTCAACAGGGAGAAGAGGAATTCTGGGCAGAAGTGACTCTAATTGGAAGGATCAATCACATAAATTTGGTCAGGATGATGGGATTTTGCTCAGAAGGGAAAAACAGATTGTTGGTATATGAGTATGTGGAGAATGAGTCACTGGACAAGTACCTCTTTGGTGAGAGAAGTACCGAAAGTCTGCTCGGTTGGAGCCAAAGGTACAAGATCGCCTTGGGCACAGCAAGGGGTCTTGCTTATCTTCATCATGAATGCCTTGAATGGATAGTCCATTGTGACGTGAAGCCAGAAAACATACTCCTAAGTCGAGATTTCAATGCCAAAATAGCGGACTTCGGACTAGCCAAGCTTGCAAAGCGAGATAGCGCTAACTTCAATTTCACCCAAATGAGAGGCACGATGGGCTACATGGCACCAGAATGGGCACTGAATATGCCGATCAATGCAAAGGTCGATGTTTACAGCTATGGGGTTGTGCTTCTGGAAATTTTGACTGGAACTAGGGTTTCAAGTGGCATAATTGCCAACGAAAGACGAATGGGGTTTCCAGACTTTATCCAGGAGGCCAAACAGATTCTGGCTACCGAGAATATCAATGATCTTGTGGATGCAAAATTGAAGGGGCATTTCGATCTAGAGCAGGCTACTGCAATGGTGAGAATAGCTGTTTCATGCCTTGGAGACAGAAGCAAGAGGCCGACAATGGACGAAGTTCTGAAGTCTCTTATGTCATATGATGATGAAGACAACCATCCTGCCTATTCACATTGATATGAGCTGATGCAAAGATTTGGGCTATCCGCCCTGTGTGTCAACTCTGTTGATGTTACAAACCAATAGGCATAAGTAGATAAGATACAAAAAAATGTTGTGTGCGTTTGCAAGAAGCTATTGTAAAGTGTAGCAGTTTTTTGTGTTTCAAATTCAACAAATAAACAGTACTCCCTCCGTTTCAAAATAAGTGTCGTAGTTTTAGTTCAAGGAGGGGTGTGATGGACTAATATTTTCTTACATAAAGGTATCAAGTGTTCTCATAACAGCAATGCTTTCTTTTTATCAACAAATTTGGTCAAACTAGAGAGAAGGGGGCAACTCAGTTACATCTATGCTTCACTTATCACGCACAATTGCACGTGGACGAAACGAATCATCTCGAGTCTACACTCTACACACACTCCATCTTAACGCAGACGAAAATAAACACCACATTAAGATGGAAAAAATCTCACCTGTTTACATTAAAAGAAATTTCGTTAAATGCACCAGCTATTGCGTGGTGTTTAGCTGGAATGATTTAACGATTCAGAATAAAAGTTGGTAACCCATTAGTCTGTACCAACGATTATCCAAACCAAATGTGTTGACAACCCATTGCTATAGTTTGAATCAACATCTGCTTTGTTCCAGAATTTGGTTCATTTCATAAGGAAACAGATAAAACAATCGCCGGCCAGCGGCGAGGCAGACAAAACAGACATGACTTTGTCAAAGGCGGAAGCACACCGCAAAGCTAAAGCTAGTACAACACGGGAAGTAGGAAGTATTCTGGAGGAAGTTCAGGATTTAGTGGGGAATTTCTCTAGTTTCCGTTTGAGCATAATTGAGAGGGATGCAAATGTTGCAGCCCATCTCTGTAAAAAGGCGTAGATGCTTATGGCTCAATTGCATCCCTCCTTTCCTTGCTGATACTCTTCGGCAAGATTGTAATTCAGATGATTGATCAATAAAGCTCATTGAATCGCAACAACAACAAAAAACTAAAGCCAGTACATTATGGGCAGTAGCTCACCTACTAGTTGTTGCGTGCCCCTCGTCGTCGTTGGGGCACTGGCCGTGGTCTACTGCTGCCAGCTGCCTCCTGGCCCTAGGGGCTCACCGGCGCTGGCCGGCCGCACCGACGAGCCGCCGCCCGCCGGAGATGTCCGCCCTGGCTCCCAAGCTTGCGCTTCCGATTGTCGGCGTCGCCTACCGGAGTTGCAGGAGCCCGTCGACCGGAGCTAGCGTCTTCCGCCATCTCTCCGTGGTGGCTTGGTCCGTGCCACCGCCGGCAGTCGGTTGCCCGCCGCCGTCGTATCGCTGCCTCGCCGTCGCGTAAGACCCGAGTGACCGAGCGCCTAACCCTGTGGGCCTGTGGCCGAGCGAGCAGAAGCGCCACCACGGGCCTACTTCAACCCAATATGAACGTTTGGTTGCCCCACTGGCCCATTTAGGAACGGGGTCGTCTTATTCTGTGCAGTTTGCCTAAAAAAAGTTCTCACCCACATGTAAAATATAGTCACCCCTAAAAAAAACATGTAAAATATAGTCTTGCCCTAAAAATGTAAAATATAGCCTCCGTAAATAAGTTGTACTCCCTCGATTCATAAATATTTGTCTTTTCAGAGATTTCAACAAGTAACATACGGAGCAAAATGAGTGAATCTACACTCTTAAAATATGTCTATATACATCCATATGTGGTAGTCCATTTGAAATCTCTAAAAAGATTAATATTTAGAAACGGAGGGAGTAAAATATAGCCAAGATATACATCCCATGATAGTTACGACGGCATCAGATGTTCATGTTCAAAAAAATTGTACAACAACATTACCCAGCAGCATCTACTGGGAGCTAATGAGAACATAAAACACAGCTACTCGGTCGCTCAGATGACCATTACAACTTGCTATTCCTTGCAAATAAATCAGGTTAACATCTCAAACATGGTAGAGGAAGGGATACTTAGCCGCGAAGAACGTACAAATTGATTACATTTCAGCACATAAGATACATGTCCTGGCATACGTTGATGTTACCATGATCTTGGGTACAAGTTAAACATCATGATATTCTGAAACTTCCATCTGTGGATCTAAGCCCTCACAGCTGCCATGAGTTGTTGCAAGCAAGTAGCGTACTGAACTGCCGTGTGCTGGAAAGAGTAGTGGTCTGAAAGGCCATACTCTGCAAAATTAGATTCTACATGGATGAATCGACCAGGGAGCGACTTCTTTGCGAGTGTTTCCTGCCATATGTCAAAGAAGTCTACCATAATTGCCCTGGACTTTTCGATGGAAGACAGGGGGTAATACTCTACCTGCACCGAAAGCAACATAAACCTTCGTGTCAGCCTTGCAAGCATGGAAATGATCTTGGACATAAACCACTGAATACTGGATTTCTCAGTGGGTTCTAAAATTTGGGAACCAGTGGAATATCTTGAAAATAAAACCGCAACTGTAGTATTGAAAGTATCCCTATTATCCATGCCACAGAAATGTTTATCTCCTTTGGTGGGAAGTTTTGCAGGTTTTGGTGCTAACTTTAAGTCCTAAGAAGGCAGATTTTTTTTTTCACTGGTCAACATATTAGATTCAACAACTTTGACCGCTATTTTTGAAATTTCTTGTTAACAGAAATATTGGTAGGGACCAGAAAATTTTGTTAACGAGATTTGTTTACCTGCTAACTCGAGTAACAACGGAAAAAGAAACGCACTGATGGTTCATAAAGAGTTACAGGCCAGGTCCATACAACAGAGTATTCTAGAATTCATCTAGTTTCCCCCTTCTTTCAGTTTATTTGAACTAATTACACAGATAAAGGTGTAGATCATGATCATATCATATGTTTACAGGTTAATGAATGTGTCCAAATAATGAGATGACCCTCTGAACTATTGCTAGAAAGGATATTAACTTACGAATTTAAAGCTCGGAAGGTGCACTTCAAAAATAAAATCATGTAGGTGCGACAGATCATCTTCTACATCTGCTAAGTTCATCAAGCACAACATAGGTAGATTTATCTAACTCACAATAAAGCAAAAAAAAAAAAACGAAATGTACTTATCAATAGAGGACATCCCATACTAGCCAGGCCCTGTATAGATCTAGACATCAAGAATTAGGCTGAGAATCTAAGCAGCAAAACCCCATTGTTATATTAACAGTACTCAGTACTTACTCAAACTAATTACAAAATTGATTCTATGCATTTGGTATGAGTCTCATCTTTAACTAAGAAAAGTCAACAATCAATGAGTCCATACAATTAAGGCCAACAGGGTATGACCAAAAATAGAAAAGGAAGAAAATGATAGCAATACCTCCATCATGATTCCTCTTAGTGTTTCAGTATTGTTAGGAACACATTTTCCTATCCTCAAGCAAAAATCGCCCAGTTGATACTGGAATCCCTATAAACAGAAACATTGTAACATGTGAATCTAACAAACTTTTCATATGAGACACTGCAACAAACACACTGTAATAATAAGCACAATATAAAACGAATAGAAGATGGAACAATAACAACAACAACAACAAAGCCTTTAGTCCCAAACAAGTTGGGGTAGGCTAGAGGTGAAACCCATAAGATCTTGCGACCAACTCATGGCTCTGGCACATGGATAGCAAGCTTCCACGCACCCCTGTCCATAGCTAGTTCTTTGGTGATACTCCAATCCTTCAGGTCTCTCTTAACGGACTCCTCCCATGTCAAATTCGGTCTGCCCCGACCTCTCTTGACATTCTCCGCACGCTTTAGTCGTCCGCTATGCACTGGAGCTTCTGGGGGCCTGCGCTGAATATGCCCAAACCATCTCAGACGATGTTGGACAAGCTTCTCTTCAATTGGTGCTACCCCAACTCTATCTCGTATATCACCATTCCGGACTCTATCCTTCCTCGTGTGGCCACACATCCATCTCAACATACGCATTTCTGCCACACCTAACTATTGAACATGTCGCCTTTTAGTCGGCCAACACTCAGCGCCATACAACATTGCGGGTCGAACAGCCGTCCTGTAGAACTTGCCTTTTAGCTTTTGTGGCACTCTCTTGTCACAGAGAATGCCAGAAGCTTGGCGCCACTTCATCCATCCGTCTTTGATTCGATGGTTCACATCTTCATCAATACCCCCATCCTCCTGCAACATTGACCCCAAATATCGAAAGGTGTCCTTCTGAGGTACCACCTGCCCATCAAGGCTAACCTCCTCCTCCTCACACCTAGTAGTACTGAAACCGCACATTATGTACTCGGTTTAGTTCTACTAAGCCTAAACCCTTTCGATTCCAAGGTTTGTCTTCATAACTCTAACTTCCTATTTACCCCCGCCCGACTATCGTCAACTAGCACCACATCATCCGCAAAGGGCATACACCATGGGATATCTCCTTGTATTTGAATAGAAGATGGAACTTATGAAAAAATATCTAGGACAAAATGAGGGGTTAACAGAGTAGAAAAGATAAATATAAGCAACATCCAAATAGCTTCATTGTGAGACTCAATGATCAGGTAAGTTGTATGCAAATTTCCGTCGATCACTACTAACTGAAAGGCATCCACTTCCTGAAATTAGAAGTCGAACTGGAAGCTGGTAGATGGTCTATTTTGTCACTGTTGTTCGCTTGAAAGATGTGAAACCATGCAATTGGTTTAGATCTATACAGAAAATGGATTTAAGGACTGGTTCAACAATGGGGTAGTTTCATTCCCGCCTTTTGTAATTAGGTAGTGTGAATTCCTTGAAAGAATTAGCCTGAGGTTCAACAATTTAATCGCCACTGGTTCAATTAAACAAAGAAAATAGATTTTACAAACCTAAATCCTTAGGTGTGACATCAAAGAAGAAATCGGAAGGGCGGGGAAGGAAACAAGGTGACCTCGAAGTTGAGGTTGACGCGGGCCTTGAAGGACTGGAGCTTCTCCATGACCTGGGAGAAGGCGGCGTCCGCCTGCAGGACGAGGCGCTGGTTCCGGAGGATGGAGAAGTAGAGCCCGGGGCGCTCGTGGAGCGCGACGCCGAGGAGCTCGCGGGGCACGTCGGGGGGCAGGTTCTGCTGCGCCCCGCCCGGGCCGTCCCGCGTCATCGGGCGGTAGAAGATGATGGAGGTCTTCCAGCGGCCGTCCTTGGTGCCGCCGAGGGACTCCGCGCAGCCGCAGGCCTCCGACAGGATCTGGGTGTTGAGCGTCACCCCAGGGTTCGGGTGCCAGTGCATCAGCCTGCGCCGGGGAAACGCGGAGACGGGGTGAGCCAGCGGCTGGGCGCCGTGGGAAGAGAGGGGGGAGGGGGAGAGGCGCGAGCACGGTACCACTTGGCGGGCGCCATGGCGGCTAGTCGGTGGAGCGCCGGCGACGAGGGGCGACGGCTGTGTCTTGAGTCCTGACAGGGTGCGGGCTCCCGGGCTTGGCAATGTGAGATTCTGTCTTGAACCCCAAATGCTAAATCTCACTTGTCTCCGGCGCTCCCGCCGTGGCCGGCCCAATAACGTGAGGTTTTATGAAGGTTCCGACCGGTTTTTCCTTTTTCTATATTTTGTTCTTATTATTGGTTTTCTTTTGCTTTTTTCTATTTTTCAAATACATGTCGACTTTTTTTAAATATAAGTTGAACATATTTTAGTTACACATTCAATATTTTTCGAATACATGTTGAACATTTTTCAAATGCACACTGAATGTTTTCTGAATACAGGACGAATTTATTCATAAATTTCATGAACATTTTTTAAACCATGCGAACATTTTTAAGTGTTATGAACATTTTTGAAAATGTCATGACCAATATTTTTGAAAGGTACAAACAATTTTTCTAGAATTACGTGAACACATTTTGTACATTGTATGAACATTTCGTAATGTGATGATTTTTTTGTAATGATATGAGCATTCTTTAAAAATCACTAAACAATGTATATTTCAGCCGAATCATTATCTAATCATATGAACAAGCTAACTCATTTTCATAGTAACTTTTCAAGTTTTCATGCACGCCGCAAAAATAGCTAACTTGTGAACAACTATGCAATGAAACCAAACAACTTAACTGCATTGCCTTTTTATTTCTCTTGCAATTGCAAAGTTGATTTACATCATCATTTGTTTTTTTACTACAACATCGTTGATCAAAATTGGCTTCATGCCCTAGCCTATCACAACTATACATAGCATGGCTTTTACATTTTGTGGCATCCTTCCATGTAATAGGGTAAACTTGGATGTGATGTGGTTAGAGTACAGTCGTGCATATTAAAACATATTAAAACTCTACATGGGACTAGTCCCACAAAATAATTCCACTTTGGTCTCATAGGTATTGACAAATCGAAAATGACATGGTGACATGTGTGAGACGCCTGAGCCATGCCCAGGGCTGGAATTTAAGCCAAGCCGAATTGGCTCTGCTCGACTCGTTACTTCTTGTTAAGACAATGAGTTAGCTAGGCTCGACTCACTAAAATATTGAACTTAGATTCAAACATGGTTCGACTCGTCTTGATTCATTAACTCATTATAATTGTGAACAACAAAGTATAGCCATATATAATATATGCAACAATCTAACGCATATATTTACGAACATATCTTTTTTCTCCATGAAAAACAGCAATCAACAGTTTATAGCCAAAGGGTACATGTCTCACTCCACAACTCAACTCAATCAGTTAGCGAGCCTTGATAAAACTTAGGTTACTCAAAAAGTTCCGGCCCAATAAAGCCAAACTATGAGCTATTAATTTTAGCCCGCAAGTGTCGAGTTTTATTTCCAACCCTACCACACTAAAAAGACCAACTCTTGTACATCTCCGGTAGATGATTTCCTGATGATCCGAATGCTTTTATTTCTAATCTTTGTTATTTCTTGAAATCCTAAAGTATATTACAGAAAAGCCAAGACATAAGAGAAATTGAGGATGGAGTGTCAAAGATCAAAGAGGTGTTGCGTAGGCGTTTGCCAAAGTTCATGGATGTAATCCACTGGCTAGGAGGATTTGCAAGTGACACCTATAGTTCGTCCTGGGATGCAGTGGTGTACCTGCGGAGCACCTAATGTATATCACTTGGTCTGTGATGTCTGCATGTAGGTCACCACGCCTACCAGCGGTCTCAGCGGCGGAGCTAGGCATGAATCTCATGGGTCGGGGGAGGGGGAGGGGGGGGGGGGGCAATAGTCAAAACATGAACAACTAAGAGAACAAAGATTGGTATTTTCCTTATCCAATCCTTGCACAGTAAAATTCCTTCACTGTTTTGGTTAAGGTTGAGGGGCCACAGCTACCTTAGACTTGCACTAAGCTTCGCCACTGAGTGGTGTAGCTGTGTAAGCGTTATGTTATGCATGGGTGCATATGATTTCTCTGTTTTGAATGGTTGTTTGAAGATTGCTCATCACGCCTACCACGCCGTGCGTGTAAATGGTTTCGGTGGTTACTTTTACATTTAGTATGTTTGCAGGTTTAGTTTCCTTGCTTTTGGTCGTTTATCATGCTTTGTAGAACTGTAGCTGTTTCTTCCATAAAAATCAACGAGAAGGCTCATTGTTCCGAAAATAAAATAAAAAGACCGGTAAAAGATCCGTACAACTCCTCCGCTTAGAGCACACATTCGTGGCCACCGACGGGCCAGGGGCATTGCACGTACTACGTACGACCGTGTCACACCAGCTGCTCTTGGATGCCTCGAAGTGCCACGGTGATGGCGGCAAACGAAGGCCTCCTCGAAGGCTCCGCGTCCCACGCCCGGCAGATGAGATCAACCAGGGCTCCGGTAGCAGCAGCCGCGTCGCTTTCCGGGAGCTTCGGCCTCAGTTTTCCATCCGCTACCTCCAACGCAATCTGTGAAGCGCAACAATGCAGACAGACCGAGTCAGCAAACACACTCCATGGCTAGCAGCTCCAAATTAAAGATAATGGAATGCAGCTCGTGCCCTTGATTTGATTACCTTGCTTGGCCCGTAGCTCGTGTCTATGTACGGGTGCTCCCCGGTGACGAGCTCGTTGAGCATGACGCCGAAGCTGTACACGTCGCACTTCTCCGTGTACGGCTCGCAGCGGATCACCTCGGGCGCCATGTACACGTACGTCCCTGCTGACAAGATACTCAGTTCAAGAACTGTCGCGGACTCGCGGGAGAAGTGGAGAAATTCGCCGGCGTGCATGCATGCATGGGCGGGCGATCGAGCGAGTGGCGTCTTACCGGTTTCGCCGGTGAGCGCCTGTGCGCCGTCCGGCAGGAACCTGGCGTGGCCCAAGTCCGCGACCCGCGCGCGCGAGTCGGCGTCCAGCAGCACGTTGCTCGGCTTCAGGTCCCGGTGCAGCACCCGCGGCGTCTGCTCGTGGAGGTGCCGCATCGCCAGCGCGACCTCCAGCGCCCTGCTCACCCTCTGCGCCAGCGGCCGCGACGGCGGCAGCTCCTTCCTGCGGCGCTCCTTGCCCCCGTGCAGCCACTCCCCCAGCGTGGCGCCGCTCAGGAGCTCCGTCACCAGGAAGCAGCTCTCCGGCGGGCGCAGGCACGCGCCCATCAGCCGCAGCACGTGCGGGTGCCGCTGCCGCGAAAGCGCGTCCAGCTCCTGCGCGAAGAAGGCCTCGGCGCTCGGGTTGGAGCGGAGGAGCTCCGGCCTGATCCACTTCACCGCCACGTCGAGGCCCCTCCACGTCGCCCGGTGTATGTCCGCCGTCGTCCCTCGCCCTATCGTCTCGTGCAGCTCGATCTGTTCCCCACTTCCCCGAACAGCACGCCATCAGAAAACCTGATCGATATGCACGCACGACTTTTGCCGTGATCGATCCGCTCTTATTGATTCGTTACCTCGTCCCGTGCGACGGACCAGCCGTGCTGCACCGCGAGGTCTCTCGTGGCGGCCAAGCACGGGTCGCAGGGCGGCGCTTCGATCGATTCCGGCTCTTCGTCCCCGTCCTCGTCGTCGGTCGCCATCGCGGCCTCCGCATCTCCGTCGTCGCTCCTGTGAGGCGAGCGCTGCTCGTCGTTGGAGGCGGCGGACATGAGGTGCAGGAAGCCGTGCTCCTGGGCGACCTCGAGGCAGAACCGGAGGTACTGCTGCGCGTTCTCCAGCCGGGCCTTGTACGTCTCCTTGAGATCGCTCTGCTTCTGCAGCTCCTCCTTGAGCTTCGCGACCTTGACAACACGCACGGCACGTAGTACAACACAGAGCTAGAATCAGCCACTGCAAATCTCCGACCATTTCCTCGAGTTGAGTTGTAGGATATGTGTCAATGTGTGTACCTGTTGGCAGCAGTCATGGTTGGGTGAGGGCGATGAGAAGATGCCGGCGAGGCGGCCGCGGAGGCCGCGGTGCTCGTGCCGCGTGCGCTGCCCGTTGCCCGTCGGCGTGCTCTCCATGGCTGGTATTGAATGGAGAAACGAAAAGGCGGATGAAATTGGAAACCGTGGGGAGTGACGGTGCAAGGTGTAAGCAGACAAGAGGCGCGGTTCATCCAATGCAATGTGCGCCAGTGTTTTGGAATTTTCGTAGCAGAAGCATGAATGCGATTGGTGGCATTTTCGAACCGGTGGGTATCAAGCCGGCAAGCTTCGCAGGCCCAACTGCCCAAGTGCTTTGCTATGGGCACATATTTTTCATTTTCCGGTTAGGCCGTCGGAAGCAACTAGTTAACGAGCGTTCTTTCGGGAGTCTCGCAACAATCAACGTTATTTGGCGCGCTCCTAGTCATTCGCCACGTGTCGCGCTTTGGACGCTCCATTCGAATTTTTTTTTCCGCACGCGTTTTCGGCTTTTTAAACGGTTTTTTTCTGGGTTTTTCGACGTTTTGGTTTTCTCCCTGTCTTTCTTAGCCTTTCGATCAAAAAAAAATTCGCGAAAAAACGTGTTTTCCTTTATTTTAATTTCGCGAAAGTCATGGTTTTTTCCACGAGAGGCACGGTTGTGCTTTAGCGAGAGTCACAGTCGTGCCTTTTGGAAACGAAAAAAAAACGGCGTTTTCTGTTTTTTTTCTTTCGCGAGAGTCACGGTTTTGCTTCCGTGAGAGGCACGGTTGTGCTTTTGCAAGAGTCACGGCCGTGCCTCTCGGCAAAGGGAAAAATAAAACACGTTTTCTGTTTTTTTTTCTTTCGTGAGAGTCACGGTTTTGCTTCGCGAGAGGCATGGTTGTGCTTTCGCGAAAGTCACGACCGTGCCTCTAGGAAATGGAAAAACAAAACACATTTTCTGTTTTTTTCTTTCGTGAGAGTCACGGTTTTGCTTCCGCGAGAGGCACGGTTGTGCTTTCGCGAAAGTCACGGCCGTGCCTCTAGGAAAGGGAAAAAATACGCGTTTTTTGTTTTTTTTTCTTTCTTTCGCGAGAGTCATGGTTTTGCTTCGCGAGAGACATGGTTGTGCCTTCGCGAGAGTCACGGCCGTGCCTCTCGGAACGAAAAAAACGCGTTTTCTTTTTTTCCCTTCCACGAGAGTCACGGTTTTGCTTTCACGAGAGTCACGGTTGTGATTTTGCGAGAGGCACGGGCGTGCCTCTTTCGGAAAGGGAAAAAACCGTGCTCCCGGTTCGGTTTTTTCATCCAGTTTTTTTCGTCCGTTTTTTCGTGAAAATAAAAATTCGTCAAAACCTATCAATATGGGATCTATTTTTGAAGATCTCGATGCGAGGAATCCAATGATGAAAACGATTCGAGATTTGGACGCACGATTTAAGAGATAAAACGTTTTGAATAAACGGATCTACGAAAAAAGGGAAAACTCACAGGTTGTGACAAGTGGCGCGCTGCATGTGCGCCACTTGTCGCGACCTGGGAAAGTAGAGTGTTCTTTGCAACGAGTACTCCTTAATTAGTGATTTCGGTCTGCATCTAGAATTGGGCTAGATTTGATAACAGTTTTACTAAAACACATCTAGAGTGTCATAAGTATTGCACATCTAAGTCATATGTCATTGATCTTACATTGAGATTTGTGTGAATATTTTCTTTTTTCTTTTTCTCTTTATGCTTGATTCACTCACTTAGATGTGCAATAACTAAAGCACATCTAGATGTGCCCTAAACACACCCATTTGATAAAGCAGGCAACACAATTTGTCCCAACGATACCTAGCTTATTGCCAAAACCTTCGCTTTTGAGATCAACTAGTTAACGAGCGCTCCTTCGGAAGCCTCGCAAGGATCAGCGCCACTTGGCGCGCTCTCAGCCAATCACCACGTGTCGCGTTCTGGGTGCTCCCTTCGGATTTCTTTTTATTTTTCTGCACGCGTTTTCGGCTTTTTAAACGATTTTTTCGAAGGTTTTTGATGTTTTGGTTTTTCACCGGTCTTCCTTAGCTTTTCGATAAAAAATTCAAAAAAAATTGCGCGAAAAACGTGTTTCCTTTTTCTTTTCTTTCGCGAGAGTCGCGGTTTTGCTTCCGTGAGAGGTACGGTTTTGCTTGTAACACCCTCGATGCGACTATATCTCCCACGTGTCGAGGCACGACTTAGAGGCATAATCGCATTGAAGGCATATGTCGCAAGTGAGGTAATCTTCACACAACCCATGTAACATAATAAGGGAAAGAGATACATAGTTGGCTTACAATCGCCACTTCACCCAATTACATGAATAAAGCATTACATCATCCAAATACACTCAAGGCCCGACTACGGAGCCAAAATAAAAGAAGAACCCCAAATGCGACAAAGGTCCCCGATCGACCCCAACTGGGCTCCACTACTGATCAACTAGAACGAAACAACACAAAGGATAAGATCTTCATCGAGCTCCTCCTGAGCTTGGTTGCGTCATCTGCACGGACTCATCGGCACCTGCAAGCTGGTTTTGGAAGTATCTGTGAGCCACGGGGACTCAGCAATCTCGCACCCTCGCGATCAAGACTATTTAAGCTTATGGGCAAGGTAAAAGGTATGAGGTGGAGCTGCAGCAAGCGACTAGCATATATGGTGGCTAACATACGCAAATGAGAGCGAGAAGAGAAGGCAAAGCACAGTCGATAAAAGTATGATCAAGAAGTGATCCTGGACTACCTACGTCAAGCATAACTCCAACAACCGTGTTCACTTCCCGGACTCCGCCGGAAAGAGACCATCACGGTTACACACGCTGTTGATTCATTTTAATTAAGGTCGACTTCAGGTTTTCTACAACCGGACGTTAACAAATTCCCATCTGCCCATAACCGCGGGCATGGCTTTCGAAAGTTCAAATCCCTGCAGGGTGTCCCAACTTAGCCCATCACAAGCTCTCACGGTCAACGAAGGAATAGACCTCCACCCGAGACGTTCCGCTCAGACTCGGTATCCCGGTACAACAAGACATTTCGACAGGGTAAAACTAAACCAGCAACACCGCCCGATGTGCCGACATCCTGATGGGAGCTGCACATATCTCGTTCTCAGGGCAACACCGGATGAGACATCCTACGAGTAAAACCAGCCCTCAAGTTTCCCCGAGGTGGCCCCGCAGTCTACTCAGTTCGGACCAACACTTAGACAAGCACTGGCCCGGGGGGGTTAAAATAAGATGACCCTCGGGATGCGCGACTCCCAAGGGAAAAAAAGGCTAGGTGGCAAATGGTAAAACCAATGTTGGGCATTGCTGGCAAAGCTTTACTTAAGGCGAACTGTCAAGGGGTTCCCATTATAGCCCAACCGCGTAAGGGACGCAAAATCCGGGAATATAACACCGATATGACGGAAACTAGGGCGGCAAGAGTGGAACAAAACACCAGGCATAAGGCCGAGCCTTCCACCCTTTACCAAGTATATAGATGCATTAAGATAACATAGCAATATAATGATATCCCAACAAGTAAATAAAAGATGTTCCAACAAGGAACGGCCTCCGATCTTCACCTGCAACTAGCAACGCTATAAGAGGGGCTGAGCAAAGCGGTAACATAGCCAATCAACAGTTTGCTAGGACATGGGGGTTAAGGGTTTGACATGGCAATTTGGGAGGCTGACAAGCAAATGGTAGGCATCGTAGCATTGGCATAGCAAAAGAGCGAGCATCTAGCATAGCAAAGATAGTAGTGATTTCGAGGGTATGATCATCTTGCCTGAAATCCCGCAAGGAAGAAGAACGAGTCCATGAAGAAGACAAACGGACGTAGATGAACGGATCCTCACAACACGACGTTACCGGAATCAACCCGAAGAAGCAACACCGGAAAGAAGCAAACAATCATAGTAAACGACCACCACATAATCATGGCATGATGCGCAAACAAGTATGATGCATGTCCGGTTTAAGTATGCATGGCATGGCAAAGAGCACAAACAACACTACAAGTTAAGTGGAGCTCAATATGCCACGAGTTGCATATTGGCGGAACACCACATCAATTATTTAGTTTGATCTCGTTTATGTACCCAACAATATTAAATGTTGATTAACATGGCAAGAGGTGAAGCACAACAAAACTACCTATCTAGACAAGTTTAAATGAGGCCGGAAGCAACGAACAATAATTCCGGAAAATCCTCATATGCATAATTTAAGGTTTGGTACTGTTCTGCCCTAAACATTATTTTAGAGTTGTTAAACATGCAATATGAGTGCACCATGTTAAACTAGGCATTTTTCTACCCCATTTACATATAAAGTTTATTAAAATCGGAGTTACGGTTATTTAGTTATGAAATAAATCATTTTAACATGGCATAGGAGCAAAATTTAAACAAACAACATTTTAGACATTTTAAACATGGATGAAAGTTGGATATTATTAATCTACACAAAATTTTAAGCAAGTTTCATATATAACTTATTTTAATCCGATGCACGGTTGTGAAGTTATTAAATGCATGAAGTTTAGGGGCTATTCTGCAAAACTGACGTTCCCTGGATAAAGCTAAAATTGCAGCCAGTGAAAAAAACATCAACGGGCCAAAATCTGCTGGCCCAACCGAAAAAAAACACACGGAGGGGCGCTGGAGGGGCAGCTCACCCTGGGCCTGGCCCAGTCGGAGGAAGGCCGGGCTAGCAGGGGGCACGCTGGGCCGGCCTGCTTGGCTCGGTCGAAAGGGTCAACGCGCCTGGCCTCGCTCGTGCTCTGACGAAGCTGAAGAACGCAGGCGGCAGTGGGAAGGGCTCGAGGTCGGGGCATCGCGAGGCGACGACGCGGATCCGAGGAGTCCTGACGACGGGGAGCCGGTTCCCGGTAGGACCCAGGGCGCGTCCGGGTGGTCTGAAGGTCGAGGTCACCGTCGGGATCGAGCGTCCATGGCGGTTCTGCAGGGGGGGGGAAGGAGAGAGAGATGTGAGGCCTGTGAGAGAGAGGAGAAAAAGAAGGGTCGCGGTGGCGCGCTACTCACCCGTGGCGAGGAAACGGCGTGGCGGGGGACTGATCTGGTGGTTGCCGGCGGCGCGACAGACGAGGACGACGGGGTTCGGATCCGGTGGCTGGCGCGTTGGTCTGAAGCACAGGAGGCAGCGACGTTCGAAGACACGGGCATCGGCGGCGATGCAGCACGAGGACGGCAGCGTCGAAGCCCGCGGTGGTCTCCATGGCGAGTCAAGGCGGGGCGCACTGCTGCTGGCCAGCGCGTGGACGAACTCTGGCTCCTGGTTCGAGTGGGGGCGCGAGAAAATCGGGGCGCCATGGTGCTCTGCTCCCTGGCGAGCTCAAGCGAGGCAAAGGGAATCCACGGCGCAAAGAGAAACAGATCTGGGAGGATCCCGAGGTGGGATTTAAGTGTGGCGGCGGCGGCTAGGAGGATCCCTAGGGATTAGGGATTGGTCCGAAGATAGACTAGGGGTAGACTATATATACAGGAAAAGAGGGAAGTTGGATCATCCGATCGAAAACCTACGGACGAGAATAAATAGGCTCGGGAGTCCAAATAAGAAAACAGTGACGTTTTGTAGACGTTTGGGGATGATCCGGATACAACGGTGGCGACTGCCCGGGTCGGGTCCGGGACAACTTTTCGGACGCACGCGCGAGGGGTCGGTTGGAACTCGTGGGCTGTGCAGAAGGGCTCGAGCTGAGAGAAAAGAAGAGAGAGAGGCCCGGCGACTGTTTCCGGAGACCGAAAACGTCCGACGTTTTGACCGACTACTATTGCCGCTATATTTATCCGTTGGGGCGTCAAACGAACTCCGATTGCGATGAAACTTGACAGGCGGTCTGTCTACACTATAATAAGACCACACACCAAATTTCAACCCAATCCGAGAACATTTTCCAGCCACTTATAAAATAATATTTCAGACGTGTCGCGGGCGCGTGCAAGTGTGTCTGGGCTCAAAACGGACAATAGAGAGAACGAGGAGGCCGGGACGGATGCAAGTTTTAAAAACATGATGATGCAATGCACATGATGACATGATAAGATGCAACACGCAAGCAAATGACACGACAACGACAACGAATAACTGAACGACACCTGGCACATCGGTCTCGGGGCGTTACAACACTCCACCACTACGAGAGGATCTCGTCCCGAGATCTAGAATGGCACCGAAGGGAAAACGGAAGAGAAAGAGAATAGGTAAAACTAAGTTGCTTCATTGGCAAATGAGTGAAACCAAGAACCTTGCGAGGTTGAACAAATTCGAGAAAAGAATACAACGAAGGTGAACAAAGTCGAAAACACTCCGTTAGAAACGAGGGACAAGAGCATTGCGAAAACCTTGAGGTTGAAAGGCAAGATATATATTGAAACCACTCCGGTTAACACAAGATAGAGAAGGATTAAGAATGATATAATTTGGACAGCACTCCAACTGTAAATGGAAGGAATTGAACATGAATTTTGCAAGAAGAGGGGATACTTGATGAAAATAACAATACACTGCCTCCGGAACTATTGAAAGAATGGCACAGTGGGTAAGGACGATTTCAGGCGGCACTCCGGTTGAAACAAAAAATGTAAGGCTTTATGAGGCGAAAAGAACTTTAGTAAAAAGGCACAACACTCCGGTTAGATGGATAAGCATAAAAAAGAACATGATCTCTGACAAACGAGATGATGGGTTGAAAAGAGCAACATCAAAATGCCTCTGGAACAAAAGAATAGAATATAGATAATTGAGATAGGAGAGAGGAGAAGAAAATACCAACATCTACCACAAAAGGCTTGACAAGGCATCTTTAGAAGAAGGTTCGAACGAAGTTGTTGGAACAATCCACAACGAAAAGAATAAGCTTGATATGGTCTTATGGAGTACATCTCAAAATTATGAGGTGAAATTCCGCCACTAACGGGAAAAAGAATTGGAATGGAATGAACAAGGAGACGAGAAACTTAAATCACCGGGAGGATAGAAGAAGAAACTTGGATCATTTATAAGCACCATAATAACAACCATCCTTAGGGAGGGCTTAAGGTGAAATATAACCCAAGATAACTCCAAAGACGAGATTGATGGATTTGAAATATCTCATTCATGACAACATGTGAATCAAGAAACATGAATTCAAATTATCAAGGATGACATAATACCATCTCCAATGATACGGAAGAAAGAATTGCACTCCGGATTACAATATGAAGAAAGCTTGAGCTCCCTAGAAATGAATCTTGATGAAAACTTTGAGAAGGAATTAAATCCTTGATGAATCGTCCTGTAGAACATCCATGAAGAACTCCAGTAAACAAAAGATACCGAAAAGAAAGAGAAGTTGAAAACACAAGGTGAAACCTTGTAATGATTTAGATGGATCTCCGTGATAATTAGAGCTTGGAACTCCGGGAAAGAAGGATGAGCACTTGAACCCAAGAATTTAATCATCGTGAACAAACTCCGGAAGAAAAGATTAACATCAGGATGAAACAAGAGTAAGAATTACGTTATGCGTATCCTTCACCAATTAAATTGATGACAAGCAACGGATTTGGCATACCACTTATTCTCGTAGAGAGATTAGGATAGATATGGCGCAAACTTGGGAAAGTCTTCAACGAACCACCGGTAGGATCAAAACAACGAATGAATTGATATGATACGAAAGAATAGGAATCTTGCACAAACCACCGTAAGAATTGGTTATGAACGAAGTAAGGATAAAGAAACACCGGAAAGAAATATGAAATGAACGAAGATACTTGAGAGAATTTAGATACAATTGAAACGAAGAGTTCACATGCTGATTAAAGATCGCTTGAGCGAAGCACCGGTAAAATCGTTTAATGATTACTGAAAGCTGAGAATGAATAAATCTGAAATGATGGACTCCGGATGAACAAACTGAAAAGGCTCCTGAATTGCTCCGGATGGATAAAAAGAATTCTCACAATCGAACAATTATGAGAGGATGGCAACAGGCTAGAATCACGAATCTTTGATAGATCGAAACAAGATTCAAGGGGAAACTCTTCTTCAGTCTTCAAGCGTTATGAAAGACGATGAGAGACACCACCATGAATTATTGAGACACTCCGGAATGAATCAAAAGCGAAGAGGTTGAGCCAACTATGGAAAAAAAAATTGAAAGATCTTGGAGAAAGGCATATGACTGATGATAATTCATTCTTACATCAAACTTCGAAAAGAATTTTAAGGATATCTCTGGGAGAATTAGAAGAGTCAGGTAAGATCCTGGGAAAAGACCTGTGGGTTAGGGCCCACTCAAAAGATACACCGTTGAACGATTTCAAAGAGAGATTGCACCGGTTGAATTTAAATGGCTTGAATGAGATAACATCCTTGAAAGAGTTTGAACGAAAGCAGAGTGTAAGCACGAATCTTCGAGATATCTTCAGCACTCCGGAATAATTAAATAGCGAGAAGTGAATGAATATGAGGTGCACCGGTATGACAAAAGCATTTGAAATACAGAAAAGAATATGATCAACACCGAAAGCTTGAATTAGATCCACCGGAGAAGAAAAAGAATGAATAATGGTGAACTAGAAACTTCGTTAAAATCTTCATGAGCATCACCGGATAAGAACATTGAAGGAAAAGAATGGAGAGGTTTCATATCAATAAGATGGATACTCGATTAAGAAATCTGAGTCCTTGAAGAAAACAAGGGAGGGAGGGCGGGAAAAACAAAGGCAACTTGGAGACGGAAGAAATGAACACCGTTGAGAAAACTGAGATTGAATCTTGCGGATGTTGAAAAAATGAACGGATCCACTTGAAGAGAAGCACACCGGTTAAAAGGATTGACAAAAACAATCTCAATGATCAAGAAGGATTAGTATTCAAATCGGAGTATGAGAACACCATTTGGGGAAAGGTATGGAATCAACACTTGACATTGAAGCAACTCGAATACCACAACTCAAAACAAAACAAAGGATTGGCTCGCAGAATAAGCCGGAACAAACATATGATAGAGATTTCGTCCGAAGTTTTCGTTGTGGGGCCTACACGGGCTCGATCGTACAGCACCATCATGTACAAGGCAGTGCACATGACATACGAAGCGTCCCCGAGTCGGCATAGCCAAGGACTCTTTAAGACACAACGAGACCACTGTAAAATCGACCGTGAATAGGCGGACCACTAGACGTCGAACCCCAATTTCATATCATACATCTGTCGGAAAGATATCCTAAGAGCTACTTGAATTCCCACCTATGAAACTCCCGAACCTTTCCGGTTATGCAATCGGGTGTTGGGGATACAGGGGAAGCATAATATCTCACCCAAACTAGCAAATCCTACATCCAGCTGTATCCATCCTTCAACACATAACCAAGAAACCTTCGGAAACCATCTACCTCAACCTTCGAAAAGCATCCGTTATACAAGTTATGGCGATACTCCCGAACTCCCGCCCCAGTACTGGGTGGCGTCGAGGTTATCTCACCAACGAACTGCATAAAAGAGATTTTCGATGTCGGCGTACTAAACTCAGGTATTCCAGAATTGCAACGATAAAATTATGATGACAACACCTCAGAGCTCAACTCCCCAGGACACTTCCACTAAACCCCTGACAGGAGACACCAAGACAATGTTCTCATCATAAAACCATCGGAACGATTCCAAGATACCCGCGTGATCCTAAATTTTTTTTAGTGAAATTTGAGAAGAGAAGAGTCAAAACTCTACGTCAGGATGCCTTACCAGAGCGATGGGGAGACTGGGAAGTAAAAAGAATTCCTAAACTCTCCGATATATAATTCCTAATTGACTCAAAACATTTTTTTCTAGACACAACTCCGCCGCTAATAACGATCAAGCAATGGGGCTCCTAAGGTCGGGGAAGGCTCTGATACCAACTTGTAACACCCTCGATGCGACTATATCTCCCACGTGTCGAGGCACGACTTAGAGGCATAATCGCATTGAAGGCATATGTCGCAAGTGAGGTAATCTTCACACAACCCATGTAACATAATAAGGGAAAGAGATACATAGTTGGCTTACAATCGCCACTTCACCCAATTACATGAATAAAGCATTACATCATCCAAATACACTCAAGGCCCGACTACGGAGCCAAAATAAAAGAAGAACCCCAAATGCGACAAAGGTCCCCGATCGACCCCAACTGGGCTCCACTACTGATCAACTAGAACGAAACAACACAAAGGATAAGATCTTCATCGAGCTCCTCCTGAGCTTGGTTGCGTCATCTGCACGGACTCATCGGCACCTGCAAGCTGGTTTTGGAAGTATCTGTGAGCCACGGGGACTCAGCAATCTCGCACCCTCGCGATCAAGACTATTTAAGCTTATGGGCAAGGTAAAAGGTATGAGGTGGAGCTGCAGCAAGCGACTAGCATATATGGTGGCTAACATACGCAAATGAGAGCGAGAAGAGAAGGCAAAGCACGGTCGATAAAAGTATGATCAAGAAGTGATCCTGGACTACCTACGTCAAGCATAACTCCAACAACCGTGTTCACTTCCCGGACTCCGCCGGAAAGAGACCATCACGGTTACACACGCTGTTGATTCATTTTAATTAAGGTCGACTTCAGGTTTTCTACAACCGGACGTTAACAAATTCCCATCTGCCCATAACCGCGGGCACGGCTTTCGAAAGTTCAAACCCCTGCAGGGTGTCCCAACTTAGCCCATCACAAGCTCTCACGGTCAACGAAGGAATAGACCTCCACCCGAGACGTTCCGATCAGACTCGGTATCCCGGTACAACAAGACATTTCGACAGGGTAAAACTAAACCAGCAACACCGCCCGATGTGCCGACATCCTGATGGGAGCTGCACATATCTCGTTCTCAGGGCAACACCGGATGAGACATCCTACGAGTAAAACCAGCCCTCAAGTTTCCCCGAGGTGGCCCCGCAGTCTACTCAGTTCGGACCAACACTTAGACAAGCACTGGCCCGGGGGGGTTAAAATAAGATGACCCTCGGGATGCGCGACTCCCAAGGGAAAAAAAGGCTAGGTGGCAAATGGTAAAACCAATGTTGGGCATTGCTGGCAAAGCTTTACTTAAGGCGAACTGTCAAGGGGTTCCCATTATAGCCCAACCGCGTAAGGGACGCAAAATCCGGGAACATAACACCGATATGACGGAAACTAGGGCGGCAAGAGTGGAACAAAACACCAGGCATAAGGCCGAGCCTTCCACCCTTTACCAAGTATATAGATGCATTAAGATAACATAGCAATATAATGATATCCCAACAAGTAAATAAAAGATGTTCCAACAAGGAACGGCCTCCGATCTTCACCTGCAACTAGCAACGCTATAAGAGGGGCTGAGCAAAGCGGTAACATAGCCAATCAACAGTTTGCTAGGACATGGGGGTTAAGGGTTTGACATGGCAATTTGGGAGGCTGACAAGCAAATGGTAGGCATCGTAGCATTGGCATAGCAAAAGAGCGAGCATCTAGCATAGCAAAGATAGTAGTGATTTCGAGGGTATGATCATCTTGCCTGAAATCCCGCAAGGAAGAAGAACGAGTCCATGAAGAAGACAAACGGACGTAGATGAACGGATCCTCACAACACGACGTTACCGGAATCAACCCGAAGAAGCAACACCGGAAAGAAGCAAACAATCATAGTAAACGACCACCACATAATCATGGCATGATGCGCAAACAAGTATGATGCATGTCCGGTTTAAGTATGCATGGCATGGCAAAGAGCACAAACAACACTACAAGTTAAGTGGAGCTCAATATGCCACGAGTTGCATATTGGCGGAACACCACATCAATTATTTAGTTTGATCTCGTTTATGTACCCAACAATATTAAATGTTGATTAACATGGCAAGAGGTGAAGCACAACAAAACTACCTATCTAGACAAGTTTAAATGAGGCCGGAAGCAACGAACAACAATTCCGGAAAATCCTCATATGCATAATTTAAGGTTTGGTACTGTTCTGCCCTAAACATTATTTTAGAGTTGTTAAACATGCAATATGAGTGCACCATGTTAAACTAGGCATTTTTCTACCCCATTTACATATAAAGTTTATTAAAATCGGAGTTACGGTTATTTAGTTATGAAATAAATCATTTTAACATGGCATAGGAGCAAAATTTAAACAAACAGCATTTTAGACATTTTAAACATGGATGAAAGTTGGATATTATTAATCTACACAAAATTTTAAGCAAGTTTCATATATAACTTATTTTAATCCAATGCACGGTTGTGAAGTTATTAAATGCATGAAGTTTAGGGGCTATTCTGCAAAACTGACGTTCCCTGGATAAAGCTAAAATTGCAGCCAGTGAAAAAAACATCAACGGGCCAAAATCTGCTGGCCCAACCGAAAAAAAACACACGGAGGGGCGCTGGAGGGGCAGCTCACCCTGGGCCTGGCCCAGTCGGAGGAAGGCCGGGCTAGCAGGGGGCACGCTGGGCCGGCCTGCTTGGCTCGGTCGAAAGGGTCAACGCGCCTGGCCTCGCTCGTGCTCTGACGAAGCTGAAGAACGCAGGCGGCAGTGGGAAGGGCTCGAGGTCGGGGCATCGCGAGGCGACGACGCGGATCCAAGGAGTCCTGACGATGGGGAGCCGGTTCCCGGTAGGACCCAAGGCGCGTCCGGGTGGTCTGAAGGTCGAGGTCACCGTCGGGATCGGGCGTCCATGGCGGTTCTGCAGGGGGGGAAGGAGAGAGAGATGTGAGGCCTGTGAGAGAGAGGAGAAAAAGAAGGGTCGCGGTGGCGCGCTACTCACCGGTGGCAAGGAAACGGCGTGGCGGGGGATTGATCTGGTGGTTGCCGGCGGCGCGACAGACGAGGACGGCGGGGTTCGAATCCGGCGGCCGGCGCGTTGGTCTGAAGCAGAGGAGGCAGCGACGTTCGAAGACACGGGCATCGGCGGCGATGCAGCACGAGGACGGCAGCGTCGAAGCCCGCGGTGGTCTCCATGGCGAGTCAAGGCGGGGCGCACTGCTGCTGGCCAGCGCGTGGACGAACTCTGGCTCCTGGTTCGAGTGGGGGCGCGAGAAAATCGGGGCGCCGTGGTGCTCTGCTCCCTGGCGAGCTCAAGCGAGGCAAAGGGAATCCACGGCGCAAAGAGAAACAGATCTGGGAGGATCCCGAGGTGGGATTTAAGTGTGGCGGCGGCTAGGAGGATCCCTAGGGATTAGGGATTGGTCCGAAGATAGACTAGGGGTAGACTATATATACAGGAAAAGAGGGAAGTTGGATCATCCGATCGAAAACCTACGGACGAGAATAAATAGGCTCGGGAGTCCAAATAAGAAAACAGTGACGTTTTGTAGACGTTTGGGGATGATCCGGATACAACGGTGGCGACTGCCCGGGTCGGGTCCGGGACAACTTTTCGGACGCACGCGCGAGGGGTCGGTTGGAACTCGTGGGCTGTGCAGAAGGGCTCGAGCTGAGAGAAAAGAAGAGAGAGAGGCCCGGCGACTGTTTTCGGAGACCGAAAACGTCCGACGTTTTGACCGACTACTATTGCTGCTATATTTATCCGTTGGGGCGTCAAACGAACTCCGATTGCGATGAAACTTGACAGGCGGTCTGTCTACACTATAATAAGACCACACACCAAATTTCAACCCAATCCGAGAACATTTTCCAGCCACTTATAAAATAATATTTCGGACGTGTCGCGGGCGCGTGCAAGTGTGTCTGGGCTCAGAACGGACAACAGAGAGAACGAGGAGGCCGGGACGGATGCAAGTTTTAAAAACATGATGATGCAATGCACATGATGACATGATAAGATGCAACACGCAAGCAAATGACACGGCAACGACAACGAATAACTGAACGACACCTGGCACATCGGTCTCGGGGCGTTACACGCATAATGCAAGACGATGTGATTCCACTAAGGGACCCTTGAGGGCGGTCACCGAACTCATACACTTTGGCAACCCTTGGGGGCGATCACCGGAACCCGTCAAATTGCTCGGGCGATCTCCACAACCTAATTAGAGACCCCGACGCTTGCCCGGAGCTTTACACCACAATGATTGAGCTCCGAACACCACCAACCGTCTAGGGCACCAAGGCACCCAAGATGAACAAGCTCAAGGGTACCAAGCACCCAAGAGTAATAAGCTTCTCAACTTGTAACTTCCACGTATCACCGTGGAGAACTCAAACCGATGCATCAAATGCAATGGCAAGGGCACACGGAGTGCCCAAGTCCTTCTCTCCCAAATCCCATTACGGGCCAGTTTTACCACGGACCGTTAATGGGACGAGGGTTACTAAGGGCCTCATATGGGCCAAAAGACGTCATGGTCCATACATGGGCCGGAAGTTAAAACAGACTGGAATTATATTGGATGGCCCAGATGATGCTACTGGGCCTAATTCGGATAGGCCGTAAACGGGCCCTGGGTTAGCGGGCTGTAAATGGGTTATATGCGAACAGACCGTTAACAGGCTTGCCGTGGGCCGGCCCGCCACCTTTTGACCAAGTCCAACGGGCCGGTCTTTTCACATGAATGGGACTCTGTTGGGCCGTGCCACGTGTCGACGTATCATAGGCGCTTTGAGTCTAATGGGTGGATGACATTTGTCCCAATGGTGAACCGACACGTGTTTCCTCCAGCCAATGATGATTTTATACGTGGAAAATCCCCATTGGTCGGGGCTGTTAACGGGTTATCAGATACAAAACCGGGCCCGATAGCTTAACGGCGTTCTGTTATGATGGATGCCACATGTCAGTTACCCTTGACGAAAGCACTTCTGTGACGCGCGATTTATCGTCATGGAAGTGGACACTTCCGTGATGATAATTTTGGTAATGTCATGGAACACTTCTACGATAGCACAAGTATGACTATCTTGATTCTGTCATAAAATTGTCATGGATGTACATGCATGATAGAAAACATGACCTACTGTGACAAAAATATATCATCACGGAAGTGTATTTTTTTGTAGTGTATAGAGCTAGTTCAACTCTAGTGTAAAACTATTTGGACTAGCCTGTAGAGCTAGTTCAACTCTAGTGTAAAACTATTTGAACTAGCTTCTAGAGCTAGTTCAACTCTAGTGTAAAATCATTTGAACTAGCTTGTAGAGCTAGTTCAACTCTAGTGTAAAATTATTTGTACTAGATTATAGAGCTGGTTCTACTCTAGTGTAAAATTATTTGAACTAGCTTCTAGATCTAGTTCAACTCTAGTGTAAAATTATTTGAACTAGCTTGTAAAACTAGTTCAACTCTAGTGTAAAATTATTTGTACTAGGTTATAGAGCTAGTTCTACTCTAGTGTAAAATTATTTGAACTAGCTTGTAGAGCTAGTTCAATTTTAGTGTAAATTATTTGAATTAGCTTATAGAGCTAGTTCAACACTACTGTAAAATTATTTGAACTAGCCTGTAGAGCTAGTTATACTCTTGTGTAAAATTATTTGAACTAGCTTGTAGAGCTAGTTCAACTCTAGTGTAAAAATATTTTTACTAGGTTATAGAGCTAGTTCAACTCTAGTGTAAAACTATTTGAACTAGCCTGTAGAGCTAGTTCAACTCTAGTGTAAAATTATTTGAACTAGCTTGCAGAGCTAGTTCAACTCTAGTGTATAATTATTTGTACGAGGTTATAGAACTAGTTCAACTCTAGTATAACACTACTGCAGGATGCTGCTAACGCAACACTACGATCAGAGACCCTTCGAGAAACTGTGTGCGATGCAATAATCACAAACGGTGGTGTATGAAAATCGTAAAAAAAGGTGAAAACGTTTGTGATGGGGGATGAATCAAACACGCTTTAGATTTTAGTTGAGCGTGCGATGAAGAGCATATGGTTCAGTTCAATTAACCGTTTGCGATGAGGAGGAACAAAAGAAACGGGCAGCCAGATGAAGGTGTGTGCGATACACAGCATACGGTTCACTTGGATGAACTGTTTGTGATTAGGCAACACAAAAGAAACGAGCAACCAGATGAAGGTGTGTGCGATATACAGCATACGGTTCACTTGGATGAACTGTTTGTGATTAGGCAACACAAAAGAAACAGTCAGCCAGATTAAGGTGTGTGCGATATACGGCATGCGGTTCACTCAGATGAACTGTTTGCGTTGACAAAAGAGAACAGAAACGGTTCAACTTAACAAGACGTGTGTGTTGTGCGATGGGATTGCATGCGGTTCACTCGGCCGTTGTTGTCAGTGTGTGACCTCTGTGGCAACCGTTCGCTCCCCAGGCGCCTCTTCGTGTATCGTGGCAATCGTCCACCGACTCTTCGCCTTTCCCTCTCGATTTGGAACTGCTGTCGCATGCTAGCTCTTCCTTCCTTCTCCATTTTCCTTTACCCTTCCTTCTGCCATTGTTTGATTTTCTTCTCCATGGAGGGAACAAGCCGAAAACTACCCCTTTATTCTTGCCCCGATCTGAATGATGGCGCGGTGGAGGAACTCATTGATCGGTGTGATGTCATCACCTCGGCTAGCATGGCAGGTTCGTTCAAGACCATTCTCGACTCAACTAATAACATCATTACAAGGAACCCAAGCGTCCAGGAGCGGTTTGATCTCCCCTATCTTCTTCGCTGTGACCCTGCTGACTGGCGTGGGGACGAGGGAAGCCTCGCCTTGTGTAAGTTGATGCCACTTGATAATGATACGTATGATGTTAAGATGCCATCGCTTGAGGGCAAGGCTTCGGCAGGCGCAAATGAAGATTGGGTTGTTTATATTGGGTACAACTGCGAGTGGGAACTTGTGAATGTGTACACTCATCACCGGGTTTCACTTCGAAAAATCTCAGACGACTGCCCAAAGGTTGATTACACCGGTATTCTACATGAGTTCATGTGACGCCCTCGATTCAATCATACACTAATCATACACGCAAATGTGTACGATCAAGATCAAGGACTCATGGGAAGATATCACAACACAACTCTAGACACAAATCAAAATAATACAAGCTTTATATTACAAGCCAGGGGCCTTGAAGGCTCGAATACATAAGCTCGAATACACAAGAGTCAGCGGAAGCAACAATATCTGAGTACAGATATAAGTTAGACAAGTTTGCCTTAAGAAGGCTAGCACAAAAACAACATCGATCAAAAAGGCAAGGCCTCCTGCCTGGGAGCCTCCTAACCACTCCTAGTTGTCTGCGGTCTTCACGTAGTTGTAGGCATCCTCCGGATAGTAGTAGTCATCAGTAGCGTCGTCTGGCTCCTGGGATCCGTCATCTGGTCGCAACAATCGGGTATGGGGGAAAAGAAGTAGCAAAGCAACCGTGAGTACTCATCCAAAGTACTCGCAAGACTTACATCAGATCTAAACTAAGTATGTATCTGTATCAAAGGAAATGGCTGTATCTGTGGACTAAACTGCAGAATGCCAGAAGAGAAGGGGAAAGCCTAGCCTATCGAAGACTAGCATCTTCAAGCATCTTGCAGCATATAGAAGAGTACAGATCAACATAATGCAAAGTAGTAGTGTTATCAACCTCGGCCAGAGATCCTTTCTCGACTCCCAGCGAGAAAGCAATCCCAGAGCCATACTATCCAGTTATCATCTCATATCCAAGTCTCATATCCATCCATTCCTCATCGCAAG
Organism: Triticum urartu; assembly: GCF_056163025.1. NCBI lineage: Eukaryota > Viridiplantae > Streptophyta > Magnoliopsida > Poales > Poaceae > Triticum > Triticum urartu. The sequence goes on along the minus strand of NC_141877.1, from coordinate 413,017,429 downwards.
TATCCAGTTCTAGTTGTATTGATCGGGATACAACTCCAAGTGTCCGTTACCGTAGGATAGGCTATCGATAGATGTTTTCTTCCCTGCAGGGGTGCACCAACTTACCCACCATGCTCGATTAACTCCGGCTGGACACACTTTCCTGGGTCATGCCCGGCCTCGGCCAAACAATATGCCGCAACCCGGCCTAGGCTTAATAGAGAGGCCAACACACCGGACTAAACCTATGCCCCCAGGGGTCATGGGCCATCTCCCCGGGAACTCCTGCACGTTGCGTACGCGGCCGGTGAGCAGACCTAGCTACCTCCTTCACCAAGGTAGGAGCTTACGCAGTCCAACCCGGCGCGCGCCGCTCAGTCGCTGACGTCTATTAAGCTTCGGCTGATGTATACGACACAGAACGCCCATACTATGCCCACGTGATGGTTAGTGCTATCTGGCCAGAGGCCCCTCGGATCAAATATCCAAATCGTAGTGGATTAGGAACGCACGGTAACGAGTAGAGACTCACGATCGATGTGACCCCGTCGCCCCGTCTCGAGTACTTGCGGCAAGGGCTAAGAATGCCCGACCACGCCTCGTAAGTATCTCGCGGGCACCTTCTAGGTCAACCCGACTCCACATCACTCGCTATTAAGCTCGCGCGGGTACCCCTCAGGGTCGACCCATCTTTAGTAACATGGATCAGTGTAAAGTCATAGTAACCATAGTAACTGTGTGTCTAACACCAAGGGGAAAACCCGAGGAATCACCCCCGATGAATCCCACTCGATGTTATCATCAAGGTGAATGTAAGAGGATCCACCCTCGAGGTTCACACTTGAGGGGTTGCAGGACAGAGCGGTAACGGAAGTGGTTAAGGAGGAAATCACCCTCGATGACCTTGACCGTATAGCTACACTGCAGAGATCTCATCAGGAGTGATGTAAGAGGTTCCACCCTGGGCACTCGATGGTGACTCTGCAGAGTTGTACAACTAGGGGGGTGATGTGTGGTGTCGGGACCTGGACGTCGATCACGTTGATCGAGTCATCGAACATAAAGCGAGGCAACTGGGACAAGTTGGGGGTCACTGATGGATCACTAACCAACCTATACTAAGCAGTTTAGGATAAGCAGGTAAGGTATGAAAGCAGGTAACAAAAACAGGCTATGCATCAGAGTAGGATCATACAGAAAGTAGTAGCAGTTCTAATGCAAGCATGAGAGGGAAAGAAATGGGCGATATCGGAATGCTCAAGGGGGGTTTGCTTGCCTGGTTGCTCTGGCGAGGAGGGGGGTCGTCGTCGACGTAGTCGATCACAAGGGCAACATCGGTCTCGGGGTCTACCGAAGAGAAGAGGGGGAAGAAACAGTAAATATAAAGCAAACATAGCACCACAAAGCATAACATGGCAATAAGATGTGCCGGGTGTGACCTAACACGGTAGGAGGTGATACCGGCGAAGGGGGGAAACATCCGGGAAAGTATCCCCGGTGTTTCGCGTTTTCGGACGGATGAATCGGAGGGGGAAAGTTGCGTGTTCGCTATGCTAGGGATGTGTGACGGACGAACGGGCTGCGTATCCGGGTTTGTCTCGTCGTTCTGAGCAACTTTCATGTACAAAGTTTTTCCATCCGAGCTACGGTTTATTTTATAATAATTTTAAAAGATTTAAATCATTTTTAGGATTTATTTAATTAATTAAATCAACATTATCCAGAATAGTGTTTGCTGACGTCAACATGATGTCAGCATGACATCAGCAGTTGACCTGGTCAACCTGACAGGTGGGTCCCACCTGTTAGTGACACATTTAATTATCCAGTTTAATTAACCTAAACATGATTAATTAGGGGGGGTGGGCCCCATTGTCATTGACTAGTTAATTTACTAACAATAGTTAGCTTAATTAGTCATTTGGTTAAACTTAATCAGGATTAATTAGTTTAATTATCTGTTTAGTTTAATTAATCAAGATTAATTAAGTTATTAATTATTATTTTATTTATTATTCATTTTTTAAAACCTTTTTTTAACGTTCGGGGGCTGGGGCCCCACTGTCATTGGCCCCAGGGGGCTGACGGGCGCACGGGCGAAACGGCAGCGGGCGCCAGCCGGGCGACGGGCGCCAGGATCTGGCGCAGCCTAGCTGGCCCTGGACGCCGGCAGGGACTGAGGAGGTCGCAGGGAGGCCACTGGGCGCGGGCGCGCGCGGCGTACAGGCAAAGTAGGAACGAGGCGGCGCGGCGCACGGGGACAAGGGGCGCGAGCGCGGCGCAGGCGAAGCAGAGCAGCTGAAGCAGGGGGCGCGACGCGGGCGGGACGCGGGCGCCGGTGCGCGGCACGCGCGGCCACGAGGCCAGCAGGGGAGAGAGGGGACGCGGACGGGCGTGGTCCGCGCGCGGTGAGCGCGAGGCCACGACGTGGGACAGCGGCTAGCGGCGGCACCGGTAGCAGAACAACGAGCAGCAGGGGGCGGGACGCGCGAGCTTCAGCGCGGGCAGGCGCGGCGTTCGGGGCACGACTCGGCGCACGTATGGTGCGATGTGCGCATGCGTGCTGTGAACGGTGCCGACGATAGAGGGGTAGGAGGAGAGCTCATGGTGATGCGCAGGGACATGGGCAGCGGTGCTCGGGGAGGTTGACGGGGACGGCATGACGGAGAGGAGGCAACGAGGTCGGGGTGGCGCGGGGTTCCGGCAACGTCCGTGGAGCTCCGGGCGGCAGTGAACAAGGACGAGGCATCGACGTACGGCTGGTAGGGCGCGGCGTCGGGGCTCCCAGATCGGGAGAGGGGGGAGGCGAGCAGGACGGTGGTGGGGCGGCGCCGGCGGTGTTCGACGGGGCCGGAGCAACTGGCCCGATCCAGACGGGATCGAGCGAGGGAGGGGGAGTGGGGAACGAGGAGGAGTGGGGGGGGGGAGGGTCGAGCAGAGTGGGGTGTCGTGGGGGAGTTAGGGTTACGGGGAGGGAGTGACAAGGACGCCCGACTGGGCCTGGTGGGCCGGCCGATGCGGCTGCCAGCCGGGCCGTTCGGTCCAGCGTGGGGGGGTCTTTCCCCCTTTTTAGCATTTCCCCCTTTTAAACAAAAAACCTTCTCTGTTTTCCTTATTAAAGGGCATTTAAACACTTTTAAAAAAATTGGTTCCACCACCAAAATTAGTTAGGGATTATTTTCCACATGACGAACATTTTGGATTTCATGTTTGAGCAATTTTGGATTTCCCTCATAATTTGAATTTGAAATTTGACTTTGATTTTTCATCAAGTGACAATTAGCTCAGTAAGCATGGTGACCTGGCACCATTAATCGGTGATTACTGTAGCATGACACTGGGGGTGTTAAAGTTCAAATACGATCATGTTGACTGTCATCTACGGAAGATAGCAATTTATCGAGTTCCCAACCGCTCTTGGGGTTATAGGAATGCTTATATTGTCGCTATCTTCGACAAGCTTGTTGCCATCCTTCGTGGTTCGACTCGATGGATATTGCTCAAAAGTCAGTTTCTATACACGGATGAGTACTATGATGCAATTCAATACGAGGGTCCTGTGTTTGCTGCCACCACTCATCGCACTATTTTTGCATGGAATCCTCATGATTTCGGTACATTTGTATTCCACCGTAATTATAATTGTTTCATCCACATGCATGCAGGTTAGCTAGTTTCCCTTTACTAATTAACTTTCTTGTGTTTCCAAGGTCCTGTGAACATTCCACCACATATACTTGAAAATTTTATTCACGAGCATGAGGACGAGCAGGACCCATATACTCAGTGGCGCCTGGCAACTTATTCTGATGGATCACCTCTTCTTGTCTGTATACGGGGCACTCCTAATGTTACTAAGGAAGCAGATGTTGTCTCATATGGTCGCACTCTCCGGACCTATTCCAACATCCGTTGTAGGGTATTCGGGATGGATACTAGTGTACTAGTGCCAACACCTTCTCCCTGGTTCAGTATTGAAAGTCTTGGAGGAAACTCGCTCTTCCTTGGAAAAACTATCCAATGATGGTGGAAGGCGATCCAGCTGCTGCTCACACAACGTTACTACTATTTATGAGAAGCAACTGTATCTATACCTCGGACATTAATATGCTTCCCTACCATCCCAATATGGGTCCTGACATAGGCCGCTTCAGCCTTGATGATCAGTCATGCGTTGGTCTCGATATTGACAGTAGCTGGCCCTTCCCAGAGAATCACTTGTGGTTCAAAGCAAGCATTTCCAACGCCGACAAGTGGTTGAGCTGAAGTTCATTTCATCGCTTTGTTATTTGTTGTGTGAGAAAAACTTTACTAGAATGTTTTGTTGGAAACGATCTATAATCCAACGTGTATCCTCGTTGTCGTTGTGGGTTGATGACTGGTTGTATGTAATCAATGGTACATTTGCATATGCGTCCATGAACTCACGCCTGCTAGTGGTGTCCATATGAACAGTGCTAGTGATTTTAGTTGCAAAAATTAGATAGTGCTAGTGATTTGTAGCTGCATATTTTGACAAATCGCAGTGTTACAAGGTTGACAAATGTCAATGTTACTAGATAAACAAATGTCAATGTTTCCAGTTTGAGAAATGGCAACATACCCAAAATGACAGATATGCAAATCTTACCCAATTGTTTGTACGTGGTTGCACACAGGTCATGCAAAACAACCGTTTGTGTTGAAGGGATGCAGAAATCCTGCTCGCCACATTTTCCCTTGGCTTCCTAGGGAAGCTGTCGGTTTGCATACGGGTGTTAAAAATAAAACATTTGCGATGAGTGTTTTATATTTAAAAATCATTGATGTTTTTTAAAAAGAAAATCATTTGATAAGTCTGTACATTAAGAGAGAAAAACGCAAGTTCGTTCAAACCATATCTTTCATTCAGTCACACTGCGAATTTATATTCATATGATCGAGAATTCGAGATACAGTATTAAACCCCAAAAAAATATTTCCGGCGGCGGCGGAGGCGGCGTGCCGCGCTATCGTCGTTGTTGTCGTCCTCTAGGACGCCGTTGTTGAAGTCTTGAAGGCAGCACAAAACGTTCTTCACTTGTAAATCAAAGATCATGTCGTCACGCGATCCACGGGCGGGGCGCGGGAGGACGACAACTAGCGCCACTGAGCGGTAGCGGTCAACGGTAGCGTCCCATGCCGCTGAGGGGGGGGGGGCACGGGCACGAGCACGGGCGCGGCGGGTGCAGCCAAATGCACGGGACCGGTGCCGCGGTGGGTGGAGGGGCGCGCACGGGCGCGGCGGGTTTAGCCAAACGCACGAGGGCCGGGCACGGTGGGTAGAGGGGCGCGCACGGGCATGGGCATGGGTGCTGGCGCTGGCATGTACATGAGCTCGCGCGGGTCTGCGAAGACCTCGCTGACGCTCGCGGCTTCCTGCTCTCCGATAGTGCTCGGCGACCAGCCCGTCAATGCTACGGGGATGGTCGCTGGCGCGGACGCGGGGATGGGAGTTGGGACGGTAGTGGGGGTAGCAACCGCCGCGACCAGCTCGTTCTGGGCCATGTCCATGAGGCTCCATTCCTTCTTATTTTCTATCTCCTCCGGCTCGGAGTGAACTTCACCAAACTTGAAGACTAGTGGTAGATGATCATTTTGTGCCATGGCGGTGGAGGTCTGCAGGGGGGGGGGATGGGAGGCGAACAGTACTCGGGCGCCATTAATGGAGAGGAAGGCGGGTGGCCATGGAAGTCAAAGGGCTCGCTTCCCAGTGAGCCTGCATAGCGTATAGCTCGCACGCTTCCCGGTGAGCCTGCGCATTGGAGGACAGCTTGCACGCCTCTCGGTCAGCCTGCGCACCGGACTACGCTCACACGCCTCCCGTTTAGTCAAGGTCAAGCAGCTGTTTTCACGGCACCTCCTACAACCATTAAAACCAAGACAGGTGGCATCACGTGAATGGTTAACAGAACACACACGGTTTGAATTATACAAATGTCTGAGATATTAAAGTGGCAGCTATTTTTTTTAAATGCCTTTGTTGGCTATCATTATTCGAGTGCGACTTCGGACACTACATCATGTCCGGTGCCATTCCATGATAGGATGCCAGGTTTCATGAATTTCAGACGATTTTTGGATTTACTAGAATTTAAAAACCAGGCATCTCAATGTTTTGTCGGCAATCAACGGTGCCCTGGTGTTTGAAATTCATTCCCATTTCTTGCATGGGACCTAAGCATGCACCCAAGGACACATATTTGATTTTTCAACCAATTTATATGCACTAGAGCATGTGCATGTAGTTCAACTTGAATTATGCACGTAAATGCATTGAAAACTCAGTTAATGCATAAAAATGTCCAAAGCAACCCCAAAAAATCACAAAAATTGACACAACACTCCTGTTGTTCTATGTTGACACGAGAATTTTTTTGGAAGCAATAAGAGGCAGTGGATATCATTTCGTCCCCAAAGGTGGGACGTTCCCTACCGAAACCTTGATGCTTGTTGTGAGAAGCTCTGGTTTGTGAGAATCATATATCCAAACCTGCCCCAAACGGGACAAATTTTTTACCACGGCATGTTGATGCCGCTCCATGAAAGCATGCCAAGTTTCATGAATTTCAGACGAGTTTTGGATTTACTAGAATTTAAAAACGAGGCATCTCAATGTCTTGCCGGCAATCAACGGTGCCCTGGTGTTTGAAATTCATTCCCATTTCTTGCATGGGACCTAAGCATGCACCCAAGGACACATATTTGATTTTTCAATCAATTTATATGCACTGGAGCATGTGCATGTAGTTCAAATTTGAATTATGCACACAAATGCATTGAAAACTCAGTTAATGCATAAAAATGTCCAAACGAACCCCAAAAAAATCCCAAAAATCGACACAACACTCCTGTTGTTCTATGTTGACACAAGAAATTTTTTGAAAGCAATAAGAGGCAATGGATATCGTTTCGTCCCCAAATGTGGGACGTTCCCTACCGAAACCATCATGCTTGTTGTGAGAAGCTCTGGTTTGTGAGAAGCATATACCCTAACCTGCGCCAAATGGGTCAAATTTTTAACACGATATGCTGATGCCGCTCCATGATAGCATGCCAAGTTTCATGAATTTCATACGAGTTTTGGATTTACTAGAATTTAAAAACTAGGCATCTCAACGTTTTGCCGGCAATCAATAGTGCCCTGGTGTTTGAATTTCATTCCCATCTCTTGCATGGGACCTAGAAATTCACCCAATGACACACATGTGATTTTTCAACCAACCTTAGTGCATTGGAGCATGTGCTTGTAGTTCAAATTTTAATTATGCACATAAAATGCCTAGAAAACCTAGTTAATGCATAAAAAGGCCAAACGAACCCCAAAAATGCCAAGATTGAACACAACACTCCTGTTGTTCTATGTTGACACTAGAATTTTTTTGAAAGCAATAAGAGGCAACACATATCGTCCCGTCCCCAAAGGTGGTACGTTCCCTATCGAAACCATCATGCTTGTTGTGAGAAGCTCTAGTTTGTGAGAAGCTTATACCCGAACCTGCCCCAAATGGGACAAAATTTTCACCACGGCATGTTGATGCCGCTCCATGATAGCATGCCAAGTTTCATGAATTTCGTACGAGTTTTGGATTTACTAGAATTTAAAAATGAAGCATCTCAATGTTTTGCCGGCAATCAACAGTGCCCTGATGTTTGAATTTCATTCCCATCTCTTAGATGGGACCTAGAAATTCATGCAAGGAAACACATGTGATTTTTCAACCAACTTTGGTGCATTGGAGCATGTGCTTGTAGCTCAAATTTGAATTATGCACACAAAATGCCTAGAAAACCCAGTTAATGTATAAAAAAGGCCAAACGAACCCCGAAAAATTCCAAGATTGAACACAACACTCCTGTTGTTCTATGTTGACACTAGAATTTTTTTGAAAGCAATAAGAGGCAACAGATATCGTCCCGTCACCAAAGGTGGTACGTTCCCTATCGAAACCATCATGCTTGTTGTGAGAAGCTCTGGTTTGTGAGAAGCTTATACCCGAACCTGCCCCAAATGGGACAAAGTTTTCACCATGGCATGTTGATGTCGCTCCATGATAGCATGCCAAGTTTCATGAATTTCAGACGAGTTTTGGATTTACTAGAATTTAAAAACCAGGCATCTCAACGTTTTGCCGGCAATCAACAGTGCCATGGTGTTTGGATTTCATTCCCATCTCTTGCATGAGACCTAGAAATTCACCCGAGGACACACATGTGATTTTCATCCAACTTTGGTGCATTGGAGCATGTGCTTGTAGTTCAAATTTGAACTATGCACATAAAATGCCTAGAAAACCCAGTTAATGTATAAAAAAGGCCAAACAAACCCCGAAAAATTCATTCCCATTTCTTCCATTGGACCTAAGCATGCACTGAAGGACACATATTTGATTTTTCAACCAATTTGTATGCACTGGAGCATGTGCATGTAGTTTAATTTTGAATTGTGCACCTAAAATGGCTAGAAAACCAGTTTAATATATGATATGTCCAAACGAACCCTGAATAATTCCAATTCTTTTACGACACACATACAGTTGCATGTTCACTGCAGATAAAAGGTCTAGCAATTCAAACACCGTCCATTGCCGCTGTTACCCCATTTTGTAATTCAAATCAAGTAGATCCCACACAGTTCATTCTCACCAACCATGTGAGATGTAGTACAAAATATCTTGGAGCACCGTTGGTGTATAGTACACCTATGTCTTACGCGAGAAGGTGCGTCGGCTACAGTCCACAGCCGGCGTGTCAAGCACACTAGCTCGCTCCCCCAAAACTCCCGCCTCTGCATCCCTCGCAATCTCGAAAATATCTACCGCCTGGAAGGTTTTAATGTTTGATAGCACATGATTAGTATGTGCGGACCATGTGCGGTGTCTGTTACTCCTGCTCTGCTTCAGTCCCTTGGTTCAAATTTTCAGTAGCCCCGGCATTTTACTCCCACCTCTGCATCCCTCGCAATCTCCAAAATATCTGCTCGCCCTTGATCCAAATTTTTAGTAGCCCCGCCTTGTTACCCCCGCCTAGTAAATTTTCAGTTGCCGTAGTATTTCGTCATACACAACCTCTGCTTACACAGACATACACAGCCCTCGAAACCATTGGTAGGTCGCCGCCATCACCGGCGCCTCCATCCTCAACCTATGCTTGTGTGCCGGGGAGCTTGAGTAGCCAATGGCCAAAAAGAGGTTTATCGCGGCCTTTTTGCCTGACGCCGGCGAGGTGGCCACCGAGGTGTCCCCATCTCCTCCGCGGGCCCGATCTGCCATCGCCGGTCCCCTGATCTGCCCGCCGCCGCGCCCCTACGCCGGTTCGAGGACTTCCCCGTCCTCCCCCGGACTCGGCAGCCGACGAAGTCCTACTTCGGGGTCCGGCAGTGGGAGTGGGGGACGTGGGTCGCCGAGATTACAGATCGAGAGACCCACACCCGCCGGTGGCTCGGTAGCTTCCACACGGCCGAGCTCGCGGCCATGGAGTACGACCGCTGGCAGGTCTGCTACCACGGCACAATGGCTAGGCTCAATTTCCCCTTCGGCACATGTTCGGTCCACCTTTTTCCACCGGAGCTAGGGTGGTGAGCTCGGCTATGGCGCGGGAGGATCACGAGGCGTGGGAGCGTCTCGAGGCTGAGGCCGCCGACGAGGCCTACATGCAAGAGATCCGCCGGCAACACCCGGAGCTCGTGGAGGCGGAGCGGGTGATCTTTGCCAGCATGGAGGGCGGCGAGGTTATCGTGCTCTCCTCCGATGACGAGGTTGAAGGCGGGGAGGACGGAGGCGCGGAGGGCGGCGAGGTGATTGCGCTCTCCTTTGATGATGAGGTCGAAGGCGGCGAGGACGGCGGCGTGGAGGGCGTCAAGGAGATCGACGTCGACGAGTGGAAGAGTGCCTTCCCCAACGACCCCGACGACGGTACTGGACGGGACCCGGCTTGCGTCACACCGTACATGACGAGGAAGGATTGGCTCGACCTCTACTTCGACCGAAAGTAGTTTAGCTTAGTTTAAATTTATGTTTTATGTTCGGTTATGCAAAACTATCTATGTTTATGTTTGAATGCATTCTCCTTTCGGTTGAACCTGCTTTGAACTTGATCAAATTGAAGTTTACAACCTTAAGTTTAGGGGATCGACTAGAAAAGGCCAAAAATTGCTGGAGTATATATATATATATCCACTAAGGGTTTTAGTCCTTTAACTTTTTAAGGATCGCCTAGAGATGTCCTTATGACTTGTTTATTTCAGTTCTTCAAAATGTGATGCTCTATATGTGCAACTATTTGATGTGCAGTTCAATTTCATCAATAATAGTTTCAACAATACCACTATGAATTACGATATTTGGTTGCTGTCGGTGTCAAAACCGGCGGATCTCGGGTAGGGGGTCCCGAACTATGCGTCTAAGGCGGATGGTAACATGAGGCAGGGAACACAATGTTTTACCCAGGTTCGGGCCCTCTTAATGGAGGTAAAACCCTACGTCCTGCTTGATTAATATTGATGATATGGGTAGTACAAGAGTAGATCTACCACGAGATCAGAGAGGCTAAACCCTAGAAGCTAGCCTATGGTATGATTGTATGTTGGCCTACGGACTAAAACCCTCCGGTTTATATAGACACCGGAGAGGGCTAGGGTTACACAAGGTCGGTTACAAAGGAGGAGATATACATATCCATATTGCCTAGCTTGCCTTCCACGCCAAGTAGAGTCCCATCCGGACACGAGACGAAGTCTTCAATCTTGTATCTTCATAGTCCAACAGTCCGGCCAAAGGATATAGTCCGGCTGTCCGGAGACCCCCTAATCCAGGACTCCCTCAGTAGCCCCCGAACCAGGCTTCAATGACGATGAGTCCAGCGTGCAGTGTTGTCTTCGGCATTACAAGGCGGGTTCTTCTCCAACTTTCAAGTGTTCGTAAGCAGTGTCCGGCTCCATAAATGTTGAACCTCTTGGCTTCTGTGCCCAATAAGGGCTATCTCCCACGCGTCGAATGAATACGAGGCGCCAGGGCATTTTTACATTCGCCCCCCTAGCCAGATAAATAAATTGTCTATTAAAGGGATGGGGATTCTTAGATCCAATCCATATCATCCTCCCCTAGCGAGAATTCATCAGAGCGTGCTTCGGAAAGATCCATTCCAGCATGGCCGACCTCTGCAGCTCCTCCTCCCGCCCCCGTAGCCCTAAGCCCGATGATTGGGAGAGGTGTTCAGTCCCGCACAGTCGATTAGTTGAGCTGCAGACTAAGGGATTTCTCCCTCCGGTGTACATGGTGCCCGTTCAAGCCGGGCTCGCCACCTACAATGGCGGGGAGCAAGCGGAGAACTTTCCCTGTCCCTCCATGGGGGAACGGGTTTGCCTTGTTCCTTACTTACTAAGGGGACTCGGATTTCCAATTCATCCATTCCTCCGCGGGCTCCTGGAGTTCTATGGCCTCCAACTACACAATCTCACCCCTGCCTCCATCCTACACATCGCCGGCTATGTTGCTCTTCGCGAGTTGTTCTTGGGCTGCGAGGCTCATTTCGAGCTGTGGAAAAGGCTATTTTGCCTTGTCCCTCGCACATAGAGGGAATCACTTTATCAAGTGGGCGGAGCTGAAGTATGGCGCATCGCCGATACCGGATATTTGTCCGGTACCCCGAAGAAGCCGTCCGAAGACTGGCCTTCAGAATGGTTTTATATGGAGGACGTCCCCCTTCCAGACCCTGTTCGGCGGGGTCTACCCGAGTTCAACAATGCTCCTCTGAAGAAGCGCCGAAGTTGGCACCCACGGAGCCCCCAGGCAGAAGACAACGGAGAAGTCCTCTATATGATGAACCGGATCAAAGCACTAGCTCGATCCAGATTGACAATAATCGAAGTTATGTCGATTTGCATAATGCGGGGAGTGCAGCCACTCCAATATCGTGGGCACCCCTTGTGGTGTTATAACGGGGCGGATGACGCCACCCGCTGCGGGCGTAAGGGTCCGGACAATGCTGCCGCTCTAGCGAAGATTTTGTCCGAACTGTTCAAGGGCGAGGAAGAGGAGTTCACCAGCATCAAGCCACGGGATGGATTCTCTATGTACAATCCTCCAAGCTGGGTAAGTTATATTTCCCTGCTCCCATTTTTCCCGCATTCTTAGTCGTAAGTATTCACCTTGCCACCTTGCGGCAGGAACTGCGAAAAGCCAGAAAGGAGGTTAGCAGCCCTTCTCCACAACCAGAGGACCCTAACCGGGCCATCGATTCCGGACTCGAAGAAGATCCGGTTATCTCCGTGGAACTGATAGACCGGCAGTTCTATCAGTTAAGCTGCGATGATGCCCCGGTGGCCATTACGGCCGACTATCCCGGACTGCTCCCTGCATCACAGGTAAGAAAAATCAAAAAGTCCCAAATCCAAAACTAGGATCCCCTTTTAGGCACTTCACCCACCATATACACATGTCATCTTTTATAGGGAAGGCATTCGGGATGCCCTGCCGAACCCGCGACAACTTGCCAACAAGAGGTGCCGAGGCTGGGTAGGCCAAAAAGGAAGGTGGTCAGGACGGAGACGCCGACGCAAAGGTATAGGAAAAACCCCGCTCCATGGTTGTCTTCTTTCTCAAAATGTAATGACGCCCGCGTTTCTTTGACAGAAAGAACAATCGCCGGAATATGTCCGGCGATGCTGCCAATCAAGCTTCCACCAGTCGGGCTCCAGGACCGGACATAGAGGCGGAAGGCGATATGGGGCAGGCGCCGGATAATCACCCGACAGAGGATGCAGATAGATTGTTCGCTACAAACTCAGAAGTGGAAAGCGCCATGAATCATAGGCGCCGCCGGGCCGTACTCCGCGACGCTTGTTTCTCACCAGAGGCGTTCGTGGCCTTCAATTCTGGAGAGGCGTACCTCCGTGCTGCTCAAGATGGTCTAGCCAGAGCCACGGATCAGTATGTAAAGGATGTACGGGTGAGTAAATCTGACGATTTATATGTATCAGTAGCCCCTGAGACTTGAAACAGTTAGCAGAACTGATTTAAGGATCATCTATAATGTGCAGGTTCTTACAAAGAAGAATACTAGGCTGTCCCAGGAGCTGGAGGAATGCAAGACCCAACTGGGGGCCGCTCTTGCCGCATTGCAGGAACAGAAAAAGCCTCCCGCTGGTAACATTTACTTTAAAGAATGGTGGTTACCATATAGTGTGCGGCGTGTCTGCAGATCTAACAATTGATTTTGCAGATGAGTCCGGAGAAAGTCCGGGGGACCAACATGTTATGCGACAGCTAGAGGCTGGCAAACCCGTGCTGAGTAAGGTTATGCTGGAGAAAAACAGTCTCCAAGATGCCAATGTTAAGCTGAGCGTTGAACTAAAAGACGTTCGGGGCCAGCTTGCGGACTCCGAGAAGGAGAATAAGCGGCTTTGGCGCGGCATTTTTAGTAAGTGCTTGAACGAATCCTGCTAAAGGAGTTCGGCGAAGAAGTCGACTAACAACGTTATGTCTGTAGGTATGCTGACAGGTCGTCCCGCGGAGGAAATGCCCGGGTCTGTGGGTGATCTTCTGTCCGAGCTGTCACATCTGCACGAACAAGTTTGGCAGGTGATGCAGGGCGTTGCCCAGGCCTTGTGGCCGTCCGTCTCCCTGCCAGAAGGCGTTGCAGAGCTTGCGGAGAAGCTGAAGGGAGCACGGCGGCGCTTCCGTTTATGGAAGATATCAGCCTGCCGACAGGGTGCCAGAGAAGCCTGGGCCATGGTGAAGACATGGTATACCAAGGCAGACCCGAATCACATGGCCAAGGTCGGACCTGTGGGGCCCGACGGAAAAGAGATCACCGTTAGCTTAGTTTATGGGCAAGTAGAATTAGCCGCAAAGTATTCTCAACAGGATTGTAAGCTGGACCGCCTGTTGGATGGTATGGAGGAGGAATTTAGTCAGTCCGCATGACTATGTAATTAAAGTGACATGTATAATGCCTTCTAGCCGGATTGTAGATCATTTGTTGTTGCGGACCTTTTCGCTTCAACCTCCGGGCCCGATAGTCCGGAGTGAATCCGAATACCCGCCTAGTTATATAAAACTGGGGTATGCATGGAGACCAGGCGTAGGGGTCATTAGTGCTTTATCAGAAAAGTGCCCAACTAGTTATGTTATATTACATGGGTAGTAAGAAACATCTTCCAGGGAGAATAGTTCCGTTAAGGGTTCCTTTCCCTGGGTAAGCATGCCCTAAAGTGCATGTTCGGACTGCGATAAGAAACGCAGAAAAAGCATCTGGGGGCAGATATGGACAATAAATAAAAATCATCTTTTGTTCACCGACCGAATATTCCCTTAAGAACGCTAGCTTTCGGCTTCACCTAGTCTGAGGTACACATCCGGCTGACCCGACAGTAACAATCGCAGAGGTGCTCCCCTTATGCCCTAGCCGAATTAACGGGAACATAGGGCATAAATACAAGAGCTAGGCAACCCAGCTTGGCCAAAACTTAAGTCATATTGATGCATATAATGGTGAAAAAAGGTACATGTGGAATTAGAACACATGTGTTGGCCATGAAGCCCGGATAAATAATTTAAGCTTCTGTGAAGGAAGCCCCCGGGTATGAAGAGTGCGGCTAGCGCATCTATAATGTACAAACATGGCACAAGGTGACCCTTGAAGGCCTAGAGAAATAAGAAAAGAAATAAAGAAAGGAAAACAAGACAGATAATGTATTTGTGAAAAAATGGACAAAGGGAGGGGACTAACATAGAGTCCGGTGCTAGGCGTAGAATCTTCGGAGCCTGGCCGCGTTCCATGGGTTCGGCTCGAGTCGACTAGTCGATGCATCCCGCAGTCGGTACGCTCCACCGGTCAGAACTTGGTCAATAATGAAGGGACCTTCCCATTTGGGCTCGAGCTTGTTCTTTTTCTTATCCGGCAGGCGTATAACTAGTTCGCCGACGTTATAAGTTTTGGCCCGTACTTCTCTGCTTTGGTATCTGCGAGCCTGTTGTTGGTAAAATGCGGAACGGGCTTTGGCTACGTCGCGCTCCTCCTCCAAGGTGTCCATACTGTCCTGCCGATCGAGCTTGGCTTCTCTTTCTTCGTACATGCGCACTCTAGGTGAGTCATGAATTATGTCACAGGGCAAGACTGCCTCTGCGCCGTACACCATAAAGAAGGGTGTATATCCAGTACTACGATTCGGCGTGGTCCGCAGCCCCCAGAGTACGGAGTCAAGCTCCTCTACCCAGTGCGTGTTAGACTCTGTTAAGGAACGCACTAATCTAGGTTTAATGCCGCTCATTATAAGACCGTTTGCTCACTCGACTTGACCGTTCGTTTGTGGGTGATAGACTGAGGCATAATCAAGCTTGATGCCCATTTTGCTGCACCAGAGTTTTACCTCGTCGACCGTGAAGTTCATGCCATTATCAGTGATGATGCTGTGGGGGACGCCATAACGGTGTACAACCCCGGTTTGGCCTCTATCCATTTGGTGAATTTATCCACCATGACCAATAAGTATTTTTTCTTGTGGGTTCCCCCTTTAAGGGGTCCAACCATGTCAAGCCCCCAGACCGCAAAGGGCCATGTAATGGGGATTGTTTGGAGGGCGGTGGGTGGCATGTGGCTTTGATTTGCAAAGAGCTGGCAACCGGCGCAACGTTGGACCAAGTCCTGTGCGTCTGCCCGGGCCGTTGGCCAATAGAATCCTGTACGGAAGGCTTTGCTTACAAGAGCCCGGGTTGCGGCGTGATGACCGCCGAGTCCGGCGTGAATTTCTGCCAGAAGATTCCGCCCTTCCTCTTCGGAGATGCACCTTTGAAGGACTCCGGTAGTGCTTTTCTTGTACAATTCTCCCTCATTGACCCTGTAGGCCTTGGATCGCCGCACTATGCGGCGTGCCTCGTTTTGGTCCTCCGGAAGTTCCTGTCTAGTTAGGTAGGCCAGGAATGGTTCTGTCCACGGGGCAATAATGGCCATTATTTCGTGGGCTGAAGGTGTTATTTCGGTGGTGGAGCCTCCGATTGTGTCAGAGAGTTCGGTATCGGGTATTTTGGCCGGGTCCGGACTGTTGTTACCGGTGTCCCCTTCCCATGCTACAGATGGCTTGAAGAGCCTTTCCAGAAATATGTTGGGGGGGACCGCGTCGCGTTTTGCGCCGATGCGGGCGAGGATATCCGCCGCCTGATTGTTTTCCCGAGCCACATGGTGAAATTCGAGTCCCTCAAACCGAGCTGACATTTTTAGGACGGCATTTCGATAGGCCGCCATTTTCGGATCCTTGGCGTCGAAATCTCTGTTTATTTGGGATATTGCGAGGTTTGAATCCCCACGCACCTCCAGGCATTGAATGCCCATGGAGACTGCCATCCGAAGACCATGCAACAGAGCTTCGTATTCGGCTGCATTGTTGGAATCTGTATACAATATTTGCAGTATGTACCGAACGGTATCTCCGGTTGGAGACGTCAGGACGACGCCAGCCCCTAGACCGGCCAGCATTTTAGAACCGTCGAAGTGCATGATCCAATTGGAGTATGCGCCGTACTCTTTAGGGAGTTCAGCCTCCGTCCATTCAGCGACGAAGTCGGCTAGTACTTGCGATTTAATGGCTCGGCGAGGTTTGTATGTTATGTCGAATGGGAGGAGCTCAATGGCCCATTTGGCAATCTGGCCCGTAGCATCGCGGTTGTTGATAATATCATTAAGTGGCACTTCCGAGGCTACTGTAATCGAACACTCTTGAAAGTAGTGTCGCAGTTTCCGCGATGCCATGAATACCGCATATGCTATTTTTTGGTAATGCGGGTACCGTGATTTTCATGGGGTGAGGACAGTGGATACATAGTATACCGTCCTTTGAAGAGGGAATTTGTGTCCGTCTGCTTCCCGTTCGACAACGAGCACCACGCTTACAACTTGATGAGTTGCCGCAATGTACAACATCATTGGTTCGCCGATGTTTGGTGCGGCCAGGATCGGGTTGGTTGCTAGAATAGCCTTTATTTCTTCCAATCCGTCTGTGGCCGCGTCCGTCCACTCGAAGTGTTCGGTGCACCGAAGGAGGCGATAAAGGGGTAAAGCCTTTTCTCCCAAGCGGGAGATAAAGCGGCTTAGAGCCACCACGCATCCAGTTAGCTTCTGGATTTGTTTGAGGTCTGTTGGGGTAGCCAACTATGAAAACGCTTGGATTTTGGCTGGATTAGCTTCAATACCTCTACTGGAGACAATGAATCCCAGGAGCTTTCCGGCTGGTACGCCGAAAACGCATTTTTCCAGATTGAGCTTGATGTCATATGTTCGGAGGTTGTCAAATGTGAGCCTCAAGTCGTCTATCAAAGAGTCAACGTGTTTGGTTTTGACGACCACATCGTCTACGTATGCCTCTACTGTTTTGCCGATTTGTTTCTCCAGACATGTCTGAATCATGCGCTGATATGTTGCGCCGGCGTTTTTGAGCCCAAAAGGCATTTTGTTAAAACAGAAGGGACCGTATGGTGCGATGAATGCCGTTGCGGCTTGGTCGGACTCTGCCATCTTGATTTGGTGGTAACCGGAGTATGCGTCGAGGAAACACAATGACTCGTGTCCTGCAGTAGCATCAATGATTTGGTCGATGCATGGGAGGGGGAAGGGATCCTTTGGGCAAGCTTTATTGAGGTCTTTGAAGTCGACACAAAGGCGCCAGGATTTGTCCTTCTTTGGTACCATCACCAGGTTTGCTAGCCAGTCCAGGTGTTTTATTTCTTTGATGAATCCGGCCTCCAATAACTTGGCTAGTTACTCTCCCATGGCCTGTCTCTTAGGTTCGGAGAAACGCCGAAGAGCTTGCTTAACCGGCTTGAATCCCTTTAGGATATTGAGGCTATGCTCGGCCAGCCTGCGTGGGATTCCTGGCATGTCTGAGGGATGCTAGGCGAATATGTCCCAGTTCTCACGCAGGAACTCTCGTAGTGTGGCGTCCACAGCGGGGCTTAGCTGTGCCCCGATGGAAGCTGTTTTTGTAGGGTCCGTTGGGTGGACTTGGAATTTGACTATTTCATCCGTTGGATTAAAAGAGGTGGACTTGGATCTCTTGTCGAGTATCACATCGTCCCTGTCCACGGCCGAGAGGGCTTCGGATAATGCCTCGAGGGCCAATGCGGCTGTTTTGTTTTCGGCGCGGAGTGCTGTGTCCGGATCGCTGGCGAGAGTGATGATTCCGTTGGGCCCGGGCATTTTGAGCTTCATGTACCCGTAATGGGGTAGGGCTTGGAAGATTGTGAATGCCTCCCGTCTTAAAAGAGCGTGATAACCACTGCTGAACGGGGCCACTTGGAATGTAATTTCTTCGGACCTATAATTATCCGGCGTGCCGAATACCACATCTAGTGTGATTTTCCCAGCACAGCGTGGTTCCCGACTGGGGATGATTCCTCTAAAGGTTGTGCTACTTCGCTCAATGCAGCTCCAGTCTATTTCCATCTTTTGAGGAGTTTCCTCATAGATGAGGTTTAATCCGCTGCCGCCGTCCATGAGTACCTTGGTGAGTCAAAAGCCGTCCGCGATTGGACTGAGGACCAGTGCGGCTGGTGCTCGGGCTGTTCGGAATTTAGGTTCGTCACTGGCATTGAAGGTAATAGCCATGTCACTCCATGGATTTATTGCTGCTACGTGGCAGATTTCGGCCATGCTGCGGAGTGTTCGCTTGCGTCTATTATTCGATGCGAAGGTCTCAAAGACCGTTAACACCGTATTGTTGTCCACGGGATGGTGCTCTGTGGTATTTGGGAGAAGTAGATCCTCACCACTTTTGGCCACCTGCCGGAGTATCCAACATGCTCCAAGGCTGTGAGTTGGTATTGTATCCGCTGTACTATGAATTTTGCAGGGTCCGTTGAGCCATCCCTCCAGTATGGTTCCTTGCCCCGTAGAGGGTTTTTGCTTTTTGGTAGTTAACCCGGGTGTATTGTGATAATGCACCCTTTTATTTCGGACTGGGTTTGTGTTCAGGGCAGGATTATCCCAAAAGTTTGTTTCAGTTTTCCAGGAACCTTCCATCGCACAGTACTTTCGTACTATGGACGCCAAGTCAGTGAAGCGTGTTATCTCACGGCGATTTATGGCGTTAAGTATTCCCTTGTCCGTGCAATTATTGCGGAAAAATAAGATTGCGTCTTCCTCGCGACAGTCCTTAACCTTATTCATCGCAAGGAGGAATCTGGCCAGTAGTGATGTACTGTTTCCTGGGGCTCTTGCCTGGTATGGGAAAGGTCGCTTGTGTTTGGGTGGGTGGGTGGAATTGAATCCAAACCCCTACCCGATCTGGGATCCAGGGGCCAAGGAGTTTCCAATTTTGGAAGTTTCGGTTCCGAGATGTTACCCGCTAATCGTGGTCTGCTGCCTGACTGTAAGTTCAGGGATTGGATGTTGTCCTTCGTGAACGGGCGTCCGGCTCGGAGAGCTCAGGAATCCGGACATATTTGGTCCTCAGGATAGAGGAAAGGTCGCCGCATTGTTCCTCCACCACTGCAATATGATGGGTGACCGGTGGAGAGTTAATCTCCCTTTGATCGGGTTTAAGCCCAATCCGATCATAGTCCGTAGCGACTCCCAAGGCGGCGATGCGATCCAAGAGCTCGTTTAAGGAGGAGAGCTCCATTGGATCCATCTGTTCGGCAAGTGTCGATTTTACGTGGAGGCTGTTTTCGATGACCCGGGAATTCATCGTCAGCGCGGCGGCCGAACAGGCGGTCATGATGAACCCGCCTAGCCAGAGAGTTTGGCCGATAGCCAAAGCTCCCCCAACAGTAGTACCGTCTTTAAAGACGAGACGAGACATCCTTCCTTATGGCGACGGCACAGAGGAACTCTCAATGAAAGCACCAATGTCGGTGTCAAAACCGGCGGATCTCGGGTAGGGGGTCCCGAACTGTGCGTCTAAGGCGGATGGTAACAGGAGGCAGGGAACACGATGTTTTACCCAGGTTCGGGCCCTCTTAATGGAGGTAAAACCCTACGTCCCGCTTGATTAATATTGATGATATGGGTAGTACAAGAGTAGATCTACCACGAGATCAGAGAGGCTAAACCCTAGAAGCTAGCCTATGGTATGATTGTATGTTGGCCTACGGACTAAAACCCTCCGGTTTATATAGACACCGGAGAGGGCTAGGGTTACACAAGGTCGGTTACAAAGGAGGAGATATACATATCCGTATTGCCTAGCTTGCCTTCCACGCCAAGTAGAGTCCCATCCGGACACGAGACGAAGTCTTCAATCTTGTATCTTCATAGTCCAACAGTCCGGCTAAAGGATATAGTCCGGCTGTCCGGAGACCCCCTAATCCTGGACTCCCTCAGTTGCTGTTAAGGATATTGCAGTTAACATGCCTTTTTGTTTTTCAATTGTTGTTTAGCAACATGCATTGTACTGAATGACTAAATATGCAATCCCAGGCTACATAGCAACAAGGAAGAGTGTTACCTTAATGTTCTGATGATGTCTAGATATACATGTAATAAAATCTTATATAATGGGATGGATGAAGTGTTGTACTGCATCATTTTTCAATTGTTATTTAGCTTCTAATATTAACTTGGTGCTTTTAGATACATATATCATTGCCAAAGATCCACACTTCGACCCTTTCTGCGTATGGGGCAATGAGATATTCATGAACCAACATCTAGTGAGGAAACTGATAAAGATTGTTACTAAAATTGGTCAAAATTTTTCAATCGAACTATTTGTTTACACTTTATGCAAGACAACAGTGAACTGCAGGATGGTAAGTAAGAACCCTGTAGCCTTCTTTTTAGTGCCTGTAATGAGTTGTGTTAGATGACAATATCTGAATCTTTTTTCTTTTGCAGTGGATCCTGAAGTAGTTTACTCAAGATTACCTCTCAAACTACACGATTGGCGGCCGGCCATCACAAGGGGTTGGACTAGAGTCCTGCATGCCTTCTGCATCCAAGAGAGCACATTAGGGCCATTCCGCTTCACCTTGTTCAGCAACTGGAATTTCTGTCACCTCTTTCTTTACCATCTGTAATAGTACAAGTATAGAACCCTGGTACATCATTCTTTATTTGGCGCTTCTGTAATTCTTAAACATATGTACCTATGAATCGAATAATGCATTGGTTTTTTGAACCTAAAGGATATGAATAAAGCTATAGCCTACTTTCAAGTTTAATTAGGTAAAATTTTAAATAATAGCAGTTAAATTAGGGCGAAATTACATTGTGCAGGTCATTACGACACACACGGTTGGTAAAACACAAACGTTTGTGATATACACCATAATCCGAGATGGTTCACAAAGAGGAAACGTGTGCAAGCATGCACACAGTTGCCCTTTGCAAAGCGTGTGTGATGTCAGACACTATCACATACGGTGCGGGAAAACTAAATGTGTGTGATTGTCTACCTATCGTACATGGTTTATAATCATGAACGGTTTGTGATGTGCCAGGCATCGTAAATCTCCCGTGCTTAGAATCTGCCTAGAAAACTGCCGTGCCTAGAATCTGCCTTGTTTTAGGCAGAACCACAAAACTCTGACTGCGATGGCAATGCGAGCACAAACGAGTGGCAAGGATGAAGCGTTTGGGATATTCGAGATATCGAAAACGGCTATAAAGAGACAACTGTATGCATCAAGGCTCCCTATCCCTGACGGTTTCTGGGTCGTGTGGGAAGGGCCCCCCTATCGCCCACACTCACTTGGAGACGGTTCCATATGCCGTCGCGGAAAGGGGTTAAAAACCTTTTGTTTAGGACCGACGCGCACCAGTGTAAGATGATTTGAACTAGCTTGTAGAGCTTGTTCAACTCTAGTGTAAAATTATCTGAACTAGCATGTAGAGCTAGTTCAACTCTAGTGTAAAATTATTTGTACTAGGTTATATAGCTAGTTCAACTCTAGTGTAAAATTATTTGTACTAGGTTATAGAGCTAGTTCAACTCTATAGTGTAAAATTATTTGAACTAGACTGTAGAGCTAATTCAACTCTAGTGTGAAATTGTTTGAACTAGCTTGTAGAGCTAGTTCAACTCTAGTGTAAAATTATTTGTACTAGGTTATAGAGCTAGTTCAACTCTAGTGTAATATTATTTGAACTAGCTTGTAGAGTGCCGGTGTACACAAGTAGGGCCCCTCCTTTTTGCCCCTTTACTTGTGCACGGGCAGTCAGAGCCGCGCCCACGGCCAGCAGGGCAAAGGAGGGAAACTAAAACCACAAGACAACCAGAGCAACGCCAAGACCAGAGGCACATAGAGCAAAAGGGCAAGGTGGACTCCCCCGGCAAGACCCTTGCTGGGGTGGCTTCCGCAGCACCAGCAAGATCCTTGCCGAGGCAACTTGCCTGACGCCAGCAGAGTGAGCCACCCTTGAGCCCAAGGGTTTCCAACACCATCAACTACTTTGGAACAAAGGCTCGGGAGGCACCTCCATGGTGGCATGCAGATCTTTGTGGAGATCATAAATACACAAGATCAGATGAGGACCAGAAGACGACGATCCTTGGCAAGATCCTTGCCAAGGAAATCCACGAGACCCCCGGCAAGATCCTTGCCTGGGACGACCGTGGTGCCACGGCAAGACCCTTGCCGGGCCCCCGGCAAGACCCTTGCTGAGGACATCTGCGGGGCCGCAGCCAGGCCCACGTGTGCCAAGACTCCACCGCCGCTCCCATTCAGCTGCTAGCTCAACCAGCTTGGCATGCATCTGTGTGGCGGCGTGCGGCCTCCACACCGACTCAGCAAGCACCTGCGTGGTGGCATGCAAATCTTCGTGAATACTCCGCCACCACGCCAGCCCAGCAGCCACCCAATGTGGCGCTACAACGCCTCGTTAGCTCGGACGTGCGTCGAAGCCAGGCGAGGTGGCGACAGCTGGGACGAGCTTCCTTTCCGTCCCCGATAAAGCAAGAGGGGCACGTCGGCAGCGCATTAAATGCGTTTTTCTGACGGTGCTAGAGGATAGACTCATCCACTATACACCTTTCCACCTCCTGTGTGCCACTGTGGCGGCCCCTTTTGGCTATAAAAGGAGGCCCGAAGCTTACTAGAGAGGGATTCAGATCTTTGGAACTAGACACACACCGTAGCTAGTTCAAGAACTCAAGAACACTCAAATATACATCAAAGTAGGACTAGGGTATTACGCGTCTCCGTGGCCTGAACCTGGGTAAACGATCCTTGTGCTGACCGCCAGACCCGCTCTTTGCACAACCCCGCGCCCGCCAACCGTAGAAGGGATCCCAGTGATTCCATAGGTGTCGTTTCCACCGACATCTTTGGCATGCCAGGTAGGGGGCACAGTTGTGGAAATCTGGTCTGGTTGAAGGAGCGACTTCATCATGGTCGTCACTCCAAGGAAGAAGACGACCGAACAAGTGGCATCCTCGATGGATGCAGTGAACGCTCACCCAGCGGCAGAAAATCTAAGTCATGCAAAACTTTGAGCAATTCCTTTTTATATATATGGTTATCGTCCTCGACGATCTTGCCCTGTGTATGGAAAACCTGCATGCAATGGGGCCCTGCCACTATTGGCAATGCCCTCGTTCTGTTTCGAGTCCGCTTAACTGTTCGAGCTGCTGCGTCGAGAACGGCAGGGTGACCTTCTACAATTGGCAACACTCTCGTTCTGTCTCGAGTCCGCTCGCCAGTTTGAGCGGTCGCGTTAAGAGCAGTGAGGTGGTTTGCCCGGCAGTAAGAACACCCGACAGGTCATTGGGGATTCGTCCTCAAGGCGCCGCGGTCTCGGTTTCTGCGCCGGCAAGCCTACCCGATTAATGTAGGGTGGACATACAAAGGGAGATCAAACGGGAAAATAACATGCATCGTTTCAAAAGCACTGCAGAGTTATATTACATCAATTGTTGCTGCGGTTCTAACTAAAGATAAAAATTGTCTTGGTCGTGAACTTGTAGTGGCGATAAGAAACAAGGTGCCTAGTCTCGGCGCTGGCCTTCTATCCTCCGAACTCCATCGATGCGGCTAATGATGGGCTTGATATGCTCCTCGAGCATCGTGAGGTCCACGTCCTTCAGCAAGCTCTCCAGCGCAGCGTCGAAGTCGAGGTCGGGGTTCCAGTACGCCACCTTGGTGAGGACCTTGGTCATGGCACCCCAGCAGAGCCTCCAGGCCTCATCGGCCAGAGAGGCCGCCCTGTTGGAGTGGAACTGCTCTAGGGCTCCAAGAACACCCTCGAAGAACAGGGTCAGCCTGGCATTGGGACTCACGCTCGGCTCCGGGACGTACCTCATGTTCGGCATCCCCATCGTAGCCAGCTGTGTGGTGATCCTGCCGGTGACGCTAGTGAGGCGGTTGATCCAGAGGTTCTCGCCCTTCACAAAATCCTCGTGGTTGGCGGCTTCGATCTTCCGCAGCTACCTCTACTTCTCCAGATTCTTGGTCAGGGTCTCCTCTCGGGCCCTAACCTCCGACAACGTCCCCTCAAGACCCTCCACCTTCAGCTTCAGGTCTTGGATGGAGTCATTGGCCTTGGAGAGTAGCTCGGCCTTGCCGAGGACTGTGGCCTGCGCGTCAGCCAAAGCGTCTTTGGCCGCATCCCTCTCCCTCGCCAGCTCTAGGATCTGCTTCTTCAGCCCGTCCCACTCCACCTCCAGCTCATTCACCTTGCTGACATGGACCTAGGCCTGAGCATTGAGTGCCTCCTCGTGCCTCTGCTCCAGTTCCTGGGTCTGTTGCACGACAAGCTTCTTGACCTCTTCGTCCTTGCCGCGGAGTGTCGCGGCGAGTTTCTCCTTGCGAGCGGCAAGGTCCTCCTCCTGGGAGTTCAGCGTGGCCTGTTGTCTCGCTGCCTCCTGGGCCTTCTCGATATCGGCCTGCTTCATGACAAGCTCTAGCTTGCGCTCGCCCAGAAAATCCTGGGCGGTCTTCAGTTCCTCACAGGCCTGGCGGAACCAAGCCTGCGTCTCAGCGACACGCCCCTCGAGGTCCACCTCCGCCTTGTCCACCGCCGCCATCCTAGACTTTGCCTTGTCCAGGCGGGCACGGTGAAGCGCCTGGAGCTTATGGAAGTTGGCCCTCATGCCCTCGAGGTGCCGCTCTTCCTAGGAACCGCCGCCACCAGCACTCGTTTCGTCAACGACCTCAAGCCCGGCGGTGGCAAGCACCTCGTCGTCGAACACCTCCCCCTCGGTGGGCGCTCTGGTGCTCGCCGTCCATGGGAGGTGGACGAACAGGTCATCGCTCACCTTCCGGTACTTGCCCGAGCCAGAGGCAGCGAAGGAGGAAGGATGGTCGTCAACCACCTCCTCCTCAGCAGCGGCCTTGCCGACCTCCCCGGCAGGCCCCTCGCCAGCCTCCTCGGTAGCGGCCTTGCCGGTCTCCCTGGAAGGCCCCTTGGCGGCGTCCTCAGCAGCGCCCTTGGCGGCCTCCTCAGCGAAGATCTTGTCGGCCTCGACCGCGGCATCCCTGGCAACCTCCTCGATGATGGTGTCCACATCCTCCCGGTCCGCCGAGGAAGGATCTGGATACCGAGAAAGGGAATGAGGCGAAGTTAAGACCAAAGTTCAAAAGAAGAAAAACGAGCGGTGTCGTGGGGTTGTCACGACAGATGTCCTCGTGAAAGGACTTAGTCGTGGAGCCATCGCAACGGGTTAGCTTAGAGGGGTTAAATCAGACAAGGGACACAGGGAGTTTATACTAGTTCGGCCCCTTCGATGAAGGTAAAAGCCTACGTCTAGTTATGATTGGTATTGCTAGGGGTTTCGATGACCAGGGAGCGAATCCGCTTTGATTGGCCCTCGAGTTGTTGTCCGTTGTCCCTAAACCGCTGCCGGGTCGTCCCTTTATATACATAGGTTGACGCCCGCCGGTTTACAGAGTCTTGAAGCCGGATCATAAACGTGTCCGGTTCGGTCTCTATACTTCCTATCTTACAATGCAAGTTACATAATAAGGTCGGTTTACATCTACATGCCTTAACTCGCCTTTGGGCCTTGGGCCTTCATAAAGCGCCATCATTCTTACGTCTTCATGGGCTTCTAATCTTCAGAAAGTTAATCCGGCTACTCCTGGCCAGTTTACGCCCAGTAGTAATATCCCCAATGTTAGGCCCCAGATTGGTTTGAACTTGTTCATGTCAATCTTCAACACTTAGAAAAACTCCTCCTTTGCATCTTCACCTTGATCTTGTAAACCGCCGTGACGTCATACTCCAGGATCATGATAAACCGCCCTTACGTCATCTATTCATTGAAGCCGAAGATTACCTTCAGTAATGCATATCCAATCATCAAGGCGACACCATTACTAACTATCCATTTTTGAGCTCCTCGATTCCTGCACTTGTCGCTTTATCGCTTCGCCTTATAAATAGGACCATAGGTCCATCTCCTTTTTCCCCTTCGTCTCCTTCACTTCTTCCTCCTCCCTGCGACATCTCTACCCCTGAGCGCCGCCGCCGTCACTGAGCTTCCCCTCTACTTCAAAAAGGCCGCTGCATCGACCTGATCCTACCAGAGAAACACGGCGATCCTCCGCTGCTTCCTCCTCTGTGAGTTCTTTCCCTTTCCCTTTTGTAGATCTGTTGAAGGTTCATTCATTCTTCGCAGTTTATCAAAGTTCATCGGAGCTCCAGTACGGCTCTATTCCTCCTCATCTATGGATTTAAAAACTTTACGCTTGATATATTGCACGTAAATAGCTTACTTTCCGCTACCAGAACAATCCTTTTGTACGCAAAAACTGATCTGAAGCATTACGAACTGCTGTGGGCCGAACCCTTATTAGGTCAAAATATTTTTGCTTTCCTGTCTTCAGTAGATCCAAAACTTGCATGCCCTCTTGCGGAATCTGTTTCTCCTTACTTAGTCATTTTACCTTGGTTCTGTATCCTCTTTACCATGTAGTCAGTTTACCCTTGTGAAAACAATCTATCTCATACCATTAGTCCCCTGGTAAACCGGCAAAACCCCTTGTTCAACTCTACAAGCTTGTATAGCTAGTTCAACTCTAGTGTAAAATTATTTGAACTAGCTTGTAAAGCTAGTTCAACTCTAGTGTAAAATTATTTGAACTAGCTTGTACAGCTAGTTCAACTCTAGTGTAAAATTATTTGAACTAGGTTATAGATCTAGTTCAACACTAGTGTAAAATTATTTGTACTAGGTAATAGAGCTAGTTCTACTCTAGTGCAAAATTATTTGAACTAGCTTGTAGAGCTTGTTCAACTCTACAAGCTTGTATAGCTAGTTCAACTCTAGTGTAAAATTATTTGAACTAGCTTGTAGAGCTTTTTCAAATCTAGTGTAAAATTATTTGAACTAGGTTATAGATATAGTTCAACTCTAGTGTAAAATTATTTGAACTTGCTTGTAGAGCTAGTTCAACACTAGTGTAAAATTATTTGAACTAGCATGTAGAGCTAGTTCAACTCTAGTGTAAAAATATTTGAACTAGCTTGTAGAGCTTGTTAAACTCTAGTGTAAAATTATTTTTACTAGGTTATAGAGATAGTTCAACTCTATTGTAAAATTACTTGTACTAGGTTATAGAGCTAGTTCAACTCTAGTCTAAAACTATCTGAACTAGCCAGTAGAGCTAGTTCAACTCTAGGGTAAAATTATTTGAACTAGGTTATAGAGCTAGTTCAACTCTAGTGTAAAATTATTTGAACTAGCTTGTAGAGTTAGTTCAACTCTAGTGTAAAATTATTTGAACTAGGTTATAGATCTAGTTCAACCACAGTGTAATATTTTTTGAACAAGCTAGTAGAGCTAGTTCAACTCTAGTGTAAAATTATTTTAACTAGCTTGTAGAGCTAGTTCAACTCCAGTGTAAAACTATTTGTACAAGGTTATAGTGCTGGGTCAACTCTTGTATAAAATTATTTGAACTAGCTTGTAGAGCTAGTTCAACTCTAGTGTAAAATTATTTGTACTATGTTATAGAGCTAGTTCAACTCTAGTGTATAATTATTTGTACTAGGTTATAGAGCTAGTTCTACTCTAGTGCAAAATTATTTGAACTAGCTTGTAGAGCTTGTTCAACTCTACAAGCTGGTATAGCTAGTTCAACTCTAGTGTAAAATTATTTGTAGTAGGTTATAGAGCTAGTTCTACTCTAGTGCAAAATTATTTGAACTAGCTTGTAGAGGTTGTTCAAGTCTACAAGCTTGTATAGCTAGTTCAACTCTAATGTAAAATTATTTAAACTAGCTTGTAGAGCTAGTTCAACACTAGTGTAAAATTATTTGAACTAGCCTGTTGAGCTAGTTCAACTCTAGTGTAAAATTATTTGAATTAGCTTGTAGAGCTAGTTCAACCCTAGTTGAAAGTTATTTGAACTAGCCTATAGAGCTAGTTCAACTGTAGTGTAAAATTATTTGAACTAGCTTGTATAGCTAGTTCAACTCTAGTGTAAAATTATTTGAACTAGGTTATAGATCTAGTTCAACTCTAGTCTAAAATTATTTGAACTAGCTTGAAGTGCTAGTTCAACTCTAGTGTAAAATTATTTGTACTAGGTTATAGAGCTAGTTCTACTCTAGTGTAAAATTATGTGAACTAGCTTGTAGAGCTAGTTCAACTCTAGTGTAAAATTATGTGAAATAGCTTTTATAGCTAGTGCAAATCTAGTATAAAATTATTTGAACTAGCTTGTAGAGCTAGTTCAGCTCTAGTGTAAAATTATTTGAACTAGGTTATAGAGCTAGTTCTACTCTAGTGCAAAATTATTTGAACTAGCTTGTAGAGCTTGTTCAAGTCTACAAGATTGTATAGCTAGTTCAACACTAGTGTAAAATTATTTGAACTAGCTTGTAGAGCTAGTTCAAATCTAGTGTAAAATTATTTGAACTAGGTTATAGATCTAGTTCAACTCTAGTCTAAAATTATTTGAACTAGCTTGAAGAGCTAGTTCAACTCTAGGGTAAAATTATTTGTACTAGATTATAGAGCTAGTACTACTCTAGTCTAAAATTATCTGAACTAGCTTGTATAGCTAGTTCAAATCTAGTGTAAAATTATTTGAACTAGCTTGTAGAGCTAGTTCAACTCTAGTGTAAAATTATTTGTACTAGGTTATAGAGCTAGTTCTACTCTAGTGCAAAATTACTTGAGCTCGCTTATAGAGATAGTTCAACTTTACTGTAAAATTACTTGTACTAGGTTATAGAGCTAGTTCAACTCTAGTCTAAAACTATTTGAACTAGCCTGTAGAGCTAGTTCAACTCTAGTGTAAAATTATTTGAACTAGCTTGTAGAGCTAGATCAACTCTAGTGTAAAATTATTTGAATTAGGTTATAGATCTAGTTCAACACTAGTGTAAAATTATTTGTACTAGGTTACAGAGCTAGTTCTAATCTAGTGCAAAATTATTTGAACTATGTTGTAGAGCTTGTTCAACTCTACAAGCTTGTATAGCTAGTTCAACTTTTGTGTAAAATTATTTGAACTAGCTTGTAGAGCTAGTTCAACTCTAGTGTAAAATTATTTGAACTAGGTAATAGATATAGTTCAACTTTAGTGTAAAATTATTTGAACTTGCTTGTAGAGCTAGTTCAACACTAGTGTAAAATTATTTGAACAAGCATGTAGAGCTAGTTCAACTCTAGTGTAAAATTATTTGAACTAGCTTGTAGAGCTTGTTCAACTCTAGTGTAAAATAATATTTACTAGGTTATAGAGATAGTTCAACTCTACTGTAAAATTATTTGTACTAGGTTATAGAGCTAGTTCAACTCTAGGCTGAAACTATTTGAAATAGCCTATAGAGCTAGTTCAACTCTAGTGTAAAATTATTTGAAATAGCTTGTAGAGCTAGTTCAACTCTATTGTAAAATTATTTGTACTAGGTTATGGAGCTAGTTCAACTCTAGTGTAAAATCATTTGTACTAGGTTATAGATCTAGTTCTACTCTAGTCCAAAATTATTTGAAGTAGCTTGTAGAACTAGTTCAACTCTAGTGTAAATTTATTTGAACTAGCTTGTAGAGTTAGTTAAACTCTAGTGTAAAATTATTTGAACTAGGTTATAGATCTAGTTCAACTCCAGTATAAAATTATTTGAACAAGCTTGTAGAGCTAGTTCAACTCTAGTGTAAAATTATTTGTAGTACGTTATAGAGCTAGTTCAACTCTAGTGTAAAATTATTTGAACTAGCTTGTAGAGCTAGTTCAAATCTGGTGTGAAATTATGTGTACTAGGTTATAGAGCTAGTTCAACTCCAGTGTAAAATTATTTGAACTAGCTTGTAGAGCTAGTTCAATTGTAGTGCGAAATTATTTGTACTAGGTTATTTAGTGCTAGTTGAACGCTAGTGTAAAATTATTAGAACTAGCTTGTAGAGCTAGTTCAACACTAGTGTAAAATTATTTGAACTAGCCTGTAAAGCTAGTTCAACTCTAGTGTAAAATTATTTGAACTAGCTTGTAGACATAGTTCAACTCTAGTGTAAAATTATTTGTACTAGGTTATAGCGCTAGTTCTACTCTAGTGTAAAATTATTTAAACTAGCTTGTATAGCTAGTTCAAATCTAGTGTAAAGTTATTTGAACTAGCTTGTAGAGCTAGTTCAACTCTAGTGTAAAATTATTTGCACTAGGTTATAGAGCTAATTCTACTCTAGTGCAAAATTATTTGAACTAGCTTGTAGAGCTTGTTCAAGTCTAAAAGATTGTATAGCTAGTTCAACTCTAGTGTAAAATTATTTGAACTAGCTTGTAGAGCTAGTTCAACTCTAGTGTAAAATTATTTAAACTAGCTTATAGATCTAGTTCAACTCTAGTCTAAAATTATTTGAACTAGCTTGAAGAGCTAGTTCAACTCTAGTGTAAAATTATTTGTACTAGGTTATAGAGCTAGTCTACTCTAGTGCAAAATTATTTGAACTAGCTTGTAGAGCTTGTTCAACTCTACAAGCTGGTATAGCTAGTTCAACTCTAGTGTAAAATTATTTGTAGTAGGTTATAGAGCTAGTTCTACTCTAGTGCAAAATTATTTGAACTAGCTTGTAGAGGTTGTTCAAGTCTACAAGCTTGTATAGCTAGTTCAACTCTAATGTAAAATTATTTAAACTAGCTTGTAGAGCTAGTTCAACACTAGTGTAAAATTATTTGAACTAGCCTGTTGAGCTAGTTCAACTCCAGTGTAAAATTATTTGAATTAGCTTGTAGAGCTAGTTCAACACTAGTTGGAAGTTATTTGAACTAGCCTATAGAGCTAGTTCAACTGTAGTGTAAAATTATTTGAACTAGCTTGTATAGCTAGTTCAACTCTAGTGTAAAATTATTTGAACTAGGTTATAGATCTAGTTCAACTCTAGTCTAAAATTATTTGAACTAGCTTGAAGTGCTATTTCAACTCTAGTGTAAAATTATTTGTACTAGGTTATAGAGCTAGTTCTACTCTAGTGTAAAATTATGTGAATTAGCTTGTAGAGCTAGTTCAACTCTAGTGTAAAATTATTTGAACTAGCTTTTATAGGTAGTGCAAATCTAGTATAAAATTATTTGAACTAGCTTGTAGAGCTAGTTCAGCTCTAGTGTAAAATTATTTGAACTAGGTTATAGAGCTAGTTCTACTCTAGTGCAAAATTATTTGAACTAGCTTGTAGAGCTTGCTCAAGTCTACAAGATTGTATAGCTAGTTCAACACTAGTGTAAAATTATTTGAACTAGCTTGTAGAGCTAGTTCAAATCTAGTGTAAAATTATTTGAACTAGGTTATAGATCTAGTTCAACTCTAGTCTAAAATTATTTGAACTAGCTTGAAGAGCTAGTTCAACTCTAGGGTAAAATTATTTGTACTAGATTATAGAGCTAGTACTACTCTAGTCTAAAATTATCTGAACTAGCTTGTATAGCTAGTTCAAATCTAGTGTAAAATTATTTGAACTAGCTTGTAGAGCTAGTTCAACTCTAGTGTAAAATTATTTGTACTAGGTTATAGAGCTAGTTCTACTCTAGTGCAAAATTACTTGAGCTCGCTTATAGAGATAGTTCAACTTTACTGTAAAATTACTTGTACTAGGTTATAGAGCTAGTTCAACTCTAGTCTAAAACTATTTGAACTAGCCTGTAGAGCTAGTTCAACTCTAGTGCAAAATTATTTGAACTAGCTTGTAGAGCTAGATCAACTCTAGTGTAAAATTATTTGAATTAGGTTATAGATCTAGTTCAACACTAGTGTAAAATTATTTGTACTAGGTTACAGAGCTAGTTCTACTCTAGTGCAAAATTATTTGAACTATCTTGTAGAGCTTGTTCAACTCTACAAGCTTGTATAGCTAGTTCAACTTTTGTGTAAAATTATTTGAACTAGCTTGTAGAGCTAGTTCAACTCTAGTGTAAAATTATTTGAACTAGGTAATAGATATAGTTCAACTTTAGTGTAAAATTATTTGAACTTGCTTGTAGAGCTAGTTCAACACTAGTGTATTGAACAAGCATGTAGAGCTAGTTCAACTCTAGTGTAAAATTATTTGAACTAGCTTGTAGAGCTTGTTCAACTCTAGTGTAAAATAATATTTACTAGGTTATAGAGATAGTTCAACTCTACTGTAAAATTATTTGTACTAGGTTATAGAGCTAGTTCAACTCTAGTCTAAAACTATTTGAAATAGCCTATAGAGCTAGTTCAACTCTAGTGTAAAATTATTTGAAATAGCTTGTAGAGCTAGTTCAACTCTATTGTAAAATTATTTGTACTAGGTTATGGAGCTAGTTCAACTCTAGTGTAAAATCATTTGTACTAGGTTATAGATCTAGTTCTACTCTAGTCCAAAATTATTTGAAGTAGCTTGTAGAACTAGTTCAACTCTAGTGTAAATTTATTTGAACTAGCTTGTAGAGTTAGTTCAACTCTAGTGTAAAATTATTTGAACTAGGTTATAGATCTAGTTCAACTCCAGTATAAAATTATTTGAACAAGCTTGTAGAGCTAGTTCAACTCTAGTGTAAAATTATTTGTAGTACGTTATAGAGCTAGTTCAACTCTAGTGTAAAATTATTTGAACTAGCTTGTAGAGCTAGTTCAAATCTGGTGTGAAATTATGTGTACTAGGTTATAGAGCTAGTTCAACTCCAGTGTAAAATTATTTGAACTAGCTTGTAGAGCTAGATCAACTCTAGTGTAAAATTATTTGAATTAGGTTATAGATCTAGTTCAACACTAGTGTAAAATTATTTGTACTAGGTTACAGAGCTAGTTCTACTCTAGTGCAAAATTATTTGAACTATCTTGTAGAGCTTGTTCAACTCTACAAGCTTGTATAGCTAGTTCAACTTTTGTGTAAAATTATTTGAACTAGCTTCTAGAGCTAGTTCAACTCTAGTGTAAAATTATTTGAATTAGGTAATAGATATAGTTCAACTTTAGTGTAAAATTATTTGAACTTGCTTGTAGAGCTAGTTCAACACTAGTGTAAAATTATTTGAACAAGCATGTAGAGCTAGTTCAACTCTAGTGTAAAATTATTTGAACTAGCTTGTAGAGCTTGTTCAACTCTAGTGTAAAATAATATTTACTAGGTTATAGAGATAGTTCAACTCTACTGTAAAATTATTTGTACTAGGTTATAGAGCTAGTTCAACTGTAGTCTAAAACTATTTGAAATAGCCTATAGAGCTAGTTCAACTGTAGTGTAAAATTATTTGAAATAGCTTGTAGAGCTAGTTCAACTCTATTGTAAAATTATTTGTACTAGGTTATGGAGCTAGTTCAACTCTAGTGTAAAATCATTTGTACTAGGTTATAGATCTAGTTCTACTCCAGTCCAAAATTATTTGAAGTAGCTTGTAGAACTAGTTCAACTCTAGTGTAAATTTATTTGAACTAGCTTGTAGAGTTAGTTCAACTCTAGTGTAAAATTATTTGAACTAGGTTATAGATCTAGTTCAACTCCATTATAAAATTATTTGAACAAGCTTGTAGAGCTAGTTCAAATCTAGTGTAAAATTATTTGTAGTACGTTATAGAGCTAGTTCAACTCTAGTGTAAAATTATTTGAACTAGCTTGTAGAGCTAGTTCAAATCTGGTGTGAAATTATGTGTACTAGGTTATAGAGCTAGTTCAACTCCAGTGTAAAATTATTTGAACTAGCTTGTCGAGCTAGTTCAACTGTAGTGTGAAATTATTTGTACTAGGTTATTTAGTGCTAGTTGAACGCTAGTGTAAAATTATTAGAACTAGCTTGTAGAGCTAGTTCAACACTAGTGTAAAATTATTTAAACTAGCCTGTAAAGCTAGTTCAACTCTAGTGTAAAATTATTTGAACTAGCTTGTAGACATAGTTCAACTCTAGTGTAAAATTATTTGTACTAGGTTATAGCGCTAGTTCTACTCTAGTGTAAAATTATTTGAACTAGCTTGTATAGCTAGTTCAAATCTAGTGTAAAGTTATTTGAACTAGCTTGTAGAGCTAGTTCAGCTCTAGTGTAAAATTATTTGAACTAGGTTATAGAGCTAGTTCTACTCTAGTGCAAAATTATTTGAACTAGCTTGTAGAGCTTGTTCAAGTCTACAAGATTGTATAGCTAGTTCAACACTAGTGTAAAATTATTTGAACTAGCTTGTAGAGCTAGTTCAAATCTAGTGTAAAATTATTTGAACTAGGTTATAGATCTAGTTCAACTCTAGTCTAAAATTATTTGAACTAGCTTGAAGAGCTAGTTCAACTCTAGGGTAAAATTATTTGTACTAGATTATAGAGCTAGTACTACTCTAGTCTAAAATTATCTGAACTAGCTTGTATAGCTAGTTCAAATCTAGTGTAAAATTATTTGAACTAGCTTGTAGAGCTAGTTCAACTCTAGTGTAAAATTATTTGTACTAGGTTATAGAGCTAGTTCTACTCTAGTGCAAAATTACTTGAGCTCGCTTATAGAGATAGTTCAACTTTACTGTAAAATTACTTGTACTAGGTTATAGAGCTAGTTCAACTCTAGTCTAAAACTATTTGAACTAGCCTGTAGAGCTAGTTCAACTCTAGTGTAAAATTATTTGAACTAGCTTGTAGAGCTAGATCAACTCTAGTGTAAAATTATTTGAATTAGGTTATAGATCTAGTTCAACACTAGTGTAAAATTATTTGTACTAGGTTACAGAGCTAGTTCTAATCTAGTGCAAAATTATTTGAACTATGTTGTAGAGCTTGTTCAACTCTACAAGCTTGTATAGCTAGTTCAACTTTTGTGTAAAATTATTTGAACTAGCTTGTAGAGCTAGTTCAACTCTAGTGTAAAATTATTTGAACTAGGTAATAGATATAGTTCAACTTTAGTGTAAAATTATTTGAACTTGCTTGTAGAGCTAGTTCAACACTAGTGTAAAATTATTTGAACAAGCATGTAGAGCTAGTTCAACTCTAGTGTAAAATTATTTGAACTAGCTTGTAGAGCTTGTTCAACTCTAGTGTAAAATAATATTTACTAGGTTATAGAGATAGTTCAACTCTACTGTAAAATTATTTGTACTAGGTTATAGAGCTAGTTCAACTCTAGGCTAAAACTATTTGAAATAGCCTATAGAGCTAGTTCAACTCTAGTGTAAAATTATTTGAAATAGCTTGTAGAGCTAGTTCAACTCTATTGTAAAATTATTTGTACTAGGTTATGGAGCTAGTTCAACTCTAGTGTAAAATCATTTGTACTAGGTTATAGATCTAGTTCTACTCTAGTCCAAAATTATTTGAAGTAGCTTGTAGAACTAGTTCAACTCTAGTGTAAATTTATTTGAACTAGCTTGTAGAGTTAGTTAAACTCTAGTGTAAAATTATTTGAACTAGGTTATAGATCTAGTTCAACTCCAGTATAAAATTATTTGAACAAGCTTGTAGAGCTAGTTCAACTCTAGTGTAAAATTATTTGTAGTACGTTATAGAGCTAGTTCAACTCTAGTGTAAAATTATTTGAACTAGCTTGTAGAGCTAGTTCAAATCTGGTGTGAAATTATGTGTACTAGGTTATAGAGCTAGTTCAACTCCAGTGTAAAATTATTTGAACTAGCTTGTAGAGCTAGTTCAATTGTAGTGCGAAATTATTTGTACTAGGTTATTTAGTGCTAGTTGAACGCTAGTGTAAAATTATTAGAACTAGCTTGTAGAGCTAGTTCAACACTAGTGTAAAATTATTTGAACTAGCCTGTAAAGCTAGTTCAACTCTAGTGTAAAATTATTTGAACTAGCTTGTAGACATAGTTCAACTCTAGTGTAAAATTATTTGTACTAGGTTATAGCGCTAGTTCTACTCTAGTGTAAAATTATTTAAACTAGCTTGTATAGCTAGTTCAAATCTAGTGTAAAGTTATTTGAACTAGCTTGTAGAGCTAGTTCAACTCTAGTGTAAAATTATTTGCACTAGGTTATAGAGCTAATTCTACTCTAGTGCAAAATTATTTGAACTAGCTTGTAGAGCTTGTTCAAGTCTAAAAGATTGTATAGCTAGTTCAACTCTAGTGTAAAATTATTTGAACTAGCTTGTAGAGCTAGTTCAACTCTAGTGTAAAATTATTTAAACTAGCTTATAGATCTAGTTCAACTCTAGTCTAAAATTATTTGAACTAGCTTGAAGAGCTAGTTCAACTCTAGTGTAAAATTATTTGTACTAGGTTATAGAGCTAGTCTACTCTAGTGCAAAATTATTTGAACTAGCTTGTAGAGCTTGTTCAACTCTACAAGCTGGTATAGCTAGTTCAACTCTAGTGTAAAATTATTTGTAGTAGGTTATAGAGCTAGTTCTACTCTAGTGCAAAATTATTTGAACTAGCTTGTAGAGGTTGTTCAAGTCTACAAGCTTGTATAGCTAGTTCAACTCTAATGTAAAATTATTTAAACTAGCTTGTAGAGCTAGTTCAACACTAGTGTAAAATTATTTGAACTAGCCTGTTGAGCTAGTTCAACTCCAGTGTAAAATTATTTGAATTAGCTTGTAGAGCTAGTTCAACACTAGTTGGAAGTTATTTGAACTAGCCTATAGAGCTAGTTCAACTGTAGTGTAAATTTATCTGAACTAGCTTGTATAGCTAGTTCAACTCTAGTGTAAAATTATTTGAACTAGGTTATAGATCTAGTTCAACTCTAGTCTAAAATTATTTGAACTAGCTTGAAGTGCTATTTCAACTCTAGTGTAAAATTATTTGTACTAGGTTATAGAGCTAGTTCTACTCTAGTGTAAAATTATGTGAATTAGCTTGTAGAGCTAGTTCAACTCTAGTGTAAAATTATTTGAACTAGCTTTTATAGGTAGTGCAAATCTAGTATAAAATTATTTGAACTAGCTTGTAGAGCTAGTTCAGCTCTAGTGTAAAATTATTTGAACTAGGTTATAGAGCTAGTTCTACTCTAGTGCAAAATTATTTGAACTAGCTTGTAGAGCTTGCTCAAGTCTACAAGATTGTATAGCTAGTTCAACACTAGTGTAAAATTATTTGAACTAGCTTGTAGAGCTAGTTCAAATCTAGTGTAAAATTATTTGAACTAGGTTATAGATCTAGTTCAACTCTAGTCTAAAATTATTTGAACTAGCTTGAAGAGCTAGTTCAACTCTAGGGTAAAATTATTTGTACTAGATTATAGAGCTAGTACTACTCTAGTCTAAAATTATCTGAACTAGCTTGTATAGCTAGTTCAAATCTAGTGTAAAATTATTTGAACTAGCTTGTAGAGCTAGTTCAACTCTAGTGTAAAATTATTTGTACTAGGTTATAGAGCTAGTTCTACTCTAGTGCAAAATTACTTGAGCTCGCTTATAGAGATAGTTCAACTTTACTGTAAAATTACTTGTACTAGGTTATAGAGCTAGTTCAACTCTAGTCTAAAACTATTTGAACTAGCCTGTAGAGCTAGTTCAACTCTAGTGCAAAATTATTTGAACTAGCTTGTAGAGCTAGATCAACTCTAGTGTAAAATTATTTGAATTAGGTTATAGATCTAGTTCAACACTAGTGTAAAATTATTTGTACTAGGTTACAGAGCTAGTTCTACTCTAGTGCAAAATTATTTGAACTATCTTGTAGAGCTTGTTCAACTCTACAAGCTTGTATAGCTAGTTCAACTTTTGTGTAAAATTATTTGAACTAGCTTGTAGAGCTAGTTCAACTCTAGTGTAAAATTATTTGAACTAGGTAATAGATATAGTTCAACTTTAGTGTAAAATTATTTGAACTTGCTTGTAGAGCTAGTTCAACACTAGTGTAAAATTATTTGAACAAGCATGTAGAGCTAGTTCAACTCTAGTGTAAAATTATTTGAACTAGCTTGTAGAGCTTGTTCAACTCTAGTGTAAAATAATATTTACTAGGTTATAGAGATAGTTCAACTCTACTGTAAAATTATTTGTACTAGGTTATAGAGCTAGTTCAACTCTAGTCTAAAACTATTTGAAATAGCCTATAGAGCTAGTTCAACTCTAGTGTAAAATTATTTGAAATAGCTTGTAGAGCTAGTTCAACTCTATTGTAAAATTATTTGTACTAGGTTATGGAGCTAGTTCAACTCTAGTGTAAAATCATTTGTACTAGGTTATAGATCTAGTTCTACTCTAGTCCAAAATTATTTGAAGTAGCTTGTAGAACTAGTTCAACTCTAGTGTAAATTTATTTGAACTAGCTTGTAGAGTTAGTTCAACTCTAGTGTAAAATTATTTGAACTAGGTTATAGATCTAGTTCAACTCCAGTATAAAATTATTTGAACAAGCTTGTAGAGCTAGTTCAACTCTAGTGTAAAATTATTTGTAGTACGTTATAGAGCTAGTTCAACTCTAGTGTAAAATTATTTGAACTAGCTTGTAGAGCTAGTTCAAATCTGGTGTGAAATTATGTGTACTAGGTTATAGAGCTAGTTCAACTCCAGTGTAAAATTATTTGAACTAGCTTGTAGAGCTAGATCAACTCTAGTGTAAAATTATTTGAATTAGGTTATAGATCTAGTTCAACACTAGTGTAAAATTATTTGTACTAGGTTACAGAGCTAGTTCTACTCTAGTGCAAAATTATTTGAACTATCTTGTAGAGCTTGTTCAACTCTACAAGCTTGTATAGCTAGTTCAACTTTTGTGTAAAATTATTTGAACTAGCTTCTAGAGCTAGTTCAACTCTAGTGTAAAATTATTTGAATTAGGTAATAGATATAGTTCAACTTTAGTGTAAAATTATTTGAACTTGCTTGTAGAGCTAGTTCAACACTAGTGTAAAATTATTTGAACAAGCATGTAGAGCTAGTTCAACTCTAGTGTAAAATTATTTGAACTAGCTTGTAGAGCTTGTTCAACTCTAGTGTAAAATAATATTTACTAGGTTATAGAGATAGTTCAACTCTACTGTAAAATTATTTGTACTAGGTTATAGAGCTAGTTCAACTGTAGTCTAAAACTATTTGAAATAGCCTATAGAGCTAGTTCAACTCTAGTGTAAAATTATTTGAAATAGCTTGTAGAGCTAGTTCAACTCTATTGTAAAATTATTTGTACTAGGTTATGGAGCTAGTTCAACTCTAGTGTAAAATCATTTGTACTAGGTTATAGATCTAGTTCTACTCCAGTCCAAAATTATTTGAAGTAGCTTGTAGAACTAGTTCAACTCTAGTGTAAATTTATTTGAACTAGCTTGTAGAGTTAGTTCAACTCTAGTGTAAAATTATTTGAACTAGGTTATAGATCTAGTTCAACTCCAGTATAAAATTATTTGAACAAGCTTGTAGAGCTAGTTCAACTCTAGTGTAAAATTATTTGTAGTACGTTATAGAGCTAGTTGAACTCTAGTGTAAAATTATTTGAACTAGCTTGTAGAGCTAGTTCAAATCTGGTGTGAAATTATGTGTACTAGGTTATAGAGCTAGTTCAACTCCAGTGTAAAATTATTTGAACTAGCTTGTAGAGCTAGTTCAACTGTAGTGTGAAATTATTTGTACTAGGTTATTTAGTGCTAGTTGAACGCTAGTGTAAAATTATTAGAACTAGCTTGTAGAGCTAGTTCAACACTAGTGTAAAATTATTTAAACTAGCCTGTAAAGCTAGTTCAACTCTAGTGTAAAATTATTTGAACTAGCTTGTAGACATAGTTCAACTCTAGTGTAAAATTATTTGTACTAGGTTATAGCGCTAGTTCTACTCTAGTGTAAAATTATTTGAACTAGCTTGTATAGCTAGTTCAAATCTAGTGTAAAGTTATTTGAACTAGCTTGTAGAGCTAGTTCAACTCTAGTGTAAAATTATTTGCACTAGGTTATAGAGCTAATTCTACTCTAGTGCAAAATTATTTGAACTAGCTTGTAGAGCTTGTTCAAGTCTAAAAGATTGTATAGCTAGTTCAACTCTAGTGTAAAATTATTTGAACTAGCTTGTAGAGCTAGTTCAACTCTAGTGTAAAATTATTTAAACTAGCTTATAGATCTAGTTCAACTCTAGTCTAAAATTATTTGAACTAGCTTGAAGAGCTAGTTCAACTCTAGTGTAAAATTATTTGTACTAGGTTATAGAGCTAGTTCTACTGTAGTGCAAAATTATTTGAACTAGCTTGTAGAGCTTGTTCAACTCTACAAGCTGGTATAGCTAGTTCAACTCTAGTGTAAAATTATTTGTAGTAGGTTATAGAGCTAGTTCTACTCTAGTGCAAAATTATTTGAACTAGCTTGTAGAGGTTGTTCAAGTCTACAAGCTTGTATAGCTAGTTCAACTCTAATGTAAAATTATTTAAACTAGCTTGTAGAGCTAGTTCAACACTAGTGTAAAATTATTTGAACTAGCCTGTTGAGCTAGTTCAACTCCAGTGTAAAATTATTTGAATTAGCTTGTAGAGCTAGTTCAACACTAGTTGGAAGTTATTTGAACTAGCCTATAGAGCTAGTTCAACTGTAGTGTAAAATTATTTGAACTAGCTTGTATAGCTAGTTCAACTCTAGTGTAAAATTATTTGAACTAGGTTATAGATCTAGTTCAACTCTAGTCTAAAATTATTTGAACTAGCTTGAAGTGCTATTTGAACTCTAGTGTAAAATTATTTGTACTAGGTTATAGAGCTAGTTCTACTCTAGTGTAAAATTATGTGAACTAGCTTGTAGAGCTAGTTCAACTCTAGTGTAAAATTATTTGAACTAGCTTTTATAGGTAGTGCAAATCTAGTATAAAATTATTTGAACTAGCTTGTAGAGCTAGTTCAGCTCTAGTGTAAAATTATTTGAACTAGGTTATAGAGCTAGTTCTACTCTATTGCAAAATTATTTGAACTAGCTTGTAGAGCTTGCTCAAGTCTACAAGATTGTATAGCTAGTTCAACACTAGTGTAAAATTATTTGAACTAGCTTGTAGAGCTAGTTCAAATCTAGTGTAAAATTATTTGAACTAGGTTATAGATCTAGTTCAACTCTAGTCTAAAATTATTTGAACTAGCTTGAAGAGCTAGTTCAACTCTAGGGTAAAATTATTTGTACTAGATTATAGAGCTAGTACTACTCTAGTCTAAAATTATCTGAACTAGCTTGTATAGCTAGTTCAAATCTAGTGTAAAATTATTTGAACTAGCTTGTAGAGCTAGTTCAACTCTAGTGTAAAATTATTTGTACTAGGTTATAGAGCTAGTTCTACTCTAGTGCAAAATTACTTGAGCTCGCTTATAGAGATAGTTCAACTTTACTGTAAAATTACTTGTACTAGGTTATAGAGCTAGTTCAACTCTAGTCTAAAACTATTTGAACTAGCCTGTAGAGCTAGTTCAACTCTAGTGCAAAATTATTTGAACTAGCTTGTAGAGCTAGATCAACTCTAGTGTAAAATTATTTGAATTAGGTTATAGATCTAGTTCAACACTAGTGTAAAATTATTTGTACTAGGTTACAGAGCTAGTTCTACTCTAGTGCAAAATTATTTGAACTATCTTGTAGAGCTTGTTCAACTCTACAAGCTTGTATAGCTAGTTCAACTTTTGTGTAAAATTATTTGAACTAGCTTGTAGAGCTAGTTCAACTCTAGTGTAAAATTATTTGAACTAGGTAATAGATATAGTTCAACTTTAGTGTAAAATTATTTGAACTTGCTTGTAGAGCTAGTTCAACACTAGTGTAAAATTATTTGAACAAGCATGTAGAGC
Source organism: Triticum urartu (assembly GCF_056163025.1). NCBI lineage: Eukaryota > Viridiplantae > Streptophyta > Magnoliopsida > Poales > Poaceae > Triticum > Triticum urartu. Next base: position 412,975,415 of record NC_141877.1, on the reverse strand, counting down.
TAGTTCAACTCTAGTGTAAAATTATTTGAACTAGCTTGTAGAGCTTGTTCAACTCTAGTGTAAAATAATATTTACTAGGTTATAGAGATAGTTCAACTCTACTGTAAAATTATTTGTACTAGGTTATAGAGCTAGTTCAACTCTAGTCTAAAACTATTTGAAATAGCCTATAGAGCTAGTTCAACTCTAGTGTAAAATTATTTGAAATAGCTTGTAGAGCTAGTTCAACTCTATTGTAAAATTATTTGTACTAGGTTATGGAGCTAGTTCAACTCTAGTGTAAAATCATTTGTACTAGGTTATAGATCTAGTTCTACTCTAGTCCAAAATTATTTGAAGTAGCTTGTAGAACTAGTTCAACTCTAGTGTAAATTTATTTGAACTAGCTTGTAGAGTTAGTTCAACTCTAGTGTAAAATTATTTGAACTAGGTTATAGATCTAGTTCAACTCCAGTATAAAATTATTTGAACAAGCTTGTAGAGCTAGTTCAACTCTAGTGTAAAATTATTTGTAGTACGTTATAGAGCTAGTTGAACTCTAGTGTAAAATTATTTGAACTAGCTTGTAGAGCTAGTTCAAATCTGGTGTGAAATTATTTGTACTAGGTTATAGAGCTAGTTCAACTCCAGTGTAAAATTATTTGAACTAGCTTGTAGAGCTAGTTCAACTGTAGTGTGAAATTATTTGTACTAGGTTATTTAGTGCTAGTTGAACGCTAGTGTAAAATTATTAGAACTAGCTTGTAGAGCTAGTTCAACACTAGTGTAAAATTATTTAAACTAGCCTGTAAAGCTAGTTCAACTCTAGTGTAAAATTATTTGAACTAGCTTGTAGACATAGTTCAACTCTAGTGTAAAATTATTTGTACTAGGTTATAGCGCTAGTTCTACTCTAGTGTAAAATTATTTGAACTAGCTTGTATAGCTAGTTCAAATCTAGTGTAAAGTTATTTGAACTAGCTTGTAGAGCTAGTTCAACTCTAGTGTAAAATTATTTGCACTAGGTTATAGAGCTAATTCTACTCTAGTGCAAAATTATTTGAACTAGCTTGTAGAGCTTGTTCAAGTCTAAAAGATTGTATAGCTAGTTCAACTCTAGTGTAAAATTATTTGAACTAGCTTGTAGAGCTAGTTCAACTCTAGTGTAAAATTATTTAAACTAGCTTATAGATCTAGTTCAACTCTAGTCTAAAATTATTTGAACTAGCTTGAAGAGCTAGTTCAACTCTAGTGTAAAATTATTTGTACTAGGTTATAGAGCTAGTTCTACTGTAGTGCAAAATTATTTGAACTAGCTTGTAGAGCTTGTTCAACTCTACAAGCTGGTATAGCTAGTTCAACTCTAGTGTAAAATTATTTGTAGTAGGTTATAGAGCTAGTTCTACTCTAGTGCAAAATTATTTGAACTAGCTTGTAGAGGTTGTTCAAGTCTACAAGCTTGTATAGCTAGTTCAACTCTAATGTAAAATTATTTAAACTAGCTTGTAGAGCTAGTTCAACACTAGTGTAAAATTATTTGAACTAGCCTGTTGAGCTAGTTCAACTCCAGTGTAAAATTATTTGAATTAGCTTGTAGAGCTAGTTCAACACTAGTTGGAAGTTATTTGAACTAGCCTATAGAGCTAGTTCAACTGTAGTGTAAAATTATTTGAACTAGCTTGTATAGCTAGTTCAACTCTAGTGTAAAATTATTTGAACTAGGTTATAGATCTAGTTCAACTCTAGTCTAAAATTATTTGAACTAGCTTGAAGTGCTATTTGAACTCTAGTGTAAAATTATTTGTACTAGGTTATAGAGCTAGTTCTACTCTAGTGTAAAATTATGTGAACTAGCTTGTAGAGCTAGTTCAACTCTAGTGTAAAATTATTTGAACTAGCTTTTATAGGTAGTGCAAATCTAGTATAAAATTATTTGAACTAGCTTGTAGAGCTAGTTCAGCTCTAGTGTAAAATTATTTGAACTAGGTTATAGAGCTAGTTCTACTCTAGTGCAAAATTATTTGAACTAGCTTGTAGAGCTTGCTTAAGTCTACAAGATTGTATAGCTAGTTCAACACTAGTGTAAAATTATTTGAACTAGCTTGTAGAGCTAGTTCAAATCTAGTGTAAAATTATTTGAACTAGGTTATAGATCTAGTTCAACTCTAGTCTAAAATTATTTGAACTAGCTTGAAGAGCTAGTTCAACTCTAGGGTAAAATTATTTGTACTAGATTATAGAGCTAGTACTACTCTAGTCTAAAATTATCTGAACTAGCTTGTATAGCTAGTTCAAATCTAGTGTAAAATTATTTGAACTAGCTTGTAGAGCTAGTTCAACTCTAGTGTAAAATTATTTGTACTAGGTTATAGAGCTAGTTCTACTCTAGTGCAAAATTACTTGAGCTCGCTTATAGAGATAGTTCAACTTTACTGTAAAATTACTTGTACTAGGTTATAGAGCTAGTTCAACTCTAGTCTAAAACTATTTGAACTAGCCTGTAGAGCTAGTTCAACTCTAGTGCAAAATTATTTGAACTAGCTTGTAGAGCTAGATCAACTCTAGTGTAAAATTATTTGAATTAGGTTATAGATCTAGTTCAACACTAGTGTAAAATTATTTGTACTAGGTTACAGAGCTAGTTCTACTCTAGTGCAAAATTATTTGAACTATCTTATAGAGCTTGTTCAACTCTACAAGCTTGTATAGCTAGTTCAACTTTTGTGTAAAATTATTTGAACTAGCTTGTAGAGCTAGTTCAACTCTAGTGTAAAATTATTTGAACTAGGTAATAGATATAGTTCAACTTTAGTGTAAAATTATTTGAACTTGCTTGTAGAGCTAGTTCAACACTAGTGTAAAATTATTTGAACAAGCATGTAGAGCTAGTTCAACTCTAGTGTAAAATTATTTGAACTAGCTTGTAGAGCTTGTTCAACTCTAGTGTAAAATAATATTTACTAGGTTATAGAGATAGTTCAACTCTACTGTAAAATTATTTGTACTAGGTTATAGAGCTAGTTCAACTCTAGTCTAAAACTATTTGAAATAGCCTATAGAGCTAGTTCAACTCTAGTGTAAAATTATTTGAAATAGCTTGTAGAGCTAGTTCAACTCTATTGTAAAATTATTTGTACTAGGTTATGGAGCTAGTTCAACTCTAGTGTAAAATCATTTGTACTAGGTTATAGATCTAGTTCTACTCTAGTCCAAAATTATTTGAAGTAGCTTGTAGAACTAGTTCAACTCTAGTGTAAATTTATTTGAACTAGCTTGTAGAGTTAGTTCAACTCTAGTGTAAAATTATTTGAACTAGGTTATAGATCTAGTTCAACTCCAGTATAAAATTATTTGAACAAGCTTGTAGAGCTAGTTCAACTCTAGTGTAAAATTATTTGTAGTACGTTATAGAGCTAGTTCAACTCTAGTGTAAAATTATTTGAACTAGCTTGTAGAGCTAGTTCAAATCTGGTGTGAAATTATGTGTACTAGGTTATAGAGCTAGTTCAACTCCAGTGTAAAATTATTTGAACTAGCTTGTAGAGCTAGATCAACTCTAGTGTAAAATTATTTGAATTAGGTTATAGATCTAGTTCAACACTAGTGTAAAATTATTTGTACTAGGTTACAGAGCTAGTTCTACTCTAGTGCAAAATTATTTGAACTATCTTGTAGAGCTTGTTCAACTCTACAAGCTTGTATAGCTAGTTCAACTTTTGTGTAAAATTATTTGAACTAGCTTCTAGAGCTAGTTCAACTCTAGTGTAAAATTATTTGAATTAGGTAATAGATATAGTTCAACTTTAGTGTAAAATTATTTGAACTTGCCTGTAGAGCTAGTTCAACACTAGTGTAAAATTATTTGAACAAGCATGTAGAGCTAGTTCAACTCTAGTGTAAAATTATTTGAACTAGCTTGTAGAGCTTGTTCAACTCTAGTGTAAAATAATATTTACTAGGTTATAGAGATAGTTCAACTCTACTGTAAAATTATTTGTACTAGGTTATAGAGCTAGTTCAACTGTAGTCTAAAACTATTTGAAATAGCCTATAGAGCTAGTTCAACTCTAGTGTAAAATTATTTGAAATAGCTTGTAGAGCTAGTTCAACTATATTGTAAAATTATTTGTACTAGGTTATGGAGCTAGTTCAACTCTAGTGTAAAATCATTTGTACTAGGTTATAGATCTAGTTCTACTCCAGTCCAAAATTATTTGAAGTAGCTTGTAGAACTAGTTCAACTCTAGTGTAAATTTATTTGAACTAGCTTGTAGAGTTAGTTCAACTCTAGTGTAAAATTATTTGAACTAGGTTATAGATCTAGTTCAACTCCATTATAAAATTATTTGAACAAGCTTGTAGAGCTAGTTCAAATCTAGTGTAAAATTATTTGTAGTACGTTATAGAGCTAGTTCAACTCTAGTGTAAAATTATTTGAACTAGCTTGTAGAGCTAGTTCAAATCTGGTGTGAAATTATGTGTACTAGGTTATAGCGCTAGTTCAACTCCAGTGTAAAATTATTTGAACTAGCTTGTAGAGCTAGTTCAACTGTAGTGTGAAATTATTTGTACTAGGTTATTTAGTGCTAGTTGAACGCTAGTGTAAAATTATTAGAACTAGCTTGTAGAGCTAGTTCAACACTAGTGTAAAATTATTTGAACTAGCCTGTAAAGCTAGTTCAACTCTAGTGTAAAATTATTTGAACTAGCTTGTAGACATAGTTCAACTCTAGTGTAAAATTATTTGTACTAGGTTATAGCGCTAGTTCTACTCTAGTGTAAAATTATTTGAACTAGCTTGTATAGCTAGTTCAAATCTAGTGTGAAGTTATTTGAACTAGCTTGTAGAGCTAGTTCAACTCTAGTGTAAAATTATTTGCACTAGGTTATAGAGCTAGTTCTACTCTAGTGCAAAATTATTTGAACTAGCTTGTAGAGCTTGTTCAAGTCTAAAAGCTTGTATAGCTAGTTCAACTCTAGTGTAAAATTATTTGAACTAGCTTGTAGAGCTAGTTCAACTCTAGTGTAAAATTATTTGAACTAGGTTATAGATCTAGTTCAACTCTAGTCTAAAATTATTTGAACTAGCTTGAAGAGCTAGTTCAACTCTAGTGTAAAATTATTTGTACTAGGTTATAGAGCTAGTTCTACTCTAGTGCAAAATTATTTGAACTAGCTTGTAGAGCTTGTTCAACTCCACAAGCTTGTATAGCTAGTTCAACTTTTGTGTAAAATTATTTGAACTAGCTTGTAGAGCTAGTTCAACTCTAGTGTAAAATTATTTGAATTAGGTAATAGATATAGTTCAACTCTAGTGTAAAATTATTTGAACTTGCTTGTAGAGCTAGTTCAACACTAGTGTAAAATTATTTGAACAAGCATGTAGAGCTAGTTCAACTCTAGTGTAAAATTATTTGAACTAGCTTGTAGAGCTTGTTCAACTCCAGTGTAAAATAATATTTACTAGGTTATAGAGATAGTTCAACTCTACTGTAAAATTATTTGTACTAGGTTATAGAGCTAGTTCAACTCTAGTCTAAAACTATTTGAAATAGCCTATAGAGCTAGTTCAACTCTAGTGTAAAATTATTTGAAATAGCTTGTAGAGCTAGTTCAACTCTATTGTAAAATTATTTGTACTAGGTTATGGAGCTAGTTCAACTCTAGTGTAAAATCATTTGTACTAGGTTATAGAGCTAGTTCTACTCTAGTCCAAAATTATTTGAAGTAGCTTGTAGAACTAGCTCAACTCTAGTGTAAATTTATTTGAACTAGCTTGTAGGGTTAGTTCAACTCTAGTGTAAAATCATTTGAACTAGGTTAAAGATCTAGTTCAACTCCAGTATAAAATTATTTGAACAAGCTTGTAGAGCTAGTTCAACTCTAATGTAAAATTATTTGTAGTACGTTATAGAGCTAGTTCAACTCTAGTGTAAAATTATTTGAACTAGCTTAAATCTGGTGTGAAATTATGTGTACTAGGTTATAGAGCTAGTTCAACTCTAGTGTAAAATTATTTGAACTAGCTTGTAGAGCTAGTTCAACTCTAGTGCGAAATTATTTGTACTAGGTAATTGAGTGCTAGTTGAACGCTAGTGTAAAATTATTAGAACTAGCTTGTAGAGCTAGTTCAACACTAGTGTAAAATTATTTGAACTAGCCTGTAAAGCTAGTTCAACTCTAGTGTAAAATTATTTGAACTAGCTTGTAGAGATAGTTCAACTCTAGTGTAAAATTATTTGTACTAGGTTATAGCGCTAGTTCTACTCTAGTGTAAAATTATTTGAACTAGCTTGTATAGCTAGTTCAAATCTAGTGTAAAGTTATTTGAACTAGCTTGTAGAGTTAGTTCAACTCTAGTGTAAAATTATTTGCACTAGGTTATAGAGCTAGTTCTACTCTAGTGCAAAATTATTTGAACTAGCTTGTAGAGCTTGTTCAAGTCTAAAAGCTTGTATAGCTAGTTCAACTCTAGTGTAAAATTATTTGAACTAGCTTGTAGAGCTAGTTCAACTCTAGTGTAAAATTATTTGAACTAGGTTATAGATCTAGTTCAACTCTAGTCTAAAATTATTTGAACTAGCTTGAAGAGCTAGTTCAACTCTAGTGTAAAATTATTTGTACTAGGTTATAGAGCTAGTTCTACTCTAGTTTAAAATTATTTGAACTAGCTTGTATAGCTAGTTCAACTCTAGTGTAAAATTATTTAAACTAGCTTGTAGAGTTAGTTCAACTCTAGTGTAAAATTATTTGTACTAGGTTATAGAGCTAGTTCAACTCTAGTGTAAAATTATTTGTACTAGGTTATAGAGCTAGTTCTACTCTAGTGCAAAATTATTTGAACTAGCTTGTAGAGCTTGTTCAACTCTAGTGTAAACTTATTTTTACTAGGTTTTAGAGATAGTTCAACTCTAGTGTAAAATTACTTGTAGTAGGTTATAGAGCTAATTCAACTCTAGTCTAAAACTATTTGAACTAGCCTGTAGAGCTAGTTCAACTCTAGTGTAAAATTATTTGAACTAGCTTGAAGAGCTAGTTCAACTCTAGTGTAAAATTATTTGAATTAGGTTATAGATCTAGTTCAACACTAGTGTAAAATTATTTGTACTAGGTTATAAAGCTAGTTCTACTCTAGTGCAAAATTATTTGAACTAGCTTGTAGAGCTTGTTCAACTCTACAAGCCTGTATAGCTAGTTCAACTATAGTGTAAAATTATTTGAACTAGCTTGTAGAGCTAGTTCAACTCTAGTGTAAAATTATTTGAACTAGGTTATAGACCTAGTTCAAAACTAGTGTAAAATTACTTGTACTAGGTTATAGAGCTAGTTCTACTCTAGTGCAAAATTATTTGAACTAGCTTGTAGAGCTTGTTCAACTCTACAAGCTTGTACAGCTAGTTCAACTTTAGTGTAAAATTATTTGAAGTAGCTTGTAGAGCTAGTTCAACTCTAGTGTAAAGTTATTTGAACTACGTAATAGATATAGTTCAACTCTAGTGTAAAATTATTTGAACTTTGTCGGGGGTTTGGTGCGACATATGCCAACGGATGGCTTATCATGGTGGGGGCGAGTAGAACGTCGCCGGTGCCTGGAAACGGGATGAGGCGAAGAAATGCACGCCGGCGAATCTTACCTAGCTTCGGGGCTCTCCGGGGAGATAATACCCCTACTGCTGCTCTGCGGGGTCTCCGCATGATCACTATGGTCAAGTGTTTACACGGTTGCTCCTTGAGCTGTGTATGGTGGTAGGAGAGGGCAAGGCTAGCTCTCGCCCTCTACCTGGTGAGGTATAGAACTACTGGGATCCAACCCTTTGCATGGGTGCCCTGGGGGTTTATATAGGCCTACCCCCCAGGGGTACAATGGTAATGTGACTGGGCGCGGCCCCAGCCGTCAGTGTCTCCGACGTCCGACTTCTCTGCCGACTGCTGGGGCCCGCCGGCTGGTGGGCCCCGCCGACTGGTCTGGTACAGAGCTGACAGGTCGCGTCCGCCATGGGCGGGTCTTGCCGACTGCTGATTACTGTAGCCGTGCTCCTGATGATGCAAGCTTGGTCATGGGGTCGTGGCGACAGCCCCGCCGCCTGGCGGGCGATCACTGTGGCCACTCCCCCATCTCTTCTTGATTAATGGCGCGTGGGCCCGGGGGAGGGCTCGGCCGACTCCCCCGGGCCGACTCCCATTGGGTCCGACTAGCGGTGCTCCCGACGTCTCTCGAGTTCTCGCTGGCTGGTGGGCCCTGCTGCCTCCAGGCCGTACAGACAAGCCGTCGTGGGCGCAGGACCAGGCACAGTGGTGCTGATGTCAGGGCCGGCTGGGCAACAGTGCCACGTTGCGGGAAGATCTTCCCAAGTACGGCGCGTTGTAGCCATGCCTGCCCTTGGTAAGGGGCGGGGAGTGGGCTTCATTGTAGCCACGCCCCGTCCCCGTCCCCCTCGATGAGGTCACGGTTTGTTGGAGTCGCCGGCCGACTCCCCAAAGCCGGCTTCTCTGGAAGTCATCCCTGGGACTCGGCCATAAGCGGGCAGTCGGCCGCCTTGCCGTAGACTCCCCAGGAGGCCGCTCTTCGCCCTGTGGTCTTGCGGGGCGCAGCCTTCCGCGATGTCTTGAAAGGTCGTGGGGCTCGGGTTGGCCTACCCGTGGCCCATTACTCCGACAGTAGTCCCCGAAGCTGGTGAGGCGCCGCGGACGATCGGCCAAGAAGCCTCAGCAGTTTCTCTTTCCGGGCGCGACACATGGTCTTGATTGACTTCCGCCGGGCTGACTAGAAGGAGTCAGACTCGCCCAACTTGGACTTACTCAATTCTGACTTGCTCAGTAGTTCGAACGTCGTGGCGGGATTTCAAGTGGCGTGCTAGCTAAGCTTCTAGGCCGCCGCCCGTTCCTGGCCTGTCACACAAGGGCACGTGGCCAGGCCGTTCTGCCATCCCACGCGCGCGACGGGACAGGCCCATAGGCAGGGCCCGCCACTACCGCACCTCGGCACCCGAGCGGATCCGCTGCGGCCCTGGCGGGCGGTTGGGATTCCCGTGAAGTTACTCCGCGCAGTAACTTTACGTGGATCGTGGGGGTCATGGGGCTGCGGGCGCAGTAAATCCCCACGTCTGCCCCCTCGGCTTCGCAGCCCATAGGACTATAAGTAGGGGGAAGAAGGGGGCCACGCGCGCCCCTCCTTCCCACCACCCCTTGCTTCTTGCTCCTCGCAGCTCATTGCTCTCCTGCTTCCTCTTCTCTCCTTCGCCTCGCCGCACACCCAAGCTCCGGCGAACGCCGCAGCGATAGCTTCGCGATGAGCTCTTCCTCCGCTGCCGCGCCTCCCCCAGTGCGCTCCGGCACCTGGGACGGCTCTGAGGTCCACGAAGACCATATCGAGTTCCTCCGCCGGACCCATCGGCTTCCCGGCAAGGATCGCGTGCAGGTGTGTCTCGCGCCGGAGGGGGAGATTTCCCCCGCCCCACAGGAGGGCGAGAGGGTCATCTTCCGCTCGCACTGCCTGCGCGGGCTGGGGCTGCCGGCGAGCAGCTTCCTCCGGTCGTTTATGGAGTTTTACGGACTCCAGCCGCACCACCTCACCCCCAACACAGTGGTGCTGCTGTCCGCCTTCGTGGCTCTGTGCGAGGGCTTCCTTGGAGTCCTCCCCACCCTCGAGCTCTGGGGGGAGTTCTTCTTCTCCAAGCTCGGCACCCAGGCCGCGGGCGTGCCGGCTCAGTGCGGCGCCTTCATCGCCGTGCGAAGGACAGGAGCCGACAACCACTTCCCCTCCATCTCGCTGCTGAAGTCGGTGAAGATGTGGCAGCAGTCCTACTTCTATGTCAGGAACGTCGCCACGAGGGGCGACTGGGTTAATCTGCCGGCTTTCAAAGCCGGCCCGCCGGCTGGCAGACTGCCCAACTGGTCGTACCGGGCCAGGTCGCTGACGCCAGCGGGAGCCGGCACCATCATGCGACTCCGAGTGCTGACGCAGTCGGAGGGTCTGACTGGCCCGGACCTGCTGTCCGCCTTCGTCTCGCGCCGAGTTCTCCCACTCCAAGGCCGCCCTCACCTGATATGCCAGATGAGCGGGGGCCGCGACCCGACTCGGATGTGCACCAAGGACATGCCTCACAAAGAGGTGGCCCTGATGGTGAACTACCTCTCGGACAACAGGCTCCCGGAGGACTGGCGATTCGGCAAGGAGCCATACTCCCGCGCCAACCCCCCGCCCGTGGTGAGTCGCCTTTCTTTTCTTTGGATTGTCTTGTTCTTGCCGAGTCTTGTTCTAATTAGTCTGCTTTTTTATTAGAATCCCCTTCTTCACCCACCAACCGGCACCTCGGGGCTGGCCCGTGAGTTCGCTGCCGATCGGGCGGAGAGCGACGTCGACGACCCCGATCTGGGGGCGATGACTCTAGAAGATGACGCTGAGGGAGGAGGAGGAGGGACGACAGGCGACTTCAAGCCCTCGGCTACCTTCGCCGACTGGCCTAAAGACGACGCCGAGGGAGGAGTCACCCCTCACCATCGGCCAGGAGCCAGCTAGCCGGGCGCGGGCTCTTCTGCCGCGTCGGGCGCTCCAGGCGGCAGGAAGAAGCGCTGGGCTGCGCCGACTTTGTTTGGCAGCCGGCCGAAGAAGCCTAAGGGCTCAGCTGCGGCGACCCGGCGGGATGAGGCAGCCGCGAAGGCCATCCGCTTCCGTAAGGAAGTGAAGAAGCCGCCGTTGGTCTCTGCGTGAGTATTCTGACTTCAAAGTTTATTCTTTCTTCGTTCTTTGTCTGAGTCTTTGCTCGCCCTTGTTTCTTCAGGGCTCCCCTCTCTCTTGAACGGGTCGCCGCCGCCTCCGTCATGGGGTCAGCGGGGACGCCCGCCACCACTCGGCGGATAGACCCCGCTGCCGACTTCCGGGAGGCGACGGAGCGGAATGCGCAGGAGAAGCGCAATGAAGAAGAAGCCCTCCGCCTGGAGAAGGCGGAGGCCGACAGGGCGGAGGCCTCCACCAAGAAAAAACTAGCGGAGGCCGAAGCCGCCGCCGCAGCGAAGCAGCAGGCTGAGGAAGCCGCACGCCGTCAGGCGGCCTTGCTTGTTACCCCGCTAAACTCTGCGCCGCCGCCGCCGGAGTTCACGGGGTAGACTGGAGGAGCCGGCGGGGAGAACCTCGTCGAGGAGAGGGAAGGCGGCGATCCCTCTACTCCGGGCGCGAACATTCCGCCGCCGCCTCCGCCGCCGTCTGAAGGCATGCGAGGCGAGCAGCCAGCGGACCCTCCGGTGCCGCCGACCGAAGAAGAGGCCGTGGCGAGGCTACTCCTCCAGGTCGGCTCGCCAGCGCGCCATCGTCTGGAGAAGGCGACTTCGGCACTCCGCCCCCTGGAGGCCGGCACCGCCAGCTCCGCGGCTCCAGATGCCGAGGCGACGAGCGCCGCACCTGTTGGGTGGGTGCGGGGAGGCGGCACAGGGCCGCTGAACCGGGCGCTCCTGGACGTCCAGGCGAAGCTCCGCGCTGAGGGCGACGCCCTCCAGAGCTGCACCAAGGCGTTCCTGGCGTCGCGGGCGGCCGTCCGGGTATGTCTTTTCTTTGGGCCTTTATTTTTCTTGTTCCTCTCTGTGGGGGCGCGCCAGCGCACCCACTGGGTGTAGTCCCCGAGTTTCGGGTCGGCTACTGAGCAGGCGGTCCGGAACTCCAATTTGATGAACTTCTGGGTACTAACTTTGTCTGAAATGCTTGTTGCAGGACTACCACAACCTCCGCGTCACCGCCTTCAACCGTATTGTTGAAGAGTTGGGCAAGCGGACCGCCGACTTGGCGGACAGCCGGAGTAAGTCCTTCTCCTTTTTCTCTTCTCCGCGGGGGCGCGCTAGCGCACCCGCGGGCTATAGTTCCCGAGATTCGGGCCGACTGCTGAGCAGTCGGGCCGGATCTCCCCGGCGACCTACTTTATTGACGAGTGCTGTCTTTCTTTATTTCCTTCAAGGGCCAACGCTGCTCTTCAACAGCAGCTGAGCAAAGCCAACTCCGCCCTGCTCGCCAAAGGGGAGGAGTGCGGCAAGCTCGCCGCGGAGCGCGATCTGCTGACCACTCAGTTGGCAGAGCAGAAGGGGCTGCTCGCGAAGTCGCAGAGGGAGGCGGAGGAGACGGGGGCCGCCCTCCTGGCCGAGTTCGCGAGCGAGCACTCTTCCTGGTCTGACAAGGAGGCGATGCTGTCCTCCGGCTTCCACGAGATCGAATACATCGTTGATGGTGAGTCTCTTTGTTTTCTTTCTTTGAGCCGCCGACCTAGGTCGTGCCGACTCCTGGTTTTTGACTCGCTTTTTTGTTTCTTCGTGTCTTTTGCAGACTTCTTCCCTGGGCAGTCTCAGGCCGCTATCCAAGCCATCGAGGCCGATCGTGCAAGTCGGAGGGCGGAGGGCGCAGAGATCGCCACCGATGCCCCCCGAACTCTTGATGAGCACATTTTGAGTATCGAGGCTCGCCTCTGGCTGGCTCACCGGATGCTGCGCCGGCTTCAGCGTGTCGGCGCCCAGGTGATCTCGGCCCTTTGGCCGGATATGCAGGCTCCGCGCACCCCCAGCCTGACGACCAACTGGTTGGAGGTCGCGACTGGTCGCCTGGAGGCCTGGAAGGGCTCTTCGGCCCGGGCTGGAGCGCGCCGGGCCTTGGAGTTCGTCAAGGCGTGGTACCCGGGGCTGGATCTAGACCGGTTGGCCACGCTTCGGTCGAAGGCCCAGCCGGAGCTGGCGGCTGAGGAAGACGCCCTCGTCAAGCGTGCTGCGGCGATCGCCGAGTACACCGACACGAGCATCTTCGTCCCCGAGCGGTTTGAAGACGGCGAGGAGGTCCCGCCGGAGTGGTTTGGGATGAACCCAGACTACGACGAAGACTCACCGGAGGTGATCGGCTCCAGCGTCGAGGAGGAGGACGAGGCGGAGGATGAGGGCGAGGCAGAGGCACCAGAAGACGGAGCAGACGACCAGCCTCAGCCCGACCGCGCCTCCAGCAACGAGCCGCGTGCGACCGATCCGATTGCTACCGGAGGCGATCAAGCCAAGACTAGCCGGCCGACCGCCCCGACGACTGACGCTGGCGCCTCCTCCGACCCCTGACTCCGTCTGCCGCCTCCTAAGCTGCCGCTGTGTCTTTTGTTTTATCTGTTTCAGTAGTCTTTTGAAGAACTTGTTAATTCGCACAATTCCACCTGCGGGGTGTATTCTGAACCTCTGCTTGACAATTCGGCCAAGGGCCTGTGTTATATATATGTCTATCTTTTCTTGCTCATTGTTCTTTTGGCTGTTTTCCTTTGCCGCTTTCTCCTAGTTGCCTACCTTGCCAATCGGACAGCCGCTCTGCAGACTGTTGCTAGATCAAGTGCTAGGCTACTCTGGGAAAGCAAGTACTTAGTCGATTTAAGATTGTTTGAGCAAGTTGGATAGAAAACGACAATCCGACTGTCCGAGAGTCAGTTTGCGAGAAGGGCTTGGAAGCCGTCTTGAGCTATGTTTTACGCTTTGAGTCCCTAGACATTTTTCGTGCGATCACCCATTCTACCTTACCTCTGCCCACCGTACAGTCGCTCTGCGAGCTGCGGCTTCTGACAGAAGACGGCTTAGATGTTACACACTACTTGTCCGGCTGCAGGAAGCATTTCATAGTGCAAGGCGGCAAGTCCCTAGGCCGACTTGTCGAGCCCGGTGCCAAGCGGCATGACAAAGAGTAACATACTTGTAGGCATAATTTTTATCATATAGACAAAAGAGGGCAGTCCCCGAGCTCGTCTCGGGGGGCCCGAAGTCTTGGTACTTTAATACAAAGGGTAGCGTGGTACATACTGCATCAACTGTAAAATCTTCGGAGAAGATTTGCATTCCATGGCCACTCTGTCTCCTTGCCGGAGTCGTCCCTCTTGCGTGCTTGGGGCTTCTGAGCGTCGATCAGGTAGTAGGAGTCGTTGCCTAGTACTTTGCTGATGATGAAAGGGCCTTCCCAAGGCGGCGACAGCTTGTGCTGGCCGGCTGTTCGCTGGATCAGCCGGAGTTCAAGGTCGCCTTCTTGGAAAGATCTTGGCCTGACCTTCCTGTTGTGGTATCGGCGCAGGCTCTGCTGGTAGATGCTGGACTGGCTGAGTGCCAACAGCCGGCCCTCTTCCAGCAAATCGACGCCATCTTGTCGTGCTTCTTCTACTTCCTCCTCGGTGTACATGGTGGCTCGTGGGGAGTCGAACTCTATGTCCATTGGGATGACAGCTTTGGCACCGTAGACGAGGAAGAAGGGCGTGAAGCCGGTTGACTTGTTTGGAGTCGTGCGCAGACTCCAGAGGACGGCTGGCAGCTCGTCGAGCCAGCAGCCAGCCGAGCGCTCCAGAGGCTCGATCAGCCGAGGCTTGATGCCGGACAGGATGAGGCCATTTGCTCGCTCCACTTGGACGTTTGACTACGGGTGGGCGACGGACTCTAGGTCCAGTCGGATGCCCTGTGTTGCGCAGAAATGGGCCAAGGCGCCTTTGGCAAAATTTGTGCCATTGTCGGTGATGATGCTGTGTGGTATGTCGTACCGAATTGTGATATCGGTGATGAAGGTCACGGCAGTCAGACCGTTCAGTTTCTTGATTGGCTTCACTTCCACCCACTTGGTGAACTTGTCTACTGCGACAAGTAGGTGAGTTAGACCACCTCGTGCTATTTTGAATGGTCCCACCATGTCTAGACCCCAAACTGCGAAAGGCCAAGCAATGGGGATGGTCTTGAGCGCGGAAGCCGGCTGGTGCGGCTTGGAGCTGAACTTCTGGCACCCTTTGCATTTTTGGACCAACTCCTTGGCCTCTTCCAAGGCAGTCGGCCAAAAGAAACCATGCCGAAAAGCTTTGGCGACGAGTGCTCTTGAAGCCGCATGGTGGCCACATTCGCCTTGATGGATGTCTTTGAGGATTGCCTGGCCTTGCTCTGGCTCTACGCAGCACTGGTAGACACCAGTGACGCTGCGCCTGACCAGCTCTCTGTTGATTATGGTATAGGCTGCTGCCCGGCGTTGTACTTGCCGAGCTGAGGTCTCATCAGTTGGTAGCTCTTTGTTCACCAGAAATTTGAGGATGGGCTGGGCCCATGAGGGTGCTTCTATTTCGTCGACTATCAGAACTACGACTTGGACGATGGCGGCTGGGCTGGGAGGCGGCGGGCTGGAGTCAACAACCGCTTGTTGGGCTGATGAAGTCCCCAGGCTGACTGGCTCGGTCCTTGGGCCGAGTTCTGGAATCTTCAAGTCCGTCACCGCAGTCCCCGGGCCGGGCTCGACTGTGGCAGCTTTGGAGTCGCCCGCCAAAGTCCCTGTTCCGACTGCCGGAACTCTGGAGTCGGGTCCGCCGTCTTCGGGAGGAGCCGGCACAAAGATGGAGTCTGATTCTGGCGAAGGCTTGACAGACGGCTTGAGGAGGCGTTGAAGGGCGACGCCAGATGGTATTGCTTGGCGGGTAGAGCCGATTCGTGCCAAGGCGTCTGCTTGGTCATTGTTGTTTCTTGGCACATGGAGGAACTCGCACCCTTCGAAATACCCGCTAAGTTGCTGCACGAGGAAACGGTAGCTCGCCATGTTTGCGTCCTTGGCGTCCCAGTCGCCAGACGACTGCTGGACCACTAAGTCCGAGTCGCCATAACACAAGATCCGGCGGATGCCAAGTTCTTTGGCAAGCCGGAGCCCGTGAATGAGCGCCTCGTACTCGGCCACGTTGTTGGAGGTGGCAAAAAGGATTTGCAGTGCATATTTGAGCTTGTCGCCTTTGGGAGAGGTGAGGACGACGCCGGCTCCCAAGCCGGTGCGCATCTTGGAGCCGTCGAAGTGCATCCGCCAATGGGTGGAGTCAGGTGCTGGAGGCAGGTACTGGGTCTCGGCCCAGTCGACGAGGAAGTCGGCCAGTGCTTGTGATTTGATAGCGGCGCAGGGCTGGTAGTAGATGGTGTAAGGAGCCAGCTCTATGGCCCATTTGGCCACTCGACCAGAGGCATCACGGCTGCCGATGATCTCGGCAAGTGGAGCCGTGCAGACCACCGTGATTGGATGTTCTTGAAAGTAAGGCTTCAATTTCTTGGCAGCAAAGTGCACGCCATAGCACATCTTCTGGTAGTGGGGGTAGTTCTGCTTGGAGGTCGACAGTACCTCGCTCAGGTAATATACTGGTCTCTGGACAGGTAGCGCCTTGCCTTCCTCCTTGCGCTCTACTACAATGACTATGCTGACTACTCGGTTAGTGGCGGCGATGTACAGGAGCATAGGTTCCTTGGGAGTCGGAGCCGCCAGGACGGGTGGAGTAGTCAGCATCTTCTTCAACTGGTGGAAAGCTTCGTCTGCCTTATGGTTCCACTCGAAAAAAGTGGTCTTCTTCATGAGTTGGTATAAGGGGAGAGCTTTCTCGCCCAGCCGACTGATGAATCAGCAGATGGACGCCAAGCAGCCGGTGAACTTCTGCACATCCAACAGTCGGCTAGGTACCTCCATTCTCTCGATGGCCTTGATTTTTACTGGGTTGCATTCTATGCCGCGTTCAGAGACCAGGAAACCTAGCAGCTGGCCGGCTGGTACTCCGAAGACACACTTCTCGGGGTTGAGCTTGATCTAGAACCGGCGCAGGTTCTCAAAGGTCTCCTTGAGGTCTTCCAGCAATGTTCCTCGCTTTTCCGTCTTCACCACCACGTTGTCCACGTAAACGCGGGCGTTCCTACCGAGCTGCTTGAGGAGGCACTTCTGCATGCAACGCTGAAAGGTGGCGCCGGCATTCCTCAAGCCGAACGTCATGGTGAGGTAGCAGAATGCTCCAAACGGCGTGATGAAGGCGGTATTCAATCTATCAGCCGGGTTCAGCTTGATCTGGTGATATCCTGAGTACGCATCCAAGAAACTCAACAGCTCGCATCCGGCTGTGGAGTCTATCACCTGAGCAATTCTCGGCAGAGCAAATGGGTCCTTGGGGCAGGCCTTGTTGAGGCTCGTGTAGTCAATACACATTCGCCATTGCTTGTTCTTCTTTAGCACCAAGACCGGATTTGCCAGCCACTCCGAGAAGAAAACTTCCATAATGAAGCCGGCTGCTAGGAGTCGGGCTATCTCTTCTCCGACAACTCTTCTCTTCTCTTCTGATAAGCGGTGCAGGGGCTGCTTGACCGTCTTTGCATCAGATCGGACGTGTGACTTGTGCTCGGCGAATTCCATCGGCACACCTGGCATGTCTTTGGGAGACCATGCGAAGATGTCCCGATTCTCACGGAGGAAATCGACGAGCTCGCCTTCCTATTTGTTGTCGAGGTTTGCACCTACGACGGCGTACCTCTCTGGGTGCTCCGGATCCAAGGGTATCTTCTTTGTCTCTTTGGCCGGCTTGAACGAACCTTCGGCTTCCGACTCCTTCAGGTCGGGCGATATCTCCGGCTACTTGCCAGCCATCGCCACAGCTCGCTCCAGGAGTCGCTTCTCGGCCGCAATCACCAGAGACTTGGCCAGCCGATTGCTCTCGGTCGTGCAAGCGAACGACTTCCGGTAGTCGCCGGCCACAGTCAGAATTCCCCTGGAACTAGGCATCTTCATCTTGAGGTAGGCGTAGTGTGGGACCGCCATGAACTTGGCCAAGGCGGGCCGGCCAAGTAGCGCATGGTATGGGCTCTCAAGGTCCACCACCTCAAACCAAACAGACTCTCTTCGGAAGTGATCTTTGTCCCCAAAGAGGACGTCAATCAGGATCTTGCCGATTGGTGAACAGAAAAGCCCAGGAACAATGCCATGGAACATAGTCCGGCTGTTCTGAAGCTGTCTCTGCTTGATTCCTAACTTCTCCATGGTGTCCTTGTACAGGATGTTGATGCTGCTGCCCCCATCTATCAAAACTCGCGAGAAACGCGCGGCCCGTTTGTCCGTAGCAAAGGTGGCGTCCAGGACCAAGGCGTAGGAGCCCGGACTCGGCATCACTTCTGGGTGGTCAGCCCTGCTCCAGCTGATGGGCCTCTCTGACCAGTGCATGAACTCTGGCGTCTCTGAGGCTACCGCGTTCACCTCTTATCACCGCAGCCGCCTGTTGCGTCGATCGTCAGCCACACTGGTGAACACCACATAGGCTCCGTGCTCTTCAGGGTACTCGTCTTGTACTGCGCCGACTGGCCTGACTGCCGGCTGCTGGGGCGGAGGCGGAGGCGGCTGCCCAGCAGGCGGGGGTGGCAGGAGGCCGTCTCCCTTGGCGATCCTGGTGAGCCAGTGGCACTTCCGGGTGGTGTGATTCGATGGCTTCGCGCCGCTGTGGAACTTGCAAGGTCTATCCAAGGTCTGCTCATAGGAGAAGGCCGGCAACCAGTTCAGCTTGCCGCCTTTCTGTCGCTTGGGTGGAGGCTGCTCTTCTGGCTGCTGGGCTTCGACGGTCGCGACCAGCCGGCTGTTGGAAGCCGGCTGTGGGGCCTTGCGCTTGTGGTCGCCCTGCTGTTGTCGCCAGCCGGCGTCTGCTGCCGGAGTTCTTGGAGCCTGAGGAGCTACCTTGCCAGTCATGCTGATTTGAATTTCCGTCTTCATGGAGGAGTCGGCCGTAGCGTACTTGTCCGCTATGATCAGCAGCTCGTCGAGGGTTTCTGGCTCGTCGCAGAGGAGCTTGTGCTTGAGGAGGGTGCCTTCTCGGCACCCGGCTGTGAAGTACTCGATGGCCTGCACCTCATCCACGCCCTCGCAGGAGTTCCGGAGCTCAGCCCAACGCGTGAGGTAGTCGCGAGTCGACTCATCAGGACCTTGCACGCATAGGAAGAGCTGGCGAGGCTTGGGAGGACGCTTGTACATGCTGGTGAAGTTGCGAACGAATGCTTCGGTGAAGTCGACCCAGCTGTTGATGCTGCGGGGCTTTAGGTTGTTCAGCCATGTCTGGGCCGTGCCGTGGAGCATGAGCGGAACGTACTTTACGGCGACACGCTTGTTGCCGTTTGCTATGCTGACAGCCGTGGAGTAGTCGACTAGCCAGTCTTCAGGCTTCACGGAGCCGGTATATTTGGGCGTGTCTCTTGGGAGCGTGAACCCTCTGGGAAAGGGCTCGTCCCGAATGCGGGGCCCGAAACAAGGCGGACCCAGCTCGTCTTCTTCTTCCAGCGCCAGGGACCGGTGAAGTCGGTCGATCCAGTGGCGGGTGTCATTCTCCCCAACTCCTTCTCGGCGGCCAAGGCGGTCACCGAGAGTCGGATGGTCAACAGGCGGCGGGGAGACTCGCCTCTCCTTGCGGGAAGGGGGAGGCGGACAGTCGTCCCGTCGTTCCACTGCTCTCGGGCGGCCGTCTCGGTCGCGCTCTATGGTAATCCGAGTTCGCCTGTGGCTGATAGCCGGCTCCTTGTCCTTCCTTCCTCGGGTACCGCCAGTCGGCGTCCGAGACGTCGCACCTTGATCTCGGTGCGGGTCATCGTTTGGCCGCTGCGGTGCCTCCGTGCAGCAGCCGGCCTCGTTCTGCGCGGCGGCCGCGTCGAGGAGCCACTGGACTCGCTCCATCATGAGGCGGCGCTCTTCGCCCTCGAAATTGTCCAGCTCATCCGCCGCTGCCTGGGAGGCTCGGATGTTCTCCGCTGGCGTGGCATACACGGGGCGGCTAGCCCCAAACAGGCTGGCGATGGCTACGCCGCGCTGCTGAACCGCGCCAAGGCAGCTGGGCCCTGCCGGAGCCGGCGAGCTGCCAACAGCGCGATCCATCTCCCGCCGGTAAGCTTCTGACAAGCGTCTCATGCTGGCTAGCTTCTTTGCGCCTTCAACAAGCTAAAGGCGGCGTGCTTCTAACGTCTCTGCGTCAGCATCTTCTGGAATGGGCGCAGCTAGGTCTTGCAGCGCCGCGCCGAGTGAGTCGGGTGCCCTTCCACCAGGGAACTCATCATGACTGATGACCAGCACCTCAGTGACGGTGCTCCCATCGCTCTCCGCGTGGGGGAGAGGTTCGTCGTAGACCACCACATTGGAGGGGAAAGCGTCGACCGACACGGTGTCGGAGTCGACCAGCATCGGGTCGGTGGAGCCTACGGACTCCAAGTCTACGGCAGGCTCACCAAAAACGTGGAGTTGATCGAGGAGGCCCGCGAGGAGGTTTTCGGGGCCGCCTACGCCTGTGTCGGACGCAGGTTCGTCGGAGAGGCAGACCTCGCCGACAAGTTCGGCCAAGGAGCTGGCTGCGCAGGCAATCTCCATGCCGCGCAGCGCGTCGACACAAACTTCGTCTGGCGTGCCTGGCTGGCTGCGCTCGCCAGGGAGGAAAAGGGTTCCCGTCCAGAACAGATCTCCGGACGGCGGTGCACCATGCCCCACGGTGGGCGCCAAATGTCGGGGGTTTGGTGCGACATATGCCAACGGATGGCTTATCATGGTGGGGGCGAGTAGAACGTCGCCGGTGCCTGGAAACGGGATGAGGCGAAGACATGCACGCCGGTGAATCTTACCCAGCTTCGGGGCTCTCCGGGGAGATAATACCCCTACTGCTGCTCTGCGGGGTCTCTGCATGATCACTATGGTCAAGTGTTTACACGATTGCTCCTTGAGCTGTGTATGGTGGTAGGAGAGGGCAAGGCTAGCTCTCTCCCTCTACCTGGTGAGGTATAGAACTACTGGGATCCAACCCTTTGCATGGGTGCCCTGGGGGGTTTATATAGGCCTACCCCCCAGGGGTACAATGGTAATGTGACTGGGCGCGGGCCCAGCCGTCAGTGTCTCCGACCTCCGACTTCTCTGCCGACTGCTGGGGCCCGCCGGCTGGTGGGCCCCGCCGACTGGTCTGGTATGGAGCCGACAGGCCGCGTCCGCCGCGGGCGGGTCTTGCCGGCTGCTGATTACTGTAGCCGTGCTCCTAATGATGCAAGCTTGGTCATGGGGTCATGGCGACAGCCCCGCCGCCTGGTGGGCGATCACTGTGGCCACTCCCCCATCTCTTCTTGATTAATGGCGCGTGGGCCCGGGGGAGGGCTCGGCCGACTCCCCCGGGCCGAGTCCCGTTGGGTCCGATTGGCGGTGCTCCCGCCGTCTCCCGAGGTCTCGCTGGCTGGTGGGCCCTGCTGCCTCCAGGCCGTACAGACAAGCCGTTGTGGGTGCAGGACGAGGCACAGTGGTGCTGATGTCAGGGTCGGCTGGGCAACAGTGCCACGCTGCGGGAAGATCTTCCCAAGTACGGCACGCTGTAGCCATGCCTGCCCTTGGTAAGGGGCGGGGAGTGGGCTTCATTGTAGCCACGCCCCGGCCCCGTCCCCCTCGATGAGGTCACGGTTTGTTGGAGTCGCCGGCCGACTCCCCAAAGCCGGCTTCTCTGGAAGTCGTCCCTGGGACTCGGCCGTAAGCGGGCAGTCGGCCGCCTTGCCGTAGACTCCCCAGGAGGCGGCTCTTCGCCCTGTGGTCTTGAGGGGCGCAGCCTGCCCCGATGTCTTGAAAGGTTGTGGGGCTCGGGTTGGCCTACCCGTGGCCCATTACTCCGACAAACTTGCTTGTAGAGCTACTTCAACACTAGTGTAAAATTATTTGAACAAGCATGTAGAGCTAGTTCAACTCTAGTGTAAAATTTTTTGAACTAGCTTGTAGAGCTTGTTCAACTCTAGTGTAAAATAATATGTACTAGGTTATAGAGATAGTTCAACTCTACTGTAAAATTATTTGTACTAGGTTATAGAGCTAGTTCAACTCTAGTCTAAAACTATTTGAAATAGCCTATAGAGCTAGTTCAACTCTAGTGTAAAATTATTTGAAATAGCTTGTAGAGCTAGTTCAACTCTATTGTAAAATTATTTTTATTAGGTTATAGAGCTAGTTCAACTCTAGTGTAAAATCATTTGTACTAGGTTATAGAGCTAGTTCTACTCTATTCCAAAATTATCTGAAGTAGCTTGTAGAACTAGTTCAACTCTAGTGTAAAATTATTTGAACTAGCTTGTAGAGTTAGTTCAACTCTAGTGTAAAATTATTTGTACTAGGTTATTGTGACGCCCTCGATTCAGTCGTACACTAGGTTATAGATCTAGTTCAACTCCAGTATAAAATTATTTGAACAAGCTTGTAGAGCTAGTTCAACTCTAGTGTAAAATTATTTGTAGTACGTTATAGAGCTAGTTCAACTATAGTGTAAAATTATTTGAACTAGCTTGTAGAGCTAGTTCAAATCTGGTGTTAAATTATGTGTACTAGGTCTTAGAGCTAGTTCAACTCTAGTATAAAATTATTTGAACTAGCTTGTAGAGCTAGTTCAACTCTAGTGCGAAATTATTTGTACTAGGTTATTGAGTGCTAGTTGAACGCTAGTGTAAAATTATTAAAACTACTTTGTAGAGCTAGTTCAACACTAATGTAAAATTATTTTAACTAGCCTGTAGAGCTAGTTCAACTCTAGTGTAAAATTATTTGAACTAGCTTGTAGAGATTGTTCAACTCTAGTGTAAAATTATTTGTACTAGGTTATAGCGCTAGTTCTACTCTAGTGTAAAATTATTTGAACTAGCTTGTATAGCTAGTTCAAATCTAGTGTAAAGTTATTTGAACTAGCTTGTAGAGCTAGTTCAACTCTGGTGTAATATTGTTTGTACTAAGTTATAGAGCTAGTTCTACTCTAGTGCAAAATTATTTGAACTAGCTTGTAGAGCTTGTTCAAGTCTAAAAGCTTGTATAGCTAGTTCAACTCTAGTGTAAAATTATTTGAAATAGTTTGTGGAGCTAGTTCAACTCTAGTGTAATATTATTTGAACTAGGTTATAGATCTAGTTCAACTCTAGTCTAAAATTATTTGAACTAGCTTGAAGAGCTAGTTCAACTCTAGTGTGAAATTATTTGTACTAGGTTATAGAGCTAGTTCTACTCTAGTCTAAAATTATTTAAACTAGCTTGTATAGCTAGTTCAACTCTAGTGTAAAATTATTTGAACTAGCTTGTAGAGCTAGTTCTACTCTAGAGTAAAATTATTTGTACTAGGTTATAGAGTTAGTTCTAGTCTAGTGCAAAATTATTTGAACTAGCTTGTAGAGATAGTTCAACTATAATGTAAAATTATTTGTACTAGGCTATAGAGCTAGTTCAACACTAGTCTAAAACTATTTGAACTAGCCTGTAGAGCTAGTTCAAATCTAGTGTAAAATTATTTGAACTAGCTTGTAGAGCTAGTTCAACTCTAGTGTAAAATTATTTGTACTAGGTTATAAAGCTAGTTCAACTCTAGTGTAAAATTATTTGTACTAGGTTATAGAGCTAGTTCAACTCTAGTGCAAAATTATTTGAACTAGCTTGTAGAGCTTGTTCAACTCTAGTGTGAAATTATTTTTACTAGGTTATAGAGATAGTTCAACTCTAGTGTAAAATTACTTGTAGTAGGTTATAGAGCTAGTTCAACTCTAGTCTAAAATTATTTGAACTAGCCTGTAGAGCTAGTTCAACTCTAGTGTAAAATTATTTGAACTAGCTTGAAGAGCTAGTTCAACTCTAGTGTAAAATTATTTGTACTAGGTTACAGAGCTAGTTCAACTCTAGTGTAAAATCATTTGTACTAGGTTATAGAGCTAGTTCTACTCTAATGCAAAATTATTTGAACTAGCTTGTAGAGCTAGTTCATCAACTCTACAAGCTTGTATAGCTAGTTCAACTCTAGTGTAAAATTATTTGAACTAGCTTGTAGAGCTAGTTCAACTCTTGTGTAAAATTATTTGAACTAGGTTATAGATCTAGTTCAACTCCAGTGTAAAATTATTTGAACAAGCTTGCAGAGCTTGTTCAACTCTAGTGTGAAATTATTTGAACTAGCTTGAAGAGCTTGTTCAACTCTAGTGTAAAATTATTTGTACTAGGTTACAGAGCTAGTTCAACTCTACTGTAAAATCATTTGTACTATGTTATAGAGCTAGTTCTACTCTAGTGCAAAATTATTTGAACTAGCTTGTAGAGCTAGTTTAACTCTACAAGCTTGTATAGCTAGTTCAACTCTAGTGTAAAATTATTTGAACTAGCTTGTAGAGCTAGTTCAACTCTTGTGTAAAATTATTTGAACTAGGTTATAGATCTAGTTCAACTCCAGTGTAAAATTATTTGAACAAGCTTGCAGAGCAAGTCAACTCTAGTGTAAAATTATTTGAACTAGCTTGTAGAGCTAGTTAAACTCTAGTGTAAAATTATTTGTACTAGGTTATTGTGACGCCCTCGATTCAGTCGTACACTAATCATACACGCAAATGTGTACGATCAAGATCAAGGACTGACGGGAGGATATCACAACACAACTCTAGATACAAATTAAAATAATACAAGCTTTATATTACAAGCCAGGGGCTTCGAAGGCTCGAATACATAAGCTCGAAAACACAAGAGTCAGCGGCAGCAACAATATCTGAGTATAGACATGAGTTAAACAAGATTGCCTTAAGAAGGCTAGCACAAAAGCAGCAACGATCGAAAAGGCAAGGCCTCCTGCCTGGGAGCCTCCTAACTACTCCAAGTTGTCAGCGGTCGTCACGTAGTAGTAGGCATCCTCCGGGTAGTAGTAGTCATCAGTGGCGTCGTCTGGCTCCCGGGATCCGTCATCTGGTCGCAACAATCGGGTATGGGGGGAAAAGAAGTAGAAAAGCAACCGTGAGTACTCATCCAAAGTACTCGCAAGACTTACATCAGATCTAAACTAAGTATGCATCTGTATTAAAGGAATGGGTTGTATCTCTGGACTAAACTGCAGAATGCCAGAAGGGAAGGGGAAAGCCTAGCCTATCGAAGACTAGCATCTTCTAGAAACCACCATCTTGCAGCAACAGGAGGGAGTAGAGTAGCATAAAGTAAAGTAGTAGTAGTGTTTTCAACCTCGGCCAGAGATCCTTTCTTGACTCCCTGCGAGAAAGCAATCCCAGAGCCATACTATCCAGTTATCATCACAATCCAATTCTCATCAACATCCAGTTCTCATCACAAGTATCCAGTTCTAGTTGTATCGATCGGGATACAACTCCAAGTGTCCGTTACCGTAGGACAGGCTATCGATAGATGTTTTCTTCCCTGCAGGGGTGCACCAACTTACCCACCACGCTCGATTAACTCCGGCCGGACACACTTTCCTGGGTCATGCTTGGCCTCGGCCAAACAATACGCCGCAACCCGACCTAGGCTTAATAGAGAGGCCAACACGCCGGACTAAACCTATGCCCCCAAGGGTCATGGGCCATCTCCCCGGGAACTCCTGCACGTTGCATATGTGACCGGTGAGCAGACCTAGCTACCTCCTTCTACAAGGTAGGTGCTTACCAGTCCAACCCGGCGCGCGCCGCTCAGTCGCTGACGTCTATTAAGCTTCGGCTGATGCATACGACGCAGAACGCCCATACTATGCCCACGTGATAGTTAGTGCTATCAGGCCAGAGGCCCCTCGGATCAAATATCCAAATCGTAGTGGATTAGGAACGCGCGGTAACAAGCAGAGACTCACGAAAGATGTGACCCCGTCTCGAGTACTTGCGGCAAGGGCTAAGAATGCCTGGCCACGCCTCGTAAGTATCTCGCGGGCACCTTCCAGGTCAACCCGACTCCACGTCACTCGCGGGTACCCCTCAGGGTCGACCCGCCTATCCAAGTAACAACTGTAAAGTCCAAGTATCCGTGTGTGCAAACATCAAGGGGAAAACCCGTGGAATCACCCTCGGTAAATTCCACTCGACGTAATCATCAAGGTGAACGTAAGAGGATCCACCCTCGAGGTTCACACTTGAGGGGTTGCACGACAGAGCCGTATCGGAAGTGGTTAAGGAGGAAATCACCCTCGATGACCACGACCGATTAGCTACACTACAGAGGTCTCATCAGGAGTGATGTATGAGGTTCCACCCTCGGCACTCGATGGTAACTCTGCAGAGTCGTTCAACTAGGGGGGTGATGTGCGGTGTCGAGGCCTGGACGTCGATCACGTTGATCGAGTCATTAAACATAAAGCGAGGCAACTGAGACAAGGTGGGGGTCACTGATGGATCACTAACCAACCTATACTAAGCAGTTTAGGACAAGCAGGTAAGGTATGAAAGCAGGTAACAACAACAGGCTATGCATCAGAGTAGGATCATATAGAAAGCAGTAGCAGTTCTAATGCAAGCAGGGGTCATCGGTGACGTAATCGATCACGGAGGCAACATCGGTCTCGGGGTCTACCGGAGAGAAGAGGGGGAAGAAACGGTAAATATAAAGCAAACATAGCATCACAAAGCATAACGTGGCAATATGTTGTGCCGGGTGTGACCTAACGCATGGCTACACGATATAGGTGAAGGGGGAATTCAACCGGGAATGTACTCCCGGTTCCGGACCTGTGTCAGACAGATGACTGGAGGGGGAATGTTCCATGTTCAGATAGTTAGAGGCATCTGACAGGTAAACAGACCACGTATTCGGATTCGTCTCGTCGTTCTGAGCAACTTCATTTATAGAACTTTTTCATTTGAGCTACAGTTTAATTTCTACGAATTTTCAAAGTTTTAAACAGTTATTTAGAATTTCCTGAAAATTGGCTAAGTCTGTGAATCACTCAGTTTTAACACCACTTTGCTGTTTTCCGAAGGCTATAACCGTAGTTCTGTCCATCCTATGGCTTAGTGCCCTTTAACAATATTTATCATCTTTCTGTGATCTCCATGACAGTATCATTGACATCCATGTTAGAGTTCATTTGCTTCATAGAAACTGCATTTGAAAAGTGCCACTTGAAGTTAAATTCATAAACTGTTAAAATATACGAACATAGGATTTTGTGATTTTCATAGGATTTAATCCTTACATCTTTTGAATTTGGTCCAATGGAATGTTTTGAACCTTGTCAAGTGTACTACCTCCCCAAAATATTTTTTCTCCTATTAGTAGATGTTTAGCCGCTATTTACGGGCTGTTTAGAGGGCTAGGCAGTGTAATTTCAGTGAAGCTAGCTACTGCTACAGTAACTGAATATTACTATAGCAGAGCAGCAGCAGAATGCAGTGAGCAGAGAGCAGCAGCCAGCGGAGCAGAGAGCAGCGGCAGCCGGAGGCGGACGAGGCCAGAGGTGGACGTGGCCGGAGGTGGGCGCGGCCACACTCAACACATACACGCTGCACACACACACACACACATCAAACACACACATGCTGCAAACATCCACAGCCGCTCGTCCATGGCTATGGCCATGGCCAGCGGTAGTAGCGGCGGGCGGTGGCCGGCAGCGATGCACGGCGAGTAGCGGTGGCAACAGGCAGCAGCGTCGCGGGCAGGGCGAAGCAGGCGGCGCTCGGGCACAGAGTAAACGGCAGGGCGCGGTGAGAGGGGCTTCGGCGGCCGCGGTTAGCATGGCGGGTGGAGCCGGTGAGCAGCACGGCAGGGCCACGGGCGGCTACAGGGGTGCGTAGGCGAGCGCGTGCAGCATGCGGTGACGATGATAGCAGTAGTAGAAGGGCGGACGGGCACGCGCGCTAGCGATGCGTGGGCACGGGCGGAGGCGGGGCTCCGGCAGGCGCGACACCAGCGGCCGGTGGCGGGAGCGGCCGCGAGCATGGCGGGGCCAGTGGCGCGGGCGGGCTATGAGGGCACGACGAGCTGGAGGGGAGGCGACAGCGGCGGCCAGCAGTAGGGGTCATGGGCGCGGCAGTGGGGCACAACGCGGGCGGCGCAGCAGACGGTTGTGGGATGCGCGGTAGCGCCGACGCGAGCACGGGCGCGGTTGTCCAAGGGCGTGGACGTGGGGCGCGGGGGCATCTACGACGAGGTAAGCACGGGGTGTGGGCATGTCTACGACGAGGTGAGCGCCGAAGAGGGAGGAGATGGGAGTGCTCACTGCCGTTGCCGGGGAGATGGGCGGCGTGGCTCGACGATGCCGGTTGAGGAAGCGGTCCGTCTCGTCCTGGTGCTCGGGAAGGAGGAGGACGAGGGCGCCGGTCCTCCTGGACGGTTTGGCGCAGCTCGGAGAGGAGGGTGGCCGCGGCGATTCCAGAGCCACGACGACCGCGACACTCGGCTCCGATCCAGATCGAGAGAAAGGCGAGCGAGGAGGAAAGGAGAGGGGGAAGTGTTCTAGGGTTTGCCAGGGGAATCACAACGATGCTCTTATCCAACTGCACGATCGTGGGATGGTCGACACGGTGACATCCGCGGCGTGGACGGGCGTGGAGAGTCCACGCCATGGCCTCTGTTCCTGTGTACAGAGGTTGAAGGAAAAGGCCCTCGTAGTGGACTGGGCTGTTTACTGTAGCAGGTAGAGCCCATTAGCGCAGTAGCTAGTTTGCCTTTTTCCATTTTCTGACATTTAAAATAGCCACTGTTTGCAATTAAATAAGCCTCCAAATGGCTTTGCAAAATTATGGATCTTGGCTATTTAAATACATTGCAATAACTTGCACTTCCATAAAAAGTTTGGGGGCAATTTGCTTCCCCTAGAATTTATACGGGAATTTAAATGAGATAAAAGGGGTTGTTTGGGCCAGTTTAAAACAGGTCAAGGGCATTTTAATAAATCAAATAATGTTGGCGTATTCAGGACAATTACTTAGTGAATTTTTGCAACCCAACGGCCATTTTTGTTTTACAGACTGAAGAAATAATAATTTCACTTTATTTTAATTTTAATTTGATTTCGGTTCGGATCAAAGCGAGATTAGAAACTCAACAGTGATGAAATGGCACCATTAGTGTGTGGTTACTATAGGTTAACTACCAGGGTGTTATAATTATAGAGCTAGTTCAACTATAGTGTAAAACTATTTGAACTAGACTGTAGAGCTAGTTCAACGCTAGTGTAAAATTATTTGAACTAGCTTGTAGAGCTAGTTCAACTCTAGTGTAAAACTATTTGTACTAGGTTATAGAGTTAGGTCAACTCTATTGTAAAATTATTTGAACTAGCTGGTAGAGCTTGTTCAACTCTAGTGTAAAATTATTTGTACTAGGTTATAGAGCTAGTTCAACTCTAGTGTAAAATTATTTGTACTAGGTTATAGAGCTAGTTCTACTCTAGTGCAAAATTATTTGAACTAGCTTGTAGAGCTAGTTCAACTCTACTGTAAAATTATTTGAACTAGTTTGTAGAGCAAGTTCAAATCTAGTGTCAAATTGTGTGTACTAGGTTATAGAGCTAGTTCAACTCTAGTGTAAAATTATTTGAACTAGCTTGTAGAGCTAGTTCAACTATAGCGCAATATTATTTGTACTAGGTTATTGAGATCTAGTTCAACGCTAGTGTAAAATTATTTGAACTAGCTTGTAGAGCTAGTTCAATACTAGTGTAAAATTATTTGAACTAGCTTGTAGAGTTAGTTCAACTCTAGTGTAAAATTATTTGAACTAGGTTATAGATCTAGTTCAACTCCAGTATAAAATTATGTGAACAAGCTTGTAGACCTAGTTCAACTCTACTTTAAAATTATTTGTAGTACGTTATAGAGCTAGTTCAACTCTAGTATAAAATTATTTGAACTAGCTTGTAGAGCTAGTTCAAATTTGGTGTGAAATTATGTGTACTAGGTCATAGAACTAGTTCAACTCTATTGTAAAATTATTTGAACTTGCTTGTAGAGCTTGTTCAACTCTAGCGCGAAATTATTTGTACTAGGTTATAGAGCTAGTTCAATTCTAGTGTAAAATTATTTATACTAGGTTATAGAGCTAGTTCTACTCTAGTGCAAAATTATTTGAACTAACTTGTAGAGCTTGTTCAACTCTAGTGTAAAATTATTTTTACCAGGTTATAGAGATTGTTCAACTCTAGTTTAAAATTACTTGTAGTAGGTTATATAGCTAATTCAACTCTAGTCTAAAACTATTTGAACTAGCCTGTAGACCTAGTTCAACTCTAGTGTAAAATTATTTGAACTAGCTTGAAGAGCTAGTTCAACTCTAGTGTAAAATTATTTGTACTAGGTTACAGAGCTAGTTCAACTCTAGTGTAAAATCATTTGTACTATGTTATATAGCTAGATCTACTCTAGTGCAAAATTATTTGAACTAGCTTGTAGAGCTAGTTCAAATCTAGTGTGAAATTATGTGTACTAGGTTATAGAGGTAGTTCAACTCTAGTGTAAAATTATTTGAACTAGTTTGTAGAGCTAGTTCAACTCTAGTGCGAAATTATTTGTACTAGGTTATTGAGAGCATGTTCAACTCTAGTGTAAAATTATATGAACTAGCTTGTAGAGATAGTTCGACTCTAGTGTAAAACTACTTATACTAGGTTATAGATCTAGTTCAACTCTAGTGTAAAATTATTTAAACTAGCTTGTATAGCTAGTTCAACTCTAGTGTAAAATTATTTGAACTACGTTATAGATCTAGTTCAACTCTAGTCGAAAATTATTTCAACTAGCTTGAAGAGCTAGTTCAACACTAGTGTAAAAATTTTTGTACTAAGTTATAGAACTAGTTCTACTCAAGTGCAAAATTATTTGAACTAGCTTGTAGAGCTTATTCAACTCTACAAGCTTGTATAGCTAGTTCAACTCTAGTGTAAAATTATTTGAACTAGCTTGTAGAGCTAGTTCAACTCTAGTGTAAAATTATTTAAACTAGGATATAGATCTAGTTCAGCACTAGTGTAAAATTATTTGTACTAGGTTATAGAGCTAGTTCTACTGTGGTGCAAAATTATTTGAACTAGCTTGTAGAGCTTGTTTAACTCTACAAGCTTGTATAGCTAGTTCAACTCTAGTGTAAAATTATTTGAACTAGCTTGTAGAGCTAGTTCAACTCTAGTGTAAAATTATTTGAACTGTGTTATAGATTTAGTTCAATTCTAGTGTAAAATTATTTGAACTTGCTTGTAGAGCTAGTTCAATACTAGTGTAAAATTATTTGAACTAGCTTGTAGAGCTTGTTCAACTCTAGTGTAAAATTATTTGAACTAGGTTATAGATCAAGTTCAACTCTAGTCTAAAATTATTTGAACTAGCTTGAAGAGCTAGTTCAACTCTAGTGTAAAATTATTTGTACTAGGTTATAGAGCTAGTTCTACTCTAGTGCAAAATTATTTGAACTAGCTTGTAGAGCTTGTTCAACTCTACAAGCTTGTATAGCTAGTTTCAACTTTTGTGTAAAATTATTTGAACTAGTTTGTAGAGCTAGTTCAACTCTAGTGTAAAATTATTTGAACTATGTTATAGATTTAGTTCAATTCTAGTGTAAAATTATTTGATCTTGCTTGTAGAGCTAGTTCAATACTAGTGTAAAATTATTTGAACTAACTTGTAGAGCTTGTTCAACTCTAATGTAAAATTATTTTTACTACGTTATAGAGATAGTTCAACTCTAGTGTAATATTACTTGTACTAGGTTATAGAGCTAGTTCAACACTAGTGTAAAATTATTTGTACTAGCATGTGGAGCTAGTTCAACTCTAGTGTAAAATTATTTGTACTAGGTTATAGAGCTAGTTCAACTCTAGTGTAAAATTATTTGTACTAGACTGTAGAGCTAGTTCAACTCTAGTGTAAGATTATTTGAACTAGCTTTTAGAGATAGTTGAACTCTAGTATAAGATTATTTGTACTAGGTTATAGTGCTGGTTCTACCTTAGTGTAAAATTATTTGAACTAGCTTGTAGAGCTAGTTCAACTGTAGTGTAAAATTATCTGAACTAACTTGTAGAGCTAGTTTAACACAAGTGTAAAATTATTTGTACTAGGTTATGGAGCTAGTTCAACTCTAGTGTAAAATTATTTATACTAGGTTATATAGATAGTTCAACTCTAGTGCAAAATTATTTGTACTATAGCGTAAAATTATTTTAACTAGCTTATAGAGCTAGTTCTACTCTATTGTAAAATTATTTCAACTAGCTTGTAGAGCTAGTTCAACTCTAGTATAAAATTATTTTTACTAGGTTATAGAGCTAGTTCTACTCTAGTGTAAAATTATTTGAACTATCTTGTAGAGCTAGTTCAACTGTAGTGTAAAATTATTTGTACTAGGTTATAGTGGTAGTTCAACTCTACTGTATAATTATTCGTACTAGGTGATAGAGCTAGTTCAACTCTAGTGTCAAATTATTTGTACTAGATTATAGAGCTAGTTCAACTCTACTGTAAAACTATTTGAACTAGCCTGTAGAGCTAGGTCAACTCTAGTGTAAAATTATTTGAACTAGCTTGTAGAGCTAGTTCAACTCTAGTGTAAAATTATTTGAACTAGCTTGTAGAGCTAGTTCAACTCTAGTGTAAAATTATTTGTGATGCCCCCGATTTAATCGTACACTAATCATACACGCAAATGTGTACGATCAAGATCAGGGACTCATGGGAAGATATCACAACACAACTCTACAAATAAAATAAGTCATACAAGCATCATATTACAAGCCAGGGGCCTCGAGGGCTCGAATACAGGAGCTCGATCATAGACGAGTCAGCGGAAGCAACAATATCTGAGTACAGACATAAGTTAAACAAGTTTGCCTTAAGAAGGCTAGTGCAAATTGGGATACAGATTGAAAGAGGCGCAGGCCTCCTGCCTAGGATCCTCCTAAACTACTCTTGGTCGTCGTCAGCGGGCATCACGTAGTAGTAGGCACCTCCGGTGTAGTAGGAGTCGTCGTCGAAGGTGGCGTCTGGCTCCTGGGCTCCAACATCTGGTTGCGACAACCAGGTAGAAGGGATAGGGGGAAAAGAGGGAGAAAGCAACCGTGAGTACTCATCCAAGGTACTCGCAAGCAAGGGGCTATACTACATATGTATGCATTGGTATCAACTGGAATAAAGCTATTATATGTGGACTGAACTGCAGAAAGCCAGGATAAGGGGGGATAGCTAGTCCTTTCGAAGACTACGCTTCTGGCAGCCTCCGTCTTGCAGCATGTAAAAGAGAGTAGACTGAAGTCCTCCAAGTATCATCATATAGCATAATCCTAACCGAGGATCCTCCCCTCGTCGCCCTGTGAGAGAGCGATCACCGGTTGTATCTGGCACTTGGAAGGGTGTGTTTTATTAAGTATCCGGTTCTAGTTGTCATAAGGTCAAGGTACAACTCCAAGTCGTCCTGTTACCGAAGATCACGGCTATTCGAATAGATTAACTTCCCTGCAGGGGTGCACCACATATCCCAACACGCTCGATCCCATTTGGCCGGACACACTTTCTTGGGTTATGCCCGGCCTCGGAAGATCAACACGTCGCAGCCCTACCTAGGCACAACAGAGAGGTCAGCATGCCGGTCTAAATCCTATGGCGCAGGGGTCTGGGCCCATCGCCCATTGCACACCTACACGTTGCGTACGCGGCCGGAAGCAGAACTAGCCCCCTTAATACAAGAGCAGGCTTACGGTCCAATCCGGCGCTCGCCACTCAGTAGGCCAGTAGCCAGACTCAGATCAAATACCAAGATCTCGTTAAACGTGTTAAGTATCCGCGAACATCGACCAGGGCCAGGCCCACCTCTCTCCTAGGTGGTCTCAACCTGCCCTGTCGCTTCGTCACAAAGTAACAGTCGGGGGCCGTCGGGAACCCAGGCCCACCTCTACCGGGATGGAGCCACCTGCCCCTTCAGCCCCCAACTCCGAACAGTACCACAGGTAATGTAACTGTGTAAAGTATATAGTATATGCCCGTGATCACCTCCCGAAGTGATCACGGCCCAGTAGTATAGCATGGCAGACGGACAAGAGTGTAGGGCCACTGATGGAACACTAGCATCCTATACTAAGCAGTAGGATAGCAGGTAATGGTAACAACAGTAGTAGCAAGGACAGGCTATGCATCAGGATAGGAATAACGGAAAGCAGTAACATGCTACACTACTCTAATGCAAGCAGTATAGAGAAGAGTAGGCGATATCTGGTGATCAAAGGGGGGGCTTGCCTGGAAGCTCTGTTGTACAGGGAGAAGGGTCGTCGGTGACGTAGTCGTACTCGGTGGCATCAGCGCCGGTCTCGGGGTCTACCGGAGAAGAAGAGGGGGGAAGAAACAGTAAATACGGAGCAAACAAAGCATCACAAAACATAATGAGGCAATACGCAGTGCTAGGTATGCCCCAACACGGTAGTGAGTGATACTGGCGAAGGGGGGAAACATCCGGGAAAGTTTTCCCGGTGTTTCGCGTTTTCGGACAGGTGAACCGGAGGGGGAAAGTTGCGTGTTTGCTATGCTAGGGATATGTGGCGGATAAACGGGCTGCGTATCCGGATTCGTCTCGTCGTTCTAAGAAACTTTCATGTACAAAGTATTTTCATCCGAGTTACGGATTACTTTATATTGATTTTAATGGTTTTAAACGTTTTCTAAAATTACTAGAATTTATTTAATCCAAATTGACCAAGTCAATTTGACTGGTCAAAAGGAGAGTTGGTAGCCCACATGTCATAGGCTATACCTAAACTAATAAATAAAAACTAACTTAATCAAATGGGGCCCATATGTCATAGTATATCAACTAGCCTAACTAGTACTAATTAATCCCTAATCTAATTGAACAGGGCCGGCCACAGGCACACAACCGGCCACATCGTGGTGGTGCATGCACGCATAGGCACATGGCCATGGCCACGGCCACCACCAGCAGTAGTGTTCGGCGGCGGCGACAGAGAGTAGCAACAGGCAGCGAGCAGCACACGCAGCTGCGGCAACGAGCAGCACAAGCAATAGCAACAGCGGCAGCAGCTAAGGGCAGTAGCTAAGCAGCGGCATAGCCAGAAGGCAGCAAGTGTGCACGCGCAGCCGGGAGCAGCAGCCTGCGGCTGCGGGCAAGTGAGCACCGCGCGCATGTGCGCGGGGCCGGTGCTGCAAGCAGAGCAGCACAGTAGCGGCGGCGCGAACACGAGCGGGGGCGCAGCGGAGGCACTAGCGGCGGGTCGCGCAGCAAGGGAACTGGAATATCATAAGCAGGGGGCGTGGGCATGTACTGAACTGAGCTTACAGGAAGCAACGGCCATGGCGGACGAGCACGAGACAACCCAATCGACGGCGGAATCGAACGGAAAAGTGGGCGAATGAGGAGAGGCGCTCACAGCGAAGGTCGTAGGCGAGCTCGATGAGGCCGGGGTGGACCGGAGTGATGGATCGACGGTGAGGTCGTGGCGGGCGAGCACGGAGAAGACAACGATGGCGCCGGCAACCAAGTGCCTCGGCTTGAGGCGACGCCCGGGACCGATTAAGTCGAGCGCGGTGGAGCTCCTTGACGCCCTCCCGCACGCCGGAGACGCCTGTGGCCGTGACAACGACGACGGGCAGCGGTCACTTTGGGATCTCACGAGCTCGATTTGGTCTAGAGAGGAAGCGGAACGATGGTGATCGAGAGGGGAGACGGTCGACATGGGGGCTAGGGTTCCGAAGGGGCGAGGGGATACTTGTAGGCGCCGGGGGGATGCGGGATGGTCGCCACGCACGACCACGGCCGGAGGATGGCCGCCACGGCCCCCCGTCTCCTGTAGCGAGAGGAAGAGGACAAGTGGGGGTGGGCTGGGCCTATTTTTTCTTAATGGGCCACGGTCCAGTAGCTTAGGTCCCTTTTTATTTTTACTACTATTTTTCCATTTTCTCATCTGATTAATTATTTAGCCAATGTTTTGTACTTTCTTTTTGCGTCAAAATACTTTTAAAATGTAAAACCTTGACACATAATTACTATGCATTCTTTTTGCAAAACCATACCCAAAAAAAATTGGGTTCAAGATAATTTATTAAGTTCGAGTTTATATTTAAATGGGATAAAAAGGTGTTGTTGGTCCACTGTTTTAATATCCAACGGAAATATAATATTTCTAAAATGTTAATTCTTTCATGAAAAATTGTTAGTGAATATTTCCAACCCACCGAACATTTTTTTTTTACCGTTTGACGAAATAATAATTTGACTTTATTTTAAATTAGAATTTGAATCGGGTTTGAACTAACGCGATATTAACAACGGTAACTGAGTGACGTGGCATCATTAGTAGGGTTTAATGTAGCTTGAATATCCGGGCGTCACAATCTTGTAGAGCTAGTTCAACTCTAGTGTAAAATTATTTGTACTAGGTTATAGTGCTAGTTCAACTCTACTGTATAATTATTCGTACTAGGTGATAGAGCTAGTTCAACTCTAGTGTCAAATTATTTGTACTAGATTATAGAGCTAGTCCAACTCTAGGGTAAAATGATTTGAACTAGGTTGTAGAGATAGTTTAACTCTACTGTAAAATTATTTGAACTAGCTTGTAGAGCTAGTTCAACTCTAGTGTAAAATTATTTGTACTAGGATGGAGATATAGCTCAACTCCACTGTAAAAATTATTTATACTAGGTTATAGACCTAGTTCAACTCTAGTGTAATATTATTTGAACTAGCTTGTAGAGCTAGTTCAACTCTTGTGTTAAATTATTTGAACTACCTTTTAGAGCTAGTTCAACTCTAGTGTAATATTATTTGATCTAGCTTGTAGAGCTAGTTCAACTCTAGTGTAAAATTATTTGTACTAGGTTATAGAGCTAGTTCAACTCTAGTGTATAATTATTTGTACTATAGGTGATAGAGCTAGTTCAACTCTAGTGTAAAATTATTTGAACAATGTTGTAGAGCTAGTTCAACTCTAGTGTAAAATTATTTGTACTAGGTTACAGAGCTAGTTCAACTCTAGGGTAAAATGATTTGAACTAGGTTGTATAGATAGTTTAACTCTAGTGTAAAGTTATTTGAACTAGAGCTAGTTCGACTCTAGTGTAAAATTATTTGAACTAGCTTGTAGATATAGCTCAAATCCACTGTAAAAATTATTTATACTAGGTTATAGAGCTAGTTTAACTCTAGTGTAAAATTACTTGAACTGGATTGTAGATTAGTTCAACTCTAGTGTAAATTTATTTGAATTACCTTGTAGAGCTAGTTCAACACTAGTGTAAAATTATTTGTACTAGGTTATGGACCTAGTTCAACTCTAGAGTAAAACTATTTGTACTAGGTTATAGAGCTAGTTCAAATCCAGTGTATAATTATTTGTACTAGGTGATAGAGGTAGTTCAACTCTAGTGTCAAATTAGTTGTACTAGGTTATATGGCTAGTTCGACTCTAGTGTCAAATTATTTGAACTAGCTTGTAGAGCTAGTTAAACTCTAGTGTAAAATTACTTGTACTAGGTTATAGAGCTAGTTCAACTCCAGTGTAAAATTATTTGTACTAGGTTATAGAGCTACTTCAACTCTAGTGTAAAATTATTTGTACCAGGTTATAGAGCTAGTTCAACTCGAGTGTAATATTATTTTAACTAGCTTCTATAGCCAGTTAAACCGTAGAGTAAAATTATTTGAACTAGCTTGTAGAGCTAGTTCAACTCTAGTGTAATATTATTTGAACTAGCTTGTAGAGCTAGTTCAACTCCTGTGTTAAATTATTTGAACTACCTGGTAGAGCTAGTTCAACTATAGTGTAATATTATTTGTACAAGACTATAGAGCTAGTTCAACTCTAGCGTAAAATTATTTGAACTAGCTTATAGAGCTAGTTCAACTCTATTGTAAAATTATTTCAACTAGCTTGTAGAGCTAGTTCAACTCTAGTGTAAAATTATTTGTACTAGGTTACAGAGCTAGTTCAACTCTATTGTAAAATTATTTGTACTAGACTGTAGACCTAGTTCAACTCTAGTGTAAAATTATTTGAACTAGCTTGTAGAGCTAGTTGAACTCTAGTGTAAGATAATTTGTACTAGGTTATAGAGCTGGTTCTACTATAGTGTAAAGTTATTTGAACTAGCATGTAGAGGTAGTTCGACTCTAGTGTCAAATTATTTGAACTAGCTTGTAGAGCTAGTTAAACTCTAGTGTAAAATTACTTGTACTAGGTTATAGAGCTAGTTCAGCTCTAGTGTATAATTATTTGTACTAGGTGATAGAGCTAGTTCAACTCTAGTGTAAAATTATTTGTACTAGTATGTGGAGCTAGTTCAACTTTAGTGTAAAATTATTTGTACTAGGTTATAGAGCTAGTTCAACTCTAGTGTAAAATTATTTGTACTAGACTGTAGAGCTAGTTCAACTCTAGAGTAAGATTATTTGAACTAGCTTGTAGAGCTAGTTCAACTGTAGTGTAAAATTATTTGAACTAACTTGTAGAGCTAGTTCAACACAAGTGTAAAATTATTTGTACTAGGTTATGGAGCTAGTTCAACTCTAGTGTAAAATTATTTGTACTAGTCTGTAGAGCTAGTTCAACTATAGCGTAAAATGATTTTAACTAGCTTGTAGAGCTAGTTCTACTCTAGTGTAATATTATTTCAACTAGCTTGTATAGCTAGTACAACTCTAGTATAAAATTATTTGTACTAGGTTATAGAGCTAGTTCTACTCTAGTGTAAAATTATTTGAACTTGCTTGTAGAGCTAGGTCAACTCTAGTGTAAAATTTTTTGAACTAGCTTGCAGAGCTAGTTCAACTCTAGTGTAATATTATTTGAACTAGCTAGTTCAACTCTAGTGTATAAATATTTGTACTAGGTGATAGAGCTAGTTCAACTCTAGTGTCAAATTATTTGAACTAGCTTGTAGAGCTAGTTCAACTCTAGTGTAAAGTTATTCGAACTAGCATGTAGAGGTAGTTCGACTCTAGTGTAAAATTATTTGAACTAGCTTGTAGAGCTAGTTCAACTCTAGTGTAATATTATTTGTACTAGGTTATAGAGCTAGTTCAACTCTAGTGTAGTATTATTTGAACTAGCTTGTAGAGCTAGTTCAACTCTAGTGTAAAGTTATTCGAACTAGCATGTAGAGGTAGTTCGACTCTAGTGTAAAATTATTTGAACTAGCTTGTAGAGCTAGTTCAACTCCAGTGTAGTATTATTTGTACTAGGTTATAGAGCTAGTTCAACTCTAGTGTAAAATTATTTGAACTAGCTTGTAGAGCTAGTTCAACTTTAATGTAAAATTGTTTGAATTAGCTTGAAGATCTAGTTTAACACTAGTTTAAATTATTTGTACTAGTATGTGGAGCTAGTTCAACTCTAGTGTAAAATTATTTGTACTAGGTTATAGAGCTAGTTCAACTCTAGTGTAAAATTATTTGTACTAGACCGTAGAGCTAGTTCAACTCTAGAGTAAGATTATTTGAACTAGCTTGTAGAGCTAGTTCAACTGTAGTGTAAAATTATTTGAACTAACTTGTAGAGCTAGTTCAACACAAGTGTGAAATTATTTGTACTAGGTTATGGAGATAGTTCAACTCTAGTGTAAAATTATTTGTACTAGACTGTAGAGCTAGTTCAACTGTAGCGTAAAATTATTTTAACTAGCTTGTAGAGCTAGTTCTACTCTAGTGTAAAATTATTTCAACTAGCTTGTAGAGCTAGTTCAACTCTAGTGTAAAATTATTTGTACTAGGTTATAGAGCTAGTTCAACTCTAGTGTATAATTATTTGTACTAGGTGATAGATCTAGTTCAACTCTAGTGTCAAATTATTTGTACTAGGTTATAGAGCTAGTTCAACTCTATTGTAAAACTATTTGAACTAGCGTGTAGAGCTAGGTCAACTCTAGTGTAAAATTATTTGAACTAGCTTGTAGAACTAGTTCAACTCTAGTGTAAAATTATTTGTACTAGGTTACAGAGCTAGTTCAACTCTAGGGTAAAATGATTTTAACTAGCTTGTAGAGCTAGTTTAAGTCAAGTGTAAAGTTATTTTAACTAGAACTAGTTCAACTCTAGTGTATAATTATTTGTACTATAGGTGATAGAGCTAGTTCAACTCTAGTGTAAAATTATTTGAATGTTATAGGGCTAGTTCAACTCTAGTGTAAAATTATTTGAACTAGCTTGTAGATATAGTTCAACTCCACTGTAAAATTATTTATACTAGGTTATAGAGCTAGTTTAACTCTAGTGTAAAATTACTTGAACTAAATTGTAGATCTAGTTCTACTCTAGTGTAAAATTATTTGAACTTGCTTGTAGATCAAGGTCAACTCTAGTGTAATATTATTTGAACTAGCTAGTTCAACTCTAGTGTATAATTATTTGTACTAGGTGATAGAGCTAGTTCAACTCTGGTGTCAAATTATTTGTATTAGGTTATAGATCTAGTTCAACTCTACTGTAAAACTATTTGAACTAGCCTGTAGAGCAAGGTCAACTCTAGAGTAAAATTATTTGAACTAGCTTGTAGAGCTAGTTCAACTCTAGTGTAAAGTCATTTGAACTAGCATGTAGAGGTAGTTCGACTCTAGTGTAAAATTATTTGAACTAGCTTGTAGAGCTAGTTCAACTCTAGTGTAATATTATTTGTACTAGGTTATAGAGCTAGTTCAACTCTAGTGTAAAATTATTTGAACTAGCTTGTAGAGCTAGTTCAACTGTAGTGTAAAATTGTCTGAATTAGCTTGAAGAGCTAGTTCAACACTAGTGTAAAATTATTTGTACTAGTATGTGTAGCTAGTTCAACTCTAGTGTAAAATTATTTGTACTAGGTTATAGAGCTAGTTCAACTCTAGTGTAAAATTATTTGTACTAGACTTTAGAGCTAGTTCAACTCTAGAGTAAGATTATTTGAACTTGCTTGTAGAGCTAGTTCAACTGTAGTGTAAAATTATTTGAACTAACTTGTAGAGCTAGTTCAACACAAGTGTGAAATTATTTGTACTAGGTTATGGAGCTAGTTCAACTCTAGTGTAAAATTATTTGTACTAGTCTGCAGAGCTAGTTCAACTATAGCGTAAAATTATTTTAACTAGCTTGTAGAGCTAGTTCTACTCTAGTGTAATATTATTTCAACTACCTTGTATAGCTAGTTCAACTCTAGTATAAAATTATTTGTACTAGGTTATAGAGCTAGTTCTACTCTAGTGTAAAATTATTTGAACTTGCTTGTAGAGCTAGTTCAACTCTAGTGTAAAGTTATTTGAA
The DNA here is from genome assembly GCF_056163025.1 of Triticum urartu. NCBI lineage: Eukaryota > Viridiplantae > Streptophyta > Magnoliopsida > Poales > Poaceae > Triticum > Triticum urartu. Next base: position 412,934,695 of record NC_141877.1, on the reverse strand, counting down.
CTAGCATGTAGAGGTAGTTCGACTCTATTGTAAAATTATTTGAACTAGCTTGTAGAGCTAGTTCAACTCCAGTGTAATATTATTTGTACTAGGTTATAGAGCTAGTTCAACTCTAGTGTAAAATTATTTGAACTAGCTTATAGAGCTAGTTTAACTCTAGTGTATAATTATTTGTACTAGGTGATAGAGCTAGTTCAACTCTACTGTAAAATTATTTGTACTAGTATGTGGAGCCAGTTCAACACTAGTGTAAAATTATTTGTACTAGGTTATAGAGCTAGTTCAACTCTAGTGTAAGATTATTTGTACTAGACTGTAGAGCTAGTTCAACTCTAGAGTAAGATTATTTGAACTCGCTTGTATAGCTAGTTCAACTATAGCGTAAAATTATTTGAACTAACTTGTAGAGCTAGTTCAACACAAGTGTAACATTATTTGTACTAGGATATGGAGCTAGTTCAACTCGAGTGTAAAATTATTTGTACTAGACTGTAGAGCTAGTTCAACTATAGTGGAAAATAATTTTAACTAGCTTGTAGAGCTAGTTCTACTCTAGTATAAAATTATTTCAACTAGCTTGTAGAGCTAGTTCAACTATAGTGTAAAATTATTTGTACTAGGTTATAGAGCTAGTTCAACTCTAGTGTATAATTATTTGTACTAGGTGATAGAGCTAGTTCAACTCTAGTGTCAAATGATTTGTACTAGTTTATAGAGCTAGTTCAACTCTATTGTAAAACTATTTGAACTAGCGTGTAGAGCTAGGTCAACTCTAGTGTAAAATTATTCGAACTAGCTTGTAGAGCTAGTTGAACTGTAGTGTAAGAAAATTTGTACTAGGTTATAGAGCTGGTTCTACTCTAGTGTAAAGTTATTTGAACTAGCATGTAGAGGTAGTTCGACTCTAGTGTAAAATTATTTGAACTAGCTTGTAGAGCTAGTTAAACTCCAGTGTAATATTATTTGTACTAAGTTATAGAGCTAGTTCAACTCTAGTGTAAAATTATTTGAACTAGCTTATAGAGCTAGTTTAACTCTAGTGTAAAATTACTTGTACTAGGTTATAGAGCTAGTTCAGCTCTAGTGTATAATTATTTGTACTAGGTGATAGAGCTAGTTCAACTCTAGTGTAAAATTATTTGTACTAGTATGTGGAGCTAGTTCAACTCTAGTGTAAAATTATTTGTACTAGGTTATAGAGCTAGTTCAACTCTAGTGTAAAATTACTTGTACTAGACTGTAGAGCTAGTTCAACTCTATAGTAAGATTATTTGAACTAGCTTGAAGAGCTAGTTCAACTGTAGTGTAAAATTATTTGAACTAACTTGTAGAGCTAGTTCAACACAAGTGTAAAATTATTTGCACTAGGTTATGGAGCTAGTTCAACTCTAGTGTAAAATTATTTGTACTAGACTGTAGAGCTAGTTCAACTATAGCGTAAAATGATTTTAACTAGCTTGTAGAGCTAGTTCTACTCTAGTGTAATATTATTTCAACTAGCTTGTATAGCTAGTACAACTCTAGTATAAAATTATTTGTACTAGGTTATAGAGCTAGTTCTACTCTAGTGTAAAATTATTTGAACTTGCTTGTAGAGCTAGGTCAACTCTAGTGTAAAATTATTTGAACTAGCTTCCAGAGCTAGTTCAACTCTAGTGTAATATTATTTGAACTAGCTAGTTCAACTCTAGTGTATAAATATTTGTACTAGGTGATAGAGCTAGTTCAACTCTAGTGTCAAATTATTTGAACTAGCTTGTAGAGCTAGTTCAACTCTAGTGTAAAGTTATTTGAACTAGCATGTAGAGGTAGTTCGACTCTAGTGTAAAATTATTTGAACTAGCTTGTAGAGCTAGTTCAACTCCAGTGTAGTATTATTTGTACTAGGTTATAGAGCTAGTTCAACTCTAGTGTAAAATTATTTGAACTAGCTTGTAGAGCCAGTTCAACATTAATGTAAAATTGTTTGAATTAGCTTGAAGAGCTACTTCAACACTAGTTTAAATTATTTGTACTAGTATGTGGAGCTAGTTCAACTCTAGTGTAAAATTATTTGTACTAGGTTATAGAGCTAGTTCAACTCTAGTGTAAAATTATTTTTACTAGACCGTAGAGCTAGTTCAACTCTAGAGTAAGATTATTTGAACTAGCTTGTAGAGCTAGTTCAACTGTAGTGTAAAATTATTTGAACTAACTTGTAGAGCTAGTTCAACACAAGTGTGAAATTATTTGTACTAGGTTATGGAGATAGTTCAACTCTAGTGTAAAATTATTTGTACTAGACTGTAGAGCTAGTTCAACTATAGCGTAAAATTATTTTAACTAGCTTGTAGAGCTAGTTCTACTCTAGTGTAAAATTATTTCAACTAGCTTGTACAGCTAGTTCTACTCTAGTGTAAAATTATTTGTACTAGGTTATAGAGCTAGTTCAACTCTAGTGTATAATTATTTGTACTAGGTTATAGAGCTAGTTCAACTCTAGTGTCAAATTATTTGTACTAGGTTATAGAGCTAGTTCAACTCTATTGTAAAACTATTTGAACTAGCGTGTAGAGCTAGGTCAACTCTAGTGTAAAATTATTTGAACTAGCTTGTAGAACTAGTTCAACTCTAGTGTAAAATTATTTGTACTAGGTTACAGAGCTAGTTCAACTCTAGTGTAAAATGATTTTAACTAGCTTGTAGAGCTAGTTTAACTCAAGTGTAAAGTTATTTTAACTAGAGCTAGTTCGACTCTAGAGTAAAATTATTTGAACTAGCTTGTAGATATAGTTCAACTCCACTGTAAAATTATTTATACTAGGTTATAGAGCTAGTTTAACTCTAGTGTAAAATTACTTGAACTAAATTGTAGATCTAGTTCAACTCTAGTGTAAAATTATTTGAACTTGCTTGTAGATCTAGGTCAACTCTAGTGTAAAATTATTTGAACTAGCTTGCAGAGCTAGTTCAACTCTAGTGTAATATCATTTGAACTAGCTAGTTCAACTCTAGTGTATAATTATTTGTACTAGGTGATAGAGCTAGTTCAACTCTGGTGTCAAATTATTTGTATTAGGTTATAGATCTAGTTCAACTCTACTGTAAAACTATTTGAACTAGCCTGTAGAGCAAGGTCAACTCTAGAGTAAAATTATTTGAACTAGCTTGTAGAGCTAGTTCAACTCTAGTGTAAAGTCATTTGAACTAGCATGTAGAGGTAGTTCGACTTTAGTGTAAAATTATTTGAACTAGCTTGTAGAGCTAGTTCAACTCTAGTGTAATATTATTTGTACTAGGTTATAGAGCTAGTTCAACTCTAGTGTAAAATTATTTGAACTAGCTTGTAGAGCTAGTTCAACTGTAGTGTAAAATTGTCTGAATTAGCTTGAAGAGCTAGTTCAACACTAGTGTAAAATTATTTGTACTAGTATGTGTAGCTAGTTGAACTCTAGTGTAAAATTATTTGTACTAGGTTATAGAGCTAGTTCAACTCTAGTGTAAAATTATTTGTACTAGACTTTAGAGCTAGTTCAACTCTAGAGTAAGATTATTTGAACTAGCTTGTAGAGCTAGTTCAACTGTAGTGTAAAATTATTTGAACTAACTTGTAGAGCTAGTTCAACACAAGTGTGAAATTATTTGTACTAGGTTATGGAGCTAGTTCAACTCTAGTGTAAAATTATTTGTACTAGTCTGCAGAGCTAGTTAAACTATAGCGTAAAATTATTTTAACTAGCTTGTAGAGCTAGTTCTACTCTAGTGTAATATTATTTCAACTACCTTGTATAGCTAGTTCAACTCTAGTATAAAATTATTTGTACTAGGTTATAGAGCTAGTTCTACTCTAGTGTAAAATTATTTGAACTTGCTTGTAGAGCTAGTACAACTCTAGTGTAAAGTTATTTGAACTAGCATGTAGAGGTAGTTCGACTCTAGTGTAAAATTATTTGAACTAGCTTGTAGAGCTAGTTCAACTCCAGTGTAATATTATTTGTACTAGGTTATAGAGCTAGTTCAACTCTAGTGTAGAATTATTTGAACTAGCTTATAGAGCTAGTTTAACTCTAGTGTATAATTATTTGTACTAGGTGATAGAGCTAGTTCAACTCTACTGTAAAATTATTTGTACTAGTATGTGGAGCTAGTTCAACTCTAGTGTAAAATTATTTGTACTAGGTTATAGAGCTAGTTCAACTTTAGTGTAAGATTATTTGTACTAGACTATAGAGCTAGTTCAACTCTAGAGTAAGATTATTTGAACTCGCGTGTATAGCTAGTTCAACTGTAGCGTAAAATTATTTGAACTAACTTGTAGAGCTAGTTCAACACAAGTGTAACATTATTTGTACTAGGATATGGAGCTAGTTCAACTCGAGTGTAAAATTATTTGTACTAGACTGTAGAGCTAGTTCAACTATAGTGGAAAATAATTTTAACTAGCTTGTAGAGCTAGTTCTACTCTAGTATAAAATTATTTCAACTAGCTTGTAGAGCTAGTTCAACTATAGTGTAAAATTATTTGTACTAGGTTATAGAGCTAGTTCAACTCTAGTGTATAATTATTTGTACTAGGTGATAGAGCTAGTTCAACTCTAGTGTCAAATGATTTGTACTAGTTTATAGAGCTAGTTCAACTCTATTGTAAAACTATTTGAACTAGCGTGTAGAGCTAGGTCAACTCTAGTGTAAAATTATTCGAACTAGCTTGTAGAGCTAGTTGAACTGTAGTGTAAGAAAATTTGTACTAGGTTATAGAGCTGGTTCTACTCTAGTGTAAAGTTATTTGAACTAGCATGTAGAGGTAGTTCGACTCTAGTGTAAAATTATTTGAACTAGAGCTAGTTCGACTCTAGTGTAAAATTATTTGAACTAGCTTGTAGATATAGCTCAAATCCACTATAAAATTATTTATACTAGGTTATAGAGCTAGTTTAACTCTAGTGTAAAATTATTTGAACTAGCTTGTAGATATAGCTCAAATCCACTATAAAATTATTTATACTAGGTTATAGAGCTAGTTTAACTCTAGTGTAAAATTACTTGAACTGGATTGTAGATTAGTTCAACTCTAGTGTAAATTTATTTGAATTACCTTGTAGAGCTAGTTCAACACTAGTGTAAAATTATTTGTACTAGGTTATAGAGCTAGTTCAAATCTAGTGTATAATTATTTGTAGTAGGTGATAGAGATAGTTCAACTCTAGTGTCAAATTAGTTGTACTAGTTTATATGGCTATTCAACTCTACTGTAAAACTATTTGAACTAGCCTGTAGAGCTAGGTCAATTCTAGTGTAAAATTTTGTGAACTAGCTTGTAGAGCTAGTTGAACTCTAGTGTAAAATCATTTGTACTAGGTTATAAAACGAGTTCAACTCTAGTGTAAAATTATTTGAACTAGCTTGTAGAGCTAGTTCAACTCCAGTGTAAAATTATTTGTACTAGGTTATAGAGCTACCTCAACTCTAGTGTAAAATTATTTGTACCAGGTTATAGAGCTAGTTCAACTCGAGTGTAAAATTATTTTAACTAGCTTCTATAGCCAGTTCAACCGTAGTGTAAAATTATTTGAACTAGCTTGTAGAGCTAGTTCAACTCTAGTGTAAAATTATTTGTACTAGGTAATGGAGCTAGTTCAACTCTAGTGTAAGATTATTTGAACTAACTTGTAGAGCTAGTTCAACACAAGTGTAAAATTATTTGTACTAGGTTATGGAGCTAGTTCAAATCTAGTGTAAAATTATTTGTACTAGTCTGTAGAGCTAGTTCAACTATAGCGTAAAATTATTTTAACTAGCCTGTAGAGCTAGTTCTACTCTAGTGTAATATTATTTCAACTAGCTTGTATAGCTAGTACAACTCTAGTATAAAATTATTTGTACTAGGTTATAGAGCTAGTTCTACTCTAGTGTAAAATTATTTGAACTTGCTTGTAGAGCTAGGTCAACTCTAGTGTAAAATTATTTGAACTAGCTTGTAGAGCTAGTTCAACTCTAGTGTAATATTATTTGAACTTGCTAGTTCAACTCTAGTGTATAAATATTTGTACTAGGTGATAGAGCTAGTTCAACTCTAGTGTCAAATTATTTGAACTAGCTTGTAGAGCTAGTTCAACTCTAGTGTAAAGTTATTTGAACTAGCATGTAGAGGTAGTTCGACTCTAGTGTAAAATTATTTGAACTAGCTTGTAGAGCTAGTTCAACTCTAGTGTAAAATTGTCTGAATTAGCTTGAAGAGCTAGTACAACACTAGTGTAAAATTATTTGTACTAGTATGTGGAGCTAGTTCAACTCTAGTGTAAAATTATTTGTACTAGGTTATAGAGCTAGTTCAACTCTAGTGTAAAATTATTTGTACTAGACTGTAGAGCTAGTTCAACTCTAGCGTAAAATTATTTTAACTAGCTTGTAGAGCTAGTTCTACTCTAGTGTAAAATTATTTCAACTAGTTTGTAGAGCTAGTTCAACTCTAGTGTAAAATTATTTGTACTAGGTTATAGAGCTAGTTCAACTCTAGTGTAAAATTACTTGAACTGGATTGTAGATTAGTTCAATTGTAGTGTAAATTTATTTGAATAACCTTGTAGAGCTAGTTCAACACTAGTGTAAAATTATTTGTACTAGGTTATGGACCTAGTTCAACTGTAGAGTAAAATTATTTGTACTAGGTTATAGAGCTAGTTCAAATCTAGTGTATAATTATTTGTAGTAGGTGATAGAGGTAGTTCAACTCTAGTGTCAAATTAGTTGTACTAGTTTATATGGCTATTCAACTCTACTTTAAACTATTTGAACTAGCCTGTAGAGCTAGGTCAATTCTAGTGTGAAATTATGTGAACTAGCTTGTAGAGCTAGTTGAACTCTAGTGTAAAATCATTTGTACTAGGTTATAAAACGAGTTCAACTCTAGTGTAAAATTATTTGAACTAGCTTGTAGAGCTAGTTCAACTCCAGTGTAAAATTATTTGTACTAGGTTATAGAGCTAGTTCAACTCTAGTGTATAATTATTTATACTAGGTGATAGAGCTAGTTCAACTCTGGTGTCAAATTATTTGTATTAGGTTATAGATCTAGTTCAACTCTACTGTAAAACTATTTGAACTAGCCTGTAGAGCAAGGTCAACTCTAGAGTAAAATTATTTGAACTAGCTTGTAGAGCTAGTTCAACTCTAGTGTAAAGTCATTTGAACTAGCATGTAGAGGTAGTTCGACTCTAGTGTAAAATTATTTGAACTAGCTTGTAGAGCTAGTTCCACTCCAGTGTAATATTATTTGTACTAGGTTATACAGCTAGTTCAACTCTAGTGTAAAATTATTTGAACTAGCTTGTAGAGCTAGTTCAACTCTAGTGTAAAATTGTCTGAATTAGCGTGAAGAGCTACTTCAACACTAGTGTAAAATTATTTGTACTAGTATGTGGAGCTAGTTCAACTCTAGTGTAAAATTATTTGTACTAGGTTATAGAGCTAGTTGAACTCTAGTGTAAAATTATTTGTACTAGACTTTAGAGGTAGTTCAACTCTAGGGTAAGATTATTTGAACTAGCTTGTAGAGCTAGTTCAACTTTAGTGTAAAATTATTTGAACTAACTTGTAGAGCTAGTTCAACACAAGTGTGAAATTATTTGTACTAGGTTATGGAGCTAGTTCAACTCTAGTGTAAAATTATTTGTACTAGTCTGCAGAGCTAGTTCAACTATAGCGTAAAATTATTTTAACTAGCTTGTAGAGCTAGTTCTACTCTAGTGTAATATTATTTCAACTAGCTTGTATAGCTAGTTCAACTCTAGTATAAAATTATTTGTACTAGGTTATAGAGCTAGTTGTACTCTAGTGTAAAATTATTTGAACTTGCTTGTAGAGCTAGGTCAACTCTAGTGTAAAATTATTTGAACTAGCTTGCAGAGCTAGTTCAACTCTAGTGTAATATTATTTGAACTAGCTAGTTCAACTATAGTGTATAATTATTTGTACTAGGTGATAGAGCTAGTTCAACTCTGGTGTCAAATTATTTGTATTAGGTTATAGATCTAGTTCATCTCTACTGTAAAACTATTTGAACTAGCCTGTAGAGCAAGGTCAACTCTAGAGTAAAATTATTTGAACTAGCTTGTAGAGCTAGTTCAACTCTAGTGTAAAATTGTCTGAATTAGCTTGAAGAGCTAGTACAACACTAGTGTAAAATTATTTGTACTAGTATGTGGAGCTAGTTCAACTCTAGTGTAAAATTATTTGTACTAGGTTATAGAGCTAGTTCAACTCTAGTGTAAAATTATTTGTACTAGACTGTAGAGCTAGTTCAACTCTAGCGTAAAATTATTTTAACTAGCTTGTAGAGCTAGTTCTACTCTAGTGTAAAATTATTTCAACTAGTTTGTAGAGCTAGTTCAACTCTAGTGTAAAATTATTTGTACTAGGTTATAGAGCTAGTTCAACTCTAGTGTAAAATTACTTGAACTGGATTGTAGATTAGTTCAATTGTAGTGTAAATTTATTTGAATAACCTTGTAGAGCTAGTTCAACACTAGTGTAAAATTATTTGTACTAGGTTATGGACCTAGTTCAACTGTAGAGTAAAATTATTTGTACTAGGTTATAGAGCTAGTTCAAATCTAGTGTATAATTATTTGTAGTAGGTGATAGAGGTAGTTCAACTCTAGTGTCAAATTAGTTGTACTAGTTTATATGGCTGTTCAACTCTACTTTAAACTATTTGAACTAGCCTGTAGAGCTAGGTCAATTCTAGTGTGAAATTATGTGAACTAGCTTGTAGAGCTAGTTGAACTCTAGTGTAAAATCATTTGTACTAGGTTATAAAACGAGTTCAACTCTAGTGTAAAATTATTTGAACTAGCTTGTAGAGCTAGTTCAACTCCAGTGTAAAATTATTTGTACTAGGTTATAGAGCTAGTTCAACTCTAGTGTATAATTATTTATACTAGGTGATAGAGCTAGTTCAACTCTGGTGTCAAATTATTTGTATTAGGTTATAGATCTAGTTCAACTCTACTGTAAAACTATTTGAACTAGCCTGTAGAGCAAGGTCAACTCTAGAGTAAAATTATTTGAACTAGCTTGTAGAGCTAGTTCAACTCTAGTGTAAAGTCATTTGAACTAGCATGTAGAGGTAGTTCGACTCTAGTGTAAAATTATTTGAACTAGCTTGTAGAGCTAGTTCCACTCCAGTGTAATATTATTTGTACTAGGTTATACAGCTAGTTCAACTCTAGTGTAAAATTATTTGAACTAGCTTGTAGAGCTAGTTCAACTCTAGTGTAAAATTGTCTGAATTAGCGTGAAGAGCTACTTCAACACTAGTGTAAAATTATTTGTACTAGTATGTGGAGCTAGTTCAACTCTAGTGTAAAATTATTTGTACTAGGTTATAGAGCTAGTTCAACTCTAGTGTAAAATTATTTGTACTAGACTTTAGAGGTAGTTCAACTCTAGGGTAAGATTATTTGAACTAGCTTGTAGAGCTAGTTCAACTTTAGTGTAAAATTATTTGAACTAACTTGTAGAGCTAGTTCAACACAAGTGTGAAATTATTTGTACTAGGTTATGGAGCTAGTTCAACTCTAGTGTAAAATTATTTGTACTAGTCTGCAGAGCTAGTTCAACTATAGCGTAAAATTATTTTAACTAGCTTGTAGAGCTAGTTCTACTCTAGTGTAATATTATTTCAACTAGCTTGTATAGCTAGTTCAACTCTAGTATAAAATTATTTGTACTAGGTTATAGAGCTAGTTGTACTCTAGTGTAAAATTATTTGAACTTGCTTGTAGAGCTAGGTCAACTCTAGTGTAAAATTATTTGAACTAGCTTGCAGAGCTAGTTCAACTCTAGTGTAATATTATTTGAACTAGCTAGTTCAACTATAGTGTATAATTATTTGTACTAGGTGATAGAGCTAGTTCAACTCTGGTGTCAAATTATTTGTATTAGGTTATAGATCTAGTTCATCTCTACTGTAAAACTATTTGAACTAGCCTGTAGAGCAAGGTCAACTCTAGAGTAAAATTATTTGAACTAGCTTGTAGAGCTAGTTCAACTCTAGTGTAAAGTCATTTGAACTAGCATGTAGAGGTAGTTCGACTCTAGTGTAAAATTATTTGAACTAGCTTGTAGAGCTAGTTCAACTCCAGTGTAATATTATTTGTACTAGGTTATAGAGCTAGTTCAACTCTAGTGTAAAATTATTTGAACTAGCTTGTAGAGCTAGTTCAACTCTAGTGTAAAATTGTCTGAATTAGCGTGAAGAGCTAGTTCAACACTAGTGTAAAATTATTTGTACTAGTATGTGGAGCTAGTTCAACTCTAGTGTAAAATTATTTGTACTAGGTTATAGAGCTAGTTCAACTCTAGTGTAAAATTATTTGTACTAGACTTTAGAGCTAGTTCAACTCTAGGATAAGATTATTTGAACTAGCTTGTAGAGCTAGTTCAACTGTAGTGTAAAATTATTTGAACTAACTTGTAGAGCTAGTTCAACACAAGTGTGAAATTATTTGTACTAGGTTATGGAGCTAGTTCAACTCTAGTGTAAAATTATTTGTACTAGTCTGCAGAGCTAGTTCAATTATAGCGTAAAATTATTTTAACTAGCTTGTAGAGCTAGTTCTACTCTAGTGTAATATTATTTCAACTAGCTTGTATAGCTAGTTCAACTCTAGTATAAAATTATTTGTACTAGGTTATAGAGCTAGTTCTACTCTAGTGTAAAATTATTTTAACTAGCTTGTAGAGCTAGTTCTACTCTAGTGTAAAATTATTTCAACTAGCTTGTAGAGCTAGTTCAACTCTAGTGTATAATTATTTGTAATAGGTTATAGAGCTAGTTCAACTCTAGTGTATAATTATTTGTACTAGGTGATAGAGCTAGTTTAACTCTAGTGTCAAATTATTTGTAGTAGGTTATAGAGCTAGTTCAACTCTATTGTAAAAATATTTGAACTAGCGTGTAGAGCTAGGTCAACTCTAGTGTAAAATTATTTGAACTAGCTTGTAGAACTAGTTCAACTCTAGTGTAAAATTATTTGTACTAGGTTACAGAGCTAGTTCTACTCTAGGGTAAAATGATTTGAACTAGCTTGTAGAGCTAGTTTAACTCAAGTGTAAAGTTATTTTAACTAGAGCTAGTTCGACTCTAGTGTAAAATTATTTGAACTAGCTTTTAGATATAGTTCACCTCCACTGTAAAATTATTTATACTAGGTCATAGAGCTAGTTTAACTCTAGTGTAAAATTACTTGAACTAAATTGTAGATCTAGTTCAACTCTAGTGTAAAATTATTTGAACTTGCTTGTAGAGCTAGGTCAACTCTAGTGTAAAATTATTTGAACTAGCTTGCAGAGCTAGTTCAACTCTAGTGTAATATTATTTGTACTAGCTAGTTCAACTATAGTGTATAATTATTTATACTAGGTGATAGAGCTAGTTCAACTCTGGTGTCAAATTATTTGTATTAGGTTATAGATCTAGTTCAACTCTAATGTAAAACTATTTGAACTAGCCTGTAGAGCAAGGTCAACTCTAGAGTAAAATTATTTGAACTAGCTTGTAGAGCTAGTTCAACTCTAGTGTAAAGTCATTTGAACTAGCATGTAGAGGTAGTTCGACTCTAGTGTAAAATTATTTGAACTAGCTTGTAGAGCTAGTTCAACTCCAGTGTAATATTATTTGTACTAGGTTATAGAGCTAGTTCAACTCTAGTGTAAAATTATTTGAACTAGCTTGTAGAGCTAGTTCAACTCTAGTGTAAAATTGTCTGAATTAGCGTGAAGAGCTAGTTCAACACTAGTGTAAAATTATTTGTACTAGTATGTGGAGCTAGTTCAACTCTAGTGTAAAATTATTTGTACTAGGTTATAGAGCTAGTTCAACTCTAGTGTAAAATTATTTGTACTGGACTTTAGAGCTAGTTCAACTCTAGGATAAGATTATTTGAACTAGCTTGTAGAGCTAGTTCAACTGTAGTGTAAAATTATTTGAACTAACTTGTAGAGCTAGTTCAACACAAGTGTGAAATTATTTGTACTAGGTTATGGAGCTAGTTCAACTCTAGTGTAAAATTATTTGTACTAGTCTGCAGAGCTAGTTCAACTATAGCGTAAAATTATTTTAACTAGCTTGTAGAGCTAGTTCTACTCTAGTGTTATATTATTTCAACTAGCTTGTATAGCTAGTTCAACTCTAGTATAAAATTATTTATACTAGGTTATAGAGCTAGTTGTACTCTAGTGTAAAATTATTTGAACTTGCTTGTAGAGCTAGGTCAACTCTAGTGTAAAATTATTTGAACTAGCTTGCAGAGCTAGTTCAACTCTAGTGTAATATTATTTGAACTAGCTAGTTCAACTATAGTGTATAATTATTTGTACTAGGTGATAGAGCTAGTTCAACTCTGGTGTCAAATTATTTGTATTAGGTTATAGATCTAGTTCAACTCTACTGTAAAACTATTTGAACTAGCCTGTAGAGCAAGGTCAACTCTAGAGTAAAATTATTTGAACTAGCTTGTAGAGCTAGTTCAACTCTAGTGTAAAGTCATTTGAACTAGCATGTAGAGGTAGTTCGACTCTAGTGTAAAATTATTTGTACTAGGTTATAGAGCTAGTTCAACTCCAGTGTAATATTATTTGTACTAGGTTATAGAGCTAGTTCAACTCTAGTGTAAAATTATTTGAACTAGCTTGTAGAGCTAGTTCAACTCTAGTGTAAAATTGTCTGAATTAGCGTGAAGAGCTAGTTCAACACTAGTGTAAAATTATTTGTACTAGTATGTGGAGCTAGTTCAACTCTAGTGTAAAATTATTTGTACTAGGTTATAGAGCTAGTTCAACTCTAGTGTAAAATTATTTGTACTAGACTTTAGAGCTTGTTCAACTCTAGGATAAGATTATTTGAACTAGCTTGTAGAGCTAGTTCAACTGTAGTGTAAAATTATTTGAACTAACTTGTAGAGCTAGTTCAACACAAGTGTGAAATTATTTGTACTAGGTTATGGAGCTAGTTCAACTCTAGTGTAAAATTATTTGTACTAGTCTGCAGAGCTAGTTCAACTATAGCGTAAAATTATTTTAACTAGCTTGTAGAGCTAGTTCTACTCTAGTGTAATATTATTTCAACTAGCTTGTATAGCTAGTTCAACTCTAGTATAAAATTATTTGTACTAGGTTATGGAGCTAGTTCTACTCTAGTGTAAAATTATTTGAACTTGCTTGTAGAGCTAGTTCAACTCTAGTGTAAAGTTATTTGAACTAGCATGTAGAGGTAGTTCGACTCTAGTGTAAAATTATTTGAACTAGCTTGTAGAGCTAGTTCAACTCCAGTGTAATATTATTTGTACTAGGTTATAGAGCTAGTTCAACTCTAGTGTAAAATTATTTGAACTAGCTTATAGAGCTAGTTCAAATCTAGTGTAAAATTATTTCAACTACCTTGTAGAGCTAGTTCAACTCTAGTGTAAAATTATTTGTACTAGGTTACAGAGCTAGTTCAACTCTAGTGTAAAATTGTTTGTACTAGACTGTAGAGCTAGTTCAACTCTAGTGTAAGATTATTTGAACTAGCTTGTAGAGCTAGTTGAACTCTAGTGTAAGATAATTTGTACTAGGTTATAGAGCTGGTTCTACTCTAGTGTAAAGTTATTTGAACTAGTATGTAGAGGTAGTTCGACTCTAGTGTAAAATTATTTGATCTAGCTTGTAGAGCTAGTTCAACTCCAGTGTAATATTATTTGTACTAGGTTATAGAGCTAGTTCAACTCTAGTGTAAAATTATTTGAACTAGCTTATAGAGCTAGTTTAACTCTAGTGTAAAATTACTTGTACTAGGTTATAGAGCTAGTTCAGCTCTAGTGTTTAATTATTTATACTAGGTGATAGAGCTAGTTCAACTCTAGTGTAAAATTATTTGTACTAGTATGTGGAGCTAGTTCAACTCTAGTGTAAAATTATTTGTACTAAACTGTAGAGCTAGTTCAACTCTAGAGTAAGATTATTTGAACTAGCTTGTAGAGCTAGTTCAACTGTAGTGTAAAATTATTTGAACTAACTTGTAGAGCTAGTTCAACACAAGTGTAAAATTATTTGTACTAGGTTATGGAGCTAGTTCAAATCTAGTGTCAAATTATTTGTACTAGTCTGTAGAGCTAGTTCAACTATAGCGTAAAATTATTTTAACTAGCTTGTAGAGCTAGTTCTACTCTAGTGTAATATTATTTCAACTAGCTTGTATAGCTAGTACAACTCTAGTATAAAATTATTTGTACTAGGTTATAGAGCTAGTTCTACTCTAGTGTAAAATTATTTGAACTTGCTTGTAGAGCTAGGTCAACTCTAGTGTAAAATTATTTGAACTAGCTTGTAGAGCTAGTTCAACTCTAGTGTAATATTATTTGAAATAGCTAGTTCAACTCTAGTGTATAAATATTTGTACTAGGTGATAGAGCTAGTTCAACTCTAGTGTCAAATTATTTGAACTAGCTCTAGCATGTAGAGGTAGTTCGACTCTAGTGTAAAATTATTTGAACTAGCTTGTAGAGCTAGTTCAACTCCAGTGTAGTATTATTTGTACTGGGTTATAGAGCTAGTTCAACTCTAGTGTAAAATTATTTGAACTAGCTTGTAGAGCTAGTTCAACTTTAGTGTAAAATTGTTTGAATTAGCTTGAAGAGCTAGTTCAACACTAGTTTAAATTATTTGTACTAGCATGTGGAGCTAGTTCAACTCTAGTGTAAAATTATTTGTACTAGGTTATAGAGCTAGTTCAACTCTAGTGTAAGATTATTTGTACTAGACTGTAGAGCTAGTTCAACTCTAGAGTAAGATTATTTGAACTCGCTTGTAGAGGTAGTTCGACTGTAGTGTAAAATTATTTGAACTAGCTTATAGAGCTAGTTTAACTCTAGTGTAAAATTATTTGTACTAGGTTATAGAGCTAGTTCAGCTCTAGTGTATAATTATTTGTACTAGGTGATAGAGCTAGTTCAACTCTAGCATAAAATTATTTGTACTAGTATGTGGAGCTAGTTCAACTCTAGTGTAAAATTATTTGTGCTAGGTTATAGAGCTAGTTCAACTCTAGTGTAAAATTATTTGTACAAGACTGTAGAGCTAGTTCAACTCTAGAGTAAGATTATTTGAACTAGCTTGTAGAGCTAGTTCAACTGTAGTGTAAAATTATTTGAACTAACTTGTAGAGCTAGTTCAACACAAGTGTAAAATTATTTGTAATAGGATATGGAGCTAGTTCACCTCTAGTGTAAAATTATTTGTACTAGACTGTAGAGCTAGTTCAACTATAGTGTAAAATTATTTTAACTAGCTTGTAGAGCTAGTTCTACTCTAGAGTAAAATTATTTCAACTAGCTTGTAGAGCTAGTTCAACTCTAGTGTAAAATTATTTGTACTAGGTTATAGAGCTAGTTCAACTCTAGTGTATAATTATTTGTACTAGGTGATAGAGCTAGTTCAACTCTAGTGTCAAATGATTTGTACTAGGTTATAGAGCTAGTTCAACTCTATTGTAAAACTATTTGAACTAGCGTGTAGAGCTAGGTCAACTCTAGTGTAAAATTATTTGAACTAGCTTGTAGAACTAGTTCAACTCTAGTGTATAAATATTTGTAATAGGTGATAGAGCTAGTTGAACTCTACTATAAAGTTATTTGAACTAGCATGTAGAGGTAGTTTGACTCTAGTGTAAAATTATTTGAACTAGCTTGTAGAGCTAGTTGAACTCCAGTGTAGTATTATTTGTACTAGGTTATAGAACTAGTTCAACTCTAGTTTAAAATTATTTGAACTAGCTTGTAGAGCTAGTTCCACTTTAGTGTAAAATTGTTTGAATTAGCTTGAAGAGCTAGTTCAACACTAGTTTAAATTATTTGTACTAGTATGTGGAGCTAGTTCAACTCTAGTGTAAAATTATTTGTACTAGGTTATAGAGCTAGTTCAACTCTAGTGTAAAATTATTTGTACTAGACTGTAGAGCTAGTTCAACTCTAGAGTAAGATTATTTGAACTAGCTTGTAGAGCTAGTTCAACTGTAGTGTAAAATTATTTGAACTAACTTGTAGAGCTAGTTCAACACAAGTGTGAAATTATTTGTACTAGGTTATGGAGCTAGTTCAACTCTAGTGTAAAATTATTTGTACTAGTCTGTAGAGCTAGTTCAACTATAGTGTAAAATTATTTTAACTAGCTTGTAGAGCTAGTTCTACTCTAGTGTAATATTATTTCAACTAGCTTGTATAGCTAGTTTAACTCTAGTATAAAATTATTTGTACTAGGTTATAGAGCTAGTTCTACTCTAGTGCAAAATTATTTCAACTTGCTTGTAGAGCTAGGTCAACTCTAGTGTAAAATTATTTGAACTAGCTTGCAGAGCTAATTCAACTCTAGTGTAATATTATTTGAACTAGCTAGTTCAACTCTAGTGTATAAATATTTGTACTAGTTGATAGAGCTAGTTCAACTCTAGTGTCAAATTATTTGTACTAGGTTATAGATCTAGTTCAACTCTACTGTAAAACTATTTGAACTAGCCTGTAGAGCTAGGTCAACTCTAGAGTAAAAGTATTTGAACTAGCTTGTAGAGCTAGTTCAACTCTAGTGTAAAGTTATTTGAACTAGCATGTAGAGGTAGTTCGACTCTAGTGTAAAATTATTTGAACTAGCTTGTAGAGCTAGTTCAACTCCAGTGTAATATTATTTGTACTAGGTTATAGAGCTAGTTCAACTCTAGTGTAAAATTATTTGAACTAGCTTATAGGGCTAGTTTAACTCTAGTGTAAAATTACTTGTACTAGGTTATAGAGCTAGTTCGGCTCTAGTGTATAATTATTTGTACTAGTATGTGTAGCTAGTTCAACTCTAGTGTAAAATTATTTGTACTAGGTTATAGAGTTAGTTCAACTCTAGTGTAAAATTATTTGTACTGGACTTTAGAGCTAGTTCAACTCTAGGATAAGATTATTTGAACTAGCTTGTAGAGCTAGTTCAACTGTAGTGTAAAATTATTTGAACTAACTTGTAGAGCTAGTTCAACACAAGTGTGAAATTATTTGTACTAGGTTATGGAGCTAGTTCAACTCTAGTGTAAAATTATTTGTACTAGTCTGCAGAGCTAGTTCAACTATAGCGTAAAATTATTTTAACTAGCTTGTAGAGCTAGTTCTACTCTAGTGTAATATTATTTCAACTAGCTTGTATAGCTAGTTCAACTCTAGTATAAAATTATTTGTACTAGGTTATAGAGCTAGTTGTACTCTAGTGTAAAATTATTTGAACTTGCTTGTAGAGCTAGGTCAACTCTAGTGTAAAATTATTTGAACTAGCTTGCAGAGCTAGTTCAACTCTAGTGTAATATTATTTGAACTAGCTAGTTCAACTACAGTGTATAATTATTTGTACTAGGTGATAGAGCTAGTTCAACTCTGGTGTCAAATTATTTGTATTAGGTTATAGATCTAGTTCAACTCTACTGTAAAACTATTTGAACTAGCCTGTAGAGCAAGGTCAACTCTAGAGTAAAATTATTTGAACTAGCTTGTAGAGCTAGTTCAACTCTAGTGTAAAGTCATTTGAACTAGCATGTAGAGGTAGTTCGACTCTAGTGTAAAATTATTTGTACTAGGTTATAGAGCTAGTTCAACTCCAGTGTAATATTATTTGTACTAGGTTATAGAGCTAGTTCAACTCTAGTGTAAAATTATTTGAACTAGCTTGTAGAGCTAGTTCAACTCTAGTGTAAAATTGTCTGAATTAGCGTGAAGAGCTAGTTCAACACTAGTGTAAAATTATTTGTACTAGTATGTGGAGCTAGTTCAACTCTAGTGTAAAATTATTTGTACTAGGTTATAGAGCTAGTTCAACTCTAGTGTAAAATTATTTGTACTAGACTTTAGAGCTTGTTCAACTCTAGGATAAGATTATTTGAACTAGCTTGTAGAGCTAGTTTAACTGTAGTGTAAAATTATTTGAACTAACTTGTAGAGCTAGTTCAACACAAGTGTGAAATTATTTGTACTAGGTTATGTAGCTAGTTCAACTCTAGTGTAAAATTATTTGTACTAGTCTGCAGAGCTAGTTCAACTATAGCGTAAAATTATTTTAACTAGCTTGTAGAGCTAGTTCTACTCTAGTGTAATATTATTTCAACTAGCTTGTATGGCTAGTTCAACTCTAGTATAAAATTATTTGTACTAGGTTATAGAGCTAGTTCTACTCTAGTGTAAAATTATTTGAACTTGCTTGTAGAGCTAGTTCAACTCTAGTGTAAAGTTATTTGAACTAGCATGTAGAGGTAGTTCGACTCTAGTGTAAAATTATTTGAACTAGCTTGTAGAGCTAGTTCAACTCCAGTGTAATATTATTTGTACTAGGTTATAGAGGTAGTTCGACTCTAGAGTAAGATTATTTGAACTAGCTTGTAGAGCTAGTTCAACTGTAGTGTAAAATTATTTGAACTAACTTGTAGAGCTAGTTCAACACAAGTGTAAAATTATTTGTACTAGGTTATGGAGCTAGTTCAACTCTAGTGTAAAATTATTTGTACTAGTCTGTAGAGCTAGTTCAACTATAGCGTAAAATTATATTAACTAGCTTGTAGAGCTAATTCTACTCTAGTGTAATATTATTTCGACTACCTTGTATAGCTAGTTCAACTCTAGTATAAAATTATTTGTACTAGGTTATAGAGCTAGTTCTACTCTAGTGTAAAATTATTTGAACTTGCTTGCAGAGCTAGGTCAACTCTAGTGCAAAATTATTTGAACTACCTTGCAGAGCTAGTTCAACTCTAGTGTAATATTATTTGAACTAGCTAGTTCAACTCTAGTGTATAAATATTTGTACTAGGTGATAGAGCTAGATCAACTCTAGTGTCAAATTATTTGTACTAGGTTATAGATCTAGTTCAACTCTACTGTAAAACTATTTGAACTAGCCTGTAGAGCTAGGTCAACTCTAGAGTAAAATTATTTGAACTAGCTTGTAGAGCTAGTTCAACTCTAGTGTGAAGTTATTTGAACTAGCATGTAGAGGTAGTTCGACTAGTATAAAATTATTTGAACTAGCTTGTAGAGCTAGTTCAACTCCAGTGTAATATTATTTGTACTAGGTTATAGAGCTAGTTCAACTCTAGTGTAAAATTATTTGAACTAGTTTGTAGAGCTAGTTCAACTCTAGTGTAAAATTGTTTGAATTAGCTTGTAGAGCTAGTTTAACTGTAGTGTAAAATTATTTGTACTAGCATGTGGAGCTAGTTCAACACAAGTGTAAAATTATTTGTACTAGGTTATGGAGCTAGTTCAACTCTAGTGTAAAATTATTTGTACTAAACTGTAGTGCTAGTTCAACTCTAGAGTAAGATTATTTGAACTAGCTTGTAGAGCTAGGTCAACTGTAGTGTAAAATTATTTGAACTAACTTGTAGAGCTAGTTCAACACAAGTGTAAAATTATTTGTACTAGGTTATGGAGCTAGTTCAACTCTAGTGTAAAATTATTTGTACTAGACTGTAGAGCTAGTTCAACTCTAGCGTAAAATTATTTTAACTAGCTTGTAGAGCCAGTTCTACTCTAGTGTAAAATTATTTCAACTAGCTTGTAGAGCTAGTTCAACTCTAGCGTAAAATTATTTTAACTAGCTTGTAGAGCCAGTTCTACTCTAGTGTAAAATTATTTCAACTAGCTTGTAGAGCTAGTTCAACTCTAGTGTAAAATTATTTGTACTAGGTTATAGAGCTAGTTCAACTCTATTGTAAAACTATTTTAACTAGCGTGTAGAGCTAGGTGAACTCTAGTGTAAAATTATTTGAACTAGCTTGTAGAACTAGTTCAAGTCTAGTGTAAAATTATTTGTACTATGTTACAGAGCTAGTTCAAATCTAGGGAAAAATGAGTTGAACTAGCTTGTAGAGCTAGTTTAACTCAAGTGTAAAGTTATTTTAACTAGAGCTAGTTCGACTCTAGTATAAAATTATTTGAACTAGCTTGTAGATATAGTTCAACTCCACTGTAAAATTATTTATACTAGGTTATAGAGCTAGTTTAACTCTAGTGTAAAATTATTTGAACTAAATTGTAGATCTAGTTTAACTCTAGTGTAAAATTGTTTGAATTAGCTTGTAGAGCTAGTTCAACACTAGTGTAAAATTATTTGTACTAGCATGTGGAGCTAGTTCAAATCTAGTGTAAAATTATTTGTACTAGGTTATAGAGCTAGTTCAACTCTAGTGTAAAATTATTTGTACTAGACTGTATAGCTAGTTCAACTCTAGTGTAAAATTATTTGTAGTAAACTGTAGTGCTAGTTCAACTCTAGAGTAAGATTATTTGAACTAGCTTGTCGAGCTAGTTCAACTGTAGTGTAAAATTATTTGAACTAACTTGTAGAGCTAGTTCAACACAAGTGTAAAATTATTTGTACTAGGTTATGAAGCTAGTTCAACTCTAGTGTAAAATTATTTGTACTAGTCTGTAGAGCTAGTTCAACTATAGCGTAAAATTATTTTAACTAGCTTGTAGAGCTAGTTCTACTCTAGTGTAATATTATTTCAACTACCTTGTATAGCTAGTTCAACTCTAGTATAAAATTATTTGTACTAGGTTATAGAGATAGTTCTACTCTAGTGTAAAATTATTTGAACTTGCTTGTAGAGCTAGGTCAACTCTAGTGCAAAATTATTTGAACTATCTTGTAGAGCTAGTTCAACTCTAGTGTAATATTATTTGAACTAGCTAGTTCAACTCTAGTGTATCAATATTTGTACTAGGTGATAGAGCTAGATCAACTCTAGTGTCAAATTATTTGTACTAGGTTATAGATCTAGTTCAACTCTACTGTAAAACTATTTGAACTAGCATGTAGAGCTAGGTCAACTCTAGAGTAAAATTATTTGAACTAGCTTGTAGAGGTAGTTCGACTAGTGTAAAATTATTTGAACTAGCTTGTAGAGCTAGTTCAACTCCAGTGTAATATTATTTGTACTAGGTTATAGAGCTAGTTCAACTCTAGTGTAAAATTATTTGAACTAGCTTGTAGAGCTAGTTCAACTCTAGTGTAAAATTGTTTGAATTAACTTGTAGAGCTAGTTCAACACTAGTGTAAAATTATTTGTACTAGCATGTGGAGCTAGTTCAACTCTAGTGTAAAATTATTTGTACTAGGTTATAGAGCTAGTTCAACTCTAGTGTAAAATTATTTGTACTAGACTGTAGTGCTAGTTCAACTTTAGAGTAAGATTATTTGAACTAGCTTGTAGAGCTAGTTCAACTATAGTGTAAAATTATTTGAACTAACTTGTAGAGCTAGTTCAACACAAGTGTAAAATTATTTGTACTAGGTTATGGAGCTAGTTTAACTCTAGTGTAAAATTATTTGTACTAGACTGTAGAGCTAGTTCAACTATAGCGTAAAATTATTTTAACTAGCTTGTAGAGCTAGTTCTACTCTAGTGTAAAATTATTTCAACTAGCTTGTAGAGCTAGTTCAACTCTAGTGTAAAATTATTTGTACTAGGTTATAGAGCTAGTTCAACTCTAGTGTATAATTATTTGTACTAGGTGATAGAGCTAGTTCAACTCTAGTGTCAAATTATTTGTACTAGGTTATAGAGCTAGTTCAACTCTATTGTAAAACTATTTGAACTAGCGTGTAGAGCTAGGTCAACTCTAGTGTAAAATTATTTGAACTAGCTTGTAGAACTAGTTCAACTCTAGTGTAAAATTATTTGTACTAGGTTACAGAGCTAGTTCAACTCTAGGGTAAAACGATTTGAACTAGCTTGTAGAGCTAGTTTAACTCAAGTGTAAAGTTATTTTAACTAGAGCTAGTTCGACTCTAGTGTAAAATTGTTTGAACTAGTTTGTAGATATAGTTCAACTCCACTGTAAAATTATTTATACTAGGTTATAGAGCTAGTTTAACTCTAGTGTAAAATTACTTGAACTAAATTGTAGATCTAGTTCAACTCTAGTGTAAAATTATTTGAACTTGCTTGTAGAGCTAGGTCAACTCTAGTGTAAAATTATTTGAACTAGCTTGCAGAGCTAGTTCAACTCTAGTGTAATATTATTTGAACTAGCTAGTTCAACTCTAGTGTATAATTATTTGTACTAGGTGATAGAGCTAGTTCAACTCTAGTGTCAAATTATTTGTACTAGGTTATAGATCTAGTTCAACTCTACTGTAAAACTATTTGAACTAGGGTGTAGAGCAAGGTCGACTTTAGAGTAAAATTATTTGAACTAGCTTGTAGAGCTAGTTCAACTCTAGTGTAAAGTTATTTGAACTAGCATGTAGAGGTAGTTCGACTCTAGTGTAAAATTATTTGAACTAGCTTGTAGAGCTAGTTCAACTCCAGTGTAATATTATTTGTACTAGGTTATAGAGCTAGTTCAACTCTAATGTAAAATTATTTGAACTAGCTTGTAGAGCTAGTTCAACTCTAGTGTAAAATTGTCTGAATTAGCTTGAAGAGCTAGTTCAACACTAGTGTAAAATTATTTGTACTAGTATGTGGATCTAGTTCAACTCCAGTGTAAAATTATTTGTATTAGGTAATAGAGCTAGTTCAACTCTAGTGTAAAATTATTTGTATTAGACTGTAGAGCTAGTTCAACTCTAGAGTAAGATTATTTGAACTAGCTTGTAGAGCTAGTTCAACTGTAGTGTAAAATTATTTAAACTAACTTGTAGAGCTAGTTCAACACAAGTGTAAAATTATTTGTACTAGGTTATGGAGCTAGTTCAACTCTAGTGTAAAAGTATTTGTACTAGACTGTAGAACTAGTTCAACTCTAGTGTAAAATTATTTGAACAAGCTTGCAGAGCTAGTTCTACTCTAGTGTAATATTATTTCAACTAGCTTGTATAGCTAGTTCAACTCTAGTATAAAATTATTTGTACTAGGTTATAGAGCTAGTTCTACTCTAGTGTAAAATTATTTGAACTTGCTTGTAGAGCTAGGTCAACTCTAGTGTAAAATTATTTGAACAAGCTTGCAGAGCTAGTTCAACTCTAGTGTAATATTATTTGAACTAGCTAGTTCAACTCTAGTGTATAAATATTTGCACTAGGTGATAGAGCTAGTTCAACTCTAGTGTATAAATATTTGAACTAGGTGATAGAGCTAGTTCAACTCTAGTGTCAAATTATTTGTACTAGGTTATAGATCTAGTTCAACTCTACTGTAAAACTATTTGAACTAGCCTGTAGAGCTAGGTCAACTCTAGAGTAAAATTATTTGAACTAGCTTGTAGAGCTAGTTCAACTCTAGTGTAAAGTTATTTGAACTAGCATGTAGAGGTAGTTCGATTCTAGTGTAAAATTATTTGAACTAGCTTGTAGAGCTAGTTCAACTCTAGTGTAATATTATTTGTACTAGGTTATAGAGCTAGTTCAACTCTAGTGTAAAATTACTTGAACTAGCTTATAGAGCTAGTTTAACTCTAGTGTAAAATTATTTGTACTAGGTTATAGAGCTAGTTCCGCTCTAGTGTATAATTATTTGTACTAGGTGATAGAGCTAGTTCAACTCTAGTGTAAAATTATTTGTACTAGTATGTGGAGCTAGTTCAACTCTAGTGTAAAATTATTTGTACTACGTTATAGAGCTAGTTCAACTCTAGTGTAAAATTATTTGTACTAGACTGTAGAGCTTGTTCAACTCTAGAGTAAGATTATTTGAACTAGCTTGTAGAGCTAGTTCAACTGTAATGTAAAATTATTTGAACTAACTTGTAGAGCTAGTTCAATACAAGTGTAAAATTATTTATACTAGGTTATGGAGCTAGTTCAACTCTAGTGTAAAATTATTTGTACTAGTCTGTAGAGCTAGTTCAACTATAGCGTAAAATTATTTTAACTAGCTTGTATAGCTAGCTCAACTCTAGTATAAAATTATTTGTACTAGGTTATAGAGCTAGTTCTACTCTAGTGTAAAATTACTTGAACTTGCTTGTAGAGCTAGGTCATCTCTAGTGTAAAATTATTTGAACTAGCTTGCAGAGCTAGTTCAACTCTAGTGTAATATTATTTGAGCTAGCTAGTTCAACTCTAGTGTATAAATATTTGTACTAGGTGATAGAGCTAGTTCAACTCTAGTGTCAAATTATTTGTACTAGGTTATAGATCTAGTTCAACTCTACTGTAAAACTATTTGAACTAGCCTGTAGAGCTAGGTCAACTCTAGAGTAAAATTATTTGAACTAGCTTGTAGAGCTAGTTCAACTCTAGTGTAAAGTTATTTGAACTAGCATGTAGAGGTAGTTCGACACTAGTGTAAAATTATTTGAACTAGCTTGTAGAGCTAGTTCAACTCCACTGTAATACTATTTGTACTAGGTTATAGAGCTAGTTCAACTCTAGTGTAAAATTATTTGAATTAGCTTGTAGAGCTAGTTCAATTCTAGTGTAAAATTGTTTGAATTAGCTTGTAGAGATAGTTCAACACTAGTGTAAAATTATTTGTACTAGCATGTGGAGCTAGTTCAACTCTAGTGTAAAATTATTTATACTAGGTTATAGAGCTAGTTTAACTCTAGTGTAAAATTATTTGTACTAGACTGTAGAGCTAGTTGAACTCTAGAGTAAGATTATTTGAACTAGCTTGTAGAGATAGTTCAACTGTAGTGTATAATTATTTGAACTAACTTGTAGAGCTAGTTCAACACAAGTGTAAAATTATTTGTACTAGGTTATGGAGCTAGTTCAACTCTAGTGTAAAATTATTTGTACTAGACTGTAGAGCTAGTTCTACTATAGCGTAAAATTATTTTAATTAGCTTGTAGAGCTAGTTCTACTCTAGTGTAAAATTATTTCAACTAGCTTGTAGAGCTAGTTCAACTCTAGTGTAAAATTATTTGTAGTAGGTGATAGAGCTAGTTCAACTCTAGTGTCAAATTATTTGTACTAGGTTATAGATCTAGTTCAACTCTATCGTAAAGCTATTTGAACTAGCCTGTAGAGCTAGGTCAACTCTAGAGTAAAATTATTTGAACTAGCTTGTAGAGCTAGTTCAACTCTAGTGTAAAGTTATTTGAACTAGCATGTAGAGGTAGTTCGACTCAAGTGTAAAATTATTTGAACTATCATGTAGAGCTAGTTCAACTCCAGTGTAATATTATTTGTACTAGGTTATAGAGCTAGTTCAACTCTAGAGTAAAATTATTTGAACTAGCTTGTACAGCTAGTTCAACTCTAGTGTAAAATTGTTTGAATTAGCTTGAAGAGCTAGTTCAACACTAGTGTAAAATTATTTGTACTAGCATGTGGAGCTAGTTCAACTCTAGTGTAAAATTATTTGTACTAGGTTAAAGAGCTAGTTCAACTCTAGTGTAAAATTATTTGTCCTAGACTGTAGAGCTAGTTCAACTTTAGAGTAAGATTATTTGAACTAGCTTGTAGAGCTAGTTTAACTGTAGTGTAAAATTATTTGAACTAACTTGTAGAGCTAGTTCAACACAAGTGTAAAATTATTTGTACTAGGTTATGCAGCTAGTTCAACTCTAGTGTAAAATTATTTGTACTAGACTGTAGATCTAGTTCTACTCTAGTGTAAAATTATTTCAACTAGCTTCTAGAGCTAGTTCAACTCTAGTGTAAAATTATTTGTACTAGGTTATAGAGCTAGTTCAACTCTAGTGTATAATTATTTGTACTAGGTGATAGAGCTAGTTCAACTCTAGTGTCAAATTATTTGTACTAGGTTATAGAGCTAGTTCAACTCTATTGTAAAACTATTTGAACTAGCGTGTAGAGCTAGGTCAACTCTAGTGTAAAATTATTTGAACTAGCTTGTAGAACTAGTTTAACTCTAGTGTAAAATTATTTGTACTAGGTTACAGAGCTAGTTCAACTCTAGGGTAAAATGATTTGAACTAGCTTGTAGAGCTAGTTTAACTCAAGTGTAAAGTTATTTTAACTAGAGCTAGTTCGACTCTAGTGTAAAATTATTTGAACTAGCTTGTAGATATAGTTCAACTCCACTGTAAAATTATTTATACTAGGTTATAGAGCTAGTTCAACTCTACTCTAAATTATTTGTACCCGGTTATAGAGCTAGTTCTAATCTAGTGTAAAATTATTTGAACTAGCTTGTAGAGCTACTTCAACTCTACTATAATATTATTTTAACTAGCTTGTAGAGCTAGTTCAACTGTAGTGTAAAATTATTTGAACTAACTTGTAGAGCTAGTTCAACACAAGTGTAAAATTATTTGTACTAGGTTATGGAGCTAGTTCAACTCTAGTGTAAAAGTATTTGTACTAGTCTGTAGAGCTAGTTCAACTATAGCGTAAAATTATTTTAACTAGCTTGTAGAGCTAGTTCTACTCTAGTGTAATATTATTTCAACTAGCTTGTATAGCTAGTTCAACTATAGTATAAAATTATTTGTACTAGGTTATAGAGCTAGTTCTACTCTAGTGTAAAGTTATTTGAACTTGCTTGTAGATCTAGGTCAACTCTAGTGTAAAATTATTTGAACAAGCTTGCAGAGCTAGTTGAACTCTAGTGTAATATTATTTGAACTAGCTAGTTCAACTCTAGTGTATAAATATTTGTACTAGGTGATAGAGCTAGTTCAACTCTAGTGTCAAATTATTTGTACTAGGTTATAGATCTAGTTCAACTCTACTGTAAAACTATTTGAACTAGCCTGTAGAGCTAGGTCAACTCTAGAGTAAAATTATTTGAACTAGCTTGTAGAGCTAGTTCAACTCTAGTGTAAAGTTATTTGAACTAGCATGTAGAGGTAGTTCGACTCTAGTGTACAATTATCTGAAATAGCTTGTAGAGCTAGTTCAACTCCAGTGTAATATTATTTGTACTAGGTTATAGAGCTAGTTCAACTCTAGTGTAAAATTATTTGAACTAGCTTATAGAGCTAGTTTAACTCTAGTGTAAAATTATTTGTACTAGGTTATAGAGCTAGTTCAGCTCTAGTGTATAATTATTTGTACTAGGTGATAGAGCTAGTTCAACTCTAGTGTAAAATTATTTGTACTACGTTATAGAGCTAGTTCAACTCTAGTGTAAAATTATTTGTACTAGACTGTAGAGCTAGTTCAACTCTAGAGTAAGATTATTTGAACTAGCTTGTAGAGCTAGTTCAACTGTAGTGTAAAATTATTTGAACTAACTTGTAGAGCTAGTTCAACAAAAGTGTAAAATTATTTGTACTAGGTTATGGAGCTAGTTCAACTCTAGTGTAAAATTATTTGTACTAGTCTGTAGAGCTAGTTCAACTATAGCGTAAAATTATTTTAACTAGCTTGTAGAGCTAGTTCTACTCTAGTGTAATATTATTTCAACTAGCTTGTATAGCTAGTTCAACTCTAGTATAAAATTATTTGTACTAGGTTATAGAGCTAGTTCTACTCTAGTGTAAAATTATTTGAACTTGCTTGTAGAGCTAGGTCAACTCTAGTGTAAAATTATTTGAACTAGCTTGCAGAGCTAGTTCAACTCTAGTGTAATATTATTTGAGCTAGCTAGTTCAACTCTAGTGTATAAATATTTGTACTAGGTGATAGAGCTAGTTCAACTCTAATGTCAAATTATTTGTACTAGGTTATAGATCTAGTTCAACTCTACTGTAAAACTATTTGAACTAGCCTGTAGAGCTAGGTCAACTCTAGAGTAAAATTATTTGAACTAGCTTGTAGAGCTAGTTCAACTCTAGTGTAAAGTTATTTGAACTAGCATGTAGAGGTAGTTCGACACTAGTGTAAAATTATTTGAACTAGCTTGTAGAGCTAGTTCAACTCCATTGTAATACTATTTGTACTAGGTTATAGAGCTAGTTCAACTCTAGTGTAAAATTATTTGAATTAGCTTGTAGAGCTAGTTCAATTCTAGTGTAAAATTGTTTGAATTAGCTTGTAGAGCTAGTTCAACACTAGTGTAAAATTATTTGTACTAGCATGTGGAGCTAGTTCAACTCTAGTGTAAAATTATTTGTACTAGGTTATAGAGCTGGTTCAACTCTAGTGTAAAATTATTTGTACTAGACTGTAGAGCTAGTTCAACTCTAGAGTAGATTATTTGAACTAGCTTGTAGAGCTAGTTCAACTGTAGTGTAAAATTATTTGAACTAACTTGTAGAGCTAGTTCAAGACAAGTGTAAAATTATTTGTACTAGGTTATGGAGCTAGTTCAACTCTAGTGTAAAATTATTTGTACTAGACTGTAGAGCTAGTTCAACTATAGCATAAAATTATTTTAATTAGCTTGTAGAGCTAGTTCTACTCTAGTGTAATATTATTTCAACTAGCTTGTATAGCTAGTTCAACTCTAGTATAAAATTATTTGTACTAGGTTATAGAGCTAGTTCTACTCTAGTGTAAAATTATTTGAACTTGCTTGTAGAGCTAGGTCAACTCTAGTGTAAAATTATTTGAACAAGCTTGCAGAGCTAGTTCAACTCTAGTGTAATATTATTTGAACTAGCTAGTTCAACTCTAGTGTATAAATATTTGCACTAGGTGATAGAGCTAGTTCAACTCTAGTGTATAAATATTTGAACTAGGTGATAGAGCTAGTTCAACTCTAGTGTCAAATTATTTGTACTAGGTTATAGATCTAGTTCAACTCTACTGTGAAACTATTTGAACTAGCCTGTAGAGCTAGGTCAACTCTAGAGTAAAATTATTTGAACTAGCTTGTAGAGCTAGTTCAACTCTAGTGTAAAGTTATTTGAACTAGCATGTAGAGGTAGTTCGATTCTAGTGTAAAATTATTTGAACTAGCTTGTAGAGCTAGTTCAACTCTAGTGTAAAATTATTTGTACTAGGTTATAGAGCTGGTTCAACTCTAGTGTATAATTATTTGTACTAGGTGATAGAGCTAGTTCAACTCTAGTGTCAAATTATTTGTACTAGGTTATAGATCTAGTTCAACTCTACCGTAAAACTATTTGAACTAGCCAGTAGAGCTAGGTCAACTCTAGAGTAAAATTATTTGAACTAGCTTGTAGAGCTAGTTCAACTCTAGTGTAAAGTTATTTGAACTAGCATGTAGAGGTAGTTCGACTCTAGTGTAAAATTATTTGAACTAGCTTGTAGAGCTAGTTCAACTCTAGTGTAATATTATTTGTACTAGGTTATAGAGCTAGTTCAACTCTAGAGTAAAATTATTTTAACTAGCTTGTACAGCTAGTTCAACTCTAGTGTAAAATTGTTTGAATTAGCTTGTAGAGCTAGTTCAACACTAGTGTAAAATTATTTGTACTAGCATGTGGAGCTAGTTCAACTCTAGTGTAAAATTATTTGTACTAGGGTAAAGTGCTAGTTCAACTCTAGTGTAAAATTATTTGTCCTAGACTGTAGAGCTAGTTCAACTTTAGAGTAAGATTATTTGAACTAGCTTGTAGAGCTAGTTCAACTGTAGTGTAAAATTATTTGAACTAACTTGTAGAGCTAGTTCAACACAAGTGTAAAATTATTTGTACTAGGTTATGGAGCTAGTTCAACTGTAGTGTCAAATTATTTGTACTAGGTTATAGAGCTAGTTCAACTCTATTGTAAAACTATTTGAACTAGCGTGTAGAGCTAGGTCAACTCTAGTGTAAAATTATTTGAACTAGCTTGTAGAACTAGTTCAACTCTAGTGTAAAATTATTTGTACTAGGTTACAGAGCTAGTTCCACTCTAGGGTAAAATGATTTGAACTAGCTTGTAGAGCTAGTTTAACTCAAGTGTAAAGTTATTTTAACTAGAGCTAGTTCGACTCTAGTGTAAAATTATTTGAACTAGCTTGTAGATATAGTTCAACTACACTGTAAAATTATTTATACTAGGTTATAGAGCTAGTTTAACTCTAGTGTAAAATTACTTGAACTAAATTGTAGATCTAGTTCAACTCTAGTGTAAAATTATTTGAACTAGCTTGCAGAGCTAGTTCAACTCTAGTGTAATATTATTTGAACTAGCTAGTTCAACTCTAGTGGTTAATTATTTGTACTAGGTGATAGAGCTAGTTCAACTCTGGTGTCAAATTATTTGTACT
Source organism: Triticum urartu (assembly GCF_056163025.1). Lineage (NCBI taxonomy): Eukaryota > Viridiplantae > Streptophyta > Magnoliopsida > Poales > Poaceae > Triticum > Triticum urartu. The sequence goes on along the minus strand of NC_141877.1, from coordinate 412,904,696 downwards.
AGGTTATAGATCTAGTTCAACTCTACTGTAAAACTATTTGAACTAGCCTGTAGAGCAAGGTCAACTCTAGAGTAAAATTATTTGAACTAGCTTGTAGAGCTAGTTCAACTCTAGTGTAAAGTTATTTGAAATAGCATGTAGAGGTAGTTCGACTCTAGTGTAAAATTATCTGAACTAGCTTGTAGAGCTAGTTCAACTCCAGTGTAATATTATTTGTACTAGGTTATAGAGCTAGTTCAACTCTAGTGTAAAATTATTTGAACTAGCTTGTAGAGCTAGTTTAACTCTAGTGTAAAATTGTCTGAATTAGCTTGAAGAGCTAGTTCAACACTAGTGTAATATTATTTGTACTAGTATGTGGAGCTAGTTCAACTCTAGTGTAAAATTATTTGTACTAGGTTATAGAGCTAGTTCAACTCTAGTGTAAAATTATTTGTACTAGACTTTAGAGCTAGTTCCACTTTAGAGTAAGATTATTTGAACTAGCTTGTAGAGCTAGTTCAACTGTAGTGTAAAATTATTTGAACTAACTTGTAGAGCTAGTTCAACACAAGTGTAAAATTATTTGTACTAGGTTATGGAGCTAGTTCAACTCTAGTGTAAAATTATTTGAACTAGATTGTAGAACTAGTTCAACTCTAGTGTAAAATTATTTGTACTAGGTTACAGAGCTAGTTCAACTCTAGGGCAAAATGATTTGAACTAGCTTGTAGAGCTAGTTTAACTCATGTGTAAAGTTATTTTAACTAGAGCTAGTTCGACTCTAGTGTAAAATTATTTGAACTAGCTTGTAGATATAGTTCAACTCCACTGTAAAATTATTTATACTAGGTTATAGAGCTAGTTTAACTCTAGTGTAAAATTACTTGAACTAAATTGTAGATCTAGTTCAACTCTAGTGTAAAATTATTTGAACTTGCTTGTAGAGCTAGGTCAACTCTAGTGTAAAATTATTTGAACTAGCTTGCAGAGCTAGTTCAACTCTAGTGTTATATTATTTGAACTAGCTAGTTCAACTCTAGTGTATAATTATTTGTACTAGGTGATAGAGCTAGTTCAACTCTAGTGTCAAATTATTTGTACTAGGTTATAGATCTAGTTCAACTCTACTGTAAAACTATTTGAACTAGCCTGTAGAGGAAGGTCAACTCTAGAGTAAAATTATTTGAACTAGCTTGTAGAGCTAGTTCAACTCTAGTGTAAAGTCATTTGAACTAGCATGTAGAGGTAGTTCGACTCTAGTGTAAAATTATTTGAACTAGCTTGTAGAGCTAGTTCAACTCCAGTGTGATATTATTTGTACTAGGTTATAGAGCTAGTTCAACTCTAGTGTAAAATTATTTGAACTAGCTTGTAGAGCTAGTTCAACTCAACTGTAAAATTGTTTGAATTAGCTTGAAGAGCTAGTTCAACACTAGTGTAAAATTATTTGAACTAGTATGTGCAGCTAGTTCAACTCTAGTGTAAAATTATTTGTACTAGGTTATAGAGCTAGTTCAACTCTAGTGTAAAATTATTTGTATTAGACTGTAGAGCTAGTTCAACTCTAGAGTAAGATTATTTAAACTAGCTTGTAGAGCTAGTTCAACACAAGTGTAAAATTATTTGTACTAGGTTATGGAGCTAGTTCAACTCTAGTGTAAAAGTATTTGTACTAGTCTGTAGAGCTAGTTCAACTATAGCGTCAAATTATTTTAACTAGCTTGTAGAGCTAGTTCTACTCTAGTGTAATATTATTTCAACTAGCTTGTATAGCTAGTTCAACTCTAGTATAAAATTATTTGTACTAGGTTATAGAGCTAGTTCTACTCTAGTGTAAAATTATTTGAACTTGCTTGTAGAGCTAGGTCAACTCTAGTGTAAAATTATTTGAACTAGCTTGGAGAGCTAGTTCAACTCTAGTGTAATATTATTTGAACTAGATAGTTCAACTCTAGTGTATAAATATTTGTACTAGGCGATAGAGCTAGTTCAACTCTAGTGTCAAATTATTTGTACTAGGTTATAGATCTAGTTCAACTCTACTGTAAAACTATTTGAACTAGCCTGTAGAGCTAGGTCAACTCTAGAGTAAAATTATTTGAACTAGCTTGTAGAGCTAGTTCAACTCTAGTGTAAAGTTATTTGAACTAGCATGTAGAGGTAGTTCGACTCTAGTGTAAAATTATTTGAACTAGCTTGTAAAGCTAGTTCAACTCTAGTGTAATATTATTTGTACTAGGTTATAGAGCTAGTTCAACTCTAGTGTAAAATTATTTGAACTAGCTTATAGAGCTAGTTTAACTCGAGTGTAAAATTATTTGTACTAGGTTATAGAGCTAGTTCAGCTCTAGTGTATAATTATTTGTACTAGTGATAGAGCTAGTTCAACTCTAGTGTAAAATTATTTTACTAGTATGTGGAGCTAGTTCAACTCTAGTGTGAAATTATTTGTACTACGTTATAGATCTAGTTCAACTCTAGTGTAAAATTATTTGTACTAGACTGTAGAGCTAGTTCAGCTCTAGAGTAAGATTATTTGAACTAGCTTGTAGAGCTAGTTCAACTGTAGTGTAAAATTATTTGAACTAACTTGTAGAGCTAGTTCAACACAAGTGTAAAATTATTTGTACTAGGTTATGGAGCTAGTTCAACTCTAGTGTAAAATTATTTGTACTAGTCTGTAGAGCTAGTTCAACTATAGCGTAAAATTATTTTAATAGCTTGTAGAGCTAGTTCTACTCTAGTGTAATATTATTTCAACTAGCTTGTATAGCTAGTTCAACTCTAGTATAAAATTGTTTGTACTAGGTTATAGAGCTAGTTCTACTCTAGTGTAAAATTATTTGAACTTGCTTGTAGAGCTAGATCTACCATAGTGTAAAATTATTTGAACTAGCTTGCAGAGCTAGTTCAACTCTACTGTAATATTATTTGAACTAGCTAGTTGAACTCTAGTGTATAAATATTTGTACTAGGTGATAGAGCTAGTTCAACTCTAGTGTCAAATTATTTGTACTAGGTTATAGATCTAGTTCAAGTCTACTGTAAAACTATTTGAACTAGCCTGTAGAGCTAGGTCAACTCTAGAGTAAAATTATTTGGACTAGCTTGTAGAGCTAGTTCAACTCTAGTGTAAAGTTATTTGAACTAGCATGTAGAGGTAGTTCGACACTAGTGTAAAATTATTTAAACAAGCTTGTAGAGCTAGTTCAACTCCAGTGTAATATTATTTGTACTAGGTTATAGAGCTAGTTCAACTCTAGTGTAAAATTATTTGAACTAGCTTGTAGAGCTAGTTCAACTCTAGTGTAAAATTGTTTGAATTAGCTTGTAGAGCTAGTTCAACACTAGTGTAAAATTATTTGTACCAGCATGTGGAGCTAGTTCAACTCTAGTGTAAAATTATTTGTACTAGGTTATAGAGCTAGTTCAACTCTAGTGTAAAATTATTTGTACTAGACTATCGAGCTAGTTCAACTCTAGAGTAAGATTATTTGAACTAGCTTGTAGAGCTAGTTCAACTGTAGTGTAAAATTATTTGAACTAACTTGTAGAGCTAGTTCAACACAAGTGTAAAATTATTTGTACTAGGTTATGGAGCTAGTTCAACTCTAGTGTAAAATTATTTGTACTAGACTTTAGAGCTATTTCAACTCTAGTGTAAAATTATTTGAAATAACTTGTAGAGCTAGTTCAACACAACTGTAAAATTATTTGTACTAGGTTATGGACCTAGTTCAACTCTAGTGTAAAATTATTTGTACTAGACTGTAGAGCTAGTTCAACTATAGCGTAAAATTATTTTAATTAGCTTGTAGAGCTAGTTCTACTCTAGTGTAAAATTATTTCAACTAGCTTGTAGAGCTAGTTCAACTCTAGTGTAAAATTATTTGTACTAGGTTATAGAGCTAGTTCAACTCTAGTGTATAATAATTTGTACTAGGTGATAGAGCTAGTTCAACTCCAGTGTCAAATTATTTGTACTAGGTTATAGAGCTAGTTCAACTCTATTGTAAAACTATTTGAACTAGCGTGTAGAGCTAGGTCAACTCTAGTGTAAAATTATTTGAACTAGCTTGTAGAACTAGTTCAACTCTAGTGTAAAATTATTTGTACTAGGTTACAGAGCTAGTTCAACTCTAGGGTAAAATGATTTGAAGTAGCTTGGAGAGCTAGTTTAACTCAAGTGTAAAGTTATTTTAACTAGAGCTAGTTCGACCTTAGTGTAAAATTATTTGAACTAGCTTGTAGATATAGTTCAACTCCGCTGTAAAATTATTTATACAAGGTTATGGAGCTAGTTTAACTCTAGTGTAAAATTACTTGAACTAAATTGTAGATCTAGTTCAACTCTAGTGTAAAATTATTTGAACTTGCTTTTAGAGCTAGGTCAACTCTAGTGTAAAATTATTTGAACTAGCTTGCAGAGCTAGTTCAACTCTAGTGTAATATTATTTGAACTAGCTAGTTCAACTCTAGTGTATAATTATTTGTACTAGGTGATAGAGCTAGTTCAACTCTGGTGTCAAATTATTTGTACTAGGTTATAGATCTAGTTCAACTCTACTGTAAAGCTATTAGAACTAGCCTGTAGAGCAAGGTCAACTCTAGAGTAAAATTATTTGAACTAGCTTGTAAAGCTATTTCAACTCTAGTGTAAAGTTATTTGAACTAGCATGTAGAGGTAGTTCGACTCTAGTGTAAAATTTTTGAACTAGCTTGTAGAGCTAGTTCAACTCCAGTGTAATATTATTTGTACTAGGTTATAGAGCTAGTTCAACTCTAGTGTAAAATTATTTGAACTAGCTTGTAGAGCTAGTTCAACTCAAGTGTAAAAATTATTTGAATTAGCTTGAAGAGCTAGTTCAACACTAGTGTAAAATTATTTGAACTAGTATGTGCAGCTAGTTCAACTCTAGTGTAAAATTATTTGTACTAGGTTATAGAGCTAGTTCAACTCTAGTGTAAAATTATTTGTATTAGACTGTAGAGCTAGTTCAAATCTAGAGTAAGATTATTTAAACTAGCTTGTAGAGCTAGTTCAACTGTAGTGTAAAATGATTTGAACTAACTTGTAGAGCTAGTTCAACACAAGTGTAAAATTATTTGTACTAGGTTATGGAGCTAGTTCAACTCTAGTGTAAAAGTATTTGTACTAGTCTGTAGAGCTAGTTCAACTATAGCGTAAAATTATTTTAACTAGACTGTAGAGCTAGTTCAACTCTAGAGTAAGATTATTTGAACTAGCTTGTAGAGCTAGTTCAACTGTAGTGTAAAATTATTTGAACTAACTTGTAGAGCTAGTTCAACACAACTGTAAAATTATTTGTACTAGGTTATGGACCTAGTTCAACTCTAGTGTAAAATTATTTGTACTAGACTATAGAGCTAGTTCAACCATAGCGTAAAATTATTTTAATTAACTTGTAGAGCTAGTTCTACTCTAGTGTAAAATTATTTCAACTAGCTTGTAGAGCTAGTTCAACTCTAATGTAAAATTATTTAAACTAGCTTGTAGAGCTAGTACAACTCTAGTGTAAAATTATTTGTACTAGGTTATAGAGCTAGTTCAACTCTAGTGTATAATTATTTGTACTAGGTGATAGAGCTAGTTCAACTCTAGTGTCAAATTATTTGTACTAGGTTATAGAGCTAGTTCAACTCTATTGTAAAACTATTTGAACTAGCGTGTAGAGCTAGGTCAACTCTAGTGTAAAATTATTTGAACTAGCTTGTAGAACTAGTTTAACTCTAGTGTAAAATTATTTGTACTAGGTTACAGAGCTAGTTCAACTCTAGGGTAAAATGATTTGAACTAGCTTGTAGAGCTAGTTTAACTCAAGTGTAAAGTTATTTTAACTAGAGCTAGTTCGACTCTAGTGTAAAATTATTTGAACTAGCTTGTAGATATAGTTCAACTCCACTGTAAAATTATTTATACTAGGTTATAGAGCTAGTTCAACTCTACTGTAAATTATTTGTACCCGGTTATAGAGCTAGTTCTAATCTAGTGTAAAATTATTTGAACTAGCTTGTAGAGCTACTTCAACTCTACTATAATATTATTTTAACTAGCTTGTAGAGCTAGTTCAACTGTAGTGTAAAATTATTTGAACTAACTTGTAGAGCTAGTTCAACACAAGTGTAAAATTATTTGTACTAGGTTATGGAGCTAGTTCAACTCTAGTGTAAAAGTATTTGTACTAGTCTGTAGAGCTAGTTCAACTATAGCGTAAAATTATTTTAACTAGCTTGTAGAGCTAGTTCTACTCTAGTGTAATATTATTTCAACTAGCTTGTATAGCTAGTTCAACTCTAGTATAAAATTATTTGTACTAGGTTATAGAGCTAGTTCTACTCTAGTGTAAAGTTATTTGAACTTGCTTGTAGATCTAGGTCAACTCTAGTGTAAAATTATTTGAACAAGCTTGCAGAGCTAGTTGAACTCTAGTGTAATATTATTTGAACTAGCTAGTTCAACTCTAGTGTATAAATATTTGTACTAGGTGATAGAGCTAGTTCAACTCTAGTGTCAAATTATTTGTACTAGGTTATAGATCTAGTTCAACTCTACTGTAAAACTATTTGAACTAGCCTGTAGAGCTAGGTCAACTCTAGAGTAAAATTATTTGAACTAGCTTGTAGAGCTAGTTCAACTCTAGTGTAAAGTTATTTGAACTAGCATGTAGAGGTAGTTCGACTCTAGTGTACAATTATCTGAAATAGCTTGTAGAGCTAGTTCAACTCCAGTGTAATATTATTTGTACTAGGTTATAGAGCTAGTTCAACTCTAGTGTAAAATTATTTGAACTAGCTTATAGAGCTAGTTTAACTCTAGTGTAAAATTATTTGTACTAGGTTATCGAGCTAGTTCAGCTCTAGTGTATAATTATTTGTACTAGGTGATAGAGCTAGTTCAACTCTAGTGTAAAATTATTTGTACTACGTTATAGAGCTAGTTCAACTCTAGTGTAAAATTATTTGTACTAGACTGTAGAGCTAGTTCAACTCTAGAGTAAGATTATTTGAACTGGCTTGTAGAGCTAGTTCAACTGTAGTGTAAAATTATTTGAACTAACTTGTAGAGCTAGTTCAACAAAAGTGTAAAATTATTTGTACTAGGTTATGGAGCTAGTTCAACTCTAGTGTAAAATTATTTGTACTAGTCTGTAGAGCTAGTTCAACTATAGCGTAAAATTATTTTAACTAGCTTGTAGAGCTAGTTCTACTCTAGTGTAATATTATTTCAACTAGCTTGTATAGCTAGTTCAACTCTAGTATAAAATTATTTGTACTAGGTTATAGAGCTAGTTCTACTCTAGTGTAAAATTATTTGAACTTGCTTGTAGAGCTAGGTCAACTCTAGTGTAAAATTATTTGAACTAGCTTGCAGAGCTAGTTCAACTCTAGTGTAATATTATTTGAGCTAGCTAGTTCAACTCTAGTGTATAAATATTTGTACTAGGTGATAGAGCTAGTTCAACTCTAATGTCAAATTATTTGTACTAGGTTATAGATCTAGTTCAACTCTACTGTAAAACTATTTGAACTAGCCTGTAGAGCTAGGTCAACTCTAGAGTAAAATTATTTGAACTAGCTTGTAGAGCTAGTTCAACTCTAGTGTAAAGTTATTTGAACTAGCATGTAGAGGTAGTTCGACACTAGTGTAAAATTATTTGAACTAGCTTGTAGAGCTAGTTCAACTCCATTGTAATACTATTTGTACTAGGTTATAGAGCTAGTTCAACTCTAGTGTAAAATTATTTGAATTAGCTTGTAGAGCTAGTTCAATTCTAGTGTAAAATTGTTTGAATTAGCTTGTACAGCTAGTTCAACACTAGTGTAAAATTATTTGTACTAGCATGTGGAGCTAGTTCAACTCTAGTGTAAAATTATTTGTACTAGGTTATAGAGCTGGTTCAACTCTAGTGTAAAATTATTTGTACTAGACTGTAGAGCTAGTTCAACTCTAGAGTAGATTATTTGAACTAGCTTGTAGAGCTAGTTCAACTGTAGTGTAAAATTATTTGAACTAACTTGTAGAGCTATTTCAAGACAAGTGTAAAATTATTTGTACTAGGTTATGGAGCTAGTTCAACTCTAGTGTAAAATTATTTGTACTAGACTGTAGAGCTAGTTCAACTATAGCATAAAATTATTTTAATTAGCTTGTAGAGCTAGTTCTACTCTAGTGTAAAATTATTTCAACTAGCTTGTAGAGCTAGTTCAACTCTAGTGTAAAATTATTTGTACTAGGTTATAGAGCTGGTTCAACTCTAGTGTATAATTATTTGTACTAGGTGATAGAGCTAGTTCAACTCTAGTGTCAAATTATTTGTACTAGGTTATAGATCTAGTTCAACTCTACCGTAAAACTATTTGAACTAGCCAGTAGAGCTAGGTCAACTCTAGAGTAAAATTATTTGAACTAGCTTGTAGAGCTAGTTCAACTCTAGTGTAAAGTTATTTGAACTAGCATGTAGAGGTAGTTCGACTCTAGTGTAAAATTATTTGAACTAGCTTGTAGAGCTAGTTCAACTCTAGTGTAATATTATTTGAACTAGGTTATAGAGCTAGTTCAACTCTAGAGTAAAATTATTTTAACTAGCTTGTACAGCTAGTTCAACTCTAGTGTAAAATTGTTTGAATTAGCTTGTAGAGCTAGTTCAACACTAGTGTAAAATTATTTGTACTAGCATGTGGAGCTAGTTCAACTCTAGTGTAAAATTATTTGTACTAGGTTAAAGTGCTAGTTCAACTCTAGTGTAAAATTATTTGTCCTAGACTGTAGAGCTAGTTCAACTTTAGAGTAAGATTATTTGAACTAGCTTGTAGAGCTAGTTCAACTGTAGTGTAAAATTATTTGAACTAACTTGTAGAGCTAGTTCAACACAAGTGTAAAATTATTTGTACTAGGTTATGGAGCTAGTTCAACTGTAGTGTCAAATTATTTGTACTAGGTTATAGAGCTAGTTCAACTCTATTGTAAAACTATTTGAACTAGCGTGTAGAGCTAGGTCAACTCTAGTGTAAAATTATTTGAACTAGCTTGTAGAACTAGTTCAACTCTAGTGTAAAATTATTTGTACTAGGTTACAGAGCTAGTTCAACTCTAGGGTAAAATGATTTGAACTAGCTTGTAGAGCTAGTTTAACTCAAGTGTAAAGTTATTTTAACTAGAGCTAGTTCGACTCTAGTGTAAAATTATTTGAACTAGCTTGTAGATATAGTTCAACTACACTGTAAAATTATTTATACTAGGTTATAGAGCTAGTTTAACTCTAGTGTAAAATTACTTGAACTAAATTGTAGATCTAGTTCAACTCTAGTGTAAAATTATTTGAACTAGCTTGCAGAGCTAGTTCAACTCTAGTGTAATATTATTTGAACTAGCTAGTTCAACTCTAGTGTATAATTATTTGTACTAGGTGATAGAGCTAGTTCAACTCTAGTGTCAAATTATTTGTACTAGGTTATAGATCTAGTTCAACTCTACTGTAAAACTATTTGAACTAGCCTGTAGAGCAAGGTCAACTCTAGAGTAAAATTATTTGAACTAGCTTGTAGAGCTAGTTCAACTCTAGTGTAAAGTTATTTGAAATAGCATGTAGAGGTAGTTCGACTCTAGTGTAAAATTATCTGAACTAGCTTGTAGAGCTAGTTCAACTCCAGTGTAATATTATTTGTACTAGGTTATAGAGCTAGTTCAACTCTAGTGTAAAATTATTTGAAGTAGCTTGTAGAGCTAGTTTAACTCTAGTGTAAAATTGTCTGAATTAGCTTGAAGAGCTAGTTCAACACTAGTGTAATATTATTTGTACTAGTATGTGGAGCTAGTTCAACTCTAGTGTAAAATTATTTGTACTAGGTTATAGAGCTAGTTCAACTCTAGTGTAAAATTATTTGTACTAGACTTTAGAGCTAGTTCCACTTTAGAGTAAGATTATTTGAACTAGCTTGTAGAGCTAGTTCAACTGTAGTGTAAAATTATTTGAACTAACTTGTAGAGCTAGTTCAACACAAGTGTAAAATTATTTGTACTAGGTTATGGAGCTAGTTCAACTCTAGTGTAAAATTATTTGAACTAGATTGTAGAACTAGTTCAACTCTAGTGTAAAATTATTTGTACTAGGTTACAGAGCTAGTTCAACTCTAGGGCAAAATGATTTGAACTAGCTTGTAGAGCTAGTTTAACTCATGTGTAAAGTTATTTTAACTAGAGCTAGTTCGACTCTAGTGTAAAATTATTTGAACTAGCTTGTAGATATAGTTCAACTCCACTGTAAAATTATTTATACTAGGTTATAGAGCTAGTTTAACTCTAGTGTAAAATTACTTGAACTAAATTGTAGATCTAGTTCAACTCTAGTGTAAAATTATTTGAACTTGCTTGTAGAGCTAGGTCAACTATAGTGTAAAATTATTTGAACTAGCTTGCAGAGCTAGTTCAACTCTAGTGTTATATTATTTGAACTAGCTAGTTCAACTCTAGTGTATAATTATTTGTACTAGGTGATAGAGCTAGTTCAACTCTAGTGTCAAATTATTTGTACTAGGTTATAGATCTAGTTCAACTCTACTGTAAAACTATTTGAACTAGCCTGTAGAGGAAGGTCAACTCTAGAGTAAAATTATTTGAACTAGCTTGTAGAGCTAGTTCAACTCCAGTGTAAAGTCATTTGAACTAGCATGTAGAGGTAGTTCGACTCTAGTGTAAAATTATTTGAACTAGCTTGTAGAGCTAGTTCAACTCCAGTGTGATATTATTTGTACTAGGTTATAGAGCTAGTTCAACTCTAGTGTAAAATTATTTGAACTAGCTTGTAGAGCTAGTTCAACTCAACTGTAAAATTGTTTGAATTAGCTTGAAGAGCTAGTTCAACACTAGTGTAAAATTATTTGAAATAGTATGTGCAGCTAGTTCAACTCTAGTGTAAAATTATTTGTACTAGGTTATAGAGCTAGTTCAACTCTAGTGTAAAATTATTTGTATTAGACTGTAGAGCTAGTTCAACTCTAGAGTAAGATTATTTAAACTAGCTTGTAGAGCTAGTTCAACACAAGTGTAAAATTATTTGTACTAGGTTATGGAGCTAGTTCAACTCTAGTGTAAAAGTATTTGTACTAGTCTGTAGAGCTAGTTCAACTATAGCGTCAAATTATTTTAACTAGCTTGTAGAGCTAGTTCTACTCTAGTGTAATATTATTTCAACTAGCTTGTATAGCTAGTTCAACTCTAGTATAAAATTATTTGTACTAGGTTATAGAGATAGTTCTACTCTAGTGTAAAATTATTTGAACTTGCTTGTAGAGCTAGGTCAACTCTAGTGTAAAATTATTTGAACTAGCTTGGAGAGCTAGTTCAACTCTAGTGTAATATTATTTGAACTAGATAGTTCAACTCTAGTGTATAAATATTTGTACTAGGCGATAGAGCTAGTTCAACTCTAGTGTCAAATTATTTGTACTAGGTTATAGATCTAGTTCAACTCTACTGTAAAACTATTTGAACTAGCCTGTAGAGCTAGGTCAACTCTAGAGTAAAATTATTTGAACTAGCTTGTAGAGCTAGTTCAACTCTAGTGTAAAGTTATTTGAACTAGCATGTAGAGGTAGTTCGACTCTAGTGTAAAATTATTTGAACTAGCTTGTAAAGCTAGTTCAACTCCAGTGTAATATTATTTGTACTAGGTTATAGAGCTAGTTCAACTCTAGTGTAAAATTATTTGAACTAGCTTATAGAGCTAGTTTAACTCGAGTGTAAAATTATTTGTACTAGGTTATAGAGCTAGTTCAGCTCTAGTGTATAATTATTTGTACTAGTGATAGAGCTAGTTCAACTCTAGTGTAAAATTATTTTACTAGTATGTGGAGCTAGTTCAACTCTAGTGTGAAATTATTTGTACTACGTTATAGATCTAGTTCAACTCTAGTGTAAAATTATTTGTACTAGACTGTAGAGCTAGTTCAGCTCTAGAGTAAGATTATTTGAACTAGCTTGTAGAGCTAGTTCAACTGTAGTGTAAAATTATTTGAACTAACTTGTAGAGCTAGTTCAACACAAGTGTAAAATTATTTGTACTAGGTTATGGAGCTAGTTCAACTCTAGTGTAAAATTATTTGTACTAGTCTGTAGAGCTAGTTCAACTATAGCGTAAAATTATTTTAATAGCTTGTAGAGCTAGTTCTACTCTAGTGTAATATTATTTCAACTAGCTTGTATAGCTAGTTCAACTCTAGTATAAAATTATTTGTACTAGGTTATAGAGCTAGTTCTACTCTAGTGTAAAATTATTTGAACTTGCTTGTAGAGCTAGATCTACTCTAGTGTAAAATTATTTGAACTAGCTTGCAGAGCTAGTTCAACTCTACTGTAATATTATTTGAACTAGCTAGTTGAACTCTAGTGTATAAATATTTGTACTAGGTGATACAGCTAGTTCAACTCTAGTGTCAAATTATTTGTACTAGGTTATAGATCTAGTTCAACTCTACTGTAAAACTATTTGAACTAGCCTGTAGAGCTAGGTCAACTCTAGAGTAAAATTATTTGGACTAGCTTGTAGAGCTAGTTCAACTCTAGTGTAAAGTTATTTGAACTAGCATGTAGAGGTAGTTCGACACTAGTGTAAAATTATTTAAACAAGCTTGTAGAGCTAGTTCAACTCCAGTGTAATATTATTTGTACTAGGTTATAGAGCTAGTTCAACTCTAGTGTAAAATTATTTGAACTAGCTTGTAGAGCTAGTTCAACTCTAGTGTAAAATTGTTTGAATTAGCTTGTAGAGCTAGTTCAACACTAGTGTAAAATTATTTGTACTAGCATGTGGAGCTAGTTCAACTCTAGTGTAAAATTATTTGTACTAGGTTATAGAGCTAGTTCAACTCTAGTGTAAAATTATTTGTACTAGACTATCGAGCTAGTTCAACTCTAGAGTAAGATTATTTGAACTAGCTTGTAGAGCTAGTTCAACTGTAGTGTAAAATTATTTGAACTAACTTGTAGAGCTAGTTCAACACAAGTGTAAAATTATTTGTACTAGGTTATGGAGCTAGTTCAACTCTAGTGTAAAATTATTTGTACTAGACTTTAGAGCTAGTTCAACTCTAGTGTAAAATTATTTGAAATAACTTGTAGAGCTAGTTCAACACAACTGTAAAATTATTTGTACTAGGTTATGGACGTAGTTCAACTCTAGTGTAAAGTTATTTGTACTAGACTGTAGAGCTAGTTCAACTATAGCGTAAAATTATTTTAATTAGCTTGTAGAGCTAGTTCTACTCTAGTGTAAAATTATTTCAACTAGCTTGTAGAGCTAGTTCAACTCTAGTGTAAAATTATTTGTACTAGGTTATAGAGCTAGTTCAACTCTAGTGTATAATAATTTGTACTAGGTGATAGAGCTAGTTCAACTCCAGTGTCAAATTATTTGTACTAGGTTATAGAGCTAGTTCAACTCTATTGTAAAACTATTTGAACTAGCGTGTAGAGCTAGGTCAACTCTAGTGTAAAATTATTTGAACTAGCTTGTAGAACTAGTTCAACTCTAGTGTAAAATTATTTGTACTAGGTTACAGAGCTAGTTCAACTCTAGGGTAAAATGATTTGAAGTAGCTTGGAGAGCTAGTTTAACTCAAGTGTAAAGTTATTTTAACTAGAGCTAGTTCGACTTTAGTGTAAAATTATTTGAACTAGCTTGTAGATATAGTTCAACTCCGCTGTAAAATTATTTATACAAGGTTATGGAGCTAGTTTAACTCTAGTGTAAAATTACTTGAACTAAATTGTAGATCTAGTTCAACTCTAGTGTAAAATTATTTGAACTTGATTTTAGAGCTAGGTCAACTCTAGTGTAAAATTATTTGAACTAGCTTGCAGAGCTAGTTCAACTCTAGTGTAATATTATTTGAACTAGCTAGTTCAACTCTAGTGTATAATTATTTGTACTAGGTGATAGAGCTAGTTCAACTCTGGTGTCAAATTATTTGTACTAGGTTATAGATCTAGTTCAACTCTACTGTAAAACTATTAGAACTAGCCTGTAGAGCAAGGTCAACTCTAGAGTAAAATTATTTGAACTAGCTTGTAAAGCTATTTCAACTCTAGTGTAAAGTTATTTGAACTAGCATGTAGAGGTAGTTCGACTCTAGTGTAAATTTTTTGAACTAGCTTGTAGAGCTAGTTCAACTCCAGTGTAATATTATTTGTACTAGGTTATAGACCTAGTTCAACTCTAGTGTAAAATTATTTGAACTAGCTTGTAGAGCTAGTTCAACTCAAGTGTAAAAATTATTTGAATTAGCTTGAAGAGCTAGTTCAACACTAGTGTAAAATTATTTGAACTAGTATGTGCAGCTAGTTCAACTCTAGTGTAAAATTATTTGTACTAGGTTATAGAGCTAGTTCAACTCTAGTGTAAAATTATTTGTATTAGACTGTAGAGCTAGTTCAAATCTAGAGTAAGATTATTTAAACTAGCTTGTAGAGCTAGTTCAACTGTAGTGTAAAATGATTTGAACTAACTTGTAGAGCTAGTTCAACACAAGTGTAAAATTATTTGTACTAGGTTATGGAGCTAGTTCAACTCTAGTGTAAAAGTATTTGTACTAGTTTGTAGAGCTAGTTCAACTATAGCGTAAAATTATTTTAACTAGACTGTAGAGCTAGTTCAACTCTAGAGTAAGATTATTTGAACTAGCTTGTAGAGCTAGTTCAACTGTAGTGTAAAATTATTTGAACTAACTTGTAGAGCTAGTTCAACACAACTGTAAAATTATTTGTACTAGGTTATGGACCTAGTTCAACTCTAGTGTAAAATTATTTGTACTAGACTATAGAGCTAGTTCAACCATAGCGTAAAATTATTTTAATTAGCTTGTAGAGCTAGTTCTACTCTAGTGTAAAATTATTTCAACTAGCTTGTAGAGCTAGTTCAACTCTAATGTAAAATTATTTAAACTAGCTTGTAGAGCTAGTACAACTCTAGTGTAAAATTATTTGTACTAGGTTATAGAGCTAGTTCAACTCTAGTGTATAATTATTTGTACTAGGTGATAGAGCTAGTTCAACTCTAGTGTCAAATTATTTGTACTAGGTTATAGAGCTAGTTCAACTCTATTGTAAAACTATTTGAACTAGCGTGTAGAGCTAGGTCAACTCTAGTGTAAAATTATTTGAACTAGCTTGTAGAACTAGTTTAACTCTAGTGTAAAATTATTTGTACTAGGTTACAGAGCTAGTTCAACTCTAGGGTAAAATGATTTGAACTAGCTTGTAGAGCTAGTTTAACTCAAGTGTAAAGTTATTTTAACTAGAGCTAGTTCGACTCTAGTGTAAAATTATTTGAACTAGCTTGTAGATATAGTTCAACTCCACTGTAAAATTATTTATACTAGGTTATAGAGCTAGTTCAACTCTACTGTAAATTATTTGTACCCGGTTATAGAGCTAGTTCTAATCTAGTGTAAAATTATTTGAACTAGCTTGTAGAGCTACTTCAACTCTACTATAATATTATTTTAACTAGCTTGTAGAGCTAGTTCAACTGTAGTGTAAAATTATTTGAACTAACTTGTAGAGCTAGTTCAACACAAGTGTAAAATTATTTGTACTAGGTTATGGAGCTAGTTCAACTCTAGTGTAAAAGTATTTGTACTAGTCTGTAGAGCTAGTTCAACTATAGCGTAAAATTATTTGAACTAGCTTGTAGAGCTAGTTCTACTCTAGTGTAATATTATTTCAACTAGCTTGTATAGCTAGTTCAACTCTAGTATAAAATTATTTGTACTAGGTTATAGAGCTAGTTCTACTCTAGTGTAAAGTTATTTGAACTTGCTTGTAGATCTAGGTCAACTCTAGTGTAAAATTATTTGAACAAGCTTGCAGAGCTAGTTGAACTCTAGTGTAATATTATTTGAACTAGCTAGTTCAACTCTAGTGTATAAATATTTGTACTAGGTGATAGAGCTAGTTCAACTCTAGTGTCAAATTATTTGTACTAGGTTATAGATCTAGTTCAACTCTACTGTAAAACTATTTGAACTAGCCTGTAGAGCTAGGTCAACTCTAGAGTAAAATTATTTGAACTAGCTTGTAGAGCTAGTTCAACTCTAGTGTAAAGTTATTTGAACTAGCATGTAGAGGTAGTTCGACTCTAGTGTACAATTATCTGAAATAGCTTGTAGAGCTAGTTCAACTCCAGTGTAATATTATTTGTACTAGGTTATAGAGCTAGTTCAACTCTAGTGTAAAATTATTTGAACTAGCTTATAGAGCTAGTTTAACTCTAGTGTAAAATTATTTGTACTAGGTTATAGAGCTAGTTCAGCTCTAGTGTATAATTATTTGTACTAGGTGATAGAGCTAGTTCAACTCTAGTGTAAAATTATTTGTACTACGTTATAGAGCTAGTTCAACTCTAGTGTAAAATTATTTGTACTAGACTGTAGAGCTAGTTCAACTCTAGAGTAAGATTATTTGAACTAGCTTGTAGAGCTAGTTCAACTGTAGTGTAAAATTATTTGAACTAACTTGTAGAGCTAGTTCAACAAAAGTGTAAAATTATTTGTACTAGGTTATGGAGCTAGTTCAACTCTAGTGTAAAATTATTTGTACTAGTCTGTAGAGCTAGTTCAACTATAGCGTAAAATTATTTTAACTAGCTTGTAGAGCTAGTTCTACTCTAGTGTAATATTATTTCAACTAGCTTGTATAGCTAGTTCAACTCTAGTATAAAATTATTTGTACTAGGTTATAGAGCTAGTTCTACTCTAGTGTAAAATTATTTGAACTTGCTTGTAGAGCTAGGTCAACTCTAGTGTAAAATTATTTGAACTAGCTTGCAGAGCTAGTTCAACTCTAGTGTAATATTATTTGAGCTAGCTAGTTCAACTCTTGTGTATAAATATTTGTCCTAGGTGATAGAGCTAGTTCAACTCTAATGTCAAATTATTTGTACTAGGTTATAGATCTAGTTCAACTCTACTGTAAAACTATTTGAACTAGCCTGTAGAGCTAGGTCAACTCTAGAGTAAAATTATTTGAACTAGCTTGTAGAGCTAGTTCAACTCTAGTGTAAAGTTATTTGAACTAGCATGTAGAGGTAGTTCGACACTAGTGTAAAATTATTTGAACTAGCTTGTAGAGCTAGTTCAACTCCATTGTAATACTATTTGTACTAGGTTATAGAGCTAGTTCAACTCTAGTGTAAAATTATTTGAATTAGCTTGTAGAGCTAGTTCAATTCTAGTGTAAAATTGTTTGAATTAGCTTGTAGAGCTAGTTCAACACTAGTGTAAAATTATTTGTACTAGCATGTGGAGCTAGTTCAACTCTAGTGTAAAATTATTTGTACTAGGTTATAGAGCTGGTTCAACTCTAGTGTAAAATTATTTGTACTAGACTGTAGAGCTAGTTCAACTCTAGAGTAGATTATTTGAACTAGCTTGTAGAGCTAGTTCAACTGTAGTGTAAAATTATTTGAACTAACTTGTAGAGCTAGTTCAAGACAAGTGTAAAATTATTTGTACTAGGTTATGGAGCTAGTTCAACTCTAGTGTAAAATTATTTGTACTAGACTGTAGAGCTAGTTCAACTATAGCAAAAAATTATTTTAATTAGCTTGTAGAGCTAGTTCTACTCTAGTGTAAAATTATTTCAACTAGCTTGTAGAGCTAGTTCAACTCTAGTGTAAAATTATTTGTACTAGGTTATAGAGCTGGTTCAACTCTAGTGTATAATTATTTGTACTAGGTGATAGAGCTAGTTCAACTCTAGTGTCAAATTATTTGCACTAGGTTATAGATCTAGTTCAACTCTACCGTAAAACTATTTGAACTAGCCAGTAGAGCTAGGTCAACTCTAGAGTAAAATTATTTGAACTAGCTTGTAGAGCTAGTTCAACTCTAGTGTAAAGTTATTTGAACTAGCATGTAGAGGTAGTTCGACTCTAGTGTAAAATTATTTGAACTAGCTTGTAGAGCTAGTTCAACTCTAGTGTAATATTATTTGTACTAGGTTATAGAGCTAGTTCAACTCTAGAGTAAAATTATTTTAACTAGCTTGTACAGCTAGTTCAACTCTAGTGTAAAATTGTTTGAATTAGCTTGTAGAGCTAGTTCAACACTAGTGTAAAATTATTTGTACTAGCATGTGGAGCTAGTTCAACTCTAGTGTAAAATTATTTGTACTAGGTTAAAGTGCTAGTTCAACTCTAGTGTAAAATTATTTGTCCTAGACAGTAGAGCTAGTTCAACTTTAGAGTAAGATTATTTGAACTAGCTTGTAGAGCTAGTTCAACTGTAGTGTAAAATTATTTGAACTAACTTGTAGAGCTAGTTCAACACAAGTGTAAAATTATTTGTACTAGGTTATGGAGCTAGTTCAACTGTAGTGTCAAATTATTTGTACTAGGTTATAGAGCTAGTTCAACTCTATTGTAAAACTATTTGAACTAGCGTGTAGAGCTAGGTCAACTCTAGTGTAAAATTATTTGAACTAGCTTGTAGAACTAGTTCAACTCTAGTGTAAAATTATTTGTACTAGGTTACAGAGCTAGTTCAACTCTAGGGTAAAATGATTTGAACTAGCTTGTAGAGCTAGTTTAACTCAAGTGTAAAGTTATTTTAACTAGAGCTAGTTCGACTCTAGTGTAAAATTATTTGAACTAGCTTGTAGATATAGTTCAACTACACTGTAAAATTATTTATACTAGGTTATAGAGCTAGTTTAACTCTAGTGTAAAATTACTTGAACTAAATTGTAGATCTAGTTCAACTCTAGTGTAAAATTATTTGAACTAGCTTGCAGAGCTAGTTCAACTCTAGTGTAATATTATTTGAACTAGCTAGTTCAACTCTAGTGTATAATTATTTGTACTAGGTGATAGAGCTAGTTCAACTCTGGTGTCAAATTATTTGTACTAGGTTATAGATCTAGTTCAACTCTACTGTAAAACTATTTGAACTAGCTTGTAGAGCAAGGTCAACTCTAGAGTAAAATTATTTGAACTAGCTTGTAGAGCTTGTTCAACTCTAGTGTAAAGTTATTTGAAATAGCATGTAGAGGTAGTTCGACTCTAGTGTAAAATTATCTGAACTAGCTTGTAGAGCTAGTTCAACTCCAGTGTAATATTATTTGTACTAGGTTATAGAGCTAGTTCAACTCTAGTGTAAAATTATTTGAACTAGCTTGTAGAGCTAGTTTAACTCTAGTGTAAAATTGTCTGAATTAGCTTGAAGAGCTAGTTCAACACTAGTGTAATATTATTTGTACTAGTATGTGGAGCTAGTTCAACTCTAGTGTAAAATTATTTGTACTAGGTTATAGAGCTAGTTCAACTCTAGTGTAAAATTATTTGTACTAGACTTTAGAGCTAGTTCCACTTTAGAGTAAGATTATTTGAACTAGCTTGTAGAGCTAGTTCAACTGTAGTGTAAAATTATTTGAACTAACTTGTAGAGCTAGTTCAACACAAGTGTAAAATTATTTGTACTAGGTTATGGAGCTAGTTCAACTCTAGTGTAAAATTATTTGAACTAGATTGTAGAACTAGTTCAACTCTAGTGTAAAATTATTTGTACTAGGTTACAGAGCTAGTTCAACTCTAGGGCAAAATGATTTGAACTAGCTTGTAGAGCTAGTTTAACTCATGTGTAAAGTTATTTTAACTAGAGCTAGTTCGACTCTAGTGTAAAATTATTTGAACTAGCTTGTAGATATAGTTCAACTCCACTGTAAAATTATTTATACTAGGTTATAGAGCTAGTTTAACTCTAGTGTAAAATTACTTGAACTAAATTGTAGATCTAGTTCAACTCTAGTGTAAAATTATTTGAACTTGCTTGTAGAGCTAGGTCAACTCTAGTGTAAAATTATTTGAACTAGCTTGCAGAGCTAGTTCAACTCTAGTGTTATATTATTTGAACTAGCTAGTTCAACTCTAGTGTATAATTATTTGTACTAGGTGATAGAGCTAGTTCAACTCTAGTGTCAAATTATTTGTACTAGGTTATAGATCTAGTTCAACTCTACTGTAAAACTATTTGAACTAGCCTGTAGAGGAAGGTCAACTCTAGAGTAAAATTATTTGAACTAGCTTGTAGAGCTAGTTCAACTCTAGTGTAAAGTCATTTGAACTAGCATGTAGAGGTAGTTCGACTCTAGTGTAAAATTATTTGAACTAGCTTGTAGAGCTAGTTCAACTCCAGTGTGATATTATTTGTACTAGGTTATAGAGCTAGTTCAACTCTAGTGTAAAATTATTTGAACTAGCTTGTAGAGCTAGTTCAACTCAACTGTAAAATTGTTTGAATTAGCTTGAAGAGCTAGTTCAACACTAGTGTAAAATTATTTGAACTAGTATGTGCAGCTAGTTCAACTCTAGTGTAAAATTATTTGTACTAGGTTATAGAGCTAGTTCAACTCTAGTGTATTATTTGTATTAGACTGTAGAGCTAGTTCAACTCTAGAGTAAGATTATTTAAACTAGCTTGTAGAGCTAGTTCAACACAAGTGTAAAATTATTTGTACTAGGTTATGGAGCTAGTTCAACTCTAGTGTAAAAGTATTTGTACTAGTCTGTAGAGCTAGTTCAACTATAGCGTCAAATTATTTTAACTAGCTTGTAGAGCTAGTTCTACTCTAGTGTAATATTATTTCAACTAGCTTGTATAGCTAGTTCAACTCTAGTATAAAATTATTTGTACTAGGTTATAGAGCTAGTTCTACTCTAGTGTAAAATTATTTGAACTTGCTTGTAGAGCTAGGTCAACTCTAGTGTAAAATTATTTGAACTAGCTTGGAGAGCTAGTTCAACTCTAGTGTAATATTATTTGAACTAGATAGTTCAACTCTAGTGTATAAATATTTGTACTAGGCGATAGAGCTAGTTCAACTCTAGTGTCAAATTATTTGTACTAGGTTATAGATCTAGTTCAACTCTACTGTAAAACTATTTGAACTAGCCTGTAGAGCTAGGTCAACTCTAGAGTAAAATTATTTGAACTAGCTTGTAGAGCTAGTTCAACTCTAGTGTAAAGTTATTTGAACTAGCATGTAGAGGTAGTTCGACTCTAGTGTAAAATTATTTGAACTAGCTTGTAAAGCTAGTTCAACTCCAGTGTAATATTATTTGTACTAGGTTATAGAGCTAGTTCAACTCTAGTGTAAAATTATTTGAACTAGCTTATAGAGCTAGTTTAACTCGAGTGTAAAATTATTTGTACTAGGTTATAGAGCTAGTTCAGCTCTAGTGTATAATTATTTGTACTAGTGATAGAGCTAGTTCAACTCTAGTGTAAAATTATTTTACTAGTATGTGGAGCTAGTTCAACTCTAGTGTGAAATTATTTGAACTAGCTTGCAGAGCTAGTTCAACTCTAGTGTAATATTATTTGAACTAGCTAGTTCAACTCTAGTGTATAATTATTTGTACTAGGTGATAGAGCTAGTTCAACTCTGGTGTCAAATTATTTGTACTAGGTTATAGATCTAGTTCAACTCTACTGTAAAACTATTTGAACTAGCTTGTAGAGCAAGGTCAACTCTAGAGTAAAATTATTTGAACTAGCTTGTAGAGCTTGTTCAACTCTAGTGTAAAGTTATTTGAAATAGCATGTAGAGGTAGTTTGACTCTAGTGTAAAATTATCTGAACTAGCTTGTAGAGCTAGTTCAACTCCAGTGTAATATTATTTGTACTAGGTTATAGAGCTAGTTCAACTCTAGTGTAAAATTATTTGAACTAGCTTGTAGAGCTAGTTTAACTCTAGTGTAAAATTGTCTGAATTAGCTTGAAGAGCTAGTTCAACACTAGTGTAATATTATTTGTACTAGTATGTGGAGCTAGTTCAACTCTAGTGTAAAATTATTTGTACTAGGTTATAGAGCTAGTTCAACTCTAGTGTAAAATTATTTGTACTAGACTTTAGAGCTAGTTCCACTTTAGAGTAAGATTATTTGAACTCGCTTGTAGAGCTAGTTCAACTGTAGTGTAAAATTATTTGAACTAACTTGTAGAGCTAGTTCAACACAAGTGTAAAATTATTTGTACTAGGTTATGGAGCTAGTTCAACTCTAGTGTAAAATTATTTGAACTAGATTGTAGAACTAGTTCAACTCTAGTGTAAAATTATTTGTACTAGGTTACAGAGCTAGTTCAACTCTAGGGCAAAATGATTTGAACTAGCTTGTAGAGCTAGTTTAACTCATGTGTAAAGTTATTTTAACTAGAGCTAGTTCGACTCTAGTGTAAAATTATTTGAACTAGCTTGTAGATATAGTTCAACTCCACTGTAAAATTATTTATACTAGGTTATAGAGCTAGTTTAACTCTAGTGTAAAATTACTTGAACTAAATTGTAGATCTAGTTCAACTCTAGTGTAAAATTATTTGAACTTGCTTGTAGAGCTAGGTCAACTCTAGTGTAAAATTATTTGAACTAGCTTGCAGAGCTAGTTCAACTCTAGTGTTATATTATTTGAACTAGCTAGTTCAACTCTAGTGTATAATTATTTGTACTAGGTGATAGAGCTAGTTCAACTCTAGTGTCAAATTATTTGTACTAGGTTATAGATCTAGTTCAACTCTACTGTAAAACTATTTGAACTAGCCTGTAGAGGAAGGTCAACTCTAGAGTAAAATTATTTGAACTAGCTTGTAGAGCTAGTTCAACTCTAGTGTAAAGTCATTTGAACTAGCATGTAGAGGTAGTTCGACTCTAGTGTAAAATTATTTGAACTAGCTTGTAGAGCTAGTTCAACTCCAGTATGATATTATTTGTACTAGGTTATAGAGCTAGTTCAACTCTAGTGTAAAATTATTTGAACTAGCTTGTAGAGCTAGTTCAACTCAACTGTAAAATTGTTTGAATTAGCTTGAAGAGCTAGTTCAACACTAGTGTAAAATTATTTGAACTAGTATGTGCAGCTAGTTCAACTCTAGTGTAAAATTATTTGTACTAGGTTATAGAGCTAGTTCAACTCTAGTGTAAAATTATTTGTATTAGACTGTAGAGCTAGTTCAACTCTAGAGTAAGATTATTTAAACTAGCTTGTAGAGCTAGTTCAACACAAGTGTAAAATTATTTGTACTAGGTTATGGAGCTAGTTCAACTCTAGTGTAAAAGTATTTGTACTAGTCTGTAGAGCTAGTTCAACTATAGCGTCAAATTATTTTAACTAGCTTGTAGAGCTAGTTCTACTCTAGTGTAATATTATTTCAACTAGCTTGTATAGCTAGTTCAACTCTAGTATAAAATTATTTGTACTAGGTTATAGAGCTAGTTCTACTCTAGTGTAAAATTATTTGAACTTGCTTGTAGAGCTAGGTCAACTCTAGTGTAAAATTATTTGTACTAGCTTGGAGAGCTAGTTCAACTCTAGTGTAATATTATTTGAACTAGATAGTTCAACTCTAGTGTATAAATATTTGTACTAGGCGATAGAGCTAGTTCAACTCTAGTGTCAAATTATTTGTACTAGGTTATAGATCTAGTTCAACTCTACTGTAAAACTATTTGAACTAGCCTGTAGAGCTAGGTCAACTCTAGAGTAAAATTATTTGAACTAGCTTGTAGAGCTAGTTCAACTCTAGTGTAAAGTTATTTGAACTAGCATGTAGAGGTAGTTCGACTCTAGTGTAAAATTATTTGAACTAGCTTGTAAAGCTAGTTCAACTCCAGTGTAATATTATTTGTACTAGGTTATAGAGCTAGTTCAACTCTAGTGTAAAATTATTTGAACTAGCTTATAGAGCTAGTTTAACTCGAGTGTAAAATTATTTGTACTAGGTTATAGAGCTAGTTCAGCTCTAGTGTATAATTATTTGTACTAGTGATAGAGCTAGTTCAACTCTAGTGTAAAATTATTTTACTAGTATGTGGAGCTAGTTCAACTCTAGTGTGAAATTATTTGTACTACGTTATAGATCTAGTTCAACTCTAGTGTAAAATTATTTGTACTAGACTGTAGAGCTAGTTCAGCTCTAGAGTAAGATTATTTGAACTAGCTTGTAGAGCTAGTTCAACTGTAGTGTAAAATTATTTGAACTAACTTGTAGAGCTAGTTCAACACAAGTGTAAAATTATTTGTACTAGGTTATGGAGCTAGTTCAACTCTAGTGTAAAATTATTTGTACTAGTCTGTAGAGCTAGTTCAACTATAGCGTAAAATTATTTTAATAGCTTGTAGAGCTAGTTCTACTCTAGTGTAATATTATTTCAACTAGCTTGTATAGCTAGTTCAACTCTAGTATAAAATTATTTGTACTAGGTTATAGAGCTAGTTCTACTCTAGTGTAAAATTATTTGAACTTGCTTGTAGAGCTAGATCTACTCTAGTGTAAAATTATTTGAACTAGCTTGCAGAGCTAGTTCAACTCTACTGTAATATTATTTGAACTAGCTAGTTGAACTCTAGTGTATAAATATTTGTACTAGGTGATAGAGCTAGTTCAACTCTAGTGTCAAATTATTTGTACTAGGTTATAGATCTAGTTCAACTCTACTGTAAAACTATTTGAACTAGCCTGTAGAGCTAGGTCAACTCTAGAGTAAAATTATTTGGACTAGCTTGTAGAGCTAGTTCAACTCTAGTGTAAAGTTATTTGAACTAGCATGTAGAGGTAGTTCGACACTAGTGTAAAATTATTTAAACAAGCTTGTAGAGCTAGTTCAACTCCAGTGTAATATTATTTGTACTAGGTTATAGAGCTAGTTCAACTCTAGTGTAAAATTATTTGAACTAGCTTGTAGAGCTAGTTCAACTCTAGTGTAAAATTGTTTGAATTAGCTTGTAGAGCTAGTTCAACACTAGTGTAAAATTATTTGTACTAGCACGTGGAGCTAGTTCAACTCTAGTGTAAAATTATTTGTACTAGGTTATAGAGCTAGTTCAACTCTAGTGTAAAATTATTTGTACTAGACTATCGAGCTAGTTCAACTCTAGAGTAAGATTATTTGAACTAGCTTGTAGAGCTAGTTCAACTGTAGTGTAAAATTATTTGAACTAACTTGTACAGCTAGTTCAACACAAGTGTAAAATTATTTGTACTAGGTTATGGAGCTAGTTCAACTCTAGTGTAAAATTATTTGTACTAGACTTTAGAGCTAGTTCAACTCTAGTGTAAAATTATTTGAAATAACTTGTAGAGCTAGTTCAACACAACTGTAAAATTATTTGTACTAGGTTATGGACCTAGTTCAACTCTAGTGTAAAATTATTTGTACTAGACTGTAGAGCTAGTTCAACTATAGCGTAAAATTATTTTAATTAGCTTGTAGAGCTAGTTCTACTCTAGTGTAAAATTATTTCAACTAGCTTGTAGAGCTAGTTCAACTCTAGTGTAAAATTATTTGTACTAGGTTATAGAGCTAGTTCAACTCTAGTGTATAATAATTTGTACTAGGTGATAGAGCTAGTTCAACTCCAGTGTCAAATTATTTGTACTAGGTTATAGAGCTAGTTCAACTCTATTGTAAAACTATTTGAACTAGCGTGTAGAGCTAGGTCAACTCTAGTGTAAAATTATTTGAACTAGCTTGTAGAACTAGTTCAACTCTAGTGTAAAATTATTTATACTAGGTTACAGAGCTAGTTCAACTCTAGGGTAAAATGATTTGAAGTAGCTTGGAGAGCTAGTTTAACTCAAGTGTAAAGTTATTTTAACTAGAGCTAGTTCGACTTTAGTGTAAAATTATTTGAACTAGCTTGTAGATATAGTTCAACTCCGCTGTAAAATTATTTATACAAGGTTATGGAGCTAGTTTAACTCTAGTGTAAAATTACTTGAACTAAATTGTAGATCTAGTTCAACTCTAGTGTAAAATTATTTGAACTTGATTTTAGAGCTAGGTCAACTCTAGTGTAAAATTATTTGAACTAGCTTGCAGAGCTAGTTCAACTCTAGTGTAATATTATTTGAACTAGCTAGTTCAACTCTAGTGTATAATTATTTGTACTAGGTGATAGAGCTAGTTCAACTCTGGTGTCAAATTATTTGTACTAGGTTATAGATCTAGTTCAACTCTATTGTAAAACTATTAGAACTAGCCTGTAGAGCAAGGTCAACTCTAGAGTAAAATTATTTGAACTAGCTTGTAAAGCTATTTCAACTCTAGTGTAAAGTTATTTGAACTAGCATGTAGAGGTAGTTCGACTCTAGTGTAAAATTTTTGAACTAGCTTGTAGAGCTAGTTCAACTCCAGTGTAATATTATTTGTACTAGGTTATAGACCTAGTTCAACTCTAGTGTAAAATTATTTGAACTAGCTTGTAGAGCTAGTTCAACTCAAGTGTAAAAATTATTTGAATTAGCTTGAAGAGCTAGTTCAACACTAGTGTAAAATTATTTGAACTAGTATGTGCAGCTAGTTCAACTCTAGTGTAAAATTATTTGTACTAGGTTATAGAGCTAGTTCAACTCTAGTGTAAAATTATTTGTATTAGACTGTAGAGCTAGTTCAAATCTAGAGTAAGATTATTTAAACTAGCTTGTAGAGCTAGTTCAACTGTAGTGTAAAATGATTTGAACTAACTTGTGGAGCTAGTTCAACACAAGTGTAAAATTATTTGTACTAGGTTATGGAGCTAGTTCAACTCTAGTGTAAAAGTATTTGTACTAGTCTGTAGAGCTAGTTCAACTATAGCGTAAAATTATTTTAACTAGACTGTAGATCTAGTTCAACTCTAGAGTAAGATTATTTGAACTAGCTTGTAGAGCTAGTTCAACTGTAGTGTAAAATTATTTGAACTAACTTGTAGAGCTAGTTCAACACAACTGTAAAATTATTTGTACTAGGTTATGGACCTAGTTCAACTCTAGTGTAAAATTATTTGTACTAGACTATAGAGCTAGTTCAACCATAGCATAAAATTATTTTAATTAGCTTGTAGAGCTAGTTCTACTCTAGTGTAAAATTATTTCAACTAGCTTGTAGAGCTAGTTCAACTCTAATGTAAAATTATTTAAACTAGCTTGTAGAGCTAGTACAACTCTAGTGTAAAATTATTTGTACTAGGTTATAGAGCTAGTTCAACTCTAGTGTATAATTATTTGTACTAGGTGATAGAGCTAGTTCAACTCTAGTGTCAAATTATTTGTACTAGGTTATAGAGCTAGTTCAACTCTATTGTAAAACTATTTGAACTAGCGTGTAGAGCTAGGTCAACTCTAGTGTAAAATTATTTGAACTAGCTTGTAGAACTAGTTTAACTCTAGTGTAAAATTATTTGTACTAGGTTACAGAGCTAGTTCAACTCTAGGGTAAAATGATTTGAACTAGCTTGTAGAGCTAGTTTAACTCAAGTGTAAAGTTATTTTAACTAGAGCTAGTTCGACTCTAGTGTAAAATTATTTGAACTAGCTTGTAGATATAGTTCAACTCCACTGTAAAATTATTTATACTAGGTTATAGAGCTAGTTCAACTCTACTGTAAATTATTTGTACCCGGTTATAGAGCTAGTTCTAATCTAGTGTAAAATTATTTGAACTAGCTTGTAGAGCTACTTCAACTCTACTATAATATTATTTTAACTAGCTTGTAGAGCTAGTTCAACTGTAGTGTAAAATTATTTGAACTAACTTGTAGAGCTAGTTCAACACAAGTGTAAAATTATTTGTACTAGGTTATGGAGCTAGTTCAACTCTAGTGTAAAAGTATTTGTACTAGTCTGTAGAGCTAGTTCAACTATAGCGTAAAATTATTTTAACTAGCTTGTAGAGCTAGTTCTACTCTAGTGTAATATTATTTCAACTAGCTTGTATAGCTAGTTCAACTCTAGTATAAAATTATTTGTACTAGGTTATAGAGCTAGTTCTACTCTAGTGTAAAGTTATTTGAACTTGCTTGTAGATCTAGGTCAACTCTAGTGTAAAATTATTTGAACAAGCTTGCAGAGCTAGTTGAACTCTAGTGTAATATTATTTGAACTAGCTAGTTCAACTCTAGTGTATAAATATTTGTACAAGGTGATAGATTTAGTTCAACTCTAGTGTCAAATTATTTGTACTAGGTTATAGATCTAGTTCAACTCTACTGTAAAACTATTTGAACTAGCCTGTAGAGCTAGGTCAACTCTAGAGTAAAATTATTTGAACTAGCTTGTAGAGCTAGTTCAACTCTAGTGTAAAGTTATTTGAACTAGCATGTAGAGGTAGTTCGACTCTAGTGTAAAATTATTTGAAATAGCTTGTAGAGCTAGTTCAACTCCAGTGTAATATTATTTGTACTAGGTTATAGAGCTAGTTCAACTCTAGTCTAAAATTATTTGAACTAGCTTATAGAGCTAGTTTAACTCTAGTGTAAAATTATTTGTACTAGGTTATAGAGCTAGTTCAGCTCTAGTGTATAATTATTTGTACTAGGTGATAGAGCTAGTTCAACTCTAGTGTAAAATTATTTGTACTAGTATGTGGAGCTAGTTCAACTCTAGTGTAAAATTATTTGTACTACGTTATAGAGCTAGTTCAACTCTAGTGTAAAATTATTTGTACTAGACTATAGAGCTAGTTCAACTCTAGAGTAAGATTATTTGAACTAGCTTGTAGAGCTAGTTCAACTATAGTGTAAAATTATTTGAACTAACTTGTAGAGCTAGTTCAACAAAAGTGTAAAATTATTTGTACTATGTTATGGAGCTAGTTCAACTCTAGTGTAAAATTATTTGTACTAGTCTGTAGAGCCAGTTCAACTATAACGTAAAATTATTTTAACTAGCTTGTAGAGCTAGGTCTACTCTAGTGTAATATTATTTCAACTAGCTTGTATAGCTAGTTCAACTCTAGTATAAAATTGTTTGTACTAGGTTATAGAGCTAGTTCTACTCTAGTGTAAAGTTATTTGAACTTGCTTGTAGATCTAGGTCAACTCTAGTGTAAAATTATTTGAACAAGCTTGCAGAGCTAGTTGAACTCTAGTGTAATATTATTTGAACTAGCTAGTTCAACTCTAGTGTATAAATATTTGTACTAGGTGATAGAGCTAGTTCAACTCTAGTGTCAAATTATTTGTACTAGGTTATAGATCTAGTTCAACTCTACTGTAAAACTATTTGAACTAGCCTGTAGAGCTAGGTCAACTCTAGAGTAAAATTATTTGAACTAGCTTGTAGAGCTAGTTCAACTCTAGTGTAAAGTTATTTGAACTAGCATGTAGAGGTAGTTCGACTCTAGTGTACAATTATCTGAAATAGCTTGTAGAGCTAGTTCAACTCCAGTGTAATATTATTTGTACTAGGTTATAGAGCTAGTTCAACTCTAGTGTAAAATTATTTGAACTAGCTTATAGAGCTAGTTTAACTCTAGTGTAAAATTATTTGTACTAGGTTATAGAGCTAGTTCAGCTCTAGTGTATAATTATTTGTACTAGGTGATAGAGCTAGTTCAACTCTAGTGTAAAATTATTTGTACTAGTATGTGGAGCTAGTTCAACTCTAGTGTAAAATTATTTGTACTACGTTATAGAGCTAGTTCAACTCTAGTGTAAAATTATTTGTACTAGACTGTAGAGCTAGTTCAACTCTAGAGTAAGATTATTTGAACTAGCTTGTAGAGCTAGTTCAACTGTAGTGTAAAATTATTTGAACTAACTTGTACAGCTAGTTCAACAAAAGTGTAAAATTATTTGTACTAGGTTATGGAGCTAGTTCAACTCTAGTGTAAAATTATTTGTACTAGTCTGTAGAGCTAGTTCAACTATAGCGTAAAATTATTTTAACTAGCTTGTAGAGCTAGTTCTACTCTAGTGTAATATTATTTCAACTAGCTTGTATAGCTAGTTCAACTCTAGTATAAAATTATTTGTACTAGGTTATAGAGCTAGTTCTACTCTAGTGTAAAATTATTTGAACTTGCTTGTAGAGCTAGGTCAACTCTAGTGTAAAATTATTTGAACTAGCTTGCAGAGCTAGTTCAACTCTAGTGTAATATTATTTGAGCTAGCTAGTTCAACTCTAGTGTATAAATATTTGTACTAGGTGATAGAGCTAGTTCAACTCTAATGTCAAATTATTTGTACTAGGTTATAGATCTAGTTCAACTCTACTGTAAAACTATTTGAACTAGCCTGTAGAGCAAGGTCAACTCTAGAGTAAAATTATTTGAACTAGCTTGTAGAGCTAGTTCAACTCTAGTCTAAAGTTATTTGAACTAGCATGTAGAGGTAGTTCGACACTAGTGTAAAATTATTTGAACTAGCTTGTAGAGCTAGTTCAACTCCATTGTAATACTATTTGTACTAGGTTATAGAGCTAGTTCAACTCTAGTGTAAAATTATTTGAATTAGCTTGTAGAGCTAGTTCAATTCTAGTGTAAAATTGTTTGAATTAGCTTGTAGAGCTAGTTCAACACTAGTGTAAAATTATTTGTACTAGCATGTGGAGCTAGTTCAACTCTAGTGTAAAATTATTTGTACTAGGTTATAGAGCTGGTTCAACTCTAGTGTAAAATTATTTGTACTAGACTGTAGAGCTAGTTCAACTCTAGAGTAGATTATTTGAACTAGCTTGTAGAGCTAGTTCAACTGTAGTGTAAAATTATTTGAACTAACTTGTAGAGCTACTTCAAGACAAGTGTAAAATTATTTGTACTAGGTTATGGAGCTAGTTCAACTCTAGTGTAAAATTATTTGTACTAGACTGTAGAGCTAGTTCAACTATAGCATAAAATTATTTTAATTAGCTTGTAGAGCTAGTTCTACTCTAGTGTAAAATTATTTCAACTAGCTTGTAGAGCTAGTTCAACTCTAGTGTAAAATTATTTGTACTAGGTTATAGAGCTGGTTCAACTCTAGTGTATAATTATTTGTACTAGGTGATAGAGCTAGTTCAACTCTAGTGTCAAATTATTTGTACTAGGTTATAGATCTAGTTCAACTCTACCGTAAAACTATTTGAACTAGCCAGTAGAGCTAGGTCAACTCTAGAGTAAAATTATTTGAACTAGCTTGTAGAGCTAGTTCAACTCTAGTGTAAAGTTATTTGAACTAGCATGTAGAGGTAGTTCGACTCTAGTGTAAAATTATTTGAACTAGCTTGTAGAGCTAGTTCAACTCTAGTGTAATATTATTTGTACTAGGTTATAGAGCTAGTTCAACTCTAGAGTAAAATTATTTTAACTAGCTTGTACAGCTAGTTCAACTCTAGTGTAAAATTGTTTGAATTAGCTTGTAGAGCTAGTTCAACACTAGTGTAAAATTATTTGTACTAGCATGTGGAGCTAGTTCAACTCTAGTGTAAAATTATTTGTACTAGGTTAAAGTGCTAGTTCAACTCTAGTGTAAAATTATTTGTCCTAGACTGTAGAGCTAGTTCAACTTTAGAGTAGGATTATTTGAACTAGCTTGTAGAGCTAGTTCAACTGTAGTGTAAAATTATTTGAACTAACTTGTAGAGCTAGTTCGACACAAGTGTAAAATTATTTGTACTAGGTTATGGAGCTAGTTCAACTGTAGTGTCAAATTATTTGTACTAGGTTATAGAGCTAGTTCAACTCTATTGTAAAACTATTTGAACTAGCGTGTAGAGCTAGGTCAACTCTAGTGTAAAATTATTTGAACTAGCTTGTAGAACTAGTTCAACTCTAGTGTAAAATTATTTGTACTAGGTTACAGAGCTAGTTCAACTCTAGGGTAAAATGATTTGAACTAGCTTGTAGAGCTAGTTTAACTCAAGTGTAAAGTTATTTTAACTAGAGCTAGTTCGACTCTAGTGTAAAATTATTTGAACTAGCTTGTAGATATAGTTCAACTACACTGTAAAATTATTTATACTAGGTTATAGAGCTAGTTTAACTCTAGTGTAAAATTACTTGAACTAAATTGTAGATCTAGTTCAACTCTAGTGTAAAATTATTTGAACTAGCTTGCAGAGCTAGTTCAACTCTAGTGTAATATTATTTGAACTAGCTAGTTCAACTCTAGTGTATAATTATTTGTACTAGGTGATAGAGCTAGTTCAACTCTGGTGTCAAATTATTTGTACTAGGTTATAGATCTAGTTCAACTCTACTGTAAAACTATTTGAACTAGCCTGTAGAGCAAGGTCAACTCTAGAGTAAAATTATTTGAACTAGCTTGTAGGGCTAGTTCAACTCTAGTGTAAAGTTATTTGAAATAGCATGTAGAGGTAGTTCGACTCTAGTGTAAAATTATCTGAACTAGCTTGTAGAGCTAGTTCAACTCTAGTGTAATATTATTTGTACTAGGTTATAGAGCTAGTTCAACTCTAGTGTAAAATTATTTGAACTAGCTTGTAGAGCTAGTTTAACTCTAGTGTAAAATTGTCTGAATTAGCTTGAAGAGCTAGTTCAACACTAGTGTAAAATTATTTGTACTAGTATGTGGAGCTAGTTCAACTCTAGTGTAAAATTATTTGTACTAGGTTATAGAGCTAGTTCAACTCTAGTGTAAAATTATTTGTACTAGACTTTAGAGCTAGTTCCACTTTAGAGTAAGATTATTTGAACTAGCTTGTAGAGCTAGTTCAACTGTAGTGTAAAATTATTTGAACTAACTTGTAGAGCTAGTTCAACACAAGTGTAAAATTATTTGTACTAGGTTATGGAGCTAGTTCAACTCTAGTGTAAAATTATTTGAACTAGATTGTAGAACTAGTTCAACTCTAGTGTAAAATTATTTGTACTAGGTTAAAGAGCTAGTTCAACTCTAGGGCAAAATGATTTGAACTAGCTTGTAGAGCTAGTTTAACTCATGTGTAAAGTTATTTTAACTAGAGCTAGTTCGACTCTAGTGTAAAATTATTTGAACTAGCTTGTAGATATAGTTCAACTCCACTGTAAAATTATTTATACTAGGTTATAGAGCTAGTTTAACTCTAGTGTAAAATTACTTGAACTAAATTGTAGATCTAGTTCAACTCTAGTGTAAAATTATTTGAACTTGCTTGTAGAGCTAGGTCAACTCTAGTGTAAAATTATTTGAACTAGCTTGCAGAGCTAGTTCAACTCTAGTGTTATATTATTTGAACTAGCTAGTTCAACTCTAGTGTATAATTATTTGTACTAGGTGATAGAGCTAGTTCAACTCTAGTGTCAAATTATTTGTACTAGGTTATAGATCTAGTTCAACTCTACTGTAAAACTATTTGAACTAGCCTGTAGAGGAAGGTCAACTCTAGAGTAAAATTATTTGAACTAGCTTGTAGAGCTAGTTCAACTCTAGTGTAAAGTCATTTGAACTAGCATGTAGAGGTAGTTCGACTCTAGTGTAAAATTATTTGAACTAGCTTGTAGAGCTAGTTCAACTCCAGTGTGATATTATTTGTACTAGGTTATAGAGCTAGTTCAACTCTAGTGTAAAATTATTTGAACTAGCTTGTAGAGCTAGTTCAACTCAACTGTAAAATTGTTTGAATTAGCTTGAAGAGCTAGTTCAACACTAGTGTAAAATTATTTGAACTAGTATGTGCAGCTAGTTCAACTCTAGTGTAAAATTATTTGTACTAGGTTATAGAGCTAGTTCAACTCTAGTGTAAAATTATTTGTATTAGACTGTAGAGCTAGTTCAACTCTAGAGTAAGATTATTTAAACTAGCTTGTAGAGCTAGTTCAACACAAGTGTAAAATTATTTGTACTAGGTTATGGAGCTAGTTCAACTCTAGTGTAAAAGTATTTGTACTAGTCTGTAGAGCTAGTTCAACTATAGCGTCAAATTATTTTAACTAGCTTGTAGAGCTAGTTCTACTCTAGTGTAATATTATTTCAACTAGCTTGTATAGCTAGTTCAACTCTAGTATAAAATTATTTGTACTAGGTTATAGAGCTAGTTCTACTCTAGTGTAAAATTATTTGAACTTGCTTGTAGAGCTAGGTCAACTCTAGTGTAAAATTATTTGAACTAGCTTGGAGAGCTAGTTCAACTCTAGTGTAATATTATTTGAACTAGATAGTTCAACTCTAGTGTATAAATATTTGTACTAGGCGATAGAGCTAGTTCAACTCTAGTGTCAAATTATTTGTACTAGGTTATAGATCTAGTTCAACTCTACTGTAAAACTATTTGAACTAGCCTGTAGAGCTAGGTCAACTCTAGAGTAAAATTATTTGAACTAGCTTGTAGAGCTAGTTCAACTCTAGTGTAAAGTTATTTGAACTAGCATGTAGAGGTAGTTCGACTCTAGTGTAAAATTATTTGAACTAGCTTGTAAAGCTAGTTCAACTCCAGTGTAATATTATTTGTACTAGGTTATAGAGCTAGTTCAACTCTAGTGTAAAATTATTTGAACTAGCTTATAGAGCTAGTTTAACTCGAGTGTAAAATTATTTGTACTAGGTTATAGAGCTAGTTCAGCTCTAGTGTATAATTATTTGTACTAGTGATAGAGCTAGTTCAACTCTAGTGTAAAATTATTTTACTAGTATGTGGAGCTAGTTCAACTCTAGTGTGAAATTATTTGTACTACGTTATAGATCTAGTTCAACTCTAGTGTAAAATTATTTGTACTAGACTGTAGAGCTAGTTCAGCTCTAGAGTAAGATTATTTGAACTAGCTTGTAGAGCTAGTTCAACTGTAGTGTAAAATTATTTGAACTAACTTGTAGAGCTAGTTCAACACAAGTGTAAAATTATTTGTACTAGGTTATGGAGCTAGTTCAACTCTAGTGTAAAATTATTTGTACTAGTCTGTAGAGCTAGTTCAGCTATAGCGTAAAATTATTTTAATAGCTTGTAGAGCTAGTTCTACTCTAGTGTAATATTATTTCAACTAGCTTGTATAGCTAGTTCAACTCTGGTATAAAATTATTTGTACTAGGTTATAGAGCTAGTTCTACTCTAGTGTAAAATTATTTGAACTTGCTTGTAGAGCTAGATCTACTCTAGTGTAAAATTATTTGAACTAGCTTGCAGAGCTAGTTCAACTCTACTGTAATATTATTTGAACTAGCTAGTTGAACTCTAGTGTATAAATATTTGTACTAGGTGATAGAGCTAGTTCAACTCTAGTGTCAAATTATTTGTACTAGGTTATAGATCTAGTTCAACTCTACTGTAAAACTATTTGAACTAGCTTGTAGAGCTAGGTCAACTCTAGAGTAAAATTATTTGGACTAGCTTGTAGAGCTAGTTCAACTCTAGTGTAAAGTTATTTGAACTAGCATGTAGAGGTAGTTCGACACTAGTGTAAAATTATTTAAACAAGCTTGTAGAGCTAGTTCAACTCCAGTGTAATATTATTTGTACTAGGTTATAGAGCTAGTTCAACTCTAGTGTAAAATTATTTGAACTAGCTTGTAGAGCTAGTTCAACTCTAGTGTAAAATTGTTTGAATTAGCTTGTAGAGCTAGTTCAACACTAGTGTAAAATTATTTGTACTAGCATGTGGAGCTAGTTCAACTCTAGTGTAAAATTATTTGTACTAGGTTATAGAGCTAGTTCAACTCTAGTGTAAAATTATTTGTACTAGACTATCGAGCTAGTTCAACTCTAGAGTAAGATTATTTGAACTAGCTTGTAGAGCTAGTTCAACTGTAGTGTAAAATTATTTGAACTAACTTGTAGAGCTAGTTCAACACAAGTGTAAAATTATTTGTACTAGGTTATGGAGCTAGTTCAACTCTAGTGTAAAATTATTTGTACTAGACTTTAGAGCTAGTTCAACTCTAGTGTAAAATTATTTGAAATAACTTGTAGAGCTAGTTCAACACAACTGTAAAATTATTTGTACTAGGTTATGGACCTAGTTCAACTCTAGTGTAAAATTATTTGTACTAGACTGTAGAGCTAGTTCAACTATAGCGTAAAATTATTTTAATTAGCTTGTAGAGCTAGTTCTACTCTAGTGTAAAATTATTTCAACTAGCTTGTAGAGCTAGTTCAACTCTAGTGTAAAATTATTTGTACTAGGTTATAGAGCTAGTTCAACTCTAGTGTATAATAATTTGTACTAGGTGATAGAGCTAGTTCAACTCCAGTGTCAAATTATTTGTACTAGGTTATAGAGCTAGTTCAACTCTATTGTAAAACTATTTGAACTAGCGTGTAGAGCTAGGTCAACTCTAGTGTAAAATTATTTGAACTAGCTTGTAGAACTAGTTCAACTCTAGTGTAAAATTATTTGTACTAGGTTACAGAGCTAGTTCAACTCTAGGGTAAAATGATTTGAAGTAGCTTGGAGAGCTAGTTTAACTCAAGTGTAAAGTTATTTTAACTAGAGCTAGTTCGACTCTAGTGTAAAATTATTTGAACTAGCTTGTAGATATAGTTCAACTCCGCTGTAAAATTATTTATACAAGGTTATGGAGCTAGTTTAACTCTAGTGTAAAATTACTTGAACTAAATTGTAGATCTAGTTCAACTCTAGTGTAAAATTATTTGAACTTGCTTTTAGAGCTAGGTCAACTCTAGTGTAAAATTATTTGAACTAGCTTGCAGAGCTAGTTCAACTCTAGTGTAATATTATTTGAACTAGCTAGTTCAACTCTAGTGTATAATTATTTGTACTAGGTGATAGAGCTAGTTCAACTCTGGTGTCAAATTATTTGTACTAGGTTATAGATCTAGTTCAACTCTACTGTAAAACTATTAGAACTAGCCTGTAGAGCAAGGTCAACTCTAGAGTAAAATTATTTGAACTAGCTTGTAGAGCTATTTCAACTCTAGTGTAAAGTTATTTGAACTAGCATGTAGAGGTAGTTCGACTCTAGTGTAAAATTTTTGAACTAGCTTGTAGAGCTAGTTCAACTCCAGTGTAATATTATTTGTACTAGGTTATAGAGCTAGTTCAACTCTAGTGTAAAATTATTTGAACTAGCTTGTAGAGCTAGTTCAACTCAAGTGTAAAAATTATTTGAATTAGCTTGAAGAGCTAGTTCAACACTAGTGTAAAATTATTTGAACTAGTATGTGCAGCTAGTTCAACTCTAGTGTAAAATTATTTGTACTAGGTTATAGAGCTAGTTCAACTCTAGTGTAAAATTATTTGTATTAGACTGTAGAGCTAGTTCAAATCTAGAGTAAGATTATTTAAACTAGCTTGTAGAGCTAGTTCAACTGTAGTGTAAAATAATTTGAACTAACTTGTAGAGCTAGTTCAACACAAGTGTAAAATTATTTGTACTAGGTTATGGAGCTAGTTCAACTCTAGTGTAAAAGTATTTGTACTAGTCTGTAGAGCTAGTTCAACTATAGCGTAAAATTATTTTAACTAGACTGTAGAGCTAGTTCAACTCTAGAGTAAGATTATTTGAACTAGCTTGTAGAGCTAGTTCAACTGTAGTGTAAAATTATTTGAACTAACTTGTAGAGCTAGTTCAACACAAGTGTAAAATTATTTGTACTAGGTTATGGACCTAGTTCAACTCTAGTGTAAAATTATTTGTACTAGACTATAGAGCTAGTTCAACCATAGCGTAAAATTATTTTAATTAGCTTGTAGAGATAGTTCTACTCTAGTGTAAAATTATTTCAACTAGCTTGTAGAGCTAGTTCAACTCCAGTGTAAAATTATTTGTACTAGGTTATAGAGCTAGTTCAACTCTAGTGTATAATTATTTGTACTAGGTGATAGAGCTAGTTCAACTCTAGTGTCAAATTATTTGTACTAGGTTATAGAGCTAGTTCAACTCTATTGTAAAACTATTTGAACTAGCGTGTAGAGCTAGGTCAACTCTAGTGTAAAATTATTTGAAGTAGCTTGTAGAACTAGTTCAACTCTAGTGTAAAATTATTTGTACTAGGTTACAGAGCTAGTTCAACTCTAGGGTAAAATTATTTGTACTAGGTTATGGACCTAGTTCAACTCTAGTGTAAAATTATTTGTACTAGACTATAGAGCTAGTTCAACCATAGCGTAAAATTATTTTAATTAGCTTGTAGAGATAGTTCTACTCTAGTGTAAAATTATTTCAACTAGCTTGTAGAGCTAGTTCAACTCCAGTGTAAAATTATTTGTACTAGGTTATAGAGCTAGTTCAACTCTAGTGTATAATTATTTGTACTAGGTGATAGAGCTAGTTCAACTCTAGTGTCAAATTATTTGTACTAGGTTATAGAGCTAGTTCAACTCTATTGTAAAACTATTTGAACTAGCGTGTAGAGCTAGGTCAACTCTAGTGTAAAATTATTTGAAGTAGCTTGTAGAACTAGTTCAAGTCTAGTGTAAAATTATTTGTACTAGGTTACAGAGCTAGTTCAACTCTAGGGTAAAATGATTTGGAGTAGCTTGTAGAGCTAGTTTAACTCAAGTGTAATGTTATTTTAACTAGAGCTAGTTCGACTCTAGTGTAAAATTATTTGAACTAGCTTGTAGATATAGTTCAACTCCATTGTAAAATTATTTATACTAGGTTATAGAGCTAGTTTAACTCTAGTGTAAAATTACTTGAACTAAATTGTAGATCTAGTTCAACTCTAGTGTAAAATTATTTGAACTTGCTTGTAGAGCTAGGTCAACTCTAGTGTAAAATTATTTGAACTAGCTTGCAGAGCTAGTTCAACTCTAGTGTAATATTATTTGAACTAGCTAGTTCAACTCTAGTGTATAATTATTTGAACTAGGTGATAGAGCTAGTTCAACTCTAGTGTCAAATTATTTGTACTAGTTTATAGATCTAGTTCAACTCTACTGTAAAACTATTTGAACTAGCCTGTAGAGCAAGGTCAACTCTAGAGTAAAATTATTTGAACTAGCTTGTAGAGCTATTTGAACTCTAGTGTAAAGTTATTTGAACTAGCATGTAGAGGTAGTTCGACTCTAGTGTAAAATTATTTGAACTAGCTTGTAGAGCTAGTTAAACTCCACTGTAAAGTTATTTGAACTAGCATGTAGAGGTAGTTCGAATCTAGTGTGAAATTATTTGAACTAGCTTGAAAAGCTAGTTCAACTCGAGTGTAATATTATTTGTACTAGGTTATAGAGCTAGTTCAACTCTAGTGTAAAATTATTTGAACTAGCTTGTAAAGCTAGTTCAACTCCAGTGTAATATTATTTGTACTAGGTTATAGAGCTAGATCAACTCTAGTGTAAAATTATTTGAACTAGCTTATAGAGCTAGTTTAACTCGAGTGTAAAATTATTTGTACTAGGTTATAGAGCTAGTTCAGCTCTAGTGTATAATTATTTGTACTAGGTGATAGAGCTAGTTCAACTCTAGTGTAAAATTATTTGTACTAGTATGTGGAGCTAGTTCAACTCTAGTGTGAAATTATTTGTACTACGTTATAGATCTAGTTCAACTCTAGTGTAAAATTATTTGTACTAGACTTTAGAGCTAGTTCAGCTCTAGAGTAAGATTATTTGAACTAGCTTGTAGAGCTAGTTCAACTGTAGTGTAAAATTATTTGAACTAACTTGTAGAGCTAGTTCAACACAAGTGTAAAATTATTTGTACTAGGTTATGGAGCTAGTTCAACTCTAGTGTAAAATTATTTGTACTAGTCTGTAGAGCTAGTTCAACTATAGCGTAAAATTATTTTAACTAGCTTGTAGAGCTAGTTCTACTGTAATATTATTTCAACTAGCTTGTATAGCTAGTTCAACACTAGTATAAAATTATTTGTACTAGGTTATAGAGCTAGTTCTACTCTAGTGTAAAATTATTTAAACTTGCTTGTAGAGCTAGGTCAAGTCTAGTGTAAAATTATTTGAACTAGCTTGCAGAGCTAGTTCAACTCTACTGTAATATTATTTGAACTAGCTAGTTCAACTCTAGTGTATAAATATTTGTACTAGGTGATAGAGCTAGTTCAACTCTAGTGGCAAATTATTTGTACTAGGTTATAGATCTAGTTCAACTCTACTGTAAAACTATTTGAACTAGCCTGTAGAGCTAGGTCAACTCTAGAGTAAAATTATTTGAACTAGCTTGTAGAGCTAGTTCAACTCTAGTGTAAAGTTATTTGAACTAGCATGTAGAGGTAGTTCGACACTAGTGTAAAATTATTTGAACAAACTTGTAGAGCTAGTTCAACTCTAGTGTAATATTATTTGTACTAGGTTATAGAGCTAGTTCAACTCTAGTGTAAAATTATTTGAACTAGCTTGTAGAGCTAGTACAACTCTAGTGTAAAATTGTTTGAATTAGCTTGTAGAGCTAGTTCAACACTAGTGTAAAATTATTTGTTGTGGAGCTAGTTCAACTCTAGTGTAAAATTATTTGTACTAGGTTATAGAGCTAGTTCAACTCTAGTGTAAAATTATTTGTACTAGACTGTAGAGCTAGTTCAACTCTAGAGTAAGATTATTTGAACTAGCTTGTAGAGCTAGTTCAAATGTAGTGTAAAATTATTTGAACTAACTTGTAGAGCTAGTTCAACACAAGTGTAAAATTATTTGTACTAGGTTATGGAGCTAGTTCAACTCTAGTGTAAAATTATTTGTACTAGACTTTAGAGCTAGTTCAACTATAGCGTAAAATTATTTTAATTAGCTTGTAGAGCTAGTTCTACTCTAGTGTAAAATTATTTCAACCAGCTTGTAGAGCTAGTTCAACTCTAGTGTATAATTATTTGTACTAGGTTATAGAGCTAGTTCAACTCTAGTGTATAATTATTTGTACTAGGTGATAGAGCTAGTTCAACTCTAGTGTCAAATTATTTGTACTAGGTTATAGAGCTAGTTCAACTCTATTGTAAAACTATTTGAACTAGCGTGTAGAGCTAGGTCAACTCTAGTGTAAAATTATTTGAACTAGCTTGTAGAACTAGTTCAACTCTAGTGTAAAATTATTTGTACTAGGTTACAGAGCTAGATCAACTCTAGGGTAAAATGATTTGAAGTGGCTTGGAGAGCTAGTTTAACTCAAGTGTAAAGTTATTTTAACTAGAGCTAGTTCGACTCTAGTGTAAAATTATTTGAACTAGCTTGTAGAGTTAGTTAAACTCCAGTGTAATATTATTTGTACTAGGTTATAGAGCTAGTTCAACTCTAGTGTAAAATTATTTGAACTAGCTTGTAGAGCTAGTTCAACTCAACTGTAAAATTGTTTGAATTAGCTTGAAGAGCTAGTTCAACACTAGTGTAAAATTATTTGAACTAGTATGTGCAGCTAGTTCAACTCTAGTGTAGTATTATTTGAACTAGGTAGTTCAACTCTAGTGTATAAATATTTGTACTAGGCGATAGAGCTAGTTCAACTCTAGTGTCAAATTATTTGTACTAGGTTATAGATCTAGTTCAACTCTACTGTAAAACTATTTGAACTAGCCTGTAGAGCTAGGTCAACTCTAGAGTAAAATTATTTGAACTAGCTTGTAGAGCTAGTTCAACTCTAGTGTAAAGTTATTTGAACTAGCATGTAGAGGTAGTTCGACTCTAGTGTAAAATTATTTGAACTAGCTTGTAAAGCTAGTTCAACTCCAGTGTAATATTATTTGTACTAGGTTATAGAGCTAGTTCAACTCTAGTGTAAAATTATTTGAACTAGCTTATAGAGCTAGTTTAACTCGAGTGTAAAATTATTTGTACTAGGTTATAGAGCTAGTTCAGCGCTAGTGTATAATTATTTGTACTAGGTGATAGAGCTAGTTCAACTCTAGTGTAAAATTATTTGTACTAGTATGTGGAGCTAGTTCAACTCTAGTGTGAAATTATTTGTACTACGTTATAGATCTAGTTCAACTCTAGTGTAAAATTATTTGTACTAGACTGTAGAGCTAGTTCAACTCTAGAGTAAGATTATTTGAACTAGCTTGTAGAGCTAGTTCAACTGTAGTGTAAAATTATTTGAACTAACTTGTAGAGCTAGTTCAACACAAGTGTAAAATTATTTGTACTAGGTTATGGAGCTAGTTCAACTCTAGTGTAAAATTATTTGTACTAGTCTGTAGAGCTAGTTCAACTATAGCGTAAAATTATTTTAACTAGCTTGTAGAGCTAGTTCTACTGTAATATTATTTCAACTAGCTTGTATAGCTAGTTCAACTCTAGTATAAAATTATTTGTACTAGGTTATAGAGCTAGTTCTACTCTAGTGTAAAATTATTTGAACTTGCTTGTAGAGCTAGGTCAACTCTAGTGTAAAATTATTTGAGCTAGCTTGCAGAGCTAGTTCAACTCTACTGTAATATTATTTGAGCTAGCTAGTTCAACTCTAGTGTATAAATATTTGTACTAGGTGATAGAGCTAGTTCAACTCTAGTGTCAAATTATTTGTACTAGGTTATAGATCTAGTTCAACTCTACTGTAAAACTATTTGAACTAGCCTGTAGAGCTAGGTCAACTCTAGAGTAAAATATTTGAACTAGCTTGTAGAGCTAGTTCAACTCTAGTGTAAAGTTATTTGAACTAGCATGTAGAGGTAGTTCGACACTAGTGTAAAATTATTTGAACAAGCTTGTAGAGCTAGTTCAACTCTAGTGTAATATTATTTGTACTAGGTTATAGAGCTAGTTCAACTCTAGTGTAAAATTATTTGAACTAGCTTGTAGAGCTAGTTCAACTCTAGTGTAAAATTGTTTGAATTAGCTTGTAGAGCTAGTTCAACACTAGTGTAAAATTATTTGTACTAGCATGTGGAGCTAGTTCAACTCTAGTGTAAAATTATTTGTACTAGGTTATAGAGCTAGTTCAACTCTAGTGTAAAATTATTTGTACTAGACTGTAGAGCTAGTTCAACTCTAGAGTAAGATTATTTGAACTAGCTTGTAGAGCTAGTTCAACTGTAGTGTAAAATTATTTGAACTAACTTGTAGAGCTAGTTCAACACAAGTGTAAAATTATTTGTACTAGGTTATGGAGCTAGTTCAACTCTAGTGTAAAATTATTTGTACTAGACTTTAGAGCTAGTTCAACTATAGCGTAAAATTATTTTAATTAGCTTGTAGAGCTAGTTCTACTCTAGTGTAAAATTATTTCAGCTAGCTTGTAGAGCTAGTTCAACTCTAGTGTAAAATTATTTATACTAGGTTATAGAGCTAGTTCAACTCTAGTGTATAATTATTTGTACTAGGTGATAGAGCTAGTTCAACTCTAGTGTCAAATTATTTGTACTAGGTTATAGAGCTAGTTCAACTCTATTGTAAAACTATTTGAACTAGCGTGTAGAGCTAGGTCAACTCTAGTGTGAAATTATTTGAACTAGCTTG
Source organism: Triticum urartu (assembly GCF_056163025.1). NCBI lineage: Eukaryota > Viridiplantae > Streptophyta > Magnoliopsida > Poales > Poaceae > Triticum > Triticum urartu. The sequence continues at coordinate 412,861,675 of NC_141877.1, read as the reverse complement.
TAGAACTAGTTCAACTCTAGTGTAAAATGATTTGAAGTAGCTTGGAGAGCTAGTTTAACTCAAGTGTAAAGTTATTTTAACTAGAGCTAGTTCGACTCTAGTGTAAAATTATTTGAACTAGCTTGTAGATATAGTTCAACTCCACTGTAAAATTATTTATACTAGGTTATAGAGCTAGTTTAACTCTAGTGTAAAATTACTTGAACTAAATTGTAGATCTAGTTCAACTCTAGTGTAAAATTATTTGAACTTGCTTTTAGAGCTAGGTCAACTCTAGTGTAAAATTATTTGAACTAACTTGCAGAGCTAGTTCAACTCTAGTGTAATATTATTTGAACTAGCTAGTTCAACTCTAGTGTATAATTATTTGTACTAGGTGATAGAGCTAGTTCAACTCTAGTGTCAAATTATTTGTACTAGGTTATAGATCTAGTTCAACTCTACTGTAAAACTATTTGAACTAGCCTGTAGAGCAAGGTCAACTCTAGAGTAAAATTATTTGAACTAGCTTGTAGAGCTATTTCAACTCTAGTGTAAAGTTATTTGAACTAGCATGTAGAGGTAGTTCGACTCTAGTGTAAAATTATTTGAACTAGCTTGTAGAGCTAGTTCAACTCCTGTGTAATATTATTTGTACTAGGTTATAGAGCTAGTTCAACTCTAGTGTAAAATTATTTGAACTAGCTTGTAGAGCTAGTTCAACTCAACTGTAAAAATTGTTTGAATTAGCTTGAAGAGCTAGTTCAACACTAGTGTAAAATTATTTGAACTAGTATGTGCAGCTAGTTCAACTCTAGTGTAAAATTATTTGTACTAGGTTATAGAGCTAGTTCAACTCTAGTGTAAAATTATTTGTATTAGACTGTAGAGCTAGTTCAACTCTAGAGTAAGATTATTTAAACTAGCTTGTAGAGCTAGTTCAACTGTAGTGTAAAATTATTTGAACTAACTTGTAGAGCTAGTTCAACACAAGTGTAAAATTATTTTTACTAGGTTATGGAGCTAGTTCAACTCTAGTGTAAAAGTATTTGTACTAGTCTGTAGAGCTAGTTCAACTATAGCGTAAAATTATTTTAACTAGATTGTAGAGCTAGTGCAACTCTAGAGTAAGATTATTTGAACTAGCTTGTAGAGCTAGTTCAACTGTAGTGTAAAATTATTTGAACTAACTTGTAGAGCTAGTTCAACACAACTGTAAAATTATTTGTACTAGGTTATGGACCTAGTTCAACTCTAGTGTAAAATTATTTGTACTAGACTGTAGAGCTAGTTCAACTATAGCGTAAAATTATTTTAATTAGCTTGTAGAGCTAGTTCTACTCTAGTGTAAAATTATTTCAACTAGCTTGTAGAGCTTGTTCAACTCTAGTGTAAAATTATTTGTACTAGGTTATAGAGCTAGTTCAACTCTAGTGTATAATTATTTGTACTAGGTGATAGAGCTAGTTCAACTCTAGTGTCAAATTATTTGTACTAGGTTATACAGCTAGTTCAACTCTATTGTAAAATTATTTGAACTAGCGTGTAGAGCTAGGTCAACTCTAGTGTAAAATTATTTGAAGTAGCTTGTAGAACTAGTTCAACTCTAGTGTAAAATTATTTGTACTAGGTTACAGAGCTAGTTCAACTCTAGGGTAAAATGATTTGAAGTAGCTGGTAGAGCTAGTTTAACTCAAGTGTAAAGTTATTTTAACTAGAGCTAGTTCGACTCTAGTGTAAAATTATTTGAACTAGCTTGTAGATATAGTTCAACTCCACTGTAAAATTATTTATACTAGGTTATAGAGCTAGTTTAACTCTAGTGTAAAATTACTTGAACTAATTTGTAGATCTAGTTCAACTCTAGTGTAAAATTATTTGAACTTGCTTGTAGAGCTAGGTCAACTCTAGTGTAAAATTATTTGAACTAGCTTGCAGAGCTAGTTCAACTCTAGTGTAATATTATTTGAACTAGCTAGTTCAACTCTAGTGTATAATTATTTGAACTAGGTGATAGAGCTAGTTCAACTCTAGTGTCAAATTATTTGTACTAGGTTATAGATCTAGTTCAACTCTACTGTAAAACTATTTGAACTAGCCTGTAGAGCAAGGTCAAATCTAGAGTAAAATTATTTGAACTAGCTTGTGGAGCTATTTCGACTCTAGTGTAAAATTATTTGAACTAGCTTGTAGAGCTAGTTAAACTCCAGTGTAATATTATTTGTACTAGGTTATAGAGCTAGTTCAACTCTAGTGTAAAATTATTTGAACTAGCTTTTAGAGCTAGTTCAACTCAACTGTAAAATTGTTTGAATTAGCTTGAAGAGCTAGTTCGACACTAGTGTAAAATTATTTGTACTAGGTTATAGAGCTAGTTCAACTCTAGTGTAAAATTATTTGTATTAGACTGTAGAGCTAGTTCGACTCTAGAGTAAGATTATTTAAACTAGCTTGTAGAGCTAGTTAAACTGTAGTGTAAAGTTATTTGAACTAACTTGTAGAGCTAGTTCAACACAAGTGTAAAATTATTTGTACTAGGTTATGGACTTAGTTCAACTCTAGTGTAAAAGTATTTGTACTAGTCTGTAGAGCTAGTTCAACTATAGCGTAAAATTATTTTTACTAGCTTGTAGAGCTAGTTCTACTCTAGTGTAATATTATTTCAACTAGCTTGTATAGCTAGTTCAACTCTAGTATATAAAATTATTTGTACTAGGTTATAGAGCTAGTTCTACTCTAGTGTAAAATTATTTGAACTAGCTTGCAGAGCTAGTTCAACTCTAGTGTAATATTATTTGAACTAGCTAGTTCAACTCTAGTGTATAAATATTTGTACTAGCTGATAGAGCTAGTTCAACTCTAGTGTCAAATTATTTGTACTAGGTTATAGATCTAGTTCAACTCTACTGTAAAACTATTTGAACTACCCTGTAGAGCTAGGTCAACTCTAGAGTAAAATTATTTGAACTAGCTTGTAGAGCTAGTTCAACTCTAGTGTAAAGTTATTTGAACTAGCATGTAGAGGTAGTTTGACTCTAGTGTAAAATTATTTGAACTAGCTTGTAAAGCTAGTTCAACTCCAGTGTAATATTATTTGTACTAGGTTATAGAGCTAGTTTAACTCTAGTGTAAAATTATTTGAACTAGCTTATAGAGCTAGTTTAACTCGAGTGTAAAATTATTTGTACTAGGTTATAGAGCTAGTTCAGCTCTAGTGTATAATTATTTTTACTAGGTGATAGAGCTAGTTCAACTCTAGTGTAAAATTATTTGTACTAGTATGTGGAGCTAGTTCAACTCTAGTGAGAAATTATTTGTACTACGTTATAGATCTAGTTCAACTCTAGTGTAAAATTATTTGTACTAGACTGTTGAGCTAGTTCAACTCTAGAGTAAGATTATTTGAACTAGCTTGTAGAGCTAGTTCAACTGTAGTGTAAAATTATTTGAACTAACTTGTAGAGCTAGTTCAACACAAGTGTAAAATTATTTGTACTAGGTTATGGAGCTAGTTCAAGTCTAGTGTAAAATTATTTGTACTAGTCTGTAGAGCTAGTTCAACTATATCGTAAAATTATTTTAACTAGCTTGTAGAGCTAGTTCTACTCTAGTGTAATATTATTTCAACTAGCTTGTATAGCTAGTTCAACTCTAGTATAAATTATTTGAACTAGGTTATAGAGCTAGTTCTACTCTAGTGTAAAATTATTTGAACTTGCTTGTAGAGCTAGGTCAACTCTAGTGTAAAATTATTTGAACTAGTTTGCAGAGCTAGTTCAACTCTACTGTAATGTTATTTGAACTAGCTAGTTCAACTCTAGTGTATAAATATTTGTACTAGGTGATAGAGCTAGTTCAACTCTAGTGTCAAATTATTTGTACTAGGTTATAGATCTAGTTCAACTCTACTGTAAAATATTTGAACTAGCCTGTAGAGCTAGGTCAACTCTAGAGTAAAATTATTTGAACTAGCTTATAGAGCTAGTTCAACTCTAGTGTAAAGTTATTTGAACTAGCATGTAGAGGTAGTTCGACACTAGTGTAAAATTATTTGAACAAGCTTGTAGAGCTAGTTCAACTCCAGTGTAATATTATCTGTACTAGGTTATAGAGCTAGTTCAACTCTAGTGTAAAATTATTTGAACTAGCTTGTAGAGCTAGTTCAACTCTAGTGTAAAATTGTTTGAATTAGCTTGTAGAGCTAGTTCAACAGTAGTGTAAAATTATTTGTACTAGCATGTGGAGCTAGTTCAACTCTAGTGTAAAATTATTTGTACTAGGTGATAGAGCTAGTTCAACTCTAGTGTAAAATTATTTGTACTAGACTGTAGAGCTAGTTCAACTCTAGAGTAAGATTATTTGAACTAGCTTGTAGAGCTAGTTCAACTATAGTGTAAAATTATTTGAAATAACTTGTAGAGCTAGTTCAACACAAGTGTAAAATTATTTGTACTAGGTTATGTTGCTAGTTCAACTCTTGTGTAAAATTATTTATACTAGACTGTAGAGCTAGTTCAACTACAGCGTAAAATTATTTTAATTAGCTTGTAGAGCTAGTTCTACTCTAGTGTAAAATTATTTCAACTAGCTTGTAGAGCTAGGTCAACTCTAGTGTAAAATTATTTGTAATAGGTTATAGAGCTAGTTCAACTCTAGTGTATAATTATTTGTACTAGGTGATCGAGCTAGTTCAACTCTAGTGTCAAATTATTTGTACTAGGTTATAGAGCTAGTTCAACTCTATTGTAAAATTATTTGAACTAGCGTGTAGAGCTAGGTCAACTCTAGTGTAAAATTATTTGAACTAGCTTGTAGAACTAGTTCAACTGTAGTGTAAAATTATTTGTACTAGGTTACAGAGCTAGTTCAACTCTAGGGTAAAATGATTTGAACTACCTTGTAGAGCTAGTTTAACTCAAGTGTAAAGTTATTTTAACTAGAGCTAGTTCGACTCTAGTGTAAAATTATTTGAACTAGCTTGTAGATATAGTTCAACTCCACTGTAAAATTATTTATACTAGGTTATAGAGCTAGTTTAACTCTAGTGTAAAATTACTTGAACTAAATTGTAGATCTAGTTCAACTCTCGTGTAAAATTATTTGAACTTGCTTGTAGAGCTAGGTCAACTCTAGTGTAAAATTATTTGAACTAGCTTGCAGAGCTAGTTCAACTCTAGTGTAATATTATTTGAACTAGCTAGTTCAACTCTAGTGTATAATTATTTATACTAGGTGATAGAGCTAGTTCAACTCTAGTGTCAAATTATTTGTACTAGGTTATAGATCTAGTTCAACTCTACTGTAAAACTATTTAAACTAGCCTGTAGAGCAAGGTCAACTCTAGAGTAAAATTATTTGGACTAGCTTGTAGAGCTAATTTAACTCTAGTGTAAAGTTATTTGAACTAGCATGTAGAGGTAGTTCGACTCTAGTGTAAAATTATTTGAACTAGCTTGTAGAGCTAGTTCAACTCCAGTGTAATATTATTTGTACTAGGTTATAGAGCTGGTTCAACTCTAGTGTAAACTTATTTGAACTAGCTTGTAGAGCTAGTTCAACTCTAGTGTAAAATTGTTTGAATTAGCTTGAAGAGCTAGTTCAACACTAGTGTAAAATTATTTGTACTAGCATGTGGAGCTAGTTCAACTCTAGTGTAAAATTATTTGTACTAGGTGATAGAGCTAGTTCAACTCTAGTGTAAAATTATTTGTACTAGACTGTAGAGCTAGTTCAACTCTAGAGTAAGATTATTTGAACTAGCTTGTAGAGCTAGTTCAACTATAGTGTAAAATTATTTGAAATAACTTGTAGAGCTAGTTCAACACAAGTGTAAAATTATTTGTACTAGGTTATGTTGCTAGTTCAACTCTTGTGTAAAATTATTTATACTAGACTGTAGAGCTAGTTCAACTACAGCGTAAAATTATTTTAATTAGCTTGTAGAGCTAGTTCTACTCTAGTGTAAAATTATTTCAACTAGCTTGTAGAGCTAGGTCAACTCTAGTGTAAAATTATTTGTACTAGGTTATAGAGCTAGTTCAACTCTAGTGTATAATTATTTGTACTAGGTGATCGAGCTAGTTCAACTCTAGTGTCAAATTATTTGTACTAGGTTATAGAGCTAGTTCAACTCTATTGTAAAATTATTTGAACTAGCGTGTAGAGCTAGGTCAACTCTAGTGTAAAATTATTTGAACTAGCTTGTAGAACTAGTTCAACTGTAGTGTAAAATTATTTGTACTAGGTTACAGAGCTAGTTCAACTCTAGGGTAAAATGATTTGAACTACCTTGTAGAGCTAGTTTAACTCAAGTGTAAAGTTATTTTAACTAGAGCTAGTTCGACTCTAGTGTAAAATTATTTGAACTAGCTTGTAGATATAGTTCAACTCCACTGTAAAATTATTTATACTAGGTTATAGAGCTAGTTTAACTCTAGTGTAAAATTACTTGAACTAAATTGTAGATCTAGTTCAACTCTCGTGTAAAATTATTTGAACTTGCTTGTAGAGCTAGGTCAACTCTAGTGTAAAATTATTTGAACTAGCTTGCAGAGCTAGTTCAACTCTAGTGTAATATTATTTGAACTAGCTAGTTCAACTCTAGTGTATAATTATTTATACTAGGTGATAGAGCTAGTTCAACTCTAGTGTCAAATTATTTGTACTAGGTTATAGATCTAGTTCAACTCTACTGTAAAACTATTTAAACTAGCCTATAGAGCAAGGTCAACTCTAGAGTAAAATTATTTGGACTAGCTTGTAGAGCTAATTTAACTCTAGTGTAAAGTTATTTGAACTAGCATGTAGAGGTAGTTCGACTCTAGTGTAAAATTATTTGAACTAGCTTGTAGAGCTAGTTCAACTCCAGTGTAATATTATTTGTACTAGGTTATAGAGCTGGTTCAACTCTAGTGTAAACTTATTTGAACTAGCTTGTAGAGCTAGTTCAACTCTAGTGTAAAATTGTTTGAATTAGCTTGAAGAGCTAGTTCAACACTAGTGTAAAATTATTTGTACTAGTATGTGGAGCTAGTTCAACTCTAGTGTAAAATTATTTGTACTAGTTTATCGAGCTAGTTCAACTCTAGTGTAAAATTATTTGTATTAGACTGTAGAGCTAGTTCAACTCTAGAGTAAGATTATTTGAACTAGCTTGTAGAGCTATTTCAACTCTAGTGTAAAGTTATTCGAACTAGCATGTAGAGCTAGTTCAACACAAGTGTAAAATTATTTGAACTAGCTTGTAGAGCTAGTTAAACTCCAGTGTAATATTATTTGTACTAGGTTATAGAGCTAGTTCAAATCTAGTGTAAAATTATTTGAACTAGTTTGTAGAGCTAGTTCAACTCAACTTTAAATTATTTGAATTAGCTTGAAGAGCTAGTTCAACACTAGTGTAAAATTATTTGAACTAGTATGTGCAGCTAGTTCAACTCTAGTGTAAAATTATTTGTACTAGGTTATAGAGCTAGTTCAACTCTAGTGTAAAATTATTTGTATTAGACTGTAGAGCTAGTTCAACTCTAGAGTAAGATTATTTAAACTAGCTTGTAGAGCTAGTTAAACTGTAGTGTAAAATTATTTGAACTAACTTGTAGAGCTCGTTCAACACAAGTGTAAAATTATTTGTACTAGGTTATGGACCTAGTTCAACTCTAGTGTAAAACTATTTGTACTAGTCTGTAGAGCTAGTTCAACTATAGTGTAAAATTATTTTAACTAGCTTGTAGAGCTAGTTCTACTCTAGTGTAATATTATTGCAACTAGCTTGTATAGCTAGTTCAACTCTAGTATAAAATTATTTGTACTAGGTTATAGAGCTAGTTCTACTCTAGTGTAAAATTATTTGAACTAGCTTGCAGAGCTAGTTCAACTCTAGTGTAATATTATTTGAACTAGCTAGTTCAACTCTAGTGTATAAATATTTGTACTAGGTGATAGAGCTAGTTCAACTCTAGTGTCAAATTAATTGTACTAGGTTATAGATCTAGTTCAACTCTACTGTAAAACTATTTGAACTAGCCTGTAGAGCTAGGTCAACTCTAGAGTAAAATTATTTGAACTAGCTTGTAGAGCTAGTTCAACTCTAGTGTAAAGTTATTTGAACTAGCATGTAGAGGTAGTTTGACTCTAGTGTAAAATTATTTGAACTAGCTTGTAGAGCTAGTTCAACTCCAGTGTAATATTATTTGTACTAGGTTATAGAGCTAGTTCAACTCTAGTGTAAAATTATTTGAACTAGCTTATAGAGCTAGTTTAACTCGAGTGTAAAATTATTTGTACTAGGTTATAGAGCTAGTTCAGCTCTAGTGTATAATTATTTTTACTAGGTGATAGAGCTAGTTCAACTCTAGTGTAAAATTATTTGTACTAGTATGTGGAGCTAGTTCAACTCTAGTGTGAAATTATTTGTACTACGTTATAGATCTAGTTCAACTCTAGTGTAAAATTATTTGTACTAGACTGTAAAGCTAGTTCAACTCTAGAGTGAGATTATTTGAACTAGCTTGTAGAGCTAGTTCAACTGTAGTGTAAAATTATTTGAACTAACTTGTAGAGCTAGTTCAACACAAGTGTAAAATTATTAGTACTAGGTTATGGAGCTAGTTCAACTCTAGTGTAAAAGTATTTGTACTAGTCTGTAGAGCTAGTTCAACTATAGCGTAAAATTATTTTAACTAGCTTGTAGAGCTAGTTCTACTCTAGTGTAATATTATTTCAACTAGCTTGTATAGCTTGTTCAACTCTCGTATAAAATTATTTGTACTAGGTTATAGAGCTAGTTCTACTCTAGTGTAAAATTATTTGAACTTGCTTGTAGAGCTAGGTCAACTCTAGTTATAATTATTTGAACTAGCTTGCAGAGCTAGTTCAAGTCTAGTGTAATATTATTTGAACTAGGTGATAGAGCTAGTTCAACTCTAGTGTCAAATTATTTGTACTACGTTATAGATCTAGTTCAACTCTACTGTAAAACTATTTGAACTAGCCTGTAGAGCTAGGTCAACTCTAGAGTAAAATTATTTGAACTAGCTTGTAGAGCTAGTTCAACTCTAGTGTACAGTTATTTGAACTAGCATGTAGAGGTAGTTCGACTCTAGTGTAAAATTATTTGAACTAGCTTGTAGAGATAGTTCAACTCCAGTGTAATATTATTTGTACTAGGTTATAGAGCTAGTTCAACTCTAGTGTAAAATTATTTGAACTAGCTTATAGAGCTAGTTTAACTCGAGTGTAAAATTATTTGTACTAGGTTATAGAGCTAGTTCAGCTCTAGTGTATAATTATTTTTACTAGGTGATAGAGCTAGTTCAACTCTAGTGTAAAATTATTTGTACTAGTATGTGGAGCTAGTTCAACTCTAGTGTGAAATTATTTGTACTACGTTATAGATCTAGTTCAACTCTAGTGTAAAATTATTTGTACTAGACTGTAAAGCTAGTTCAACTCTAGAGTGAGATTATTTGAACTAGCTTGTAGAGCTAGTTCAACTGTAGTGTAAAATTATTTGAACTAACTTGTAGAGCTAGTTCAACACAAGTGTAAAATTATTAGTACTAGGTTATGGAGCTAGTTCAACTCTAGTGTAAAAGTATTTGTACTAGTCTGTAGAGCTAGTTCAACTATAGCGTAAAATTATTTTAACTAGCTTGTAGAGCTAGTTCTACTCTAGTGTAATATTATTTCAACTAGCTTGTATAGCTTGTTCAACTCTCGTATAAAATTATTTGTACTAGGTTATAGAGCTAGTTCTACTCTAGTGTAAAATTATTTGAACTTGCTTGTAGAGCTAGGTCAACTCTAGTTATAATTATTTGAACTAGCTTGCAGAGCTAGTTCAAGTCTAGTGTAATATTATTTGAACTAGGTGATAGAGCTAGTTCAACTCTAGTGTCAAATTATTTGTACTACGTTATAGATCTAGTTCAACTCTACTGTAAAACTATTTGAACTAGCCTGTAGAGCTAGGTCAACTCTAGAGTAAAATTATTTGAACTAGCTTGTAGAGCTAGTTCAACTCTAGTGTACAGTTATTTGAACTAGCATGTAGAGGTAGTTCGACTCTAGTGTAAAATTATTTGAACTAGCTTGTAGAGATAGTTCAACTCCAGTGTAATATTATTTGTACTAGGTTATAGAGCTAGTTCAACTCTAGTGTAAAATTATTTGAACTAGCTTATAGAGCTAGTTTAACTCTAGTGTAAAATTATTTGTTCTAGGTTATAGAGCTAGTTCAGCTCTAGTGTATAATTATTTGTAATAGGTGATAGAGCTAGTTCAACTCTAGTGTAAAATTATTTCTACTAGTATGTGGAGCTAGTTCAACTCTAGTGTAAAATTGTTTGTACTACGTTATAGAGCTAGTTCAACTCTAGTGTAAAATTATTTGTACTAGACTGTAGAGCTAGTTCAACTCTAGAGTAAGATTATTTAAACTAGCTTGTAGAGCTAGTTCAACTGTAGTGTAAAATTATTTGAACTAACTTGTAGAGCTAGTTCAACACAAATGTGAAATAATTTGTACTAGGTTATGGAGCTAGTTCAAATCTAGTGTAGAAGTATTTGTACTAGTCTGTAGAGCTAGTTCAACTATAGCGTAAAATTATTTTAACTAGCTTGTAGAGCTAGTTCTACTCTAGTGTAATATTATTTCAACTAGCTTGTATAGCTAGTTCAACTCTCGTATAAAATTATTTGTACTAGGTTATAGAGTTGGTTCTACTCTAGTGTAAAATTATTTGAACTTGTTTGTAGAGCTAGGTCAACTCTAGTGTAAAATTATTTGAACTAGCTTGCAGAGCTAGTTCAACCTTAGTGTAATATTATTTGAACTAGGTAGTTCAACTCTAGTGTATAAATATTTGTACTAGGTGATAGAGCTAGTTCAACTCTAGTGTCAAATTATTTGTACTAGGTTATAGATCTAGTTCAACTCTACTGTAAAACTATTTGAACTAGCCTGTAGAGCTAGGTCAACTCTAGAGTAAAATTATTTGAACTAGCTTGTAGAGCTAGTTCAACTCTAGTGTAAGGTTATTTGAATTAGCATGTAGAGGTAGTTCGACACTAGTGTAAAATTATTTGAACTAGCTTGTAGTGCTAGTTCAACTCTAGTGTAATATTATTTGTACTAGGTTATAGAGCTAGTTCAACTGTAGTGTAAAATTATTTGAACTAGCTTGTAGAGCTTGTTCAACTCTAGTGTAAAATTGTTTGAATTAGCTTGTAGAGCTAGTTCAACACTAGTGTAAAATTATTTGTACTAGCATGTGGAGCTAGTTCAACTCTAGTGTAAAATTATTTGTACTATGTTATAGAGCTAGTTCAACTCTAGTGTACAATTATTTGTACTAGACTGTAGAGCTAGTTCAACTCTAGAGTAAGATTATTTGAACTAGCTTGTAGAGCTAGTTCAACTGTAGTGTAAAATTATTTGAACTAACTTGTAGAGCTAGTTCAACACAAGTGTAAAATTATTTGTACTAGGTTATGGAGCTAGTTAAACTCTAGTGTAAAATTATTTGTACTAGACTGTAGAGCTAGTTCAACTATAGCGTAAAATTATTTTAATTAGCTTGTAGAGCTAGTTCTACTCTAGTGTAAAATTATTTCAACTAGCTTGTAGAGCTAGCTCAACTCTAGTGTAAAATTATTTATACTAGGTTATAGAGCTAGTTCAACTCTAGTGTATAATTATTTGTACTAGGTGATAGAGCTAGTTCAACCTTAGTGTCAAATTATTTGTACTAGGTTATAGAGGTAGTTCAACTCTATTGTAAAACTATTTGAACTAGCGTGTAGAGCTAGGTCAACTCTAGTGTAAAATTATTTGAAGTAGCTTGTAGACCTAGTTCAACTCTAGTGTAAAATTATTTGTACTAGGTTACAGAGCTAGTTCAACTCTAGGGTAAAATGATTTGAAGTAGCTTGTAGAGCTAGTTTAACTCAAGTGTAAAGTTATTTTAACTAGAGCTAGTTCGACTCTAGTGTAAAATTATGAAAAATAGCTTGTAGATATAGTTCAACTCCACTATAAAATTATTTATACTAGGTTATAGAGCTAGTTTATCTCTAGTGTAAAATTACTTGAACTAAATTGTAGATCTAGTTCAACTCTAGTGTAAAATTATTTGAACTTGCTTGTAGACCTAGGTCAACTCTAGTGTAAAATTATTTGAACTAGCTTGCAGAGCTAGTTCAACTCTAGTGTAATATTATTTGAACTACCTAGTTCAACTCTAGTGTATAATTATTTGTACTAGGTGATAGAGCTAGTTCAACTCTAGTGTCAAATTATTTGTACTAGGTTATAGATCTAGTTCAACTCTACTGTAAAACTATTTGAACTAGCCTGTAGAGCAAGGTCAACTCTAGAGTAAAATTATTTGAACTAGCTTGTAGAGCTATTTCAACTCTAGTGTAAAGTTATTTGAACAAGCATGTAGAGGTAGTTCGACTCTAGTGTAAAATTATTTGAACTAGCTTGTAGAGCTAGTTCAACTCTAGTGTAATATTATTTGTACTAGGTTATAGAGCTAGTTCAACTCTAGTGTAAAATTATTTGAACTAGCTTGTAGAGCTAGTTCAATTCTAGTGTAAAATTGTTTGAATTAGCTTGAAGAGCTAGTTCAACACTAGTGTAAAATTATTTGTACTAGTATGTGGAGCTAGTTCAACTCTAGTGTAAAATTATTTGTACTAGGTTATAGAGCTAGTTCAACTCTAGTGTAAAATTATTTGTATTAGACTGTAGAGCAAGTTCAACTCTAGAGTAAGATTATTTTAACTAGCTTGTAGAGCTAGTTCAACTGTAGTGTAAAATTATTTGAACTAACTTGTAGAGCTAGTTCAACACAAGTGTAAAATTATTTGTACTAGGTTATGGAGCCAGTTCAACTCAAGTGTAAAAGTATTTGTACTAGTCTGTAGAGCTAGTTCAACTATAGCGTAAAATTATTTTAACTAGCTTTTAGAGCTAGTTCTACTCTAGTGTAATATTATTTCAACTAGCTTGTATAGCTAGTTCAACTCTCGTATAAAATTATTTGTACTAGGTTATAGAGCTAGTTCTACTCTAGTGTAAAATTATTTGAACTTGCTTGTAGAGCTAGGTCAACTCTATTGTAAAATTATTTGAACTAGCTTGCAGAGCTAGTTCAACTTTAGTGTAATATTATTTGAACTAGCTAGTTCAACTCTAGTGTATAAATATTTGTACTAGGTGATAGAGCTAGTTCAACTCTAGTGTCAAATTATTTGTACTACGTTATAGATCTAGTTCAACTCTACTGTAAAACTATTTGAACTAGCCTGTAAAGCTAGGTCAACTCTAGAGTAAAATTATTTGAACTAGCTTGTAGAGCTAGTTCAACTCTAGTGTAAAGTTATTTGAACTAGTATGTAGAGGTAGTTCGACTCTAGTGTAAAATTATTTGAACTAGCTTGTAGAGCTAGTTCAACTCCAGTGTAATATTATTTGTACTAGGTTATAGAGCTAGTTCAACTCTAGTGTAAAATTATTTGAACTAGCTTATAGAGCTAGTTTAACTCTAGTGTAAAATTATTTGTACTAGGTTATAGAGCTAGTTCAGCTCTAGTGTATAATTATTTGTACTAGGTGATAGAGCTAGTTCAACTCTAGTGTAAAATTATTTGTACTACGTTATAGAGCTAGTTCAACTCTAGTGTAAAATTATTTGTACTAGACTGTAGAGCTAGTTCAACTCTAGAGTAAGATTATTTGAACTAGCTTGTAGAGCTAGTTCAACTGTAGTGTAAAATTATTTGAACTAACTTGTAGAGCTAGTTCAACACTAGTGTAAAATTATTTGTACTAGGTTATGGAGCTAGTTCAACTCTAGTGTAAAAGTATTTGTACTAGTCTGTAGAGCTAGTTCAACTATAGCGTAAAATTATTTTAACTAGCTTGTAGAGCTAGTTCTACTCTAGTGTAATATTATTTCAACTAGCTTGTATAGCTAGTTCAACTCTAGTATAAAATTATTTGTACTAGGTTATAGAGCTAGTTCTACTCTAGTGTAAAATTATTTGAACTTGCTTGTAGAGCTAGGTCAACTCTAGTGTAAAATTATTTGAACTAACTTGCAGAGCTAGTTCAACTTTAGTGTAATATTATTTGAACTAGGTAGTTCAACTCTAGTGTATAAATATTTGTACTAGGTGATAGAGCTAGTTCAACTCTAGTGTCAAATTATTTGTACTAGGTTATAGATCTAGTTCAACTCTAGTGTAAAAGTATTTGAACTAGCCTGTAGAGCTAGGTCATCTCTAGAGTAAAATTATTTGAACTAGCTTGTAGAGCTAGTTCAACTCTAGTGTAAAGTTATTTGAACTAGCATGTAGAGGTAGTTCGACACTAGTGTAAAATTATTTGAACTAGCTTGTAGTGCTAGTTCAACTCCAGTGTAATATTATTTGTACTGGTTATAGAGCTAGTTCAACTCTAGTGTAAAATTATTTGAACTAGCTTGTAGAGCTAGTTCAATTCTAGTGTAAAATTGTTTGAATTAGCTTGTAGAGCTAGTTCAACACTAGTGTAAAATTATTTCTACTAGCATGTGGAGCTAGTTCAACTCTAGTGTAAAATTATTTGTACTATGTTATAGAGCTAGTTCAACTCTAGTGTAAAATTATTTGTACTAGACTGTAGAGCTAGTTCAACTCTAGAGTAAGATTATTTGAACTAGCTTGTAGAGCTAGTTCAACTGTAGTGTAAAATTATTTGAACTAACTTGTAGAGCTAGTTCAACTCTAGTGTAAAATTATTTGTACTAGACTGTAGAGCTAGTTCAACTATAGCGTAAAATTATTTTAATTATCTTGTAGAGCTAGTTCTACTCTAGTGTAAAATTATTTCAATTAGCTTGTAGAGCTAGTTCAACTCTAGTGTAAAATTATTTGTACTAGGTTATAGAGCTAGTTCAACTCTAGTGTATAATTATTTGTACTAGGTGATAGAGCTAGTTCAACTCTTGTGTCAAATTATTTGTACTAGGTTATAGAGCTAGTTCAACTCTATTGTAAAACTATTTGAACTAGCGTGTAGAGCTAGGTCAACTCTAGTGTAAAATTATTTGAACTAGCTTGTAGAACTAGTTCAACTCTAGTGTAAAATTATTTGTACTAGGTTACAGAGCTAGTTCAACTCTAGGGTAAAATGATTTGAAGTAGCTTGTAGAGCTAGTTTAACTCAAGTGTAAAGTTATTTTAACTAGAGCTAGTTCGACTCTAGTGTAAAATTATGAGAAATAGCTTGTAGATATAGTTCAACTCCACTGTAAAATTATTTATACTAGGTTATAGAGCTAGTTTATCTCTAGTGTAAAATTACTTGAACTAAATTGTAGATCTAGTTCAACTCTAGTGTAAAATTATTTTAACTTTCTTGTAGAGCTAGGTCAACTCTAGTGTAAAATTATTTGAACTAGCTTGCAGAGCTAGTTCAACTCTAGTGTAATATTATTTGAACTAGCTAGTTCAACTCTAGTGTATAATTATTTGTACTAGGTGATAGAGCTAGTTCAACTCTAGTGTCAAATTATATGTACTAGGTTATAGATCTAGTTCAACTCTACTGTAAAACTATTTGAACTAGCCTGTAGAGCAAGGTCAATTCTGGAGTAAAATTATTTGAACTAGCTTGTAGAGCTAGTTCAACTCTAGTGTAAAGTTATTTGAATTAGCATGCAGAGGTAGTTCGACACTAGTGTAAAATTATTTGAACTAGCTTGTAGTGCTAGTTCAACTCTAGTGTAATATTATTTGTTCTAGGTTATAGAGCTAGTTCAACTCTAGTGAAAAATTATTTGAACTAGCTTGTAGAGCTTGTTCAACTCTAGGTAAAATTGTTTGAATTAGCTTGTAGAGCTAGTTCAACACAAGTGTAAAATTATTTGTACTAGCATGTGGAGCTAGTTCAACTCTAGTGTAAAATTATTTGTACTATGTTATAGAGCTAGTTCAACTCTAGTGTAAAATTATTTGTACTAGACTGTAGAGCTAGTTCAACTCTAGAGTAAGATTATTTGAACTAGCTTCTAGAGCTAGTTTAACTCAAGTGTAAAGTTATTTTAACTAGAGCTAGTTCGACTCTAGTGTCAAATTATTTGTACTACGTTATAGATCTAGTTCAACTCTACTGTAAAACTATTTGAACTAGCCTGTAAAGCTAGGTCAACTCTAGAGTAAAATTATTTGAACTAGCTTGTAGAGCTAGTTCAACTCTAGTGTAAAGTTATTTGAACTAGTATGTAGAGGTAGTTCGACTCTAGTGTAAAATTATTTGAACTAGCTTGTAGAGCTAGTTCAACTCCAGTGTAATATTATTTGTACTAGGTTATAGAGCTAGTTCAACTCTAGTGTAAAATTATTTGAACTAGCTTATAGAGCTAGTTTAACTCTAGTGTAAAATTATTTGTACTAGGTTATAGAGCTAGTTCAGCTCTAGTGTATAATTATTTGTACTAGGTGATAGAGCTAGTTCAACTCTAGTGTAAAATTATTTGTACTACGTTATAGAGCTAGTTCAACTCTAGTGTAAAATTATTTGTACTAGACTGTAGAGCTAGTTCAACTCTAGAGTAAGATTATTTGAACTAGCTTGTAGAGCTAGTTCAACTGTAGTGTAAAATTATTTGAACTAACTTGTAGAGCTAGTTCAACACTAGTGTAAAATTATTTGTACTAGGTTATGGAGCTAGTTCAACTCTAGTGTAAAAGTATTTGTACTAGTCTGTAGAGCTAGTTCAACTATAGCGTAAAATTATTTTAACTAGCTTGTAGAGCAAGTTCTACTCTAGTGTAATATTATTTCAACTAGCTTGTATAGCTAGTTCAACTCTAGTATAAAATTATTTGTACTAGGTTATAGAGCTAGTTCTACTCTAGTGTAAAATTATTTGAACTTGCTTGTAGAGCTAGGTCAACTCTAGTGTAAAATTATTTGAACTAACTTGCAGAGCTAGTTCAACTTTAGTGTAATATTATTTGAACTAGGTAGTTCAACTCTAGTGTATAAATATTTGTACTAGGTGATAGAGCTAGTTCAACTCTAGTGTCAAATTATTTGTACTAGGTTATAGATCTAGTTCAACTCTAGTGTAAAAGTATTTGAACTAGCCTGTAGAGCTAGGTCATCTCTAGAGTAAAATTATTTGAACTAGCTTGTAGAGCTAGTTCAACTCTAGTGTAAAGTTATTTGAACTAGCATGTAGAGGTAGTTCGACACTAGTGTAAAATTATTTGAACTAGCTTGTAGTGCTAGTTCAACTCCAGTGTAATATTATTTGTACTAGGTTATAGAGCTAGTTCAACTCTAGTGTAAAATTATTTGAATTAGCTTGTAGAGCTAGTTCAATTCTAGTGTAAAATTGTTTGAATTAGCTTGTAGAGCTAGTTCAACACTAGTGTAAAATTATTTCTACTAGCATGTGGAGCTAGTTCAACTCTAGTGTAAAATTATTTGTACTATGTTATAGAGCTAGTTCAACTCTAGTGTAAAATTATTTGTACTAGACTGTAGAGCTAGTTCAACTCTAGAGTAAGATTATTTGAACTAGCTTGTAGAGCTAGTTCAACTGTAGTGTAAAATTATTTGAACTAACTTGTAGAGCTAGTTCAACTCTAGTGTAAAATTATTTGTACTAGACTGTAGAGCTAGTTCAACTATAGCGTAAAATTATTTTAATTATCTTGTAGAGCTAGTTCTACTCTAGTGTAAAATTATTTCAATTAGCTTGTAGAGCTAGTTCAACTCTAGTGTAAAATTATTTGTACTAGGTTATAGAGCTAGTTCAACTCTAGTGTATAATTATTTGTACTAGGTGATAGAGCTAGTTCAACTCTTGTGTCAAATTATTTGTACTAGGTTATAGAGCTAGTTCAACTCTATTGTAAAACTATTTGAACTAGCGTGTAGAGCTAGGTCAACTCTAGTGTAAAATTATTTGAACTAGCTTGTAGAACTAGTTCAACTCTAGTGTAAAATTATTTGTACTAGGTTACAGAGCTAGTTCAACTCTAGGGTAAAATGATTTGAAGTAGCTTGTAGAGCTAGTTTAACTCAAGTGTAAAGTTATTTTAACTAGAGCTAGTTCGACTCTAGTGTAAAATTATGAGAAATAGCTTGTAGATATAGTTCAACTCCACTGTAAAATTATTTATACTAGGTTATAGAGCTAGTTTATCTCTAGTGTAAAATTACTTGAACTAAATTGTAGATCTAGTTCAACTCTAGTGTAAAATTATTTTAACTTTCTTGTAGAGCTAGGTCAACTCTAGTGTAAAATTATTTGAACTAGCTTGCAGAGCTAGTTCAACTCTAGTGTAATATTATTTGAACTAGCTAGTTCAACTCTAGTGTATAATTATTTGTACTAGGTGATAGAGCTAGTTCAACTCTAGTGTCAAATTATATGTACTAGGTTATAGATCTAGTTCAACTCTACTGTAAAACTATTTGAACTAGCCTGTAGAGCAAGGTCAATTCTGGAGTAAAATTATTTGAACTAGCTTGTAGAGCTAGTTCAACTCTAGTGTAAAGTTATTTGAATTAGCATGTAGAGGTAGTTCGACACTAGTGTAAAATTATTTGAACTAGCTTGTAGTGCTAGTTCAACTCTAGTGTAATATTATTTGTTCTAGGTTATAGAGCTAGTTCAACTCTAGTGAAAAATTATTTGAACTAGCTTGTAGAGCTTGTTCAACTCTAGGTAAAATTGTTTGAATTAGCTTGTAGAGCTAGTTCAACACAAGTGTAAAATTATTTGTACTAGCATGTGGAGCTAGTTCAACTCTAGTGTAAAATTATTTGTACTATGTTATAGAGCTAGTTCAACTCTAGTGTAAAATTATTTGTACTAGACTGTAGAGCTAGTTCAACTCTAGAGTAAGATTATTTGAACTAGCTTCTAGAGCTAGTTTAACTCAAGTGTAAAGTTATTTTAACTAGAGCTAGTTCGACTCTAGTGTAAAATTATGAGAAATAGCTTGTAGATATAGTTCAACTCCACTGTAAAATTATTTATACTAGGTTATAGAGCTAGTTTATCTCTAGTGTAAAATTACTTGAACTAAATTGTAGATCTAGTTCAACTCTAGTGTAAAATTATTTTAACTTTCTTGTAGAGCTAGGTCAACTCTAGTGTAAAATTATTTGAACTAGCTTGTAGAGCTAGTTCAACTCTAGTGTAATATTATTTGAACTAGCTAGTTCAACTCTAGTGTATAATTATTTGTACTAGGTGATAGAGCTAGTTCAACTCTACTGTCAAATTATTTGTACTAGGTTATAGATCTAGTTCAACTCTACTTTAAACTATTTAAACTAGCCTGTAGAGCAAGGTCAACTCTAGAGTAAAATTATTTGAACTAGCTTGTAGAGCTAATTCAACTCTAGTGTAAAGTTATTTGAACTAGCATGTAGAGGTAGTTCGACTCTAGTGTAAAATTATTTGAACTAGCTTGTAGAGCTAGTTCAACTCCAGTGTAATATTATTTGTACTAGGTTATAGAGCTGGTTCAACTCTAGTGTAAACTTATTTGAACTAGCTTGTAGAGCTAGTTCAACTCTAGTGTAAAATTGTTTGAATTAGCTTGAAGAGCTAGTTCAACACTAGTGTAAAATTATTTGTACTAGTATCTGGAGCTAGTTCAACTCTAGTGTAAAATTATTTGTACTAGTTTATAGAGCTAGTTCAACTCTACTGTAAAATTATTTGTATTAGACTGTAGAGCTAGTTCAACTCTAGAGTAAAATTATTTGTACTAGTTTATAGAGCTAGTTCAACTCTAGTGTAAAATTATTTGTATTAGACTGTAGAGCTAGTTCAACTGTAGTGTAAAATTATTTGAACTAACTTGTAGAGCTAGTTCAACACAAGTGTAAAATTATTTGTACTAGGTTATGGAGCTAGTTCAACTCTAGTGTAAAAGTATTTGTACTAGTTTGTAGAGCTAGTTCAACTATAGCGTAAAATTATTTTAACTAGCTTGTAGAGCTAGTTCTACTCTAGTGTAATATTATTTCAACTAGCTTGTATAGCTAGTTCAACTCTCGTATAAAATTATTTGTACTAGGTTATAGAGCTATTTCTACTCTAGTGTAAAATTATTTGAACTTGCTTGTAGAGCTAGGTCAACTCTAGTGTAAAATTATTTGAACTAGCTTGCAGAGCTAGTTCAACTTTATTGTAATATTATTTGAACTACCTAGTTCAACTCTAGTGTATAAATATTTGTACTAGGTGATAGAGCTAGTTCAACTCTAGTGTCAAATTATTTGTACTACGTTATAGATCTAGTTCAACTCTACTGTAAAACTATTTGAACTAGCCTGTAAAGCTAGGTCAACTGTAGAGTAAAATTATTTGAACTAGCTTGTAGAGCTAGTTCAACTCTAGTGTAAAGTTATTTGAACTAGCATGTAGAGGTAGTTCGACTCTAGTGTAAAATTATTTGAACTAGCTTGTAGAGCTAGTTCAACTGCAGTGTAATATTATTTGTACTAGGATATAGAGCTAGTTCAACTCTAGTGTAAAATTATTTGAACTAGCTTATAGAGCTAGTTTAACTCTAGTGTAAAATTATTTGTACTAGGTTATAGAGCTAGTTCAGCTCTAGTGTATAATTATTTGTACTAGGTGATAGAGCTAGTTCAACTCTAGTGTAAAATTATTTGTACTAGCATGTGGAGCTAGTTCAACTCTAGTGTAAAATTATTTGTACTATGTTATAGAGCTAGTTCAACTCTAGTGTAAAATTATTTGTACTAGACTGTAGAGCTAGTTCAACTCTAGAGTAAGATTATTTGAACTAGCTTCTAGAGCTAGTTTAACTCAAGTGTAAAGTTATTTTAACTAGAGCTAGTTCGACTCTAGTGTAAAATTATTTGAACTAGCTTGTAGATATAGTTCAACTCCACTGTAAAATTATTTATACTAGGTTATAGAGCTAGTTTAACTCTAGTGTAAAATTACTTGAACTGAATTGTAGATCTAGTTCAACTCTCGTGTAAAATTATTTGAACTTGCTTGTAGAGCTAGGTCTACTCTAGTGTAAAATTATTTGAACTAGCTTGCAGAGCTAGTTCAACTCTAGTGTAATATTATTTGAACTAGCTAGTTCAAATCTAGTGTATAATTATTTGTACTAGGTGATAGAGCTAGTTCAACTCTACTGTCAAATTATTTGTACTAGGTTATAGATCTAGTTCAACTCTACTTTAAACTATTTAAACTAGCCTGTAGAGCAAGGTCAACTCTAGAGTAAAATTATTTGAACTAGCTTGTAGAGCTAATTCAACTCTAGTGTAAAGTTATTTGAACTAGCATGTAGAGGTAGTTCGACTCTAGTGTAAAATTATTTGAACTAGCTTATAGAGCTAGTTCAACTCCAGTGTAATATTATTTGTACTAGGTTATAGAGCTGGTTCAACTCTAGTGTAAACTTATTTGAACTAGCTTGTAGAGCTAGTTCAACTCTAGTGTAAAATTGTTTGAATTAGCTTGAAGAGCTAGTTCAACACTAGTGTAAAATTATTTGTACTAGTATCTGGAGCTAGTTCAACTCTAGTGTAAAATTATTTGTACTAGTTTATAGAGCTAGTTCAACTCTACTGTAAAATTATTTGTATTAGACTGTAGAGCTAGTTCAACTCTAGAGTAAAATTATTTGTACTAGTTTATAGAGCTAGTTCAACTCTAGTGTAAAATTATTTGTATTAGACTGTAGAGCTAGTTCAACTGTAGTGTAAAATTATTTGAACTAACTTGTAGAGCTAGTTCAACACAAGTGTAAAATTATTTGTACTAGGTTATGGAGCTAGTTCAACTCTAGTGTAAAAGTATTTGTACTAGTTTGTAGAGCTAGTTCAACTATAGCGTAAAATTATTTTAACTAGCTTGTAGAGCTAGTTCTACTCTAGTGTAATATTATTTCAACTAGCTTGTATAGCTAGTTCAACTCTCGTATAAAATTATTTGTACTAGGTTATAGAGCTATTTCTACTCTAGTGTAAAATTATTTGAACTTGCTTGTAGAGCTAGGTCAACTCTAGTGTAAAATTATTTGAACTAGCTTGCAGAGCTAGTTCAACTTTATTGTAATATTATTTGAACTACCTAGTTCAACTCTAGTGTATAAATATTTGTACTAGGTGATAGAGCTAGTTCAACTCTAGTGTCAAATTATTTGTACTACGTTATAGATCTAGTTCAACTCTACTGTAAAACTATTTGAACTAGCCTGTAAAGCTAGGTCAACTGTAGAGTAAAATTATTTGAACTAGCTTGTAGAGCTAGTTCAACTCTAGTGTAAAGTTATTTGAACTAGCATGTAGAGGTAGTTCGACTCTAGTGTAAAATTATTTGAACTAGCTTGTAGAGCTAGTTCAACTGCAGTGTAATATTATTTGTACTAGGATATAGAGCTAGTTCAACTCTAGTGTAAAATTATTTGAACTAGCTTATAGAGCTAGTTTAACTCTAGTGTAAAATTATTTGTACTAGGTTATAGAGCTAGTTCAGCTCTAGTGTATAATTATTTGTACTAGGTGATAGAGCTAGTTCAACTCTAGTGTAAAATTATTTGTACTAGTATGTGGAGCTAGTTCAACTCTAGTGTAAACTTATTGGTACTATGTTATAGAGCTAGTTCAACTCTAGTGTAAAATTATTTGTACTAGACTGTAGAGCTAGTTCAACTCTAGAGTAAGATTATTTGAACTAGCTTGTAGAGCTAGTTCAACTGTAGTGTAAAATTCTTTGAACTAACTTGTAGAGCTAGTTCAACACAAGTGTAAAATTATTTGTACTAGGTTATGGAGCTAGTTCAACTCTAGTGTAAAATTATTTGTACTAGTCGGTAGAGCTAGTTCAACTATAGCGTAAAATTATTTTAACTAGCTTGTAGAGCTAGTTCTACTCGAGTGTAATATTATTTCAACTAGCTTGTATAGCTAGTTCAACTCTCGTATAAAATTATTTGTACTAGGTTATAGAGCTAGTTCTACTCTAGTGTAAAATTATTTGAACTTGCGTGTAGAGCTAGGTCAACTCTAGTGTAAAATTATTTGAACTAGCTTGCAGAGCTAGTTCAACTTTAGTGTAATATTATTTGAACTAGCTAGTTCAACTCTAGTGTATAAATATTTGTACTAGGTGATAGAGCTAGTTCAACTCTAGTGTCAAATTATTTGTACTAGGTTATAGATCTAGTTCAACTCTACTGTAAAAGTATTTGAACTAGCCTGTAGAGCTAGGTCAACTCTAGAGTAAAATTATTTGAACTAGCTTGTAGAGCTAGTTCAACTCTAGTGTAAAGTTATTTGAACTAGCATGTAGAGGTAGTTCGACACTAGTGTAAAATTATTTGAACTAGCTTGTAGTGCTAGTTCAACTCCAGTGTAATATTATTTGTACTAGGTTATAGAGCTAGTTCAACTCTAGTGTAAAATTATTTGAACTAGCTTGTAGAGCTAGTTCAACTCTAGTGTAAAATTGTTTGAATTAGCTTGTAGAGCTAGTTCAACACTAGTGTAAAATTATTTGTACTAGCATGTGGAGCCAGTTCAACTCCAGTGTAAAATTATTTGTACTATGTTATAGAGCTAGTTCAACTCTAGTGTAAAATTATTTGTACTAGACTGTAGAGCTAGTTCAACTCTAGAGTAAGATTATTTGAACTAGCTTGTAGAGCTAGTTCAACTGTAGTGTAAAATTATTTGAACTAACTTGTAGAGCTAGTTCAACTCTAGTGTAAAATTATTTGTACTAGACTATAGAGCTAGTTCAACTATAGCGTAAAATTATTTTAATTATCTTGTAGAGCTAGTTCTACTCTAGTGTAAAATTATTTCAATTAGCTTGTAGAGCTAGTTCAACTCTAGTGTAAAATTATTTGTACTAGACTATAGAGCTAGTTCAACTATAGCGTAAAATTATTTTAATTATCTTGTAGAGCTAGTTCAACTCTAGTGTAAAATTATTTGTACTAGGTTATAGAGCTAGTTCAACTCTAGTGTATAATTATTTGTACTAGGTGATAGAGCTAGTTCAACTCTAGTGTAAAATTATTTGAACTAGCTTGTAGACCTAGTTCAACTCTAGTGTAAAATTATTTGTACTAGGTTATAGAGCTAGTTTATCTCTAGTGTAAAATTACTTGAACTAAATTGTAGATCTAGTTCAACTCTAGTGTAAAATTATTTTAACTTGCTTGTAGAGCTAGGTCAACTCTAGTGTAAAATTATTTGAACTAGCTTGCAGAGCTAGTTCAACTCTAGTGTAATATTATTTGAACTAGCTAGTTCAACTCTAGTGTATAATTATTTGTACTAGGTGATAGAGCTAGTTCAACTCTAGTGTCAAATTATTTGTACTAGGCTATAGATCTAGTTCAACTCTACTGTAAAACTATTTGAACTAGCCTGTAGAGCAAGGTCAACTCTGGAGTAAAATTATTTGAACTAGCTTCTAGAGCTAGTTCAACTCTAGTGTAAAATTATTTGAACTAGCATGTAGAGGAAGTTCGACTCTAGTTTCAAATTATTTGAACTAGCTTGTAGAGCTAGTTCAACTCCAGTGTAATATTATTTGTACTAGGTTATAGAGCTAGTTCAACTCTAGTGTAAAATTATTTGAACTAGCTTGTAGAGCTAGTTCAACTCTAGTGTAAAATTGTTTGAATTAGCTTGAAGAGCTAGTTCAACACTATTGTAAAATTATTTGTACTAGTATGTGGAGCTAGTTCAACTCTAGTGTAAAATTATTTGTACTAGGTTATAGAGCTAGTTCAACTCTAGTGTAAAATTATTTGTACTAGATAGTAGAGCTAGTTCAACTCTAGAGTAAGATTATTTGAACTAGCTTGTAGAGCTAGTTCAACTGTAGTGTAAAATTATTTGAACTAACTTGTAGACCAAGTTCAACACAAGTGTCAAATTATTTGTACTAGGTTATGGAGCTAGTTCAACTCTAGTGTAAAATTATTTGTACTAGTCTGTAGAGCTGGTTCAACTATAGCGTAAAATTATTTTAACTAGCTTGTAGAGCTAGTTCCACTCTAGTGTAATATTATTTCAACTAGTTTTATAGCTAGTTCAACTCTAGTATAAAATTATTTGTACTAGGTTATAGAGCTAGTTCTACTCTAGTGTAAAATTATTTGAACTTGCTTGAAGAGCTAGGTCAACTCTAGTGTAAAATTATTTGAACTAGCTTGCAGAGCTAGTTCAACTCTAGTGTAATATCATTTGAACTAGCTAGTTCAAGTCTAGTCTATAAATATTTGTACTAGGTGATAGAGCTAGATCAACTCTAGTGTCAAATTATTTGTACTAGGTTATAGATCTAGTTCAACTCTATTGTAAAACTATTTGAACTAGCCTATAGAGCTAGGTCAACTCTAGAGTAAAATTATTTGAACTAGCTTGTAGAGCTAGTTCAACCCTAGTGTAAAGTTATTTGAACTAGCATGTAGAGGTAGTTCGACTCTAGTGTAAAATTATTTGAACTAGCTTGTAGAGCTAGTTCAACTCCAGTGTAATATTATTTGTACGAGGTTATAGAGCTAGTTCAACTCTAGTGTAAAATTATTTGAACTAGCTTGTAGAGCTTGTTCAACTCCAGTGTAAAATTGTTTGAATTAGCTTGTAGAGCTAGTTCAACACTAGTGTAAAATTATTTGTACTAGCATGTGGAGCTAGTTCAACTCTATTGTAAAATTATTTGTACTAGGTTATAGAGCTAGTTCAACTCTAATGTAAAATTATTTGTACTAGACTGTAGAGCTAGTTCAACTCTAGAGTAAGATTATTTGAACTAGCTTGTAGATCTAGTTCAACTGTAGTGTAAAATTATTTGAACTAACTTGTAGAGCTAGTTCAACTGTAGTGTAAAATTATTTGAACTAACTTGTAGAGCTAGTTCAACACAAGTGTAAAATTATTTGTACTAGGTTATGGAGCTAGTTCAACTCTAGTGTAAAATTATTTGTACTAGACTGTAGAGCTAGTTCAACTATAGCGTAAAATTATTTTAACTAGCTTGTAGAGCTAGTTCTACTCTAGTGTAAAATTATTTCAACTAGCTTGTAGAGCTAGTTCAACTCTAGTGTAAAATTATTTTTACTTGGTTATAGAGCTAGTTCAACTCTAGTGTATAATTATTTGTACTAGGTGATAGAGCTAGTTCAACTCTAGTGTCAAATTATTTGTACTAGGTTATAGAGCTAGTTCAACTCTATTGTAAAACTATTTGAATTAGCGTGTAGAGCTAGGTCAACTCTAGTGTAAAATTATTTGAACTAGCTTGCAGAACTAGTTCAACTCTAGTGTAAAATTATTTGTACTAGGTTACAGAGCTAGTTCAACTCTAGGGTAAAATGATTTGAACTAGCTTGTAGAGCTAGTTTAACTCAAGTGTAAAGTTATTTTAACTAGAGCTAGTTCGACTCTAGTGTAAAATTATTTGAAGTAGCTTGTAGATATTGTTCAACTCTAGTGTAAAATTATTTATACTAGGTTATAGAGCTAGTTCAACTCTAGTGTAAAATTATTTGAACTAGCTTGTAGAGCTAGTTCAACTCTAGTGTAAAATTGTTTGAATTAGCTTGAAGAGCTAGTTCAACACTAGTGTAAAATTATTTGTACTAATATGTGGAGCTAGTTCAACTCTAGTGTTAAATTATTTGTACTAGGTTATAGACCTAGTTCAACTCTAGTGAAAAATTATTTGTACTAGACTCTAGAGCTAGTTCAACTCTAGAGTAAGATTATTTGAACTAGCTTGTAGAGCTAGTTCAACTGTAGTGTAAAATTATTTGAACTAACTTGTAGAGATAGTCCAACACAAGTGTAAAATTATTTGTACTAGGTTATGGAGCTAGTTCAACTCTAGTGTAAAATTATTTGTACTAGTCTGTAGAGCTAGTTCAACTATAGCGTAAAATTATTTTAACTAGCTTGTAGAGCTAGTTCTACTCTAGTGTAATATTATTTCAACTAGCTTGTATAGCTAGTTCAACTCTAGTATAAAATTATTTGTACTAGGTTATAGAGCTAGTTCTACTCTAGTGTAAAATTATTTGAACTTGCTTGTAGAGCTAGGTCAACTCTAGTGTAAAATTATTTGAACTAGCTTGCAGAGCTAGTTCAACTCTAGTGTAATATTATTTGAACTAGCTAGTTCACCTCTAGTGTATAAATATTTGTACTAGGTGATAGAGCTAGTTCAACTCTAGTGTCAAATTATTTGTACTAGGTTATAGATCTAGTTCAACTCTACTGTAAAACTATTTGAACTAGCCTGTAGAGCTAGGTCAACTCTAGAGTAAAATTATTTGAACTAGCTTGTAGAGCTAGTTCAACTCTAGTGTAAAGTTATTTGAACTAGCATGTAGAGGTAGTTCGACTCTAGTGTAAAATTATTTGAACTAGCTTGTAGAGCTAGTTCAACTCCAGTGTAATATTATTTGTACTAGGTTATAGAGCTAGTTCAACTGTAGTGTAAAATTATTTGAACTAGCTTATAGAGCTAGTTTAACTCTAGTGTAAAATTATTTGTACTAGGTTATAGAGCTAGTTCAGCTCTAGTGTATAATTATTTGTACTAGGTGATAGAGCTAGTTCAACTCTAGTGTAAAATTATTTGTACTAGGTTATAGAGCTAGTTTATCTCTAGTGTAAAATTACTTGAACTAAATTGTAGATCTAGTTCAACTCTAGTGTAAAATTATTTTAACTTGCTTGTAGAGCTAGGTCAACTCTAGTGTAAAATTATTTCAACTAGCTTGCAGAGCTAGTTCAACTCTAGTGTAATATTATTTGAACTAGCTAGTTCAACTCTAGTGTATAATTATTTGTACTAGGTGATAGAGCTAGTTCAACTCTAGTGTCAAATTATTTGTACTAGGTTATAGATCTAGTTCAACTCTACTGTAAACTATTTGAACTAGCCTGTAGAGCAAGGTCAACTCTGGAGTAAAATTATTTGAACTAGCTTGTAGAGCTAGTTCAACTCTAGTGTAAAGTTATTTGAACTAGCATGTAGAGGTAGTTCGACTCTAGTTTAAAATTATTTAAACTAGCTTGTAGAGCTAGTTCAACTCAAGTGTAATATTATTTGTACTAGGTTATAGAGCTAGTTCAACTCTAGTGTAAAATTATTTGAACTAGCTTGTAGAGCTAGTTCAACTCCAGTGTAAAATTGTTTGAATTAGCTTGAAGAGCTAGTTCAACACTAGTGTAAAATTATTTGTACTAGTCTGTGGAGCTAGTTCAACTCTAGTGTAAAATTATTTGTACTAGGTTATAGAGCTAGTTCAACTCTAGTGTAAAATTATTTGTACTAGACAGTAGAGCTAGTTCAACTCTAGAGTAAGATTATTTGAACTAGCTTGTAGAGCTAGTTCAACTGTAGTGTAAAATTATATGAACTAACTTGTAGACCAAGTTCAACACAAGTGTCAAATTATTTGTACTAGGTTATGGAGCTAGTTCAACTCTAGTGTAAAATTATTTGTACTAGTCTGTAGAGCTGGTTCAACTATAGCGTAAAATTATTTTAACTAGCTTGTAGAGCTAGTTCTACTCTAGTGTAATATTATTTCAACTAGTTTTATAGCTAGTTCAACTCTAGTATAAAATTATTTGTACTAGGTTATAGAGCTAGTTCAACTCTAGTGTAAAATTATTTGAACTAGCTTGTAGAGCTTGTTCAACTCCAGTGTAAAATTGTTTGAATTAGCTTGTAGAGCTAGTTCAACACTAGTGTAAAATTATTTGTACTAGCATGTGGAGCTAGTTCAACTCTATTGTAAAATTATTTGTACTAGGTTATAGAGCTACTTCAACTCTAATGTAAAATTATTTGTACTAGACTGTAGAGCTAGTTCAACTCTAGAGTAAGATTATTTGAACTAGCTTGTAGAGCTAGTTCAACTGTAGTGTAAAATTATTTGAACTAACTTGTAGAGCTAGTTCAACTCTAGTGTAAAATTATTTGAACTAACTTGTAGAGCTAGTTCAACACAAGTGTAAAATTATTTGTACTAGGTTATGGAGCTAGTTCAACTCTAGTGTAAAATTATTTGTACTAGACTGTAGAGCTAGTTCAACTATAGCGTAAAATTATTTTAACTAGCTTGTAGAGCTAGTTCTACTCTAGTGTAAAATTATTTCAACTAGCTTGTAGAGCTAGTTCAACTCTAGTGTAAAATTATTTGTACTAGGTTATAGAGCTAGTTCAACTCTAGTGTATAATTATTTGTACTAGGTGATAGAGCTAGTTCAACTCTAGTGTCAAATTATTTGTACTAGGTTATAGAGCTAGTTCAACTCTATTGTAAAACTATTTGAATTAGCATGTAGAGCTAGGTCAACTCTAGTGTAAAATTATTTGAACTAGCTTGCAGAACTAGTTCAACTCTAGTGTAAAATTATTTGTACTAGGTTACAGAGCTAGTTCAACTCTAGGGTAAAATGATTTGAACTAGCTTGTAGAGCTAGTTTAACTCAAGTGTAAAGTTATTTTAACTAGAGCTAGTTCGACTCTAGTGTAAAATTATTTGAAGTAGCTTGTAGATATAGTTCAACTGTAGTGTAAAATTATTTATACTAGGTTATAGAGCTAGTTCAACTCTAGTGTAAAATTATTTGAACTAGCTTGTAGAGCTAGTTCAACTCTAGTGTAAAATTGTTTGAATTAGCTTGAAGAGCTAGTTCAACACTAGTGTAAAATTATTTGTACTAATATCTGGAGCTAGTTCAACTCTAGTGTTAAATTATTTGTACTAGGTTATAGACCTAGTTCAACTCTAGTGTAAAATTATTTGTACTAGACTGTAGAGCTAGTTCAACTCTAGAGTAAGATTATTTGAACTAGCTTGTAGAGCTAGTTCAACTGTAGTGTAAAATTATTTGAACTAACTTCTTGAGATAGTTCAACACAAGTGTAAAATTATTTGTACTAGGTTATGGAGCTAGTTCAACTCTAGTGTAAAATTATTTGTACTAGTCTGTAGAGCTAGTTCAACTATAGCGTAAAATTATTTTAACTAGCTTGTAGAGCTAGTTCTACTCTAGTGTAATATTATTTCAACTAGCTTGTATAGCTAGTTCAACTCTAGTATAAAATTATTTGTACTAGGTTATAGAGTTAGTTCTACTCTAGTGTAAAATTATTTGAACTTGCTTGTAGAGCTAGGTCAACTCTACTGTAAAATTATTTGAACTAGCTTGCAGAGCTAGTTCAACTTTAGTGTAATATTATTTGAACTAGCTAGTTCAACTCTAGTGTATAAATATTTGTACTAGGTGATAGAGCTAGTTCAACTCTAGTGTCAAATTATTTGTACTAGGTTATAGATCTAGTTCAACTCTAGTGTAAAAGTATTTGAACTAGCCTGTAGAGCTAGGTCAACTCTAGAGTAAAATTATTTGAACTAGCTTGTAGAGCTAGTTCAACTCTAGTGTAAAGTTATTTGAACTAGCATGTAGAGGTAGTTCGACTCTAGTGTAAAATTATTTGAACTAGCTTGTAGAGCTAGTTCAACTCCAGTGTAATATTATTTGTACTAGGTTATAGAGCTAGTTCAACTGTAGTGTAAAATTATTTGAACTAGCTTATAGAGCTAGTTTAACTCTAGTGTAAAATTATTTGTACTAGGTTATAGAGCTAGTTCAGCTCTAGTGTATAATCATTTGTACTAGGTGATAGAGCTAGTTCAACTCTAGCGTAAAATTATTTGTACTAGTATGTGGAGCTAGTTCAACTCTAGTGTAAAATTATTTGTGCTAGGTTATAGAGCTAGTTCAACTGTAGTGTAAAATTATTTGTACTAGACTGTAGAGCTAGTTCAACTCTAGAGTAAGATTATTTGAACTAGCTTGTAGAGCTAGTTCAACTGTAGTGTAAAATTATTTGAACTAACTTGTAGAGCTAGTTCAACACAAGTGTAAAATTATTTCTACTAGGTTATGGAGCTAGTTCAACTCTAGTGTAAAATTATTTGTACTAGTGTGTAGAGCTAGTTCAACCATAGCGTAAAATTATTTTAAGTAGCTTGTAGAGCTAGTTCTACTCGAGTGTAGTATTATTTCAACTAGCTTGTATAGCTAGTTCAACTCTAGTATAAAATTATTTGTACTAGGTTATAGAGCTAGTTCTACTCTAGTGTAAAATTATTTGAACTTGCTTGTAGAGCTAGGTCAACTCTAGTGTAAAATTATTTGAACTAGCTTGCAGAGCTAGTTCAACTCTAGTGTAATATTATTTGAACTAGCTAGTTCAACTCTAGTGTATAAATATTTGTACTAGGTGATAGAGCTAGTTCAACTCTAGTGTCAAATTATTTGTACTAGGTTATAGATCTAGTTCAACTCTACTGTAAAACTATTTGAACTAGCCTGTAGAGTCAACTCTAGTGTAAAGTTATTTGAACTAGAATGTAGAGGTAGTTCGACTCTAGTGTAAAATTATTTGAACTAGCTTGTAGAGCTAGTTCAACTCCAGTGTTATATTATTTGTACTAGGTTATAGAGCTAGTTCAACTCTAGTGTAAAATTATTTGAACTAGCTTATAGAGCTAGTTTAACTCTAGTGTAAAATTATTTGTAGTAGGTTATAGAGCTAGTTCAGCTCTAGTGTATAATTATTTGTACTAGGTGATAGAGCTAGTTCAACTCTAGTGTAAAATTATTTGTACTAGTATGTGGAGCTAGTTCAACTCTAGTGTAAACTTATTGGTACTATGTTATAGAGCTAGTTCAACTCTAGTGTAAAATTATTTGTACTAGACTGTAGAGCTAGTTCAACTCTAGAGTAAGATTATTTGAACTAGCTTGTAGAGCTAGTTCAACTATTCTGTAAAATTATTTGAACTAATTTGTAGAGCTAGTTCAACACAAGTGTAAAATTATTTGTACTAGGTTATGGAGCTAGTTCAACTCTAGTGTAAAATTATTTGTACTAGTCGGTAGAGCTAGTTCAACTATAGCGTAAAATTATTTTAACTAGCTTGTAGAGCTAGTTCTACTCTAGTGTAATATTATTTCAACTAGCTTGTATAGCTAGTTCAACTCTCGTATAAAATTATTTGTACTAGGTTATAGAGCTAGTTCTACTCTAGTGTAAAATTATTTGAACTTGCTTGTAGAGCTAGGTTAACTCTACTGTAAAATTATTTGAACTAACTTGCAGAGCTAGTTCAACATCAGTGTAATATTATTTGAACTAGCTAGTTCAACTCTAGTGTATAAATATTTGTACTAGGTGATAGAGCTAGTTCAACTCTAGTGTCAAATTATTTGTACTAGGTTATAGATCTAGTTCAACTCTAGTGTAAAAGTATTTGAACTAGCCTGTAGAGCTAGGTCATCTCTAGAGTAAAATTATTTGAACTAGCTTGTAGAGCTAGTTCAACTCTAGTGTAAAGTTATTTGAACTAGCATGTAGAGGAAGTTCGACTCTAGTGTAAAATTATTTGAACTAGCTTGTAGAGCTAGTTCAACTCCAGTGTAATATTATTTGTACTAGGTTATAGAGCTAGTTCAACTGTAGTGTAAAATTATTTGAACTAGCTTATAGAGCTAGTTTAACTCTAGTGTAAAATTATTTGTACTAGGCTATAGAGCTAGTTCAGCTCTAGTGTATAATTATTTGTACTAGGTGATAGAGCTAGTTCAACTCTAGTGTAAAATTATTTGTACTAGTATGTGGAGCTAGTTCAACTCTAGTGTAAAATTATTTGTGCTAGGTTATAGAGCTAGTTCAACTCTAGTGTAAAATTATTTGTACTAGACTGTAGAGCTAGTTCAACTCTAGAGTAAGATTATTTGAACTAGCTTGTAGAGCTAGTTCAACTGTATTGTAAAATTATTTGAACTAACTTGTAGAGCTAGTTCAACACAAGTGTAAAATTATTTGTACTAGGTTATGGAGCTAGTTCAACTCTAGTGTAAAATTATTTGTACTAGTCGGTAGAGCTAGTTCAACTATAGCATAAAATTATTTTAACTAGCTTGTAGAGCTAGTTCTACTCGAGTGTAATATTATTTCAACTAGCTTGTATAGCTAGTTCAACTCTCGTATAAAATTATTTGTACTAGGTTATAGAGCTAGTTCTACTCTAGTGTAAAATTATTTGAACTTGCTTGTAGAGCTAGGTCAACTCTAGTGTAAAATTATTTGAACTAACTTGCAGAGCTAGTTCAACTTTAGTGTAATATTATTTGAACTAGCTAGTTCAACTCTAGTGTATAAATATTTGTACTAGGTGATAGAGCTAGTTCAACTCTAGTGTCAAATTATTTGTACTAGGTTATAGATCTAGTTCAACTCTAGTGTAAAAGTATTTGAACTAGCCTGTAGAGCTAGGTCATCTCTAGAGTAAAATTATTTGAACTAGCTTGTAGAGCTAGTTCAACTCTAGTGTAAAGTTATTTGAACTAGCATGTAGAGGTAGTTCGACTCTAGTGTAAAATTATTTGAACTAGCTTGTAGAGTGTGACGCCCCCGATTCAATCGTACACTAATCATACACGCAAACGTGTACGATCAAGATCAGGGACTCACGGGAAGATATCACAACACAACTCTACAAATAAAAAAAAGTCATACAAGCATCATATTACAAGCCAGGGGCCTCGGGGGCTCGAATACAAGAGCTCGATCATAGACGAGTCAGCGGAAGCAACAAAATCTGAGTACAGACATAAGTTAAACAAGGTTGCCTTAAGAAGGCTAGCACAAACTGGGATACAGATCGAAAGAGGCGCAGGCCTCCTGCCTGGGATCCTCCTAACTACTCCTGGTCGTCGTCAGCGGGCATCACGTAGTAGTAGGCACCTCCGGTGTAGGGGTCGTCGTCGACGGTGGCGTCTGGCTCCTGGGCTCCAACATCTGGTTGCGACAACCAGGTAGAAGGGATAGAGGGAAAAGAAGGAGAAAGCAACCGTGAGTACTCATCCAAAGTACTCGCAAGCAAGAAGCTACACTACATATGCATGGGTATCAAATGGAGTAAGGGTATCATATGTGGACTGGACTGCAGAATGCTGGAATAAGAGGGGGATAGCTAGTCCTATCGAAGACTACGCTTCTGGCAGCCTCCGTCTTGCAGCATGTAGAAGAGAGTAGATTGAAGTCCTCCAAGTAGCATCGCATAGCATAATCCTAACCGATGATCCTCCCCTCGTCGCCCTGTGAGAGAGCGACCACCGGTTGTATCTGGCACTTGGAAGGGTGTGTTTTATTAAGTATCCGGTTCTAGTTGTCATAAGGTCAATGTACAACTCCAAATCGTCCTGTTACCGAAGATCACGGCTATTCGAATAGATTAACTTCCCTGCAGGGGTGCACCACATACCCCAACACGCTCGATCCCATTTGGCCGGACACACTTTCCTGGGTCATGCCCGGCCTCGGAAGATCAACACATCGCAGCCCCACCTAGACCAACAGAGAGGTCAGCACGCCGGTCTAAACCTAAGCGCCCAGGGGTCTGGGCCCATCGCCCTTAGCACACCTGCACGTTGCGTGGGCGGCCGGAAGCAGACCTAGCCTAGTGGCGTTCCAGTCCAATCCAGCGCGCGCCGCTCCGTCGCTGACGTCAAGAAGGCTTCGGCTGATACCACGACGCCGGGATACCCATAACTACTCCCGCGTAGATGGTTAGTGCGTATAGACCAAATGGCCAGACTCAGATCAAATACCCAGATCTCGTTAAGCGTGTTAAGTATCCGCGAACGCCGACCAGGGCCAGGCCCACCTCTCTCCTAGGTGGTCGGAACCTGCCCTGTCGCTCCGCCTCAAAGATCCACACAGAGGGCCGTTGGGACAAAGGTCCTTTCAGCCCCCAATCCGTGAATCACTCGCGGGTGCTCCACAAGCCGACCCGTCTTTAGTCACCACATGTATCATGTATAAAGCATATAGTATATACCCGTGATCAACTCCCGAGTGATCACGGCCCGATAGTATAGCATGGCAGACGGACAAGGATGTAGGGCCACTGATGAAAATACTAGCATCCTATGCTAAGCATTAGGATTGCAGGTAAAGGTAACAACAGTAGTAGCAAGGACAGGCTATGCATCAGTATAGGATTAACGGGAAGCAGTAACATGCTACACTACTCTAATGCAAGCAGTATAGAGAAGAGTAGGCGATATCTGGTGATCAAAGGGGGGGGCTTGCCTGGTTGCTCTGGCAAGAGAGAGGGGTCGTCAACACCGTAGTCGTACGGGGTAGCAGCGGCGTCGGTCTCGGTGTCTAGAGAGAGAAGAGGGGGAAGAAACAATAAATATAATGCAAGCATATGCATAGTGAAGCATGACATGACAAGTAACGATGCTAGGCGTGCCCTAACGTGGTATGAGGTGGTACCGGTTAAGGGGGAAAACATCCGGGAAAGTATTCCCGGTGTTTCGTGATTTCGGGCAGAGGAGCCGGAGGGGGAAAGTTGCGGGTTCGATAGGTTAGGGGTGTGTGGCGGACGAACGGACTACGAAACCGGATTCGTCTCGTCGTTCTGAGCAACTTTCATGTTGAAAATATTTTAATCCGAGTTACGGATTAAAAGATATGATTTTCTAAAGATTTTATTAATTTCTGGAATTTAATTAATTAATTATTTAATTCAAAAAATGAATTTATGACGTCAGCATGATGTCATGCTGACGTCAGCAGTCAACAGGGTTGACTTGGTCAACCTGACAGGTGGGTCCCGTTCGTCATACTCTGTTAGTTAATTAACAATAGTTAATTAGGTTAATTAGCCATTAGGTTAATTAATCAGGATTAATCAAATTAAGTATTTACTTAATTAATTAGTTAATATTTTAATTATCATTTATTTTTAATTTTAACGTTCTGGGGGGGGGGGGCCTGCGGTCAGTGGCATGGCCGGTCCAGTCAGCAAGGCTGACCGGGTCAACAGGCCGGCCGGGCCCCTAGGGCCCACGGGTTAGTGACCCAGGGGTGGCCCCAGGTCGGCCACGTCGGCGGCCGGCGTTGGGGAGCTCCGGGGAGCGTTCCCGCGGTGGAGGGGCGCCGGACCTCGCCGGGATTCGCCGTTCGGCGGCAAAAATGGCCGCGGGCGGGTGCGTTCGAACGTGGAGGGGATGCCGCGTCCAACGGTGGCAGAGGCACGGCCGGACTTGGCCGGAAACGACGCCGGCGAGCGGCGGAGGCGGCGGTGGGATTCGGGACCGCGTCGGGATCGCGCTACGGGGCTAACGGGAAGGCCAGGGGGGCTGCGCGACGCGCTGAGCACCAGGGGCTCGGCCCCGTGACCATTTGGTCACCGGAAGGGCGCCGGCGACGAGATCCGCGACGGGGGCGCTCGGGTACGGAGGGGAACGAGGGGGAAGAGGAGGGGGGGCCTTGACCGAGCGGAGGAGGCGCGAGGGGAGGGGGGGTACGTGGGGCGCGGTGAGCCGGCGCGAGCCGGAGCGCGACGAGCGCGGCGCCGGAGCGAGCTTCGGCCATGGCGACCGAGCGCGGGGGTCGACCCCTACGGCTACAGAGCGAAGCAGGGGAGGGAAGAGCTCACGGGGGGGACGCGTGGGGTCTCGGAAACAGGCTCGGGGCGGTCGGGGGCGTCCGGCGGGGAGGAGGTCGAGGCGGCGGCCGTCCAGCGATGCGGATCCGGCGAGGTGGGAGTCGGGGACGGTCCCGAGGCGACGAGGGGGGGGGGGGGGGTTCGGGCGTCCTGCGCGGCCGGTCGGGGAGGAGGG
Source organism: Triticum urartu (assembly GCF_056163025.1). Lineage (NCBI taxonomy): Eukaryota > Viridiplantae > Streptophyta > Magnoliopsida > Poales > Poaceae > Triticum > Triticum urartu. The sequence goes on along the minus strand of NC_141877.1, from coordinate 412,824,942 downwards.
GAGGAGGACGAGCGCCGGTGGGGTGGGGCGCCGGCGTCGGGGGCGACGGGATCGGGCGGATCCCGATCCAGATCGGCGGGGGAGGGAGGAGAAGGGGATCGGGGGGGGGGAATGGGGGTCGGCTAGGGTTTCCGCCGACCGGGGGGGTTATGGGAGTGAGGGGGTGGGCCGGGCCAGGGGCTGGCCGGCTGGGCCAGGTGGGCTTGGCTCAGTTAGGCCACGGCCCAGGGAGGGGGGGCTTTTCTCTTCTTCTCTTTTTTTTTTGTTGCCTTGACCCTTTTCGTATTTTCTTTCTTTTATTTATTTTCTCTTGTGTCTCAATTCAGTTTAAAATATTTATGCATTTTATAAAACTGGGGCTCCTACACCACAATTATCTATGTAATATTTAGTACAAACCGAACATTTTTATTGCAATGTTTGAAAACTTTTATTATTTACCAAAGTTTGAATTTGAATCTTGGTCCGGTTTTGATCTAACGACCGATTAGCAACAGTAACGTAGGTAACGTGGCTCCATTAGCGTGGGATTACTGTAGCTTAATTACCCGGGCGTTACAAATCTCCTCCACTACAAGAAATCTCATCCCGAGATTTAGGAGGTAGAAGGAAACAACGCGGGGTATTCTTCACGCAGGCGATCCTCGCGTTCCCAAGTGGCTTCGTCTTCAGAGTGATTCGACCACTGGACTTTGAGGAACTTGATCGCCTTCTGACGTGTGCGGCGTTCAGCTTGGTCGAGAATGCGGACCGGATGCTCTTTATAGGAGAGGTCCTGCTGCAATTCGAGCACTTCATGATCCACCGCTCGGATTGGATCCTTGAAGCAACGGCGGAGTTGTGACACATGGAACACATCGTGAACCTGAGAAAGGTTCGGCGGAAGCTCCAGTTGATATGCCACCTTTCCACGCCTTTCGAGAATAGTGAAGGGACCGATATAGCGAGGAGCTAGCTTGCCCTTGATCCCGAAGCGGTGAGCACCCTTCATTGGGGTAACTCGAAGATAAGCCTTTTCGCCAGGTTGATAGACCATGTCTTGGTGATGACGGTCATACTGACTTTTCTGACGTGACTGAGCAGTCTTGAGATTCTCGCGAATAATGCGAACTTGTTCTTCGGCCTGTTGGATAATATCCGGACCGAAGAATGGGCGTTCCCCAGTTTCTGACCAGTTCAGAGGGGTTCGACACTTTCGTCCATATAGCACTTCGAAGGGGGACATCTTCAGACTAGCTTGATAGCTATTATTATAAGAGAACTCGGCATATGGAAGAGATTCCTCCCATTTCTTGCCGAATGAGATTACACAAGCTCGAAGCATGTCTTCGAGAACTTGGTTGACACGTTCAACTTGCCCTTGCGATTGAGGATGGAACGCAGTACTGAACGACAGATGAGTCCCCATAGCTTCTTGGAAACTCGCCCAAAACCTTGAAGTGAATAAACTGCCACGGTCTGAACTGATAACCAGTGGAATACCGTGAAGTGAAACAATTCTGGCCATGTAGAGAGTAGCAAGCTGACTAGCAGTGATTGTCTCTTTGACCGCCAGAAAATGGGCAACTTTGGAAAGCCAGTCAATGACGACAAGAATAGCATCATTACCTTTCTGCGATTTGGGAAATCCAGTGACGAAGTCCATTTCAACATGGTCCCATTTCCATTCAGGAATAGAGATAGGTTGCAGAGTCCCAGCAGGCCTTTGATGCTCTGCTTTGATTCGGCGACAAATGTCACACTCAGCAACATAACGAGCAATGTCCTGCTTCATATTAGACCACCAGAATCTTTGACGAATATCCTGATACATCTTTGTACTACCAGGATGGATGGACAGAGGCGTATCATGAGCTTCTTGCATAACCCTTTTAGTCTTATCTAGGGTTTTCTTCGAACATGGTACCACTAAGCGGCCTTTGAAATACAAGGCGCCATCGTCGGCGATCGTGAAGAATGAGGGCTTTCCCCTTTTGAGGTCGCGCTTAATCTTGAGGACTTCATCGTCACATTTCTGTATCCATTTGATGGTGTCCACAAGATCTGGTTTCGCAACCAGGGTATTGAGAGAACCCTTGGAAACAACATGGAGGTTCTGTTTGGGGAAACCTTCGGGAGGGGGAGCGAGTGATCCCGGAGGAACAATATGGAGGTTCAGCCTTCTAAATTCTTCGGTAAGCGAGGGCTGAACTTTGTGGACCTGGAGGTGGTTGCAGTAAGACTTGCGGCTCAGGGCATCAGCCATTACATTAGCCTTGCCGGGGGTATATGATATATCCACGTCAAAGTCTGCAACAGTGTCCATCCATCTTTGCTGACGTAGATTCAAATCTGGCTGAGTAAATAGATACTTCAGACTTTGATGGTCGGTGAAGATCTCGCAACGATTACCGAGAAGGTAATGTCGCCACTGCTTCAGTGCATGAATGACAGCAGCAAGCTCGAGGTCGTGAACCGGGTAGTTTTCTTCGTGAGGGCGCAATTGACGAGAGGCATAAGCAATCACTCTGCACTCCTGCATTAGGACACAGCCTAATCCTTGGCGGGAAGCGTCGCAGTAAATGACGAAGTCCTTCTTAGTATCAGGTGGTGCAAGCACGGGGGCAGAAGTCAACTTGTCTTTGAGCGCCTGGAAACTTTCCTGACACTTGTCTGTCCAGTCAAACTTGACACCCTTATGCAACAGATTAGTCAGGGGCCTGGCAATCTTGGAGAAGTTCTCGACGAATCTACGGCAGTAGCTGGCGAGACCGAGGAAACTTCGGACTTGCTTGACGTTCTTCGGAGGAGTCCAATCGAGAATAGCTTGAACTCGTTCAGGGTTGACGGCAATACCATCCTTGGAGATGACATGCCCAAGATAGGTTACTTTGGGGAGCCAGAATTCACACTTGGAATACTTAGCATACAGTTGATGTTCTCGAAGCTTCTCTAGCACAAGACGCAGATGTCCAGCATGTTCTTCCTCGTTCTTGGAAAATACAAGGATATCGTCCAGATAAACCACGACGAACTTGTCGAGGTAATCCATGAATATATAATTCATCAGACGAGAGAAGGTGGCGGGAGCATTCGTTAAGCCGAATGACATGACTGTGTACTCATATGATCCATACCGAGTCACGAAGGCGGTTTTTGGGATGTACTCTTCACGAACACGGATCTGGTGGTAACCCAACCTCAAGTCGAGTTTGGAGAACACTGATGAACCAGCCAGTTGATCATAAAGATCATTGATCCGAGGAAGAGGGTATTTATTCTGAATGGTAGCTTGGTTTATAGGACGGTAGTCTTGGACCAATCGGTTTGTTCCATCCTTCTTGCTAACAAAGAGAGAAGGTGCTCCCCAAGGAGAGCAACTTGGGCGAATGAAACCTTTGACAAGAGATTTGTCGATTTCCTCCTTAAGCTCAAGGAGTTCATGCGGCGGCATCTTGTAGGGTCGCTTAGCTATAGGGGTAGTGCCGGGTTTCAAGTCGATGATGAATTCGACAGCTCTAGCAGGGGGAATCCCTGGAAGTTCTTCAGGGAATACATCTTGGAATTCACGAACGAAGGGAACGTTTTCAATGCCCTCGAGTGGTGCAGCGTTCAACGCGTTCAAGGCATAAAGTCGTGCCTCGGCGTTCTGAACTAGATGAGCTTGATAAGCTATTATTTCATCAGAAGGGTGTAGCAAATGGACGACCTTAGTGGCGCAAACTATAGAAGCAGTATGCGCTTTTAACCAATTCATTCCCAGAATGAGATCAATGCTACATGACTTCAGTACGATGGGAGAGACAAGGAATTCCAGTCCTTCGATTTCTACAGGGACGTCGTTGCAAATCATGGAGGTTCGACATTGGCCCGCAGGGGTGTGTACTAATAGTGAAGCATCCATGTTCTCACATTTAATGTCGTGCAAGCATGCAAAACCTTCTGACATGAATGAATGCGATGCACCTGTATCAAATAAAACGGATGCTGGTACTGAATTTACGAGGAGGGTACCCATCACAGTAGCAGGCTGGTCTTGAGCTTCGCTCAGATCAACGTGGTTGGCATGAACACGACCATAAGACTTGGCATTGTTGCTGCGGGGCTGGTTGCTTCCACGGCCAGTTGCTGGAAGGGCCAGTTGATTCGGGTTCTGGTTGCATTCCCTAGCACGATGCCCTGGTTGTCCACACCTGAAGCACAATCCATTATTGGGAGTGGGAACAGGAGCTTGTGGTGGTGGAGCTGGGAGTCTTGGCCGCCTAGTCGGAGGAGTAGGCAGACGAGGTGCAGCATAGGTCTGCCTTGGGGTAGGTGCATCCGGTTGGTACAAGCTATTGGGAATCCATATCTTGCGCTTCTGCGAGGACGGGCCCGAAGATGAGCCCGTGTCACGGTTGCGCCTGTGAGAGCTCTGGTATTCCTGCAGACCAGTTTCGACATTGATGGCTTTGTTCACCAGAGTGGCGAAATCAGCAAAATCATGCACTAGAAGTGCGAGTTTGATGTCAGCTTGAAGGCCATCCCGGAACTTCTCCTGTCTGCGTGCATCAGTTGCAATGTCCTCTTCAGCATAGCGGGACAAGTCAAGAAACTCCCGCTGATAAGCTTCCACAGTTTTGTTGCCTTGGGTGAGGTTGCGGAACTCACGCTTCTTCCGGTCCATGACTCCCTGAGGAATGAAGCGAGCACAGAAGGCAGCTTGGAAGTCTGGCCAGGTGATGATTGTTCCAACTGGCAGTGTACGCCTGTGGCTGTCCCACCATTGAGCTGCGGGTCCTTTCAGGAAGAAGGAAGCAAAGGTGACATAGCTGGCAGGGGCTACATCAGCAGACTCCATCTCATAGGTGATGTCACGGAGCCAGTCATCAGCATCCAGAGGCTGAGTTGAGCTGCGGTACACAGTTGGGTTCAGGCGCATGAAATCCTGCAGAGTCACTGGGGTTGGCTGCTGGTTCATATTGGGGCGAGGAAACTGAGCCATCATATTCTCCATGAACTGGCGATTCATCTCAAGCTGTTGGATCATACCAGCCATGTACTCAGGCGGTGGTGGGGCGTTGCCACCACGACCACGACCACCTGGTCTAACCATCCTGCTAATATTTAACAGGGGTAGTTCAGCATTGAGGAATTGTAAAAACAAGAATCATTCATGATGAACCATGCACAACGAAAGCAGCACGATAGATACCACATAGTAGTCGGCATATCTTACAAAAGAGATCATGCATAGAGTTCGTTACACAGTGTTCAGTACATAGACTAAGACATCATAGGCGGCACACAGGCTCGCGGCGAATGCATCTAACACTAATAAGCAAGTCTACGTCAGTCCCATGCGGTACTGCGAAGGTAGGTGTAGCCCGACAGCTGGTAGTGACGCGAAGGGAAGACCTCCACGCGAGTAGCCTGGGGTCCACGGATACTCTGGTGCGGAACCCGTTGCGCAGGTGGCAGGAGAGGGCCCAATGCAGGAGAGTAGCCTCCCACATCTGGCCAGCCGACGCCCTGGGGCATCACGGTCCGGGCAGGGTAGATCGCAGAGCGCGATAAATCACCAGATCGGACAGAGGGGTGCAACAGTGTCAGAGCACGGTAGAGGTGCTGATGAGTGGTGTACAACTCGTGGCGAAGAGCTCGGTTAGCTCTATCCAGCCCATCAGCATGCAGAACCAGGTTCTGATGGTAGAAGGGCTCTCGGGTGACAGTGGAGTAGGCAGCAGTGTAGTATCCCTCCGCACCATCATCGGATGCGATAGCAATGTGCCTGAAGGGGGAGGTGTCCAACTCCTGATACTCGCCACGGAGACGTGTCAGAGCAGCATAAGCAGCATCGTGGACCGCCATATCGATAGTCACTCCAACACCATGAGCAGTGTGCAGCACGGTAGTGGAGTCATACTCTCGAGAGTAGAGGTGGACGATGGCACGGTACTGCTCCTGGTTGAAGTCCTGGTACTCCTCATAGACGGTGTACTCAGGGTGCCAGCGATAACCCAGATAGGTCATCATCTCAGCCAACACAGCAGGTGATCCTGAGGCACCAATGGCCGTCGTGTGGCGCACGACCTGCCTCGTGGGTTCCATCTGAAAACACAGATGTTTTCACTGGAGTCAAATGACAATGTGGATAATGTTCAAATACATTCCTAAAGAATAACTAGGGCTTATCCAACTTTGGGGTGAATGTCGTAACGGGATCCTAGTGTCAGAGTTAGTAAATTCGTTTAACCCGAGTAGAAGAGAGTTCAGAGTCCCAGAGTAAAGGTCGAGGAGTAAAAGATCCTAGTACCACCCGATGGCGACGTGGGCCCGTAAGGCACACAGCCAAGTTAGTAAAAGTTTTTACAATGTCTAGACTCGACTTCGGCCAAGGAGTGTGGAAGGGGAGTTCCTACAGGCAGTCGGCTCTGATACCAACTTGTGACGCCCCCGATTCAATCGTACACTAATCATACACGCAAACATGTACGATCAAGATCAGGGACTCACGGGAAGATATCACAACACAACTCTACAAATAAAAAAAAGTCATACAAGCATCATATTACAAGCCAGGGGCCTCGGGGGCTCGAATACAAGAGCTCGATCATAGACGAGTCAGCGGAAGCAACAAAATCTGAGTACAGACATAAGTTAAACAAGGTTGCCTTAAGAAGGCTAGCACAAACTGGGATACGGATCGAAAGAGGCGCAGGCCTCCTGCCTGGGATCCTCCTAACTACTCCTGGTCGTCGTCAGCGGGCATCACGTAGTAGTAGGCACCTCCGGTGTAGGGGTCGTCGTCGACGGTGGCGTCTGGCTCCTGGGCTCCAACATCTGGTTGCGACAACCAGGTAGAAGGGATAGAGGGAAAAGAAGGAGAAAGCAACCGTGAGTACTCATCCAAAGTACTCGCAAGCAAGAAGCTACACTACATATGCATGGGTATCAAATGGAGTAAGGGTATCATATGTGGACTGGACTGCAGAATGCTGGAATAAGAGGGGGATAGCTAGTCCTATCGAAGACTACGCTTCTGGCAGCCTCCGTCTTGCAGCATGTAGAAGAGAGTAGACTGAAGTCCTCCAAGTAGCATCGCATAGCATAATCCTAACTGATGATCCTCCCCTCGTCGCCCTGTGAGAGAGCGACCACCGGTTGTATCTGGCACTTGGAAGGGTGTGTTTTATTAAGTATCCGGTTCTAGTTGTCATAAGGTCAAGGTACAACTCCAAATCGTCCTGTTACCGAAGATCACGGCTATTCGAATAGATTAACTTCCCTGCAGGGGTGCACCACATACCCCAACACGCTCGATCCCATTTGGCCGGACACACTTTCCTGGGTCATGCCCGGCCTCGGAAGATCAACACGTCGCAGCCCCACCTAGACCAACAGAGAGGTCAGCACGCCGGTCTAAACCTAAGCGCCCAGGGGTCTGGGCCCATCGCCCTTAGCACACCTGCACGTTGCGTGGGCGGCCGGAAGCAGACCTAGCCTAGTGGCGTTCCAGTCCAATCCAGCGCGCGCCGCTCCGTCGCTGACGTCAAGAAGGCTTCGGCTGATACCACGACGCCGGGATACCCATAACTACTCCCGCGTAGATGGTTAGTGCGTATAGACCAAATGGCCAGACTCAGATCAAATACCCAGATCTCGTTAAGCGTGTTAAGTATCCGCGAACGCCGACCAGGGCCAGGCCCACCTCTCTCCTAGGTGGTCGGAACCTGCCCTGTCGCTCCGCCTCAAAGATCCACACAGAGGGCCGTTGGGACAAAGGTCCTTTCAGCCCCCAATCCGTGAATCACTCGCGGGTGCTCCACAAGCCGACCCGTCTTTAGTCACCACATGTATCATGTATAAAGCATATAGTATATACCCGTGATCAACTCCCGAGTGATCACGGCCCGATAGTATAGCATGGCAGACGGACAAGGATGTAGGGCCACTGATGAAAATACTAGCATCCTATGCTAAGCATTAGGATTGCAGGTAAAGGTAACAACAGTAGTAGCAAGGACAGGCTATGCATCAGTATAGGATTAACGGGAAGCAGTAACATGCTACACTACTCTAATGCAAGCAGTATAGAGAAGAGTAGGCGATATCTGGTGATCAAAGGGGGGGGCTTGCCTGGTTGCTCTGGCAAGAGAGAGGGGTCGTCAACACCGTAGTCGTACGGGGTAGCAGCGGCGTCGGTCTCGGTGTCTAGAGAGAGAAGAGGGGGAAGAAACAATAAATATAATGCAAGCATATGCATAGTGAAGCATGACATGACAAGTAACGATGCTAGGCGTGCCCTAACGTGGTATGAGGTGGTACCGGTTAAGGGGGAAAACATCCGGGAAAGTATTCCCGGTGTTTCGTGATTTCGGGCAGAGGAGCCGGAGGGGGAAAGTTGCGGGTTCGATAGGTTAGGGGTGTGTGGCGGACGAACGGACTGCGAAACCGGATTCGTCTCGTCGTTCTGAGCAACTTTCATGTTGAAAATATTTTAATCCGAGTTACGGATTAAAAGATATGATTTTCTAAAGATTTTATTAATTTCTGGAATTTAATTAATTAATTATTTAATTCGAAAAATGAATTTATGACGTCAGCATGATGTCATGCTGACGTCAGCAGTCAACAGGGTTGACTTGGTCAACCTGACAGGTGGGTCCCGTTCGTCATACTCTGTTAGTTAATTAACAATAGTTAATTAGGTTAATTAGCCATTAGGTTAATTAATCAGGATTAATTAAATTAAGTATTTACTTAATTAATTAGTTAATATTTTAATTATCATTTATTTTTAATTTTAACGTTCTGGGGGGGGGGCCCTGCGGTCAGTGGCATGGCCGGTCCAGTCAGCAAGGCTGACCGGGTCAACAGGCCGGCCGGGCCCCTAGGGCCCACGGGTTAGTGACCCAGGGGTGGCCCCAGGTCGGCCACGTCGGCGGCCGGCGTTGGGGAGCTTCGGGGAGCGTTCCCGCGGCGGAGGGGCGCCGGACCTCGCCGGGATTCGCCGTCCGGCGGCAAAAATGGCCGCGGGCGGGTGCGTTCGAACGTGGAGGGGATGCCGCGTCCAACGGTGGCAGAGGCACGGCCGGACTTGGCCGGAAACGACGCCGGCGAGCGGCGGAGGCGGCGGTGGGATTCGGGACCGCGTCGGGATCGCGCTACGGGGCTAACGGGAAGGCCAGGGGGGCTGCGCGACGCGCTGAGCACCAGGGGCTCGGCCCCGTGACCATTTGGTCACCGGAAGGGCGCCGGCGACGAGATCTGCGACGGGGGCGCTCGGGTACGGAGGGGAACGAGGGGGAAGAGGAGGGGGGGCCTTGACCGAGCGGAGGAGGCGCGAGGGGAGGGGGGGTACGTGGGGCGCGGTGAGCCGGCGCGAGCCGGAGCGCGACGAGCGCGGCGCCGGAGCGAGCTTCGGCCATGGCGACCGAGCGCGGGGGTCGACCCCTACGGCTACAGAGCGAAGCAGGGGAGGGAAGAGTTCACGGGGGGGGGGGGGGACGCGTGGGGTCTCGGAAACAGGCTCGGGGCGGTCGGGGGCGTCCGGCGGGGAGGAGGTCGAGGCGGCGGCCGTCCGGCGATGCGGATCCGGCGAGGTGGGAGTCGGGGACGGTCCCGAGGCGACGAGGGGGGGGGGTTCGGGCGTCCTGCGCGGCCGGTCGGGGAGGAGGGGAGGAGGACGAGCGCCGGTGGGGTGGGGCGCCGGCGTCGGGGGCGACGGGATCGGGCGGATCCCGATCCAGATCGGCGGGGGAGGGAGGAGAAGGGGATCGGGGGGGGGGAATGGGGGTCGGCTAGGGTTTCCGCCGACCGGGGGGGTTATGGGAGTGAGGGGGTGGGCCGGGCCAGGGGCTGGCCGGCTGGGCCAGGTGGGCTTGGCTCAGTTGGGCCACGGCCCAGGGAGGGGGGGGCTTTTCTCTTCTTCTCTTTTTTTTGTTGCCTTGACCCTTTTCGTATTTTCTTTCTTTTATTTATTTTCTCTTGTGTCTCAATTCAGTTTAAAATATTTATGCATTTTATAAAACTGGGGCTCCTACACCACAATTATCTATGTAATATTTAGTACAAACCGAACATTTTTATTGCAATGTTTGAAAACTTTTATTATTTCCAAAGCTTGAATTTGAATCTTGGTCCGGTTTTGATCTAACGACCGATTAGCAACAGTAACGTAGGTAACGTGGCTCCATTAGCGTGGGATTACTGTAGCTTAATTACCCGGGCGTTACATAGAGCTAGTTCAACTCCAGTGTAATATTATTTGTACAAGGTTATAGAGCTAGTTCAACTGTAGTGTAAAATTATTTGAACTAGCTTATAGAGCTAATTTAACTCTAGTGTAAAATTATTTGTACTAGGCTATAGAGCTAGTTCAGCTCTAGTGTATAATTATTTGTACTAGGTGATAGAGCTAGTTCAACTCTAGTGTAAAATTATTTGTACTAGTATGTGGAGCTAGTTCAACTCTAGTGTAAAATTATTTGTGCTAGGTTATAGAGCTAGTTCAACTCTAGTGTAAAATTATTTGTACTAGACTGTAGAGCTAGTTCAACTCTAGAGTAAGATTATTTGTACTAGCTTGTAGAGCTAGTTCAACTGTAGTGTAAAATTATTTGAACTAACTTGTAGAGCTAGTTCAACACAAGTGTAAAATTATTTGTACTAGGTTATGGAGCTAGTTCAACTCTAGTGTAAAATTATTTGTACTAGTCGGTAGAGCTAGTTCAACTATAGCGTAAAATTATTTTAACTAGCTTGTAGAGCTAGTTCTACTCTAGTGTAATATTATTTCAACTAGCTTGTATAGCTAGTTCAACTTTCGTATAAAATTATTTGTACTAGGTTATAGAGCTAGTTCTACTCTAGTGTAAAATTATTTGAACTTGCTTGTAGAGCTAGGTCAACTCTAGTGTAAAATTATTTGAACTAGCTTGCAGAGCTAGTTTAACTCTAGTGTAATATTATTTGAACTAGACAATTCAACTCTAGTGTATAAATAATTGTACTAGGTGATAGAGCTAGTTCAACTCTAGTGTCAAATTATTTGTACTAGGTTATAGATGTAGTTCAACTCTACTGTAAAACTATTTGAACTAGCCTATAGAGCTAGGTCAACTCTAGAGTAAAATTATTTGAACTAGCTTGTAGAGCTAGTTCAACTCTAGAGTAAAGTTATTTGAACTAGCATGTAGAGGTAGTTCGACTCTAGTGTAAAATTATTTGAACTAGCTTGTAGAGCTAGTTCAACTCCAGTGTAATATTATTTGTACTAGGTTATTGTGACGCCCGGATAGTTACGCTATAGTAGCCCTCTGCTAATGATGCCATGTCACCTCCGTTACCGTTGCTAATCCCTTGTTAGTTCAAAAAAAAAACTGATTCAAAATCAAGCAAACAATAAAAATTTTCAAATATTAAAACTAAAATGTTTGGAGTGAACTAAATAATGCACAGGTAATTATGGTGGAGAAACCACACCTTTATAGAATATTTAAATACTATAAGATAAATAAAACAGTAATGAAATCTATTGTTTAAATACTTTTAGTTATTAAATAGTTATGAAACTATATTAGCTTGGGTAGTAAGTTAATGTGGCAGTGGCATTTTTGGTAATGTCAAATACAGTGCCATTTTGGTATTCCGCTAACACAAGAATAAATTGAAACTAAAATAAAACATTACAAGAAATATAAATAAAAGGTAAAGGCAAAACAGAAAACAAAACAAAAGAAAGCCCCCCCCAATGGGCCAACCGGCCCAGCTGACAGCCAGGCCAGCCCACTGGCCCAACCGGCTCCCCACTCACCTCCATAACCCCACCCGACCGAAACCCTAACCCCCACATCGCACCCACTCCCCACTCCCTCTCGTTAGCCCCCACCTCTCGATTCCATCTGGATCGGGAGGGGTTCGAACCCGGCGCCCTATCGCCGCTGCTTGGAGCTCCTCCGCCCCGTCCTCATCTCCTCTCCGTCTCCCCTCGCTCCGGAGAGCCGTGGAGCCATCGCCTCCGCCCAGCGACTCCTCCCTCCGTCCTTCGGCGACCGGCCCCGCCCCGAGTGGATCTGGATCGGGGCAACCGACAACCCGACCCATCGCGCGCCATCACCCCACCACTTCCGACGCCGACGTCCCGGAGCGCTCCATCGCCGGCCTGCTTCGCCCTCCCCCACCGGACTGCCTCCTTGACGCCATTGTCCCCGTCAACCGCCCCACCACCCGCTGCCTCATACCCTACAACTACCCCGTGAGCCTCCCTCCTTCTCCTCTGCATCGCCTGCTGCCGCTCGCTCCGCCTGGCCTCGGCTGCTACTGCCGCGCCCGCCTCGACTCCCCGCCGGCGCCCCGCTGCCCTGCGACGCCGCTTCGCTCCTGTTGCTCGCCGCCGCACGGTCCCGCGGCTCCCCTGCCGCCCTGCCCTGCAGCCGCCTCCACCGCCCCCTCGCGCGACCCGCCGTCCTCTACGGCAGTCCGGCACTCGTCCGGCCTCGCCGGTGCCATTCTCGGCCAGCCTCGCTGCGGCTCCGGTCGTCGCCCGACGCCGGCGCCCGTCGGCGGCCGCTCGGCCCTCGCCTGGTCGGGCATCGCTTCGCCCGCTGCCCGCATGCTCGTTCGGGCCACGCCCGATAGGCCCCTGGGGGCAATGACACGTGGACCCGCCCCAGAACGAATTAAAAAAAAAGAAATATATAATTAAATTAATAAAAAGGATTAGTTAATTAAATAATACTTAATTAATTGTGTAATTAATTAATTAACTTAATTAACACTGTTTAGATAACTAATTAACTCTAATTAAACCTGCTAATTAAATGTTAACAAATAATTAGTTAGTAGTCTATGACAACCAGGACCCACACATTAGTTGACCCAGTCAAACACACTATTGACTGCTGACATCATGATGATGTCATGCTGATGCAGTAAACATGTTCTTATTTAAACTAAATCTGTTAATTCCAAAAATGAATTAAAACATTAGAAAATTAATATAAAATAAACCGTATATCGGATGAAAATACTTTGTACATGAAAGTTGCTCAGAACGACGAGACGAACTCGGATACGCAGCCCGTTCATCCGCCACACATCCCTAACATATCAAACTCGCAACTTTCCCCCTCCGGCTCCTCTGCCCGAAAACGCGGAACCCCGGGGATACTTTCCCGGATGTTTCCCCCCTTCGCCGATATCACCTATCCCTGCGTTAGGTCACCCCTAGCAACGTATTGCCGCGTCTTGCCTTGTGTTACATTTGATTGCTCTGTTATTTATTTTGTTCCCCCTCCGTTACATCTTTCCGGTAGACTACGAGACTGACGCTGCTGCTGGTACCCCGATCGACTACGGTGTTGACGACCCCTCCTTGTCTGAGCAACCAGGCAAGCCCCCCCTTTGATCACCAGATATCGCCTACTCTTCTCTATACTGCTTGCATTAGAGTAGTGTAGCATGTTACTGCTTCCCGTTAATCCTATACTGATGCATAGCCTGTCCTTGCTAATACTGTTGTTACCCTTACCGGCAATCCTAATGCTTAGTATAGGATGCTAGTTTATCATCAATGGCCCTACATCCTTGTCTGTCTGCCATGCTATACTATCGGGCCGTGATCACTCGGGAGTTGATCACGGGTATATACTATATACTTTGTACATGATACATGTGGTGACTAAAGACGGGTCGGCTTGAGGAGCACCCGCGAGTGGAGTTTTGAGGCGGAGCGGCAGGGCAGGTTCCGACCACCTAGGAGAGAGGTGGGCCTGGCCCTGGTCGGCGTTCGTGGATACTTAACACGCTTAACGAGATCTGGGTATTTGATCTGAGTCTGGCCATTTGGTCTATACGCACTAACCATCTACGCGGGAGTAGTTATGGGTATCCCGGCGTCGTGGTATCAGCCGAAGCCTTCGTGACATCAGCGACTGAGTGGCGCGCGCCGGATTGGACTGGAACGCCACTAGGCTAGGTCTGCTTTCGGCCGCGTACGCAACATGCAGGTGTGCTAAGGGCGATGGGCCCAGACCCCTGTGCGCATAGGTTTAGACCGGCGTGCTGACCTCTCTGTTGTGCCTAGGTGGGGCTGCGACGTGTTGATCTTCCGAGGCTGGGCATGACCCAGGAAAGTGTGTCCGGCCAAATGGGATCGAGCGTGTTGGGGAATGTGGTGCACCCCTGCAGGGAAGTTTATCTATTCGAATAGCCGTGATCTTCGGTAACAGGACGATTTGGAGTTGTACCTTGACCTTATGACAACTAGAACCGGATACTTAATAAAACACACCCTTCCAAGTGCCAGATACAACCGGTGATCGCTCTCTCACAGGGCGACGAGGGGAGGATCATCGGTTAGGGTTATGCTATGCGATGCTACTTGGAGGACTTCAGTCTACTCTCTTCTACATGCTGCAAGATGGAGGTGGCCAGAAGCGTAGTCTTCGACAGGATTAGCTATCCCCCTCTTATTCTGGCTTTCTGCAGTTCAGTCCACATATGATACCCTTATCCCATTTGATACCAATGCATACATATGTAGTATAGCTCCTTGCTTGCGAGTACTTTGGATGAGTACTCACGGTTGCTTTCTCCCTCTTTCCCCCCTATCCCTTCTACCTGGTTGTCGCAACCAGTTGTTGGAGCCCAGGAGCCAGACGCCACCATCGACGACGACTCCTACTACACCGGAGGTGCCTACTACTATGTGCTGCCCGCTGACGACGACCAGGAGTAGTTTAGGAGGATCCCAGGCAGGAGGCCTGCGCCTCTTTCGATCTGTATCCCAGTTTGTGCTAGCCTTCTTAAGGCAAACTTGTTTAACTTATGTCTGTACTCAGATATTGTTGCTTCCGCTGACTCGTCTATGATCGAGCTCTTGTATTCGAGCCCTCGAGGCCCCTGGCTTGTAATATGATGCTTGTATGACTTATTTTATTTGTAGAGTTGTGTTGTGATATCTTCCCGTGAGTCCCTGATCTTGATCGTACATGTTTGCGTGTATGATTAGTGTACGATTAAATCGGGGGCGTCACAAGTTGGTATTAGAGCCGACTGCCTGTAGGAATCCCCCTTTCCAACTCCTTGGCCGAAGTCGAGTCTAGTCATTGAAAAACTTGAACTAACATGGCTGTGCGGCTTACGGGCCCACGTCGCCATCTGGGTGGTATTAGGATCTTTTACTCCTCGATCCTTACTCCGGGACTCTGAACTCTCTTCTATTCGGGTTAAATGAATTTTGCTAAATCTAACATTAGGATCTCGTTATCACTTTCACCCGGAGAGCCCCTTATTACTGATGATCGTCTGCTGCACGTGAAGACCCTGAAGATACTCACCGCTGTTAACCCGAGAACTTGTGTTCATCGCGTTTACAATTCCCCTTCCACCGTCAACCCTTATGGATAAATACTTGCAGTTGTTATGCTTGCATACATCCCTAGTTGGTCTTGCTATTACAAGATACCCTGAAATACTCGTCGTATTTTCGAGAATCCTTTGAGCTTACTGCCTTGCTGTTCTTTGTCACCTGAATACCCCTACGGATAATTCCTCACACTTACTAGATATCCGTTCTTTCCCCGTTGTTTATGTGTTTCACTAAAGTCTTCGAAATAATATTCGATCTTCCGAAAATCCTTAGCAGCTTATTGCTCTTGAAATTCTTGCTTGCTTGCATTATGGTTAAGCCCATAAGTATAGTAATCTTATTGGCAGCCTTTGTCTCTATCATTTTGAGTCCATTGATTCAAAATATTGCGAATGCTCGCAATCCTCAATCGGATCCTAGAATTCATCCTTTCGGCTTAGACGTCATTTTAAACATGAGCTGGATCTCGACCAATCAAATTGTTGTCGATTTTACCCCTAAGCTTACTCAACTTATCCATCCTTAATCAGAGCGTTTGCTTATGATCCTTTGATTTAAAAAATCATAATCCCTTTGCAATTGAGCTCGGGATTAGCCAGTTGTTTCGATAATTCAAACCCTTGCTTTGTTTTGTCCTCTGATCGTGTGCCGATACTCACATCAGCTCCATTATGGACCGGCAGATCCTTTGTTGGGTTTTATCCAACAGCGTCCTTCATACTCAATAACCTTGTGGGCCTTCCCTCAGATACGTAATGCCTTTTGGTAAATTGTATCCTCTGCCTTCTCAACCATGCTTAGCTTTCGAGCTGGTGGTATTTACTATTGAAGCTTGTGGTATATATTTCCACGACACCCTGATGGGTTGAACCTATGCCTTCCTTAATATGTGTGAACTCGAAAGTTTTCACGAGTCATACACTTCTGGTATTTTGCCAGATAAAATTTCAACACTACAACTTCTTCGAAAGTGAGAAGTGAATGAAAGGTTATGCATTGGAGAAGTGGGAGTCGACCTTGAACTTTGTGTTCATGCCCATGGACCTGATGTAAATCTTATCATTAAAGCTTCTCTTAAATTAAATATTCCTTTGGTATAAGTTCATCTTATATCCGGGATCTGGCCTTTTGCAATCGTGGTTCCGACTATGTTCTCCTTTAAATACCATTTCACGTGCAAGTTTAAGCGCTTGTCTTCTGTAGAGCAATACCCCAGTCCAACCTCTACTTTGATCTGTCTTTGAGTATTACCCCCTCTGGTATCTCGAGATTATCATGGAACTGCATAACCTCTTATGAGTTCTTCATCAGGTATTACATTCTCACGGACTCCAATTTTTCACGGGCCTTGAGTTATGAAACACTCAAGGACACCGATAACGGAATCGAGTCTGCACTGCGATTCAATGAGGATTAGAGATCTTCATCGCTTACAAGTTTAATACTCCATGTCTGCCCTAGCCTGAACGGATACATCATTATCGTGCTAATTTTAATCATCAGCATTCTGAGCTCTTTAAGGGTATCAACTGAATTCATGATGAGAAATACCATCCGTGCCCCCGATGATTTGTGTTATCATCGGCCACTTTATTGCCTTCCCTCCAACACAAACTTGTTCATGTTTTGTGTTATACCTTGAGTCCCTTGCTATCCAGCATTTGTTCTTCTTTACCTTGGAATATTACCACCTTTTGTGTCAAGATTATCGTGGTAATTTTACCACCTCTTGAGAATTCTTGGTATAGTAATATCTCTCACCATTTGCGTTCATTTCTTGGTCTCCGTGTTGTTTCTAACTGGAATACCGACAAATGGTCTGTGATGTGTAAATTCTAAACTTCTAGCAACCCTATTGCTTTGAAGTTATTGGTCAACAGCTTCATTCTTAGACTATTGATTATTGAATCACCATTCCGACATTGGTCGTGCAACCCAGCCCATATTTCGGGTGCACCTTTCAACCAATGTTTAACTGTGTATGTTTTCCTCGAGCATACATCATTAAGTCATTTGATCTAGCTATTGTTATCTCCTTGTTCACATAGTTGTGGAAATCGATCTTTTGGAAATCTCAATGGATTGTCGCTGAGTCAATCAGTCACCTCCTCACCTCTCCTTGAATTAATGACAAACCCTTGTTCGGAACTCGCTTCCATAGTTCATCTCCCGAGAATCTTCGATGTCATCTTGACAATTTGTGTTACACCTTTCTTCTCAGGCATCCTGAGTCTGAGTTATCCTGACACCAATCAGATCTGAACCTCGGTCAGATATGATGGTTGAAACATATTTCTGAGAGTTATGACATTGGTCTATATATGACCCCGTAAGGTGATGTCATGCCTAACACACCTGGCCGGAGGACCTATTGTTATAAGTTTCCTTTTTAGCAAGGTTAGCCATTCTTCCATGAGGAAGTTGTAAGACTTAATCCATAAGTTGTTCCTGATGGATCCTTTGTGTATCCAAAGTCTGACCTTTGCTTGAAGACCATGTCAATACTATCTCGAAGCATGTCACTGGTACTCCGATTTTCAACAAGAACATTTGAAGCCCAATGCTAAATGTTTCTTGCTCAATTATCCAAACACCGTTGTATGGGTAATGTCATGAAATTTCTCTCCCCTTACCTAAAGAGTTTTCTACATTATATCCTGTCATGGATATCATGTTTTGCTTGTCCTTGGGAAGGATACACCCTGAATTATGTGTTTAAACACGTTTTCCTTTCCAATTTTTTGTTTAATATGATAATCATACTATCCTTTCCCTTGTTTTGTTTAACCTTTCCAGTAATCTGACTTAACTGAGAAGTGATAGTTCCCTTCTTAGTTAGCACTTCGTTGTACCACTTTGTCAGTAAGACCCTGTTGCTTTTGTTGCTAGCATTCCGGTAACCACCGATGGACGAGAACTTTGCCTATTGGTCCGCCTCGTTCAACGAGCAGGAAAATGGTTCTCTTCGTCCCTCGCCCTTGGTACCGACGTTGTTGTCGACATAACTGATAGGCTGATCCTCTGACATGCCTTGCTATCATGACCATGCAAGATGTCAACGCCCATCCCTATGTTAACCCACATGGTGGGCCCATAACCCACAGTTCCACAGGATCGAAACCTGACTCTCCTATACACCCTTTTGTCAAAGTTATTCCTCGCGCTTGACTTTGTAGGTAATTCACGGGCCACCTGCCTTTTGATCTATTCAAGTATCAGATGCAATGCTTATTCACATTGCTCTAAACCCCTTCAACACTTCATTTCAGGCATCGAACGAATGCCTGCCCGCTCGAAGCTTCCAATGATACCCCTTACTTTGCTCTCGGTATTTTCTTAAGTTTTAATTCAAGAGTTACTTTCCGCCACCTTCCCCGATGTTAACTACCAGGTAGTCAACCTTGCAGAGGTCTGTTCTTATAGAATAACCACCTCTTGTCGTAAGTATGATGAAATTTCCGAAGAAAGGATGATGACTTCATCATGATAACCTGAAGCAGAGAAAGGAAGAAATCAATATAATGGACCGACCTCTTCGAGAAGAGCAACCAAGACTGAGAAGATCCGTTAGCATTTCGTAACCAGATCCCTCCCCCTTACTCCCCTCGTAAATCTCGGGACGAGATTTCTTGTAGTGGAGGAGAATTGTGACGCCCGGATAGTTACGCTACAGTAGCCCTCTGCTAATGATGCCATGTCACCTCCGTTACCGTTGCTAATCCCTCGTTAGTTCAAAAAAAACTGATTCAAAATCAAGCAAACAATAAAAATTTTCAAATATTAAAACTAAAATGTTTGGAGTGAACAAAATAATGCACAGGTAATTATGGTGGAGAAACCACACCTTTATAGAATATTTAAATACTATAAGATAAATAAAACAGTAATGAAATCTATTGTTTAAATACTTTTAGTTATTAAATAGTTATGAAACTATATTAGCTTGGGTAGCAAGTTAATGTGGCAGTGGCATATTTGGTAATGTCAAATACAGTGCCATTTTGGTATTCCGCTAACACAATAATAAATTGAAACTAAAAGAAAAAATTACAAGAAATATAAATAAAAGGTAAAGGCAAAACAGAAAACAAAACAAAAGAAAGGCCCCCCCCAATGGGCCAACCGGCCCAGCTGACAGCCAGGCCAGCCCACTGGCCCAACCGGCTCCCCACTCACCTCCATAACCCCACCCGACTGAAACCCTAACCCCCACATCGCACCCACTCCCCACTCCCTCTCGTTAGCCCCCACCTCTCGATCCCATCTGGATCGGGAGGGGTTCGAACCCGGCGCCCTATCGCCGCTGCTTGGAGCTCCTCCGCCCCGTCCTCATCTCCTCTCCGTCTCCCCTCGCTCCGGCGAGCCGTGGAGCCATCGCCTCCGCCCAGCGACTCCTCCCTCCGTCCTTCGGCGACCGGCCCCGCCCCGAGTGGATCTGGATCGGGGCAACCGACGCCCCGACCCATCGCGCGCCATCGCCCCACCACTCCCGACGCCGACGTCCCGGAGCGCTCCATCGCCGGCCTGCTTCGCCCTCCCCCACCGGACTGCCTCCTTGACGCCATCGTCCCCGTCAACCGCCCCACCACCCGTTCCCTCATACCCTACAACTACCCCGTGAGCCTCCCTCCTTCTCCTCTGCATCGCCTGCTGCCGCTCGCTCCGCCTGGCCTAGGCTGCTACTCCCACGCCCGCCTCGACTCCCCGCCGGCGCCCCGCTGCCCAGCGACGCCGCTTCGCTCCCGTTGCTCGCCGCCGCACGGTCCCGCGGCTCCCCTGTCGCCCTGCCCTGCAGCCGCCTCCACCGCCCCCTCACGCGACCCGCCGTCCTCTACGGCAGTCCGACACTCGTCCGGCCTTGCCGGTGCCATTCTCGGCCAGCCTCGCCATGGCCCCGGTCGTCGCCCGACGCCGGCGCCCGTTGGCGGCCGCTCGGCCCTCGCCTGGTCGGGCATCGCTTCGCCCGCTGCCCGCATGCTCGTTCGGGCCACGCCCGATAGACCCCTGGGGGCAATGACACGTGGACCTGCCCCAGAACGAATTAAAAAAAAGAAATATATAATTAAATTAATAAAAAGGATTAGTTAATTAAATAATACTTAATTAATTGTGTAATTAATTAATTAACTTAATTAACACTGTTTAGATAACTAATTAACTCTAATTAAACCTGCTAATTAAATGTTAACAAATAATTAGTTAGTAGTCTATGACAACCAGGACCCACACATTAGTTGACCCAGTCAAACACACTATTGACTGCTGACATCATGATGATGTCATGCTGATGCAGTAAACATGTTCTTATTTAAACTAAATCTGTTAATTCCAAAAATGAATTAAAACATTAGAAAATTAATATAAAATAAACCGTATATCGGATGAAAATACTTTGTACATGAAAGTTGCTCAGAACGACGAGACGAACTCGGATACGCAACCCGTTCATCCGCCACACATCCCTAACATATCAAACTCGCAACTTTCCCCCTTCGGCTCCTCTGCCCGAAAACGCGGAACCCCGGGGATACTTTCCCGGATGTTTCCCCCCTTCGCCGATATCACCTATCCCTGCGTTAGGTCACCCCTAGCAACGTATTGCCGCGTCTTGCCTTGTGTTACATTTGATTGCTCTGTTATTTATTTTGTTCCCCCTCCGTTACATCTTTCCGGTAGACTACGAGACTGACGCTGCTGCTGGTACCCCGATCGACTACGGTGTTGACGACCCCTCCTTGTCTGAGCAACCAGGCAAGCCCCCCCTTTGATCACCAGATATCGCCTACTCTTCTCTATACTACTTGCATGAGAGTAGTGTAGCATGTTACTGCTTCCCGTTAATCCTATACTGATGCATAGCCTGTCCTTGCTAATACTGTTGTTACCCTTACCGGCAATTCTAATGCTTAGTATAGGATGCTAGTTTATCATCAGTGGCCCTACATCCTTGTCCGTCTGCCATGCTATACTATCGGGCCGTGATCACTCGGGAGTTGATCACGGGTATATACTATATACTTTGTACATGATACATGTGGTGACTAAAGACGGGTCGGCTTGAGGAGCACCCGCGAGTGGAGTTTTGACGCGGAGCGGCAGGGCAGGTTCCGACCACCTAGGAGAGAGGTGGGCCTGGCCCTGGTCGGCGTTCGCGGATACTTAACACGCTTAACGAGATCTGGGTATTTGATCTGAGTCTGGCCATTTGGTCTATACGCACTAACCATCTACGCGGGAGTAGTTATGGGTATCCCGGCGTCGTGGTATCAGCCGAAGCCTTCGTGACATCAGCGACTGAGTGCATAGGTTTAGACCGGCGTGCTGACCTCTCTGTTGTGCCTAGGTGGGGCTGCGACGTGTTGATCTTCCGAGGCCGGGCATGACCCAGGAAAGTGTGTCCGGCCAAATGGGATCGAGCGTGTTGGGGAATGTGGTGCACCCCTGCAGGGAAGTTTATCTATTCGAATAGCCGTGATCTTCGGTAACAGGATGATTTGGAGTTGTACCTTGACCTTATGACAACTAGAACCGGATACTTAATAAAACACACCCTTCCAAGTGCCAGATACAACCGGTGATCGCTCTCTCACAGGGCGACGAGGGGAGGATCATCGGTTAGGGTTATGCTATGCGATGCTACTTGGAGGACTTCAGTCTACTCTCTTCTACATGCTGCAAGATGGAGGTGGCCAGAAGCATAGTCTTCGACAGGATTAGCTATCCCCCTCTTATTCTGGCTTTCTTCAGTTCAGTCCACATATGATACCCTTATCCCATTTGATACCAATGCATACATATGTAGTATAGCTCCTTCCTTGCGAGTACTTTGGATGAGTACTCACGGTTGCTTTCTCCCTCTTTCCCCCCTATCCCTTCTACCTGGTTGTCGCAACCAGTTGTTGGAGCCCAGGAGCAAGACGCCACCATCGACGATGACTCCTACTACACCGGAGGTGCCTACTACTACGTGCTGCCCGCTGACGACGACCAGGAGTAGTTTAGGAGGATCCCAGGCAGGAGGCCTGCGCCTATTTCGATCTGTATCCCAGTTTGTGCTAGCCTTCTTAAGGCAAACTTGTTTAACTTATGTCTGTACTCAGATATTGTTGCTTCCGTTGACTCGTCTATGATCGAGCTCTTGTATTCGAGCCCTCGAGGCCCCTGGCTTGTAATATGATGCTTGTATGACTTATTTTATTTGTAGAGTTGTGTTGTGATATCTTCCCGTGAGTCCCTGATCTTGATCGTACATGTTTGCGTGTATGATTAGTGTACGATTAAATCAGGGGCGTCACAGTAATAGAGCTAGTTCAACTCTAGAGTAAAATTATTTGAACTAGCTTGTAGAGATAGTTTAACTCTAGTGTAAAATTGTTCGAATTAGCTTGTAGAGCTAGTTCAACACTAGTGTAAAATTATTTGTACTAGCATGTGGAGCTAGTTCAACTCTAGTGTAAAATTATTTGTACTAGGTTATAGAGCTAGATCAACTCTAGTGTAAAATTATTTGTACAAGACTGTATAGCTAGTTCAACTCTAGAGTAAGATTATTTGAACTAGCTTGTAGAACTAGTTCAACTGTAGTGTAAAATTATTTGAACTAACTTGTAGAGCTAGTTCAACACAAGTGTAAAATTATATGTACTAGGTTATGGAGCTAGTTCAACTCTAGTGTAAAATTATTTGTACTAGACTATAGAGCTAGTTCAACTATAGTGTAAAATTATTTTAACTAGCTTGTAGAGCTAGTTCTACTCTAGTGTAAAATTATTTCAACTAGCTTGTATAGCTAGTTCAACTCAAGTATAAAATTATTTGTACTAGGTTATAGAGCTAGTTCTACTCTAGTGTATAATTATTTGTACTAGGTGATAGAGCTAGTTCAACTCTAGTGTCAAATTATTTGTACTAGGTTATAGAGCTAGTTCAGCTCTATTGTAAAACTATTTGAACTAGCGTGTAGAGCTAGGTCAACTCTAGTGTAAAACTATTTGAACTAGCGTGTAGAGCTAGTTCAACTCTAGTGTAAAATTATTTGTACTAGGTTACAGAGCTAGTTCAACTCTAGCGTAAAATGATTTGAACTAGCTTGTAGAGCTAGTTTAACTCAAGTGTAAAGTTATTTTAACTAGAGCTAGTTCGACTCTAGTGTAAAATTATTTGAACTAGCTTGTAGATATAGGTCAACTCTAGTGTAAAATTATTTATACTAGGTTATAGAGCTAGTTTAACTCTAGTGTAAAATTACTTGAACTAAATTGTAGATCTAGTTCAACTCTAGTGTAAAATTATTTGAACTTGCTTGTAGAGCTAGGTCAACTCTAGTGTAAAATTATTTGAACTAGCTTGCAGAGCTAGTTCAACTCTAGTGTAATATTATTTGAACTAGCTAGTTCAACTCTAGTGTATAATTATTTGTACTAGGTGATAGAGCTAGTTCAACTCAAGTGTCAAATTATTTGTACTAGGTTATAGATCTAGTTCAACTCTACTGTAAAACTATTTGAACTAGCCTGTAGAGCAAGGTCAACTCTAGAGTAAAATTATTTGAACTAGCTTGTGGAGCTAGTTCAACTCTAGTGTGAAGTTATTTGAACTAGCATGTAGAGGTAGTTCAACTCTAGTGGAAAATTATTTGAACTAGCTTGTAGAGCTAGTTCAACTCCAGTGTAATATTATTTGTACTAGGTTATAGAGCTAGTTCAACTCTAGTGTAAAATTATTTGAACTAGCTTGTAGAGCTAGTTTAACTCTAGTGTACAATTGTTTGAATTAGCTTGAAGAGCTAGTTCAACACTAGTGTAAAATTATTTGTACTAGTATGTGGAGCTAGTTCAACTCTAGTGTAAAATTATTTGTACTAGGTTATAGAGCTAGTTCAACTCTAGTGTAAAATTATTTGTACTAGACTGTAGAGCTAGTTCAACTCTAGAGTAAGATTATTTGAACTAGCTTGTAGAGCTAGTTCAACTATAGTGTAAAATTATTTGAACTAACTTGTAGAGCTAGTTCAACACAAGTGTAAAATTATTTGTACTACGTTATGGAGCTAGTTCAACTCTAGTGTAAAATTATTTGTACTAGTCTGTAGAGGTAGTTCAACTATAGCGTAAAATTATTCTAACTAGCTTGTAGAGCTAGTTCTACTCTAGTGTAATATTATTTCAACTAGCTTGTATAGCTAGTTCAACTCTAGTATAAAATTATTTGTACTAGTTTATAGAGCTAGTTCTACTCTCGTGTAAAATTATTTGCACTAGCTTGTAGAGCTATTTCAACTCTACTGTAAAATTATTTGATCTAGCTTGTAGAGATAGTTCAACTCTAGTGTTAAATTATTTGAAACTAGCCTCTAGAGCTAGTTCAACTCTAGTGTAAAATTATTTGAACTAGCTTGTAGAGCTAGTTCAAAACTAGTTTTAAATTATTTGAACTAGCCTCTAGAACTAGTTCAACTCTAGTGTAAAATTATTTGTACTAGGTTATAGAGCTAATTCTACTCTAGTGCAAAATTACTTGAACTAGCTTGTAGAGCTAGTTCAAGTCGAGTGTAAAATTATTTGAACTAGCTTGTAGACCTAGTTCAACACAAGTGTTAAATTATTTGTACTAGGTTATGGAGCTAGTTCAACTCTAGTGTAAAATTATTTTTAATAGGTTATAGAGCTAGTTCAACTCTAGTGTAAAATTATTTGTACTAGGTTATAGAGCTAGTTCAACTCTAGTGTATAATTATTTGTACTAGGTTATAGAGTTAGTTCTACTCTAGTGTAAAATTATTTGAACTAGCTTGTAGAGCTAGTTCAACTCTAGTGTAATATTATTTGTACTAGCTTATAGAGCTAGTTCAACTCTAGAGTAAAATTATCTGAACAAGCTTGTAGAGCTAGTTCAACTCTAGTGTAAAATTTTTTGAATTAGCTTGTAGAGCTAGTTCAACACTAGTGTAAAATTATTTGTACTAGCATGTGGAGCTAGTTCAACTCTAGTGTAAAATTATTTGTACTAGGTTATAGAGCTAGATCAACTCTAGTGTAAAATTATTTGTACTAGACTGTAGAGCTAGTTCAACTCTAGAGTAAGATTATTTGAACTAGCTTGTAGAACTAGTTCAACTGTAGTGTAAAATTATTTGAACTAACTTGTAGAGCTAGTTCAACACAAGTGTAAAATTATATGTACTAGGTTATGGAGCTAGTTCAACTCTAGTGTAAAATTATTTGTACTAGACTATAGAGCTAGTTCAACTATAGTGTAAAATTATTTTAACTAGCTTGTAGAGCTAGTTCTACTCTAGTGTAAAATTATTTCTACTAGCTTGTATAGCTAGTTCAACTCAAGTATAAAATTATTTGTACTAGGTTATAGAGCTAGTTCTACTCTAGTGTATAATTATTTGTACTAGGTGATAGAGCTAGTTCAACTCTAGTGTCAAATTATTTGTACTAGGTTATAGAGCTAGTTCAGCTCTATTGTAAAACTATTTGAACTAGCGTGTAGAGATAGGTGAACTCTAGTGTAAAACTATTTGAACTAGCGTGTAGAGCTAGTTCAACTCTAGTGTAAAATTATTTGTACTAGGTTACAGAGCTAGTTCAACTCTAGCATAAAATGATTTGAACTAGCTTGTAGAGCTAGTTTAACTCAAGTGTAAAGTTATTTTAACTAGAGCTAGTTCGACTCTAGTGTAAAATTATTTGAACTAGCTTGTAGATATAGGTCAACTCTAGTGTAAAATTATTTATACTAGGTAATAGAGCTAGTTTAACTCTAGTGTAAAATTACTTGAACTAAATTGTAGATCTAGTTCAACTCTAGTGTAAAATTATTTGAACTTGCTTGTAGAGCTAGGTCAACTCTAGTGTAAAATTATTTGAACTAGCTTGCAGAGCTAGTTCAACTCTAGTGTAATATTATTTGAACTAGCTAGTACAACTCTAGTGTATAATTATTTGTACTAGGTGATAGAGCTAGTTCAACTCTAGTGTCAAATTATTTGTACTAGGTTATAGATCTAGTTCAACTCTACTGTAAAACTATTTGAACTAGCCTATAGAGCAAGGTCAACTCTAGAGTAAAATTATTTGAACTAGCTTGTGGAGCTAGTTCAACTCTAGTGTAAAGTTATTTGAACTAGCATGTAGAGGTAGTTCGACTCTAGTGGAAAATTATTTGTACTAGGTTACAGAGCTAGTTCAACTCTAGGGTAAAATTATTTGAACTATCTTGTAGAGCTAGTTTAACTCAAGTGTAAAGTTATTTTAACTAGAGCTAGGTCGACTCTAGTGTAAAATTATTTGAACTAGCTTGTAGATATAGGTCAACTCTAGTGTAAAATTATTTATACTAGGTTATAGAGCTAGTTTAACTCTAGTGTAAAATTACTTGAACTAAATTGTAGATCTAGTTCAACTCTAGTGTAAAATTATTTGTACTAGACAGTCGAGCTAGTTCAACTCTAGAGTAAGATTATTTGAACTAGCTTGTAGAGCTAGTTCAACTGTAGTGTAAAATTATTTGAACTTGCTTGTAGAGCTAGGTCAACTCTAGTGTAAAATTATTTGAACTATCTTGCAGAGCTAGTTCAACTCTAGTGTAATATTATTTGAACTAGCTAGTTCAACTCTAGTGTATAATTATTTGTACTAGGTGATAGAGCTAGTTCAACTCTAGTGTCAAATTATTTGTACTAGGTTATAGATCTAGTTCAACTCTACTGTAAAACTATTTGAACTAGCCTGTAGAGCAAGGTCAACTCTAGAGTAAAATTATTTGAACTAGCTTGTGGAGCTAGTTCAACTCTAGTGTAAAGTTATTTGAACTAGCATGTAGAGGTAGTTCGACTCTAGTGGAAAATTATTTGAACTAGCTTGTAGAGCTAGTTCAACTCCAGTGTAATATTATTTGTACTAGGTTATAGAGCTAGTTCAACTCTAGTGTAAAATTATTTGAACTAGCTTGTAGAGCTGGTTCAACTCTAGTGTAAAATTGTTTGAATTAGCTTGAAGAGCTAGTTCAACACTAGTGTTAAATTATTTGTACTAGTATGTGGAGCTAGTTCAACTCTAGTGTAAAATTATTTGTACTAGGTTATAGAGCTCGTTCAACTCTAGTGTAAAATTATTTTTACTAGACTGTAGAGCTAGTTCAACTCTAGAGTAAGATTATTTGAACTAGCTTGTAGAGCTAATTCAACTATAGTGTAAAATTATTTGAACTAACTTGTAGAGCTAGTTCAACACAAGTGTAAAATTATTTGTACTACGTTATGGAGCTAGTTCAACTCTAGTGTAAAATTATTTGTACTAGTCTATAGAGGTAGTTCAACTATAGCGTAAAATTATTTTAACTAGCTTGTAGAGCTAGTTCTACTCTAGTGTAATATTGTTTCAACTAGCTTGTATAGCTAGTTCAACTCTAGTATAAAATTATTTGTACTAGGTTATAGAGCTAGTTCTACTCTAGTGTAAAATTATTTGCACTAGCTTGTAGAGCTATTTCAACTCTACTGTAAAATTATTTGATCTAGCTTGTAGAGATAGTTCAACTCTAGTGTTAAATTATTTGAAACTAGCCTCTAGAGCTAGTTCAACTCTAGTGTAAAATTATTTGAACTAGCCTGTAGAGCTAGTTCAAAACTAGTTTTAAATTATTTGAACTAGCCTCTAGAGCTAGTTCAACTCTAGTGTAAAATTATTTGTACTAGGTTATACAGCTAATTCTACTCTAGTGCAAAATTACTTGAACTAGCTTGTAGAGCTAGTTCAAGTCGAGTGTAAAATTATTTGAACTAGCTTGTAGAGCTAGTTCAACACAAGTGTTAAATTATTTGTACTAGGTTATGGAGCTAGTTCAACTCTAGTGTAAAATTATTTGTAATAGGTTATAGAGCTGGTTCAACTCTAGTGTAAAATTATTTGTACTAGGTTATAGAGTTATTTCAACTCTAATGTAAATTTATTTGTACTAGCCTGTAGAGCTAGTTCAACTCTAGCGTAAAATTATTTGAACTAGCTTGTAGAGCTAGTTCAACTCTACTGTAAGATTATTTGAACACTACTAGGAAAAGGCCTACTAATGGCGCACCGGTTTTGCCTACTAAATTTTTTACTAATGGCGCACCACTGGTGCGCCATTAGTATTTGGTATGCTAATGGCGCACCAGGCAATGCGCCATTAGTTTTGCCCACGGTGCGCCACTAGTGTCTGCTATACTAATGGCGCACCACATGGTAGTGCGCCATTAGTAACAATTTTTTTAATTTTTTTTCTTAATCTCAGGTCACTATTTCACCTATGAGATATCCAACACATATATATACAACAAGCATCCATATAACAATCATAGCCAACACACAAGTTCCATCATATATACATACATAGCCAACACACAAGTTCCATCATATATACATACATAGCCAACACATAGTTCCATCGTTACATATTACAAAAGTTTCACATTGTTCATCCAACACCGTCATCCATCAATTCACAAAAGTTTCACATTGATACAAAATAAAAACACAAATGGAAAAGAAGCACTCCATCCATGCAAGCTTCCGTGAATTAAATCAAATCTGCAAAACGATAAACAAGAAGTTAGAAGAAGAAAAAGAAGAAGACTAGAAGAATACTAGAAGAAGAAGAACACTAGAAGAAGAATAAGAAGAATTTTGGAAAAGAAGAAGACTATAAGCTTATTATGTAAACTTGATCATTTTGTGCTAACATAAGTTATTTTGGAGCTAACCTATAGGAAACTAAGCATATAAGCTCTAAGTTAGTATATTAGAGCCAATTTAGGTAAAATGAAGCTAACCTATGTCATTTTGGAAAAGAAGAAGAATAAGAAAAAGACTATAAGCTTATTATGTAAACTTGATCATTTTGTGCTAACAAAAGTTATTTTGGAGCTAACCTATAGGAAACTAAGCATATAAGCTCTAAGTTAGAATATTAGAGCCAACTTAGGTAAAATGAAGCTAACCTATAGGAAACTAAGCATATTAGAGATAACATAGGTAACTAAGTATATATATCATTTTGGAGATCTGACATACCTGACAAAGTTCAGTTCTCATGCATTGTTCTTCTCCTTCTCCTTCCTCAGCCTGATGCGCCAAGAGCGGCGAGGCGGTGGAGGCAGTGGGATGTAGTCTTCTACCTCAATTGGCGTGGTCATGTCGCCCAGCTGTGGGATCACCGGCGCCACCACCGATGCGTGGTCATTGTCAGGCACCACCACCATCACGAGGCCACCTTCAGGCATGACCATCGCTAGGTCATCCTCAGCCACCTCCATCTCTTGCCCATGGTCAGCCACCACCATCTCTTGCCCTTGGTCAGCCACCACCAGCGCTAGGTCATCCTTAGCCTAATGCCCATCGTCATCCTGCAGCTCCTCATCCCCACTCTGCTCCTCTTCTCCCGCACTCCAGTCCGGATCATCCTTCTTGTTGTCTTTGCTGCTGCCAGAATCACTTCTGCTTTCGCTACAGCCAGAATCACTGCTGCTTTCGCTACAGCCATAGTTGCTGCTGCTTTGGCTGTATCCAGTGTCGCTGCTGCTGCTCCCATTACCTGTCCAAATGCAACAATGACCGTTAACAATCGATGTGAGACAAAGCCAAGTGTAGAGGAATAAGAAGAGGCAGAACGTACTGGCATCATCAACGTTAGCGTAGCGCATGCGACACATAGTCGCGTTGAACACCTTCACGATGAGCATGGTGGCGTCGTCGTCGTACCAGAAGAGAAGGAAGTACCCCAGCCGCAGGTCGTAGGCACGGTAGAACTTCTCCCACCCATGAGACAAGTACATGTGGCCCTCCTTGATCACCAACTCCACATCTCACTGCCTGCGAAACTCGCTGCCGGCCTGTCGCAGCTTCACATTATTTGGCGGATCTTCACCCATCAGCATGTTCATAAAACTATCAGGCAGCCTCTGCAGTTTGGGACAATGAGTGATGTAGCAAACAACAAATATCATAATGAGATGGGTGAAGGGGAGATCTCTCATTTTATATACCTGCGTCATGGATGATACTGAAGTCCCAAGTATGATAGTGAAGAACTCGGAAGCATCCAACTAGTACTGCGGTGTCGCAGAGCGGTGGTGGCTGCTTCCTGCCATCTCTGATAAGCAGCAGAAGAGACCAATTAGTACCCTTACAACAGATCATAAAACATGGATGATAACAGGCATTAGTCGCAAGTACCCCATATGTCCTATTTTTAGCAAAGTCATGCTAAAATTCACGTAAAATTTCAGCATGACCTTTGCTGAAAATAGGACATATGGAGTACCTGAATTTGCCGGAACGTAAGTTAATCGACATTCCGGCAAACTCAAGGGCCTCTCGGGGTACCTGCAAAATCATTATCCCCGTGTAATGAAGTCGCCAATGGGTCATTTCAGAAGATCACAAGTAGCATCATCACAAGTACAACATCATCACAAATACAGCAGCAGGGATATTTTTATGATACAAGAAGAAAGCAGCCACAACTACAGTAAAAACAAGCAACTACACACACAGGAGTTGTAAAATATCCCTGCTATTCTTTTTTACATAAACATGTAATTAGTCAAGACAACTTCTCTCATATTTTTAAACTTCCATTTATTTTAATCTACGATAGAGAAATGACATCATCACCCTCCAGAAAAACCAACAAATATGGCATCAGAAACATATGTGCCACCTGTCAGAAAATATAGAAAATAAAGCACATAGTTATAAAGATTAGTATTCGAGACTTTGTAGCGAGCTCTGGTTTCTCTTAATGGCAATTTGGGTGAATCTTTCCATGCAAAAAAATTAAACTGTTATACAGATTTTGGACCCCATCATATGCTAAGAAGGTGTGATGGTTCAGGCTTAATATGAAGCAAGCAGTAGATGAGGTGCAAACAAACATTTTTTTAAACAAATTGTGGTGGGATATTTCAAGACATTGCGGTTTGAGTGCTTCAGAATGGCTGTGAGATGAGAACTACAGACAATCAGATCCTCTTGACTATAGTACAGCATAAACTGAAGGATAAAAAGGGTGTTTGGATTCAGTTAACTGAATATGCTACTTTAGTTCCTGGAGTTGGTTACTTAATTCTGTCTATTCCCATTGGTCTGGCTGACCTTCGGGTAATAGCTACTTATACTTGTTGTTACAGGTTACTGTTGTTATATATGCTTACAGCAGCACTGCTAATGATACTAGCCCAAGTGCTTGTGGGTGTGGTGTCCTATTTGCAGAAAAATACCATGTGTAAGTGGAGTGCAGTGTTCTGCAGAAGCAGATGTTCAGTTGGGTGCTACCCTGTCTATTTCTTCTATGCTATCCTTATACTCTGCTTAAGAATAGATGCTACTTGTCTTGGCTATATTCTGCTTTCTTGTCTATTTTTCCATCCCTCTCTCTACTATTAAACTAATAAGAACAGATGTTGCCTGATCTTATTGCCTATGATGCTGGTCTGAGGCCTCTCTGGGTTCTAAAGTTATTTTTGTGGCTCCAAGTCCTGTGATGCATGACACAACCTTTCCGTGTGAATTTTTCTGTAACTGTACCTAACTGTACCTAACAGAAAATTTTACTTGAGAATCAACAACAATTTACAAGCCATGGCCATGGTCTCCACTCCCAAACCCTAACCCTATTTACAAGCCATTTTCTGTAACTGTACCTAACTGTCACCTGCGTGGTGGTGCCCTGCACAGCGGTCGTTGAGCTCGCGCGGTGTGGTGAGCTCGCCGGAGATGGACGGGCCTTGCACAGCGGTCGAGACTCAGAGCATAGGTGGAGGGCAAGAGGAAGAAGAAGAAGAAGGAAGTGGAGGGGCTCACCTGCAGTCGAGGGAGTACACGACGCCGGCCTGGCTGAGCTGAGGTAGGGCAGAGCAGTGCGCGGACGGCGGCGTCGCGTGGCCTGGCTGAGCTGGCGGTCGTCGTCTCCTCCTCCTCGTCGTCCTCCTCCTGGTCCTCCTCCTCCGGCTCGGGGCGCGGTGGCGCGGGGGCGGCGACGCGGGAGAGCTACAGTGGTGGGGGTGTGGGGGTGGCGGCGCGGGGGAGCTGAAGTGGTGGGAGGCGCGGGGGCATGGGGGCGGCGGCGCGGGGAGCTGCAGTGGTGGGGGTGTGGGGGCGCGGGGGTGGGGGTCGGGGTCGCAGAGGGGACGGAGGGGGTGTGCAGGCGCGGCGGCGGCGTACGGTTGGGGCGGAGGGGGCAAATTAGGTCGAGTGGGGAGGAAGGGAGGGAGGGGAATAGGTGGAGTCAGGGGGAAGCTTACTAATGGCGCACCCAGCAGCGGTGCGCCATTAGAATGTTTTTTATTACAGTTCGAGCCCTCAGGTTATGTTCCACCTAACCCAATCTACATCAGAACCCGCCCACTAGCCCGACTGGTCAGCACACAGCACACACACTGGAGGTCTTGGGTTCGATTCCCAGGCTCCCCAATTTTTATTTTTATGCATTTAAAATGCTGTTTGATATTTATTTGTGTTTAAATATGTTCAAACTTGTTTAAATCATAACAGTAATATTTTTTTTATAAAAACAGTAATATTTTTTTTAAAAAATATGTTCAAATTTGTGTAGCGGGGGAGGGTGCGGTTGATCGTCGGCGGCGAGGGGGACGTCGATGTCCCATCAACATGGTTTTCAAAGACCCGGGATCTCTATCTAGCTGGCGATACGTTGTGTCATCCATGCACCTTACGCATCCAGAAAATCCGTGGACTACCTGCCCCGCGAGATAACCGTAACCAAGATAGTTGTGTAGTAGTGAAAAATATATATATACTAATGGCGCACCGCGTAGTAGTGCGCCATTACTAGTTTAAACTACTAATGGCGCACGGTGACACGGTGCGCCATTAGTTATTTTGCAAAAAAAAGAATAAAAAAATTCAGTACGGGCGCACTCCTTGTCCGGTGCGCCATTAGTAGTCAGAACTAGTAATGGCGCACTTCGGTCGGATGCGCCATTAGTATGTATATAAAATTGAAAAAAAAATTATCACTAGTGGCGCACCTTTTGTCTGGTGCGCCATTAGTGTCTTCCACACTAATGGCGCATCACCAACTGGTGCGCCATTAGTATATAGTAGTGGCGCACTACTTCCCTGGTGCGCCATTAGTGTCAATCCTATCTATAGCCCTTTTCCTAGTAGTGGAACTAGCTTGTAGATCTAGTTCAACTCTAGTGTTAAATTATTTGAAACTAGCCTCTAGAGCTAGTTCAACTCTAGTGTAAAATTATTCGAACTAGCTTGTAGAGCTAGTTCAAAACTAGTTTTAAATTATTTGAGCTAGCCTCTAGAGCTAGTTCAACTCTAGTGTAAAATTATTAGTACTAGGTTATAGAGGTAATTCTACTCTAGTGCAAAATTACTTGAACTAGCTTGTAGAGCTAGTTCAACTCCAGTGTAAAATTATTTGAACTAGCTTGTAGAGCTAGTTCAACACAAGTGTTAAATTATTTGTACTAGGTTATGGACCTGGTTCAACTCTAGGGTAAAATTATTTGTACTAGGTTATAGAGCTAGTTCAACTCTAGTGTAAAATTATTTATACTAGGTTATAGAGCTAGTTCAACTCTAATGTAAATTTATTTATACTAGCCTGTAGAGCTAGTTCAACTCTAGCGTAAAATTATTTGAACTATCTTGTAGAGCTAGTTCAACTCTAGTGTAAGATTATTTGAACTAGCTTGTAGATCTAGTTCAACTCTAGTGTAAAATTATTTGTACTAGGTTATAGAGCTAGTTCTACTCTAGTGTAAAGTTATTTGAACTAGCTTGTAGAGCTAGTTCAACTCTACTGTAATATTATTTGAACTAGCTTGTAGAGCTAGTTCAACTCTAGAGTTAAATTATTTGAACTAGCTTGTAGAGCTAGTTCAACTCTAGTGTAATATTATTTGAACTAGCTTGTAGAGCTAGTTCAACTCTAGTGTAAAATTATTTTTACTAGGTTATAGAGCTACTTCAACTCCAGTGTATAATTATTTGGACTAGGTGATAGAGCTAGTTCAACTCTAGTGTAAAATTATTTGAACTAGGTTATAGGGCTAGTTCAACTCTAGTGTAAAATTATTTGAACTTGCTTGTAGAGCTAGGTCAACTCTAGTGTAAAATTATTTGAACTAGCTTGCAGAGCTAGTTCAACTCTAGTGTAATATTATTTGAACTAGCTAGTTGAACTCTAGTGTATAATTATTTGTACTAGGTGATAGAGCTAGTTCAACTCTAGTGTCAAATTAGTTGTACTAGTTTATAGATCTAGTTCAACTCTACTGTAAAACTATTTGAACTAGCCTGTAGAGCTAGGTCAACTCTAGTGTATAATTATTTGGACTAGGTGATAAAGCTAGTTCAAATCTAGTGTAAAATTATTTGAACTAGGTTATAGAGCTAGTTCTACTCTAGTGTAAAATTATTTGAACTAGCTTGTAGAGCTAGTTCAACTGTAGTGTAAAATTATCTGAACTAACATGTAGAGCTAGTTCAACACAAGTGTAAAATTATTTGTACTAGGTTATGGAGCTCGTTCAACTCTAGTGTAAATTTTTTTACAAGACTGTATAGCTAGTTCAACTATAGCGTAAAATTATTTTAACTAGCTTGTAGAGCTAGTTCTACTCTAGTGTAAAATTATTTCAACTAGCTTGTAGAGCTAGTTCAATTCTAGTGTAAAATTATTTGTACTAGGTTATAGAGCTAGTTCAACTCTAGTGTAAAATTATTTGAACTAGCTTGTAGAGCTAATTCAACTCTAGTGTAAAATTATTTGAACTAGCTTGTAGAGATAGTTCAACTCTAGTGTAAAATTATTTGAACTAGCTTGTAGAGCTAGTTCAAAACTATTGTTAAATTATTTGAACTAGCCTCTAGAACTAGTTCAACTCTAGTGTAAAATTATTTGTACTAGGTTATAGAGCTAATTCTACTCTAGTGCAAAATTACTTGAACTAGCTTATACAACTAGTTCAACTCCAGTGTAAAATTATTTGAACTAGCTTGTAGATCCAGTTCAACTCTAGTGCAATATTATATGTACTAGGTTATAGAGCTAGTTCAACTCTAATGTAAATTTATTTGTACTAGCCTGTAGAGCTAGTTCAACTCTAGCATAAAATTATTTGAACTATCTATTAGAGCTAGTTCAAAACTAGTGTAAGATTATTTGAACTAGCTTGTAGATCCAGTTCAACTCTAGTGCAATATTATTTGTACTAGGTTATAGAGCTAGTTCTACTCTAGTGTAAAATTATTTGAACTAGCTTGTAGAGCTAGTTCAACTCTAGTGTAATATTATTCAAACTAGCTTGTAGAGCTAGTTCAACTCTAGTGTTAAATTATTTGAACTAGCTTGTAGAGCTAGTTCAACTCTAGTGTAATATTATTTGAACTAGCTT
Source organism: Triticum urartu (assembly GCF_056163025.1). Classification (NCBI taxonomy): domain Eukaryota; kingdom Viridiplantae; phylum Streptophyta; class Magnoliopsida; order Poales; family Poaceae; genus Triticum; species Triticum urartu. The sequence goes on along the minus strand of NC_141877.1, from coordinate 412,789,186 downwards.
GTAGAGCTAGTTCAACTCTGGTGTAAAATTATTTGTACTAGGTTATAGAGCTAGTTCAACTCTAGTGTATAATTATTTGTACTAGGTTATAGAGTTAGTTCTACTCTAGTGTAAAATTATTTGAACTAGCTTGTAGAGCTAGTTCAACTCTAGTGTAATATTATTCGAACTAGCTTGTAGAGCTAGTTCAACTCTAGTGTAAATTTATTTGAACTAGCTTGTAGAGCTAGTTCAACTCTACTTTAATATTATTTGAACTATCTTGTAGAGCTAGTTCAACTCTATCATAAAATTATTTGTACTAGGTTATAGAGCTAGTTCAACTCTAGTGTATAATTATTTGTACTAGGTGATAGAGCAAGTTCAACTCTAGTGTCAAATTATTTGTACTAGGTTATAGAGCTAGTTCAACTCTATTGTAAAACTATCTGAACTAGCCTGTAGAGCTAGGTCAACTCTAGTGTAAAATTATTTGAACTAGCTTGTAGAGCTATTTCAACTCTAGTGTAAAATTATTTGCACTAGGTTACAGAGCTAGTTCAACTCTAGGGTAAAATAATTTGAACTAGCTTGTAGAGCTAGTTTAACTCTAGTGTAAGGTTATTTGAACTAGAGCTAGTTCGACTCTAGTGTAAAATTATTTAAACTAGCTTGTAGATATAGCTCAACTCCACTTTAAAGTTATTTATACTAGGTTATAGAGCTAGTTTAACTCTAGTGTAAAATTACTTGAACTAGATTGTAGATCTATTTCAACTCTAATGTAAACTTATTTGAATTAGCTTGTAGAGCTAGTTCAACACTAGTGTAAAATTATTTATACTAGGTTATAGAGCTAGTTCAACTCTAGTGTATAATTATTTGTACTAGGTGATAGAGCTAGTTCAACTCTAGTGTCAAATTATTTGTACTAGGTTATAGAGCTAGTTTAACTCTATTGTAAAACTATTTGAACTAGCGTGTAGAGATAGGTCAACTCTAGTGTAAAATTATTTAAACTAGCTTGTAGAGCTAGTTCAACACTAGTGTAAAATTATATGTACTAGGTTATAGAGCTAGTTCAACTCTAATGTAAATTTATTTGTACTCGCCTATAGAGCTAGTTCAACTCTAGCGTAAAATTATTTGAAGTATCTTGTAGAGCTAGTTCAACTCTAGTGTAAAATTATTTGAACTAGCTTGTAGAGCTAACTCAACTCTAGTGTAAAATTATTTGAACTAGCTTGTAGAGCTAGGTCTACTCTAGTGTAAAATTATTTGAACTAGATTGTAGAGCTAGTTCAACTCTAGTGTAATATTATTCGAACTAGCTTGTAGAGCTAGTTCAACTCTAGTGTTAAATTATTCAAACTAGCTTATAGATCCAGTTCAACTCTAGTGCAATATTATATGTACTAGGTTATAGAGCTAGTTCAACTCTAATGTAAATTTGTTTTTAGTAGCCTGAAGAGCTAGTTCAACTCTAGCATAAAATTATTTGACTATCTTGTAGAGCTAGTTCAAAACTAGTGTAAGATTATTTGAACTAGCTTGTAGATCCAGTTCAACTCTAGTGCAATATTATTTGTACTAGGTTATAGAGCTAGTTCTACTCTAGTGTAAAATTATTTGAACTAGCTTGTAGAGCTAGTTCAAGTCTAGTGTAATATTATTCGAACTAGCTTGTAGAGCTAGTTCAACTCCAGTGTTAAATTATTTGAACTAGCTTGTAGAGCTAGTTCAACTCTAGTGTATTATTATTTGAACTAGCTTGTAGAGCTAGTTCAACTCTAGTGTAAAATTATTTTTACTAGGTTATAGAGCTAGTTCAACTCTAGTGTATAATTATTTGTACTAGGTTATAGAGTTAGTTCTACTCTAGTGTAAAATTATTTGAACTAGCTTATAGAGCTAGTTCTACTCTACTGTAATATTATTTGAACTATCTTGTAGAGCTAGTTCAACTCTATTATAAAATTATTTGTACTAGGTTATAGAGCTAGTTCAACTCTAGTGTATAATTATTTGTACTAGGTGATAGAGCAAGTTCAACTCTAGTGTCAAATTATTTTTACTAGGTTATAGAGCTAGTTCAACTCTATTGTAAAACTATCTGAACTAGCCTATAGAGCTAGGTCAACTCTAGTGTAAAATTATTTGAACTAGCTTGTAGAGCTAGTTCAACTCTAGTGTAAAATTATTTGCACTAGGTTACAGAGCTAGTTCAACTCTAGGGTAAAATAATTTGAACTAGCTTGTAGAGCTAGTTTAACTCTAGTGTAAGGTTATTTGAACTAGAGCTAGTTCGACTCTAGTGTAAAATTATTTAAACTAGCTTGTAGATATAGCTCAACTCCACTTTAAAGTTATTTATACTAGGTTATAGAGCTAGTTTAACTCTAGTGTAAAATTACTTGAACTAGATTGTAGATCTATTTCAACTCTAATGTAAACTTATTTGAATTAGCTTGTAGAGCTAGTTCAACACTAGTGTAAAATTATTTGTACTAGGTTATGGAGCTAGTTCAACTCTACTGTTAAATTATTTGTTCTAGGTTATAGAGCTAGTTCAAATCTAGTGTAAAATTATTTGTACTAGAGTGTAGAGCTATTTCAACTCTAGCGTAAAATTATTTGAACCAGATTGTGGAGCTAGTTCAACTCTAGTGTAAGATTATTTGAACTAGCTTGTAGAGCTAGTTCAACTCTAGTGTAAAATTATATGTACTAGGTTACAGAGCTAGTTCTACTCTAGTGTAAAATTATTTGAACTAGCTTGGAGAGCTAGTTCAAATCTAGTGTAAAATTATTTGAACTAGCTTGTAGAGATAGTTCAACTCTAGTGCGAAATTATTTGTACTAGGTTATGGAGCTAGTTCAACTCTAGTGTAAAATAATTTGTACTAGGTTATAGAGCTAGTTCAACTCTAGTGTAAAATTATATGTACTAGGTTATAGAGGTAGTTCAACTCTAATGTAAATTTATTTGTACTAGCCTATAGATCTAGTTCAACTCTAGCGTAAAATTATTTGAACTATCTTGTAGAGCTAGTTCAACTCTAGTGTAAAATTATTTGAACTAGCTTGTAGATCTATTTCAACTCTAGTGTAAAATTATTTGTAGTAGGTTATAGAGCTAGGTCTACTCTAGTGTAAAATTATTTGAACTAGCTTGTAGAGCTAGTTCAACTCTAGTGTAATATTATTCGAACGAGCTTGTAGAGCTAGTTCAACTCTAGTGTAAAATTATTCGAACTAGCTTGTAGAGCTAGTTCAACTCTAGTGCAAAATTATTTGTACTAGGTTATAGAGCTAGTTCAACTCTAATGTAAAATTATTTAAACTAGCTTGTAGAGCTAGTACAACTCTAGTGTAAAATTATTTGTACTAGGTTATAGAGCTAGTTCAACTCTAGTGTGTAATTATTTGTACCAGGTGATAGAGCTAGTTCAACTCTAGTGTCAAATTATTTGTACTAGGTTATAGAGCTAGTTCAACTCTATTGTAAAACTATTTGAACTAGCATGTAGAGATAGGTCAACTCTAGTGTAAAATTATTTAAACTAGCATGTAGAGCTAGTTCAACACTAGTGTAAAATTATATGTACTAGGTTATAGCGCTAGTTCAACTCTAATTCAAATTTATTTGTACTAGCCTATAGAGCTAGTTCAACTCTAGTGTAAAATTATTTCAACTAGCTTGTAGAGCTAGTTCAACTCTAGTGTAAAATTATTTGTACTAGGTTATAGAGCAAGTTCTACTATCTTGTAAAAATAATTGAACTAGACTGTAGAGCTAGTTCAACTCTAGTGTAAAATTGTTTGTACTAGGTTATAGAGCTAGTTCAACCCTAGTGTAAAATTATTTGTACTAGACTATAGAGCTAGTTCAACTCTAGCATAAAATTATTTGAACTAGCTTGTAGAGCTAGTTCAACTCTAGTGTATAATTATTTGCACTAGGTTACAGAGCTAGTTCAACTCTAGGGTAAAATAATTTGAACTAGCTTGTAGAGCTAGTTTAACTCTAGTGTAAGGTTATTTGAACTAGAGCTAGTTCGACTCTAGTGTAAAATTATTTAAACTAGGTTGTAGATATAGCTCAACTCCACTTTAAAGTTATTTATACTAGGTTATAGAGCTAGTTTAAGTCTAGTGTAAAATTACTTGAACTAGATTGTAGATCTATTTCAACTCTAATGTAAACTTATTTGAATTAGCTTGTAGAGCTAGTTCAACACTAGTGTAAAATTATTTGTACTAGGTTATGGAGCTAGTTCAACTCTACTGTTAAATTATTTGTACTAGGTTATAGAGCTAGTTCAAATCTAGTGTAAAATTATTTGTACTAGAGTGTAGAGCTATTTCAACTCTAGCATAAAATTATTTGAACTAGCTTGTAGAGCTAGTTCAACTCTAGTGTAAGATTATTTGAACTAGCTTGTAGAGCTAGTTCAACTCTAGTGTAAAATTATATGTACTAGGTTATAGAGCTAGTTCTACTCTAGTGTAAAATTATTTGAACTAGCTTGGAGAGCTAGTTCAAATCTAGTGTAAAATTATTTGAACTAGCTTGTAGAGATAGTTCAACTCTAGTGCGAAATTATTTGTACTAGCTTGTAGAGCTAGTTCAAAACTAGTGTTAAATTATTTGAGCTAGCCTCTAGAGCTAGTTCAACTCTAGTGTAAAATTATATGTACTTGGTTATAGAGCTAATTCTACTCTAGTGCAAAATTACTTGAACTAGCTTGTAGAGCTAGTTCAACTCCAGTGTAAAATTATTTGAACTAGATTGTAGAGCTAGTTCAACACAAGTGTTAAATTATTTGTACTAGGTTATGGAGCTAGTTCAACTCTAGTGTAAAATTATTTGTACTAGTTTATAGAGTTAGTTCAACTCTAGTGTAAAATTATATGTACTAGGTTATGGAGCTAGTTCAACTCTAATGTAAATTTATTTGTACTAGCCTATAGAGCTAGTTCAACTCTAGCGTAAAATTATTTGAACTATCTTGTAGAGCTAGTTCAACTCTAGTGTAAAATTATTTGAACTAGCTTGTAGATATAGTTCAACTCTAGTGTAAAATTATTAGTAGTAGGTTATAGAGCTAGGTCTACTCTAGTGTAAAATTATTTGAACTAGCTTGTAGAGCTAGTTCAACTCTAGTGTAATATTATTCGAACTAGCTTGTAGAGCTAGTTCAACTCTAGTGTAAAATTATTCGAACTAGCTTGTAGAGCTAGTTCAACTCTAGTGTAAAATTATTTGTACTAGGTTATAGAGCTAGTTCAACTCTAATGTAAAATTATTTGAACTAGCTTGTAGAGCTAGTACAACTCTAGTGTAGAATTATTTGTACTAGGTTATAGAGCTAGTTCAAGTCTAGTGTATAATTATTTGTACTAGGTGATAGAGCTAGTTCAACTCTAGTGTCAAATTATTTGTTCTAGGTTATAGAGCTAGTTCAACTCTATAGTAAAACTATTTGAACTAGCGTGTAGAGATAGGTCAACTCTAGCGTAAAATTATTTGAAGTATCTTGTAGAGCTAGTTCAACTCTAGTGTAAAATTATTTGAACTAGTTTGTAGATATAGTTCAACTCTAGTGTAAAATTATTTGTAGTAGGTTATAGACCTAGGTCTACTCTAGTGTAAAATTATTTGAACTAGCTTGTAGAGCTAGTTCAACTCTAGTGTAATATTATTCGAACAAACTTGTAGAGCTAGTTCAACTCTCGTGTAAAATTATTCGAACTAGCTTGTAGAGCTAATTCAACTCTAGTGTAAAATTATTTCTACTAGGTTATAGAGCTAGTTCAACTCTAATGTAAAATTATTTGAACTAGCTTGTAGATCTAGTTCAACTCTAGTGTAAAATTATTTGTACTAGGTTATAGAGCTAGTTCAACTCTAGAGTAAAATTGTTTGAATTAGCTTGTAGAGCAAGTTCAAGACTAGTGTAAAATTATTTGTACTAGCTTGTAGAGCTAGGTAAACTCTAGTGTAAAATTATTTGAACTAGCTTGTAGAGCTAGTTCAACTCTAGTGTAAAATTATTTGTACTAGGTTATAGATCTAGTTCAACTCTAGTGTACAATTATTTGTACTAGACAGTCGAGCTAGTTCAGCTCTAGAGTAAGATTATTTGAACTAGCTTGTAGAGCTAGTTCAACTGTAGTGTAAAATTATTTGAACTAACTTGTAGAGCTAGTTCAACACAAGTGTAAAATTATTTGTACTAGGTTATAGAGCTAATTCAACTCTATTGTAAAATTATTTATACTAGACTGTAGAGCTAGTTCAACTATTGCGTAAAATTATTTTAACTAGCTTGTAGAGCTAGTTCTACTCTAGTGTAAAATTATTTCAACTAGCTTGTAGAGCTAGTTCAACTCTAGTATAAAATTATTTGTACTAGGATATAGAGCTAGTTCTAATCTAGTGTAAAATTATTTGCACTATCTTGTAGAGCTATTTCAACTCTACTGTAAAATTATTTGAACTAGCTTGTAGTGATAGTTCAACTCTAGTGTTAAATTATTTGAAACTAGCCTCTAGAGCTAGTTGAACTCTAGTGTTAAATTATTTGAACTAGCTTGTAGAGCTAGTTCAAAACTAGTTTTAAATTATTTGAACTAGCCTCTAGAGCTAGTTCAACTCTAGTGTAAAATTATTTGTACTAGGTTATAGAGCTAATTCTACTCTAGTGCAAAATTACTTGTACTAGCTTGTAAAGCTAGTTCAACTCTAGTGTAAAATTATTTGAACTAGCTTGTAGAGCTAGTTCAACACAAGTGTTAAATTATTTGTACTAGGTTATGGAGCTAGTTCAACTCTAGTGTAAAATTATTTACTAGGTTATAGAGCTAGTTCAACTCTAGTGTAAAATTATATGTACTAGGTTATAGAGCTAGTTCAACTCTAATGTAAATTTATTTGTACTAGCCTATAGAGCTAGTTCAACTGTAGCGTAAAATTATTTGAACTATCTTGTAGAGCTAGTTCAACTATAGTGTAAGATTATTTGAACTAGCTTGTAGATCTAGTTCAACTCTAGTATAAAATTATTTGTTGTAGGTTATAGAGCTAGGTCTACTCTAGTGTAAAATTATTTGAACTAGGTTGTAGAGCTAGTTAAACTCTAGTGTAATATTATTTGTACTAGGTTATAGAGCTAGTTCAACTCTAGTCTATAATTATTTGTACTAGGTGATAGAGCTAGTTCAACTCTAGTGTCAAATTATTTGTACTAGGTTATAGAGCTAGTTCAACTCTATTGTAAAACTATTTGAACTAGCGTGTAGAGATAGGTCAACTCTAGTGTAAAATTATTTAAACTAGCTTGTAGAGCTAGTTCAACACTAGTGTAAAATTATATGTACTAGGTTATAGAGCTAGTCAACTCTAATGTAAATTTATTTGTACTAGCCTATAGAGCTAGTTCAACTCTAGCGTAAAATTATTTGAAGTATCTTGTAGAACTAGTTCAACTCTAGTGTAAAATTATTTGAACTAGTTTGTAGATATAGTTCAACTCTAGTGTAAAATTATTTGTAGTAGGTTATAGACCTAGGTCTACTCTAGTGTAAAATTATTTGAACTAGCTTGTAGAGCTAGTTCAACTCTAGTGTAATATTATTCGAACAAACTTGTAGAGCTAGTTCAACTCTCGTGTTAAATTATTCGAACTAGCTTGTAGAGCTAATTCAACTCTAGTGTAAAATTATTTCTACTAGGTTATAGAGCTAGTTAAACTCTAATGTAAAATTATTTGAACTAGCTTGTAGATCTAGTTCAACTCTAGTGTAAAATTATTTGTACTAGGTTATAGAGCTAGTTCAACTCTAGAGTAAAATTGTTTGAATTAGCTTGTAGAGCAAGTTCAAGACTAGTGTAAAATTATTTGTACTAGCTTGTAGAGCTAGGTAAACTCTAGTGTAAAATTATTTGAACTAGCTTGTAGAGCTAGTTCAACTCTAGTGTAAAATTATTTGTACTAGGTTATAGATCTAGTTCAACTCTAGTGTAAAATTATTTGTACTAGACAGTCGAGCTAGTTCAACTCTAGAGTAAGATTATTTGAATTAGCTTGTAGAGCTAGTTCAACTGTAGTGTAAAATTATTTGAACTAACTTGTAGAGCTAGTTCAACACAAGTGTAAAATTATTTGTACTAGGTTATAGAGCTAGTTCAACTCTAGTGTAAAATTATTTATACTAGACTGTAGAGCTAGTTCAACTATTGCGTAAAATTATTTTAACTAGCTTGTAGAGCTAGTTCTACTCTAGTGTAAAATTATTTCAACTAGCTTGTAGAGCTAGTTCAACTCTAGTATAAAATTATTTGTACTAGGATATGCAGCTAGTTCTAATCTAGTGTAAAATTATTTGCACTATCTTGTAGAGCTATTTCAACTCTACTGTAAAATTATTTGAACTAGCTTGTAGTGATAGCTCAACTCTAGTGTTAAATTATTTGAAACTAGCCTCTAGAGCTAGTTGAACTCTAGTGTAAAATTATTTGAACTAGCTTGTAGAGCTAGTTCAAACCTAGTTTTAAATTATTTGAACTAGCCTCTAGAGCTAGTTCAACTCTAGTGTAAAATTATTTGTACTAGGTTATAGAGCTAATTCTACTCTAGTGCAAAATTACTTGTACTAGCTTGTAGAGCTAGTTCAACTCTAGTGTAAAATTATTTGAACTAGCTTGTAGAGCTAGTTCAACACAAGTGTTAAATTATTTGTACTAGGTTATGGAGCTAGTTCAACTCTAGTGTAAAATTATTTTACTAGGTTATAGAGCTAGTTCAACTCTAGTGTAAAATTATATGTACTAGGTTATAGAGCTAGTTCAACTCTAATGTAAATTTATTTGTACTAGCCTATAGAGCTAGTTCAACTGTAGCGTAAAATTATTTGAACTATCTTGTAGAGCTAGTTCAACTCTAGTGTAAGATTATTTGAACTAGCTTGTAGATCTAGTTCAACTCTAGTGTAAAATTATTTGTAGTAGGTTATAGAGCTAGGTCTACTCTAGTGTAAAATTATTTGAACTAGCTTGTAGAGCTAGTTAAACTCTAGTGTAATATTATTTGTACTAGGTTATAGAGCTAGTTCATCTCTAGTGTCAAATTATTTGTACTAGGTTATAGAGCTAGTTCAACTCTATTGTAAAACTATTTGAACTAGCGTGTAGAGATAGGTCAACTCTAGTGTAAAATTATTTAAACTAGCTTGTAGAGCTAGTTCAACACAAGTGTAAAATTATATGTACTAGGTTATAGAGCTAGTCAACTCTAATGTAAATTTATTTGTACTAGCCTATATAGCCAGTTCAACTCTAGCGTAAAATTATTTGAACTATCTTGTAGAGCTAGTTCAACTCTAGTGTAAAATTGTATGAACTAGCTTGTAGATCTAGTTCAACTCTAGTGTAAAATTATTTGTAGTAGGTTATAGAGCTAGGTCTACTCTAGTGTAAAATTATTTGAACTAGCTTGTAAAGTTAGTTCAACTCTAGTGTAATATTATTCGAACGAGCTTGTAGAGCTAGTTCAACTCTAGTGTAAAATTATTCGAACTAGCTTGTAGAGCTAGTTCAACTCTAGTGTAAAATTATTTGTACTAGGTTATAAAGCTAGTTCAACTCTCATGTAAAATTATTTAAACTAGCTTGTAGAGCTAGTACAACTCTAGTGTAAAATTATTTGTACTAGGTTATAGAGCTAGTTCAACTCTAGTGTATAATTATTTGTACTAGGTGATAGAGCTAGTTCAACTCTAGTGTCAAATTATTTGTACTAGGTTATAGAGCTAGTTCAACTCTATTGTAAAACTATTTGAACTAGCGTGTTGAGATAGGTCAACTCTAGTGTAAAATTATTTAAACTAGCTTGTAGAGCTAGTTCAAGACAAGTGTAAAATTATATGTACTAGGTTATAGAGCTAGTTCAACTCTAATGTAAATTTATTTGTACTAGCCTATAGAGCTAGTTCAACTCTAGTGTAAAATTATTTGAACTAGCTTGTAGAGCTAGTTCAACTCTAGTGTAAAATTATTTGTACTAGGTTATAGAGCAAGTTCTACTGTATTGTAAAAATATTTGAACTAGACTGTAGAGCTAGTTCAACTCTAGTGTAAAATTATTTGTACTAGGTTATAGAGCTAGTTCAACTGTAGTGTAAAATTATTTGTACTAGACTATAGAGCTAGTTCAACTCTAGCATAAAATTATTTGAACTAGCTTGTAGAGCTAGTTCAACTCTAGTGTAAAATTATTTGCACTAGGTTACAGAGCTAGTTCAACTCTAGGGTAAAATAATTTGAACTAGCTTGTAGAGCTAGTTTAACTCTAGTGTAAGGTTATTTGAACTAGAGCTAGTTCGACTCTAGTGTAAAATTATTTAAACTAGCTTGTAGATATAGCTCAACTCCACTTTAAAGTTATTTATACTAGGTTATAGAGCTAGTTCAACTCTATTGTAAAACTATTTGAACTAGCGTGTAGAGATAGGTCAACTCTAGTGTAAAATTATTTAAACTAGCTTGTAGAGCTAGTTCAACACTAGTGTAAAATTATATGTACTAGGTTATAGAGCTAGTTCAACTCTAATGTAAATTTATTTGTACTAGCCTATATAGCTAGTTCAACTCTAGCGTAAAATTATTTGAACAATCTTGTAGAGCTAGTTCAACTCTAGTGTAAAATTATTTGAACTAGCTTGTAGATCTAGTTCAACTCTAGTGTAAAATTATTTGTAGTAGGTTATAGAGCTAGGTCTACTCTAGTGTAAAATTATTTGAACTAGCTTGTAGAGCTAGTTCAACTCTAGTGTAATATTATTCGAACGAGCTTGTAGAGCTAGTTCAACTCTAGTGTAAAATTATTCGAACTAGCTTGTAGAGCTAGTTCAACTCTAGTGTAAAATTATTTGTACTAGGTTATAGAGCTAGTTCAACTCTAATGTAAAATTATTTAAACTAGCTTGTAGAGCTAGTACAACTCTAGTGTAAAATTATTTGTACTAGGTTATAGAGCTAGTTCAACTCTAGTGTATAATTATTTGTACTAGGTGATAGAGCTAGTTCAACTCTAGTGTCAAATTATTTGTACTAGGTTATAGAGCAAGTTCTACTATCTTGTAAAAATATTTGAACTAGACTGTAGAGCTAGTTCAACTCTAGTGTAAAATTGTTTGTACTAGGTTATAGAGCTAGTTCAACCGTAGTGTAAAATTATTTGTACTAGACTATAGAGCTAGTTCAACTCTAGCATAAAATTATTTGAACTAGCTTGTAGAGCTAGTTCAACTCTAGTGTAAAATTATTTGCACTAGGTTACAGAGCTAGTTTAACTCTAGGGTAAAATAATTTGAACTAGCTTGTAGAGCTAGTTTAACTCTAGTGTAAGGTTATTTGAACTAGAGCTAGTTCGACTCTAGTGTAAAATTATTTAAACTAGCTTGTAGATATAGCTCAACTCCACTTTAAAGTTATTTATACTAGGTTATAGAGCTAGTTTAACTCTAGTGTAAAATTACTTGAACCAGATTGTAGATCTATTTCAACTCTAATGTAAACTTATTTGAATTAGCTTGTAGAGCTAGTTCAACACTAGTGTAAAATTATTTGTACTAGGTTATGGAGCTAGTTCAACTCTACTGTTAAATTATTTGTACTAGGTTATAGAGCTAGTTCAAATCTAGTGTAAAATTGTTTGTACTAGAGTGTAGAGCTATTTAAACTCTTGCGTAAAATTATTTGAACTAGCTTGTGGAGCTAGTTCAACTCTATTGTAAAATTATATGTACTAGGTTACAGAGCTAGTTCTACTCCAGTGTAAAATTATTTGAACTAGCTTGGAGAGCTAGTTCAAATCTAGTGTAAAATTATTTGAACTAGCTTGTAGAGATAGTTCAACTCTACTGCGAAATTATTTGTACTAGCTTGTAGAGCTAGTTCAAAACTAGTTTTAAATTATTTGAACTAGCCTCTAGAGCTAGTTCAACTCTAGTGTAAAATTATATGTACTTGGTTATAGAGCTAATTCTACTCTAGTGCAAAATTACTTGAACTAGCTTGTAGAGCTAGTTCAACTCCAGTGTAAAATTATTTGAACTAGATTGTAGAGCTAGTTCAACACAAGTGTTAAATTATTTGTACTAGGTTATGGAGCTAGTTCAACTCTAGTGTAAAATTATTTGTACTAGGTTATAGAGCTAGTTCAACTCTAGTGTAAAATTATATGTACTAGGTTATAGAGCTAGTTCAACTCTAATGTAAATTTATTTGTACTAGCCTATAGAGCTAGTTCAACTCTAGCGTAAAATTATTTGAACTATCTTGTAGAGCTAGTTCAACTCTAGTGTAAAATTATTTGAACTAGCTTGTAGATCTAGCTCAACTCTAGTGTAAAATTATTTGTAGTAGGTTATAGAGCTAGGTCTACTCTAGTGTAAAATTATTTCAACTAGCTTGTAGAGCTAGTTCAACTCTAGTGTAATATTATTCAAACTAGCTTGTAGAGCTAGTTCAACTCTAGTGTAAAATTATTCGAACTAGCTTGTAGAGGTAGTTCAACTCTAGTGTAAAATTATTTGTACTAGGTTATAGAGCTAGTTCAACTCTAATGTAAAATTATTTGAACTAGCTTGTAGAGCTAGTACAACTCTAGTGTAAAATTATTTGTAGTAGGTTATAGAGCTAGTTCAAGTCTAGTGTATAATTATTTGTACTAGGTGATAGAGCTAGTTCAACTCTAGTGTCAAATTATTTGTACCAGGTTATAGAGCTAGTTCAACTCTATTGTAAAACTATTTGAACTAGCGTGTAGAGATAGGTCAACTCTAGTGTAAAATCATTTAAACTAGCTTGTAGAGCTAGTTCAACACTAGTGTAAAATGATATGTACTAGGCTATAGAGCTAGTTCAACTCTAATGTAAATTTATTTGTACTAGCCTATAGAGCTAGTTCAACTCTAGCGTAAAATTATTTGAAGTATCTTGTAGAGCTAGTTCAACTCTAGTGTAAAATTATTTGAACTAGTTTGTAGATATAGTTCAACTCTAGTGTAAAATTATTTGTAGTAGGTTATAGAGCTAGGTCTACTCTAGTGTAAAATTATTTGAACTAGCTTGTAGAGCTAGTTCAACTCTAGTGTAATATTATTCGAACAAGCTTGTAGAGCTAGTTCAACTCTAGTGTAAAATTATTCGAACTAGCTTGTAGAGCTAATTCAACTCTAGTGTAAAATTATATGTACTAGGTTATAGAGCTAGTTCAACTCTAATGTAAAATTATTTGAACTAGCTTGTAGATCTAGTTCAACTCTAGTGTAAAATTATTTGTACTAGGTTATAGAGCTAGTTCAACTCTAGAGTAAAATTGTTTGAATTAGCTTGTAGAGCTAGTTCAAGACTAGTGTAAAATTATTTGTACTAGCTTGTAGAGCTAGGTAAACTCTAGTGTAAAATTATTTGAACTAGCTTGTAGAGCTAGTTCAACTCTAGTGTAAAATTATTTGAACTAGCTTGTAGAGCTAGTTCAACTCTAGTGTAAAATTGTTTGAATTAGCTTGTAGAGCTAGTTCAACAGTAGCGTAAAATTATTTGTACTAGCTTGTAGAGCTAGGTAAACTCTAGTGTAAAATTATTTGAACTAGCTTGTAGAGCTAGTTCAACTCGAGTGTAAAATTATTTGTACTAGGTTATATATCTAGTTCAACTCTAGTGTAAAATTATTTGTACTAGACTGTAGAGCTAGTTCAACTCTAGAGTAAGATTATTTGAACTAGCTTGTAGAGCTAGTTCAACTGTAGTGTAAAATTATTTGTACTAGGTTATAGAGCTAGTTCAACTCTAGTGTAAAATTATTTGTACTAGACTGTAGAGCTAGTTCAACTATTGCGTAAAATTATTTTAACTAGCTTGTAGAGCTAGTTCTACTCTAGTGTAAAATTATTTCAACTAGCTTGTAGAGGTTCAACTCTAGTATAAAGTTATTTGTACTAGGTTATAGAGCTAGTTCTAATCTAGTGTAAAATTATTTGCACTATCTTGTAGAGGTATTTCAACTCTACTGTAAAATTATTTGAACTAGCTTGTAGTGATAGTTCAACTCTAGTGTTAAATTATTTGAAACTAGCCTCTAGAGCTAGTTAAACTCTAGTGTAAAATTATTTGAACTAGCTTGTAGAGCTAGTTCAAAACTAGTTTTAAATTATTTGAACTAGCCTCTAGAGCTAGTTCGACTCTAGTGTAAAATTATTTGTACTAGGTTATAGAGCTAATTCTACTCTAGTGCAAAATTACTTGAACTAGCTTGTAGAGCTAGTCCAACTATATTGTAAAATTATTTGAACTAGCTTGTAGAGCTAGTTCAACACAAGTGTTAAATTATTTGTACTAGGTTATGGAGCTAGTTCAACTCTAGTGTAAAATTATTTTACTAGGTTATAGAGCTAGTTCAACTCTAGTGTAAAATTATATGTACTAGGTTATAGAGCTAGTTCAACTCTAATGTAAATTTATTTGTACTAGCCTATAGAGCTAGTTCAACTCTAGCGTAAAATTATTTGAACTATCTTGTAGAGCTAGTTCAACTCTAGTGTAAGATTATTTAAACTAGCTTGTAGATCTAGTTCAACTCTAGTGTAAAATTACTTGTAGTAGGTTATAGAGCTAGGTCTACTCTAGTGTAAAATTATTTGAACTAGCTTGTAGAGCTAGTTCAACTCTAGTGTAATATTATTTGTACTAGGTTATAGAGCTAGTTCAACTCTAGTGTATAATTATTTGTACTAGGTGATAGAGCTAGTTCAACTCTAGTGTCAAATTATTTGTACTAGGTTATAGAGCTAGTTCAACTCTATTTTAAAACTATTTGAACTAGCGTGTAGAGATAGGACAACTCTAGTGTAAAATTATTTAAACTAGCTTGTAGAGCTAGTTCAACACTAGTGTAAAATTATATGTACTAGGTTATAGAGCTAGTTCAACTCTAGAGTAAAATTGTTTGAATTAGCTTGTAGAGCTAGTTCAAGACTAGTGTAAAATTATTTGTACTAGCTTGTAGAGCTAGGTAAACTCTAGTGTAAAATTATTTGAACTAGCTTGTAGAGCTAGTTCAACTCTAGTGTAAAATTATTTGAACTAGCTTGTAGAGCTAGTTCAACTCTAGTGTAAAATTGTTTGAATTAGCTTGTAGAGCTAGTTCAACAGTAGCGTAAAATTATTTGTACTAGCTTGTAGAGCTAGCTAAACTCTAGTGTAAAATTATTTGAACTAGCTTGTAGAGCTAGTTCAACTCTAGTGTAAAATTATTTGTATTAGGTTATAGATCTAGTTCAACTCTAGTGTAAAATTATTTGTACTAGACTGTAGAGCTAGTTCAACTATTGCGTAAAATTATTTTAACTAGCTTGTAGAGCTAGTTCTACTCTTGTGTAAAATTATTTCAAGTAGCTTGTAGAGCTAGTTCAACTCTAGTATAAAGTTATTTGTACTAGGTTATAGAGCTAGTTCTAATCTAGTGTAAAATTATTTGCACTATCTTGTAGAGCTATTTCAACTCTACTGTAAAATTATTTGAACTAGCTTGTAGTGATAGTTCAACTCTAGTGTTAAATTATTTGAAACTAGCCTCTAGAGCTAGTTAAACTCTAGTGTAAAATTATTTGAACTAGCTTGTAGAGCTAGTTTAAAACTAGTTTTAAATTATTTGAACTAGCCTCTAGAGCTAGTTCAACTCTAGTGTAAAATTATTTGTACTAGGTTATAGAGCTAATTCTACTCTAGTGCAAAATTACTTGAACTAGCTTGTAGAGCTAGTCCAACTATATTGTAAAATTATTTGAACTAGCTTGTAGAGCTAGTTCAACACAAGTGTTAAATTATTTGTACTAGGTTATGGAGCTAGTTCAACTCTAGTGTAAAATTATTTTACTACGTTATAGAGCTAGTTCAACTCTAGTGTAAAATTATATGTACTAGGTTATAGAGCTAGTTCAACTCTAATGTAAATTTATTTGTACTAGCCTATAGAGCTAGTTCAACTCTAGCGTAAAATTATTTGAACTATCTTGTAGAGCTAGTTCAACTCTAGTGTAAGATTATTTAAACTAGCTTGTAGATCTAGTTCAACTCTAGTGTAAAATTACTTGTAGTAGGTTATAGAGCTAGGTCTACTCTAGTGTAAAATTATCTGAACTAGCTTGTAGAGCTAGTTCAACTCTAGTGTAATATTATTTGTACTAGGTTATAGAGCTAGTTCAACTCTAGTGTATAATTATTTGTACTAGGTGATAGAGCTAGTTCAACTCTAGTGTCAAATTATTTGTACTAGGTTATAGAGCTAGTTCAACTCTATTGTAAAACTATTTGAACTAGCGTGTAGAGATAGGTCAACTCTAGTGTAAAATTATTTAAACTAGCTTGTAGAGCTAGTTCAACACTAGTGTAAAATTATATGTACTAGGTTATAGAGCTAGTTCAACTCTAATGTAAAATTATTTGTACTAGCCTATAGAGCTAGTTCAACTCTAGCGTAAAATAATTTGAAACTAGCCTCTACAGCTAGTTAAACTCTAGTGTAAAATTATTTGAACTAGCTTGTAGAGCTAGTTCAAAACTAGTTTTAAATTATTTGAACTAGCCTCTAGAGCTAGTTCAACTCTAGTGTAAAATTATTTGTACTAGGTTATAGAGCTAATTCTACTCTAGTGCACAATTACTTGAACTAGCTTGAAGAGCTAGTTCAACTCTAGTGTAAAATTATTTGAACTAGCTTGTAAAGATAGTTAAACTCTAGTGTAAAGTTATTTGAACTAGCTTGTAGAGCTAGTTCAAAACTAGTGTTAAATTATTTCAACTAGCCTCTAGAACTAGTTCAACTCTAGTGTAAAATTATTTGTACTAGGTTATAGAGCTAATTCTACTCTAATGCAAAATTACTTGAACTAGCTTGTACAACTAGTTCAACTCTAGTGTAAAATTATTTGAACTAGCTTGTAGAGCTAGTTCAACACAAGTGTTAAATTATTTGTACTAGGTTATGGAGCTAGTTCAACTCTAGTGTGAAATTATTTGTACTAGGTTATAGAGCTAGTTCAACTCTAGTGTAAAATTATATGTACTAGGTTATAGAGCTAGTTCAACTCTAATGTAAATTTATTTGTACTAGCCTGTAGAGCTAGTTCAACTCTAGCGTAAAATTATTTGAACTATCTTGTAGAGCTAGTACAACACTAGTGTAAGATTATTTGAACTAGCTTGTAGATCCAGTTCAACTCTAGTGCAATATTTTTTCTACTAGGTTATAGAGCTAGTTCGACTCTAGTGTAAAATTATTTGAACTAGCTTGTAGAGCTAGTTCAACTCTAGTGTAATATTATTCGAACTAGCTTGTAGAGCTAGTTCAACTCTAGTGGTAAATTATTTGAACTAGCTTGTAGAGATAGTTCAACTCTAGTGTAATATTATTTGAACTAGCTTGTAGAGCTAGTTCAACTCTAGTGTAAAATTATTTCAACTAGCTTGTAGAGCTAGTTCAACTCAAGTGTAAAATTATTTGTACTAGGTTATAGAGCTAATTCTACTCTAGTGCAAAATTACTTGAACTAGCTTGTAGAGCTAGTTCTACTCTAGTGTAAAATTATTTGAACAAGCTTGTAGAGCTAGTTCAACACAAGTGTTAAATTATTTGTACTAGGTTATGGAGCTAGTTCAACTCTAGTGTAAAATTATTTTACTAGGTTATAGAGCTAGTTCAACTCTAGTGTAAAATTATATGTACTAGGTTATAGAGCTAGTTCAACTCTAATGTAAATTTATTTGTACTAGCCTATAGAGCTAGTTCAACTCTAGCGTAAAATAATTTGAAACTAGCCTCTACAGCTAGTTAAACTCTAGTGTAAAATTATTTGAACTAGCTTGTAGAGCTAGTTCAAAACTAGTTTTAAATTATTTGAACTAGCCTCTAGAGCTAGTTCAACTCTAGTGTAAAATTATTTGTACTAGGTTATAGAGCTAATTCTACTCTAGTGCACAATTACTTGAACTAGCTTGAAGAGCTAGTTCAACTCTAGTGTAAAATTATTTGAACTAGCTTGTAAAGATAGTTAAACTCTAGTGTAAAGTTATTTGAACTAGCTTGTAGAGCTAGTTCAAAACTAGTGTTAAATTATTTCAACTAGCCTCTAGAACTAGTTCAACTCTAGTGTAAAATTATTTGTACTAGGTTATATAGCTAATTCTACTCTAATGCAAAATTACTTGAACTAGCTTGTACAACTAGTTCAACTCTAGTGTAAAATTATTTGAACTAGCTTGTAGAGCTAGTTCAACACAAGTGTTAAATTATTTGTACTAGGTTATGGAGCTAGTTCAACTCTAGTGTGAAATTATTTGTACTAGGTTATAGAGCTAGTTCAACTCTAGTGTAAAATTATATGTACTAGGTTATAGAGCTAGTTCAACTCTAATGTAAATTTATTTGTACTAGCCTGTAGAGCTAGTTCAACTCTAGCGTAAAATTATTTGAACTATCTTGTAGAGCTAGTACAACACTAGTGTAAGATTATTTGAACTAGCTTGTAGATCCAGTTCAACTCTAGTGCAATATTTTTTCTACTAGGTTATAGAGCTAGTTCGACTCTAGTGTAAAATTATTTGAACTAGCTTGTAGAGCTAGTTCAACTCTAGTGTAATATTATTCGAACTAGCTTGTAGAGCTAGTTCAACTCTAGTGGTAAATTATTTGAACTAGCTTGTAGAGATAGTTCAACTCTAGTGTAATATTATTTGAACTAGCTTGTAGAGCTAGTTCAACTCTAGTGTAAAATTATTTCAACTAGCTTGTAGAGCTAGTTCAACTCAAGTGTAAAATTATTTGTACTAGGTTATAGAGCTAATTCTACTCTAGTGCAAAATTACTTGAACTAGCTTGTAGAGCTAGTTCAACTCTAGTGTAAAATTATTTGAACAAGCTTGTAGAGCTAGTTCAACACAAGTGTTAAATTATTTGTACTAGGTTATGGAGCTAGTTCAACTCTAGTGTAAAATTATTTTACTAGGTTATAGAGCTAGTTCAACTCTAGTGTAAAATTATATGTACTAGGTTATAGAGCTAGTTCAACTCTAATGTAAATTTATTTGTACTAGCCTATAGAGCTAGTTCAACTCTAGCGTAAAATTATTTGAACTATCTTGTAGAGGTAGTTCAACTCTAGTGTAAGATTATTTGAACTAGCTTGTAGATCTAGTTCAACTCTAGTGTAAAATTATTTGTAGTAGGTTATAGAGCTAGGTCTACTCTAGTGTAAAATTATTTGAACTAGCTTGTAGAGCTAGTTCAACTCTAGTGTAATATTATTCGAACTAGTTTGTAGAGCTAGTTCAACTCTAGTGTAAAATTATTTGAACTAGCTTGTAGAGCTAGTTCAACTCTAGTGTAAAATTATTAGTACTAGGTTATAGCGCTAGTTCAACTCTAATGTAAAATTATTTGAACTAGCTTGTATAGCTAGTACAACTCTAGTGTAAAATTATTTGTACTAGGTTATAGAGCTAGTTCAACTCTAGTGTATAATTATTTGTACTAGGTGATAGAGCTAGTTCAACTCTAGTGTCAAATTATTTGTACTAGGTTATAAAGCTAGTTCAACTCTATTGTAAAACTATTTGAACTAGCGTGTAGAGATAGGTCAACTCTAGTGTAAAATTATTTAAACTAGCTTGTAGAGCTAGTTATACTCTAGTGTAAAATTATTTGAACTAGGTTACAGAGCTAGTTCAACTCTAGGGTAAAATGATTTGAACTAGCTTGTAGAGCTAGTTTAACTCTAGTGTAAAGTTATTTTAACTAGAGCTAGTTCGACTCTAGTGTAAAATTATTTGAACTAGCTTGTAGATATAGTTGAACTCCACTCTAAAATTATTTATACTAGGTTATAGAGCTAGTTTAACTCTAATGTAAAATTACTTGAACAAGATTGTAGATCTAGTTCAACTCTAGTGTAAAATTATTTGAACTTTCTTGCAGAGCTAGGTCAACTCTAGTGTAAAATTATTTGAACTAGCTTGCAGATTTAGTTCAACTCTAGTGTAATGTTATTTTAACTAGCTAGTTCAACTCTAGTGTATAATTATTTGTACTAGGTGATAGAGCTAGTTCAACTCTAGTGTCAAATTATTTGTACTAGGTTATAGATCTAGTTCAACTCTACTGTAAAAATATTTGAACTAGCCTGTAGAGCTAGGTCAAATCTAGAGTAAAATTATTTGAACTAGCTTGTACAGCTAGTTCAACTCTAGTGTAAAGTTATTTGAACTAGCATGTAGAGGTAGTTCGACTCTAGTGTAAAATTATTTGAACTAGCTTGTAGAGCTAGTTCAACTCCAGTGTAATATTATTTGTACTAGGTTATAGAGCTAGTTCAACTCTAGTGTAAAATTATTTGAACTAGCTTGTAGAGCTAGTTCAACTCTAGTGTAAAATTGTTTGAATTAGCTTGTAGAGCTAGTTCAACAGTAGCGTAAAATTATTTGTACTAGCTTGTAGAGCTAGGTAAACTCTAGTGTAAAATTATTTGAACTAGCTTGTAGAGCTAGTTCAACTCTAGTGTAAAATTATTTGTACTAGGTTATAGATCTAGTTCAACTCTAGTGTAAAATTATTTGTACTAGACTGTAGAGCTAGTTCAACTCTAGAGTAAGATTGTTTGAACTAGCTTGTAGAGCTAGTTAAACTATTGCGTAAAATTATTTTAACTAGCTTGTAGAGCTAGTTCTACTCTAGTGTAAAATTATTTCAACTAGCTTGCAGAGCTAGTTCAACTCTAGTATAAAATTATTTGTAGTAGGTTATAGAGCTAGTTCTAATCTAGTGTAAAATTATTTGAACTAGCTTGTAGTGAAAGTTCAACTCTAGTGTTAAATTATTTGAAACTAGCCTCTAGAGCTAGTTAAACTCTAGTGTAAAATTATTTGAACTAGCTTGTAGAGCTAGTTCAAAACTAGTTTTAAATTATTTGAACTAGCCTCTAGAGCTAATTCAACTCTAGTGTAAAATTATTTGTACTAGGTTATAGAGCTAATTCTACTCTAGTGCAAAATTACTTGAACTAGCTTGAAGAGCTAGTTCAACTCTAGTGTAAAATTATTTGAACTAGCTTGTAGAGATAGTTCAACTCTAGTGTAAAGTTATTTGAACTAGCTTGTAGAGCTAGTTCAAAACTAGTGTTAAATTATTTGAACTAGCCTCTAGAACTGGTTCAACTCTAGTGTAAAATTATTTGTACTAGGTTATAGAGCTAATTCTACTCTAGTGCAAAATTACTTGAACTAGCTTGTACAAATAGTTCAACTCCAGTGTAAAATTATTTGAACTAGCTTGTAGAGCTAGTTCAACACAAGTGTTAAATTATTTGTACTAGGTTATGGAGCTAGTTCAACTCTAGTGTAAAATTATTTGTACTAGGTTATAGAGCTAGTTCAACTCTTGTGTAAAATTATATGTACTAGGTTATAGAGCAAGTTCAACTCTAATGTCAATTTATTTGTACTAGCCTGTAGAGCTAGTTCAACTCTAGCGTAAAATTATTTGAACTATCTTGTAGAGCTAGTTCAACACTAATGTAAGATTATTTGAACTAGCTTGTAGATCCAGTTCAACTCTAGTGCAATATTATTTCTACTAGGTTATAGAGCTAGTTCTACTCTAGTGTAAAATTATTTGAACTAGCTTGTAGAGCTAGTTCAACTCTAGTGTAATATTATTCGAACTAGCTTGTAGAGCTAGTTCAACTCTACTGTAATATTATTTGAACTATCTTGTAGAGCTAGTTCAACTCTATTATAAAATTATTTGTACTATTTTATACAGCTAGTTCAACTCTAGTGTATAATTATTTGTACTACGTGATAGAGCAAGTTCAACTCTAGTGTCAAATTATTTGTACTAGGTTATAGAGCTAGTTCAACTCTATTGTAAAACTATCTGAACTAGCCTGTGGAGCTAGGTCAACTCTAGTGTAAAATTATTTGAACTAGCTTGTAGAGCTAGTTCAACTATAGTGTAAAATTATTTGCACTAGGTTACAGAGCTAGTTCAACTCTAGGGTAAAATAATTTGAACTAGAGCTAGTTCGACTCTAGTGTAAAATTATTTAAACTAGCTTGTAGATATAGCTCAACTCCACTTTAAAGTTATTTATACTAGGTTATAGAGCTAGTTTATCTCTAGTGTAAAATTACTAGAACTAGATTGTAGATCTATTTCAACTCTAATGTAAACTTATTTGAATTAGCTTGTTGAGCTAGTTCAACAGTAGTGTAAAATTATTTGTACTAGGTTATGGAGCTAGTTCAACTCTACTGTTAAATTATTTGTACTAGGTTATAGAGCTAGTTCAAATCTAGTGTAAAATTATTTGTACTAGAGGGTAGAGCTATTTCAACTCTAGCGTAAAATTATTTGAACTAGCTTGTGGTGCTAGTTCAACTCTAGTGTAAGATTATTTGAACTAGCTTGTAGATCTAGTTCAACTCTAGTGTAAAATTATTTGAATTAGCTTGTAGAGCTAGTTCAACTCTAGTGTAATATTATTTGAACTAGCTCGTAGAGCTTATTCAACTCTAGTGTAAAATTATTTGAACTTGCTTGTAGAGCTAGTTCAACTCTAGTGTAATATTATTTGAACTAGCTCGTAGAGCTAGTTCAACTCTAGTGTTAAATTATTTGAACTAGCTTGTAGAGCTAGTTCAACTCTAGTGTAATATTATTTGAACTAGCTTGTAGAGCTAGTTCAACTCTAGTGTTAAATTATTTGTACTAGGTTATAGAGCTAGTTCAACTCTAGTGTATAATTATTTGTACTAGGTTATAGAGCTAGTTCTACTCTAGTGTAAAATTATTTCAACTAGTTTGTAGAGCTAGTTCAACTCTAGTATAAACTTATTTGTACTAGGTTATAGAGCTAGTTCTAATCTAGTGTAAAATTATTTGAACTATCTTGTAGAGCTATTTCAACTCTACTGTAAAATTATTTGAACTAGCTTGTAGTGATAGTTCAACTCTAGTGTTAAATTATTTGAAACTAGCCTCTAGAGCTAGTTAAACTCTAGTGTAAAATTATTTGAACTAGCTTGTAGAGCTAGTTCAAAACTAGTTTTAAATTATTTGAACTAGCCTCTACAGCTAGTTCAACTCTAGTGTAAAATTATTTGTACTAGGTTATAGAGCTAATTCTACTCTAGTGCAAAATTACTTGAACTAGCTTGTAGAGCTAGTTCAACTCTAGTGTAAAATTATTTGAACTAGCTTGTAGAGCTAGTTCAACACAAGTGTTAAATTATTTGTACTAGGTTATGGAGCTAGTTCAACTCTAGTGTAAAATTATTTTACTAGGTTATAGAGCTAGTTCAACTCTAGTGTAAAATTATATGTACTAGGTTATAGAGCTAGTTCAACTCTAATGCAAATTTATTTGTAGTAGCCTATAGAGCTAGTTCAACTCTAGCGTAAAATTATTTGAACTATCTTGTAGAGCTAGTTCAACTCTAGTGTAAGATTATTTGAACTAGCTTGTAGATCTAGTTCAACTCCAGTGTAAAATTATTTGTACTAGGTTATAGAGCTAGGTCTACTCTAGTGTAAAATTATTTGAACTAGCTTGTAGAGCTAGTTCAACTCTAGTGTAATATTATTCGAACTAGCTTGTAGAGCTAGTTCAAATCTAGTGTAAAATTATTCGAACTAGCTTGTAGAGCTAGTTCAACTCTAGTGTAAAATTATTAGTACTAGGTTATAGTGCTAGTTCAACTCTAATGTAAAATTATTTGAACTAGCTTGTAGAGCTAGTACAACTCTAGTGTAAAATTATTTGTACTAGGTTATAGAGCTAGTTCAACTCTAGTGTATAATTATTTGTACTAGGTGATAGAGCTAGTTCAACTCTAGTGTCAAATTATTTGTACCAGGTTATAGAGCTAGTTCAACTCTATTTTAAAACTATTTGAACTAGCGTGTAGAGATA
Source organism: Triticum urartu (assembly GCF_056163025.1). Classification (NCBI taxonomy): domain Eukaryota; kingdom Viridiplantae; phylum Streptophyta; class Magnoliopsida; order Poales; family Poaceae; genus Triticum; species Triticum urartu. The sequence continues at coordinate 412,765,173 of NC_141877.1, read as the reverse complement.
GGTCAACTCTAGTGTAAAATTATTTAAACTAGCTTGTAGATCTAGTTCAATTCTAGTGTAAAATTATTTGTACTAGGTTACAGAGCTAGTTCAACTCTAGGGTAAAATGATTTGAACTAGCTTGTAGAGCTAGTTTAACTCTAGTGTAAAGTTGTTTTAACTAGAGCTAGTTCGACTCTAGTGTAAAATTATTTGAAATAGCTTGTAGATATAGTTCAACTCCACTATAAAATTATTTATACTAGGTTATAGAGCTAGTTTAACTCTAGTGTAAAATTACTTGAACTAGATTGTAGATCTAGTTCAACTCTAGTGTAAAATTATTTGAACTAGCTTGCAGATTTAGTTCAACTCTAGTGTAATATTATTTGAACTAGCTAGTTCAACTCTAGTGTATAATTATTTGTACTAGGTGATAGAGCTAGTTCAACTCTAGTGTCAAATTATTTGTACTAGGTTATAGATCTAGTTCAACTCTACTGTAAAACTATTTGAACTAGCCTGTAGAGCTAGGTCAACTCTAGAGTAAAATTATTTGAACTAGCTTGTACAGCTAGTTCAACTCTAGTGTAAAGTTATTTGAACTAGCATGTAGAGGTAGTTCGACTCTAGTGTAAAATTATTTGAACTAGCTTGTAGAGCTAGTTCAACTCCAGTGTAATATTATTTGTACTAGGTTATAGAGCTAGTTCAACTCTAGTGTAAAATTATTTGAACTAGCTTGTAGAGCTAGTTCAACTCTAGTGTAAAATTGTTTGAATTAGCTTGTAGAGCTAGTTCAACAGTAGTGTAAAATTATTTGTACTAGCTTGTAGAGCTAGGTAAACTCTAGTGTAAAATTACTTGAACTAGCTTGTAGAGCTAGTTCAACTCTAGTGTAAAATTATTTGTACTAGGTTATAGATCTAGTTCAACTCTAGTGTAAAATTATTTGTACTAGACTGTAGAGCTAGTTCAACTCTAGAGTAAGATTATTTGAACTAGCTTGTAGAGCTAGTTAAACTATTGCGTAAAATTATTTTAACTAGCTTGTAGAGCTAGTTCTACTCTAGTGTAAAATTATTTCAACTAGCTTGTAGAGCTAGTTCAACTCTAGTATAAAATTATTTGTAGTAGGTTATAGAGCTAGTTCTAATCTAGTGTAAAATTATTTGCACTAGCTTGTAGAGCTATTTCAACTCTACTGTAAAATTATTTGAACTAGCTTGTAGTGAAAGTTCAACTCCAGTGTTAAATTATTTGAAACTAGCCTCTAGAGCTAGTTAAACTCTAGTGTAAAATTATTTGAACTAGCTTGTAGAGCTAGTTTAAAACTAGTTTTAAATTATTTGAACTAGCCTCTAGAGCTAGTTCAACTCTAGTGTAAAATTATTTGTACTAGGTTATAGAGCTAATTCTACTCTAGTGCAAAATTACTTGAAGTAGCTTGAAGAGCTAGTTCAACTCTAGTGTAAAATTATTTGAACTAGCTTGTAGAGATAGTTCAACTCTAGTGTAAAGTTATTTGAACTACCTTGTAGAGCTAGTTCAAAACTAGTGTTAAATTATTTGAACTAGCCTCTAGAACTAGTTCAACTCTAGTGTAAAATTATTTGTACTAGATTATAGAGCTAATTCTACTCTAGTGCAAAATTACTTGCACTAGCTTGTACAACTAGTTCAACTCTAGTGTAAAATTATTTGAACTAGCTTGTAGAGCTAGTTCAACACAAGTGTTAAATTATTTGTACTAGGTTATGGAGCTAGTTCAACTCTAGTGTAAAATTATATGTACTAGGTTATAGAGCTAGTTCAACTCTAATGCAAATTTATTTGTAGTAGCCTATAGAGCTAGTTCAACTCTAGCGTAAAATTATTTGAACTATCTTGTAGAGCTAGTTCAACTCTAGTGTAAGATTATTTGAACTAGCTTGTAGATCTAGTTCAACTCTAGTGTAAAATTATTTGTACTAGGTTATAGAGCTAGGTCTACTCTAGTGTAAAATTATTTGAACTAGCTTGTAGAGCTAGTTCAACTCTAGTGTAATATTATTCGAACTAGCTTGTAGAGCTAGTTCAAATCTAGTGTAAAATTATTCGAACTAGCTTGTAGAGCTAGTTCAACTCTAGTGTAAAATTATTAGTACTAGGTTATAGTGCTAGTTCAACTCTAATGTAAAATTATTTGAACTAGCTTGTAGAGCTAGTACAACTCTAGTGTAAAATTATTTGTACTAGGTTATAGAGCTAGTTCAACTCTAGTGTATAATTATTTGTACTAGGTGATAGAGCTAGTTCAACTCTAGTGTCAAATTATTTGTACCAGGTTATAGAGCTAGTTCAACTCTATTGTAAAACTATTTGAACTAGCGTGTAGAGATAGGTCAACTCTAGTGTAAAATTATTTAAACTAGCTTGTAGATCTAGTTCAACTCTAGTGTAAAATTATTTGTACTAGGTTACAGAGCTAGTTCAACTCTAGGGTAAAATGATTTGAACTAGCTTGTAGAGCTAGTTTAACTCTAGTGTAAAGTTGTTTTAACTAGAGCTAGTTCGACTCTAGTGTAAAATTATTTGAAATAGCTTGTAGATATAGTTCAACTCCACTATAAAATTATTTATACTAGGTTATAGAGCTAGTTTAACTCTAGTGTAAAATTACTTGAACTAGATTGTAGATCTAGTTCAACTCTAGTGTAAAATTATTTGAACTAGCTTGCAGATTTAGTTCAACTCTAGTGTAATATTATTTGAACTAGCTAGTTCAACTCTAGTGTATAATTATTTGTACTAGGTGATAGAGCTAGTTCAACTCTAGTGTCAAATTATTTGTACTAGGTTATAGATCTAGTTCAACTCTACTGTAAACTATTTGAACTAGCCTGTAGAGCTAGGTCAACTCTAGAGTAAAATTATTTGAACTAGCTTGTACAGCTAGTTCAACTCTAGTGTAAAGTTATTTGAACTAGCATGTAGAGGTAGTTCGACTCTAGTGTAAAATTATTTGAACTAGCTTGTAGAGCTAGTTCAACTCCAGTGTAATATTATTTGTACTAGGTTATAGAGCTAGTTCAACTCTAGTGTAAAATTATTTGAACTAGCTTGTAGAGCTAGTTCAACTCTAGTGTAAAATTGTGTGAATTAGCTTGTAGAGCTAGTTCAACAATAGTGTAAAATTATTTATACTAGCTTGTAGAGCTAGGTAAACTCTAGTGTAAAATTACTTGAACTAGCTTGTAGAGCTAGTTCAACTCTAGTGTAAAATTATTTGTACTAGGTTATAGATCTAGTTCAACTCTAGTGTAAAATTATTTGTACTAGACTGTAGAGCTAGTTCAACTCTAGAGTAAGATTATTTGAACTAGCTTGTAGAGCTAGTTAAACTATTGCGTAAAATTATTTTAACTAGCTTGTAGAGCTAGTTCTACTCTAGTGTAAAATTATTTCAACTAGCTTGTAGAGCTAGTTCAACTCTAGTATAAAATTATTTGTAGTAGGTTATAGAGCTAGTTCTAATCTAGTGTAAAATTATTTGCACTAGCTTGTAGAGCTATTTCAACTCTACTGTAAAATTATTTGAACTAGCTTGTAGTGAAAGTTCAACTCTAGTGTTAAATTATTTGAAACTAGCCTCTAGAGCTAGTTAAACTCTAGTGTAAAATTATTTGAACTAGCTTGTAGAGCTAGTTTAAAACTAGTTTTAAATTATTTGAACTAGCCTCTAGAGCTAGTTCAACTCTAGTGTAAAATTATTTGTACTAGGTTATAGAGCTAATTCTACTCTAGTGCAAAATTACTTGAAGTAGCTTGAAGAGCTAGTTCAACTCTAGTGTAAAATTATTTGAACTAGCTTGTAGAGATAGTTCAACTCTAGTGTAAAGTTATTTGAACTACCTTGTAGAGCTAGTTCAAAACTAGTGTTAAATTATTTGAACTAGCCTCTAGAACTAGTTCAACTCTAGTGTAAAATTATTTGTACTAGATTATAGAGCTAATTCTACTCTAGTGCAAAATTACTTGCACTAGCTCGTACAACTAGTTCAACTCCAGTGTAAAATTATTTGAACTAGCTTGTAGAGCTAGTTCAACACAAGTGTTAAATTATTTGTACTAGGTTATGGAGCTAGTTCAACTCTAGTGTAAAATTATTTGTACTAGGTTATAGAGCTAGTTCAACTCTAGTGTAAAATTATATGTACTAGGTTATAGAGCTAGTTCAACACTAATGTAAATTTATTTGTACTAGCCTGTAGAGCTAGTTCAACTCTAGCGTAAAATTATTTGAACTATCTTGTAGAGCTAGTTCAACAGTAATGTAAGATTATTTGAACTAGCTTGTAGATCCAGTTCAACTCTAGTGCAATATTATTTCTACTAGATTATAGAGCTAGTTCTACTCTAGTGTAAAATTATTTGAACTAGCTTGTAGAGCTAGTTCAACTCTAGTGTAATATTATTCGAACTAGCTTGTAGAGCTAGTTCAACTCTACTGTAATATTATTTGAACTATCTTGTAGAGCTAATTCAACTCTATTATAAAATTATTTGTACTAGGTTATAGAGCTAGTTCAACTCTAGTGTATAATTATTTGTACTACGTGATAGAGCAAGCTCAACTCTAGTGTCAAATTATTTGTACTAGGTTATAGAGCTAGTTCAACTCTATTGTAAAACTATATGAACTAGCCTGTGGAGCTAGGTCAACTCTAGTGCAAAATTATTTGAACTAGCTTGTAGAGCTAGTTCAACTATAGTGTAAAATTATTTGCACTAGGTTACAGAGCTAGTTCAACTCTAGGGTAAAATAATTTGAACTAGGTTATAGAGCTACTTTAGCTCTAGTGTAAGGTTATTTGAACTAGAGCTAGTTCGACTCTAGTGTAAAATTATTTAAACTAGCTTGTAGATATAGCTCAACTCCACTTTAAATTTATTTATACTAGGTTATAGAGCTAGTTTAACTCTAGTGTAAAATTACTTGAACTAGATTGTAGATCTATTTCAACTCTAATGTATAATTATTTGAATTAGCTTGTAGAGCTAGTTCAACAGTAGTGTAAAATTATTTGTACTAGGTTATGGAGCTAGTTCAACTCTACTGTTAAATTATTTGTACTAGGTTACAGAGCTAGTTCAAATCTAGTGTAAAATTATTTGTACTAGAGGGTAGAGCTATTTCAACTCTAGCGTAAAATTATTTGAACTAGCTTGTGGAGCTAGTTCAACTCTAGTGTAAGATTATTTGAACTAGCTTGTAGATCTAGTTCAACTCTAGTGTAAAATTATTTGTACTAGGTTATAGAGCTAGGTCTACTCTAGTGTAAAATTATTTGAACTAGCTTGTAGAGCTAGTTCAAGTCTAGTGTAATATTATTTGAACTAGCTCGTAGAGCTAATTCAACTCTAGTGTAAAATTATTTGAACTAGCTTGTAGAGCTAGTTCAACTCTAGTGTAATATTATTCGAACTAGCTTGTAGAGCTAGTTCAACTCTACTGTAATATTATTTGAACTATCTTGTAGAGCTAATTCAACTCTATTATAAAATTATTTGTACTAGGTTATAGAGCTAGTTCAACTCTAGTGTATAATTATTTGTACTACGTGATAGAGCAAGCTCAACTCTAGTGTCAAATTATTTGTACTAGGTTATAGAGCTAGTTCAACTCTATTGTAAAACTATCTGAACTAGCCTGTGGAGCTAGGTCAACTCTAGTGCAAAATTATTTGAACTAGCTTGTAGAGCTAGTTCAACTATAGTGTAAAATTATTTGCACTAGGTTACAGAGCTAGTTCAACTCTAGGGTAAAATAATTTGAACTAGGTTATAGAGCTACTTTAGCTCTAGTGTAAGGTTATTTGAACTAGAGCTAGTTCGACTCTAGTGTAAAATTATTTAAACTAGCTTGTAGATATAGCTCAACTCCACTTTAAATTTATTTATACTAGGTTATAGAGCTAGTTTAACTCTAGTGTAAAATTACTTGAACTAGATTGTAGATCTATTTCAACTCTAATGTATAATTATTTGAATTAGCTTGTAGAGCTAGTTCAACAGTAGTGTAAAATTATTTGTACTAGGTTATGGAGCTAGTTCAACTCTACTGTTAAATTATTTGTACTAGGTTACAGAGCTAGTTCAAATCTAGTGTAAAATTATTTGTACTAGAGGGTAGAGCTATTTCAACTCTAGCGTAAAATTATTTGAACTAGCTTGTGGAGCTAGTTCAACTCTAGTGTAAGATTATTTGAACTAGCTTGTAGATCTAGTTCAACTCTAGTGTAAAATTATTTGTACTAGGTTATAGAGCTAGGTCTACTCTAGTGTAAAATTATTTGAACTAGCTTGTAGAGCTAGTTCAAGTCTAGTGTAATATTATTTGAACTAGCTCGTAGAGCTAATTCAACTCTAGTGTAAAATTATTTGAACTAGCTTGTAGAGCTAGTTCAACTCTAGTGTAATATTATTTGAACTAGCTTGTAGAGCTAGTTCAACTCTAGTGTTAAATTATTTGTAGTAGGTTATAGAGCTAGTTCAACTCTAGTGTATAATTATTTGTACTAGGTTATAGAGCTAGTTCTACTCTAGTGTAAAATTATTTCAACTAGCTTGTAGAGCTAGTTCAACTCTAGTATAAAATTATTTGTACTAGGTTATAGAGCTAGTTCTAATCCAGTGTAAAATTATTGGCACTATCTTGTAGAGCTATTTCAACTCTACTGTAAAATTATTTGAACTAGCTTGTAGTGATAGTTCAACTCTAGTGTTAAATTATTTGAAACTAGCCTCTAGAGCTAGTTAAACTCTAGTGTAAAATTATTTGAACTAGCTTGTAGAGCTAGTTCAAAACTAGTTTTAAATTATTTGAACTAGCCTCTAGAGCTAGTTCAACTCTAGTGTAAAATTATTTGTACTAGGTTATAGAGCTAATTCTACTCTAGTGCAAAATTACTTAAACTAGCTTGAAGAGCTAGTTCAACTCTAGTGTAAAATTATTTGAACTAGCTTGTAGAGCTAGTTCAACACAAGTGTTAAATTATTTGTACTAGGTTATGGAGCTAGTTCAACTCTAGTGTAAAATTATTTAACTAGGTTATAGAGCTAGTTCAACTCTAGTGTAAAATTATATGTACTAGGTTATAGAGCTAGTTCAACTCTAATGTAAATTTATTTGTACTAGCCTATAGAGCTAGTTCAACTCTAGCGTAAAATTATTTGAACTATCTTGTAGAGCTAGTTCAACTCTAGTGTAAGATTATTTGAACTAGCTTGTAGATCTAGTTCAACTCTAGTGTAAAATTATTTGTAGTAGGTTATAGAGCTAGGTCTACTCTAGTGTAAAATTATTTGAACTAGCTTGTAGAGCTAGTTCAACTCTAGTGTAATATTATTCGAACTAGCTTGTAGAGCTAGTTCAAATCTAGTGTAAAATTATTCGAACTAGCTTGTAGAGCTAGTTTAATTCTAGTGTAAAATTATTAGTACTAGGTTATAGTGCTAGTTCAACTCTAATGTAAAATTATTTGAACTAGCTTGTAGAGCTCGTACAACTCTAGTGTAAAATTATTTGTACTAGGTTATAGAGCTAGTTCAACTCTAGTGTATAATTATTTGTACTAGGTGATAGAGCTTGTTCAACTCTAGTGTCAAATTATTTGTACTAGGTTATAGAGCTAGTTCAACTCTATTGTAAAACTATCTGAACTAGTCTGTAGAGCTAGGTCAACTCTAGTGTAAAATTATTTGAACTAGCTTGTAGAGCTAGTTCAACTCTAGTGTAAAATTATTTGCACTAGGTTACAGAGCTAGTTCAACTCTAGGGTAAAATAATTTGAACTAGCTTGTAGAGCTAGTTTAACTCTAGTGTAAGGTTATTTGAACTAGAGCTAGTTCGACTCTAGTGTAAAATTATTTAAACTAGCTTGTAGATATAGCTCAACTCCACTTTAAAGTTATTTATACTAGGTTATAGAGCTAGTTTAACTCTAGTGTAAAATTACTTGAACTAGATTGTAGATCTATTTCAACTCTAATGTAAACTTATTTGAATTAGCTTGTAGAGCTAGTTCAACACTAGTGTAAAATTATTTGTACTAGGTTATGGAGCTAGTTCAACTCTATTGTTAAATTATTTGTACTAGGTTATAGAGCTAGTTCAACTCTAGTGTAAGATTATTTGAACTAGCTTGTAGAGCTAGTTCAACTCTAGTGTAAAATTATATGTACTAGGTTACAGAGCTATTTCTACTCTAGTGTAAAATTATTTGAACTAGCTTGGAGGGCTAGTTCAAATCTAGTGTAAAATTATTTGAACTAGCTTGTAGAGATAGTTCAACTCTAGTGCGAAATTATTTGAACTAGCTTGTAGAGCTAGTTCCAAACTAGTTTTAAATTATTTAAACTAGCCTCTAGAGCTAGTTTAACTCTAGTGTAAAATTATTTGTACTTGGTTATAGAGCTAATTCTACTCTAGTGCAAAATTACTTGAACTAGCTTGTAGACCTAGTTCAACTCCAGTGTAAAATTATTTGAACTAGCTTGTAGAGCTAGTTCAACACAAGTGTTAAATTATTTGTACTAGGTTATGGAGCAATTCAACTCTACTGTAAAATTATTTGTACTAGGTTATAGAGCTAGTTCAACTCTAGTGTAAAATTATATGTACTAGGTTATAGAGCTAGTTCAACTCTAATGTAAAATTATTTGAACTAGCTTGTAGAGCTAGTACAACTCTAGTGTAATATTATTCGAACTAGCTTGTAGAGCTAGTTCAACTCTAGTGTAAAATTATTCGAACTAGCTTGTAGAGTTAGTTCAACTCTAGTGTAAAATTATTTGTACCAGGTTATAGAGCTAGTTCAACTCTAATGTAAAATTATTTGAACTAGCTTGTAGAGCTAGTACAACTCTAGTGTAAAATTATTTGTACTAGGTTATAGAGCTAGTTCAACTCTAGTGTATAATTATTTGTACTAGGTGATAGAGCTAGTTCAACTCTAGTGTCAAATTATTTGTACTAGGTTATAGAGCTAGTTTAACTCTATTGTAAAACTATTTGAACTAGCGTGTAGAGATAGGTCAACTCTAGTGTAAAATTATTTAAACTAGCTTGTAGAGCTAGTTCAACACTAGTGTAAAATTATATGTACTAGGTTATAGAGCTAGTTCAAATCTAATGTAAATTTATTTGTACTCGCCTATAGAGCTAGTTCAACTCTAGTGTAAAATTATTTGTAGTAGGTTATAGAGCTAGGTCTACTCTAGTGTAAAATTATTTGAACTAGCTTGTAGAGCTAGTTCAACTCTAGTGTAATATTATTCGAACTAGCTTGTAGAGCTAGTTCAAATCTAGTGTAAAATTATTCGAACTAGCTTGTAGAGCTAGTTCAACTCTAGTGTAAAATTATTAGTACTAGGTTATAATGCTAGTTCAACTCTAATGTAAAATTATTTGAACTAGCTTGTAGAGCTAGTACAACTCTAGTGTAAAATTATTTGTACTAGGTTATAGAGCTAGTTCAACTCTAGTGTATAATTATTTGTACTAGGTGATACAGCTAATTCAACTCTAGTGTCAAATTATTTGTACCAGGTTATAGAGCTAGTTCAACTCTATTGTAAAACTATTTGAACTAGCGTGTAGAGATAGGTCAACTCTAGTGTAAAATTATTTAAACTAGCTTGTAGATCTAGTTCAACTCTAGTGTAAAATTATTTGTACTAGGTTACAGAGCTAGTTCAACTCTAGGGTAAAATGATTTTGAACTAGCTTGTAGAGCTAGTTTAACTCTAGTGTAAAGTTGTTTTAACTAGAGCTAGTTCGACTCTAGTGTAAAATTATTTGAAATAGCTTGTAGATATAGTTCAACTCCACTATAAAATTATTTATACTAGGTTATAGAGCTAGTTTAACTCTAGTGTAAAATTACTTGAACTAGATTGTAGATCTAGTTCAACTCTAGTGTAAAATTATTTGAACTAGCTTGCAGATTTAGTTCAACTCTAGTGTAATATTATTTGAACTAGCTAGTTCAACTCTAGTGTATAATTATTTGTACTAGGTGATAGAGCTAGTTCAACTCTAGTGTCAAATTATTTGTACTAGGTTATAGATCTAGTTCAACTCTACTATAAAACTATTTGAACTAGCCTGTAGAGCTAGGTCAACTCTAGAGTAAAATTATTTGAACTAGCTTGTACAGCTAGTTCAACTCTAGTGTAAAGTTATTTGAACTAGCATGTAGAGGTAGTTCGACCCTAGTGTAAAATTATTTGAACTAGCTTGTAGAGCTAGTTCAACTCCAGTGTAATATTATTTGTACTAGGTTATAGAGCTAGTTCAACTCTAGTGTAAAATTATTTGAACTAGCTTGTAGAGCTAGTTCAACTCTAGTGTAAAATTGTTTGAATTAGCTTGTAGAGCTAGTTCAACAGTAGTGTAAAATTATTTGTACTAGCTTGTAGAGCTAGGTAAACTCTAGTGTAAAATTATTTGAACTAGCTTGTAGAGCTAGTTCAACTCTAGTGTAAAATTATTTGTACTAGGTTATAGATCTAGTTCAACTCTAGTGTAAAATTATTTGTACTAGACTGTAGAGCTAGTTCAACTCTAGAGTAAGATTATTTGAACTAGCTTGTAGAGCTAGTTAAACTATTGCGTAAAATTATTTTAACTAGCTTGTAGAGCTAGTTCTACTCTAGTGTAAAATTATTTCAACTAGCTTGTAGAGCTAGTTCAACTCTAGTATAAAATTATTTGTAGTAGGTTATACAGCTAGTTCTAATCTAGTGTAAAATTATTTGCACTAGCTTGTAGACCTATTTCAACTCTACTGTAAAATTATTTGAACTAGCTTGTAGTGAAAGTTCAACTCTAGTGTTAAATTATTTGAAACGAGCCTCTAGAGCTAGTTAAACTCTAGTGTAAAATTATTTGAACTAGCTTGTAGAGCTAGTTCAAAACTAGTTTTAAATTATTTGAACTAGCCTCTAGAGCTAGTTCAACTCTAGTGTAAAATTATTTATACTAGGTTATAGAGCTAATTCTACTCTAGTGCAAAATTACTTGAAGTAGCTTGAAGAGCTAGTTCAACTCTAGTGTAAAATTATTTGAACTAGCTTGTAGAGATAGTTCAACTCTAGTGTAAAGTTATTTGAACTAGCTTGTAGAGCTATTTCAAAACTAGTGTTAAATTATTTGAACTAGCCTCTAGAACTAGTTCAACTCTAGTGTAAAATTATTTGTACTAGATTATAGAGCTAATTCTACTCTAGTGCAAAATTACTTGCACTAGCTTGTACAACTAGTTCAACTCCAGTGTAATATTATTTGAACTAGCTTGTAGAGCTAGTTCAACACAAGTGTTAAATTATTTGTACTAGGTTATGGAGCTAGTTCAACTCTAGTGTAAAATTATTTGTACTAGGTTATAGAACTAGTTCAACTCTAGTGTAAAATTATATGTACTAGGTTATAGAGCTAGTTCAACACTAATGTAAATTTATTTGTACTAGCCTGTAGAGCTAGTTCAACTCTAGCGTAAAATTATTTGAACTATCTTGTAGAGCTAGTTCAACACTAATGTAAGATTATTTGAACTAGCTTGTAGATCCAGCTCAACTCTAGTGCAATATTATTTCTACTAGGTTATAGAGCTAGTTCTACTCTAGTGTAAAATTATTTGAATTAGCTTGTAGAGCTAGTTCATCTCTAGTGTAATATTATTCGAACTAGCTTGTAGAGCTAGTTCAACTCTACTGTAATATTATTTGAACTATCTTGTAGAGCTAATTCAACTCTATTATAAAATTATTTGTACTAGGTTATAGAGCTAGTTCAACTCTAGTGTATAATTATTTGTACTACGTGATAGAGCAAGTTCAACTCTAGTGTCAAATTATTTGTACTAGGTTATAGACCTAGTTCAACTCTATTGTAAAACTATCTGAACTAGCCTGTGGAGCTAGGTCAACTCTAGTGCAAAATTATTTGAACTAGCTTGTAGAGCTAGTTCAACTATAGTGTAAAATTATTTGCACTAGGTTACAGAGCTAGTTCAACTCTAGGGTAAAATAATTTGAACTAGCTTATAGAGCTACTTTAGCTCTAGTGTAAGGTTATTTGAACTAGAGCTAGTTCGACTCTAGTGTAAAATTATTTAAACTAGCTTGTAGATATAGCTCAACTCCACTTTAAAGTTATTTATACTAGGTTATAGAGCTAGTTTAACTCTAGTGTAAAATTACTTGAACTAGATTGTAGATCTATTTCAACTCTAATGTATACTTATTTGAATTAGCTTGTAGAGCTAGTTCAACAGTAGTGTAAAATTATTTGTACTAGGTTATGGAGCTAGTTCAACTCTACTGTTAAATTATTTGTACTAGGTTATAGAGCTAGTTCAAATCTAGTGTAAAATTATTTGTACTAGAGGGTAGAGCTATTTCAACTCTAGCGTAAAATTATTTGAACTAGCTTGTGGAGCAAGTTCAACTCTAGTGGAAGATTATTTGAACTAGCTTATAGATCTAGTTCAACTCTAGTGTAAAATTATTTGTACTAGGTTATAGAGCTAGGTCTACTCTAGTGTAAAATTATTTGAACTAGCTTGTAGAGCTAGTTCAACTCTAGTGTAATATTATTTGAACTAGCTCGTAGAGCTAATTCAACTCTAGTGTAAAATTATTTGAACTAGCTTGTAGAGCTAGTTCAACTCTAGTGTAATATTATTTTAACTAGCTCGTAGAGCTAGTTCAACTCTAGTGTTAAATTATTTGAACTAGCTTGTAGAGCTAGTTCAACTCTAGTGTAATATTATTTGAACTAGCTTGTAGAGCTAGTTCAACTCTAGTGTTAAATTATTTGTACTAGGTTATAGAGCTAGTTCAACTCTAGTGTATAATTATTTGTACTAGGTTATAGAGCTAGTTCTACTCTAGTGTAAAATTATTTCAACTAGCTTGTAGAGCTAGTTCAACTCTAGTATAAAATTATTTGTACTAGGTTATAGAGCTAGTTCTAATCCAGTGTAAAATTATTTGCACTATCTTGTAGAACTATTTCAACTCTACTGTAAAATTATTTGAACTAGCTTGTAGTGATAGTTCAACTCTAGTGTTAAATTATTTGAAACTAGCCTCTAAAGCTAGTTAAACTCTAGTGTAAAATTATTTGAACTAGCTTGTAGAGCTAGTTCAAAACTAGTTTTAAATTATTTGAACTAGCCTCTAGAGCTAGTTCAACTCTAGTGTAAAATTATTTGTACTAGGTTATAGAGCTAATTCTACTCTAGTGCAAAATTACTTAAACTAGCTTGAAGAGCTAGTTCAACTCTAGTGTAAAATTATTTGAACTAGCTTGTAGAGCTAGTTCAACACAAGTATTAAATTATTTGTACTAGGTTATGGAGCTAGTTCAACTCTAGTGTAAAATTATTTAACTAGGTTATAGAGCTAGTTCAACTCTAGTTTAAAATTATATGTACTAGGTTATAGAGCTAGTTCAACTCTAATGTAAATTTATTTGTACTAGCCTATAGAGCTAGTTCAACTCTAGCGTAAAATTATTTGAAGTATCTTGTAGAGCTAGTTCAACTCTAGTGTAAGATTATTTGAACTAGCTTGTAGATCTAGTTCAACTCTAGTGTAAAATTATTTGTAGTAGGTTATAGAGCTAGGTCTACTCTAGTGTAAAATTATTTGAACTAGCTTGTAGAGCTAGTTCAACTCTAGTGTAATATTATTCGAACTAGCTTGTCGAGCTAGTTCAAATCTAGTGTAAAATTATTCGAACTAGCTTGTAGAGCTAGTTTAACTCTAGTGTAAAATTATTAGTACTAGGTTATCGTGCTAGTTCAACTCTAATGTAAAATTATTTGAACTAGCTTGTAGAGCTCGTACAACTCTAGTGTAAAATTATTTGTACTAGGTTATAGAGCTAGTTCAACTCTAGTGTATAATTATTTGTACTAGGTGATAGAGCTTGTTCAACTCTAGTGTCAAATTATTTGTACTAGGTTATAGAGCTAGTTCAACTCTATTGTAAAACTATCTGAACTAGCCTATAGAGCTAGGTCAACTCTAGTGTAAAATTATTTGAACTAGCTTGTAGAGCTAGTTCAACTCTAGTGTAAAATTATTTGCACTAGGTTACAGAGCTAGTTCAACTCTAGGGTAAAATAATTTGAACTAGCTTGTAGAGCTAGTTTAACTCTAGTGTAAGGTTATTTGAACTAGAGCTAGTTCGACTCTAGTGTAAAATTATTTAAACTAGCTTTTAGATATAGCTCAACTCCACTTTAAAGTTATTTATACTAGGTTATAGAGCTAGTTTAACTCTAGTGTAAAATTACTTGAACTAGATTGTAGATCTATTTCAACTCTAATGTATACTTATTTGAATTAGCTTGTAGAGCTAGTTCAACACTAGTGTAAAATTATTTGTACTAGGTTATGGAGCTAGTTCAACTCTATTGTTAAATTATTTGTACTAGGTTATAGAGCTAGTTCAACTCTAGTGTAAGATTATTTGAACTAGCTTGTAGAGCTAGTTCAACTCTAGTGTAAAATTATATGTACTAGGTTACAGAGCTATTTCTACTCTAGTGTAAAATTATTTGAACTAGCTTGGAGAGCTAGTTCAAATCTAGTGTAAAATTATTTGAACTAGCTTGTAGAGATAGTTCAACTCTAGTGTGAAATTATTTGTACTAGGTTATGGAGCTAGTTCAACTCTAGTGTAAAATAATTTGTACTAGGTTATAGAGATAGTTCAACTCTAGTGTAAAATTATATGTACTAGGTTATAGAGCTAGTTCAACTCTAATGTAAATTTATTTGTACTAGCCTATAGATCTAGTTCAACTCTAGCGTAAAATTATTTGAACTATCTGGTAGAGCTAGTTCAACTCTAGTTTAAAATTATTTGAACTAGCTTGTAGATCTATTTCAACTCTAGTGTAAAATTATTTGTAGTAGGTTATAGAGCTAGGTCTACTCTAGTGTAAAATTATTTGAACTAGCTTGTAGAGCTAGTTCAACTCTAGTGTAATATTATTCGAACGAGCTTGTAGAGCTAGTTCAACTCTAGTGTAAAATTATTCGAACTAGCTTGTAGAGCTAGTTCAACTCTAGTGCAAAATTATTTGTACTAGGTTATAGAGCTAGTTCAACTCTAATGTAAAATTATTTAAACTAGCTTGTAGAGCTAGTACAACTCTAGTGTAAAATTATTTGTACTAGGTTATAGAGCTAGTTCAACTCTAGTGTGTAATTATTTGTACCAGGTGATAGAGCTAGTTCAACTCTAATTCAAATTTATTTGTACGAGCCTATAGAGCTAGTTCAACTCTAGTGTAAAATTATTTCAACTAGCTTGTAGAGCTAGTTCAACTCTAGTGTAAAATTATTTGTACTAGGTTATAGAGCAAGTTCTACTATCTTGTAAAAATAATTGAACCAGACTGTAGAGCTAGTTCAACTCTAGTGTAAAATTGTTTGTACTAGGTTATAGAGCTAGTTCAACCCTAGTGTAAAATTATTTGTACTAGACTATAGAGCTAGTTCAACTCTAGCATAAAATTATTTGAACTAGCTTGTAGAGCTAGTTCAACTCTAGTGTAAAATTATTTGCACTAGGTTACAGAGCTAGTTCAACTCTAGGGTAAAATAATTTGAACTAGCTTGTAGAGCTAGTTTAACTCTAGTGTAAGGTTATTTGAACTAGAGCTAGTTCGACTCTAGTGTAAAATTATTTAAACTAGGTTGTAGATATAGCTCAACTCCACTTTAAAGTTATTTATACTAGGTTATAGAGCTAGTTTAAGTCTAGTGTAAAATTACTTGAACTAGATTGTAGATCTATTTCAACTCTAATGTAAACTTATTTGAATTAGCTTGTAGAGCTAGTTCAACACTAGTGTAAAATTATTTGTACTAGGTTATGGAGCTAGTTCAACTCTACTGTTAAATTATTTGTACTAGGTTATAGAGCTAGTTCAAATCTAGTGTAAAATTATTTGTACTAGAGTGTAGAGCTATTTCAACTCTAGCGTAAAATTATTTGAACCAGCTTGTGGAGCTAGTTCAACTCTAGTGTAAGATTATTTGAACTAGCTTGTAGAGCTAGTTCAACTCTAGTGTAAAATTATATGTACTAGGTTACAGAGCTAGTTCTACTCTAGTGTAAAATTATTTGAACTAGCTTGGAGAGCTAGTTCAAATCTAGTGTAAAATTATTTGAACTAGCTTGTAGAGATAGTTCAACTCTGGTGTGAAATTATTTGTACTAGGTTATGGAGCTAGTTCAACTCTAGTGTAAAATAATTTGTACTAGGTTATAGAGATAGTTCAACTCTAGTGTAAAATTATATGTACTAGGTTATAGAGCTAGTTCAACTCTAATGTAAATTTATTTGTACTAGCCTATAGATCTAGTTCAACTCTAGCGTAAAATTATTTGAATTATCTGGTAGAGCTAGTTCAACTCTAGTGTAAAATTATTTGAACTAGCTTGTAGATCTATTTCAACTCTAGTGTAAAATTATTTGTAGTAGGTTATAGAGCTAGGTCTACTCTAGTGTAAAATTATTTGAACTAGCTTGTAGAGCTAGTTCAACTCTAGTGTAATATTATTCGAACGAGCTTGTAGAGCTAGTTCAACTCTAGTGTAAAATTATTCGAACTAGCTTGTAGAGCTAGTTCAACTCTAGTGCAAAATTATTTGTACTAGGTTATAGAGCTAGTTCAACTCTAATGTAAAATTATTTAAACTAGCTTGTAGAGCTAGTACAACTCTAGTGTAAAATTATTTGTACTAGGTTATAGAGCTAGTTCAACTCTAGTGTGTAATTATTTGTACCAGGTGATAGAGCTAGTTCAACTCTAGTGTCAAATTATTTGTACTAGGTTATAGAGCTAGTTCAACTCTATTGTAAAACTATTTGAACTAGCATGTAGAGATAGGTCAACTCTAGTGTAAAATTATTTAAACTAGCTTGTAGAGCTAGTTCAACACTAGTGTAAAATTATATGTACTAGGTTATAGAGCTAGTTCAACTCTAATTCAAATTTATTTGTACTAGCCTATAGAGCTAGTTCAACTCTAGTGTAAAATTATTTCAACTAGCTTGTAGAGCTAGTTCAACTCTATTGTAAAATTATTTGTACTAGGTTATAGAGCAAGTTCTACTATCTTGTAAAAATAATTGAACCAGACTGTAGAGCTAGTTCAACTCTAGTGTAAAATTGTTTGTACTAGGTTATAGAGCTAGTTCAACCCTAGTGTAAAATTATTTGTACTAGACTATAGAGCTAGTTCAACTCTAGCATAAAATTATTTGAACTAGCTTGTAGAGCTAGTTCAACTCTAGTGTAAAATTATTTGCACTAGGTTACAGAGCTAGTTCAACTCTAGGGTAAAATAATTTGAACTAGCTTGTAGAGCTAGTTTAACTCTAGTGTAAGGTTATTTGAACTAGAGCTAGTTCGACTCTAGTGTAAAATTATTTAAACTAGGTTGTAGATATAGCTCAACTCCAATTTAAAGTTATTTATACTAGTTTATAGAGCTAGTTTAAGTCTAGTGTAAAATTACTTGAACTAGATTGTAGATCTATCTCAACTCTAATGTAAACTTATTTGAATTAGCTTGTAGAGCTAGTTCAACACTAGTGTAAAATTATTTGTACTAGGTTATGGAGCTAGTTCAACTCTACTGTTAAATTATTTGTACTAGGTTATAGAGCTAGTTCAAATCTAGTGTAAAATTATTTGTACTAGAGTGTAGAGCTAGTTCAACTCTAATGTAAATTTATTTGTACTAGCCTGTAGAGCTAGTTCAACTCTAGCATAAAATTATTTGAACTATCTTGTAGAGCTAGTTCAAAACTAGTGTAAGATTATTTGAACTAGCTTGTAGATCCAGTTCAACTCTAGTGCAATATTATTTGTACTAGGTTATAGAGCTAGTTCTACTCTAGTGTAAAATTATTTGAACTAGCTTGTAGAGCTAGTTCAAGTCTAGTGTAATATTATTCGAACTAGCTTGTAGAGCTAGTTCAAAACTAGTTTTAAATTATTTGAACTAGCCTCTAGAGCTAGTTCAACTCTAGTGTAAAATTATATGTACTTGGTTATAAAGCTAATTCTACTCTAGTGCAAAATTACTTGAACTAGCTTGTAGAGCTAGTTCAACTCCAGTGTAAAATTATTTGAACTAGATTGTAGAGCTAGTTCAACACAAGTGTTAAATTATTTGTACTAGGTTATGGAGCTAGTTCAACTCTAGTGTAAAATTATTTGTACTAGTTTATAGAGTTAGTTCAACTCTAGTGTAAAATTATATGTACTAGGTTATGGAGCTAGGTCAACTCTAATGTAAATTTATTTGTACTAGCCTATAGAGCTAGTTCAACTCTAGCGTAAAATTATTTGAACTAACTTGTAGAGCTAGTTCAACTCTAGTGTAAAATTATTTGAACTAGCTTGTAGATATAGTTCAACTCTAGTGTAAAATTATTAGTAGTAGGTTATAGAGCTAGGTCTACTCTAGTGTAAAATTATTTGAACTAGCTTGTAGAGCTAGTTCAACACAAGTGTTAAATTATTTGTACTAGGTTATGGAGCTAGTTCAACTCTAGTGTAAAATTATTTAACTAGGTTATAGAGCTAGTTCAACTCTAGTGTAAAATTATATGTACTAGGTTATAGAGCTAGTTCAACTCTAATGCAAATTTATTTGTAGTAGCCTATAGAGCTAGTTCAACTCTAGCGTAAAATTATTTGAACTATCTTGTAGAGCTAGTTCAACTCTAGTGTAAGATTATTTGAACTAGCTTGTAGATCTAGTTCAACTCTAGTGTAAAATTATTTGTAGTAGGTTATAGAGCTAGGTCTACTCTAGTGTAAAATTATTTGAACTAGCTTGTAGAGCTAGTTCAACTCTAGTGTAATATTATTCGAACTAGCTTGTAGAGCTAGTTCAAATCTAGTGTAAAATTATTCGAACTAGCTTGTAGAGCTAGTTTAACTCTAGTGTAAAATTATTAGTACTAGGTTATCGTGCTAGTTCAACTCTAATGTAAAATTATTTGAACTAGCTTGTAGAGCTCGTACAACTCTAGTGTAAAATTATTTGTACTAGGTTATAGAGCTAGTTCAACTCTAGTGTATAATTATTTGTACTAGGTGATAGAGCTTGTTGAACTCTAGTGTCAAATTATTTGTACTAGGTTATAGAGCTAGTTCAACTCTATTGTAAAACTATCTGAACTAGTCTGTAGAGCTAGGTCAACTCTAGTGTAAAATTATTTGAACTAGCTTGTAGAGCTAGTTCAACTCTAGTGTAAAATTATTTGCACTAGGTTACAGAGCTAGTTCAACTCTAGGGTAAAATAATTTGAACTAGCTTGTAGAGCTAGTTTAACTCTAGTGTAAGGTTATTTGAACTAGAGCTAGTTCGACTCTAGTGTAAAATTATTTAAACTAGCTTGTAGATATAGCTCAACTCCACTTTAAAGTTATTTATACTAGGTTATAGAGCTAGTTTAACTCTAGTGTAAAATTACTTGAACTAGATTGTAGATCTATTTCAACTCTAATGTAAACTTATTTGAATTAGCTTGTAGAGCTAGTTCAACACTAGTGTAAAATTATTTGTACTAGGTTATGGAGCTAGTTCAACTCTATTGTTAAATTATTTGTACTAGGTTATAGAGCTAGTTCAACTCTAGTGTAAGATTATTTGAACTAGCTTGTAGAGCTAGTTCAACTCTAGTGTAAAATTATATGTACTAGGTTACAGAGCTATTTCTACTCTAGTGTAAAATTATTTGAACTAGCTTGGAGGGCTAGTTCAAATCTAGTGTAAAATTATTTGAACTAGCTTGTAGAGATAGTTCAACTCTAGTGCGAAATTATTTGAACTAGCTTGTAGAGCTAGTTCCAAACTAGTTTTAAATTATTTAAACTAGCCTCTAGAGCTAGTTTAACTCTAGTGTAAAATTATTTGTACTTGGTTATAGAGCTAATTCTACTCTAGTGCAAAATTACTTGAACTAGCTTGTAGACCTAGTTCAACTCCAGTGTAAAATTATTTGAACTAGCTTGTAGAGCTAGTTCAACACAAGTGTTAAATTATTTGTACTAGGTTATGGAGCAATTCAACTCTACTGTAAAATTATTTGTACTAGGTTATAGAGCTAGTTCAACTCTAGTGTAAAATTATATGTACTAGGTTATAGAGCTAGTTCAACTCTAATGTAAAATTATTTGAACTAGCTTGTAGAGCTAGTACAACTCTAGTGTAATATTATTCGAACTAGCTTGTAGAGCTAGTTCAACTCTATTGTAAAATTATTCGAACTAGCTTGTAGAGTTAGTTCAACTCTAGTGTAAAATTATTTGTACCAGGTTATAGAGCTAGTTCAACTCTAATGTAAAATTATTTGAACTAGCTTGTAGAGCTAGTACAACTCTAGTGTAAAATTATTTGTACTAGGTTATAGAGCTAGTTCAACTCTAGTGTATAATTATTTGTACTAGGTGATAGAGCTAGTTCAACTCTAGTGTCAAATTATTTGTACTAGGTTATAGAGCTAGTTTAACTCTATTGTAAAACTATTTGAACTAGCGTGTAGAGATAGGTCAACTCTAGTGTAAAATTATTTAAACTAGCTTGTAGAGCTAGTTCAACACTAGTGTAAAATTATATGTACTAGGTTATAGAGCTAGTTCAACTCTAATGTAAATTTATTTGTACTCGCCTATAGAGCTAGTTCAACTCTAGTGTAAAATTATTTGTTGTAGGTTATAGAGCTAGGTCTACTCTAGTGTAAAATTATTTGAACTAGCTTGTAGAGCTAGTTCAACTCTAGTGTAATATTATTCGAACTAGCTTGTAGAGCTAGTTCAAATCTAGTGTAAAATTATTCGAACTAGCTTGTAGAGCTAGTTCAACTCTAGTGTAAAATTATTAGTACTAGGTTATAGTGCTAGTTCAACTCTAATGTAAAATTATTTGAACTAGCTTGTAGAGCTAGTACAACTCTAGTGTAAAATTATTTGTACTAGGTTATAGAGCTAGTTCAACTCTAGTGTATAATTATTTGTACTAGGTGATAGAGCTAATTCAACTCTAGTGTCAAATTATTTGTACCAGGTTATAGAGCTAGTTCAACTCTATTGTAAAACTATTTGAACTAGCGTGTAGAGATAGGTCAACTCTAGTGTAAAATTATTTAAACTAGCTTGTAGATCTAGTTCAACTCTAGTGTAAAATTATTTGTACTAGGTTACAGAGCTAGTTCAACTCTAGGGTAAAATGATTTTGAACTAGCTTGTAGAGCTAGTTTAACTCTAGTGTAAAGTTGTTTTAACTAGAGCTAGTTCGACTCTAGTGTAAAATTATTTGAAATAGCTTGTAGATATAGTTCAACTCCACTATAAAATTATTTATACTAGGTTATAGAGCTAGTTTAACTCTAGTGTAAAATTACTTGAACTAGATTGTAGATCTAGTTCAACTCTAGTGTAAAATTATTTGAACTAGCTTGCAGATTTAGTTCAACTCTAGTGTAATATTATTTGAACTAGCTAGTTCAACTCTAGTGTATAATTATTTGTACTAGGTGATAGAGCTAGTTCAACTCTAGTGTCAAATTATTTGTACTAGGTTATAGATCTAGTTCAACTCTACTATAAAACTATTTGAACTAGCCTGTAGAGCTAGGTCAACTCTAGAGTAAAATTATTTGAACTAGCTTGTACAGCTAGTTCAACTCTAGTGTAAAGTTATTTGAACTAGCATGTAGAGGTAGTTCGACCCTAGTGTAAAATTATTTGAACTAGCTTGTAGAGCTAGTTCAACTCCAGTGTAATATTATTTGTACTAGGTTATAGAGCTAGTTCAACTCTAGTGTAAAATTATTTGAACTAGCTTGTAGAGCTAGTTCAACTCTAGTGTAAAATTGTTTGAATTAGCTTGTAGAGCTAGTTCAACAGTAGTGTAAAATTATTTGTACTAGCTTGTAGAGCTAGGTAAACTCTAGTGTAAAATTATTTGAACTAGCTTGTAGAGCTAGTTCAACTCTAGTGTAAAATTATTTGTACTAGGTTATAGATCTAGTTCAACTCTAGTGTAAAATTATTTGTACTAGACTGTAGAGCTAGTTCAACTCTAGAGTAAGATTATTTGAACTAGCTTGTAGAGCTAGTTAAACTATTGCGTAAAATTATTTTAACTAGCTTGTAGAGCTAGTTCTACTCTAGTGTAAAATTATTTCAACTAGCTTGTAGAGCTAGTTCAACTCTAGTATAAAATTATTTGTAGTAGGTTATACAGCTAGTTCTAATCTAGTGTAAAATTATTTGCACTAGCTTGTAGACCTATTTCAACTCTACTGTAAAATTATTTGAACTAGCTTGTAGTGAAAGTTCAACTCTAGTGTTAAATTATTTGAAACGAGCCTCTAGAGCTAGTTAAACTCTAGTGTAAAATTATTTGAACTAGCTTGTAGAGCTAGTTCAAAACTAGTTTTAAATTATTTGAACTAGCCTCTAGAGCTAGTTCAACTCTAGTGTAAAATTATTTATACTAGGTTATAGAGCTAATTCTACTCTAGTGCAAAATTACTTGAAGTAGCTTGAAGAGCTAGTTCAACTCTAGTGTAAAATTATTTGAACTAGCTTGTAGAGATAGTTCAACTCTAGTGTAAAGTTATTTGCACTAGCTTGTAGAGCTAGTTCAAAACTAGTGTTAAATTATTTGAACTAGCCTCTAGAACTAGTTCAACTCTAGTGTAAAATTATTTGTACTAGATTATAGAGCTAATTCTACTCTAGTGCAAAATTACTTGCACTAGCTTGTACAACTAGTTCAACTCCAGTGTAATATTATTTGAACTAGCTTGTAGAGCTAGTTCAACACAAGTGTTAAATTATTTGTACTAGGTTATGGAGCTAGTTCAACTCTAGTGTAAAATTATTTGTACTAGGTTATAGAACTAGTTCAACTCTAGTGTAAAATTATATGTACTAGGTTATAGAGCTAGTTCAACACTAATGTAAATTTATTTGTACTAGCCTGTAGAGCTACTTCAACTCTAGCGTAAAATTATTTGAACTATCTTGTAGAGCTAGTTCAACACTAATGTAAGATTATTTGAACTAGCTTGTAGATCCAGCTCAACTCTAGTGCAATATTATTTCTACTAGGTTATAGAGCTAGTTCTACTCTAGTGTAAAATTATTTGAACTAGCTTGTAGAGCTAGTTCATCTCTAGTGTAATATTATTCGAACTAGCTTGTAGAGCTAGTTCAACTCTACTGTAATATTATTTGAACTATCTTGTAGAGCTAATTCAACTCTATTATAAAATTATTTGTACTAGGTTATAGAGCTAGTTCAACTCTAGTGTATAATTATTTGTACTACGTGATAGAGCAAGTTCAACTCTAGTGTCAAATTATTTGTACTAGGTTATAGACCTAGTTCAACTCTATTGTAAAACTATCTGAACTAGCCTGTGGAGCTAGGTCAACTCTAGTGCAAAATTATTTGAACTAGCTTGTAGAGCTAGTTCAACTATAGTGTAAAATTATTTGCACTAGGTTACAGAGCTAGTTCAACTCTAGGGTAAAATAATTTGAACTAGCTTATAGAGCTACTTTAGCTCTAGTGTAAGGTTATTTGAACTAGAGCTAGTTCGACTCTAGTGTAAAATTATTTAAACTAGCTTGTAGATATAGCTCAACTCCACTTTAAAGTTATTTATACTAGGTTATAGAGCTAGTTTAACTCTAGTGTAAAATTACTTGAACTAGATTGTAGATCTATTTCAACTCTAATGTATACTTATTTGAATTAGCTTGTAGAGCTAGTTCAACAGTAGTGTAAAATTATTTGTACTAGGTTATGGAGCTAGTTCAACTCTACTGTTAAATTATTTGTACTAGGTTATAGAGCTAGTTCAAATCTAGTGTAAAATTATTTGTACTAGAGGGTAGAGCTATTTCAACTCTAGCGTAAAATTATTTGAACTAGCTTGTGGAGCTAGTTCAACTCTAGTGGAAGATTATTTGAACTAGCTTGTAGATCTAGTTCAACTCTAGTGTAAAATTATTTGTACTAGGTTATAGAGCTAGGTCTACTCTAGTGTAAAATTATTTGAACTAGCTTGTAGAGCTAGTTCAACTCTAGTGTAATATTATTTGAACTAGCTCGTAGAGCTAATTCAACTCTAGTGTAAAATTATTTGAACTAGCTTGTAGAGCTAGTTCAACTCTAGTGTAATATTATTTTAACTAGCTCGTAGAGCTAGTTCAACTCTAGTGTTAAATTATTTGAACTAGCTTGTAGAGCTAGTTCAACTCTAGTGTAATATTATTTGAACTAGCTTGTAGAGCTAGTTCAACTCTAGTGTTAAATTATTTGTACTAGGTTATAGAGCTAGTTCAACTCTAGTGTATAATTATTTGTACTAGGTTATAGAGCTAGTTCTACTCTAGTGTAAAATTATTTCAACTAGCTTGTAGAGCTAGTTCAACTCTAGTATAAAATTATTTGTACTAGGTTATAGAGCTAGTTCTAATCCAGTGTAAAATTATTTGCACTATCTTGTAGAACTATTTCAACTCTACTGTAAAATTATTTGAACTAGCTTGTAGTGATAGTTCAACTCTAGTGTTAAATTATTTGAAACTAGCCTCTAGAGCTAGTTAAACTCTAGTGTAAAATTATTTGAACTAGCTTGTAGAGCTAGTTCAAAAATAGTTTTAAATTATTTGAACTAGCCTCTAGAGCTAGTTCAACTCTAGTGTAAAATTATTTGTACTAGGTTATAGAGCTAATTCTACTCTAGTGCAAAATTACTTAAACTAGCTTGAAGAGCTAGTTCAACTCTAGTGTAAAATTATTTGAACTAGCTTGTAGAGCTAGTTCAACACAAGTGTTAAATTATTTGTACTAGGTTATGGAGCTAGTTCAACTCTAGTGTAAAATTATTTAACTAGGTTAAAGAGCTAGTTCAACTCTAGTTTAAAATTATATGTACTAGGTTATAGAGCTAGTTCAACACTAATGTAAATTTATTTGTACTAGCCTATAGAGCTAGTTCAACTCTAGCGTAAAATTATTTGAACTATCTTGTAGAGCTAGTTCAACTCTAGTGTAAGATTATTTGAACTAGCTTGTAGATCTAGTTCAACTCTAGTGTAAAATTATTTGTAGTAGGTTATAGAGCTAGGTCTACTCTAGTGTAAAATTATTTGAACTAGCTTGTAGAGCTAGTTCAACTCTAGTGTAAAATTATTTGCACTAGGTTACAGAGCTAGTTCAACTCTAGGGTAAAATAATTTGAACTAGCTTGTAGAGCTAGTTTAACTCTAGTGTAAGGTTATTTGAACTAGAGCTAGTTCGACTCTAGTGTAAAATTATTTAAACTAGCTTGTAGATATAGCTCAACTCCACTTTAAAGTTATTTATACTAGGTTATAGAGCTAGTTTAACTCTAGTGTAAAATTACTTGAACTAGATTGTAGATCTATTTCAACTCTAATGTAAACTTATTTGAATTAGCTTGTAGAGCTAGTTCAACACTAGTGTAAAATTATTTGTACTAGGTTATGGAGCTAGTTCAACTCTATTGTTAAATTATTTGTACTAGGTTATAGAGCTAGTTCAACTCTAGTGTAAGATTATTTGAACTAGCTTGTAGAGCTAGTTCAACTCTAGTGTAAAATTATATGTACTAGGTTACAGAGCTATTTCTACTCTAGTGTAAAATTATTTGAACTAGCTTGGAGAGCTAGTTCAAATCTAGTGTAAAATTATTTGAACTAGCTTGTAGAGATAGTTCAACTCTAGTGTGAAATTATTTGTACTAGGTTATGGAGCTAGTTCAACTCTAGTGTAAAATAATTTGTACTAGGTTATAGAGATAGTTCAACTCTAGTGTAAAATTATATGTACTAGGTTATAGAGCTAGTTCAACTCTAATGTAAATTTATTTGTACTAGCCTATAGATCTAGTTCAACTCTAGCGTAAAATTATTTGAACTATCTGGTAGAGCTAGTTCAACTCTAGTGTAAAATTATTTGAACTAGCTTGTAGATCTATTTCAACTCTAGTGTAAAATTATTTGTAGTAGGTTATAGAGCTAGGTCTACTCTAGTGTAAAATTATTTGAACTAGCTTGTAGAGCTAGTTCAACTCTAGTGTAATATTATTCGAACGAGCTTGTAGAGCTAGTTCAACTCTAGTGTAAAATTATTCGAACTAGCTTGTAGAGCTAGTTCAACTCTAGTGCAAAATTATTTGTACTAGGTTATAGAGCTAGTTCAACTCTAATGTAAAATTATTTAAACTAGCTTGTAGAGCTAGTACAACTCTAGTGTAAAATTATTTGTACTAGGTTATAGAGCTAGTTCAACTCTAGTGTGTAATTATTTGTACCAGGTGATAGAGCTAGTTCAACTCTAATTCAAATTTATTTGTACGAGCCTATAGAGCTAGTTCAACTCTAGTGTAAAATTATTTCAACTAGCTTGTAGAGCTAGTTCAACTCTAGTGTAAAATTATTTGTACTAGGTTATAGAGCAAGTTCTACTATCTTGTAAAAATAATTGAACCAGACTGTAGAGCTAGTTCAACTCTAGTGTAAAATTGTTTGTACTAGGTTATAGAGCTAGTTCAACCCTAGTGTAAAATTATTTGTACTAGACTATAGAGCTAGTTCAACTCTAGCATAAAATTATTTGAACTAGCTTGTAGAGCTAGTTCAACTCTAGTGTAAAATTATTTGCACTAGGTTACAGAGCTAGTTCAACTCTAGGGTAAAATAATTTGAACTAGCTTGTAGAGCTAGTTTAACTCTAGTGTAAGGTTATTTGAACTAGAGCTAGTTCGACTCTAGTGTAAAATTATTTAAACTAGGTTGTAGATATAGCTCAACTCCACTTTAAAGTTATTTATACTAGGTTATAGAGCTAGTTTAAGTCTAGTGTAAAATTACTTGAACTAGATTGTAGATCTATTTCAACTCTAATGTAAACTTATTTGAATTAGCTTGTAGAGCTAGTTCAACACTAGTGTAAAATTATTTGTACTAGGTTATGGAGCTAGTTCAACTCTACTGTTAAATTATTTGTACTAGGTTATGGAGCTAGTTCAAATCTAGTGTAAAATTATTTGTACTAGAGTGTAGAGCTATTTCAACTCTAGCGTAAAATTATTTGAACCAGCTTGTGGAGCTAGTTCAACTCTAGTGTAAGATTATTTGAACTAGCTTGTAGAGCTAGTTCAACTCTAGTGTAAAATTATATGTACTAGGTTACAGAGCTAGTTCTACTCTAGTGTAAAATTATTTGAACTAGCTTGGAGAGCTAGTTCAAATCTAGTGTAAAATTATTTGAACTAGCTTGTAGAGATAGTTCAACTCTAGTGTGAAATTATTTGTACTAGGTTATGGAGCTAGTTCAACTCTAGTGTAAAATAATTTGTACTAGGTTATAGAGATAGTTCAACTCTAGTGTAAAATTATATGTACTAGGTTATAGAGCTAGTTCAACTCTAATGTAAATTTATTTGTACTAGCCTATAGATCTAGTTCAACTCTAGCGTAAAATTATTTGAACTATCTGGTAGAGCTAGTTCAACTCTAGTGTAAAATTATTTGAACTAGCTTGTAGATCTATTTCAACTCTAGTGTAAAATTATTTGTAGTAGGTTATAGAGCTAGGTCTACTCTAGTGTAAAATTATTTGAACTAGCTTGTAGAGCTAGTTCAACTCTAGTGTAATATTATTCGAACGAGCTTGTAGAGCTAGTTCAACTCTAGTGTAAAATTATTCGAACTAGCTTGTAGAGCTAGTTCAACTCTAGTGCAAAATTATTTGTAT
Organism: Triticum urartu; assembly: GCF_056163025.1. NCBI lineage: Eukaryota > Viridiplantae > Streptophyta > Magnoliopsida > Poales > Poaceae > Triticum > Triticum urartu. The sequence goes on along the minus strand of NC_141877.1, from coordinate 412,737,299 downwards.
TAGGTTATAGAGCTAGTTCAACTCTAATGTAAAATTATTTAAACTAGCTTGTAGAGCTAGTACAACTCTAGTGTAAAATTATTTGTACTAGGTTATAGAGCTAGTTCAACTCTAGTGTGTAATTATTTGTACCAGGTGATAGAGCTAGTTCAACTCTAGTGTCAAATTATTTGTACTAGGTTATAGAGCTAGTTCAACTCTATTGTAAAACTATTTGAACTAGCATGTAGAGATAGGTCAACTCTAGTGTAAAATTATTTAAACTAGCTTGTAGAGCTAGTTCAACACTAGTGTAAAATTATATGTACTAGGTTATAGAGCTAGTTCAACTCTAATTCAAATTTATTTGTACTAGCCTATAGAGCTAGTTCAACTCTAGTGTAAAATTATTTCAACTAGCTTGTAGAGCTAGTTCAACTCTAGTGTAAAATTATTTGTACTAGGTTATAGAGCAAGTTCTACTATCTTGTAAAAATAATTGAACCAGACTGTAGAGCTAGTTCAACTCTAGTGTAAAATTGTTTGTACTAGGTTATAGAGCTAGTTCAACCCTAGTGTAAAATTATTTGTACTAGACTATAGAGCTAGTTCAACTCTAGCATAAAATTATTTGAACTAGCTTGTAGAGCTAGTTCAACTCTAGTGTAAAATTATTTGCACTAGGTTACAGAGCTAGTTCAACTCTAGGGTAAAATAATTTGAACTAGCTTGTAGAGCTAGTTTAACTCTAGTGTAAGGTTATTTGAACTAGAGCTAGTTCGACTCTAGTGTAAAATTATTTAAACTAGGTTGTAGATATAGCTCAACTCCAATTTAAAGTTATTTATACTAGTTTATAGAGCTAGTTTAAGTCTAGTGTAAAATTACTTGAACTAGATTGTAGATCTATCTCAACTCTAATGTAAACTTATTTGAATTAGCTTGTAGAGCTAGTTCAACACTAGTGTAAAATTATTTGTACTAGGTTATGGAGCTAGTTCAACTCTACTGTTAAATTATTTGTACTAGGTTATAGAGCTAGTTCAAATCTAGTGTAAAATTATTTGTACTAGAGTGTAGAGCTAGTTCAACTCTAATGTAAATTTATTTGTACTAGCCTGTAGAGCTAGTTCAACTCTAGCATAAAATTATTTGAACTATCTTGTAGAGCTAGTTCAAAACTAGTGTAAGATTATTTGAACTAGCTTGTAGATCCAGTTCAACTCTAGTGCAATATTATTTGTACTAGGTTATAGAGCTAGTTCTACTCTAGTGTAAACTTATTTGAACTAGCTTGTAGAGCTAGTTCAAGTCTAGTGTAATATTATTCGAACTAGCTTGTAGAGCTAGTTCAAAACTAGTTTTAAATTATTTGAACTAGCCTCTAGAGCTAGTTCAACTCTAGTGTAAAATTATATGTACTTGGTTATAAAGCTAATTCTACTCTAGTGCAAAATTACTTGAACTAGCTTGTAGAGCTAGTTCAACTCCAGTGTAAAATTATTTGAACTAGATTGTAGAGCTAGTTCAACACAAGTGTTAAATTATTTGTACTAGGTTATGGAGCTAGTTCAACTCTAGTGTAAAATTATTTGTACTAGTTTATAGAGTTAGTTCAACTCTAGTGTAAAATTATATGTACTAGGTTATGGAGCTAGGTCAACTCTAATGTAAATTTATTTGTACTAGCCTATAGAGCTAGTTCAACTCTAGCGTAAAATTATTTGAACTATCTTGTAGAGCTAGTTCAACTCTAGTGTAAAATTATTTGAACTAGCTTGTAGATATAGTTCAACTCTAGTGTAAAATTATTAGTAGTAGGTTATAGAGCTAGGTCTACTCTAGTGTAAAATTATTTGAACTAGCTTGTAGAGCTAGTTCAACACAAGTGTTAAATTATTTGTACTAGGTTATGGAGCTAGTTCAACTCTAGTGTAAAATTATTTAACTAGGTTATAGAGCTAGTTCAACTCTAGTGTAAAATTATATGTACTAGGTTATAGAGCTAGTTCAACTCTAATGCAAATTTATTTGTAGTAGCCTATAGAGCTAGTTCAACTCTAGCGTAAAATTATTTGAACTATCTTGTAGAGCTAGTTCAACTCTAGTGTAAGATTATTTGAACTAGCTTGTAGATCTAGTTCAACTCTAGTGTAAAATTATTTGTAGTAGGTTATAGAGCTAGGTCTACTCTAGTGTAAAATTATTTGAACTAGCTTGTAGAGCTAGTTCAACTCTAGTGTAATATTATTCGAACTAGCTTGTAGAGCTAGTTCAAATCTAGTGTAAAATTATTCGAACTAGCTTGTAGAGCTAGTTTAACTCTAGTGTAAAATTATTAGTACTAGGTTATCGTGCTAGTTCAACTCTAATGTAAAATTATTTGAACTAGCTTGTAGAGCTCGTACAACTCTAGTGTAAAATTATTTGTACTAGGTTATAGAGCTAGTTCAACTCTAGTGTATAATTATTTGTACTAGGTGATAGAGCTTGTTCAACTCTAGTGTCAAATTATTTGTACTAGGTTATAGAGCTAGTTCAACTCTATTGTAAAACTATCTGAACTAGTCTGTAGAGCTAGGTCAACTCTAGTGTAAAATTATTTGAACTAGCTTGTAGAGCTAGTTCAACTCTAGTGTAAAATTATTTGCACTAGGTTACAGAGCTAGTTCAACTCTAGGGTAAAATAATTTGAACTAGCTTGTAGAGCTAGTTTAACTCTAGTGTAAGGTTATTTGAACTAGAGCTAGTTCGACTCTAGTGTAAAATTATTTAAACTAGCTTGTAGATATAGCTCAACTCCACTTTAAAGTTATTTATACTAGGTTATAGAGCTAGTTTAACTCTAGTGTAAAATTACTTGAACTAGATTGTAGATCTATTTCAACTCTAATGTAAACTTATTTGAATTAGCTTGTAGAGCTAGTTCAACACTAGTGTAAAATTATTTGTACTAGGTTATGGAGCTAGTTCAACTCTATTGTTAAATTATTTGTACTAGGTTATAGAGCTAGTTCAACTCTAGTGTAAGATTATTTGAACTAGCTTGTAGAGCTAGTTCAACTCTAGTGTAAAATTATATGTACTAGGTTACAGAGCTATTTCTACTCTAGTGTAAAATTATTTGAACTAGCTTGGAGGGCTAGTTCAAATCTAGTGTAAAATTATTTGAACTAGCTTGTAGAGATAGTTCAACTCTAGTGCGAAATTATTTGAACTAGCTTGTAGAGCTAGTTCCAAACTAGTTTTAAATTATTTAAACTAGCCTCTAGAGCTAGTTTAACTCTAGTGTAAAATTATTTATACTTGGTTATAGAGCTAATTCTACTCTAGTGCAAAATTACTTGAACTAGCTTGTAGACCTAGTTCAACTCCAGTGTAAAATTATTTGAACTAGCTTGTAGAGCTAGTTCAACACAAGTGTTAAATTATTTGTACTAGGTTATGGAGCAATTCAACTCTCCTGTAAAATTATTTGTACTAGGTTATAGAGCTAGTTCAACTCTAGTGTAAAATTATATGTACTAGGTTATAGAGCTAGTTCAACTCTAATGTAAAATTATTTGAACTAGCTTGTAGAGCTAGTACAACTCTAGTGTAATATTATTCGAACTAGCTTGTAGAGCTAGTTCAACTCTAGTGTAAAATTATTCGAACTAGCTTGTAGAGTTAGTTCAACTCTAGTGTAAAATTATTTGTACTAGGTTATAGAGCTAGTTCAAGTCTAATGTAAAATTATTTGAACTAGCTTGTAGAGCTAGTACAACTCTAGTGTAAAATTATTTGTACTAGGTTATAGAGCTAGTTCAACCCTAGTGTATAATTATTTGTACTAGGTGATAGAGCTAGTTCAACTCTAGTGTCAAATTATTTGTACTAGGTTATAGAGCTAGTTTAACTCTAATGTAAAACTATTTGAACTAGCGTGTAGAGATAGGTCAACTCTAGTGTAAAATTATTTAAACTAGCTTGTAGCGCTAGTTCAACACTAGTGTAAAATTATATGTACTAGGTTATAGAGCTAGTTCAACTCTAATGTAAATTTATTTGTACTCGCCTATAGAGCTAGTTCAACTCTAGCGTAAAATTATTTGAAGTATCTTGTAGAGCTAGTTCAACTCTAGTGTAAAATTATTTGAACTAGCTTGTAGAGCTAACTCAACTCTAGTGTAAAATTATTTGAACTAGCTTGTAGAGCTAGGTCTACTCTAGTGTAAAATTATTTGAACTAGATTGTAGAGCTAGTTCAACTCTAGTGTAATATTATTCGAACTAGCTTGTAGAGCTAGTTCAACTCTAGTGTAAAATTATTCAAACTAGCTTATAGATCCAGTTCAACTCTAGTGCAATATTATATGTACTAGGTTATAGAGCTAGTTCAACTCTAATGTAAATTTATTTGTACTAGCCTGTAGAGCTAGTTCAACTCTAGCATAAAATTATTTGAACTATCTTGTAGAGCTAGTTCAAAACTAGTGTAAGATTATTTGAACTAGCTTGTAGATCCAGTTCAACTCTAGTGCAATATTATTTGTACTAGGTTATAGAGCTAGTTCTACTCTAGTGTAAAATTATTTGAACTAGCTTGTAGAGCTAGTTCAAGTCTAGTGTAATATTATTCGAACTAGCTTGTAGAGCTAGTTCAACTCTAGTGTTAAATTATTTGAACTAGCTTGTAGAGCTAGTTCAACTCTAGTGTAATATTATTTGAACTAGCTTGTAGAGCTAGTTCAACTCTAGTGTAAAATTATTTGTACTAGGTTATAGAGCTAGTTCAACTCTAGTGTATAATTATTTGTACTAGGTTATAGAGTTAGTTCTACTCTAGTGTAAAATTATTTGAACTAGCTTGTAGAGCTAGTTCTACTCTACTGTAATATTATTTGAACTATCTTGTAGAGCTAGTTCAACTCTATTATAAAATTATTTGTACTAGGTTATAGAGCTAGTTCAACTCTAGTGTATAATTATTTGTACTAGGTGATTGAGCAAGTTCACCTCTAGTGTCAAATTATTTGTACTAGGTTATAGAGCTAGTTCAACTCTATTGTAAAACTATCTGAACTAGCCTATAGAGCTAGGTCAACTCTAGTGTAAAATTATTTGAACTAGCTTGTAGAGCTAGTTCAACTCTAGTGTAAAATTATTTGCACTAGGTTACAGAGCTAGTTCAACTCTAGGGTAAAATAATTTGAACTAGCTTGTAGAGCTAGTTTAACTCTAGTGTAAGGTTATTTGAAGTAGAGCTAGTTCGACTCTAGTGTAAAATTATTTAAACTAGCTTGTAGATATAGCTCAACTCCACTTTAAAGTTATTTATACTAGGTTATAGAGCTAGTTTAACTCTAGTGTAAAATTACTTGAACTAGATTGTAGATCTATTTCAACTCTAATGTAAACTTATTTGAATTAGCTTGTAGAGCTAGTTCAACACTAGTGTAAAATTATTTGTACTAGGTTATGGAGCTAGTTCAACTCTACTGTTAAATTATTTGTACTAGGTTATAGAGCTAGTTCAAATCTAGTGTAAAATTATTTGTACTAGAGTGTAGAGCTATTTCAACTCTAGCGTAAAATTATTTAAACCAGCTTGTGGAGCTAGTTCAACTCTAGTGTAAGATTATTTGAACTAGCTTGTAGAGCTAGTTCAACTCTAGTGTAAAATTATATGTACTAGGTTACAGAGCTAGTTCTACTCTAGTGTAAAATTATTTGAACTAGCTTGGAGAGCTAGTTCAAATCTAGTGTAAAATTATTTGAACTAGCTTGTAGAGATAGTTCAACTCTAGTGTGAAATTATTTGTACTAGGTTATGGAGCTAGTTCAACTCTAGTGTAAAATAATTTGTACTAGGTTATAGAGCTAGTTCAACTCTAGTGTAAAATTATATGTACTAGGTTATAGAGCTAGTTCAACTCTAATGTAAATTTATTTGTACTAGCCTATAGATCTAGTTCAACTCTAGCGTAAAATTATTTGAACTATCTTGTAGAGCTAGTTCAACACTAATGTAAGATTATTTGAACTAGCTTGTAGATCCAGCTCAACTCTAGTGTAAAATTATTTGTAGTAGGTTATAGAGCTAGGTCTACTGTAGTGTAAAATTATTTGAACTAGCTTGTAGAGCTAGTTCAACTCTAGTGTAATATTATTCGAACGAGCTTCTAGAGCTAGTTCAACTCTAGTGTAAAATTATTCGAACTAGCTTGTAGAGCTAGTTCAACTCTAGTGCAAAATTATTTGTACTAGGTTATAGAGCTAGTTCAACTCTAATGTAAAATTATTTAAACTAGCTTGTAGAGCTAGTACAACTCTAGTGTAAAATTATTTGTACTAGGTTATAGAGCTAGTTCAACTCTAGTGTGCAATTATTTGTACCAGGTGATAGAGCTAGTTCAACTCTAGTGTCAAATTATTTGTACTAGGTTATAGAGCTAGTTCAACTCTATTGTAAAACTATTTGAACTAGCATGTAGAGATAGGTCAACTCTAGTGTAAAATTATTTAAACTAGCTTGTAGAGCTAGTTCAACACTAGTGTAAAATTATATGTACTAGGTTATAGAGCTAGTTCAACTCTAATTCAAATTTATTTGTACTAGCCTATAGAGCTAGTTCAACTCTAGTGTAAAATTATTTCAACTAGCTTGTAGAGCTAGTTCAACTCTAGTGTAAAATTATTTGTACTAGGTTATAGAGCAAGTTCTACTATCTTGTAAAAATAATTGAACCAGACTGTAGAGCTAGTTCAACTCTAGTGTAAAATTGTTTGTACTAGGTTATAGAGCTAGTTCAACCCTAGTGTAAAATTAATTGTACTAGACTATAGAGCTAGTTCAACTCTAGCATAAAATTATTTGAACTAGCTTGTAGAGCTAGTTCAACTCTAGTGTAAAATTATTTGCACTAGGTTACAGAGCTAGTTCAACTCTAGGGTAAAATAATTTGAACTAGCTTGTAGAGCTAGTTTAACTCTAGTGTAAGGTTATTTCAACTAGAGCTAGTTCGACTCTAGTGTAAAATTATTTAAACTAGGTTGTAGATATAGCTCAACTCCACTTTAAAGTTATTTATACTAGGTTATAGAGCTAGTTTAAGTCTAGTGTAAAATTACGTGAACTAGATTGTAGATCTATTTCAACTCTAATGTAAACTTATTTTAATTAGCTTGTAGAGCTAGTTCAACACTAGTGTAAAATTATTTGTACTAGGTTATGGAGCTAGTTCAACTCTACTGTTAAATTATTTGTACTAGGTTATAGAGCTAGTTCAAATCTAGTGTAAAATTATTTGTACTAGAGTGTAGAGCTATTTCAACTCTAGCATAAAATTATTTGAGCTAGCTTGTAGAGCTAGTTCAACTCTAGTGTAAGATTATTTGAACTAGCTTGTAGAGCTAGTTCAACTCTAGTGTAAATTATATGTACTAGGTTATAGAGCTAGTTCTACTCTAGTGTAAAATTATTTGAACTAGCTTGGAGAGCTAGTTCAAATCTAGTGCAAAATTATTTGAACTAGCTTGTAGAGATAGTTCAACTCTAGTGCGAAATTATTTTTACTAGCTTGTAGAGCTAGTTGAAAACTAGTTTTAAATTATTTGAACTAGCCTCTAGAGCTAATTCAACTCTAGTGTAAAATTATATGTACTTGGTTATAAAGCTAATTCTACTCTAGTGCAAAATTACTTGAACTAGCTTGTAGAGCTAGTTCAACTCCAGTGTAAAATTATTTGAACTAGATTGTAGAGCTAGTTCAACACAAGTGTTAAATTATTTGTACTAGGTTATGGAGCTAGTTCAACTCTAGTGTAAAATTATTTGTACTAGTTTATAGAGTTACTTCAACTCTAGTGTAAAATTATATGTACTAGGTTATGGAGCTAGTTCAACTCTAATGTAAATTTATTTGTACTAGCCTATAGAGCTAGTTCAACTCTAGCGTAAAATTATTTGAACTATCTTGTAGAGCTAGTTCAACTCTAGTGTAAAATTATTTGAACTAGCTTGTAGATATAGTTCAACTCTAGTGTAAAATTATTAGTAGTAGGTTATAGAGCTAGGTCTACTCTAGTGTAAAATTATTTGAACTAGCTTGTACAGCTAGTTCAACTCTAGTGTAATATTATTCGAACTAGCTTGTAGAGCTAGTTCAACTCTAGTGTAAAATTATTCGAACTAGCTTGTAGAGTTAGTTCAACTCTAGTGTAAAATTATTTGTACTAGGTTATAGAGCTAGTTCAACTCTAATGTAAAATTATTTCAACTAGCTTGTAGAGCTAGTACAACTCTAGTGTAGAATTATTTGTACTAGGTTATAGAGCTAGTTCAAGTCTAGTGTATAATTATTTGTACTAGGTGATAGAGCTAGTTCAACTCTAGTGTCAAATTATTTGTTCTAGGTTATAGAGCTAGTTCAACTCTATTGTAAAACTATTTGAACTAGCGTGTAGAGATAGGTCAACTCTAGCGTAAAATTATTTGAAGTATCTTGTAGAGCTAGTTCAACTCTAGTGTAAAATTATTTGAACTAGTTTGTAGATATAGTTCAACTCTAGTGTAAAATTATTTGTAGTAGGTTATAGACCTAGGTCTACTCTAGTGTAAAATTATTTGAACTAGCTTGTAGAGCTAGTTCAACTCTAGTGTAATATTATTCGAACAAACTTGTAGAGCTAGTTCAACTCTCGTGTAAAATTATTCGAACTAGCTTGTAGAGCTAATTCAACTCCAGTGTAAAATTATTTCTACTAGGTTATAGAGCTAGTTCAACTCTAATGTAAAATTATTTGAACTAGCTTGTAGATCTAGTTCAACTCTACTGTAAAATTATTTGTACTAGGTTATAGAGCTAGTTCAACTCTAGTGTAAAATTGTTTGAATTAGCTTGTAGAGCAAGTTCAAGACTAGTGTAAAATTATTTGTACTAGCTTGTAGAGCTAGGTAAACTCTAGTGTAAAATTATTTGAACTAGCTTGTAGAGCTAGTTCAACTCTAGTGTAAAATTATTTGTACTAGGTTATAGATCTAGTTCAACTCTAGTGTAAAATTATTTGTACTAGACAGTCGAGCTAGTTCAACTCTAGAGTAAGATTATTTGAACTAACTTGTAGAGCTAGTTCAACACAAGTGTAAAATTATTTGTACTAGGTTATAGAGCTAATTCAACTCTATTGTAAAATTATTTATACTAGACTGTAGAGCTAGTTCAACTATTGCGTAAAATTATTTTAACTAGCTTGTAGAGCTAGTTCTACTCTAGTGTAAAATTATTTCAACTAGCTTGTAGAGCTAGTTCAACTCTAGTATAAAATTATTTGTACTAGGATATAGAGCTAGTTCTAATCTAGTGTAAAATTATTTGCACTATCTTGTAGAGCTATTTCAACTCTACTGTAAAATTATTTGAACTAGCTTGTAGTGATAGTTCAACTCTAGTGTTAAATTTTTTGAAACTAGCCTCTAGAGCAAGTTAAACTCTAGTGTAAAATTATTTGAACTAGCTTGTGGAGCTAGTTCAAAACTAGTTTTAAATTATTTGAACTAGCCTCTAGAGCTAGTTCAACTCTAGTGTAAAATTATTTGTACTAGGTTATAGAGCTAATTCTACTCTAGTGCAAAATTAGTTGTACTAGCTTGTAGAGCTAATTCAACTCTAGTGTAAAATTATTTGAACTAGCTTGTAGAGCTAGTTCAACACAAGTGTTAAATTATTTGTACTAGGTTAAGGAGCTAGTTCAACTCTAGTGTAAAATTATTTACTAGGTTATAGAGCTAGTTCAACTCTAGTGTAAAATTATATGTACTAGGTTATAGAGCTAGTTCAACTCTAATGTAAATTTATTTGTACTAGCCTATACAGCTAGTTCAACTGTAGCGTAAAATTATTTGAACTATCTTGTAGAGCTAGTTCAACTCTAGTGTAAGATTATTTGAACTAGCTTGTAGATCTAGTTCAACTCTAGTGTAAAATTATTTGTAGTAGGTTATAGAGCTAGGTCTACTCTAGTGTAAAATTATTTAAACTAGCTTGTAGAGCTAGTTAAACTCTAGTGTAATATTATTTGTACTAGGTTATAGATCTAGTTCAACTCTAGTGTATAATTATTTGTACTAGGTGATAGAGCTAGTTCAACTCTAGTGTCAAATTATTTGTACTAGGTTATAGAGCTAGTTCAACTCTATTGTAAAACTATTTGAACTAGCGTGTAGAGATAGGTCAACTCTAGTGTAAAATTATTTAAACTAGCTTGTAGAGCTAGTTCAACACTAGTGTAAAATTATATGTACTAGGTTATAGAGCTAGTCAACTCTAATGTAAATTTATTTGTACTAGCCTATATAGCTAGTTCAACTCTAGCGTAAAATTATTTGAACTATCTTGTAGAGCTAGTTCAACTCTAGTGTAAAATTATTTGAACTAGCTTGTAGATCTAGTTCAACTATAGTGTAAAATTATTTGTAGTAGGTTATAGAGCTAGGTCTACTCTAGTGTAAAATTATTTGAACTAGCTTGTAGAGCTAGTTCAACTCTAGTGTAATATTATTCGAACGAGCTTGTAGAGCTAGTTCAACTCTAGTGTAAAATTATTCGAACTAGCTTGTAGAGCTAGTTCAACTCTAGTGTAAAATTATTTGTACTAGGTTATAAAGCTAGTTCAACTCTAATGTAAAATTATTTAAACTAGCTTGTAGAGCTAGTACAACTCTAGTGTAAAATTATTTGTACTAGGTTATAGAGCTAGTTCAACTCTAGTGTATAATTATTTGTACTAGGTGATAGAGCTAGTTCAACTCTAGTGTCAAATTATGTGTACTAGGTTATAGAGCTAGTTCAACTCTATTGTAAAACTCTTTCAACTAGCGTGTTGAGATAGGTCAACTCTAGTGTAAAATTATTTAAACTAGCTTGTAGAGCTAGTTCAAGACTAGTGTAAAATTATATGTACTAGGTTATAGAGCTAGTTCAACTCTAATGTAAATTTATTTGTACTAGCCTATAGAGCTAGTTCAACTCTAGTGTAAAATTATTTCAACTAGCTTGTAGAGCTAGTTCAACTCTAGTGTAAAATTATTTGTACTAGGTTATAGAGCAAGTTCTACTGTATTGTAAAAATATTTGAACTAGACTGTAGAGCTAGTTCAAATCTAGTGTAAAATTGTTTGTACTAGGTTATAGAGCTAGTTCAACCGTAGTGTAAAATTATTTGTACTAGACTATAGAGCTAGTTCAACTCTAGCATAAAATTATTTGAACTAGCTTGTAGAGCTAGTTCAACTCTAGTGTAAAATTATTTGCACTAGGTTACAGAGCTAGTTCAACTCTAGGGTAAAATAATTTGAACTAGCTTGTAGAGCTAGTTTAACTCTAGTGTAAGGTTATTTGAACTAGAGCTAGTTCAACTCTAGTGTAAAATTATTTAAACTAGCTTGTAGATATAGCTCAACTCCACTTTAAAGTTATTTATACTAGGTTATAGAGCTAGTTCAACTCTATTGTAAAACTATTTGAACTAGCGTGTAGAGATAGGTCAACTCTAGTGTAAAATTATTTAAACTAGCTTGTAGAGCTAGTTCAACACTAGTGTAAAATTATATGTACTAGGTTATAGAGCTAGTTCAACTCTAATGTAAACTTATTTGTACTAGCCTATATAGCTAGTTCAACTCTAGCGTAAAATTATTTGAACTATCTTGTAGAGCTAGTTCAACTCTAGTGTAAAATTATTTGAACTAGCTTGTAGATCTAGTTCAACTCTAGTGTAAAATTATTTGTAGTAGGTTATAGAGCTAGGTCTACTCTAGTGTAAAATTATTTGAACTAGCTTGTAGAGCTAGTTCAACTCTAGTGTAATATTAATCGAACGAGCTTGTAGAGCTAGTTCAACTCTAGTGTAAAATTATTCGAACTAGCTTGTAGAGCTAGTTCAACTCTAGTGTAAAATTATTTGTACTAGGTTATAGAGCTAGTTCAACTCTAATGTAAAATTATTTAAACTAGCTTGTAGAGCTAGTACAACTCTAGTGTAAAATTATTTGTACTAGGTTATAGAGCTAGTTCAACTCTAGTGCATAATTATTTGTACTAGGTGATAGAGCTAGTTCAACTCTAGTGTCAAATTATTTGTACTAGGTTATAGAGCTAGTTCAACTCTATTGTAAAACTATTTGAACTAGCGTGTTGAGATAGGTCAACTCTAGTGTAAAATTATTTAAACTAGCTTGTAGAGCTAGTTCAACTCTAGTGTAATATTATTCGAACTAGCTTGTATAGCTAGTTCAAATCTAGTGTAAAATTATTCGAACTAGCTTGTAGAGCTAGTTCAACTCTAGTGTAAAATTATTAGTACTAGGTTATAGTGCTAGTTCAACTCTAATGTAAAATTATTTGAACTAGTTTGTAGAGCTAGTACAACTCTAGTGTAAAATTATTTGTACTAGGTTATAGAGCTAGTTCAACTCTAGTGTATAATTATTTGTACTAGGTGATAGAGCTAGTTCAACTCTAGTGTCAAATTATTTGTACTAGGTTATAGAGCTAGTTCAACTCTATTGTAAAACTATTTGAACTAGCGTGTAGAGATAGGTTAACTCTAGTGTAAAATTATTTAAACTAGCTTCTAGATCTAGTTCAACTCTAGTGTAAAATTATTTGTACTAGGTTACAGAGCTAGTTCAACTCTAGGGTAAAATCATTTGAACTAGCTTGTAGAGCTAGTTTAACTCTAGTGTAAAGTTGTTTTAACTATAGCTAGTTCAAATCTAGTGTAAAATTATTCGAACTAGCTTATAGAGCTAGTTCAACTCTAGTGTAAAATTATTAGTACTAGGTTATATTGCTAGTTCAACTCTAATGTAAAATTATTTAAACTAGCTTGTAGAGCTAGTACAACTCTAGTGTAAAATTATTTGTACTAGGTTATAGAGCTAGTTCAACTCTAGTGCATAATTATTTGTACTAGGTGATAGAGCTAGTTCAACTCTAGTGTCAAATTATTTGTACTAGGTTATAGAGCTAGTTCAACTCTATTGTAAAACTATTTGAACTAGCGTGTTGAGATAGGTCAACTCTAGTGTAAAATTATTTAAACTAGCTTGTAGAGCTAGTTCAACACTAGTGTAAAATTATATGTACTAGGTTATAGAGCTAGTTCAACTCTAATGTATATTTATTTGTACTAGCCTATAGAGCTAGTTCAACTCTAGTGTAAAATTATTTCAACTAGGTTGTAGAGCTAGTTCAACTCTAGTGTAAAATTATTTGTACTAGGTTATAGAGCAAGTTTTACTATATTGTAAAAATATTTGAACTAGACTGTAGAGCTAGTTCAACTCTAGTGTAAAATTGTTTGTACTAGGTTATAGAGCTAGTTCAACCGTAGTGTAAAATTATTTGTACTAGACTATAGAGCTAGTTCAACTCTAGCATAAAATTATTTGAACTAGCTTGTAGAGCTAGTTCAACTCTAGTGTAAAATTATTTGCACTAGGTTACAGAGCTAGTTCAACTCTAGGGTAAAATAATTTGAACTAGCTTGTAGAGCTAGTTTAACTCTAGTGTAAGGTTATTTGAACTGGAGCTAGTTCGACTCTAGTGTAAAATTATTTAAACTAGCTTGTAGATATAGCTGAACTCCACTTTAAAGTTATTTATACTAGGTTATAGAGCTAGTTTAACTCTAGTATAAAATTACTTGAACCAGATTGTAGATCTATTTCAACTTTAATGTAAACTTATTTGAATTAGCTTGTAGAGCTAGTTCAACACTAGTGTAAAATTATTTGTACTAGGTTATGGAGCTAGTTCAACTCTACTGTTAAATTATTTGTACTAGGTTATAGAGCTAGTTCAAATCTAGTGTAAAATTATTTGTACTAGAGTGTAGAGCTATTTAAACTCTTGCGTAAAATTATTTGAACTAGCTTCTGGAGATAGTTCAACTCTATTGTAAAATTATATGTACTAGGTTACAGAGCTAGTTCTACTCCAGTGAAAATTATTTGAACTAGCTTGGAGAGCTAGTTCAAATCTAGTGTAAAATTATTTGAACTAGCTTGTAGAGATAGTTCAACTCTAGTGCGAAATTATTTGTACTAGCTTGTAGAGCTAGTTCAAAACTAGTTTTAAATTATTTGAACTAGCCTCTAGAGCTAGTTCAACTCTAGTGTAAAATTATTTTTACTAGGTTATAGAGCTAGTTCAACTCTAGTGTAATATTATTTGAACTAGCTCGTAGAGCTAATTCAACTCTAGTGTAAAATTATTTGAACTTGCTTGTAGAGCTAGTTCAACTCTAGTGTAATATTATTTGAACTAGCTCGTAGAGCTAGTTCAACTCTAGTGTTAAATTATTTGAACTAGCTTGTAGAGCTAGTTCAACTCTAGTGTAATATTATTTGAACTAGCTTGTAGAGCTAGTTCAACTCTAGTGTTAAATTATTTGTACTAGGTTATAGAGCTAGTTCAACTCTAGTGTATAATTATTTGTACTAGGTTATAGAGCTAGTTCTACTCTAGTGTAAAATTATTTCAACTAGCTTGTAGAGCTAGTTCAACTCTAGTATAAACTTATTTGTACTAGGTTATAGAGCTAGTTCTAATCTAGTGTAAAATTATTTGCACTATCTTGTAGAGCTATTTCAACTCTACTGTAAAATTATTTGAACTAGCTTGTAGTGATAGTTCAACTCTAGTGTTAAATTATTTGAAACTAGCCTCTAGAGCTAGTTAAACTCTAGTGTAAAATTATTTGAACTAGCTTGTAGAGCTAGTTCAAAACTAGTTTTAAATTATTTGAACTAGCCTCTACAGCTAGTTCAACTCTAGTGTAAAATTATTTGTACTAGGTTATAGAGCTAATTCTACTCTAGTGCAAAATTACTTGAACTAGCTTGTAGAGCTAGTTCAACTCTAGTGTAAAATTATTTGAACTAGCTTGTAGAGCTAGTTCGACACAAGTGTTAAATTATTTGTACTAGGTTATGGAGCTAGTTCAACTCTAGTGTAAAATTATTTTACTAGGTTATAGAGCTAGTTCAACTCTAGTGTAAAATTATATGTACTAGGTTATAGAGCTAGTTCAACTCTAATGCAAATTTATTTGTAGTAGCCTATAGAGCTAGTTCAACTCTAGCGTAAAATTATTTGAACTATCTTGTAGAGCTAGTTCAACTCTAGTGTAAGATTATTTGAACTAGCTTGTAGATCTAGTTCAACTCTAGTGTAAAATTATTTGTAGTAGGTTATAGAGCTAGGTCTACTCTAGTGTAAAATTATTTGAACTAGCTTGTAGAGCTAGTTCAACTCTAGTGTAATATTATTCGAACTAGCTTGTATAGCTAGTTCAAATCTAGTGTAAAATTATTCGAACTAGCTTGTAGAGCTAGTTCAACTCTAGTGTAAAATTATTAGTACTAGGTTATAGTGCTAGTTCAACTCTAATGTAAAATTATTTGAACTAGCTTGTAGAGCTAGTACAACTCTAGTGTAAAATTATTTGTACTAGGTTATAGAGCTAGTTCAACTCTAGTGTATAATTATTTGTACTAGGTGATAGAGCTAGTTCAACTCTAGTGTCAAATTATTTGTACTAGGTTATAGAGCTAGTTCAACTCTATTGTAAAACTATTTGAACTAGCGTGTAGAGATAGGTTAACTCTAGTGTAAAATTATTTAAACTAGCTTGTAGATCTAGTTCAACTCTAGTGTAAAATTATTTGTACTAGGTTACAGAGCTAGTTCAACTCTAGGGTAAAATCATTTGAACTAGCTTGTAGAGCTAGTTTAACTCTAGTGTAAAGTTGTTTTAACTATAGCTAGTTCGACTCTAGTGTAAAATTATTTGAAATAGCTTGTAGATATAGTTCAACTCCACTATAAAATTATTTATACTAGGTTATAGAGCTAGTTTAACTCTAGTGTAAAATTACTTGAACTAGATTGTAGATCTAGTTCAACTCTAGTGTAAAATTATTTGAACTAGCTTGCAGATTTAGTTCAACTGTAGTGTAATATTATTTGAACTAGCTAGTTCAACTCTAGTATATAATTATTTGTACTAGGTGATAGAGCTAGTTCAACTCTAGTGTCAAATTATTTGTACTAGGTTATAGATCTAGTTCAACTCTACTGTAAAACTATTTGAACTAGCCTGTAGAGCTAGGTCAACTCTAGAGTAAAATTATTTGAACTAGCTTGTACAGCTAGTTCAACTCTAGTGTAAAGTTATTTGAACTAGCATGTAGAGGTAGTTCGACTCTAGTGTAAAATTATTTGAACTAGCTTGTAGAGCTAGTTCAACTCCAGTGTCATATTATTTGTACTAGGTTATAGAGCTAGTTCAACTCTAGTGTAAAATTATTTGAACTAGCTTGTAGAGCTAGTTCAACTCTAGTGTAAAATTGTTTGAATTAGCTTGTAGAGCTAGTTCAACAGTAGTGTAAAATTATTTGTACTAGCTTGTAGAGCTAGGTAAACTCTAGTGTAAAATTATTTGAACTAGCTTCTAGAGCTAGTTCAACTCTAGTGTAAAATTATTTGTACTAGGTTATAGATCTAGTTCAACTCTAGTGTAAAATTATTTGTACTAGACTGTAGAGCTAGTTCAACTCTAGAGTAAGATTATTTGAACTAGCTTGTAGAGCTAGTTAAACTATTGCGTAAAATTATTTTAACTAGCTTGTAGAGCTAGTTCTACTCTAGTGTAAAATTATTTCAACTAGCTTGTAGAGCTAGTTCAACTGTAGTATAAAATTATTTGTAGTAGGTTATAGAGCTAGTTCTAATCTAGTGTAAAATTATTTGCACTAGCTTGTAGAGCTATTTCAACTCTACTGTAAAATTATTTGAACTAGCTTGTAGTGAAAGTTCAACTCTAGTGTTAAATTTTTTGAAACTAGCCTCTAGAGCTAGTTAAACTCTAGTGTAAAATTATTTGAACTAGCTTGTAGAGATAGTTCAAAACTAGTTTTAAATTATTTGAACTAGCCTCTAGAGCTAGTTCAACTCTAGTGTAAAATTATTTGTACTAGGTTATAGAGCTAATTCTACTCTAGTGCAAAATTACTTGCACTAGCTTGTACAACTAGTTCAACTCCAGTGTAAAATTATTTGAACTAGCTTGTAGAGCTAGTTCAACACAAGTGTTAAATTATTTCTACTAGGTTATGGAGCTAGTTCAACTCTAGTGTAAAATTATTTGTACTAGGTTATAGAGCTAGTTCAACTCTAGTGTAAAATTATATGTACTAGGTTATAGAGCTAGTTCAACACTAATGTAAATTTATTTGTACTAGCCTATAGAGCTAGTTCAACTCTAGCGTAAAATTATTTGAACTATCTTGTAGAGCTAGTTCAACACTAATGTAAGATTATTTGAACTAGCTTGTAGATCCAGTTCAACTCTAGTGCAATATTATTTCTACTAGGTTATAGAGCTAGTTTTACTCTAGTGTAAAATTATTTGAACTAGCTTGTAGAGCTAGTTCAACTCTAGTGTAATATTATTCGAACTAGCTTGTAGAGCTAGTTCAACTCTACTGTAATATTATTTGAACTATCTTGTAGAGCTAATTCAACTCTATTATAAAATTATTTGTACTAGGTTATAGAGCTAGTTCAACTCTAGTGTATAATTATTTGTACTACGTGATAGAGCAAGTTCAACTCTAGTGTCAAATTATTTGTACTAGCTTGTAGAGCTAGTTCAACTCTAGTGCAATATCATTTGAACTATCTTGTAGAACTAGTTCAACTCTAGTGTCATATTATTTGTACTAGGTTATAGAGCTAGTTCAACTCTAGTGTAAAATTATTTGAACTAGCTTGTAGAGCTAGTTCAACTCTAGTGTAAAATTGTTTGAATTAGCTTGTAGAGCTAGTTCAACAGTAGTGTAAAATTATTTGTACTAGCTTGTAGAGCTAGGTAAACTCTAGTGTAAAATTATTTGAACTAGCTTCTAGAGCTAGTTCAACTCTAGTGTAAAATTATTTGTACTAGGTTATAGATCTAGTTCAACTCTAGTGTAAAATTATTTGTACTAGACTGTAGAGCTAGTTCAACTCTAGAGTAAGATTATTTGAACTAGCTTGTAGAGCTAGTTAAACTATTGCGTAAAATTATTTTAACTAGCTTGTAGAGCTAGTTCTACTCTAGTGTAAAATTATTTCAACTAGCTTGTAGAGCTAGTTCAACTGTAGTATAAAATTATTTGTAGTAGGTTATAGAGCTAGTTCTAATCTAGTGTAAAATTATTTGCACTAGCTTGTAGAGCTATTTCAACTCTACTGTAAAATTATTTGAACTAGCTTGTAGTGAAAGTTCAACTCTAGTGTTAAATTTTTTGAAACTAGCCTCTAGAGCTAGTTAAACTCTAGTGTAAAATTATTTGAACTAGCTTGTAGAGATAGTTCAAAACTAGTTTTAAATTATTTGAACTAGCCTCTAGAGCTAGTTCAACTCTAGTGTAAAATTATTTGTACTAGGTTATAGAGCTAATTCTACTCTAGTGCAAAATTACTTGCACTAGCTTGTACAACTAGTTCAACTCCAGTGTAAAATTATTTGAACTAGCTTGTAGAGCTAGTTCAACACAAGTGTTAAATTATTTCTACTAGGTTATGGAGCTAGTTCAACTCTAGTGTAAAATTATTTGTACTAGGTTATAGAGCTAGTTCAACTCTAGTGTAAAATTATATGTACTAGGTTATAGAGCTAGTTCAACACTAATGTAAATTTATTTGTACTAGCCTGTAGAGCTAGTTCAACTCTAGCGTAAAATTATTTGAACTATCTTGTAGAGCTAGTTCAACACTAATGTAAGATTATTTGAACTAGCTTGTAGATCCAGTTCAACTCTAGTGCAATATTATTTCTACTAGGTTATAGAGCTAGTTTTACTCTAGTGTAAAATTATTTGAACTAGCTTGTAGAGCTAGTTCAACTCTAGTGTAATATTATTCGAACTAGCTTGTAGAGCTAGTTCAACTCTACTGTAATATTATTTGAACTATCTTGTAGAGCTAATTCAACTCTATTATAAAATTATTTGTACTAGGTTATAGAGCTAGTTCAACTCTAGTGTATAATTATTTGTACTACGTGATAGAGCAAGTTCAACTCTAGTGTCAAATTATTTGTACTAGGTTATAGAGCTAGTTCAACTCTATTGTAAAACTATCTGAACTAGCCTATGGAGCTAGGTCAACTCTAGTGCAAAATTATTTGAACTAGCTTGTAGAGCCAGTTCAACTATAGTGTAAAATTATTTGCACTAGGTTACAGAGCTAGTTCAACTCTAGGGTAAAATAATTTGAACTAGCTTATAGAGCTACTTTCGCTCTAGTGTAAGGTTATTTGAACTAGAGCTAGTTCGACTCTAGTGTAAAATTATTTAAACTAGCTTGTAGATATAGCTCAACTCCACTTTAAAGTTATTTATACTAGGTTATAGAGCTAGTTTAACTCTAGTGTAAAATTACTTGAACTAGATTGTAGATCTATTTCAACTCTAATGTATACTTATTTGAATTAGCTTGTAGAGCTAGTTCAACAGTAGTGTAAAATTATTTGTACTAGGTTATGGAGCTAGTTCAACTCTACTGTTAAATTATTTGTACTAGGTTATAGAGCTAGTTAAAATCTAGTGTAAAATTATTTTTACTAGAGGGTAGAGCTATTTCAACTCTAGCGTAAAATTATTTGAACTAGCTTGTGGAGCTAGTTCAACTCTAGTGTAAGATTATTTTAACTAGCTTGTAGATCTAGTTCAACTCTAGTGTAAAATTATTTGTACTAGGTTATAGAGCTAGGTCTACTCTAGTGTAAAATTATTTGAACTAGCTTGTAGAGCTAGTTCAACTCTAGTGTAATATTATTTGAACTAGCTCGTAGAGCTAATTCAACTCTAGTGTAAAATTATTTGAACTAGCTTGTAGAGCTAGTTCAACTCTAGTGTAATATTATTTTAACTAGCTCGTAGAGCTAGTTCAACTCTAGTGTTAAATTATTTGAACTAGCTTGTAGAGCTAGTTCAACTCTAGTGTAATATTATTTGAACTAGCTTGTAGAGCTAGTTCAACTCTAGTTTTAAATTAGTTGTACTAGGTTATAGAGCTAGTTCAACTCTAGTGTATAATTATTTGTACTAGGTTATAGAGCTAGTTCTACTCTAGTGTAAAATTATTTCAACTAGCTTGTAGAGCTAGTTCAACTCTAGTATAAAATTATTTGTACTAGGTTATAGAGCTAGTTCTAATCCAGTGTAAAATTATTTGCACTATCTTGTAGAGCTATTTCAACTCGACTGTAAAATTATTTGAACTAGCTTGTAGTGATAGTTCAACTCTAGTGTTAAATTATTTGAAACTAGCCTCTAGAGCTAGTTAAACTCTAGTGTAAAATTATTTGAACTAGCTTGTAGAGCTAGTTCAAAACTAGTTTTAAATTATTTGAACTAGCCTCTAGAGCTAGTTCAACTCTAGTGTAAAATTATTTGTTCTAGGTTATAGAGCTAATTCTACTCTAGTGCAAAATTACTTGAACTAGCTTGAAGAGCTAGTTCAACTCTAGTGTAAAATTATTTGAACTAGCTTGTAGAGCTAGTTCAACACAAGTGTTAAATTATTTGTACTAGGTTATTGAGCTAGTTCAACTCTAGTGTAAAATTATTTAACTAGGTTATAGAGCTAGTTCAACTCTAGTGTAAAATTATATGTACTAGGTTATAGAGCTAGTTCAACTCTAATGTAAATTTATTTGTACGAGCCTATAGAGCTAGTTCAACTCTAGCGTAAAATTATTTGAACTATCTTGTAGAGCTAGTTCAAGTCTAGTGTAAGATTATTTGAACTAGCTTGTAGATCTAGTTCAACTCTAGTGTAAAATTATTTGTAGTAGGTTATAGAGCTAGGTCTACTCTAGTGTAAAATTATTTGAACTAGCTTGTAGAGGTAGTTCAACTCTAGTGTAATATTATTCGCACTAGCTTGTAGAGCTAGTTCAAATCTAGTGTAAAATTATTCGAACTAGCTTGTAGAGCTAGTTCAACTCTAGTGTAAAATTATTAGTACTAGGTTATAGTGCTAGTTCAACTCTAATGTAAAATTATTTGAACTAGCTTGTAGAGCTCGTACAACTCTAGTGTAAAATTATTTTTACTAGGTTATAGAGCTAGTTCAACTCTAGTGTATAATTATTTGTACTAGGTGATAGAGCTTGTTCAACTCTAGTGTCAAATTATTTGTACTAGGTTATAGAGCTAGTTCAACTCTATTGTAAAACTATTTGAACTAGCGTGTAGAGATATGTCAACTCTAGTGTAGAATTATTTAAACTAGCTTGTAGATCTAGTTCAACTCTAGTGTAAAATTATTTGTACTAGGTTACAGAGCTAGTTCAACTCTAGGGTAAAATGATTTGAACTAGCTTGTAGAGCTAGTTTAACGCTAGTGTAAAGTTATTTTAACTAGAGCTAGTTTGACTCTAGTGTAAAATTATTTGAACTAGCTTGTAGATATAGTTCAACTCTACTATAAAATTATTTATACTAGGTTATAGAGCTAGTTTAACTCTAGTGTAAAATTACTTGAACTAGATTGTAGATCTAGTTCAACTCTAGTGTAAAATTATTTGAACTTGCTTGCAGAGCTAGGTCAGCTCTAGTTTAAAATTATTTGAATTAGCTTGCAGAGCTAGTTCAACTCTAGTGTAATATTATTTGCACTAGCTAGTTCAACTCTAGTGTAAAATTATATGTACTAGGTTATAGAGCTAGTTCAACTCTATTGTAAATTTATTTGTACTAGCCTATAAAGCTAGTTCAACTCTAGCGTAAAATTATTTGAACTATCTTGTAGAGCTAGTTCAAGTCTAGTGTAAGATTATTTGAACTAGCTTGTAGATCTAGTTCAACTCTAGTGTAAAATTATTTGTAGTAGGTTATAGAGCTAGGTCTACTCTAGTGTAAAATTATTTGAACTAGCTTGTAGAGGTAGTTCAACTCTAGTGTAATATTATTCGCACTAGCTTGTAGAGCTAGTTCAAATCTAGTGTAAAATTATTCGAACTAGCTTGTAGAGCTAGTTCAACTCTAGTGTAAAATTATTAGTACTAGGTTATAGTGCTAGTTCAACTCTAATGTAAAATTATTTGAACTAGCTTGTAGAGCTCGTACAACTCTAGTGTAAAATTATTTTTACTAGGTTATAGAGCTAGTTCAACTCTAGTGTATAATTATTTGTACTAGGTGATAGAGCTTGTTCAACTCTAGTGTCAAATTATTTGTACTAGGTTATAGAGCTAGTTCAACTCTATTGTAAAACTATTTGAACTAGCGTGTAGAGATATGTCAACTCTAGTGTAGAATTATTTAAACTAGCTTGTAGATCTAGTTCAACTCTAGTGTAAAATTATTTGTACTAGGTTATAGAGCTAGGTCTACTCTAGTGTAAAATTATTTGAACTTGCTTGTAGAGCTAGTTCAACTCTAGTGTAATATTATTTGAACTAGCTCGTAGAGCTAATTCAACTCTAGTGTAAAATTATTTGAACTAGCTTGTAGAGCTAGTTCAACTCTAGTGTAATATTATTTTAACTAGCTCGTAGAGCTAGTTCAACTCTAGTGTTAAATTATTTGAACTAGCTTGTAGAGCTAGTTCAACTCTAGTGTAATATTATTTGAACTAGCTTGTAGAGCTAGTTCAACTCTAGTTTTAAATTATTTGTACTAGGTTATAGAGCTAGTTCAACTCTAGTGTATAATTATTTGTACTAGGTTATAGAGCTAGTTCTACTCTAGTGTAAAATTATTTCAACTAGCTTGTAGAGCTAGTTCAACTCTAGTATAAAATTATTTGTACTAGGTTATAGAGCTAGTTCTAATCCAGTGTAAAATTATTTGCACTATCTTGTAGAGCTATTTCAACTCGACTGTAAAATTATTTGAACTAGCTTGTAGTGATAGTTCAACTCTAGTGTTAAATTATTTGAAACTAGCCTCTAGAGCTAGTTAAACTCTAGTGTAAAATTATTTGAACTAGCTTGTAGAGCTAGTTCAAAACTAGTTTTAAATTATTTGAACTAGCCTCTAGAGCTAGTTCAACTCTAGTGTAAAATTATTTGTTCTAGGTTATAGAGCTAATTCTACTCTAGTGCAAAATTACTTGAACTAGCTTGAAGAGCTAGTTCAACTCTAGTGTAAAATTATTTGAACTAGCTTGTAGAGCTAGTTCAACACAAGTGTTAAATTATTTGTACTAGGTTATTGAGCTAGTTCAACTCTAGTGTAAAATTATTTAACTAGGTTATAGAGCTAGTTCAACTCTAGTGTAAAATTATATGTACTAGGTTATAGAGCTAGTTCAACTCTAATGTAAATTTATTTGTACGAGCCTATAGAGCTAGTTCAACTCTAGCGTAAAATTATTTGAACTATCTTGTAGAGCTAGTTCAAGTCTAGTGTAAGATTATTTGAACTAGCTTGTAGATCTAGTTCAACTCTAGTGTAAAATTATTTGTAGTAGGTTATAGAGCTAGGTCTACTCTAGTGTAAAATTATTTGAACTAGCTTGTAGAGGTAGTTCAACTCTAGTGTAATATTATTCGCACTAGCTTGTAGAGCTAGTTCAAATCTAGTGTAAAATTATTCGAACTAGCTTGTAGAGCTAGTTCAACTCTAGTGTAAAATTATTAGTACTAGGTTATAGTGCTAGTTCAACTCTAATGTAAAATTATTTGAACTAGCTTGTAGAGCTCGTACAACTCTAGTGTAAAATTATTTTTACTAGGTTATAGAGCTAGTTCAACTCTAGTGTATAATTATTTGTACTAGGTGATAGAGCTTGTTCAACTCTAGTGTCAAATTATTTGTACTAGGTTATAGAGCTAGTTCAACTCTATTGTAAAACTATTTGAACTAGCGTGTAGAGATATGTCAACTCTAGTGTAGAATTATTTAAACTAGCTTGTAGATCTAGTTCAACTCTAGTGTAAAATTATTTGTACTAGGTTACAGAGCTAGTTCAACTCTAGGGTAAAATGATTTGAACTAGCTTGTAGAGCTAGTTTAACTCTAGTGTAAAGTTATTTTAACTAGAGCTAGTTTGACTCTAGTGTAAAATTATTTGAACTAGCTTGTAGATATAGTTCAACTCTACTATAAAATTATTTATACTAGGTTATAGAGCTAGTTTAACTCTAGTGTAAAATTACTTGAACTAGATTGTAGATCTAGTTCAACTCTAGTGTAAAATTATTTGAACTTGCTTGCAGAGGTAGGTCAGCTCTAGTTTAAAATTATTTGAATTAGCTTGCAGAGCTAGTTCAACTCTAGTGTAATATTATTTGCACTAGCTAGTTCAACTCTAGTGTAAAATTATATGTACTAGGTTATAGAGCTAGTTCAACTCTATTTTAAATTTATTTGTACTAGCCTATAAAGCTAGTTCAACTCTAGCGTAAAATTATTTGAACTATCTTGTAGAGCTAGTTCAACTCTAGTGTAAGATTATTTGAACTAGCTTGTAGATCTAGTTCAACTCTAGTGTAAAATTATTTAAACTAGCTTGTAGATATAGCTCAACTCCACTTTAAAGTTATTTATACTAGGTTATAGAGCTAGTTTAACTCTAGTGTAAAATTACTTGAACTAGATTGTAGATCTATTTCAACTCTAATGTATACTTATTTGAATTAGCTTGTAGAGCTAGTTCAACAGTAGTGTAAAATTATTTGTACTAGGTTATGGAGCTAGTTCAACTCTACTGTTAAATTATTTGTACTAGGTTATAGAGCTAGTTAAAATCTAGTGTAAAATTATTTGTACTAGAGGGTAGAGCTATTTCAACTCTAGCGTAAAATTATTTGAACTAGCTTGTGGAGCTAGTTCAACTCTAGTGTAAGATTATTTTAACTAGCTTGTAGATCTAGTTCAACTCTAGTGTAAAATTATTTGTACTAGGTTATAGAGCTAGGTCTACTCTAGTGTAAAATTATTTGAACTAGCTTGTAGAGCTAGTTCAACTCTAGTGTAATATTATTTGAACTAGCTCGTAGAGCTAATTCAACTCTAGTGTAAAATTATTTGAACTAGCTTGTAGAGCTAGTTCAACTCTAGTGTAATATTATTTTAACTAGCTCGTAGAGCTAGTTCAACTCTAGTGTTAAATTATTTGAACTAGCTTGTAGAGCTAGTTCAACTCTGGTGTAATATTATTTGAACTAGCTTGTAGAGCTAGTTCAACTCTAGTTTTAAATTATTTGTACTAGGTTATAGAGCTAGTTCAACTCTAGTGTATAATTATTTGTACTAGGTTATAGAGCTAGTTCTACTCTAGTGTAAAATTATTTCAACTAGCTTGTAGAGCCAGTTCAACTCTAGTATAAAATTATTTGTACTAGGTTATAGAGCTAGTTCTAATCCAGTGTAAAATTATTTGCACTATCTTGTAGAGCTATTTCAACTCGACTGTAAAATTATTTGAACTAGCTTGTAGTGATAGTTCAACTCTAGTGTTAAATTATTTGAAACTAGCCTCTAGAGCTAGTTAAACTCTAGTGTAAAATTATTTGAACTAGCTTGTAGAGCTAGTTCAAAACTAGTTTTAAATTATTTGAACTAGCCTCTAGAGCTAGTTCAACTCTAGTGTAAAATTATTTGTTCTAGGTTATAGAGCTAATTCTACTCTAGTGCAAAATTACTTGAACTAGCTTGAAGAGCTAGTTCAACTCTAGTGTAAAATTATTTGAACTAGCTTGTAGAGCTAGTTCAACACAAGTGTTAAATTATTTGTACTAGGTTATGGAGCTAGTTCAACTCTAGTGTAAAATTATTTAACTAGGTTATAGAGCTAGTTCAACTCTAGTGTAAAATTATATGTACTAGGTTATAGAGCTAGTTCAACTCTAATGTAAATTTATTTGTACTAGCCTATAGAGCTAGTTCAACTCTAGCGTAAAATTATTTGAACTATCTTGTAGAGCTAGTTCAAGTCTAGTGTAAGATTATTTGAACTAGCTTCTAGATCTAGTTCAACTCTAGTGTAAAATTATTTGTAGTAGGTTATAGAGCTAGGTCTACTCTAGTGTAAAATTATTTGAACTAGCTTGTAGAGCTAGTTCAACTCTAGTGTAATATTATTCGCACTAGCTTGTAGAGCTAGTTCAAATCTAGTGTAAAATTATTCGAACTAGCTTGTAGAGCTAGTTCAACTCTAGTGTAAAATTATTAGTACTAGGTTATAGTGCTAGTTCAACTCTAATGTAAAATTATTTGAACTAGCTTGTAGAGCTCGTACAACTCTAGTGTAAAATTATTTTTACTAGGTTATAGAGCTAGTTCAACTCTAGTGTATAATTATTTGTACTAGGTGATAGAGCTTGTTCAACTCTAGTGTCAAATTATTTGTACTAGGTTATAGAGCTAGTTCAACTCTATTGTAAAACTATTTGAACTAGCGTGTAGAGATATGTCAACTCTAGTGTAGAATTATTTAAACTAGCTTGTAGATCTAGTTCAACTCTAGTGTAAAATTATTTGTACTAGGTTACAGAGCTAGTTCAACTCTAGGGTAAAATGATTTGAACTAGCTTGTAGAGCTAGTTTAACTCTAGTGTAAAGTTATTTTAACTAGAGCTAGTTTGACTCTAGTGTAAAATTATTTGAACTAGCTTGTAGATATAGTTCAACTCTACTATAAAATTATTTATACTAGGTTATAGAGCTAGTTTAACTCTAGTGTAAAATTACTTGAACTAGATTGTAGATCTAGTTCAACTCTAGTGTAAAATTATTTGAACTTGCTTGCAGAGCTAGGTCAGCTCTAGTTTAAAATTATTTGAATTAGCTTGCAGAGCTAGTTCAACTCTAGTGTAATATTATTTGCACTAGCTAGTTCAACTCTAGTGTAAAATTATATGTACTAGGTTATAGAGCTAGTTCAACTCTATTGTAAATTTATTTGTACTAGCCTATAAAGCTAGTTCAACTCTAGTGTAAAATTATTTGAACTATCTTGTAGAGCTAGTTCAACTCTAGTGTAAATTTTTTTGAACTAGCTTGTTGATCTAGTTCAACTCTAGTGTAAAATTATTTGTAGTAGGTTATAGAGCTAGGTCTACTCTAGTGTAAAATTATTTGAACTAGCTTGTAGAGCTAGTTCAACTCTAGTGTAATATTATTCGAACTAGCTTGTAGAGCTAGTTCAACTCTAGTGTAAAATTATTCGAACTAGCTTGTAGAGCTAGTTCAACTCTAGTGTAAAATTATTTGTACTAGGTTATAGAGCTAGTTCAACTATAGTGTATAATTATTTGTACTAGGTGATAGAGCTAGTTCAACTCTAGTGTCAAATTATTTGTACTAGGTTATAGAGCTAGTTCAACTCTATTGTAAAACTATTTGAACTAGTGTGTAGAGATATGTCAACTCTAGTGTAAAATTATTTAAACTAGCTTGTAGAGCTAGTTCAACACTAGTGTAAAATTATATGTACTAGATTGTAGAGCTAGTTCAACTCTAATGTAAATTTATTTGTACTAGCCTATAGAGCTAGTTCAACTCTAGTGTAAATTTATTTGAACTAGCTTGTAGAGCTATTTCAACTCTAGTGTAAAATTATTTGTTCCATGTTATAGAGCTAGTTCAACTCTAGTGTAAATTTATTTGTACTAGGTTATAGAGCTAGTTCTACTCTAGTGCAAAATTATTTGAACTAGCTTGTAGAGCTAGTTCAACACAAGTGTTAAATTATTTGTACTAGGTTATGGAGCTAGTTCAACTCTAGTGTAAAATTATTTGTACTAGGTTATAGAGCTAGTTCAACTCTAGTGTAAAATTATATGTACTAGGTTATCGAGCTAGTTCAACTCTAATGTAAATTTATTTGTACTAGCTTATAGAGCTAGTTCAAATCTAACGTAAAATTATTTGAACTATCTTGTAGAGCTAGTTCAACTCTAGTGTAAAATTATTTGAACTAGCTTGTAGATCTAGTTCAACTCTAGTGTAAAATTATTTGTAGTAGGTTATAGAGCTAGGTCTACTCTAGTGTAAAATTATTTGAACTAGCTTGTAGAGCTAGTTCAATTCTAGTGTAAAATTATTTGTACTAGGTTATAGAGCTAGTTCAACTCTAATGTAAAATTATTTGAACTAGTTTGTAGAGCTAGTTCAACTCTAGTGTAAAATTATTTGTACTAGGTTATAGAGCTAGTTTAACTCTAGAGTAAAATTGTTTGTACTAGCTTGTAGAGCTAGGTAAACTCTAGTGTAAAATTATTTGAACTAGCTTGTAGAGCTAGTTCAACTCTAGAGTAAGATTATTTGAACTAGCTTGTAGAGCTAGTTCAACTGTAGTGTAAAATTATTTGAACTAACTTGTAGAGCTAGTTCAGCACAAGTGTAAAATTATTTGTACTATTTATGGAGCTAGTTCTACTCTAGTGTAAAATTATTTGAACTAGCTTGTAGAGCTAGTTCAACTCTAGTGTAATATTATTCGCACTAGCTTGTAGAGCTAGTTCAAATCTAGTGTAAAATTATTCGAACTAGCTTGTAGAGCTAGTTCAACTCTAGTGTAAAATTATTAGTACTAGGTTATAGTGCTAGTTCAACTCTAATGTAAAATTATTTGAACTAGCTTGTAGAGCTCGTACAACTCTAGTGTAAAATTATTTTTACTAGGTTATAGAGCTAGTTCAACTCTAGTGTATAATTATTTGTACTAGGTGATAGAGCTTGTTCAACTCTAGTGTCAAATTATTTGTACTAGGTTATAGAGCTAGTTCAACTCTATTGTAAAACTATTTGAACTAGCGTGTAGAGATATGTCAACTCTAGTGTAGAATTATTTAAACTAGCTTGTAGATCTAGTTCAACTCTAGTGTAAAATTATTTGTACTAGGTTACAGAGCTAGTTCAACTCTAGGGTAAAATGATTTGAACTAGCTTGTAGAGCTAGTTTAACTCTAGTGTAAAGTTATTTTAACTAGAGCTAGTTTGACTCTAGTGTAAAATTATTTGAACTAGCTTGTAGATATAGTTCAACTCTACTATAAAATTATTTATACTAGGTTATAGAGCTAGTTTAACTCTAGTGTAAAATTACTTGAACTAGATTGTAGATCTAGTTCAACTCTAGTGTAAAATTATTTGAACTTGCTTGCAGAGCTAGGTCAGCTCTAGTTTAAAATTATTTGAATTAGCTTGCAGAGCTAGTTCAACTCTAGTGTAATATTATTTGCACTAGCTAGTTCAACTCTAGTGTAAAATTATATGTACTAGGTTATAGAGCTAGTTCAACTCTATTGTAAATTTATTTGTACTAGCCTATAAAGCTAGTTCAACTCTAGCGTAAAATTATTTGAACTATCTTGTAGAGCTAGTTCAACTCTAGTGTAAATTTTTTTGAACTAGCTTGTTGATCTAGTTCAACTCTAGTGTAAAATTATTTGTAGTAGGTTATAGAGCTAGGTCTACTCTAGTGTAAAATTATTTGAACTAGCTTGTAGAGCTAGTTCAACTCTAGTGTAATATTATTCGAACTAGCTTGTAGAGCTAGTTCAACTCTAGTGTAAAATTATTCGAACTAGCTTGTAGAGCTAGTTCAACTCTAGTGTAAAATTATTTGTACTAGGTTATAGAGCTAGTTCAACTATAGTGTATAATTATTTGTACTAGGTGATAGAGCTAGTTCAACTCTAGTGTCAAATTATTTGTACTAGGTTATAGAGCTAGTTCAACTCTATTGTAAAACTATTTGAACTAGTGTGTAGAGATATGTCAACTCTAGTGTAAAATTATTTAAACTAGCTTGTAGAGCTAGTTCAACACTAGTGTAAAATTATATGTACTAGATTGTAGAGCTAGTTCAACTCTAATGTAAATTTATTTGTACTAGCCTATAGAGCTAGTTCAACTCTAGTGTAAATTTATTTGAACTAGCTTGTAGAGCTATTTCAACTCTAGTGTAAAATTATTTGTTCCATGTTATAGAGCTAGTTCAACTCTAGTGTAAATTTATTTGTACTAGGTTATAGAGCTAGTTCTACTCTAGTGCAAAATTATTTGAACTAGCTTGTAGAGCTAGTTCAACACAAGTGTTAAATTATTTGTACTAGGTTATGGAGCTAGTTCAACTCTAGTGTAAAATTATTTGTACTAGGTTATAGAGCTAGTTCAACTCTAGTGTAAAATTATATGTACTAGGTTATCGAGCTAGTTCAACTCTAATGTAAATTTATTTGTACTAGCTTATAGAGCTAGTTCAACTCTAACGTAAAATTATTTGAACTATCTTGTAGAGCTAGTTCAACTCTAGTGTAAAATTATTTGAACTAGCTTGTAGATCTAGTTCAACTCTAGTGTAAAATTATTTGTAGTAGGTTATAGAGCTAGGTCTACTCTAGTGTAAAATTATTTGAACTAGCTTGTAGAGCTAGTTCAATTCTAGTGTAAAATTATTTGTACTAGGTTATAGAGCTAGTTCAACTCTAATGTAAAATTATTTGAACTAGTTTGTAGAGCTAGTTCAACTCTAGTGTAAAATTATTTGTACTAGGTTATAGAGCTAGTTTAACTCTAGAGTAAAATTGTTTGTACTAGCTTGTAGAGCTAGGTAAACTCTAGTGTAAAATTATTTGAACTAGCTTGTAGAGCTAGTTCAACTCTAGAGTAAGATTATTTGAACTAGCTTGTAGAGCTAGTTCAACTGTAGTGTAAAATTATTTGAACTAACTTGTAGAGCTAGTTCAGCACAAGTGTAAAATTATTTGTACTATTTATGGAGCTAGTTCAACTCTAGTGTAAAATTATTTGTACTAGACTGTAGAGCTAGTTCAACTATTGCGTAAAACTATTTTAACTAGCTTGTAGAGCTAGTTCTACTCTAGTGTAAAATTATTTCAACTAGGTTGTAGAGCTAGTTCAACTCTAGTATAAAATTATTTGTACTAGGTTATAGAGCTAGTTCAACTCTAATGTAAATTTATTTGTACTAGCCTATAGAGCTAGTTCAACTCTAGCGTAAAATTATTTGAACTATCTTGTAGAGCTAGTTCAAGTCTAGTGTAAGATTATTTGAACTAGCTTGTAGATCTAGTTCAACTCTAGTGTAAAATTATTTGTAGTAGGTTATAGAGCTAGGTCTACTCTAGTGTAAAATTATTTGAACTAGCTTGTAGAGCTAGTTCAACTCTAGTGTAATATTATTCGCACTAGCTTGTAGAGCTAGTTCAAATCTAGTGTAAAATTATTCGAACTAGCTTGTAGAGCTAGTTCAACTCTAGTGTAAAATTATTAGTACTAGGTTATAGTGCTAGTTCAACTCTAATGTAAAATTATTTGAACTAGCTTGTAGAGCTCGTACAACTCTAGTGTAAAATTATTTTTACTAGGTTATAGAGCTAGTTCAACTCTAGTGTATAATTATTTGTACTAGGTGATAGAGCTTGTTCAACTCTAGTGTCAAATTATTTGTACTAGGTTATAGAGCTAGTTCAACTCTATTGTAAAACTATTTGAACTAGCGTGTAGAGATATGTCAACTCTAGTGTAGAATTATTTAAACTAGCTTGTAGATCTAGTTCAACTCTAGTGTAAAATTATTTGTACTAGGTTACAGAGCTAGTTCAACTCTAGGGTAAAATGATTTGAACTAGCTTGTAGAGCTAGTTTAACTCTAGTGTAAAGTTATTTTAACTAGAGCTAGTTTGACTCTAGTGTAAAATTATTTGAACTAGCTTGTAGATATAGTTCAACTCTACTATAAAATTATTTATACTAGGTTATAGAGCTAGTTTAACTCTAGTGTAAAATTACTTGAACTAGATTGTAGATCTAGTTCAACTCTAGTGTAAAATTATTTGAACTTGCTTGCAGAGCTAGGTCAGCTCTAGTTTAAAATTATTTGAATTAGCTTGCAGAGCTAGTTCAACTCTAGTGTAATATTATTTGCACTAGCTAGTTCAACTCTAGTGTAAATTATATGTACTAGGTTATAGAGCTAGTTCAACTCTATTGTAAATTTATTTGTACTAGCCTATAAAGCTAGTTCAACTCTAGCGTAAAATTATTTGAACTATCTTGTAGAGCTAGTTCAACTCTAGTGTAAGATTATTTGAACTAGCTTGTAGATCTAGTTCAACTCTAGTGTAAAATTATTTAAACTAGCTTGTAGATATAGCTCAACTCCACTTTAAAGTTATTTATACTAGGTTATAGAGCTAGTTTAACTCTAGTGTAAAATTACTTGAACTAGATTGTAGATCTATTTCAACTCTAATGTATACTTATTTGAATTAGCTTGTAGAGCTAGTTCAACAGTAGTGTAAAATTATTTGTACTAGGTTATGGAGCTAGTTCAACTCTACTGTTAAATTATTTGTACTAGGTTATAGAGCTAGTTAAAATCTAGTGTAAAATTATTTGTACTAGAGGGTAGAGCTATTTCAACTCTAGCGTAAAATTATTTGAACTAGCTTGTGGAGCTAGTTCAACTCTAGTGTAAGATTATTTTAACTAGCTTGTAGATCTAGTTCAACTCTAGTGTAAAATTATTTGTACTAGGTTATAGAGCTAGGTCTACTCTAGTGTAAAATTATTTGAACTAGCTTGTAGAGCTAGTTCAACTCTAGTGTAATATTATTTGAACTAGCTCGTAGAGCTAATTCAACTCTAGTGTAAAATTATTTGAACTAGCTTGTAGAGCTAGTTCAACTCTAGTGTAATATTATTTTAACTAGCTCGTAGAGCTAGTTCAACTCTAGTGTTAAATTATTTGAACTAGCTTGTAGAGCTAGTTCAACTCTAGTGTAATATTATTTGAACTAGCTTGTAGAGCTAGTTCAACTCTAGTTTTAAATTATTTGTACTAGGTTATAGAGCTAGTTCAACTCTAGTGTATAATTATTTGTACTAGGTTATAGAGCTAGTTCTACTCTAGTGTAAAATTATTTCAACTAGCTTGTAGAGCCAGTTCAACTCTAGTATAAAATTATTTGTACTAGGTTATAGAGCTAGTTCTAATCCAGTGTAAAATTATTTGCACTATCTTGTAGAGCTATTTCAACTCGACTGTAAAATTATTTGAACTAGCTTGTAGTGATAGTTCAACTCTAGTGTTAAATTATTTGAAACTAGCCTCTAGAGCTAGTTAAACTCTAGTGTAAAATTATTTGAACTAGCTTGTAGAGCTAGTTCAAAACTAGTTTTAAATTATTTGAACTAGCCTCTAGAGCTAGTTCAACTCTAGTGTAAAATTATTTGTTCTAGGTTATAGAGCTAATTCTACTCTAGTGCAAAATTACTTGAACTAGCTTGAAGAGCTAGTTCAACTCTAGTGTAAAATTATTTGAACTAGCTTGTAGAGCTAGTTCAACACAAGTGTTAAATTATTTGTACTAGGTTATGGAGCTAGTTCAACTCTAGTGTAAAATTATTTAACTAGGTTATAGAGCTAGTTCAACTCTAGTGTAAAATTATATGTACTAGGTTATAGAGCTAGTTCAACTCTAATGTAAATTTATTTGTACTAGCCTATAGAGCTAGTTCAACTCTAGCGTAAAATTATTTGAACTATCTTGTAGAGCTAGTTCAAGTCTAGTGTAAGATTATTTGAACTAGCTTGTAGAGCTAGTTCAACTCTAGTTTTAAATTATTTGTACTAGGTTATAGAGCTAGTTCAACTCTAGTGTATAATTATTTGTACTAGGTTATAGAGCTAGTTCTACTCTAGTGTAAAATTATTTCAACTAGCTTGTAGAGCCAGTTCAACTCTAGTATAAAATTATTTGTACTAGGTTATAGAGCTAGTTCTAATCCAGTGTAAAATTATTTGCACTATCTTGTAGAGCTATTTCAACTCGACTGTAAAATTATTTGAACTAGCTTGTAGTGATAGTTCAACTCTAGTGTTAAATTATTTGAAACTAGCCTCTAGAGCTAGTTAAACTCTAGTGTAAAATTATTTGAACTAGCTTGTAGAGCTAGTTCAAAACTAGTTTTAAATTATTTGAACTAGCCTCTAGAGCTAGTTCAACTCTAGTGTAAAATTATTTGTTCTAGGTTATAGAGCTAATTCTACTCTAGTGCAAAATTACTTGAACTAGCTTGAAGAGCTAGTTCAACTCTAGTGTAAAATTATTTGAACTAGCTTGTAGAGCTAGTTCAACACAAGTGTTAAATTATTTGTACTAGGTTATGGAGCTAGTTCAACTCTAGTGTAAAATTATTTAACTAGGTTATAGAGCTAGTTCAACTCTAGTGTAAAATTATATGTACTAGGTTATAGAGCTAGTTCAACTCTAATGTAAATTTATTTGTACTAGCCTATAGAGCTAGTTCAACTCTAGCGTAAAATTATTTGAACTATCTTGTAGAGCTAGTTCAAGTCTAGTGTAAGATTATTTGAACTAGCTTGTAGATCTAGTTCAACTCTAGTGTAAAATTATTTGTAGTAGGTTATAGAGCTAGGTCTACTCTAGTGTAAAATTATTTGAACTAGCTTGTAGAGCTAGTTCAACTCTAGTGTAATATTATTCGCACTAGCTTGTAGAGCTAGTTCAAATCTAGTGTAAAATTATTCGAACTAGCTTGTAGAGCTAGTTCAACTCTAGTGTAAAATTATTTGTACTAGGTTATAGTGCTAGTTCAACTCTAATGTAAAATTATTTGAACTAGCTTGTAGAGCTCGTACAACTCTAGTGTAAAATTATTTTTACTAGGTTATAGAGCTAGTTCAACTCTAGTGTATAATTATTTGTACTAGGTGATAGAGCTTGTTCAACTCTAGT
This sequence comes from Triticum urartu, assembly GCF_056163025.1. Taxonomy (NCBI): domain Eukaryota; kingdom Viridiplantae; phylum Streptophyta; class Magnoliopsida; order Poales; family Poaceae; genus Triticum; species Triticum urartu. Next base: position 412,702,538 of record NC_141877.1, on the reverse strand, counting down.
GTCAAATTATTTGTACTAGGTTATAGAGCTAGTTCAACTCTATTGTAAAACTATTTGAACTAGCGTGTAGAGATATGTCAACTCTAGTGTAGAATTATTTAAACTAGCTTGTAGATCTAGTTCAACTCTAGTGTAAAATTATTTGTACTAGGTTACAGAGCTAGTTCAACTCTAGGGTAAAATGATTTGAACTAGCTTGTAGAGCTAGTTTAACTCTAGTGTAAAGTTATTTTAACTAGAGCTAGTTTGACTCTAGTGTAAAATTATTTGAACTAGCTTGTAGATATAGTTCAACTCTACTATAAAATTATTTATACTAGGTTATAGAGCTAGTTTAACTCTAGTGTAAAATTACTTGAACTAGATTGTAGATCTAGTTCAACTCTAGTGTAAAATTATTTGAACTTGCTTGCAGAGCTAGGTCAGCTCTAGTTTAAAATTATTTGAATTAGCTTGCAGAGCTAGTTCAACTCTAGTGTAATATTATTTGCACTAGCTAGTTCAACTCTAGTGTAAAATTATATGTACTAGGTTATAGAGCTAGTTCAACTCTATTGTAAATTTATTTGTACTAGCCTATAAAGCTAGTTCAACTCTAGCGTAAAATTATTTGAACTATCTTGTAGAGCTAGTTCAACTCTAGTGTAAATTTTTTTGAACTAGCTTGTTGATCTAGTTCAACTCTAGTGTAAAATTATTTGTAGTAGGTTATAGAGCTAGGTCTACTCTAGTGTAAAATTATTTGAACTAGCTTGTAGAGCTAGTTCAACTCTAGTGTAATATTATTCGAACTAGCTTGTAGAGCTAGTTCAACTCTAGTGTAAAATTATTCGAACTAGCTTGTAGAGCTAGTTCAACTCTAGTGTAAAATTATTTGTACTAGGTTATAGAGCTAGTTCAACTATAGTGTATAATTATTTGTACTAGGTGATAGAGCTAGTTCAACTCTAGTGTCAAATTATTTGTACTAGGTTATAGAGCTAGTTCAACTCTATTGTAAAACTATTTGAACTAGTGTGTAGAGATATGTCAACTCTAGTGTAAAATTATTTAAACTAGCTTGTAGAGCTAGTTCAACACTAGTGTAAAATTATATGTACTAGATTGTAGAGCTAGTTCAACTCTAATGTAAATTTATTTGTACTAGCCTATAGAGCTAGTTCAACTCTAGTGTAAATTTATTTGAACTAGCTTGTAGAGCTATTTCAACTCTAGTGTAAAATTATTTGTTCCATGTTATAGAGCTAGTTCAACTCTAGTGTAAATTTATTTGTACTAGGTTATAGAGCTAGTTCTACTCTAGTGCAAAATTATTTGAACTAGCTTGTAGAGCTAGTTCAACACAAGTGTTAAATTATTTGTACTAGGTTATGGAGCTAGTTCAACTCTAGTGTAAAATTATTTGTACTAGGTTATAGAGCTAGTTCAACTCTAGTGTAAAATTATATGTACTAGGTTATCGAGCTAGTTCAACTCTAATGTAAATTTATTTGTACTAGCTTATAGAGCTAGTTCAACTCTAACGTAAAATTATTTGAACTATCTTGTAGAGCTAGTTCAACTCTAGTGTAAAATTATTTGAACTAGCTTGTAGATCTAGTTCAACTCTAGTGTAAAATTATTTGTAGTAGGTTATAGAGCTAGGTCTACTCTAGTGTAAAATTATTTGAACTAGCTTGTAGAGCTAGTTCAATTCTAGTGTAAAATTATTTGTACTAGGTTATAGAGCTAGTTCAACTCTAATGTAAAATTATTTGAACTAGTTTGTAGAGCTAGTTCAACTCTAGTGTAAAATTATTTGTACTAGGTTATAGAGCTAGTTTAACTCTAGAGTAAAATTGTTTGTACTAGCTTGTAGAGCTAGGTAAACTCTAGTGTAAAATTATTTGAAATAGCTTGTAGAGCTAGTTCAACTCTAGAGTAAGATTATTTGAACTAGCTTGTAGAGCTAGTTCAACTGTAGTGTAAAATTATTTGAACTAACTTGTAGAGCTAGTTCAGCACAAGTTTAAAATTATTTGTACTATTTATGGAGCTAGTTCAACTCTAGTGTAAAATTATTTGTACTAGACTGTAGAGCTAGTTCAACTATTGCGTAAAACTATTTTAACTAGCTTGTAGAGCTAGTTCTACTCTAGTGTAAAATTATTTCAACTAGGTTGTAGAGCTAGTTCAACTCTAGTATAAAATTATTTGTACTAGGTTATAGAGCTAGTTCTAATCTAGTGTAAAATTATTTGCACTAGCTTGTAGAGCTATTTCAACTCTACTGTAAAATTATTTGAACTAGCTTGTAGTGATAGTTCAACTCTAGTGTTAAATTATTTGAAACTAGCCTCTAGAGCTAGTTAAACTCTAGTGTAAAATTATTTGAACTAGCTTGTAGAGCTAGTTCAAAACTAGTTTTAAATTATTAGAACTAGCCTCTAGAGCTAGTACAACTCTAGTGTAAAATTATTTGTACTAGGTTATAGAGCTAATTCTACTCTAGTGCAAAATTACTTGAACTAGCTTGTAGAGCTAGCTCAACTCTAGTGTAAAATTATTTGAATTAGCTTTTAGAGCTAGTTCAACACAAGTGTTAAATTATTTGTACTAGGTTATGGAGCTAGTTCAACTCTAGTGTAAAATTATTTGTACTAGGTTATAGAGCTAGTTCAACTCTAGTGTAAAATTATATGTATTAGGTTATAGAGCTAGTTCAACTCTAATGTAAATTTATTTGTACTAGCCTATAGAGCTAGTTCAACTCTAGCGTAAAATTATTTGAACTATCTTGTAGAGCTAGTTCAACTCTAGTGTAAGATTATTTGAACTAGCTTGTAGATCTAGTTCAACTCTAGTGTAAAATTATTTGTAGTAGGTTATAGAGCTAGTTCAACTCTAGGGTAAAATGATTTGAACTAGCTTGTAGAGCTAGTTTAACTCTAGTGTAAAGTTATTTTAACTAGAGCTAGTTCGACTCTAGTGTAAACTTATTTAAACTAGCTTGTAGATATAGTTCAACTCCACTGTAAAATTATTTATACTAGGTTATAGAGCTAGTTTAACTCTAGTGTAAAATTACTTGAACTAGATTGTAGATCTAGTTCAACTCTAGTGTAAAATTATTTGAACTTGCTTGTAGAGCTAGGTCAACTCTAGTGTAAAATTATTTGAACTAGCTTGCAGACCTAGTTCAACTCTAGTGTAATATTATTTGAACTAGCTAGTTCAAATCTAGTGTATAATTATTTGTACTAGGTGATAGAGCTAGTTCAACTCTAGTGTCAAATTATTTGTACTAGATTATAGATCTAGTTCAACTCTACTGTAAAACTATTTGAACTAGCCTGTAGAGCTAGGTCAACTCTAGAGTAAAATTATTTGAACTAGCTTGTAGAGCTAGTTCGACTCTAGTGTAAAATTATTTGAACTAGCTTGTAGAGCTAGTTCAACTTCAGTGTAATATTATTTGTACTAGGTTATAGAGCTAGTTCAACTCTAGTGTAAAATTATTTGAACTAGCTTGTAGAGCTAGTTCAACTCTAGTGTAAAATTGTTTGAATTAGCTTGTAGAGCTAGTTCAACACTAGTGTAAAATTATTTGTACTAGCTTGTAGAGCTAGGTAAACTCTAGTGTAAAATTATTTGAACTAGCTTGTAGAGCTAGTTCAACTCTAGTGTAAAATTATTTGTACTAGGTTATAGAGCTAATTCTCCTCTAGTGCAAAATTACTTGAACTAGCTTGTAGAGCTAGTTCAACTCTAGTGTAAAATTATTTGAACTAGCTTGTAGAGCTAGTTCGACACAAGTGTTAAATTATTTGTACTAGGTTATGGAGCTAGTTCAACTCTAGTGTAAAATTATTTGTACTAGGTTATAGAGCTAGTCCAACTCTAGTGTAAAATTATTTGAACTATCTTGTAGAGCTAGTTCAACAATAGTGTAAGATTATTTGAACTAGCTTGTAGATCTAGTTCAACTCTAGTGTAAAATTATTTATACTAGGTTATAGAGCTAGGTCAACTCTAATGTAAATTTATTTGTACTAGCCTGTAGAGCTAGTTCAACTCTAGTGTAAGATTATTTGAACAAGCTTGTAGATCTAGTTCAACTCTAGTGTAAAATTATTTGTACCAGGTTATAGAGCTAGTTCTAATCTAGTGTAAAATTATTTGAACTAGCTTGTAGAGCTACTTCAACTCTACTATAATATTATTTTAACTAGCTTGTAGAGCTAGTTCAACTCTAGTGTTAAATTATTTGAACTAGCTTGTAGAGCTAGTTCAACTCTAGTGTAATATTATTTGAACTAGCTTGTCGAGCTAGTTCAACTCTACTGTAAAATTATTTTTACTAGGTTATAGAGCTAGCTCAACTCCAGTGTATAATTATTTGGACTAGGTGATAGAGCTAGTTCAACTCTAGTGTAAAATTATTTAAACAAGTTTATAGAGCTAGTTCAACTCTAGTGTAAAATTATTTGAACTAGGGTGTAGAGCTAGTTGAACTCTAGTGTAAAATTATTTGAACTTTCTTGTAGAGCTAGGTCAACTCTAGTGTAATATTATTTGAACTAGCTAGTTGAACTCTAGTGTATAATTATTTGTACTAGGTGATAGAGCTAGTTCAACTCTAGTGTCAAATTATTTTTACTAGGAAATAGATCTAGTTCAACTCTACTGTAAAACTATTTGAACTTGCCTGGAGAGCTAGGTCAACTCTAGTGTAAAATTATTTGAACTAGCTTGTAGAGCTAGTTCAAAACTAGTTTTAAATTATTTGAACTAGCCTCTAGAGCTGGTTCAACTCTAGTGTAAAATTATTTGTACTAGGTTATAGAGCTAATTCTACTCTAGTGCAAATTTACTTGAACTAGCTTGACGAGCTAGTTCAACTCTAGTGTAAAATTATTTGAACTAGCTTGTAGAGATAGTTCAACTCTAGTGTAAAGTTATTTGAACTAGCTTGTAGAGCTAGTTCAAAACTAGTGTTAAATTATTTGATCTAGCCTCTAGAACTAGTTCAACTGTAGTGTAAAATTATTTCTACTCGCCTGTAGAGCTAGGTAAACTCTAGTGTAAAATTATTTGAACTAGCTTGTAGAGCTAGTTCAACTCTAGTGTAAAATTATTTGTACTAGGTTATAGATCTAGTTCAACTCTAGTGTAAAATTATTTGTACTAGACTGTAGAGCTAGTTTAACTCTAGAGTAAGATTATTTGAACTAGCTTGTAGAGCTAGTTCAACTGTAGTGTAAAATTATTTGAAGTAACTTGTAGAGCTAGTTCAACACAAGTGTAAAATTATTTGTACTAGGTTATGGAGCTAGTTCAACTCTAGTGTAAAATTATTTGTACTAGACTGTAGAGCTAGTTCAACTATTGTCAAAAATTATTTCAACTAGCTTGTAGAGCTAGTTCAACTCTAGTATAAAATTATTTGTACTAGGTTATAGATCTAGTTCTAATCTAGTGTAAAATTATTTGAACTAGCTTGTAGAGCTAGTTCAAAACTAGTTTTAAATTATTTGAACTAGCCTCTAGAGCTAGTCCAACTCTAGTGTAAAATTATTTGTACTAGGTTATAGAGCTAATTCTACCCTAGTGCAAAATTACTTGAACTAGCTTGTACAACTAGTTCAACTCCAGTGTAAAATTATTTGAACTAGCTTGTAGAGTTAGTTCAACACAAGTGTTAAATTATTTGTACTAGGTTATGGAGCTAGTTCAACTCTAGTGTAAAATTATTTGTACTAGGTTATAGAGCTAGTTCAACTCTAGTGTAAAATTATTGTACTAGGTAATAGAGCTAGTTCAACTCTAGTGTAAAATGATTTGAACTAGCTTGTAGAGCTAGTTCAACTCTGGTGTAAAGTTATTTGAACTAGCATGTAGAGCTAGTTCAACTCTAGTGTAAGATTATTTGAACTAGCTTGTAGATCTAGTTCAACTCTAGTGTAAAATTATCTGTACTAGGTTATAGAGCTAGGTCTATTCTAGTGTAAAATTATTTGAACTAGCTTGTAGAGCTGGTTCAACTCTAGTGTAATATTATTTGAACTAGCTCGTAGAGCTAGTTCAACTCTAGTGTTAAATTATTTGAACTAGCTTGTAGAGCTAGTTCAACTCTAGTGTAATATTATTTGAACTAGCTTGTAGAGCTAGTTCAACTCTAGTGTTAAATTATTTTTACTAGGTTATAGAGCTAGTTCAACTCTAGTGTATAATTATTTGTACTAGGTTATAGAGCTAGTTCTACTCTAGTGTAAAATTATTTGAACTAGCTTGTAGAGCTAGTTCAACTCTAGTGTAATATTATTCGAACTACTTTGTAGAGCTAGTTCAACTCTAGTGTAAATTTATTTGAACTAGCTTGTAGAGCTAGTTCAACTCTAGTGTAATATTATTTGAACTATCTTGTAGAGCTAGTTCAACTCTAGTATAAAATTATTTGTACTAGGTTATGGAGCTAGTTCAACTGTAGTGTATAATTATTTGTACTAGGTGATAGAGCTAGTTCAACTCTAGTGTAAAATTATTTAAACTAGCTTGTAGAGCTAGTTCAACTCTAGTGTAAAATTATTTGAACTAGCTTGTAGAGCTAGTTCCACTCTAGTGTATAATTACTTGTACTAGGTGATAGAGCTAGTTCAACTCTAGTGTTAAATTATTTGTACTATGTTATAGAGCTACTTCAACTCTACTGTAAAACTATCTAAACTAGCCTGTAGAGCTAGGTCAACTCTAGTGTAAAATTATTTGAACTAGCTTGTAGAGCTAGTTCAACTCTAGTGTAAAATTATTTGTACTAGGTTACAGAGCTAGTTCAACTCTAGGGTAAAATAATTTGAACTAGCTTGTAGAGCTAGTTTAACTCTAGTGTAAGGTTATTTGAACTAGAGCTAGTTCGACTCTAGTGTAAAATTATTTAAACTAGCTTGTAGATATAGCTCAACTCCACTGTAAAATTATTTATACTTGGTTATAGAGCTAGTTTAACTCTAGTGTAAAGTTAGTTGAACTAGACTGTAGATATAGTTCAACTCTAGTGTAAAATTATTTGAATTAGTTTGTAGAGCTAGTTCAACACTAGTGTAAAATTATTTGTACTAGGTTATGGAGCTAGTTCAACTCTAGTGTTAAATTATTTGAACTAGGTTATTGAGCTAGTTCAAATCTGGTGTAAAATTATTTGTACTAGAGTGTAGAGCTATTTCAACTGTAGCGTAAAATTATTTGAACTAGCTTGTGGAGCTAGTTCAACACTAGTGTAAGATTATTTGAACTAGCTTGTAGAGCTAGTTCAACTCTAGTGTAAAATTATTTGTACTAGGTTATAGAGCTAGTTCTACTCTAGTGTCAAATTATTTGTACTAGGTTATATGGCTAGTTCAACTCTAGTGTACAATTATTTGTACTAGGTGATCGAGGTAGTTCAACTCTAGTGTCAAATTAGTTGTACTAGGTTATATGGCTAGTTCAACTCTACTGTAAAACTATTTGAACTAGCCTGGAGAGCTAGGTCAATTCTAGTGTAAAATTATTTGAACTAGCTTGTAGAGCTAATTGAACTCTAGTGTAAAATCATTTGTACTAGGTTATAAAGCTAGTTCAACTCTAGTGTAAAATTATTTGAACTAGCTTGTAGAGCTAGTTCAACTCCAGTGTAAAATTATTTGTACTAGGTTGTAGAGCTCTACTTCAACTCTAGTGTAAAATTATTTGTACTAGGTTATAGAGCTAGTTCAACTCGAATGTAAAATTATTTTAACTAGCTTGTAGAGCCAGTTCAACCGTATTGTAAAATTATTTGGACTAGCTTGTAGAGCTAGTTCAACACAAGTGTAAAATTATTTGTACTAGGTAATGGAGCTAGTTCAACTCTAGTGTAAAATTGTTTGTACTAGGTTATAGAGCTAGGTCAACTCTAGTGTAAAATTATTTGTACTAGACTGTAGAGCTAGTTCAACTCTAGCGTAAAATTATTTGAACTAGCTTATAGAGCTAGCTCAACTCTAGTGTAAAATTATTTCAACTAGCTTGTAGAGCTATTTCAACTCTACTGTAAAATTATTTGAACTAGCTTGTACAGATAGTTCAACTCTAGTGTTAAACTATTTGAAACTAGCCTCTAGAGCTAGTTAAACTCTAGTGTAAAATTATTTGAACTAGCTTGTAGAGCTAGTTCAAAACCAGTTTTAAATTATTTGAACTAGCCTCTAGAGCTAGTTCAACTCTAGTGTAAAATTATTTGTACTAGGTGATAGAGGTAATTCTACTCTAGTGCAAAATTACTTGAACTAGCTTGTAGAGCTAGTTCAACTCCAGTGTAAAATTATTTGTACTAGCTTGTAGAGCTAGTTCAACACAAGTGTTAAATTATTTGTTCTAGGTTATGGAGCTAGTTCAACTCTAGTGTAAAATTATTTGTACTAGGTTATAGAGCTAGTTCAACCCTAGTGTAAAATTATTTGTACTAGGTTATAGAGCTAGTTCAACTCTATTGTAAATTTATTTGTACTAGCCTGTAGAGCTAGTTCAACTCTAGTGTAAGATTATTTGAACTAGCTTGTAGATCTAGTTCAACTCTAGTGTAAAATTATTTGTACTAGGTTATAGAGCTAGTTCTAATCTAGTGTAAAATTATTTGAACTAGCTTGTAGAGCTACATCAACTCTACTGTAATATTATTTTAACTAGCTTGTAGAGATAGTTCAATTCTAGTGTTAAATTATTTGAACTAGCTTGTAGAGCTAGTTCAACTCTAGTGTAATATTATTTGAACTAGCTTGTAGAGCTAGTTCAACTCTAGTGCAAAATTATTTTACTAGGTTATAGAGCTAGCTAAACTCCAGTGTATAATTATTTGGACTAGGTGATAGAGCTAGTTCAACTCTAGTGTAAAATTATTTGGACTAGGTTATAGGGCTAGTTCAACTCTAGTGTAAAATTATTTGAACTAGCGTGTAGAGCTAGTTGAACTCTAGTGTAAAATTATTTGAACTTTCTTGTAGAGCTAGGTCAACTCTAGTGTAAAATTATTTGAACTAGCTTGTAGAGCTAGTTCAACTCTAGTGTAATATTATTTGAACTAGGTTATAGAGCTAGTTCTACTCTAGTGTAAAATTATTTGAACTAGCTTGTAGAGCTAATTCAACTCTAGTGTATAATTATTTGTACTAGGTGATAGAGTTAGTTCAACTCTAGTGTCAAATTATTTGTACTAGGTTATAGATCTAGTTCAACTGTACTGTAAAACTATTTGAACTAGCCTGGAGAGCTAGGTCAACTCTAGTGTAAAATTATTTGAACTAGCTTGTAGAGCTAGTTCAACTCTAGTGTAAAATTATTGTACTAGATTATAGAGCTAGTTCAACTCTAGTGTAAAATCATTTGAACTAGCTTGTAGAGCAAGTTCAACTCTGGTGTAAAGTTATTTGAACTAGCATGTAGAGCTAGTTCAACTCTAGTGTAAGATTATTTGAACTACCTTGTAGATCTAGTTCAACTCTAGTGTAAAATTATTTGTACTAGGTTATAGAGCTAGGTCTACTCTAGTGTAAAATTATTTGAACTAGCTTGTAGAGATAGTTCAACTCTAGTGTAATATTATTTGAACTAGCTTGTAGAGCTAGTTCAACTCTAGTGTTAAATTATTTGTACTAGGTTATAGAGCTAGTTTAACTCTAGTGTATAATTATTTGTACTAGGTTATAGAGCTAGTTCTACTCTAGTGTAAAATTATTTGAACTAGCTTGTAGAGCTAGTTCAATTCTAGTGTAATATTATTCGAACTAGCTTGTAGAGCTAGTTCAACTCTAGTGTAAATTTATTTGAACTAGCTTGTAGAGCTAGTTCAACTCTAGTGTAATATTATTTGAACTATCTTGTAGAGCTAGTTCAACTCTAGTATAAAATTATTTGTACTAGGTTATGGAGCTAGTTCAACTGTAGTGTATAATTATTTGTACTAGGTGATAGAGCTAGTTCAACTCTAGTGTAAAATTATTTGAACTAGCTTGTAGAGCTAGTTAAACTCTAGTGTAAAATTATTTGAACTAGCTTGTAGAGCTAGTTCCACTCTAGTGTATAATTACTTATACTAGGTGATAGAGCTAGTTCAACTCTAGTGTCAAATTATTTGTACTAGGTCATAGAGCTAGTTCAACTCTACTGTAATACTATCTGAACTAGCCTATAGAGCTAGGTCAACTCTAGTGTAAAATTATTTGAACTAGCTTGTAGAGCTAGTTCAACTCTAGTGTAAAATTATTTGTACTAGGTTACAGAGCTAGTTCAACTCTAGGGTAAAATAATTTGAACTAGCTTGTAGAGCTAGTTTAACTCTAGTGTAAGGTTATTTGAACTAGAGCTAGTTAGACTCTAGTGTAAAATTATTTAAACTAGCTTGTAGATATAGCTCAACTCCACTGTAAAATTATTTATACTTGGTTATAGAGCTAGTTTAACTCTAGTGTAAAGTTAGTTGAACTAGACTGTAGATCTAGTTCAACTCTAGTGTAAAATTATTTGAATTAGCTTGTAGAGCTAGTTCTACACTACTGTAAAATTATTTGTACTAGGTTATGGAGCTAATTCAACTCTAGTGTTAAATTATTTGAACTAGGTTATAGAGCTAGTTCAAATCTAGTGTAAAATTATTTGTACTAGAGTGTAGAGCTATTTCAACTCCAGCGTAAAATTATTTGAACTAGCTTGTGGAGCTAGTTCAACACTAGTGTAAGATTATTTGAACTAGCTTGTAGAGCTAGTTCAACTCTAGTGTAAAATTATTTGTACTAGGTTATAGAGCTAGTTCTACTCTAGTGTCAAATTATTTGTATTAGGTGATATGGCTAGTTCAACTCTAGTGTATAATTATTTGTACTAGGTGATAGAGGTAGTTCAACTCTAGTGTCAAATTATGAAAGCACAAGTGCTCCCTAGGTGGTTTTGATAATTAATGACAACATATCTCTTGTTGGACTAACATTTCTATCTAGCATGTTTCAGATAAGTTCAACAATGGAGTGGCATGGACTAAAGGTTGTGGGAACTCCTTCAAGATGCTAAGGACAAAGGATTGGCTAAAGCTTCAAGCTCAAGACTCTTCATTTTACATTTTAGTGATCCAAGATCACATTGAGTCCATAGGAAAAGCCAATACTATCAAGGAGGGATGAGGTGTTGCTTAATGAGCCTCTTGCTTCATGTGCTTAATGATATGCTCCAAAATCCTCAGCTACTTTCCCACTTCCACATATGACCTAAACCCAAAGCCAAACTCGGACCTACCGATTATTCCTATCTGGCGCCACCGAGTTTCACTTGTCATAAGCCACTGCCAAACCCTAGCAATTCGGTTCTACCGATAGGGATCTCGGTCTCACCGAGATGGGATTGCAAACTCTCTGTTTCCCTTTCGTAACTTTTCGGTCTCACCGAAAGAGCGAATCGGTCCCACTGAGATTGCAATGTAAACTCTTTGTTTCCCTTTTGTAACTTTTTGGTCTCACTGAAAGAGCAAATCGGTCCCACCGAGTTTGCCTGACCAACTCTCTGGTTAGCTTATTACCAAACTCGGTCTCACCGAGTTTGTGTAATCGGTCTCACCGAGATTACGTTATGCCCAAACCCTAACCATATCGGTCCTACCAAGTTGCATGTCAGTCCCACCGAAAATCTCTAACGGTCACTAGGTTTACCTTTTTGGTCCGACCGAGTTTGTTGATTCGGTCCCACCGAGATTGGAAAACTGTGTGTAACGGTTGGATTTTGTGTGGAGGCTATATATACCCCTCCACCTCCTCTTCATTCGTGGAGAGAGCCATCAGAACACATACACAATTCCAACTCATATGTTTTGAGAGAGAACCACCTACTCATGTGTTGAGACCAAGATATTCCATTCCTACCATATGAATCTTGATCTCTAGCCTTCCCCAAATTGCTTTCCACTCAAATCTTCTTTCCACAAAATCCAAATCCTATGAGAGAGAGTTGAGTGTTGGGGAGACTATCATTTGAAGCACGAGAGCAAGGAGTTCATTACCTACACACCATTTGTTACTTCTTGGAGAGTGGTGTCTCCTAGATTGGCTAGGTGTTACTTGGGAGCCTCCGACAAGATTGTGGAGTTGAACCAAGGAGTTTGTAAGGGAAAGGAGATCGCCTACTTCGTGAAGATCTACCGCTAGTGAGGCAAGTCCTTCGTGGGCGATGGCCATGGTGGGATAGACAAGGTTGCTTCTTCGTGGACCCTTCGTGGGTGGTTGCTTCTTCGTGGACCCTTCATGGGTGGAGCCCTCCGTGGACTCGCGCAACCATTACCCGTCGTGGGTGGAGCCCTCCGTGGACTCGCACAACCGTTACCCTTCGTGGGTTGAAGTCTCCATCAACGTGGATGTAGGATAGCACCACCTATCCGAACCACGGGAAAAACATCCGTGTCTCCAATTGCGTTTGAATTCCCCAAACCCTTCCCCTTACATTCTTGCAAGTTGCATGCTTTACATTCCGCTGCTCATATACTCTTTGCATGCTTGCTTGATATGTATTGTGTATGTTGAAATTGTGCCTAAAACTCCACTCAAACCAAAAAGGCCTAAAAATTGCAACTTTAGCACTAAGTGTCTAATCACCCCCCCTCTAGACACATCTACTTCTAGATCCTACAAGTGGTATCAGAGCTTTGGTCTCCATTGCCTTGGTTTAATCACCATTGGAGGAAGATGGTTGTGTCTACCTTAGGGAGTCTTAGACATAGAGTGCCTATTCTTGATGGAGAGTATTTTCATGAGTGGAAAAATGAGATGCTTGTAATTTTCAATCAATATCATTTGAACAAGTGTATTGCTAGCCCTTGTGCACCTCATATTGATCCTTTGCATCCTACCCTAGATGAAGATATTGACATGATTCGCAATCTTAGAACTATTGAGCTCATCATTAGAGGATTGCCCAAAAATTTGATTGCTAATTTGCCTACTCTTAATTGTGCCTATACTATATGGAAATTTCTTGAGGAACGATTTCCCGATCATTCCTTGAAAAATTTGGATGAAATTCTCCATAAATCTATTGCCTTGAGTAAGATGAACTCTAGTGATCCTAGTTTTGGTAATTGTCTATTTGAACTTACCAATCTTAAGCATGCTAAAGGAGATGTTGGAATCATTAGTGATATCATATTCGAAGCTATAAGAATTCATAAAAGTGACCACTTTGATGATCATTTATCTAATGAATTACCCTCTCGAGGAAATGATGAGTCACAAGATCATGATGAACATGGATACTATGATGATGATGATGATGATGATAGTGACTTCGATCTTGATGATGCAATGAGACATTTTGGTCTTATGGCAAATCTTCGGGGATATGAATCAGGAGGAAAGGAATGGGTTCTTGATAGTGGATGTACTGATCATATGACCGGAGATGAAGAGATGTTTCGTGAGCTTGCTAAAAATGACGGCCCTCGAAAATATGTCACCTTTGGTGATAATTCAAAGGGTAAAGTGGTTGGCCTTGGTAAGGTGGCCATCTCACATGATAGTTCCATTCAAAATGTCATGCTCGTTGAATCTCTTGGCTACAACTTACTTTCAGTATCTAGACTTGCTGATTTCGGTTTGAATGTCCTATTTACTGAGGTAGATTGCCAAGTATTTCGTCGAGACAATCATAAAATGGTCTTTACCGGTATGCGTAGAGGTGATCTTTACATTGTCGATTTCTCTAAAAAGGCACAACCTAAAACTTGCTTTGTTGCTAAATCCTCAAAAGGTTGGTTGTGGCATAGACGACTAGGTCACGTTGGCATGAGAAACCTTGACAAGCTTATTAAAGGAAATCATATCCTTGGAGTTAACGATGTCATATTTGATAAGGATAGACTTTGCAGTGCTTGTCAAGCAGGTAAACAGGTTGGAGGAAGGCATCCCGTGAAGAACATCATGACCACAAGAAGGCCACTCGAGCTACTTCATATGGATCTTTTTGGTCCCAACGCCTACAAGAGTCTCGGTGGAAATTCTTTTGGTCTAGTTATAGTTGATGATTTTTCAAGATTTACGTGGGTGTTCTTTCTTAATGACAAGTCGCAGGTCCAGAAGATCTTCAGAAACTTCGCTAGGAAGGCCCAAAATTAGTTTGACATGAAGATCAAGAAGGTTCGGAGTGACAACGGAACAGAGTTCAAGAACGCAAATGTGGACACCTTTCTTGACGAAGAAGGGATTTCACACGAGTTCTCGGCTACGTACACACCTCAACAAAATGGAGTTGTTGAGAGGAAGAACCAGATGCTCATCGAAATGGCAAGAACGATGCTTGATGAATACAAGACGCCGAAGCACTTTTGGGCAGAAGCGGTTGAGACAGCTTGTCACGCAACAAATCGCTTATATCTTCACAAGCTACTCGGCAAGACGGCATACGAGCTTCTCACCGGTAACAAACCCCAAGTTGGATACTTTCGAGTATTCGGCTCAAAGTGCTACATTCTTGATAAGCATCGTCGTTCAAAGTTTGCTCCTAAATCTCATGAAGGTTTTCTACTTGGTTATGGCTCAAACTCTCACACTTACCGTGTGTACAACAATTTCACCCGAAAGGTTGAAGAGACGGTAGATGTGAAGTTTGATGAATCTAATGGCTCGCAAGTAGAGAAATTTCCAATTGATGTAGGAGACAAAGACCCTTCAGAAGCAATCCAAGACTTGTCCATTGGCAAAATTCGTCCAACGGAGGTGAAGGAGAGTACTTCATCCATCCAAGTGGAAGCTTCTACTTCACGACAAGGTGAACCAAGAATCGACATGGAAGCATCCACAAGTGGGACACACCAAGATGAAGAAGACAAGGAAAAGCATCAAGATGAACATCAACAACCTCTTTCTCCACGACGACAAGAGAACGACGACGTCAACAATGAAGAAGGCCAAGAAGAAGAACAAGATGAAGAAGATGTTCAACGAAGACCCAAGCAAAAGCTCTCACGAGTTCGAGCAAGAATTGCCAAAGATCATCCCGTCGAGAAAATCCTCAATGATATACAAACCGGGAGAATCACTCGCTCAAAAACTCGTTTAGCTAACTTTTGTGAAAACTATTCATTCATCTCTAGCATTGAACCTATGAAGGTTGAAGAAGCATTGGAAGATCCAGATTGGATAAACGCTATGCATGAAGAGCTACACAATTTTGAGAGAAACCAAGTTTGGACATTGGTTGAGAAGCCCGACAACAACCACAACATCATTGATACCAAATGGGTGTTTCGCAACAAGCAAGATGAAGATGGACAAGTGGTTCACAACAAAGCACGTCTCGTCGCCCAAGGGTACACACAAGTCGAAGGTATGGACTATGGTGAGACATATGCTCCCGTTGCTAGACTTGAGTCCATTCGCATCTTACTTGCCTATGCTAATCACCATAATATCACCTTGTACCAAATGGACATTAAAAGTGCTTTTCTAAATGGTGAAATAGAGGAGGAAGTTTATGTCAAACAACCTCCCGGCTTTAATAATCCTAAGAAACCAAATCATGTTTACAAACTTCACAAAGCTCTTTATGGTCTTAAACAAGCTCCTAGAGCATGGTATAAATGCTTGACCAAGTTCCTTATTAAAAGTGGTTTTGAAATTGGTAAAATTGATTCTACTATTTTTACTAAAAGGGTTAATGGAGAACTATTTGTATGCCAAATTTATGTCGATGATATCATATTTGGTTCAACTAACCCTCTCTTTAGTGAAAAGTTTGGAAAGCTAATGTCAAAGAAGTTTGAGATGTCTATGATGAGTGAACTCAAATTCTTTCTCGGTTTGCAAATCAAGCAAACTAAGGAAGGTACATTTGTCTCTCAAACGAAGTACACCAAGGACTTATTCAAGAAGTTCAATATGCAAGAATGCAAAGGTATGTCTACACCCATGCCTACTAGTGGACATAATGATTTGACCAAAGATGGTGAACCAGTTGATCAAAAGGTTTATCACTCTATGATTGGTTCATTGTTATACCTATGTGCTTCACGTCCCGATATTATGCTAAGTGTGTGCATGTGTGCACGATATCAAGCTGCTCCTAAAGAATGTCATCTTAAGGCTGTGAAAAGGATAGTGAGATATTTAATCCATACACCAAATTTTGGCATTTGGTATCCTAAGAGGTCTTCTTTTGATCTTGTTGGCTATTCCGACTCGGATTATGCCGGAGACAAGGTTGATAGAAAGTCCACTTCGGGTACTTGTCAATTTCTTGGTAGATCTCTTGTGTCTTGGTCTTCCAAGAAACAAAACTCCGTATCCTTATCCACCGCCGAAGCGGAATACATTGCCGCTGGTTCATGTTGTGCTCAATTACTTTGGATGACCCAAACTCTTAAAGATTATGGGATTTATGTGAAACATGTTCCACTACTTTGTGACAATGAAAGTGCTATATCCTGTACAACATTCTCGAACTAAGCATATTGAAGTTCGTCATCATTTCATTCGAGATCATGTTGCTAAGGGTGAAATTAATCTTAAGCACGTTCGGATCGATAAGCAATTAGCGGATATTTTACTAAACCTCTTGATGAGAAAGTATTTTGCAGGTTGAGAGGTGAATTGAACATCATTGATGCTTCGAACTTGGAGTAGAAACTCCATTGGATACATGCAAGACATGAGCTTATGACTAATCCATGATATATCTCTTATGATGACTATCTTATGTCTTGGATATATTTGCACCTTGCATGTTGTCTAACCCATGTAGGTGCTTGGTTGAATCTAATTCCATGAGATTGCGACTCACTCACATCTTGAGCAATCTCTACATCACCAAGACTCTACACAATGGTGGTTGAAGACAAGGAAGCACAAAACCATTCAAACATATCCTTTGACAAATTCTATGTTGAGCTTCATGATTGTAATTTTTGGATACACAAGTGCTCTTCCTTGCAAGAACTAACCCATGTAGGTAGATGAACTCAAACTCCAGGTGGTGCTCCCAACTCTTGATGAGCTACATCAACCTTGAGCACCCACACAAGTTCAACTACATGAGCAAGAACCACACCACCACCCAAGGTATGTTATTCCATCTTAGAGAAGCTTTACTCCAAGACATGAGTCAAAGCAACTCAACAAGATGTGAATACATCAAGATGCTTAAACGAAAAACGGTAACCCCATTTTGAGCTTAAACGATGAGTATGACCTATGATCAAGTGTTCTCACGTGACTCCTAAGTCAATATACTCTAACATAGGTGACTATGTCACCGCCCAACTCTAGATGAAGTTCTCTTGTGTTCTTTTCTGTGTTATTGCATTTGTCTCATGCATGTTTATTTTCTTTCTCTTTTTCAAAAAAAAACTTCATCTAGATCTTTCAGTTTCTTCTCTTTTCTCTTTGTTTTTGTTCTGCATTTTCTACATTCAATTCCTTGCAAATCCTTCAGGTAATTCATTGCAAATCTTTGTGAGATCCTACATGTCTAGTGAGCTGAGGTGACAAGTGTTTTTCTCTGTGTGAACTCGGTTTCACCGACTTGTAATTTTTGGTCCAACCGAATCTTTTCGGTGCCACCGAAACATACCACTCGGTGCCACCGACTTCGCAACAGGAAAAACAGTTTGCCACTTGTTCTATATTTCTTCTGATCCAGCTCTACTCAATGAATGTTGTCCTCTACAAGCATCACAGTTTTATCCATTGCTTTGTGCTGAGTCTCAAGGACCAAACCTATACGACGGATTCTAGAAAGCCCTTCTTGGAAATTGATGTCAAAGGGGGAGAGATAGATCACATCAAAGCTTGTAGGAGAGAGAGATCACATCAAGGGAGAGAAAAAGTCTCAAGGACCAAACCTACAAGAGAGAAAGTATTAAGGGGGAGAGAGAGACTTCCAGGGGGAGAGAATACTCAAGGATCCCAGATGCTTGATGCTTGATGTTCAAGAGGAGAGATGTCACATGTCTTTTTAGGGGGAAAGACATGTTCATTTGTATCTTTCAGCTCTGATTTGTTGTTCTTTATCTTCTCCCAATATCCCATGTAAGATTCTGGGGGAGCAAGACACCTAAGGGAAAGAAATCAGTCAAATTCATTGCATATCTTTATTCTTGGGGACATGTTGAATCCAATGTGGTACCTTGTACTCACTCTCTACATGTCATCCCAGTCTTGGTATTCTTGTGGTTTCTTTTGTT
Source organism: Triticum urartu (assembly GCF_056163025.1). Lineage (NCBI taxonomy): Eukaryota > Viridiplantae > Streptophyta > Magnoliopsida > Poales > Poaceae > Triticum > Triticum urartu. The sequence continues at coordinate 412,684,333 of NC_141877.1, read as the reverse complement.
TGCTCTGGCAAGTGGATGTACCTGTGTTATCTAACTTTGTTTGTGCAGGTTCATTCCATCCTAAGCCAACTCAAGACCACAAGGTAAGTATATGCATCAAAATCATGAGTATGAGGAGTTCTTGCTTATGTACATACTGTTTGCAAGAAGGACTCATGAGCATGAATGTATTTTCCTTGATAATATTTTGCTCTGATGCATATGGCCAAGATACATGTAACACATTGCCTACTCTGTCATGGTTATGCTCTCACATGCCTCTATATTTCATATTTACATGAGTGCATACATGTAGGGGGAGCCCATGCTTGTTACATGTCCTTCCAAAGCTTTACTTGCTGTTCTTTATATCTTTATCTAAAGCTTTGATGTATGTTGCCATCAATTACCAAAAAGGGGGAGATTGAAAGCACAAGTGCTCCCTAGGTGGTTTTGATAATTGATGACAACATATCTCTTGTTGGACTAACATTTCTATCTAGCATGTTTCAGATAATTTCAACAATGGAGTGGCATGGACTAAAGGTTGTGGGAACTCCTTCAAGATGCTAAGCACAAAGGATTGGCTAAAGCTTCAAGCTCAAGACTCTTCATTTTACATTTTAGTGATCCAAGATCACATTGAGTCCATAGGAAAAGCCAATACTATCAAGGAGGGATGAGGTGTTGCTTAATGAGCCTCTTGCTTCATGTGCTTAATGATATGCTCCAAAATCCTCAGCTACTTTCCCACTTCCACATATGACCTAAACCCAAAGCCAAACTCGGACCTACCGATTATTCCTATCTGGCGCCACCGAGTTTCACTTGTCATAAGCCACTGCCAAACCCTAGCAATTCGGTTCTACCGATAGGGATCTCGGTCTCACCGAGATGGGATTGCAATCTCTCTGTTTCCCTTTCGTAACTTTTCGGTCTCACCGAAAGAGCGAATCGGTCCCACCGAGATTGCAATGTAAACTCTTTGTTTCCCTTTTGTAACTTTTCGGTCTCACCGAAAGAGCAAATCGGTCCCACCGAGTTTGCCTGACCAACTCTCTGGTTAGCTTATTACCAAACTCGGTCTCACCGAGTTTGTGTAATCGGTCTCACCGAGATTACGTTATGCCCAAACCCTAACCATATCGGTCCTACCGAGTTGCATGTCAGTCCCACCGAAAATCTCTAACGGTCACTAGGTTTACCTTTTCGGTCCGACCGAGTTTGTTGATTCGGTCCCACCGAGATTGGAAAACTGTGTGTAACGGTTGGATTTTGTGTGGAGGCTATATATACCCCTCCACCTCCTCTTCATTCGTGGAGAGAGCCATCAGAACACATACACAATTCCAACTCATATGTTCTGAGAGAGAACCACCTACTCATGTGTTGAGACCAAGATATTCCATTCCTACCATATGAATCTTGATCTCTAGCCTTCCCCAAATTGCTTTCCACTCAAATCTTCTTTCCACAAAATCCAAATCCTATGAGAGAGAGTTGAGTGTTGGGGAGACTATCATTTGAAGCACAAGAGCAAGGAGTTCATTACCTACACACCATTTGTTACTTCTTGGAGAGTGGTGTCTCCTAGATTGGCTAGGTGTTACTTGGGAGCCTCCGACAAGATTGTGGAGTTGAACCAAGGAGTTTGTAATGGCAAGGAGATCGCCTACTTCGTGAAGATCTACCGCTAGTGAGGCAAGTCCTTCGTGGGTGATGGCCATGGTGGGATAGACAAGGTTGCTTCTTCGTGGACCCTTCGTGGGTGGTTGCTTCTTCGTGGACCCTTCGTGGGTGGAGCCCTCCGTGGACTCGCGCAACCATTACCCTTCGTGGGTGGAGCCCTCCGTGGACTCGCGCAACCGTTACCCTTCGTGGGTTGAAGTCTCCATCAACGTGGATGTAGGATAGTACCACCTATCCGAACCACGGGAAAAACATCCGTGTCTCCAATTGCGTTTGAATTCTCCAAACCCTTCCCCTTACATTCTTGCAAGTTGCATGCTTTACATTCCGCTGCTCATATACTCTTTGCATGCTTGCTTGATATGTATTGTGTATGTTGAAATTGTGCCTAAAACTCCACTCAAACCAAAAAGGCCTAAAAATTGCAACTTTAACACTAAGTGTCTAATCACCCCCCTCTAGACACATCTACTTCTAGATCCTACAAATTAGTTGTACTAGGTTATATGGCTAGTTCAACTCTACTATAAAACTATTTGAACTAGCCTGCAGAGCTAGGTCAATTCTAGTGTAAAATTATTTGAACTAGCTTGTAGAGCTAATTGAACTCTAGTGTAAAATCATTTGTACTAGGTTATAAAGCTAGTTCAACTCTAGTGTAAAATTATTTGAACTAGCTTGTAGAGCTAGTTCAACTCCAGTGTAAAATTATTTGTACTAGGTTGTAGAGCTCTACTTCAACTCTAGTGTAAAATTATTTGTACTAGGTTATAGAGCTAGTTCAACTCGAGTGTAAAATTATTTTAACTAGCTTGTAGAGCCAGTTCAACCGTATTGTAAAATTATTTGGACTAGCTTGTAGAGATAGTTCAACACAAGTGTAAAATTATTTGTACTAGGTAATGGAGCTAGTTCAACTCTAGTGTAAAATTGTTTGTACTAGGTTATAGAGCTAGGTCAACTCTAGTGTAAAATTATTTGTACTAGACTGTAGAGCTAGTTCAACTCTAGCGTAAAATTATTTGAACTAGCTTATAGAGCTAGTTCAACTCTAGTGTAAAATTATTTCAACTAGCTTGTAGAGCTATTTCAACTCTACTGTAAAATTATTTGAACTAGCTTGTACAGATAGTTCAACTCTAGTGTTAAATTATTTGAAACTAGCCTCTAGAGCTAGTTAAACTCTAGTGTAAAATTATTTGAACTAGCTTGTAGAGCTAGTTCAAAACTAGTTTTAAATTATTTGAACTAGCCTCTAGAGCTAGTTCAACTCTAGTGTAAAATTATTTGTACTAGGTGATAGAGCTAATCTACTCTAGAGCAAAATTACTTGAACTAGTTTGTAGAGCTAGTTCAACTCTAGTGTAAAATTATTTGAACTAGCTTGTAGAGCTAGTTCAACACAAGTGTTAAATTATTTGTACTAGGTTATGGAGCTAGTTCAACTCTAGTGTAAAATTATTTGTATCAGGTAAAGAACTCACAAGAATTTTGGTCGTGAAGGACACTGTCGGATAATAACCCGGCAGTGGGTATGGCGGTCTAGAACGGGGTTGATATGAGTATCGGTACTCAATTAGAGGAAGAAGGAATGCCAAGGCATCAGATTATAGAAACAACTGACTAATTCAAAGCTTAATGCAAAGAATTTTATGATTTCCAAATTAAGGGATCAGAAGCAATCGTTCTGATCGAAAATGAATAAGTTCAATAGACTTAGAAGTACAACCGATCAAGGCATTGATTGGTGAAGAACCAGCTCATATCCAAATGACTTCTGAGCCAAAAGGATAATCCTAGGATTCGACTAATGATTGTGAACATTCACAACTTATTGAATCAATGGACTCAAAAATGATAGTGACCAAGGATGCCAATAAGATTATTATGCTTATGGGATTAACCATAATGCAAGCAAGCAAGAATTTCAAGAACAACAGGCTGTTGAGGATTTTCGAAAGATCAAATAGTATTTCAAAGGCTTATGTGAAACACCTGAACAACTAGGAATAAGCGGATACTCGATAAGTGGAATGAATTACCGGCATGGGTATTCAGGTGGCAAAGAACTGCAAAAGCAACGGGAACAAAGTCTCAAAAGAGTATCAGAGAGTAACTTCGAAATCTTCTGGTGCAGTCGGCGATTATCTGAAGTGAGGGGCTCTCCGGGAGAAAGTGTTTTCGAGAACCTAAAGTTAGTTTTTTAGAAAATCTTTTAACCCGAATAGAAGAGAGATTAGAATCCTAGAGTATAGACGAGGAATAAAAGATCCTAATACCAGCCAATGGCGACGTGGGCCCATGGGCCGCACAGCCATGTTAGTAAAAGTTTTGTAAAGTCTAGACTCGACTTCAGCCAAGGAGTGTGGAAGGGGGATTCCTACAGGCAGTTGGCTCTGATACCAACTTGTGACGCCCCCGATTCAACCGTCCACTAATCATACATGCAAACGTGTACGATCAAGATCAGGGACTCACGGGAAGATATCACAACACAACTCTACAAATAAAAATAAATCATACAAGCATCATATTACAAGCCAGGGGCCTCGAAGGCTCGAATACAAGAGCTCGATCATAGACGAGTCAGCGGAAGCAACAATATCTGAGTACAGACATAAGTTAAACAAGTTTGCCTTAAGAAGGCTAGCATAAACTGGGATACAGATCGAAAGAGGCGCAGGCCTCCTGCCTGGGATCCTCCTAACTACTCCTGGTCGTCGTCAGCGGGCAGCACGTAGTAGTAGGCACCTCCGGTGCAGTAGGAGTCATCGTCGACGGTGGCGTCTGGATCCTGGGCTCCAACATCTGGTTGCGACAACCAGGTAGAAGGGATAGGGGGAAAAGAGGGAGAAAGCAACCGTGAGTACTCATCCAAAGTACTCGCAAGCAAGGAGCTACACTACATATGCATGGGTGAATGTGTAAAGGGCCATATCGGTGGACTGAACTGCAGAAAGCCAGAATAAGAGGGGGGTAGCTAATCCTGTCGAAGACTACGCTTCTGGCCACCTCCATCTTGCAGCATGTAGAAGAGAGTAGACTGAAGTCCTCCAAGTAGCATCGCATAGCATAACCCTAACCGATGATCCTCCCCTCGTCGCCCTGTGAGAGAGCGACCACCGGTTGTATCTGGCACTTGGAAGGGTGTGTTTTATTAAGTATCCAGTTCTAGTTGTCATAAGGTCAAGGTACAACTCCAAGTCGTCCTGTTACCGAAGATCACGGCTATTCGAATAGATTAACTTCCCTGCAGGGGTGCACCACATATCCCAATACGCTCGATCCTATTTGGCCGGGCACACTTTCCTGGGTCATGCCCGGCCTCGAAAGATCAACATGTCGTAGCCCTACCTAGGCACAACAGAGAGGTCAGCACGCCGGTCTAAATCCTATGGCGCAGGGGTCTGGTCCCATTGCCCTTTGCACACCTGCACGTTGCGAACGCAGCCGGAAGCAGAACTAGCCCCCTTAATACAAGAGCAGGCTTACGGTCCAATCCGGTGCGCGCCACTCAGTCGCTGACGTCACGAAGGCTTCGGCTGATACCACGACGTCGAGTGCCCATAACTGTCCCCGCGTAGATGGTTAGTGCATATAGGCCAGTAGCCAGACTTAGATCAAATACCAAGATCTCGTTAAACGTGTTAAGTATCCGCGAACACCGACCAGGGCCAGGCCCACCTCTCTCCTAGGTGGTCTCAACCTGCCCTGTTGCTCCGCCACAAAGTAACCGTCGGGGGCCGTCGGGAACCCAGGCCCACCTCTACCTGGGTGGAACCACCTGCCCCTTCAGCCCCCATCTCCGAACAGTATCACAGGTAATGTAACTGTGTAAAGTATATTGTATATGCCCGTGATCACCTCCCGAAGTGATCATGGCCCAGTGGTATAGCATGGCAGATGGACAAGAGTGTAGGGCCACTGATGGAACACTAGCATCCTATACTAAGCAGTGGGATAGCAGGTAATGGTAACAACAGTAGTAGCAAGGACAGGCTATGCATCAGGATAGGAATAACGGAAAGCAGTAACATGCTACACTACTCTAATGCAAGCAGTATAGAGAAGAGTAGGTGATATCTGGTGATCAGAAGGGGGGGCTTGCCTGGTTGCTCTGGCAAGAGAGAGACGGGTCGTCAACACCGTAGTCATACTGGGTAGCAGCAGCGTCGGTCTCGGTGTCTAGCGAGAGAAGAGGGGAAAGAAACAATAAATACATAGCAATCAAGTGCATAACAGGACAACAGGCAGAGCTAGACGTGTTCTAACGCGGTATGAGGTGATACCGGTGAAGGGGGGAAACATCCGGGAAAGTATTCCCAGTGTTTCACGTTTTCGGGCAGAGGAGCCGGAGGGGGAAAGTTGCGAGTTTGCTATGCTAGGGATGCGTGGCGGACGAACAGGCTGCGTATCCGGGTTCGTCTCGTCGTTCTGAGCAACTTTCATGTACAAAGTTTTTTCATCCGAGCTACGGATTATTTTAAATTAATTTATAAAGATTTAATCATTATTGGACTTATTTTATTAATTTAATTAGAAAAGCTATTATGATGTCAGCATGATGTCATCATGAAGTCAGCAGGGTCAAAGGTGGACTAGGTCAAATTGACGTGTGGGCCCCATTCGTCATAGGCTCAGACTAACTAATCAGTGTTAATTAGCTTAATTACTAGATTAGGTTAACCCATTTAATTAGTTTAGTTAAACATGATTAATTAACTTAATTAATTTAGTTAGTTAATTAATTAATTAGTTAACATTTTTATTTACTTATTATTTATCTATTTATATTTATTTTTAACTCTCTCTTTTTTTATTGTTCTGGGCGGGCCCCGTTCGTCATAGGCCCCAGGGGGCCATCGTGGTTCGGGCTAACGGGCGAAGCGGCGTGGGGAGACCGGTTGGGCATCCGCCCGGAAGGGGACGAGGCCACGGCCATCGCCGGTGGCAGCCTCAGGGCGAGTGGCCGCCGGCAACTGCGGGCAGGGGAACGGGCGGTGCAGGGCAGGGCGGCAGGGAAGCGGAGCGGCAGGTGGGCGTGACGCGACGAGCAGAAGGCGAGCCCGGCGCACTAGCAGCGAGCGGAGGCGGGGCGAAACGGCGACGTGGTCGAGCGCGCGCGGGCATAGTACAGCAGCAGCAGTCTGCGGGAGCGGGCGCGCGATGGCGCTGCAGGGGCATGGGCTGTGCCGGGGGCGCGCGCGAGGGGTCGAGCGGGCTCGGCCGGGACCGCGATGGCCGCGAGCAGGAGCCCGGGCGGCGGCGACTGCGATAGCGGCAGAGACGGCGAGCACGGCGGGGAGGGAAAAAGAGGCCGGGGCTGGCCTCACCGTGATTCGTTGGGAACGGGGCAGTGGGGGTCGGGGTGGTGGTCGGAGATGTCGGCATCGACGTAGACGAAGCAGACAGGCGAGGGAGCGCTCCGGGGAGGCCGTACGGCGAGGAGCTCCGGCGGCGGCGACGTCCATTCGTGAGGTGGGGTGGTCGGCCTGAGGTAACGGGGCGCCGGCGAGGCGAAGTAGAGGTGCAGGGCGGAGGCGGCCATCCTTGGGCGCGGGCTCGCCGGCGAGGTGGGTCTTCGACGCGGCAAGGGGCCGGGCACGTGGTGCTTGGCGATGCTAGAGAGCGAGAGCGGTTGGGGGGTTTCGGTCAGGAGGAGTGGGGGGGTCATGCGGGTGACGGGGTGATCCTGATCCAGATCTGGAACGATGGGGGAAGTGGGGGTGGTTGCCCTAGGGTTTGATCGGGGTGGGGGGTTAAGTGGAGTGGGGGGGGGGGGGGGGGTCGGCCGGCTGGGCCTGCAGCCTGCTGGGCCGAAGCCGGGGGCAGGGGGTTTTCTCTTTCCTTTTTTTAGTTCTGTTTTTCCTTTTGTTTTTATTTATTTTTCTTTTATATTTTATTCTTTTAATTGTTGTTTTAGAAAATATAAATACAACTCCTAAATTAATGTTATAATTTATTCTACTACCCCAATAAGTATGACACCTAATTAAAATAGTTTGCATTATTATTATTTTTAAAAGAGCATTTAATTAATTGTCATATGTGTGTTTTTATTACTTTAGAGCCTTTAACCGTTTTATAAAAGTGTGGTTTCTCCACAATAATTACCTATGCATTATTTGGCAACACCCCAACATTTTAGTTTTAATATTTGAAAATCTTTACCATTTGACTTTATTTTAAGTTTGAATTTCGAATCGATTTTGAACTAACACGAGATTAACAACAGTAACCGTGGTGACGTGGCATCATTTAACGTGGGATTACTGTAGCCTAATTATCCGGGCGTCACAATTCTCCTCCACTACAAGAAATCTCGTCCCGAGATTTAAGAGGGGGAGTAAGGGGGAAAGATCTGGTTACGGATTTCTAACGGGTCTTCTCGATCTTGGTTGCTCTTCTCGAAGAGGTCGATCCATTACGTTGAAGTCTTTATTTCTTTGCTCCAGCTTATCATGATCAAGTCGTCATCCTTTCTTCGGGATCTCCATCGTCCTACGAATGCGACCAAGGGGAAAAACTCCGGAAGGACGCATCTCCACAAAGCTGGGCATCTGACGGTGAACTCAATGGGAAATACATAAGGTACCCCACGAGTTGTATTTCAGTGAATTCGCTGAGTGCAATATACGATGGTACCAAAGTTTCAAACGGGTAGGCAATCGTTCGATGCCTGAAACAGAGTGTGGAAAGGGGTTCAGAGCAACGAGAATAAGTATTGCGTCTGATACTAGAATAGTTCACTAGGAAGGTGGCTCGCGAATTACCTACGAAACCAAGAGCAAGGGATAAAAGTGTCAACAAGGTGTACAGGAGAATAAGGTTTCGATCATGTGGAACTGTGGGTTATGGGCCCACCATGTGGGTTAAAAGTATGAAGGGCGGAGACACATTGCGTGATCATGTAAACAAGGCATGTCAGGGATTAGCCTGTCAGTTATGTCGGCATCGACGTCGGTACCAAGGGCGAGGGATGAAGAGAACCATTTTCCCGCTCGTTGAACGAAGCGGGCCAAGAGGCAAAGTTCTCATCCATCGGCGGTTATCGAAATGTCATCAACAGTAGAAACAGGGTCTCACTGGCAGAGTTGTACAATGAGGTGTTTACATAAGAAGTGAATTATTGCTGCTTAGATTATATAGATCACAAGAAAGGTCAAACAAACCAATGGAAAGGAAAATGTGATCATCAGGTTAAACAGAACAATGGAAAGGAAAAATGTGTTTAAACACATATTCAGGGGTATATCCTTCCCAAGGAGAAGCAGAGCATGATATGCATGACAGGATATTTTGTAGAAAACTCCTTAGGTAGGGGAGAGAAATTTCATGACATTACCCATACAACGGTGTTTGGATAATTGAGCAAGTAACATTTAGCATTGGGCTTCAAATGTTCTTGTTGAAAATCGGAGCACCAGCGACATGCTTCGAGATAGCATTGACATGGTCTTCAAGCAAAGGTCGGACTCTGGATACACGAAGGGATTCATCATTAAGCCAAGGAGAGGATGAGGAGGTGGCTGATGGACTCAGCGATAATACATCGAGGTATCCAAAAGATGGATTTCCATAGTTATTGAACAAGGAGATAAGATTTGTCGGATCAAATACTATAATGATGTATGTTCAAGCAAAAACATACACAATTTAACATTAGTGGAAAAAGGGTGCCCAAAGTAGGGCCTTAGGTAGCATGATCAAATGTTGGAATGGTGATTCAGTGATCAATAGTCTAAGAATGAACGTTCGACCATTAACTTCAAAGCAATAGGGTTGCTAGAAGGGCAGAATCCAATCAGCACCGTTCACCTGTTGGTATCCCGGTTAGACCCAACACGGCGACCAAGAAAGAAAGGTGATGGTGATAAGTATTACCTGTATCAAGAATTCTTAGGAGGTGGTGAAATTCTCACGACATTCTTGACATAAAAGATGGTAATACTCCAAGGTATCAAAGAATAATTGCTGGATAGCACGGGTCTCCAGGTATAACACCAAACACGAACAAGTTTGTGTTGGAGGGAAAGCAATAATGATGTCGGTGATAACACAAATCATCGAGGGACAAGGATGGTTACTTGTCATCATCCATTTGGTTGATATTCTGGAAGGAATCAAAATGTTGTTTGACGACCACGACAAATTTTGTCGAGAGGCTCCACGAAGATGTAATCGATCGGCGATGACATCAAGTCAAAGGAATGATGAAGAGAAAGGTTATTGGAACCATGGGTATGACACAAACTCGAAATCAAGTTTGTTGTTCAGGGAAAAATGATATGACGAGGAAGACCAATGTAAGATTAGCTCACCATCGAAATTTGTGCTCCGGGAAATAGGACCATGTAGCACAGTTAAAATTTTAGCACAATAATGATATAGCCGATCAGGCTAGGAATGACTTGAAGGATTATTAAACTCGTAAGCAACGAAATTACTTAGAGTTATTGAATCGAAGTGTGGACTCGGTTCAGTTATCGGTGTCCTTGAGTTTTTAATAACTCAGAGCCCATGAAAAAAAATTGTAATCAGTGAGAATGTAGTACTTGATGAAGAACTCATGGGAAGTTATGCAGTTCCAAGATAATCTCGAGATACCAGAGGGTAATACTCGAAGACAGATCAAAGATGAGGTCGGACTGGGTTATTGGTTTGCAGAAGACAAGTACTTCAACTTGTCCGAGAAATGGGATCCAAGAAGAACATATGGTCAGAACCATGATTGCAAAGGACCAAACATAGATACAGGACAAACTTATAACAAGGGGATTAATATCATTTACAAGAAGCTCCGATGATAAGTTGTGACGCCCCCGATTTAATCGTACACTAATCATACACGCAAACGTGTACGATCAAGATCAGGGACTCACGGGAAGATATCACAACACAACTCTACAAATAAAATAAGTCATACAAGCATCATATTACAAGCCAGGGGCCTCGAGGGCTCGAATACAAGAGCTCGATCATAGACGAGTCAGTGGAAGCAACAATATCTGAGTACAGACATAAGTTAAACACGTTGCCATAAGATGGCTAGCACAAACTGGGATACAGATCGAAAGGGGCGTAGGCCTCCTGCCTGGGATCCTCCTAAACTACTCCTGGTCGCCGCCAGCGGGCAGCACATAGTAGTAGGCACCTCCGGTGTAGTAGGAGTCGTCGTCGATGGTGGCGTCTGGATCTTGGGCTCAAACATCTGGTTGCGACAACCAGGTAGAAGGGATAGGTGGAAAAGAAGGAGAAAGCAACCGTGAGTACTCATCCAAAGTACTCGCAAGCAAGGAGCTACACTACATATGTATGCATTGGTATCAAATGGAATAAGGGTATCATATGAGGACTGAACTGCAGAATGCCAGAATAAGAGGGGGATAGCTAGTCTTGTCGAAGACTACGCTTCTGGCAGCCTCCGTCTTGCAGCATGTAGAAGAGAGTAGACTAAAGTCCGCCAAGTAGCATCGCATAGCATAACCCTAACCGATGATCCTCCCCTCGTCGCCCTGTGAGAGAGCGATCACCGGTTGTATCTGGCACTTGGAAGGGTGTGTTTTATTAAGTATCTGGTTCTAGTTGTCATACGGTCAAGGTACAACTCAGAGTCGTCCTGTTACCGAAGATCACGACTATTCGAATAGATTAACTTCCCTGCAGGGGTGCACCACATAACCCAACACGCTCGATCCCATTTGGCCGGACACACTTTCCTGGGTCATGCCCGGCCTCGGAATATCAACACGTCGCAGCCCTACCTAGGCACAACAGAGAGGTTAGCACGCCGGTCTAAATCCTATGGCGCAGGGGTCTGGGCCCATCGCCCATTGCACACCTGCACATTGCGTACGCGGCCGGTGAGCAGACCTAGCAACCTCCATTACAAAGGAAGTTGCGTTACGCGGTCCAACCCGGCGCGCGCCACTCAGTCGCTGACGTCACGAAGGCTTCGGCTAATACCACGACGTCGAGTGCCCATAACTGTCCCCGCGTAGATGGTTAGTGCATATAGGCCAGTAGCCAGACTCAGATCAAATACCAAGATCTTGTTAAACGTGTTAAGTATCCGCGAACGCCGAACAAGGCCAGGCCCACCTCTCTCCTAGGTGGTCTCAACCTGCCCTGTCGCTCCGCCTCAAAGTAACCGTCGGGGGCCGTCGGGAACCCAGGCCCACCTCTATCGGGATGGAGCCACCTGCCCCTTCAGCCCCCATCTCCGAACAGTATCACAGGTAAGGTAACTGTGTAAAGTATATAGTATATGCCCGTGATCACCTCCCGAAGTGATCACGGCCCAGTAGTATAGCATGGCAGACGGACAAGAGTGTAGGGCCACTGATGGAACACTAGCATCCTATACTAAGCAGTAGGATAGCAGGTAGTGGTAACAACAGTAGTAGCAAGGACAGGCTATGCATCAGGATAGGAATAACGGAAAGCAGTAACATGCTACACTACTCTAATGCAAGCAGTATAGAGAAGAGTAGGCGATATCTGGTGATCAAAGGGGGGGGCTTGCCTGGTTGCTCTGGCAGAGAGAGAGGGGTCGTCAACTCCGTAGTCGAACTGGGCAGCAGCAGCGTTGGTCTCGGTGTCTAGCGAGAGAAGAGGGGGAAGAAACAATAAATATTTAAGCAAGCAGGTGCATAGCGATGCATGACATGACAAGTATCGGTGCTAGAGGTGCCCTAACGCGGTATGAGGTGATACCGGTGAAGGGGGAAACATCTGGGAAAGTATTCCCGGTGTTTCGCGTTTACGGGCAGAGGAGCCGGAGGGGGAATGTTGCGAGTTCGATAGGTTAGGGTGTGTGGCGGACGAACGGGTTGCGTATCCGGATTCATCTCGTCGTTCTGAACAACTTTCATGTACAAAGTATTTTCATCTGAGCTACGGTTTATTTTATATTAATTTTAAAAGACTTAATTCATTTTAGGATTTATTTAATTATTTAAATTCAACATTATCCGGAACAGTGCATCCTGACGTCAACATGATGTCAGCAGTCAACAGAGGCGTTGACTGGTCAACTGACGTGTGGGTCCCATTCGTCATTGACTGATTAGTCTAATTAGGGTTTAATTAAACTATCTACTTAATTAGTTTAATTAAACATGATTAATTAACTTAATTAATTCATTAACTATTTTAATTATTAATTAACTAATTTTTAATTAATTAATTAATTAATTACATATTTATTTTTATTTCGTTTTTTAAAACATTTTGGAGTGGGGCCCCATTGTCATAGGGCCACTGGGTTCTATGCGGGCGTGCGGGTTACGGGCTCCACCCGAACGGGCGATGGCCCGAGTGGGGGGGGGGGGGGGGCGAGCCCGACAGGGGAAAAACGGGGCGAGGCCACCGGGTGCCACCAGCGGACGACTGCGGCGCGGCAGCCATTGAGGGGCCCCGGCGGAGGTGGCCAGCATGGCAGTGGTAGCCACGGCAGCCTGGGGCAGGGCCGACAACGGTAGGGAGGCGGAGGGAGCCGGGACGCGGCCACGGCGGGCGTAGAGGGGAAGGGGGCCGCGACCAGCGTTAGGAGGCCGGGGCACCGAGGAGGGGTGACGGCGACGAGCGGGAGCGGAGAGTGAGGGCGCGCGTGTTAAAGGCCATGGTCGGGCACGGGCGCCGGTGCGCGGCCAAGCGGAGCGGCGCGCGGCCAGGGCGCGGCGCGGCAGCGGTGAGCGCGGGGCCGGAGCGCGCGCGGGGTGGAAGCCACGGCCAAGGGCATGGCCGAGCGGCAGCGGGCGCGGGCGGCGGGCGCGTGAGTGGCGGTGACCACGGGGAAAGGAGGAGGGGGCGGCTCACGGTGCGTTGTAGGGAGCGGGGCAGCGGGGGTCGGTGGAGGCTGGGGAGGGCCGTTGTGGAGGGGGACGGGGACGCACGACGGAGTGGAGGAGGACGGGAGGTGGCGGCGTCCTGGCGTGGGGGGGCGGCGAGCTCCGGGCGCGGGGCGGCGTCGAGCGGCGTCGGCCTCCTCTGGATCCTGATCCAGATCGGGAGAGAGGAGGGGGCATCGTGGGGAGAGCGGGGGTGGGGGTAGGTTAGGGTTTCGGTCGTGGGGGGGGATTAGTAGGCTAGGGCGCGGGGTGGGCCGGCCCACTCGGGCGGCTGGGACCAGCGGGGTCACTGGCTGGGCCGAGGTCTAGTTGGCCACGAGGCCCTTTTTTTGTTTTTTTGTTTAATTTTCTTTTATGTATTTTGTTTCTTTTCAGTTTTACTTTGTTCCTCCTTAATTTTAGCTTTGTAAAGTACAAAATGACCCCTAAATTAGTACTACCACTAAACCCACTACCATATAAAGTTTAGTCCCTAAATAGGATAGCTTAACATTTTATTAATTATAAAAGGCATTTCAATAATTGTTTTGCTACTGTTTTATTCGCTTTAGAGTATTTAAAGATTTTATAACAGTGGGGTTTCTTCACCAATATTTAATATGGATTATTTGAATCACCCCAAACATTTTAGTTTTAATATTTGATAACTTTTAATGTTTGCTTGATTTTGAATTTGAAATCGAACCGTTTTTGAACTAACGCGAGGTTAGCAACAGTAATCGAGGTGACGTGGCATCATTAGCAGAGGTTACTGTAGCTTGATTACCCGGGCGTCACAATTCTCCTCCACTACAAGAAATCTCGTCCCAAGATTTAAGAGGGGAAGTGAGGGGGAAGGAATTTGGTTATGAAATTCTATCGAGTTTTCTTGATCTTGGTTGCTCTTCTCGAAGCGGTCGATCCACTACATTGATGTCTTCATTCCTCTGCTTCGGTCATCATGATGAAGTAGGCATCCTTTCTTTGGGAACTCCATCTTACTTACGTAAAATGATAAGGGGTAACTCGAAGGAAGGGAACTCTACACGGTTGCTTATCCGATAGATAACATTAGGGAAGGTGGCGAAAAGTAACTCTCGAATTGAAACTTAAGAAATTATCGAGAGCAAAGTAAGAAGATGCAAAGTAGAACTTTCAAGCGCATGGGCAATCGTTTGTTGCCTGAAACGAAGTGTGAAAGGGCTTTAGAGCAATGGGAATACGCATTGCATCTGATACCAGAATGGAGCACTAGAAAGGTGGCCCATGAATTAAATACGAAGCCAAGCATGGAGAATAACCATTAGAAACAGGGTTGTACAGGAGAGTCGGGTTTCGATCCTGTGGAACTATGGGTTATGGGCCCACCATGTGGTTTTTTTTATAGGAGCAGTGTCATCTTGCACGGTCATGATAGCAAGGCATGTCAGTGAGTACCATGTCAGTTATGTCGGCAACAACGTTGGTACCAAGGGCGAGGGACGAAGAGAACCATTTTCCTGCTCGTTGCAACGAGGCGGACCAATAGGTAAAGTTCTCGTCCATCGGTGGTGACCGGAATGCTATCGACAATTTCAACAGGGTCTTACTGACACGGTTGTACACCAAGGTGTTTACATAAGCAGAAGAATATTACTGCTTAGATCCTATGGATCACAAGGAAGGTTAAACAAATCAATGGAAAATAAAATGTGATCATCAGATCAGACAGAACAATGGAAAGGAAAATGTGTTTGACACATATACCAGGGGTATACCCTTCCCAAGGACAAACAGAGCATGATATCCATGTCAGGATATAATGTAGAAAACTCTTAGGTAGGGGAGAGAAATTTCATGATATTACCCATACAGCGGTGTTTGGATAATTGAGCAGGAAACATTTAGCATTGGGCTTCAAATGTTCTTGTTGAAAATCGGAGTACCATAGACATGCTTCGAGATAGTATTGACATGGTCTTCAAGCAAAGATTGGACTTTGGCTACACAAAGGATCCATCAGGATAAACTTATTAAACAAGGCATTCAATTTCCTCATGGAAAAAATGATTTAACCTTGTTAAAAGGAAACTATAACACTAGGTCCTCTGGTCAGGTGTGCTAGGCATGACATCACCTTACCAGGGCATATAGGGACCAATGTTATAACTCTTGAAAATATGTTCCAACCATCATATCTGACCGAGATGCAGATCTAATTGGTGTTAGGATACCTTAGACTCAGGATGCCTGAGAAGAAAGGTGCAACACAAATTGTCGAGGTGACATTGTAAGATTCTCGGGAATTGAACTATGGAAGCGAGTTCCGAAACAAGAGTTCATCATTAAATCAAGGAGATAATGAGGAGGTGGCTGATGAACTCAGCGACAATTCAATGAGTTTTCGAAAAGACGGATTTCCACAACTATGTGAACAAGAAGATAACATTTGTCAGATCGAATGGTATAATGATGTATGCTCGAGGAAAACATACACAATTAAACATTGATAGAAGGGTGCACCGAGGAATCTGGACTAGGTAGCATGATCAATGTTCGAATGATGATTCAATAAGCAATAGAATTTCTAAAGAAACTGTAGACCAATAACTTCAAAGCAATAGGGTTGCTAGAAGTTTAGAATTTACACATCACAGACCATTTGTCGGTATTCCGGTTAGAAACAACACGGAGACCAAGAAATGAACGCAAATGGCGAGAGATATTACTATATCAAGAATTCTCAAGAGGTGGTAAAATTGCCACGACATTCTTGACATAAAAGGTGGTAATATTCCAAGGTAAAGAAGGACAAATGCTGGATAGCAAGGAACTCAAGGTATAACACAAAACATGAACAAGTTTATGTTGGAGGGAAGGCAATAAAGTGGTCGGTGATAACACAAACCACTGAGGGGCGAGGATGCTATTTCTCATCAAGAATTCGATATATATCTTGGAAGAGCTCAGGATGTTGCTGATGACCACGACACATTTGTCGAGAGATTTCATGAAGTTGTAATCGGTCGGCGATGACATCAAGCCAATGATGATGCAGCGAAAGTCAAATAATACTTGAAGAAGAACTCATAAGAAATTATGCAGTTCCGTGATAATCTCGAGATACCAGAGGGGGTAATAATCGATGACAGATCAAAGTAGAGGTTGGACTGGGGTATTGCTCTACAGAAGACAAGCGCTTAAACTTGCACGCGAAATGGTATTTAAAGGAGAACATGGTCGGAACCACGTCCATGGATACAAGATGAACTTATAACAAGGGGATAATTATTTTAAGAGAAGCTTCCATGATAAGGTATACATCATGTCCATGGGCATGAACACAGGGTTCAAGGTCGACTCCCACTTGTTCAACGCATAACCTTTCATTCACCTCTCGTATTTCGAAAATGACATTAGTTGTTGAAAGTTTTTACCTGGTGCAATACCAGATAAGTATGACCCGTGTAATATTTCGGGTTCACGCGGATTAGGGAAGGCGTAGGTCCAACCCATTAGGGCATCTTAGGAACATATACCACAAACTTCGGAGTAGATAATACAAGCTCGAAAGTAGAGCATTGTTCAAAAGCAGATGATACAATTTACCAAAGGCATTATATACCCCTGCAAAGGCTCACAAGGTTATTCAATATGAAGCACACTGTCGGATAAAATCCAACAAAGGAACCGATGGTCCACAAGGGATATGATGTGAGCATCGGTACTAAACCAGAGGAAGAAGAATGCAAGGAGATCTGATTATAGAAACACCTGACTAATTCAAAGTTCAAATGCAAAAGGATTATGATTTCCGATCAAGGGATCAGAAGCAAACGCTCTGACTTAAGGATGGATAAGTTGCATAGACTTAGGGGTACAATCAATGGCAATCCGACTGGTCGGGAACCAGCTCATGTTCAAAAGGATGTCTGAGCCGGAAAGATAATTTAGAAGGGTTGATAGATGATTGTGTGCATTCTCACACATGTTGAATCAATAGGATCAAAATGACGGTGTCAAAAGATACTAGTGAATATTGCTAGTGATATGGGAGCATCCATAATATAAGCATACAAGTATTTGCAGAGCATTAGTTGCTAAGGATTTTCGGAGGATTGAATAGTATTTCAAAGACTTTTGTGAAACACCCGAACAACTGGGGATGAGCGGATACTCGGAAAGTGCGAGAAATTATTCTTAGGGATAATCAGGTGGCAAACAACTGCAAGGCAGTAGGCACAAAATATTCTCGGGGTATCTTGTAATAACAAGATCGACTGGGAATAAAAGTAAGCACGACAGGTGTAAGTATTTATCCATAGGGATATTTCGGTGGAAGGGAATTGCAAAAGCAACGGCACAAGGTCTCGAGAGAATATCGGGGAGTATCTTCGAAATCTTCTGGTGCAGCCGGTGATCATCTGGACTAAAGGGGCTCTCCGGGAGAATGTAATTTCGAGAACCTAAAGTTAGATTTTAGTAAAAAATCGTTTAACCCGAATAGAAGAGAGTTCAGAATCCCAGAGTAAAGATCGAGGAGTAAAAGATTCTAATACCACCCAAATGGCGACGTGGGCCCGTAAGGAACACGGCCAGGTTAGTAAAAGTTTTTGTAATGTCTAGACTCAACTTCGACCAAAGAGTGTGGAAGGGGGATTCCTACAGGCAGTCGGCTCTGATACCAACTTGTGACGCCCCCGATTTAATCGTACACTAATCATACACGCAAACATGTACGATCAAGATCAGGAACTCACGGGAAGATATCACAACACAACTCTACAAATAAAATAAGTCATACAAGCATCATATTACAAGCCAGGGGGCTCGAGGGCTCGAATACAAGAGCTCGATCATAGACGAGTCAGCGGAAGCAACAATATCTGAGTACAGACATAAGTTAAAAAAGTTTGCCTTAAGAAGGCTAGCAGAAACTGGGATACAGATCGTAAGAGGCGCAGGCCTCCTGCCTGGGATCCTCCTAAACTACTCCTAGTCGCTGTTAGCGGGCTGCACGTAGTAGTAGGCACCTCCCGAGTAGTAGTAGTCGTCGTCGATGGTGGCGTCTGGCTCCTGGACTCCAACGTCTGGTCGCAGCAATCGGGTAGAAGGGAAAGGGGAAAAGAGGGAGAAAGCAACCATGAGTACTCATCCAAAGTACTCGCAAGCAAGGAGCTACACTACATATGTATGCATTGGTATCAAATGAATAATGCTATCATATGTGGACTCAACTGCAGAATGCCGGAATAAGAGGGGGATAGCTAGTCCTTTCGAAGACTACTCTTCTGGTAACCTCCGTCTTGCAGCAGGAGAA
The DNA here is from genome assembly GCF_056163025.1 of Triticum urartu. Lineage (NCBI taxonomy): Eukaryota > Viridiplantae > Streptophyta > Magnoliopsida > Poales > Poaceae > Triticum > Triticum urartu. Next base: position 412,665,535 of record NC_141877.1, on the reverse strand, counting down.
GAGAGTAGATGGTAAGTTCACCAAGTAGCATCGCATAGAATAATCCTACCCGGTGATCCTCTCCTTGTCGCCCTGTTAGAGAGCGATCACCGGTTGTATCTGGCACTTGGAAGGGTGTGTTTTATTAAGTATCCGGTTCTTGTTGTCATAAGGTCAAGGTATAACTCCAAGTCGTCCTGTTACCGAAGATCACGGCTATTCGAATAGATTAACTTCCCTGTAGGGGTGCACCACATAACCCAACACGCTCGATCCCATTTGGCCGGACATACTTTCCTGGGTCATGCCCGGCCTTGGAAGATCAACACGTCGCAGCCCTACCTAGGCACAACAGAGAGGTCAGCACGCCGGTCTAAATCCTATGGCGCAGGGGTCTGGGCCCATCGCCCATTGCACACCTGCACGTTGCGTACGCGGCCGGTGAGCAGACCTAGCAACCTCCATTACAAAGGAAGTTGTGTTACGCGGTCCAACCCGGCGCGCGCCACTCAGTCGCTGACGTCACGAAGGCTTCGGCTGATACCACGACGTCGAATGCCCATAACTGTCCCCGCGTAGATGGTTAGTGCGTATAGGCCAGTAGCCAGACTCAGATCAAATACCAAGATCTCGTTAAACATGTTAAGTATCCACGAACGCCGAACAAGGCCAGGCCCACCTCTCTCCTAGGTGGTCTCAACCTGCCCTGTCGCTCCGCCTCAAAGTAACCGTCGGGGGCCATCGGGAAACCCAGGCCCACCTCTACCGGGATGGAGCCACCTGCCCCTTCAGCCCCCATCTCTGAACAGTATCACAGGTAAGGTAACTATGTAAAGTATATAGTATATGCCCGTGATCACCTCCCGAAGTGATCACGGCCCAGTAGTATAGCATGGTAGACGGACAAGAGTGTAGGGCCACTGATGGAACACTAGCATCCTATACTAAGCAGTAGGATAGCAGGTAGTGGTAACAACAGTAGTAGCAAGGACAGGCTATGCATCAGGATAGGAATAATGGAAAGCAGTAACATGCTACACTACTCTAATGCAAGCAGTATAGAGAAGAGTAGGCGATATCTGGTGATCAAAGGGGGGGCTTTCCTGGTTGCTCTGGCAGAGAGAGAGGGGTCGTCAACTCCGTAGTCGAACTGCGCAGCAGCAGCGTCGGTCTCGGTGTCTAGCGAGAGAAGAGGGGGAAGAAACAATAAATATTTAAGCAAGCAGGTGCATAGCGATGCATGACATGACAAGTATCGGTGCTAGAGGTGCCCTAACGCGGTATGAGGTGATACCGGTGAAGGGGGAAACATCTGGGAAAGTATTCCCGGTGTTTCGCGTTTACGGGCAGAGGAGTCAGAGGGGGAAAGTTGCGAGTTCGATAGGTTAGGGGGGTGTGGCGGACGATCGGGTTGCGTATCCGGATTTGTCTCGTCGTTCTGAACAACTTTCATGTAGAAAGTATTTTCATCTGAGCTACAGTTTATTTTATATTAATTTTAAAAGACTTAATTCATTTTTAGGATTTATTTAATTATTTAAATTCAACATTATCCAGAACAGTGCATGCTGACGTCAGCATGACGTCAGCAGTCAACAGAAGCGTTGACTGGTCAACTGACGTGTGGGTCCCATTCGTCATTGACTGATTAGTCTAATTAGGATTTAATTAAACTATCTACTTAATTAGTTTAATTAAACATCATGAATTAACTTAATTAATTCATTAACTATTTTAATTATTAATTAATTAATTTTTAATTAATTAATTAATTATATATTTATTTTTATTTCGTTTTTTTAAATGTTTTGGAGTGGGGCCCCATTGTCATAGGGCCACTGGGTCTATGCGGGCGTGCGGGTTACGAGCTCCACCCGAACGGGCGATGGCCCGAGTGGGGGGGGGGGGCGAGCCTGACAGGGGAAAAACGGGGCGAGGCCACCGGGTGCCACCGGCGGACGACTGCGGAGCGGCAACCATTGAGGGGCCCCGGCGGAGGCGGCCAGCATGGCAGTGGCAGGCACGGCAGCCTGGGGCTGGGCCGGCAACGGTAGGGAGGCGGAGGGAGCCGGGACGCGGCCACGGCGGGCGCAGAGGGGAAGGGGGCCACGGCCAGCGTCAGGAGGCCGGTGCACCGAGGAGGGGCGACGGCGACGAGCGGGAGCGGAGAGTGAGGGCGCGCGTGTTAAAGGCCGTGGTCGGGCGTGGGCGCCGGTGCGCGGCCAAGCGGAGCGGCGCGCGGCCAGGGCGCGGCGCGGCAGCGGTGAGCGCGGGGCCGGAGCGCGCGCGGGGTGGAAGCCGCGGCCAAGGGCATGGCCGAGCGGCAGCGGGCGCGGGCGGCGGGCGTGTGAGCGGCGGTGACCGCGGGGAAAGGAGGAGGGGCGGCTCATGGTGCGTTGTAGGGAGCGAGGCAGCGGGGGTCGGTGGAGGCCGGGGAGGGCCGTTGTGGAGGGGGACGGGGACGCGCGACGGAGTGGAGGAGGACGGCGAGGTGGCGGCGTCCTGGCGTGGGGGGGCGGCGAGCTCCGGGCGCGGGGCGTCGTCGAGCGGCATCGGCCTCCTCTGGATCCCGATCCAGATCGGGAGAGAGGAGGGGGGCGTCGTGGGGAGAGCGGGGTTGGGGGTAGGTTGGGGTTTCGGTCGTGGGGGGGGGATTAGTAGGCTAGGGCGCGGGGTGGGCCGGCCCACTCGGGCGGCTGGGACCAGCTAGGTCACTGGCTGGGCCGAGGTCCAGTTGGCCACGAGGCCCTTTTTTTGTTTTTTTTTTGTTTAATTTTCTTTTATGTATTTTGTTTCTTTTCTGTTTTACTTTGTTCCTCCTTAATTTTAGCTTTGTAAAGTACAAAATGACCCCTAAATTAGTACTACCACTAAACCCACTACCATATAAAGTTTAGTCCCTAAATAGGATAGCTTAACATTTTATTAATTATAGAAGGCATTTCAATAATTGTTTTGCTACTGTTTTATTCGCTTTAGAGTATTTAAAGATTTTATAATAGTGGGGTTTCTTCACCAATATTTAATATGGATTATTTGAATCACCCCGAACATTTTAGTTTTAATATTTGATAACTTTTAATGTTTGCTTGATTTTGAATTTGAAATCGAACCATTTTCGAACTAACGCGAGGTTAGCAACAGTAATCGAGGTGACGTGGCATCATTAGCAGAGGTTACTGTAGCTTGATTACCCGGGCGTCACATAAGTTCCACATCGGGTCCATGGGCATGAACGCAAAGGCTCAAGGTCGACTCCCACTTCTCCAATGCATAACCTTTCATTTGCTTCTTGCGTTCGATGAAGTTGTAGTGTTGAAATTTTTGCCTGGTGAAATACCAGATGAGTATGACCCGTGAAATCTTTCGGGCTCACATAGATTAGGAGAAGGCATAGGTTCAACCCATCAGGGTCTCTTAGGAACCTATACCACAAACTTCAGGAGTAAATAACACAAGCTCGAAAGCAGAGCATGTTTGACAAAAGTAGAGGATACAATTTACCAAAGGCATTATGTATCAAGTAAAGAACTCACAAGAATTTTGGTCGTGAAGGACACTGTCGGATAATAACCCGGCAGTGGGTATGGCGGTCCAGAACGGGGTTGATATGAGTATCGGTACTCAATCAGAGGAAGAAGGAATGCCAAGGCATCAGATTATAGAAACAACTGACTAATTCAAAGCTTAATGCAAAGAATTTTATGATTTCCAAATTAAGGGATCAGAAGCAATCGTTCTGATCGAAAATGAATAAGTTCAATAGACTTAGAAGTACAACCGATCAAGGCATTGATTGGTGAAGAACAAGCTCATATCCAAATGACGTCTGAGCCGAAAGGATAATCCTAGGATTCGACTAATGATTGTGAACATTCACAACTTATTGAATCAATGGACTCAAAAATGATAGTGACCAAGGATGCCAATAAGATTATTATGCTTATGGGATTAACCATAATGCAAGAAAGCAAGAATTTCAAGAACAACAGGCTGTTGAGGATTTTCGAAAGATCAAATAGTATTTCAAAGGCTTATGTGAAACACCTGAACAACTGGGAATAAGCGGATACTCGATAAGTGGAATAAATTACTGGCATGGGTATTCAGGTGGCAAAGAACTGCAAAAGCAACGGGCACAAAGTCTCAAAAGAGTATCAGAGAGTAACTTCGAAATCTTCTGGTGCAGTCGGCGATTATCTGAAGTGAGGGGCTCTCCGGGAGAAAGTGTTTTCGAGAACCTAAAGTTAGTTTTTTAGAAAATCTTTTAACCCGAATAGAAGAGAGATTAGAATCTTAGAGTATAAACGAGGAATAAAAGATCCTAATACCACCCAATGGCGAAGTGGGCCCATGGGCCGCACAGCCATGTTAGTAAAAGTTTTGTAAAGTCTAGACTCGACTTCAGCCAAGGAGTGTGGAAGGGGGATTCCTACAGGCAGTCGGCTCTGATACCAACTTGTGACGCCCCCGATTCAACCGTACACTAATCATACACGCAAACGTGTACGATCAAGATTAGGGACTCACGGGAAGATATCACAACACAACTCTACAAATAAAAATAAATCATACAAGCATCATATTACAAGCCAGGGGCCTCGAAGGCTCGAATACAAGAGCTCGATCATAGACGAGTTAGCGGAAGCAACAATATCTGAGTACAGACATAAGTTAAACAAGTTTGCCTTAAGAAGGCTAGCATAAACTGGGATACAGATCGAAAGAGGCACAGGCCTCCTGCCTGGGATCCTCCTAACTACTCCTGGTCGTCGTCAGCGGGCAGCACGTAGTAGTAGGCACCTCCGGTGTAGTAGGAGTCATCGTCGACGGTGTCGTCTGGATCCTGGGCTCCAACATCAGGTTGCGACAACCAGGTAGAAGGGATAGGGGGAAAAGAGGGAGAAAGCAACCGTGAGTACTCATCCAAAGTACTCGCAAGCAAGGAGCTACACTACATATGCATGGGTAAATGTGTAAAGGGCCATATTGGTGGACTGAACTACAGAAAGCCAGAATAAGAGGGGGGTAGCTAATCCTGTCGAAGACTACGCTTCTGGCCACCTCCATCTTGCAGCATGTAGAAGAGAGTAGACTGAAGTCCTCCAAGTAGCATCGCATAGCATAACCCTAACCGATGATCCTCCCCTCATCGCCCTGTGAGAGAGCGACCACCGGTTGTATCTGGCACTTGGAAGGGTGTGTTTTATTAAGTATCCAGTTCTAGTTGTCATAAGGTCAAGGTACAACTCCAAGTCGTCCTGTTACCGAAGATCATGGCTATTCGAATAGATTAACTTCCCTGCAGGGGTGCACCACATATCCCAACACGCTCGATCCCATTTGGCCGGACACACTTTCCTGGGTCATGCCCGGCCTCGGAAGATCAACACATCGCAGCCCTACCTAGGCACAACAGAGAGGTCAGCACGCCGGTCTAAATCCTATGGCGCAGGGTTCTGGGCCCATCGCCCTTTGCACACCTGCACGTTGCGAACGCGGCCGGAAGCAGAACTAGCCCCCTTAATACACGAGCAGTCTTACGGTCCAATCCGGCGCGCGCCACTCAGTCGCTGACGTCACGAAGGCTTCGGCTGATACCACGACGTCGAGTGCCCATAACTGTCCCCGCGTAGATGGTTAGTTCGTTAGGCCAGTAGCCAGACTCAGATCAAATACCAAGATCTCGTTAAACGTGTTAAGTATCCGTGAACACCGACCAGGGCCAGGCCCACCTCTCTCCTAGGTGGTCTCAACCTGCTCTGTCGCTCCGCCACAAAGTAACCGTCGGGGGCCGTCGGGAACCCAGGCCCACCACTACCTGGGTGGAACCACCTGCCCCTTCAGCCCCCATCTCCGAACAGTATCACGGGTAATGTAACTGTGTAAGGTATATTGTATATGCCCGTGATCACCTCCCGAAGTGATCATGGCCCAGTAGTATAGCATGGCAGACGGACAAGAGTGTAGGGCCACTGATGGAACACTAGCATCCTATACTAACCAGTGGGATAGCAGGTAATGGTAACAACAGTAGTAGCAAGGACAGGCTATGCATCAGGATAGGAATAACGGAAAGCAGTAACATGCTACACTACTCTAATGCAAGCAGTATAGAGAAGAGTAGGCGATATCTGGTGATCAGAAGGGGGGGCTTGCCTGGTTGCTCTGGCAAGAGAGAGAGGGGTCGTCAACACCGTAGTCGTACTGGGTAGCAGCGGCGTCGGTCTCGGTGTCTAGCGAGAGAAGAGGGGAAAGAAACAATAAATACATAGCAAGCAAGTGCATAACAGGACAACAGGCAGAGCTAGACGTGTTCTAACGCGGTATGAGGTGATACGGGTGAAGGGGGGAAACATCCGGGAAAGTATTCCCAGTGTTTCACGTTTTCGGGCAGAGGAGCCGGAGGGGGAAAGTTGCGAGTTCGCTATGCTAGGGATGCGTGGCGGACGAACAGGTTGCGTATCCGGGTTCGTCTCGTCGTTCTAAGAAACTTTCATTATTGGAATTATTTTATTAATTTAATTAGAAAAGCTATTATGATGTCAGCGTGATGTCATCATGAAGTCAGCAGGGTCAAAGGTGGACTAGGTCAAATTGACGTGTGGGCCCCATTCGTCATAGGCTCAGACTAACTAATCAATGTTAATTAGCTTAATAACTAGATTAGTTTAACCCATTTAATTAGTTTAGTTAAACATGATTAATTAACTTAATTAATTTAGTTAGTTAATTAATTAATTAGTTAACATTTTTATTTACTTATTATTTATCTATTTATATTTATTTTTAACTCTCTCTTTTTTTATTGTTCTGGGCGGGCCCCGTTCGTCATAGGCCCCAGGGGGCCATCGTGGTTCGGGCTAACGGGCGAAGCGGCGTGGGGAGACCGGTTGGGCATCCGCCCGGAAGGGGACGAGGCCACGGCCATCGCCGGTGGCAGCCTCAGGGCGAGTGGCCGCCGGCAACTGCGGGCAGGGGAACGGGCGGTGCAGGGCAGGGCGGCAGGGAAGCGGAGCGGCAGGTGGGCGCGACGCGGCGAGCAGAAGGCGGGCCCGGCGCGCTAGCAGCGAGCGGAGGCTTGGCAAAACGGCGACATGGGCGAGCGCGCACGGGCGTAGTGCAGCAGCAGCAGTCTGCGGGAGCGGGCGCGCAATGGCACTGCAGGGGCAGGGGCTGTGCCGGGGGCGCGCGCGCGGGGTCGAGCGGGCTCAGCCAGGAGCGCGATGGCCGCGAGCAGGAGCCCGGGCGGCGGCGACTGCGATAGCGGCAGAGACGGCGAGCACGGCGGGGAGGGAAAAAGAGGCCGGGGCTAGCCTCACCGTGATTCATTGGGAACGGGGCAGCGGGGGTTGGGGTGGTGGTCGGAGACGTCGGTGTCGACGTAGACGAAGCAGACAGGCGAGGGAGCGCTCCGGGGAGGCCGTACGGCGAGGAGCTCCGGCGGCGGCGACGTCCGGTCACGAGGCGGGGTGGTCGGCCTCAGGTAACGGGGCGCCGGCGAGGCGAAGTGGAGGTGCAGGGCGGAGGCGGCCATCCTTGGGCGCGGGCTCGCCGGCGAGGTGGGTCTTCGACGCGGCAAGGGGCCGGGCACGTGGTGCTTGGCGATGCTAGAGAGCGAGAGGGGTTGGGGGGTTTCGGTCAGGAGGAGTGGGGGGGTCATGCGGGTGACGGGGTGATCCTGATCCAGATCTGGAACGATGGGGGAAGTGGGGGTGGTTGCCCTAGGGTTTGATCGGGGTGGGGGGTTAAGTGGAGTGGGGGGGGTCGGCCGGCTGGGCCTGCAGCCTGCTGGGCCGAAGCCGGGGGCAGGGGGTTTTCTCTTTCCCTTTTTTTAGTTTTGTTTTTCCTTTTCTTTTTATTTATTTTTCTTTTCTATTTTATTCTTTTAATTGTTGTTTTAGAAAATATAAATACAACTCCTAAATTAATGTTATAATTTATTCTACTACCCCAATAAGTATGACACCTAATTAAAATAGTTTGCATTATTATTATTTTTAAAAGAGCATTTAATTAATTGTCATAGGTGTGTTTTTATAACTTTAGAGCCTTTAACCGTTTTATGAAAGTGTGGTTTCTCCACAATAATTACCTATGCATTATTTGGCAACACCCCAACATTTTAGTTTTAATATTTGAAAATCTTTACCGTTTGACTTTATTTTAAGTTTGAATTTCGAATCGATTTTGAACTAACACGAGATTAACAACAGTTACCGTGGTGACGTGGCATCATTTAACGTGGGATTACTGTAGCCTAATTATCCGGGCGTCACAACTCTAGTGTAAGATTATTTAAACTAGCTTGTAGATCTAGTTCAACTGTAGTGTAAAATTATTTGTACTAGGTTATAGAGCTAGGTCTACTCTAGTATAAAATTATTTGAACTAGCTTGTAGAGCTAGTTCAACTCTAGTGTAATATTATTTGAACTAGCTCATAGAGCTAGTTCAACTCTAGTGTTAAATTATTTGAACTAGCTTGTAGAGCTAGTTCAATTCTAGTGTAATATTATTTGAACTATCTTGTAGAGCTAGTTCAACTCTAGTGTTAAATTATTCGTAATAGGTTATAGAGCTAGTTCAACTCTACTGTATAATTATTTGTACTAGGTTATAGAGCTAGTTCTACTCTAGTGTAAAATTATTTGAACTAGCTTGTAGAGCTAGTTCAATTCTAGTGTAAAATTATTCGAACTAGCTTGTAGAGCTAGTTCAACTCTAGTGTAAATTTATTTGAACTAGCTTGTAGAGCTAGTTCAACTCTAGTGTAATATTATTTGAACTATCTTGTAGAGCTAGTTCAACTCTAGTATAAAATTATTTGTACTAGGTTATTGAGCTAGTTCAACTGTAGTGTATAATTATTTGTACTAGGTGATAGAGCTAGTTCAACTCTAGTGTAAAATTATTTGAACTAGCTTGTAGAGCTAGTTCAACTCTAGTGTAAAATTATTTGAACTAGCTTGTAGAGCTAGTTCCACTCTAGTGTATAATTACTTGTACTAGGTGATAGAGCTAGTTCAACTCTAGTGTCAAATTATTTGTACTAGGTGATAGAGCTAGTTCAACTCTACTGTAAAACTATCTGAACTAGCCTGTAGAGCTAGGTCAACTCTAGTGTAAAATTATTTGAACTAGCTTGTAGAGCTAGTTCAACTCTAGTGTAAAATTATTTGTACTAGGTTACAAAGCTAGTTCAACTCTAGGGTAAAATAATTTGAACTAGCTTGTAGAGCTAGTTTAACTCTAGTGTAAGGTTATTTCAACTAGAGCTAGTTGGACTCTAGTGTAAAATTATTTAAACTAGCTTGTAGATATAGCTCAACTCCATTGTAAAATTATTTATACTTGGTTATAGAGCTAGTTTAACTCTAGTGTAAAGTTAGTTGAACTAGACTGTAGATCTAGTTCAACTCTAGTGTAAAATTATTTGAACTAGCTTGTAGAGCTAGTTCAAAACTAGTTTTAAATTATTTGAACTAGCCTCTAGAGCTAGTTCAACTCTAGTGCAAAATTATTTGTACTAGGTTATAGAGCTAATTCTACTCTAGTGCAAAATTACTTGAACTAGTTTGTAGAGCTAGTTCAACTCCAGTGTAAAATTATTTGAACTAGCTTGTAGAGCTAGTTCAGCACAAGTGTTAAATTATTTCTACTAGGTTATGGAGCTAGTTCAACTCTAGTGTAAAATTATTTGTACTAGGTTATAGAGCTAGTTCAACTCTAGTGTAAAATTATTTGTACTAGGTTATAGAGCTAGTTCAACTCTATTGTAAATTTATTTGTACTAGCCTGTAGAGCTAGTTCAACTCTAGTGTAAGATTATTTGAACTCGCTTGTAGATCTAGTTCAACTCTAGTGTAAAATCATTTGTACTAGGTTATAGAGCTAGTTCTAATCTAGTGTAAAATTATTTGAACTAGCTTGTAGAGCTACTTCAACTCTACTGTAATATTATTTTAACTAGCTTGTAGAGCTAGTTCAACTCTAGTGTTAAATTATTTGAACTAGCTTGTAGAGCTAGTTCAACTCTAGTGTAATATTATTTGAACTAGCTTGTAGAGCTAGTTCACCTGTACTGTAAAATTATTTTTACTAGGTTATAGAGCTAGCTCAACTCAAGTGTATAATTATTTGGACTAGGTGAGAGAGCTAGTTCAACTCTAGTGTAAAATTATTTGAACTAGCTTATAGGGCTAGTTCAACTCTAGTGTAAAATTATTTGAACTAGCGTGTAGAGATAGTTGAACTCTAGTGTATAATTATTTGTACTAGGTGATAGAGCTAGTTCAACTCTAGTGTCAAATTATTCGTGCTAGGTTATAGATCTAGTTCAACTCTACTGTAAAACTATTTGAACTAGCCTGGAGAGCTAGGTCAACTCTAGTGTAAAATTATTTGAACTAGCTTGTAGAGCTAGTTCAACTCTAGTGTAAAATTATTGTACTAGGTTATAGAGCTAGTTCAACTCTAGTGTAAAATGATTTTAACTAGCTTGTAGAGCTAGTTCAACTCTAGTGTAAAGTTATTTGAAGTAGCATGTAGAGCTAGTTCAACTCTAGTGTAAGATTATTTGAACTAGCTTGTAGATCTAGTTGAACTCTAGTGTAAAATTATTTGTACTAGGTTATAGAGCTAGGTCTACTCTAGTGTAAAATTATTTGAACTAGCTTGTAGAGCTAGTTCAACTCTAGTGTAATATTATTTGAACTAGCTCGTAGAGCTAGTTCAACTCTAGTGTTAAATTATTTGAACTAGCTTGTAGAGCTAGTTCAACTCTAGTGTAATATTATTTGAACTAGCTTGTAGAGCTAGTTCAACTCTAGTGTTAAATTATTTGTACTAGGTTATAGAGCTAGTTCAACTCTAGTGTAAAATTATTTGTACTAGGTTATAGAGCTAGTTCTACTCTAGTGTAAAATTATTTGAACTAGCTTGTAGAGCTAGTTCAACTCTAGTGTAATATTATTCGAACTAGCTTGTAGAGCTAGTTCAACTCTAGTGTAAAGTTATTTGAACTAGCTTGTAGAGCTAGTTCAACTCTAGCGTAATATTATTTGAACTATCTTGTAAAGCTAGTTCAACTCTAGTATAAGATTATTTGTATTAGGTTGTGGAGCTAGTTCAACTGTAGTGTATAATTATTTGTACTAGGTGATAGAGCTAGTTCAACTCTAGTGTAAAATTGTTTGAACTTTCTTGTAGAGCTAGTTCAACTCTAGCGTAATATTATTCGAACTAGCTTGTAGAGCTAGTTCTACTCTAGTGTAAATTTATTTGAACTAGCTTGTAGAGCTAGTTCAACTCTAGTGTAATATTATTTGAACTATCTTGTAGAGCTAGTTCAACTCTAGTATAAAATTATTTGTACTAGGTTATGGAGCTTGGTCAACTGTAGTGTATAGTTATTTGTACTAGGTGATAGAGCTAGTTCAACTCTAGTGTAAAATTATTTGAACTAGCTTGTAGAGCTAGTTCAACTCTAGTGTAAAATTATTTGAACTAGCTTGTAGAGCTAGTTCGACTCTAGTGTATAATTACTTGTACTAGGTGATAGAGCTAGTTCAACTCTAGTGTCAAATTATTTGTACTAGGTGATAGAGCTAGTTCAACTCTATTGTAAAACTATCTGAACTAGCCTGTAGAGCTAGGTCAACTCTAGTGTAAAATTATTTGAACTAGCTTGTAGAGCTACTTCAACTCTACTTTAATATTATTTTAACTAGCTTGTAGAGCTAGTTCAACTCTAGTGTTAAATTATTTGAACTAGCTTGTAGAGCTAGTTCAACTCTAGTGTAATATTATTTGAACTAGCTTGTAGAGCTAGTTCAACTCTAGTGTAAAATTATTTTTACTAGGTTATAGAGCTAGCTCAACTCAAGTGTATAATTATTTGGACTAGGTGATTGAGCTAGTTCAACTCTAGTGTAAAATTATTTGAACTACGTTATAGGGCTAGTTCAACTCTAGTGTAAAATTATTTAACTAGCGTGTAGAGCTAGTTGACCTCTAGTGTAAAATTATTTGAACTTTCTTGTAGAGCTAGGTCAACTCTAGTGTAAAATTATTTAAACTAGCTTGCAGAGCTAGTTCAACTCTAGTGTAATATTATTTGAACTAGCTAGTTGAACTCTAGTGTATAATTATTTGTACTAGGTGATAGAGCTAGTTCAACTCTAGTGTCAAATTATTCGTGCTAGGTTATAGATCTAGTTCAACTCTACTGTAAAACTATTTGAACTAGCCTGGAGAGCTAGGTCAACTCTAGTGTAAAATTATTTGAACTAGCTTGTAGAGCTAGTTCAACTCTAGTGTAAACTTATTGTACTAGGTTATAGAGCTAGTTCAACTCTAGTGTAAAATGATTTGAACTAGCTTGTAGACCTAGTTCAACTTTGGTGTAAAGTTATTTGAACTAGCATGTAGAGCTAGTTCAACTCTAGTGTAAGACTATTTGAACTAGCTTGTAGATCTAGTTCAACTCTAGTGTAAAATTATTTGTACTAGGTTATAGAGCTAGGTCTACTCTAGTGTAAAATTATTTGAACTAGGTTGTAGAGCTAGTTCAACTCTAGTGTAATATTATTCGAACTAGCTTGTAGAGCTAGTTCAACTCTAGTGTAAATTTATTTGAACTAGCTTGTAGAGCTAGTTCAACTCTAGTGTTAAATTATTTGTACTAGGTTATAGAGGTAGTTCAACTCTAGTATAAAATTATTTGTACTAGGTTATGGAGCTAGTTCAACTATAGTGTATAATTATTTATACTAGGTGATAGAGCTGGTTCAACTCTAGTGTAATATTATTTGAACTATCTTGTAGAGCTAGTTCAACTCTACTATAAAATTATTTGTACTAGGTTATGGAGCTAGTTCAACTGTAGTGTATAATTATTTGTACTAGGTGATAGAGCTAGTTCAACTCTAGTGTAAAATTATTTGAACTTTCTTGTAGAGCTAGTTTAACTCTAGTGTAATATTATTCGAACTAGCTTGTAGAGCTCGTTCAACTCTAGTGTAAATTTATTTGAACTAGCTTGTAGAGCTAGTTCATCTCTAGTGTAATATTATTTGAACTATCTTGTAGAGCTAGTTCAACTCTAGTATAAAATTATTTGTACTAGGTTATGGAGCTAGTTCAACTGTAGTGTATAATTATTTGTACTAGGTGATAGAGCTAGTTCAACTCTAGTGTAAAATTATTTGAACTAGCTTGTAGAGCTAGTTCAACTCTAGTGTAAAATTATTTGAACTAGCTTGTAGAGCTAGTTCGACTCTAGTGTATAATTACTTGTACTAGGTGATAGAGCTAGTTCAACTCTAGTGTCAAATTATTTGTACTAGGTCATAGAGCTAGTTCAACTCTACTGTAAAACTATCTGAACTAGCCTGTAGAGCTAGGTCAACTCTAGTGTAAAATTATTTGAACTAGCTTGTAGAGCTAGTTCAACTCTAGTGTAAAATTATTTGTACTAGGTTACAGAGCTAGTTCAACTCTAGGATAAAATAATTTGAACTAGCTTGTAGAGCTAGTTCAACTCTAGTGTAAGGTTATTTGAACTAGAGCTAGTTCGACTCTAGTGTAAAATTATTTAAACTAGCTTGTAGATATAGATCAACTCCACTGTAAAATTATTTATACTTGGTTATAGAGCTAGTTTAACTCTAGTGTAAAGTTAGTTGAACTAGACTGTAGATCTAGTTCAACTCTAGTGTAAAATTATTTGAATTAGCTTGTAGAGCTAGTTCACCACTAGTGTAAAATTATTTGTACTAGGTTATGGAGCTAGTTCAACTATAGTGTAAAATTATTTGAACTAGGTTATAGAGCTAGTTCAAATCTAGTGTAAAATTATTTGTACTAGAGTGTAGAGCTATTTCAACTGTAGCGTAAAATTATTTGAACTAGCTTGTGGAGCTAGTTCAACACTAGTGTAAGATTATTTGAACTAGCTTGTAGAGCTAGTTCAACTCTAGTGTAATATTATTTGAACTAGCTTGTACAGCTAGTTCAACTCTAGTGTAAAATTACTTTTACTAGGTTATAGAGCTAGATCAACTCCAGTGTATAATTATTTGGACTAGTTGATAGAGCTAGTTCAACTCTAGTGTAAAATTATTTGAACTTTCTTGTAGAGCTAGGTCAACTCTAGTGTAAAATTATTTGAACTAGCTTGCAGAGCTAGTTCAACTCTAGTGTAATATTATTTGAACTAGCTAGTTGAACTCTAGTGTATAATTATTTGTACTAGGTGATAGAGCTAGTTCAACTCTAGTGTCAAATTATTTGTACTAGGTTATAGATCTAGTTCAACTCTACTGTAAACCTATTTGAACTAGCCTGGAGAGCTAGGTCAACTCTAGTGTAAAATTATTTGAACTAGCTTGTATAGCTAGTTCAACTCTAGTGTAAAATTATTGTACTAGGTTATAGAGCTAGTTCAACTGTAGTGTAAAATGATTTGAACTAGCTTGTAGAGCTAGTTCAACTCTGGTGTAAAGTTATTTGAACTAGCATGTAGAGCTAGTTCAACTCAAGTGTAAGATTATTTGAACTAGCTTGTAGATCTAGTTCAACTCTAGTGTAAAATTATTTGTACTAGGTTATAGAGCTAGGTCTACTCTAGTGTAAAATTATTTGAACTAGCTTGTAGAGCTAGTTCAACTCTAGTGTAATATTATTTGAAGTAGCTCGTAAAGCTAGTTCAACTCTAGTGTTAAATTATTTGAACTAGCTTGTAGAGCTAGTTCAACTCTAGTGTAATATTATTTGAACTAGCTTGTAGAGCTAGTTCAACTCTAGTGTTAAATTATTTGTTATAGGTTATAGAGCTAGTTCAACTCTAGTGTATAATTATTTGTACTAGGTTATAGAGCTAGTTCTACTCTAGTGTAAAATTATTTGAACTAGCTTGTAGAGCTAGTTCAACTCTAGTGTAAATTTATTTGAACTAGCTTGTAGAGCTAGTTCAACTCTAGTGTAATATTATTTGAACTATTTTGTAGAGCTAGTTCAACTCTAGTATAAAATTATTTGTACTAGGTTATTGAGCTGGTTCAACTATAGTGTATAATTATCTGTACTAGGTGATAGAGCTAGTTCAACTCTAGTGCAAAATTATTTGAACTAGCTTGTAGAGCTAGTTCAACTCTAGTGTAAAATTATTTGAAATAGCTTGTAGAGCTAGTTCCACTCTAGTGTATAATTACTTGTACAAGGTGATAGAGCTAGTTCAACTCTAGTGTCAAATTATTTGTACTAGGTGATAGAGCTAGTTCAACTCTACTGTAAAACTATGTGAACTAGCCTGTAGAGCTAGGTCAACTCTAGTGTAAAATTATTTCAACTAGCTTGTAGAGATAGTTCAACTCTAGTGTAAAATTATTTGTACTAGGTTACAGAGCTAGTTCAACTCTAGGGTAAAATAAATTGAACTAGCTTGTAGAGCTAGTTTAACTCTAGTGTAAGGTTATTTGAACTGGAGCTAGTTCGACTCTAGTGTAAAACTATTTAAACTAGCTTGTAGATATAGCTCAACTCCACTGTAAAATTATTTATACTTGGTTATAGAGCTAGTTTAACTCTAGTGTAAAGTTAGTTGAACTAGACTGTAGATCTAGTTCAACTCTAGTGTAAAATTATTTGAACTAGCTTGTACAGCTAGTTCAAAACTAGTTTTAAATTATTTGAGCTAGGCTCTAGAGCTAGTTCAACTCTAGTGTAAAATTATTTGTAGTAGGTTATAGAGCTAATTCTACTCTAGTGCAAAATTACTTGAACTAGTTTGTAGAGCTAGTTCAACTCCAGTGTAAAATTATTTGAACTAGCTTGTAGAGCTAGGTCAACTCTAGTATAAAATTATTTGTACTAGGTTATGGAGCTAGTTCAACTCTAGTGTAAAATTATTTGTACTAGGTTATAGAGCTAGCTCAACCCTAGTGTAATATTATTTGTACTAGGTTATAGAGCTAGTTCAACTCTATTGTAAATTTATTTGTACTATCCTGTAGAGCTAGTTCAACTCTAGTGTGAGATTATTTGAACTAGGTTGTAGATCTAGTTCAACTCTAGTGTAAAATTATTTGTACTAGGTTATAGAGCTAGTTCTAATCTATTGTAAAATTATTTGAACTAGCTTGTAGAGCTACTTCAACTCTACTGTAATATTATTTTAACTAGCTTGTAGAGCTAGTTCAACTCTAGTGTTAAATTATTTGAACTAGCTTGTAGAGCTAGTTCAACTCTAGTGTAATATTATTTGAACTAGCTTGTAGAGCTAGTTCAACTCTAGTGTAAAATTATTTTTACTAGGTTATAGAGCTAGCTCAACTCCAGTGTATAATTATTTGGACTAGGTGATAGAGCTAGTTCAACTCTAGTGTAAAATTATTTGAACTAGGTTATAGGGCTAGTTCAACTCTAGTGTAATATTATTCGAACTAGCTTGTAGAGCTAGTTCTACTCTAGTGTAAATTTATTTGAACTAGCTTGTAGAGCTAGTTCAACTCTAGTGTAATATTATTTGAACTATCTTGTAGAGCTAGTTCAACTCTAGTATAAAATTATTTGTACTAGGTTATGGAGCTTGGTCAACTGTAGTGTATAGTTATTTGTACTAGGTGATAGAGCTAGTTCAACTCTAGTGTAAAATTATTTGAACTAGCTTGTAGAGCTAGTTCAACTCTAGTGTAAAATTATTTGAACTAGCTTGTAGAGCTAGTTCGACTCTAGTGTATAATTACTTGTACTAGGTGATAGAGCTAGTTCAACTCTAGTGTCAAATTATTTGTACTAGGTGATAGAGCTAGTTCAACTCTATTGTAAAACTATCTGAACTAGCCTGTAGAGCTAGGTCAACTCTAGTGTAAAATTATTTGAACTAGCTTGTAGAGCTACTTCAACTCTACTTTAATATTATTTTAACTAGCTTGTAGAGCTAGTTCAACTCTAGTGTTAAATTATTTGAACTAGCTTGTAGAGCTAGTTCAACTCTAGTGTAATATTATTTGAACTAGCTTGTAGAGCTAGTTCAACTCTAGTGTAAAATTATTTTTACTAGGTTATAGAGCTAGCTCAACTCAAGTGTATAATTATTTGGACTAGGTGATTGAGCTAGTTCAACTCTAGTGTAAAATTATTTGAACTACGTTATAGGGCTAGTTCAACTCTAGTGTAAAATTATTTAACTAGCGTGTAGAGCTAGTTGACCTCTCGTGTAAAATTATTTGAACTTTCTTGTAGAGCTAGGTCAACTCTAGTGTAAAATTATTTAAACTAGCTTGCAGAGCTAGTTCAACTCTAGTGTAATATTATTTGAACTAGCTAGTTGAACTCTAGTGTATAATTATTTGTACTAGGTGATAGAGCTAGTTCAACTCTAGTGTCAAATTATTCGTGCTAGGTTATAGATCTAGTTCAACTCTACTGTAAAACTATTTGAACTAGCCTGGAGAGCTAGGTCAACTCTAGTGTAAAATTATTTGAACTAGCTTGTAGAGCTAGTTCAACTCTAGTGTAAACTTATTGTACTAGGTTATAGAGCTAGTTCAACTCTAGTGTAAAATGATTTGAACTAGCTTGTAGACCTAGTTCAACTTTGGTGTAAAGTTATTTGAACTAGCATGTAGAGCTAGTTCAACTCTAGTGTAAGACTATTTGAACTAGCTTGTAGATCTAGTTCAACTCTAGTGTAAAATTATTTGTACTAGGTTATAGAGCTAGGTCTACTCTAGTGTAAAATTATTTGAACTAGGTTGTCGAGCTAGTTCAACTCTAGTGTAATATTATTCGAACTAGCTTGTAGAGCTAGTTCAACTCTAGTGTAAATTTATTTGAACTAGCTTGTAGAGCTAGTTCAACTCTAGTGTTAAATTATTTGTACTAGGTTATAGAGGTAGTTCAACTCTAGTATAAAATTATTTGTACTAGGTTATGGAGCTAGTTCAACTATAGTGTATAATTATTTATACTAGGTGATAGAGCTGGTTCAACTCTAGTGTAATATTATTTGAACTATCTTGTAGAGCTAGTTCAACTCTAGTATAAAATTATTTGTACTAGGTTATGGAGCTAGTTCAACTGTAGTGTATAATTATTTGTACTAGGTGATAGAGCTAGTTCAACTCTAGTGTAAAATTATTTGAACTTTCTTGTAGAGCTAGTTTAACTCTAGTGTAATATTATTCGAACTAGCTTGTAGAGCTCGTTCAACTCTAGTGTAAATTTATTTGAACTAGCTTGTAGAGCTAGTTCATCTCTAGTGTAATATTATTTGAACTATCTTGTAGAGCTAGTTCAACTCTAGTATAAAATTATTTGTACTAGGTTATGGAGCTAGTTCAACTGTAGTGTATAATTATTTGTACTAGGTGATAGAGCTAGTTCAACTCTAGTGTAAAATTATTTGAACTAGCTTGTAGAGCTAGTTCAACTCTAGTGTAAAATTATTTGAACTAGCTTGTAGAGCTAGTTCGACTCTAGTGCATAATTACTTGTACTAGGTGATAGAGCTAGTTCAACTCTAGTGTCAAATTATTTGTACTAGGTCATAGAGCTAGTTCAACTCTACTGTAAAACTATCTGAACTAGCCTGTAGAGCTAGGTCAACTCTAGTGTAAAATTATTTGAACTAGCTTGTAGAGCTAGTTCAACTCTAGTGTAAAATTATTTGTACTAGGTTACAGAGCTAGTTCAACTCTAGGATAAAATAATTTGAACTAGCTTGTAGAGCTAGTTCAACTCTAGTGTAAGTTTATTTGAACTAGAGCTAGTTCGACTCTAGTGTAAAATTATTTAAACTAGCTTGTAGATATAGATCAACTCCACTGTAAAATTATTTATACTTGGTTATAGAGCTAGTTTAACTCTAGTGTAAAGTTAGTTGAACTAGACTGTAGATCTAGTTCAACTCTAGTGTAAAATTATTTGAATTAGCTTGTAGAGCTAGTTCACCACTAGTGTAAAATTATTTGTACTAGGTTATGGAGCTAGTTCAACTATAGTGTAAAATTATTTGAACTAGGTTATAGAGCTAGTTCAAATCTAGTGTAAAATTATTTGTACTAGAGTGTAGAGCTATTTCAACTGTAGCGTAAAATTATTTGAACTAGCTTGTGGAGCTAGTTCAACACTAGTGTAAGATTATTTGAACTAGCTTGTAGAGCTAGTTCAACTCTAGTGTAATATTATTTGAACTAGCTTGTACAGCTAGTTCAACTCTAGTGTAAAATTACTTTTACTAGGTTATAGAGCTAGATCAACTCCAGTGTATAATTATTTGGACTAGTTGATAGAGCTAGTTCAACTCTAGTGTAAAATTATTTGAACTTTCTTGTAGAGCTAGGTCAACTCTAGTGTAAAATTATTTGAACTAGCTTGCAGAGCTAGTTCAACTCTAGTGTAATATTATTTGAACTAGCTAGTTGAACTCTAGTGTATAATTATTTGTACTAGGTGATAGAGCTAGTTCAACTCTAGTGTCAAATTATTTGTACTAGGTTATAGATCTAGTTCAACTCTACTGTAAACCTATTTGAACTAGCCTGGAGATCTAGGTCAACTCTAGTGTAAAATTATTTGAACTAGCTTGTATAGCTAGTTCAACTCTAGTGTAAAATTATTGTACTAGGTTATAGAGCTAGTTCAACTGTAGTGTAAAATGATTTGAACTAGCTTGTAGAGCTAGTTCAACTCTGGTGTAAAGTTATTTGAACTAGCATGTAGAGCTAGTTCAACTCAAGTGTAAGATTATTTGAACTAGCTTGTAGATCTAGTTCAACTCTAGTGTAAAATTATTTGTACTAGGTTATAGAGCTAGGTCTACTCTAGTGTAAAATTATTTGAACTAGCTTGTAGAGCTAGTTCAACTCTAGTGTAATATTATTTGAAGTAGCTCGTAAAGCTAGTTCAACTCTAGTGTTAAATTATTTGAACTAGCTTGTAGAGCTAGTTCAACTCTAGTGTAATATTATTTGAACTAGCTTGTAGAGCTAGTTCAACTCTAGTGTTAAATTATTTGTTATAGGTTATAGAGCTAGTTCAACTCTAGTGTATAATTATTTGTACTAGGTTATAGAGCTAGTTCTACTCTAGTGTAAAATTATTTGAACTAGCTTGTAGAGCTAGTTCAACTCTAGTGTAAATTTATTTGAACTAGCTTGTAGAGCTAGTTCCACTCTAGTGTAATATTATTTGAACTATTTTGTAGAGCTAGTTCAACTCTAGTATAAAATTATTTGTACTAGGTTATTGAGCTGGTTCAACTATAGTGTATAATTATCTGTACTAGGTGATAGAGCTAGTTCAACTCTAGTGCAAAATTATTTGAACTAGCTTGTAGAGCTAGTTCAACTCTAGTGTAAAATTATTTGAAATAGCTTGTAGAGCTAGTTCCACTCTAGTGTATAATTACTTGTACAAGGTGATAGAGCTAGTTCAACTCTAGTGTCAAATTATTTGTACTAGGTGATAGAGCTAGTTCAACTCTACTGTAAAACTATGTGAACTAGCCTGTAGAGCTAGGTCAACTCTAGTGTAAAATTATTTCAACTAGCTTGTAGAGATAGTTCAACTCTAGTGTAAAATTATTTGTACTAGGTTACAGAGCTAGTTCAACTCTAGGGTAAAATAAATTGAACTAGCTTGTAGAGCTAGTTTAACTCTAGTGTAAGGTTATTTGAACTGGAGCTAGTTCGACTCTAGTGTAAAACTATTTAAACTAGCTTGTAGATATAGCTCAACTCCACTGTAAAATTATTTATACTTGGTTATAGAGCTAGTTTAACTCTAGTGTAAAGTTAGTTGAACTAGACTGTAGATCTAGTTCAACTCTAGTGTAAAATTATTTGAACTAGCTTGTACAGCTAGTTCAAAACTAGTTTTAAATTATTTGAACTAGGCTCTAGAGCTAGTTCAACTCTAGTGTAAAATTATTTGTAGTAGGTTATAGAGCTAATTCTACTCTAGTGCAAAATTACTTGAACTAGTTTGTAGAGCTAGTTCAACTCCAGTGTAAAATTATTTGAACTAGCTTGTAGAGCTAGGTCAACTCTAGTATAAAATTATTTGTACTAGGTTATGGAGCTAGTTCAACTCTAGTGTAAAATTATTTGTACTAGGTTATAGAGCTAGCTCAACCCTAGTGTAATATTATTTGTACTAGGTTATAGAGCTAGTTCAACTCTATTGTAAATTTATTTGTACTATCCTGTAGAGCTAGTTCAACTCTAGTGTGAGATTATTTGAACTAGCTTGTAGATCTAGTTCAACTCTAGTGTAA
The DNA here is from genome assembly GCF_056163025.1 of Triticum urartu. NCBI lineage: Eukaryota > Viridiplantae > Streptophyta > Magnoliopsida > Poales > Poaceae > Triticum > Triticum urartu. The sequence goes on along the minus strand of NC_141877.1, from coordinate 412,644,274 downwards.
AATTATTTGTACTAGGTTATAGAGCTAGTTCTAATCTATTGTAAAATTATTTGAACTAGCTTGTAGAGCTACTTCAACTCTACTGTAATATTATTTTAACTAGCTTGTAGAGCTAGTTCAACTCTAGTGTTAAATTATTTGAACTAGCTTGTAGAGCTAGTTCAACTCTAGTGTAATATTATTTGAACTAGCTTGTAGAGCTAGTTCAACTCTAGTGTAAAATTATTTTTACTAGGTTATAGAGCTAGCTCAACTCCAGTGTATAATTATTTGGACTAGGTGATAGAGCTAGTTCAACTCTAGTGTAAAATTATTTGAACTAGGTTATAGGGCTAGTTCAACTCTAGTGTAAAATTATTTGAACTAGCGTGTAGAGCTAGTTGAACTCTAGTGTAAAATTATTTGAACTTTCTTGTAGAGCTAGGTCAACTCTAGTGTAAAATTATTTGAACTAGCTTGCAGAGCTAGTTCAACTCTAGTGTAATATTATTTGAACTAGCTAGTTGAACTCTAGTGTATAATTATTTGTACTAGGTGATAGAGCTAGTTCAACTCTAGTGTCAAATTATTTGTATTAGGTTATAGATCAAGTTCAACTCTACTGTAAAACTATTTGAACTAGCCTGGAGAGCTAAGGCAACTCTAGTGTAAAATTATTTGAACTAGCTTGTAGAGCTAGTTCAACTCTAGTGTAAAATTATTGTACTAGGTTATAGAGCTAGTTCAACTCTAGTGTAAAATGATTTGAACTAGCTTGTAGAGCTAGTTCAACTCTGGTGTAAAGTTATTTGAACTAGCATGTAGAGCTAGTTCAACTCTAGTGTAAGATTATTTGAACTAGCTTGTAGATCTAGTTCAACTCTAGTGTAAAATTATTTGTAATAGGTTATAGAGCTAGGTCTACTCTAGTGTAAAATTATTTGAACTAGCTTGTAGAGCTAGTTCAACTCTAGTGTAATATTATTTGAAGTAGCTCGTAGAGCTAGTTCAACTCTAGTGTTAAATTATTTGAAGTAGCTTGTAGAGCTAGTTCAACTCTAGTGTAATATTATTTAAACTAGCTTGTAAAGCTAGTTCAACTCTAGTGTTAAATTATTTGTAATAGGTTATAGAGCTAGTTCAACTCTAGTGTATAATTATTTGTACTAGGTTATAGAGCTAGTTCTACTCTAGTGTAAAATTATTTGAACTAGCTTGTAGAGCTAGTTCAACTCTAGTGTAATATTATTCGAACTAGCTTGTAGAGCTAGTTCAACTCTAGTGTAAATTTATTTGAACTAGCTTGTAGAGCTAGTTCAACTCTAGTGTAATATTATTTGAACTATTTTGTAGAGCTAGTTCAACTCTAGTATAAAATTATTTGTACTAGGTTATTTAGCTAGTTCAACTATAGTGTATAATTATCTGTACTAGGTGATAGAGCTAGTTCAACTCTAGTGTAAAATTATTTGAACTAGCTTGTAGAGCTAGTTCAACTCTAGTGTAAAATTATTTGAAATAGCTTGTAGAGCTAGTTCCACTCTAGTGTATAATTACTTGTACTAGGTGATAGAGCTAGTTCAACTCTAGTGTCAAATTATTTGTACTAGGTGATAGAGCTAGTTCAACTCTACTGTAAAACTATCTGAACTAGCCTGTAGAGCTAGGTCAACTCTAGTGTAAAATTATTTGAACTAGCTTGTAGAGCTAGCTCAACTCTAGTGTAAAATTATTTGTACTAGGTTACAGAGCTAGTTCAACTCTAGGGTAAAATAAATTGAACTAGCTTGTAGAGCTAGTTTAACTCTAGTGTAAGGTTATTTGAACTAGAGCTAGTTCGACTCTAGTGTAAAACTATTTAAACTAGCTTGTAGATATAGCTCAACTCCACTGTAAAATTATTTATACTTGGTTATAGAGCTAGTTTAACTCTAGTGTAAAGTTAGTTGAACTAGACTGTAGATCTAGTTCAACTCTAGTGTAAAATTATTTGAACTAGCTTGTACAGCTAGTTCAAAACTAGTTTTAAATTATTTGAACTAGACTCTAGAGCTAGTTCAACTCTAGTGTAAAATTATTTGTAGTAGGTTATAGAGCTAATTCTACTCTAGTGCAAAATTACTTGAACTAGTTTGTAGAGCTAGTTCAACTCCACTGTAAAATTATTTGAACTAGCTTGTAGAGCTAGTTCAACACAAGTGTTAAATTATTTGTACTAGGTTATGGAGCTAGTTCAACTCTAGTGTAAAATTATTTGTACTAGGTTATAGAGCTAGTTCAACCCTAGTGTAATATTATTTGTACTAGGTTATAGAGCTAATTCAACTCTATTGTAAATTTATTTGTACTATCCTGTAGAGCTAGTTCAACTCTAGTGTGAGATTATTTGAACTAGCTTGTAGATCTAGTTCAACTCTAGTGTATAATTATTTGTACTAGGTTATAGAGCTAGTTCTAATCTAGTGTAAAATTATTTGAACTAGCTTGTAGAGCTACTTCAACTCTACTGTAATATTATGTTAACTAGCTTGTAGAGCTAGTTCAACTCTAGTGTTAAATTATTTGAACTAGCTTGTAGAGCTAGTTCAACTCTAGTGTAATATTATTTAAACTAGCTTGTAGAGCTAGTTCAACTCTAGTGTAAAATTATTTTTACTAGGTTATAGAGCTAGCTCAACTCCAGTGTATAATTATTTGGACTAGGTGATAGAGCTAGTTCAACTCTAGTGTAAAATTATTTGAACTGGGTTATAGGGCTAGTTCAACTCTAGTGTAAAATTATTTGAACTAGCGTGTAGAGCTAGTTGAACTCTAGTGTAAAATTATTTGAACTAGCTTGCAGAGCTAGTTCAACTCTAGTGTAATATTATTTGAACTAGCTAGTTGAACTCTAGTGTATAATTATTTGTACTAGGTGATAGAGCTAGTTCAACTCTAGTGTCAAATTATTTGTATTAGGTTATAGATCAAGTTCAACTCTACTGTAAAACTATTTGAACTAGCCTGGAGAGCTAGGTCAACTCTAGTGTAAAATTATTTGAACTAGCTTGTAGAGCAAGTTCAACTCTAGTGTAAAATTATTGTACTAGGTTATAGAGCTAGTTCAACTCTAGTGTAAAATGATTTGAACTAGCATGTAGAGCTAGTTCAACTCTAGTGTAAGATTATTTGAACTAGCTTGTACATCTAGTTCAACTCTAGTGTAAAATTATTTGTACTAGGTTATAGAGCTAGGTCTACTCTAGTGTAAAATTATTTGAACTAGGTTGTAGAGCTAGTTCAACTCTAGTGTTAAATTATTTGAACTAGCTTGTAGAGCTAGTTCAACTCTAGTGTTAAATTATTTGTACTAGGTTATAGAGCTAGTTCAACTCTAGTGTATAATTATTTGTACTAGGTTATAGAGCTAGTTCTACTCTAGTGTAAAATTATTTGAACTAGCTTGTAGAGCTAGTTCAACTCTAGTGTAATATTATTCGAACTAGCTTGTAGAGCTAGTTCAACTCTAGTGTAAATTTATTTGAACTAGCTTGTAGAGCTAGTTCAACTCTAGTGTAATATTATTTGAACTATCTTGTAGAGCTAGTTCAACTCTAGTATAAAATTATTTGTACTAGGTTATGGAGCTAGTTCAACTTTAGTGTATAATTATTTGTACTAGGTGATAGAGCTAGTTCAACTCTAGTGTAAAATTATTTGAACTAGTTTGTAGAGCTAGTTCAAATCTAGTGTAAAATTATTTGAACTAGCTTGTAGAGCTAGTTCCACTCTAGTGTATAATTACTTGTACTAGGTGATAGAGCTAGTTCAACTCTAGTGTCAAATTATTTGTACTAGGTTATAGAGCTAGTTCAACTCTACTGTAAAACTATCTGAACTAGCCTGTAGAGCTAGGTCAACTGTAGTGTAAAATTATTTGAACTAGCTTGTAGAGCTAGTTCAACTCTAGTGTAAAATTATTTGTACTAGGTTACAGAGGTAGTTCAACTCTAGCGTAAAATAATTTGAACTAGCTTGTAGAGCTAGTTTAACTCTAGTGTAAGGTTATTTGAACTAGAGCTAGTTCTGCTCTAGTGTAAAATTATTTAAACTAGCTTGTAGATATAGCTCAACTCCACTGTAAAAATTATTTATACTTGGTTATAGAGCTAGTTTTACTCTAGTGTAAAGTTAGTTGAACTAGACTGTAGATCTAGTTCAACTCTAGTGTAAAATTATTTGAATTAGCTTGTAGAGCTAGTTCAACACTAGTGTAAAATTATTTGTACTAGGTTATGGAGCTAGTTCAACTCTAGTGTTAAATTATTTGAACTAGGTTATAGAGCTAGTTCAAATCTAGTGTAACATTATTTGTTCTAGAGTGTAGAGCTATTTCAACTCTAGCGTAAAATTATTTGAGCTAGCTTGTGGAGCTAGTTCAACACTAGTGTAAGATTATTTGAACTAGCTTGTAGAGCTAGTTCAACTCTAGTGTAAAATTATTTGTACTAGGTTATAGAGCTAGTTCTACTCTAGTGTCAAATCATTTTTACTAGGTTATATGGCTAGTTTATCTCTAGTGTATAATTATTTTTACTAGGTGATAGAGGTAGTTCAACTCTAGTGTCAAATTAGTTGTACTAGGTTATATGGTTAGTTCAACTCTACTGTAAAACTATTTGAACTAGCCTGCAGAGCTAGGTCAATTCTAGTGTAAAATTATTTGAACTAGCTTGTTGAGCTAATTGAACTCTAGTGTAAAATCATTTGTACTAGGTTATAAAGCTAGTTCAACTCTAGTGTAAAATTGTTTGTACTAGCTTGTAGAGCTAGTTCAACTCTAGTGTAAAATTATTTTTACAAGGTTATAGAGCTAGCTCAACTCCAGTGTATAATTATTAGGACTAGGTGATAGAGATAGTTCAACTCTAGTGTAAAATTATTTGAACTAGGTTATATGGCTAGTTTAACTCTAGTGTAAAATTATTTGAACTAGCGTGTAGAGCTAGTTGAACTCTAGTGTAAAATTATTTGAACTTTCTTGTAGAGCTAGGTCAACTCTAGTGTAAAATTATTTGAACTAGCTTGCAGAGCTAGTTCAACTCTAGTGTAATATTATTTGAACTAGCTAGTTGAACTCTAGTGTATAATTATTTGTACTAGGTGATAGAGCTAGTTCAACTCTAGTGTCAAATTGTTTGTACTAGGTTATAGATCAAGTTCAACTCTACTGTAAAACTATTTGAACTAGCCTGGAGAGCCAGGTCAACTCTAGTGTAAAATTATTTGAACTAGCCTGTAGAGGTAGTTCAACTCTAGTGTAAAATTATTGAACTAGGTTATAGAGCTAGTTTAACTCTAGTGTAAAATGATTTGAACTAGCTTGTACAGCTAGTTCAACTCTGGTGTAAAGTTATTTGAACTAGCATGTAGAGCTAGTTCAACTCTAGTGTAAGATTATTTGAACTAGCTTGTAGATCTAGTTCAACTCTAGTGTAAAATTATTTGTACTAGGTTATAGAGCTAGGTCTACTCTAGTGTAAAATTATTTGAACTAGCTTGTAGAGCTAGTTCAACACAAGTGTTAAATTATTTGTACTAGGTTATGGAGCTAGTTCAACTCTAGTGTAAAATTATTTGTACTAGGTTAAAGAGCTAGTTCAACCCTAGTGTAAAATTATTTGTACTAGGTTATAGAGCTAGTTCAACTCTATTGTAAATTTATTTGTACTATCCTGTAGAGCTAGTTCAACTCTAGTGTGAGATTATTTGAACTAGCTTGTAGATCTAGTTCAACCCTAGTGTAAAATTATTTGTACTAGGTTATAGAGCTAGTCCTAATCTAGTGTAAAATTATTTAAACTAGCTTGTAGAGCTACTTCAACTCTACTGTAATATTATTTTAACTAGCTTGTAGAGCTAGTTCAACTGTAGTGTTAAATTATTTGAACTAGCTTGTAGAGCTAGTTCAACTCTAGTGTAATATTATTTGAACTAGGTTGTAGAGCTAGTTCAACTCTGGTGTAAAATTATTTTTACTAGGTTATAGAGCTAGCTCAACTCCAGTGTATAATTATTTGGACTAGGTGATAGAGCTAGTTCAACTCTAGTGTAAAATTATTTGAACTAGATTATAGGGCTAGTTCAACTCTAGTGTAAAATTATTTGAACTAGCGTGTAGAGCTAGTTGAACTCTAGTGTAAAATTATTTGAACTTTCTTGTAGAGCTAGGTCAACTCTAGTGTAAAATTATTTGAACTAGCTTGCAGAGCTAGTTCCACTCTAGTGTAATATTATTTGAACTAGCTAGTTGAACTCTAGTGTATAATTATTTGTACAAGGTGATAGAGCTAGTTCAACTCTAGTGTCAAATTATTTGTACTAGGTTATAGATCAAGTTCAACTCTACTGTAAAACTATTTGAACTAGCCTGGAGAGCTAGGTCAACTCTAGTGTAAAATTATTTGAACTAGCTTGTAGAGCTAGTTCAACTCTAGTGTAAAATTATTGTACTAGGTTATAGAGCTAGTTCAACTCTAGTGTAAAATGACTTGAACTAGCTTCTAGAGCTAGTTCAACTCTCGTGTAAAGTTATTTGAACTAGCATGTAGAGCTAGTTCAACTCTAGTGTAAGATTATTAGAACTAGCTTGTAGATCTAGTTCAACTCTAGTGTAAAATTATTTGTACTAGGTTATAGAGCTAGGTCTACTCTAGTGTAAAATTATTTGAACTAGCTTGTAGAGCTAGTTCAACTCTAGTGTAATATTATTTGAACTAGCTCGTAGAGCTAGTTCAACTCTAGTGTTAAATTATTTGAACTAGCTTGTAGAGCTAGTTCAACTCTAGTGTTAAATTATTGGTACTAGGTTATAGAGCTAGTTCAACTCTAGTGTATAATTATTTGTACTAGGTTATAGAGCTAGTTCTACTCTAGTGTAAAATTATTTGAACTAGCTTGTAGAGCTAGTTCAACTCTAGTGTAATATTATTCGAACTAGCTTGTAGAGCTAGTTCAACTCTAGTATAAAATTATTTGTACTAGGTTATGGAGCTAGTTCAACTGTAGTGTATAATTATTTGTACTAGGTGATAGAGCTAGTTCAACTCTAGTGTAAAATTATTTGAACTAGCTTGTAAAGCTAGTTCAACTCTAGTGTAAAATTATTTGAACTAGCTTGTAGAGCTAGTTCCACTCTAGTGTATAATTACTTGTACTAGGTGATAGAGCTAGTTCAACTCTAGTGTCAAATTATTTGTACTAGGTTATAGAGCTAGTTCAACTCTACTGTAAAACTATCTGAACTAGCCTGTAGAGCTAGGTCAACTCTAGTGTAAAATTATTTGAACTAGCTTGTAGAGCTAGTTCAACTCTAGTGTAAAATTATTTGTACTAGGTTACAGAGGTAGTTCAACTCTAGGGTAAAATAATTTGAACTTGCTTGTAGAGCTAGTTTAACTCTAGTGTAAGGTTATTTGAACTAGAGCTAGTTCTACTCTAGTGTAAAATTATTTAAACTAGCTTGTAGATATAGCTCAACTCCACTGTAAAATTATTTATACTTGGTTATAGAGCTAGTTTTACTCTAGTGTAAAGTTAGTTGAACTAGACTGTAGATCTAGTTCAACTCTAGTGTAAAATTATTTGAATTAGCTTGTAGAGCTAGTTCAACACTAGTGTAAAATTATTTGTACTAGGTTATGGAGCTAGTTCAACTCTAGTGTTAAATTATTTGAACTAGGTTATAGAGCTAGTTCAAATCTAGTGTAAAATTATTTGTTCTAGAGTGTAGAGCTATTTCAACTCTAGCGTAAAATTATTTGAACTAGCTTGTGGAGCTAGTTCAACACTAGTGTAAGATTATTTGAACTAGCTTGTAGAGCTAGTTCAACTCTAGTGTAAAATTATTTGTACTAGGTTATAGAGCTAGTTCTACTCTAGTGTCAAATTATTTTTACTAGGTTATATGGCTAGTTCATCTCTAGTGTATAATTATTTTTACTAGGTGATAGAGGTAGTTCAACTCTAGTGTCAAATTAGTTGTACTAGGTCATATGGTTAGTTCAACTCTACTGTAAAACTATTTGAACTAGCCTGCAGAGCTAGGTCAATTCTAGTGTAAAATTATTTGAACTAGCTTGTTCAGCTAATTGAACTCTAGTGTGAAATCATTTGTGCTAGGTTATAAAGCTAGTTCAACTCTAGTGTAAAATTGTTTGTACTAGCTTGTAGAGCTAGTTCAACACTAGTGTAAAATTATTTTTACTAGGTTATAGAGATAGCTCAACTCCAGTGTATAATTATTTCGACTAGGTGATAGAGCTAGTTCAACTCTAGTGTAAAATTATTTGAACTAGGTTATAGGGCTAGTTCAACTCTAGTGTAAAATTATTTGAACTAGCGTGTAGAGCTAGTTGAACTCTAGTGTAAAATTGTTTGAACTTTCTTGTAGAGCTAGGTCAACTCTAGTGTAAAATTATTTGAACTAGCTTGCAGAGCTAGTTCAACTCTAGTGTAATATTATTTGAACTAGCTAGTTGAACTCTAGTGTATAATTATTTGTACTAGGTGATAGAGCTAGTTCAACTCTAGTGTCAAATTGTTTGTACTAGGTTATAGATCAAGTTCAACTCTACTGTAAAACTATTTGAACTAGCCTGGAGAGCCAGGTCAACTCTAGTGTAAAATTAGTTGAACTAGCTTGTAGAGCTAGTTCAACTATAGTGTAAAATTATTGTACTAGGTTATAGAGCTAGTTCAACTCTAGTGTAAAATGACTTGAACTAGCTTGTCGAGCTAGTTCAACTCTGGTGTAAAGTTATTTGAACTAGCATGTAGAGCTAGTTCAACTCTAGTGTAAGATTATTTAAACTAGCTTGTAGATCTAGTTCAACTCTAGTGTAAAATTATTTGTACTAGGTTATAGAGCTAGGTCTACTCTAGTGTAAAATTATTTGAACTAGCTTGTAGAGCTAGTTCAACTCTATTGTAATATTATTTGAACTAGCTCGTAGAGCTAGTTCAACTCTAGTGTTAAATTATTTGAACTAGCTTGTTGAGCTAGTTCAACTCTAGTGTAATATTATTTGAACTAGCTTGTAGAGCTAGTTCAACTCTAGTGTTAAATTATTTGTACTAGGTTATAGAGCTAGTTCAACTCTAGTGTATAATTATTTGTACTAGGTTATAGAGCTAGTTCTACTCTAGTGTAAAATTATTTGAACTAGCTTGTAGAGCTAGTTCAACTCTAGTGTAATATTATTCGAACTAGCTTGTAGAGCTAGTTCAACTCTAGTGTAAATTTATTTGAACTAGCTTGTAGAGCTAGTTCAACTCTAGTGTAATATTATTTGAACTATCTTGTAGAGCTAGTTCAACTCTAGTGTAAAATTATTTGTACTAGGTTATGGAGCTAGTTCAACTGTAGTGTATAATTATTTGTACTAGGTGATAGAGCTAGTTCAACTCTAGTGTAAAATTATTTGAACTAGCTTGTAGAGCTAGTTCAAATCTAGTGTAAAATTATTTGAACTAGCTTGTAGAGCTAGTTCCACTCTAGTGTATAATTACTTGTACTAGGTGATAGAGCTTGTTCAACTCTAGTGTCAAATTATTTGTACTAAGTTATAGAGCTAGTTCAACTCTACTGTAAAACTATCTGAACTAGCCTGTAGAGCTAGGTCAACTCTAGTGTAAAATTATTTGAACTAGCTTGTAGAGCTAGTTCAACTCTAGTGTAAAATTATTTGTACTAGGTTACAGAGCTAGTTCAACTCTAGGGTAAAATAATTTGAACTAGCTTGTAGAGCTAGTTTAACTCTAGTGTAAGGTTATTTGAACTAGCTTGTAGATATAGGTTACGGTAGAGTTCGACTCTAGTGAAAAATTATTTAAACTAGCTTGTAGATATAGCTCAACTCCACTGTAAAATTATTTATACTTGGTTATAGAGCTAGTTTAACTCTAGTGTAAAGTTAGTTAAACTAGACTGTAGATCTAGTTCAACTCTAGTGTAAAATTATTTGAATTAGCTTCTAGAGCTAGTTCAACACTAGTGTAAAATTATTTGTACTAGGTTATGGAGCTAGTTCAACTCTAGTGTTAAATTATTTGAACTAGGTTATAGAGCTAGTTCATATCTAGTGTAAAATTATTTGTTCTAGAGTGTAGAGCTATTTCAACTCTAGCGTAAAATTATTTGAACTAGCTTGTCGAGCTAGTTCAACACTAGTGTAAGATTATTTGAACTAGCTTGTAGAGCTAGTTCAACTCTAGTGTAAAATTATTTGTACTAGGTTATAGAGCTAGTTCTACTCTAGTGTCAAATTATTTGTACTAGGTTATATGGCTAGTTCAACTCTAGTGTATAATTATTTTTACTAGGTGATAGAGGTAGTTCAACCCTAGTGTCAAATTAGTTGTACTAGGTTATATGGTTAGTTCAACTCTACTGTAAAACTATTTGAACTAGCCTGCAGAGCTAGGGCAATTCTAGTGTAAAATTATTTGAACTAGCTTGTTGAGCTAATTGAACTCTAGTGTAAAACCATTTATACTAGGTTATAAAGCTAGTTCAACTCTAGTGTAAAATTATTTGAACTAGCTTGTAGAGCTAGTTCAACTCCAGTGTAAAATTATTTGTACTAGGTTGTAGATCTCTAGTTCAACTCTAGTGTAAAATTATTTGTACTAGGTTATAGAGCTAGTTCAACTCGAGTGTAAAATTATTTTAACTAGCTTGTAGAGCCAGTTCAACCGTATTGTAAAATTATTTGGACTAGCTTGTAGAGCTAGTTCAACACAAGTGTAAAATTATTTGTACTAGGTAATGGAGCTAGGTCAACTCTAGTGTAAAATTGTTTGTACTAGGTTATAGAACTAGGTCAACTCTAGTGTAAAATTATTTGTACTAGACTGTAGAGCTAGTTCAACTCTAGAGTAAAATTATTTGAACTAGCTTATAGAGCTAGTTCAACTCTAGTGTAAAATTATTTCAACTAGCTTGTAGAGCTAGTTCAACTCTAGTGTAAAATTATTTGCACTAGGCTATAGAGCTAGTTCTACCCTAGTGTAAAATTATTTGAACTATCTTGTAGAGTCAGTTCAACTCTAGTGTAAAATTATTTGAACTTGCTTGTAGACCTAGTTCAACTCTAGTGTAAAATTAATTGAACTAGCTTGCAGAGCTAGTTCAACTCTAGTGTAATATTATTTGAACTAGCTAGTTCAACTCTAGTGTATAATTATTTCAACTAGGTGATAGAGCTAGTTCAACTCTAGTGTCAAATTATTTGTACTAGGTTATAGATCTAGTTCAACTCTACTGTAAAACTACTTGAACTAGCCTGTAGAGCTAGGTCAACTCTAGTGTAAAATTATTTGAACTAGCTTGTAGAGCTAGTTCAACTCTAGTGTAAAATTACTTGTACTAGGTTATAGAGCTAGTTCAACTCTAGTGTAAAATTATTTTAACTAGCTTGTAGAGCTAGTTCAACTCTAGTGTAAATTTATTTGAACTAGCATGTAGAGCTAGTTCGACTCTAGTGTAAAATTATTTGAACTAGCTTGTAGGGCTAGTTCAACTCCAGTGTAATATTATTTGTACTAGGTTATAGAGCTAGTTCAACTCTAGTGTAAAATTATTTGAACTAGCTTGTAGAGCTAGTTAAACTCTAGTGTAAAATTATTTGAATTAGCTTGTAGAGCTAGTTCAACACTAGTGTAAAATTATTTGTACTAGCATGTGGAGCTAGTTCAACTCTAGTGTAAAATTATTTGTACTAGGTTATAGAGCTAGTTCAACTCTAGGGTAAAATTATTTGTATTAGACTGTAGAGCTAGTTCAACTCTAGTGTAAGATTATTTGAACTAGCTTGTAGAGCTAGTTGAACTCTAGTGTAACATTACTAGGGAAAAGCCTAGCAGCAACGCGGGTTTTAGGCCTATCAGTAGCGCGGGGCGATGCACTACTGATAAGGCGCTACAGCTAACGTATAGCAGTAGCGTGCCTGCGCTCACGCTACTGCTAAATCGACTTAGTAGTAGCGACTTCCCGCAGGAGTGCTACTGGTAATTAGTAGTAGTGCTTCTCCCTGCCCGCGCTGCTACTATTATTTTGTAATTTTTTTTATTTCATGTTGTATTCGTACACCTTTTCACAAGTTTTCATACAACAGGAATTTAGAAATTGTTTTTACATCATAATGAGTTATTACATCACGGGGTGAAAGAACCGTGGACTAGTTGTTTCACCCATTGATATAATAAATATCATCATCATCATCATATCATTAACAACTTATCATCGTAATACATCATTGTCATATAACACCTCCTCAAGATTATCATTTTCATCAATGAGACATCACATAGCAAATTGGTCACTAGTCGTAATCACAAGTACTCCTCATCATCAACTCTAACACATTGTATCACATAATAAACATATTGTACCTCATAGGACCTACTACATTCTCTTAGGACCTACTATATTATCTAAGGTAAAATAGCAAAAAACAAGATAGCACCTGACTCTCCATTATGGAGAATCGAGATTATCCTGTCTCCAATTCTTGCCTTTCGCTTAATGTTACTTCCAAGAACCTCCTTGTGAATGTCCAAACATTTTTTCCATTCTTTGATTAGCATGTGTTCACCGATTTTAGAAATCTGATATGCACAGGTGAGCTCCTTAGATTGACCTGGCTGTATGTTCAGAACTTCAACGCGACCATTCTGATACATTAGATGAGGCACACAATCCATCGGGATTTTCTGTAGGATTGAAAGTATGTCTAGAGGGGGGTGATTAGACTACTTGACCAAATAAAAATCTATCCTTTTCCCAATTTTAGTCTTTGGCAGATTTTAGCTATCTTAGCACAAGTCAAGCAATCTTAACACAATTCAAGCAAGAATGCAAAGAGTCTATGAGCAGCGGAAAATAAAGCATGCAACTTGCAAGAATGGAAAGGGAAGGTGACGGTGTCCTGGACTAGGGGGTACTCAACACGTCATCTCCCAATCTGATAGATTGGGCCGAGGACCCCCGTGGCCGTATACTCATGGGCCAGTTCGGACAGCTGCCGCATACAAGGAAGATTCCACAAGACTTGGCGATCAAGACAAGGACTTCTCCCCACCGGCGTATTCGGCTAGGACTCTTGTTAACCTAGGCCTCTGGTGTATTATATAAACTAGGGCCAGGCTAGTCGATAAAAAAAAGATATATACAATCATACCATAGGCTAGCTTTTAGGGTTTAGCCTCCTTGATCTCGTGGTAGATCTACTTTTGTACTACTCATATCATCAATATTAATCAAGCAGGACGTAGAGTTTTACCTCCATCAAGAGGGCCCGAACCTGGGTAAAACATCGTGTTCCTTGCTTTCTGTTACCATCCGGCCTAGACGCACAGTGCGGGACCCCCTACCCGAGATCCGCCGGTTTTGACACCGACATTGGTGCTTTCATTGAGAGTTCCGCTGTGTAATCGACAAAAGGATCGATGGCTCGCCTGCAGATCAACTGCGACTTCGGCATCTTCGTCACCAGCTCGACTGGTCACCTTGGTTCGACCAAGAATTGCGCCCCGTGTTTGGATCACCATGTTCGAGCGAGGGCCTTCATCAAACATCAACTCCGATCTCTATAAAGATCACGGAGGAATCATCTATGGAGCTCGGGGGCTCAACGTCAACATTGCCCTCAAGCGACCGTGCTGTTTTTTTGGACAGCGAACTCGTATCCGCCGCCACCACCTCCTCGAGTATCGCTTTGACAATCGCTTTGGTGGAATTGTGCGGAATTGAGTCTATAACAACCCTGGAAAATTTCGTCGAGTTCCGATGGAGGAATCTCTGTCAATCCACGATATACCGGAATCTGGACGGGAATTTGGATGAGTTTAGGGCATGGTGTCCAGCTTCTAGCTCGGACGTCCTTTGGAAGATCCAACCGTTGATCGGCTGCAGAATTCCTATATCTACCACCTCTCAAAATTTCAGCTCGATCCGACCATCCAAACTCCGGGAACCTTCCGATTAGTGCATCACTTTTCGGATATGTTTTCTGCGCGAAAACGAGTCTGACCCGAGTTCATCTTTTTTACGAACGGGATTTCAGACATCCCTTTTGAAGGAAGTTTTGTATGGGGTATTGTGTTTTGTTCCCGAACACATCCCACTAACTTTAAGATCTTTTGAACATGATCTTCAACATCATGCTGGTGTCAAACTAGTCCGACAATATTACTCCACGGCTACCGATCTATGCTAGACACGGCGTCACTTTGTTGAGCCGAGCTCAACTTCTTCAGATCGTCATCTCAGCAAGCCGAACAAGAGTCCAGCATCGCGAAGGATAAATCATCACCAACATCGCCGCCCCACGGATTACACGGAGCGAACATACCGGCATCACCGCACGGTCACTTCATCAAGCCGGCATCGACCACGTCACGACCTGCATCGACAGGGCCGCACTATTGCTTCTTCAAGATGGTGTCCCTCACGCCAACCTACTTCGACTCATCATCTTGCATCAAGACTTCGACATCTCGGCTGGACCGGGGGCTTCATCATCTCTTCATCAACCTACTCCGGACACTTCGGCGTCTCTAGCCGACCAGCTCCGTCACGTTAGCTGGTCCGAGGGCTTTGCCTCGGCGAGCCAACCTTTGCCAGCATTGCCATACCGTCGCTTTATCGCCCATCAGGCAATGGGTGTGTGGATCGAGTCCCAATTATGGGAATCACCTTTCTTCAGATGGCTACAACAAATAAACCAGGTGCTATTAATCCTAGTATTTTTTTGCTTGTTTGGGTTTATTTTTCCGAAGGAATTATTACTCTGGTTTGTCCATCATCTATACACAGGTTTGTCAAATGGTGGACGCATTAATGACAGTCGCATGGTGGTTCGGTCAGTTTCCGTACCTAGTCCGACGAACGCTGCATCCGGAGCTCAGACCGACCAATGAATTCAGGCTTTGTCACGCCTTTACTACATCACGCCGACGCCCTGCATCGACATTGGCTTCGGCGCCAGGCCATATTTCTTCTATTCCTCACTTTGCATAAATTATTTATTATGCAACATTTTTTTAATTATCATTATTACTATTATCTCCGGTTTGCACTATTTTTTGTGCACAGGAAAATGATCCGGGGACTTCGGCGTCACTCTGCCGGTCTGCATTGATCGTACTATGTCACCACTTCGGCGTGTCGAGCTCTCCGCTCCGCCACCTCGGGACCAGCTTGGGGGATGGAACCTTGCCCCGCATCGAGCTCGGACCGCGTCATCAATACCGAACACATTAACCAGCTAAGTCGCTTTCATGCTCAAAGCTTTAATTTCTAACTTGTGCTCGGTTCGACCAAGCATTATACTTTTTTGGAAAAAAGTTGCTTGTAAAAAATTTTCCTTGTCCAAACTTTTTTTGTGACGAATAAATTCAAATACCCCGTTTACTTGGGGGCTTCCTTTATGAAGCTTTTCCTGTTGCATATGATTATACTTGTACGGCTTCGTTCCTTGTTCGTGTATTACGCCACAATATGCACCATATTGACTTAAGCGATTTGCAAGCTAGGTTGCCTCGCTCCTGTGTTTACCCCTACGTTCCCGATTGTTCGGCTAGGGAGTAGATGGAGCACCTCTGCGATTGTCACGATCGGGTCAACCGAGCCGGACCTCAGACTGGGGGAAGCCGAAAGCTAGCGCTCTTATAGTTTTCAATGATGGTCGGCACACAACGGAACTCATGAGTACAAAAAATCCATTGCACAAGTCTCATAATAATAATGAGCACCGAAGAAAGGTATCGGTGGGGGTACTATTTTCTTCGAAGATGCTTCTTACACTTCACGGTAATATAGCATAAGTTCCCTGAGCGCGCTTTATCTGTTACAGCCTTATGGCCTGATTGCCTGGTTATTGGAAACACCGTCGATATTCTCGACCGATGGAGTACATAACACTTTTCAGTCCTTGACCGAAGAGGGAGAAGCTGACGGTCGGTTAAGACGCGTTTAAAGTTTGGTTGAACATAGATATGATATAAGTACTTCGGTACATGCAATCATTCTTCTACCCAAGTCACTTGGGGGCTCTTAAGTTTATTTGAGCCATTTTATAATAAGTGTTCTTCATCTTAGTCGTTGCAAAGTTTTATTATTATTTATCACTCCTTTTTTCGACACGAGTGTGCGGTCACTAGCCGGGGAGCCTAATTTCTCTCTCAAAGCTGCTAGAGTTTAGTTTGCTAAACTGGCCTGATGAGAAGTACTCCGCCCTCGGGATAGGAGGTTGAAGCCGTAGGCTGACCTGCTCGAAGTCTTGAGATAGGATGTATCATGTTAAAGCACGACAGAAGCACTTCTTTTTCTAAGACCAACTTTCGGATTGGCACCGAACACTTGATATCGTTCGGACGTCATGTTTTTACTAAGTTTCTTGGTTTTCCAAGATTTTTGGCACTTTTAAACTATTTGTGCTATTCCAGCATTAGTCTCGCAGTGCAACGCCGGACACCTTTAGGTATTCGGCAAAAACATTCTCAGATATTGCTATATATACATCGGTTTCGAATTGTGTCTTCGGTCAATAGTTGGGTTGCCCGGCTCCTGCACTTGCTTCCTACGTTCCATTTTGTTCGGCTAGGCGTGCAAAGGGAGAACCACTGCGATTGTGCTTCCAGCTCACATGGTTAAGCACCTCAGTGGAGAAAGCCGAAAACTGACTTTCACAATAAGCGTAAACTGGTCAGCGATCCGATGACTATGTTAAATGATGGACCGTTCATAACATTGGCCGAAGTGTTTACGGCTTGGCCCCGACTGTTGCTGAACACTACCGAGGCTATTAACTGGCCTCCCAAACTAAATCCTCAATATTTTGCTCTTACATTAGAGCTGAGGTTTAATGATCATGCTTAGCATGACAACCCAAAGAAAGGAACCGATAGCGGGACTATTTTCTTTGGAAGACATTTCTTCTGTTAAACAGTAATATAACTCTCTGCGTACCTTTGTTTATAAAACCGTATGGCCAGATTGCCTTGTTTGTTGTAAATCTTTGCCCTCATAGAGGCTTTATAAAGTAGGACAAACACTCCTCGGCTACTAGCCGAGGAGGTGGAAGCCGATGGTCGGTCAACAAAGTTTTGTACAATGCGGATCCGAGCATTAATGACGTAAAGTACTTAGATACATAGAGTCATTACACATAATTTGTGATTTTACTATGGATATTGATCCTTAATTCGGCCACCCGTGCCCGCATTAAGGCTCGGGGGCTACTGGGCTTCGGGCTTATTATTTACAAATATTAAAGGGGCACACTGATCCCCTCATCTGGTGTTGCCACCCGACCAGTGTCTCGGGGGCTACTGCATTGCTTGTCCAATGCAGAAAATTTTACGTGCAATATAGTTTCCGAGGAGATTTTGATCCTCAGGTTGGTCGGCCACACCCAACCTGAGTCTCGAGGACTGAGCACGCCGCTTTTTGTGTCCCGGAGTATTCTGCTGAGCTAGGACTTGATCCTCAGACCGATTTTGCAAATCAACCTGAGTCTCAGCGGCTACTGGGATCAGTGGTCTTATGTCATCCTTCATGTGCATCTCGGGTTTTAGACTGATACCCACCTTGAGGGCTACTGGCTATATATCTCAGCAGAGAATAAATTGCGCCAATAAAAAATATTCACAAAAATCGGCCCACATTCGGGGTGGTGCACCACCTCGGAAGCAGCCCGGCATAAAGCTCGGGCGTTAGTGGCTGTCTCCATAGAGGGCATTTCTGACATTAAGCTCGGCTAAACTCCTTCAAACTTCTTTGAACCAAGGTGATTTACAACACCTCGGATATAGTCCGGCGCTGGAGCTCGGATACAGTCCGGTGTTGGAGCTCGGGTATACATTCCGGTGTTGGGGCTCGGATACATATTCCAGCGTTGGAGCTCGGATACAGTCCGGTGTTGGAGCTCGGATACATAGTCTAGCGTTGGAGCTCGGATACATTCCAGCGTTAGAGCTGGGAAGCGGTCCGGCATTGGTGCACGGCTGCAAAAGATACCTCGAATGCGGTCCGGCGTTGGAGCTCGGACGCAAGAGGACGCTGCTGCCCGGGAACAGCCTCAAACCCGAGGTGTGGCATAAAAATAACAAGGCATTGATAAAGGCCGTAAACTTAAAGGGGCTCCTCGGATACCCGACATGCAAACTCGTCGAATGCATTTCGGCGATCCTCAAGATCGAAGATAAAGAAGATTTGTTGAACCAGTTTTCAAGACCGACGACCGAAGATGAAGAACAGTTCTGAAGAATCGAGGAGCATCCCTAACTTAAAGACCGGTTTAGGGCGCTACTGACGGTGTCCTGGACTAGGGGGTACTCAACACGTCATCTCCCGATCTGATAGATTGGGCCGAGGACCCCCGTGGCCGTATACTCATGGGCCAGTTCAGACAGCTGCCGCATACAAGGAAGATTCCACAACACTTGGCGATCAAGACAAGGACTTCTCCCCACCAGCGTATTCGGCTAGGACTCTTGTTAACCTAGGCCTCTGGTGTATTATATAAACCAGGGCCAGGCTAGTCGATAGAAAAAAGATACATACAATCATACCATAGGCTAGCTTTTAGGGTTTAGCCTCCTTGATCTCGTGGTAGATCTACTCTTGTACTACCCATATCATCAATATTAATCAAGCAGGACGTAGGGTTTTACCTCCATCAAGAGGGCCCGAACCTGGGTAAAACATCGTGTTCCTTGCTTCCTGTTACCATCCGGCCTAGACGCACAGTTCGGGACCCCCTACCCGAGATCCGCCGTTTTTGACACTGACAGAAGGGTTTGGAGAATTCAAACGCAATTGGAGACACGAATGTTTTTGTCATGGTTCTGATAGGTGGTGCTATCGTAAATCCACGTTGATGGAGACTACAACCCACGGAGGGTAACGGTTGCGCGAGTCCACGGAGGGCTCCACCGACGAAGGGTCCACGAAGAAGCAACCTTGTCTATCCCATCATGGCCATCGCCCACGAAGGACTTGCCTCACTAGCGGTAGATCTTCATGAAGTAGGCGATCTCCTTGCCCTTACAAACGCCTTGGTTCAACTCCACAATCTTTGTCGGAGGCTCACCTAGCCAATCTAGGAGACACCACTCTCCAAGAAGTAACAAATGGTGTGTTGATGATGAACTCCTTGCTCTTGTGCTTCAAATGATAGTCTCCCCAACACTCAACTCTCTCCCATAGGATATGAATTTGGTGGAAAGAATATTTGAGTGGAAAGCAACTTGGGGAAGGCTAGAGATCAAGATTCATATGGTAGGAATGGAATATCTTGGCCTCAACACATGAGTAGGTGGTTCTCTCTCAGAAAATGTGTATTGGAAGTGTAGGTATGTTCTGATGGCTCTCTCCACGAATGAAGAGTGGGTGGAGGGGTATATATAGCCTCCACACAAAATCTGACCATTACACACAATTTACCAATCTCGGTGAGACCGAATTGAGAAACTCGGTCGGACCGATTTAGCAAACCTAGTGACCTTTAGGATTTTCGGTGGGACTGAGATGCAACTCGGTAGGACCGATATGATTAGGGTTAGGGCATAACATAATCTCGATGTGACCGATTACACAAACTCGGTGGGACCGATTTTGGTAAAAAGTTAACCAGAGAGTTGGGCAGCCAAACTCGGTGGGACCGATCGCTCATTTCGGTGGGACCGAAATGTTAGAAAAGGGAAACAGAGAGTTTACATTGCAATCTCGGTGGGACAGAAATGTTACGAAGGGAAACAGAGAGATTATAACCCCATCTCGGTGTGACCGAAATCCCTATCGGTGAGACCGATTTGCCTAGGGTTTGTGGCAGTGGCTATGACATTTGAAACTCGGTGGCGCCGGATAGAAAGAATCGGTGGGGCCGAGTTTGACTTTTGGTTTAGGTCATATGTGGATGTGGGAAGGTAGTTGAGGGTTTGTGAGCATATCACTAAGCACTATGAAGCAAGAACCTCATTAAGCAACACCTTATCCCTCCTTGATAGTATTGGATTTTCCTATAGACTCAATGTGATCTTGGATCACTAAAATATAAAATGTAGAGTCTTGAGCTTTGAGTTTGAGCCAATCTTTTTGTCCGTAGTATTTTGAGGGGTCCACTTTCCTCATCCATGCCATGCCATTCGTTGAGCTTTTCCTGAAATATTAATCTTGGAATAGCATTAGCGCAATGAGCTATATGTTTTTAGGAATTACCAAAACCACCTAGGGATAGTTGCACTTTTAATCTCCCCCTTTTTTGTAATTGATGACAACATATAGATCAAAGCTTCGACAAATGATAATAAGAGTGAGAAACATTGTCGCTTTGAGAAGTATGTGAAAAGCAACCCCCCCCCAAAAAAAATGTGTGCATAGTTTATGATTTGCTTTGGACCACAAATGCACAAAGAGATAGGCTCATGGGTTACTCTTCCATGTCACATACATCTTGGTGGAGCACTCAAAATGATAATAATTAAATACATGCACTCATCACCAAGCAAAGTGAATGATCATATAGGGATAAAGGATAATGTCATCCAACAAGCATTAATGTAGCATATGATCAAACACATGATCATCCAAGTATCACGCAGACATAAAGTATCTCACACAAGCAAAGCAAATAAAGTTCAACCACCAAAGCAAGAGAAAATAAAAAGCAACGCTCTCTCTCGAAGCCTATGATCTATACATTTTTCTCCCCCTTTGGCAACAAGTTACCAAAAAGTTCGTAGAAAATGCATAGCACTAAATCGTCTCTCAGGCTTGGTATTTAGATGGTGGTGTCCGGATAACTCCAAGAACGAAGGCTTCAGTCGAAGTAGTGTAGCTGATGGAGTAGGTGCTGGAGCTGATGGAGTAGGTGCTGGAGCTGGTGGCACTGAAGCTGTAGCTGGTGCAGATGAAGTGGCTCTGGTGTCTGGAACATGCACTGCAGCAGATCTCTGAGCTCTAGGCACTCTGGCAAATGCATCAGTGGTTGTCTTGCCCTTCCTCTCCTGCATATCATCCTGAAGTTGCTCCACAACAGACTGAATCTCAGTTACCTTCACATCCAAGTCATAGAACTTTTGCTCCACGATCCTCTCCAAGCTCTCCTGGTTTTGAGTTAGGGTGGCCAGTCCCTTCTCAATCCTCAGAGTGGAGGCAATCAAGTAGCCAAGCTGATCTTGCTTGCTCTTCAGAAGATACTGAGATGCTTCTTCAGTAGTTGGCATCCTTGCAGCCTTTTCAGCCTTTGCCTTCTCCTTCTTGGCTTGTGCGTGCATAGAAGATGGTTCATCCTCATTCATCACCACAGTGTTGTCCTCAAATTCTGGGTAGATAGGCATGTGCTCCTTGTCCAGCAGATATGTGCTAGTGCCCATCTTGGAGTTAATCAGCTCCTAGATCTGTGGGGCATACCCACAACTCCTCTTCTGATCTGCAGCTGTCCTCTTAATAGTTTCAACTATAAGGCTCATGACTTTGAACTTTTGTGGGACATCAAAGATATGAAGCAAGTTTATTGCATGGCCTCTAATCATCTTGTGATCACCTGACTTTCGCAAGAGAGTGTGCCTGAGGATCCAGTTGATGGTTGGCAAGCCTGAAAGAAGGTAATGTATAGATCCAAACTTATGTGTCTCAAGAGCAGCATCTGGGATCTGCTTGTACATGTGTGCCATGGAGTTGTGATCCTTCTTCTTGTTGGCATAGACATCCAAGTCATCTTCACTCTCTTTTGGAGCATTGATCAACTTCGCCCATTCAGAAACCGTGGACTGGTACCTCGTACCTTCAGGCATCCAGACAATCCTTCCATCTGGGTAGAAGTGAGCTGTGGAGTAGAACTCCATAATAAGCTCATCATTCCATTTTGTGAGCTTCTGAGCCACAAACTCATCAACTCCACAAGCCTTGAAACTGTCATACACACCTGGATAGTGTTCATCATTCTCCCTGATGTACTCCCAGTTGACCCATCTCATGTCACACACTATGGGCTTCTTGTTAAGAAACACTGTCTCATAGAAGTCCTGTTGTTCCTTTGTATGGAACCTGTAGTCCACAGCAGTCCTTCTCCTGGTGGCATATGGATCAGACTCTCTCCATAGCCTTAGAGCTGAGTCCTTCCAGATCTTCATGTTCTCAGCTATTGGATGAGCATCATTGTGATCTGGGATTTTTGGCTTCAGCTTCCTCAAGACATGTGACTAATCATCTTCTTCTTCCATTTCAGCTTCAGGCACTGGGGCCTTGTTCTTCTCCTCAGTAGGGATGTTCCTGGTGCTCCTCTTTGGTTTTGGCTTTGGAGCTGGAGCAGCATCCTTTGGAGCAGTCTTAGGCTTATATGGAACAGCCCCTGCCCTGATGGCATCACCCATAAGCTTCTGAACTTTGGGTGCTGGTGCAGCATCTTCTTCCTCTTTCTCTTCAGAATCTCTCGTGATTGAGGATCTCCCAAGCACTCTGGCAGTGGTCTTTTTGACCCACTCTTTCCTCTTCTTCTCTGCCACAACTTGCTCTTTGGGTGTAGATCCCAAAGTCTCTTGAGTAGATGCTCTGGCCTTAGACATTGGAATTCTCTTGTCAGGAACCTTTTGCTTCATGCCTGGCTTGGTGGAAGCAGTTGTGCCATATTCCTTCTTCAGGACTTTTCTCTTTGAGGTGGTTTCTTCTTCCTCAGCCACATAGTCCTCATCCTCTGACTCTGAAGTTCTTTTCTTGCTGGCCTTGGTGGCAGCTTTGGGTAAGTTGCTTGGGGAGCTCCTGCTACCATCATCTGAGCTGCTAGAGGGACTAGTGCCCTCACTCAAGTGAACCTGCTCCTCTGACTTGTTTTGGCTGTCACTCTGATCAGACATATTGCAAACACTAACAGCAGACCCTGTGAATAGATATATATGAGATAGAGTGGATGAGCATCACAAAATGCAGAGGTTTTTGCAAAAGAATGAGTCAAAAATTTAGTTTTAGTTTTCCACAGAGAGCATTTCGGATCAACCGATTTGTAAACTCGGTGATACCGAAGCAGCTTTGGAACCTAAACTAGTGAACTCGGTCAGACTGAGTCATAGTTCGGTGGCACCGAGACTGCTAGGGTTTCACAAAGTCCTGAACTTGTTCACACTGATTTGCAATTCTCGTTCACACTGAGAATCACATGTGCAATGGCCTGAGCCAAATCGGTGGTATCGAGTTCCACAACTCGGTGGGTCCGAGATGATTTCGGCGGAAACCTAACCCTAAATTCTCAAATCATCTCTAATATACGGAGTGTTTTGACTGGATAGAATGATCTCAATCGTGGAAAGATACATGGAGAACACAATGTGCTAGGAATCAGATAAGGATAGCACAGTGATCGAGTTCATACCCTAGTTTGGCGATGAACTCGCTACGGCGGCAACGGCGGGGTTGATTCCCGTTGACGGCGGCGGAGACCAGCGGCAGGAGGCGGCTGGCGACGAGGAGGACGATCTGGAGACCCTGGAGGCAAAGCGGGCTAAGGGCGGGTCGAGGAGGTTCGCAAAGTTTTCCAAAATTTAACCCGTGGATATATATAGCCCGACCCTGTCGGTGTGACCGAGTGGAACAACTCGGTGGCACCGAGACTCATAACTGCAAGCAGTTACTGAAACTCGGTGTGACCGAAAAGTTCGAATCGGTTGCACCGAGGTTGAAAACCTAGATCGACTTAGTGATCTCGGTATGACCGAAATGGGTGAATCGGTCAGACCGAAACGCACAAAGAAGTTTTGGAAGTTTAAGTCTATGACGAATCGGGGACTCCGAGTGCTCCTCACACAGAGTGGTTCGAATCTGACTTGATCAAATTTTGTGATGCGGCATGAATAGAGTTTGAGACGAGAAAAGCATAGATAGCTAGAGAAGGTTCTTAGGCATTCTTGTCCATCCACTTGGCCAAAAGAAAAGGAAACCAATCAATCAAAACAACAAGTGGATGTCCTCGAATGAGTAAATTATGCAACCAACATGCTCACACAATAAAATGGCAAATGAAATATGTGGCAAAGCATGCACAAGCAATTCTAGCATCTATCAATCAATTGGCGATGACTTGGTCATCCATATATGAGTATATTGACTTAGGAGTCAAATGAGAACATTTGATCATAGGTCATACTCATCGTTTAAGCACAAGTGGGTTTACCACTTTTACATAAAGCATTGTTGTGTTCACACCATTAGAGTTGCTTTAACTCAATTGTTAGAGTAAAGCTCCTCCTAGATGTGAGATCCCCCCTAAGAGGGATGAACTAACCTTGGGTTTCGTCGATGATGACTTCATGTAGGTGTTGAAGATGTGGATGCTCTATGTTGATGTAGATCATTTGGAGCTATCCTTTGGAGTGAGTTGCACTTTCAATACCAACACGAGTTAGTCTGACAAGGAACAAACAAGGATATCCATAGACATAGAGTGATGCACACACAAGATGATGTCTATGAAAGCATTAGGTTACATTGTCCCTTGTCTTACCAACAAGAGGGTTTGTGACTCCTTGAACTAGTGCAAGATGTGGAAGTTGATTGCACTTGTTCTTGCCAAAATGATAAGAGTGAAGTATGTTGGCGGAGTTACCCTCAAGAACTCTCTAGTTCTTCTTCTTCGGGATCCACACCATCTTGATGGGAATCCTCGGAGTTGTAGTTGTACTCGATGAAGTGGAACTTGATGTAGTCTTGGGAACCCACTTGACCAAGGCCTTAGGAGTTTCTTCAAATGCATCAATTTCCTATTGAAGCATGTCCTTGCCTTTTTTCTTGTGGTCTTGTGGTGGAAGATCATCTTGAGCTTGTGTCCCTTGGAAAGAAGTAGGATCATACTTCTCTTGTTGAGGGACAAACTTCATCTTGGGGTATTGATCTTCTTCCCACTCAACTCCATTGGCATTGAACTTTCGTTCAAAACCAATACCTTGATTCTTCCGGTGCCTTCCTTGCTTGCGTACAATTTCCTCGAATTGCTTACTACCGGCAAGGCTCTTATAAACACCTTTCTCTATAGTTCGTTTCAATAAGCTATTTTCTTGCTCAAGTGTAACTTGGCTAAGAGAATCATTAGTGGAATCAAGAGAACTACTAGAAGCAACAACATTGGATTTAGCATGATTATTGTTACTACTAGAAGAAGAATCTTTCTTGTTCTTGTTACTAGACTTGACTTGAGGCATGTAAGTGGATAAGAGTAAACGCTTGGCAATGTAAGAAGAACTTTTCTTGCGAAGATCATCATTGATTGCCTTTAAGAACTCATGCTCTTGCTCAAGATTGAGCTTCTCAAAACGTAATTTCTCATGAGTCCTTAAAAGTTCTCGATGATCTCCTAAGATAGTTTCATGAGCTAACTTAAGAGTTTTTAGTTCTTTAGTTAGAGACTCAATCTTCTCCTTATCATTGTCATTCGTTTCATCATAGTATTCATCACTATAGTTGTCAACAAGTAACTCATCATCACTTAACAAGTCATCTTCATCACTATTGAAATCAACATACTCGGGGTGTGATACCTTTGGACCTTTTGCCATGAAGCATCTTCCAATTCCTCATTTGGTGAATCAAATATGTCATAGGAGTTGGTTGACACAAGTGCTAGTCCGGCAACACCTTCATCTTGAGTATATTCGGAGTCGGAGTGATAGCTTCTCTCGGAGTCATTGTCGGAGTTGGAGCCGGATACCCATTCACCAACATGAGCTTGATGTCTTCGTTTTGTGTAGCTCCTTGATGACTTGTCCTTCCTTTCCGAATCCTTGCTTCTCCGTGAGGGTCTTTGTTCATATCGATCATCCCTACTCCTTATCTCCCTTGATGGTGATTCTTGTCTTCTACTTCTTCTTTTGGGAGAATCTTCTCTTCTCTTGTGGGGAGCCGTACACTCATTGGAGTAGTGTTCGGGTCTTCCACAATTGTAGCAGTTTCACTCTCGACTAGAAGATCTTTTGTCATTGTAGGACCTTGACTTGGAACTTCTCTCCTTGCTTCTACTCTTGTAGAACTTGTTGAAGTTATTCACCATTAGGCTCAATTCTTCATTGAAGGTTTGTTTCTCACTTGATGATGTGGGGGCTTCACATGAGGCTTTGTAAGCACCACTTGATTTGTTGTGAAGTTCCTCCTTATCCTTGAGTGACATCTCATGAGCAACAATTCTTCCAATGACTTCCATTGGCTTGATATCTTTGTAATTTGGCATCATTTGGATCAATGTGCATACGGTATCGTATTTTCCATCCAAGGCTCTTAGGATCTTCTTGATGATGAATTTGTCGGTCATCTCTTCACTTCCTAAGCTGGTAATCTCATTTGTGATAAGAGCAAGCCTAGAGTACATTTCAGCGACACCTTCACCATCCTTCATTTTGAACTTGTCAAGTTGACTTTGAAGCACATCCAACTTGGATTCCTTGACGGAGTCGGTACCTTCGTGCATATCAATCAAAGTATCCCAAATTTCCTTTGCATTCTCAAGACGACTGATTTTGTTGAATTCTTCGGGGCACAATCCGTTGAAGAGGATATCACAAGCTTGAGCATTGCACTATAGCATCTTCAACTCATCCGCGGTAGCTTCACGATTCGGTTCTCTCCCATCAAAGAATTCACCTTGCAAGCCAACACACACAATAGCCCAAACGGCGGGGTTATGTCCAAGAATATGCATTTTCATCTTATGCTTCCAACTAGCAAAATTAGTACCATCAAAGTAAGGACCTCTACGGTATTAATTTCCCTTGCTAGACGCCATACTCTCCTGGGTTGTGAAACCAAGGCTATGACCACCAAAAGCTATGGAAATCAAAGAAAATGGAAACCAAAGCTCTGATACCACTTGTAGGATCAAAAGTATGTCTAGAGGGGGGTGATTAGACTACTTGACCAAATAAAAATCTATCCTTTTCCCAATTTTAGTCTTTGGCAGATTTTAGCTATCTTAGCACAAGTTAAGCAATCTTAACATAATTCAAGCAAGCATGTAAAGAGTCTATGAGCAGCGGAAAATAAAGCATGCAACTTGCAAGAATGGAAAGGGAAGGGTTTGGAGAATTCAAACGCAATTGGAAACACAGATGTTTTTGTTGTGGTTCCGATAGGTGGTGCTATCATACATCCACGTTGATGGAGACTTCAACCCATGGAGGGTAACGGTTGCGCGAGTCCACGGAGGGCTCCGCCCACAAAGCGTCCACGAAGAAGCAACCTTGTCTATCCCATCATGGCCATCGCCCACGAAGGACTTGCCTCACTAGCGGTAGATCTTCACAAAGTAGGCGATCTCCTTGCCCTTACAAACTCCGTGGTTCAACTCCACGATCTTTGTCGGAGGCTCCCAAGTGACACCTAGCCAATCTAGGAGACACCACTCTCTAAGAAGTAACAAATGGTGTGTTGATGATGAACTCCTTGCTCTTGTGCTTCAAATGATAGTCTCCCCAACACTCAACTATCTCCCATAGGATATGAATTTGGTGGAAAGAAGATTTGAGTAGAAAGCAACTTGGGGAAGGCTAGAGATCAAGATTCATATGGTAGGAATGGAATATCTTGGCCTGAACACATGAGTAGGTGGTTCTCTCTCAGAAAATGTGTATTGGAAGTGTAGGTATGTTCTGATGGCTCTCTCCACGAATGAAGAGTGGGTGCAGGGGTATATATAGCCTCCACACAAAATCTAACCGTTACACACAATTTACCAATCTCGGTGAGACCGAATTGAGAAACTCGGTCGGACCGATTTAGCAAACCTAGTGACCTTTAGGATTTTCGGTGGGACTGAAATGCAACTCGGTAGGACCGATATTGTTAGGGTTAGGGCATAACGTAATCTCGGTGTGACCGATTACACAAACTCTGTGGGACCAATTTTGGTAATAAGTTAACCATAGAGTTGGTCAGGTAAACTCGGTGGGACCGATCGCTCATTTCGGTGGGACCGAAATTTTACAAAAGGTAAGCAGAGAGTTTACATTGCAATCTCGGTGGGACCGATCGCTCATCTCGGTAGGACCGAAACGTTACGAAGGGAAATAGAGAGATTACAACCCCATCTCGGTGTGACCGAAATCCCTATCGGTGAGACCGATTTGCCTAGGGTTTGTGGCAGTGGCTATGACATTTGAAACTCGGTGGCGCTAGATAGAAAGAATCGGTGGGGCCGAGTTTGAATTTTGGTTTAGGTCATATGTGGATGTGGGAAGGTAGTTGAGGGTTTTGGAGCATATCACTAAGCATTATGAAGTAAGAACCTCATTAAGCAACACCTCATCCCTCCTTGATAGTATTGGCTTTTCCTATAGACTCAATGTGATCTTGGATAACTAAAATATAAAATGTAGAGTCTTGAGCTTTGAGCTTGAGCCAATATTTTTGTCCTTAGTATTTTGAGGGGTCCACTTTCCTCATCCATGCCATGCCATTCATTGAGCTTTTCCTGAAATATTAATCTTGGAATAGCATTAGCTCAATGAGCTATATGTTGTTAGGACTTACCAAAACCACCTAGGGATAGTTGCACTTTCATTTTTTGTTGAAAAACATAGTAATAACTTCGTAGTTAGCAATGATGTACTAGTTTTAGAAGTATGCAAAAGATGCACGGATGTTGTAATAGTAGAAAATCTTACCAGTGTATCTCCATAGAAGTTACCGTGGTTCAACACGTGCACTAGTGGCACGTATTCACCATAATTTGGAGGAGTTCAATAATAGGTATTGTAATTCTCAAGATAAGTACAATAAGCAATCAGATGACTTTTCTCCTTATAAGTTAATTCAGAGCCATCAGTGTAGTGGGTTTTTTCTACCATCTTCTGCACATTCTTTGAAGATTCAAAATAAGCTGTCAATGGAAATAAGCTGTCAACTATTTTGAAATAAACAATATAAATTAGTTAATAACTATGTTTGAGAAACTCACATTGCGGTAGAATCGGAAGCGTATCAACAAGGACCCAAATGTCCATATTGTCTTGCTCGATGTCAGGATCACCAAGATCCATGGTGACAATCATACCCTCATAAAAACCATACATTTTGCAAAGTGCTTCCCAATTTTGGCAACCAAAATGGGTTACACTCTGAGAATTGTACAGATTTACTTCAAAATCGATATCATGATGGGTCCTTAGGTGTATTTTCTTTGTTTGAAAATTTTCATGGTCTTCAAAACCCATCCTCTCCAAGACATAGCGTCTTGCATGGCATGGGATAAGCTAGTCGAATTGTAAAAGATGAAAATTAGATGTTGAAATAGTTGAAGTCATGCTTAATTACGAAAAAACACTTGTCGTTGTTGTGTACCGTTTCAACATTGAAGGTCTCCTTGATCTTAATGCTGAAGCGCCGATCTTCGTCCAGCTCAACGAACATGTTGCACATACCTCGATCGTCGTGGCACCAGCTCCACTCCCCCGGGAGACTGTCATCATCCGAGTACGACATTTCCTACGTTCATAATTCAAACATTAAACTTGTACAATTAAATATATGTACTAAAAAACCTAAATTAGATCATTATTTTTCGAGAAAATCCAGGCCACTCGATATTTCCTACATATTCTAGCACAAGTCATGCCAGAATTCACGGAAAAATCCGGCATGACCTTTGCTAAAAAAGGACATATCGAGCGCCTGAAATTTGCCGGAATGGAAATTAATCAACACTCCGGCAAAACATAGGCCACTTGGAGGTGTAAATTAAACATGAATGTCCACTTGGGCAACCACATATCCTATTTGAGCAAATATGACATGTTCAACTAGTTTTATTAATTCAACTAGTTCTTACTAAATATAACCTTACCATAAATAGAAACAAAAACTAGATCTTTCTAAAAATAAAGTAGTTCAACTAGTTATATTAATTATCTTACTAAAAATACATTAGTTCTATTAATTCAACTAGTTTATTAATTTACTTACTAAACTAGTTCAACTACAACTAAAGTAGTTCAACTAGTTTATTAATTTACTTACTAAAAATAAAATAGTTGCTTTAACTAAAAAAATAAACTAGTTCTATTAATTTTCGTACTAAAATAAAATAATTGTATTAACTCAACTAGTTCAATTAAGCACTTACTATGAATAAAAATAAACTAGTTTTTACTAAAAACAAAGTAGTTCAACTAGTTATATTAATTTTGTTACTAATTCCATTAAACACTTACTAAAATTTAACCCTAACTAATTTTATGAACTCTAAAATTAAATCCTAACTAATTCGATGAACTCTAAAACTAATTCTACTTAACAACTACTGCCATAATTAGCATCTAATTTGATGAACCCTAACTAATTAGATGAACTCTGAAATTTAACCCTAAGAACCCTAGCTAGGCAGAGGTAGGGGAGGAGGAGGAGGGCGTGCTCACCTCTGGCGCTAGAGGAGTTAGGGAGAGGGGCACGTGGCGTCGAGGTTGGGGACGGGGTCGGGGCGGCGGGCGCACGACAGAGGGCGGCGATGTAGGGGGGGTTGTCAAGGTCGGGGTCGGGGCGGCGTCGAGGTCGTGGTCGGGGGCGGGGGCGGCGCCGAAGGTGTGCAGAGAGCGACGGGTCGCGTGCGGCGGCCGACGATGATGCAGGGCGGCGACAGTGGAGGAGTAGGGATTTGGGGGAAGTGGCCGTGGGGGAAGAACGAACCGCGCAATTAAGTTAAAAGTAGCAGTAGCGCGTTCCAGGAAGTGCGTTGCTGCTACGGTAGCTATAGCGCGTTTCTTAACAACCGCTACTGCTATTCCTTCGCATTTTTATTTGCTTTCCATTTAATTTTATTTTCATTAGCAGTAGTGCCTTTGTTCGTAAACGCGCTGCAACAAAACAAGTAGCGGTAGTGCGGTTCCACGTAGATTGCTACTACTAAGTGTAGCCTATCGGCTAAGCCGTGGGAATTTTAGTAGTAGCACTTTTGTACTCGAGCGCGCTACTGCTATAACTGAATCTATAGCGCGGTTTAAAATACCGCGTTGCTGCTAATTAGCACCAGCATGAGTTTTTAACCCACGCTACAGCTAATGTTCTGTGTATAAGGTTTTCCCTAGTAGTGTAAGATTATTTGTACTAAGTTATAGTGCTGGTTCTACTCTAGTGTAAAATTATTTGAAATAGCTTGTAGAGCTAGTTCAACTGTAGTGTAAAATTATTTGAACTAATTTGTAGAGCTAGTTCAACAAAAGTGTAAAATTATTTGTACTAGGTTATGGAGCTAGTTCAACTCTAGTGTAAAATTATTTGTACTAGGTTATATAGCTAGTTCAACTCTAGTGTAAAATTATTTGTACTAGACTGTAGAGCTAGTTCAACTATAGCGTAAAATTATTTTAACTAGCTTGTAGAGCTAGTTCTACTCTAGTGTAAAATTATTTCAACTAACTTGTAGAGCTAGTTCAACTCTAGTATAAAATTATTTCTACTAGGTTATAGAGCTAGTTCTACTCTAGTGTAAAATTATTTGAACTAGCTTGTAGAGCTAATTCAACTCTAGTGTAAAATTATTTGAACTACCTTGTAGAGATAGTTCAACTCTAGTGTAAAATTATTTGAAGTAGCTTGTAGAGCTAGTTCAAAACTAATGTTAAATTATTTGAACTAGCCTCTAGAGCTAATTCAACTCTAGTGTAAAATTATTTGTACTAGGTTATAGAGCTAATTCTACTCTAGTGCAAAATTACTTGAACTAGCTTGTAGAGCTAGTTCAACTGTAGTGTAAAATTATTTAAACTATCTTGTAGAGCTAGTTCAACTCTACTGTAAAATTATTTGTACTAGGTTATAGAGCTAGTTCAACTCTAGTGTAAAATTATTTGTGCTAGGTTATAGAGGTAGTTCAACTATACTGTAAATTTATTTGTACTAGCCTGTAGAGCTAGTTCAACTCTAGCGTAAAATTATTTGAACTATCTTGTAGAGCTAGTTCAACTCTAGTGTAAGATTATTTGAACTAGCTTGTAGGTCTAGTTCAACTCTAGTGTAAAATTATTTGTACTAGGTTATATAGCTAGTTCTACTCTAGTGTAAAATTATTTGAACTCGCTTGTAGAGATAGTTCAACTCTTGTGTTAAATTATTTGTACTAGGTTATAGAGCTAGTTCAACTCTAGTGTAATATTATTTGAACTAGCTTGTAGAGATAGTTCAACTCTTTTGTTAAATTATTTGAACTACCTTGTAGAGCTAGTTCAACTCTAGTGTAAAATTATTTGTACTAGGTTATAAAGCTTGTTCAACTCTACTGTATAATTATTTGTACTAGGTGATAGAGCTAGTTCAACTCTAGTGTAAAATTATTTGAACTAGGTTATAGGGCTAGTTCAACTCTAGTGTAAAATTATTTGAACTAGCTTGTAGAGCTAGTTCAACTCTAGTGTAAAATTATTTGAACTAGCTTGTAGAGCTAGTTCAACTCTAGTGTAATATTATTTGAACTATCTTGTAGAGCTAGTTCAACTCTAGTGTAAAATTATTTGTACTAGGTTATAGAGCTAGTTCAACTCTAGTGTATAATTATTTGTACTAGGTGATAGAGCTAGTTCAACTCTAGTGTCAAATTATTTGTACTAGATTATTGAGCTAGTTCAACTCTACTGTAGAACTATTTGAACTAGCCTGTAGAGCTAGGTCAACTCAAGTGTAAAATTATTTGTACTAGGTTACAGAGCTAGTTCAACTCTAGGGTAAAATGATTTGAATTAGCTTGTAGAGCTAGTTTAACTCTAGTGTAAAGTTATTTGAACTAGAGCTAGTTCGACACTAGTGTAAAATTATTTGAACTAGCTTGTAGATATAGCTCAACTCCACTGTAAAATTATTTATACTAGGTTATAGAGCTAGTTTAACTCTAGTGTAAAATTACTTGAACTAGATTGTAGATCTAGTTCAACTCTAGTGTAAAATTATTTGAATTAGCTTGTAGAGCTAGTTCAACACTAGTGTAAAATTATTTGTACTAGGTTATGGAGCTAGTTCAACTCTAGTGTAAAATTATTTGTACTAGGTTATAGAGCGAGGTCAAATCTAGTGTAAAATTATTTGTACTAGACTGTAGAGCTATTTCAACATTAGCGTAAAATTATTTGAACTAGCTTGTGGAGCTAGTTCAACTCTAGTGTAAGATTATTTGAACTAGCTTGTAGAGCTAGTTCAACCTAAAGTGTAAAATTATTTGTACTAGGTTATTGAGCTAGTTCTACTCTAGTGACAAATTATTTGTACTAGGTTATATGGTTAGTTCAACTCTAGTGTATAATTATTTGTACTAGGTGATAGAGGAACTTGCTTGTCACTACTAGGGAAAAGCCTATACACAGAATCTTACCAGCAGCGCGCTATAAAATCAGGCGCTGCTGCTAAGTAGCAGTAGCGCGGGCTGTGGAAACTCGCTGCTGAAACAAGTTTATCAGTAGCGCGCGCACTCCAAGTGGCGCTACTGCTAAAATTCCCACGACGCCGCCGCGAGGCCAGTTATAGCAGCGGCGCATTGAAATAGACAGCGCTGCTGCTATGTAACGTAGCAGCAGCGCATTCAGGCAATAATCGCTACTACTAAATTAACTACAAATCTCACTAGCCTCATCCACAGATCACACTCACACACACTCACGGTCTCCTCCTCACCCCCCGCGCCGCCGGTCCTCCCCCATCGCCCCTCCCCCGATTTGCGCCGCTGTTGCCTCATCCTCCTCGCTGGACTCGGTACCGGCCTCCTCCTCCGTCCTCCCTCCACTTGCCACTGGCCGCCCCTCCTCGCTCCGCCTTCCTCCTCGATCCGTCCTCCCTCCACTCACCGCCGGCCGGCCCCTCCTTGCTCCGCCTTCCTCCTCCGTCCTACTATCTTCTCCCTCCTCGAGTCGCCCCTGCTTGTCCCTCCTCCCTGATACATTTTGATTTAGTAGGCTTTCATATGTAACATTTTGATTTAGTTGATTTAGTATGCTAGTGGATTTAGTATGCTAGTTGATTTAGTATGCTAGTTGATTTAGTCGATTTAGTTGATATGATTCAGTTGATTTAGTAGGCTAGTTGATTTAGAACATTTTCATTTAGTTTATTTAGTAGGCTAGTTGATTTAGTTGATTTAGTAGGCTAGTTGATTTAGAACATTTTGATTTAGTTGATTTAGTAAAATGGCGCCACCACCAGCACCACTATGTCGACTGTGCAAGTCAAGGTGCGCCAGCAGCCTTGCAACTGGCAAGCTGTTTGGCATCTACTTCCATCCGAGTTTTCATCATGCGGCGGTAAGAAATTAGATGAAATGTAACAACTATTTTATTTTTAGTGTTGGCATTACTGCATTGTGTCATTTTGCTTTTCTTACACAGATCGTCCCATGCAATGTGAGGTTGAAATTCAACAAGCTAACAGGAGACACTGTGACATTTGAGGCTCCTGGGGGGCCGTACACTATGGAGGTCGAGAAAGGACGCAATATGTCGCAGATTGGAGGAGATGGATGGGCCCGTTTCCTCGCTCGCATGCGTCTTACTGGTGGTGAGTTGATCAGATTCTCCTTCAGAGCAGAAAGACCCAAGCTGGTTGTCATTTATATCAACCTGGTGGAAGATGATGAAGATGATGAAGATAATGAGGACCCACTCAATGAAGATGATGAGAACCCACTTCATGAAGCCATCATAGCTGAAAGAATGAGGCTGAGCGAGGAGGAGGTGTGCAACCTATGGGACATAATTCCGCCACGTGATGACTTTGTCGAGGTGCCATTCGTGACCCGCCTGACAAGTACCATGGTCGATCGCCATGAAATGGTATGTTATATGTATTGCATGTAGTAATTTGATGATATATACATGATGTATTGTTATACTAACAAATCTAGTCGATGATATACTTTAGTGTAGAGTCTGATCACATGCTTAGGCTATTTATTAATTGATATGTTTTTCTAATTCAGAGATTGCCAAAGAACCTATCTGTGAGTTGTGGTATCGAGCCTGATAAAGAAGGCTCAGTTGGACTACGCCTTACCGCAAGGGGCTCCGTCGCCACATGTACTTACCGCATGGGCACAGATGGTCGCACACACTTGAACTCGGTTGGGTGGAAGAGATTCCTCGTTGGCAAGAATCTTCGTGCTGGACAGGCCATCCTAATTACTATCAGGAACACCCACCGCCCAGGCTTGAGGATGATGATCGTCGTCGATATCATCTAGAACTACATATGTGTATGTGGCTATATCATCTAGAACTACATATGATGATCGTCGTCGATATCATGTAGAACTACATATGATGATCGTCGTCGATATCATCTAGAACTAAATATGATGATTGTCATCGATGTCACCTTGTACTGCTTGAGGATGCATGTTGAGTATATATGAAATTGTTATCTAGTACTCCCTCGGTTCCAAATTACTCGTCGTGGTTTGAGTTCAAATTTGAACTAAAACCACGATGAGTAATTTCGAACCGAGGGAGTACTACCTAGTACCTATAATGCTTTATGAAATTGATATCTAGTAGTACCTAGTATCTGGAAATTGCAGTTTATCAAAGCCGGAATGGGGAAATGGTGAAAGATATAACAGTAGCGCTGGACCGGGAAATCGCTACAACTAAGTAATAGCAGCGCGTTCCTGAAAAGCGCTGTTGCTATAGTCAATAGTGGTAGCGCGGGTACAGGCAGCGCTACTACTAAGAGTTAGCTAGCACGGGTACCCGCGCTGCTGATAGGCCTAAAACCCGTGCTGCTGCTAGCCTTTTCCCTGTAGTGTGTAGAGCTAGTTGAACTCTAGTGTAAAATCATTTATACTAGGTTATAAAGCTAGTTCAACTCTAGTGTAAAATTATTTGAACTAGCTTGTATAGCTAGTTCAACTCCAGTGTAAAATTATTTGTACTAGGTTATAGAGCTACTTCAACTCTAGTGTAAAATTATTTGTACTAGGTTATAGAGCTAGTTCAACTCTAGTGTAAAATTGTTTGTACTAGGTTATAGAGCTAGTTCAACCCTAGTGTAAAATTATTTGTACTAGACTATAGAGCTAGTTCAACTCTAGCATAAAATTATTTGAACTAGCTTGTAGAGCTAGTTCAACTCTAGTGTAAAATTATTTCAACTAGCTTGTAGAGCTAGCTCAACTCTAGTGTAAAATTATTTGTACTAGGTTATAGAGCTAGTTCTACTCTAGTGTAAAATTATTTGCACTAGCTTGTAGAGCCAGTTCAACTCTAGTGTAAAATTATTTGAACTTGCTTGTAGAGCTAGTTCAACTCTAGTGTAAAATTATTTGAACTAGCTACTTTAACTCTAGTGTATAATTATTTGTACTAGGTGATAGAGCTAGATCAACTCTAGTGTCAAATTATTTGTACTAGGTTATAGATCTAGTTCAACTCTACTGTAAAACTACTTGAACTAGCCTATAGAGCTAGGTCAACTCTAGTGTAAAATTATTTAAACTAGATTGTAGAGCTAGTTCAACTCTAGTGTAAAATTATTTGTACTAGGTTATAGAGCTAGTTCAACTCTAGTGTAAAATGATTTGAACAAGCTTGTAGAGCTAGTTCAACTCTAGTGTAAAATTATTTGAATTAGCTTGTAGAGCTAGTTCAACACTAGTGTAAAATTATTTGTACTAG
Organism: Triticum urartu; assembly: GCF_056163025.1. Taxonomy (NCBI): domain Eukaryota; kingdom Viridiplantae; phylum Streptophyta; class Magnoliopsida; order Poales; family Poaceae; genus Triticum; species Triticum urartu. Next base: position 412,607,635 of record NC_141877.1, on the reverse strand, counting down.
CATGTGGAGCTAGTTCAACTCCAGTGTAAAATTATTTGTACTACACTGTAGAGCTAGTTCAATTCTAGTGTAAGATTATTTGAACTAGGTTGTAGAGCTAGTTGAACTCTAGTGTAAGATTATTTGTACTCGGTTATAGTGCTGGTTCTACTCTAGTGTAAAATTATTTGAACTAGCTTGTAGAGCTAGTTCAACTGTAGTGTAAAATTATTTGAACTAACTTGTAGAGCTAGTTTAACACAAGTGTAAAATTATTTGTACTAGGTTATGGAGCTAGTTCAACTCTAGTGTAAAATTATTTATACTAGGTTATATAGCTAGTTCAACTCTAGTGTAAAATTATTTGTACTAGGTTATAGAGCTAGTTCTACTCTAGTGTAAAATTATTTGCACTAGCTTGTAGAGCCAGTTCAACTCTAGTGTAAATTATTTGAACTTGCTTGTAGAGCTAGTTCAACTCTAGTGTAAAATTATTTGAACTAGCTAGTTCAACTCTAGTATATAATTATCTGTACTAGGTGATAGAACTAGATCAACTCCAGTGTCAAATTATTTGTACTAGGTTATAGATCTAGTTCAACTCTACTGTAAAACTACTTGAACTAGCCTATAGAGCTAGGTCAACTCTAGTGTAAAATTATTTAAACTAGATTGTAGAGCTAGTTCAACTCTAGCGTAAAATTATTTGTACTAGGTTATAGAGCTAGTTCAACTCTAGTGTAAAATGATTTGAACTAGCTTATAGAGCTAGTTCAACTCTAGTGTAAAGTTATTTGAACTAGCATGTAGAGCTAGTTCGACTCTAGTGTAAAATTATTTGAACTAGCTTGTAGAGCTAGTTCAACTCCAGTGTAATATTATTTGTACTAGGTTATAGAGCTAGTTCAACTCTAGTGTAAAATTATTTGAACTAGCTTGTAGAGCTAGTTCAACTCTAGTGTAAAATTATTTGAATTAGGTAGTAGAGCTTGTTCAACACTAGTGTAAAATTATTTGTACTAGCATGTGGAGCTAGTTCAACTCTAGTGTAAAATTATTTGTACTAGGTTATAGAGCTAGTTCAACTCTAGTGTAAAATTATTTGTACTAGACTATAGAGCTAGTTCAACTCTAGTGTAAGATTATTTGAACTAGGTTGTAGAGCTAGTTGAACTCTAGTGTAAGATTATTTGTACTAGGTTATAGTGCTGGTTCTACTCTAGTGTAAAATTATTTGAACTAGCTTGTAGAGCTAGTTCAACTATAGTGTAAAATTATTTGAACTAACTTGTAGAGCTAGTTTAACACAAGTGTATAATTATTTGTACTAGGTTATGAAGCTAGTTCAACTCTAGTGTAAAATTATTTGTACTAGGTTATAGAGCTAGTTCAACTCTAGTGTAAAATTGTTTGTACTAGGTTATAGAGCTAGTTCAACTATAGCGTAAAATTATTTTAACTAGCTTGTAGAGCTAGTTCTACTCTAGTGTAAAATTATTTGAACTAGCTTGTAGAGCTAGTTCAACTCTAGTGTAAAATTATTTGAACTAGCTTGTAGAGCTAGTTCAACTCCAGTGTAAAATTATTTGTACTAGGTTATAGAGCTACTTCAACTCTAGTGTAAAATTATTTATACTAGGTTATAGAGCTAGTTCAACTCTAGTGTAAAATTGTTTGTACTAGGTTATAGAGCTAGTTCAACCCTAGTGTAAAATTATTTGTACTAGACTATAGAGATAGTTCAACTCTAGAATAAAATTTTTTGAACTAGCTTGTAGAGCTAGTTCAAATCTAGTGTAAAATTACTTCAACTAGCTTTTAGAGATAGTTCAACTCTAGTGTAAAATTATTTGTACTAGGTTATAGAGCTAGTTCTACTCTAGTGTAAAATTATTTGAACTACCTTGTAGAGACAGTTCAACTCTAGTGTAAAATTATGTGAACTTGCTTGTAGAGCTAGTTCAACTCTAGTGTAAAATTATTTGAACTAGCTAATTCAACTTTAATGTATAATTATTTGTACTAGGTGATTGAGCTAGATCAACTCTAGTGTCAAATTATTTGTACTAGGTTATAGATCTAGTTCAACTCTACTGTAAAACTACTTGAACTAGCCTATAGAGCTAGGTCAACTCTAGTGTAAAATTATTTGAACTAGCTTGTACAGCTAGTTCAACTCCAGTGTAAAATTATTTGTACTAGGTTATAGAGCTAGTTCAACTCTAGTGTAAAATTGTTTGTACTAGGTTATAGAGCTAGTTCAACCCTAGTGTAAAATTATTTGTACTAGACTATAGAGCTAGTTCAACTCTAGCATAAAATTATTTGAACTAGCTTGTAGAGCTAGTTCAACAATAGTGTAAAATTATTTCAACTATCTTGTAGAGCTAGTTCAACTCTAGTGTAAAATTATTTGTACTAGGTTATAGAGCAAGTTCAACTATATTGTAAAACTATTTGAACTAGACTGTAGAGCTAGTTCAACTCTAGTGTAAAATTGTTTGTACTAGGTTATAGAGCTAGTTCAACCCTAGTGTAAAATTATTTGTACTAGACTATAAAGCTAGTTCAACTCTAGCATAAAATTATTTGAACTAGCCTGTAGAGCTAGTTCAACTCTAGTGTAAAATTATTTCAACTAGCTTGTAGAGCTAGTTACACTCTAGTGTAAAATTATTTGTACTAGGTTCTAGAGCTAGTTCTACTCTAGTGTAAAATTATTTGCACTACCTTGTAGAGCCAGTTCAACTCTAGTGTAAAATTATTTGAACTTGCTTGTAGAGCTAGTTCAACTCCAGTGTAAAATTATTTGAACTAGCTTGTACAGCTAGTTCAACTCTAGTGTAAAATTATTTGTACTAGGTTATAGAGCTACTTCAACTCTAGTGTAAAATTATTTGTACTAGGTTATAGAGCTTGTTCAACTCTAGTGTAAAATTGTTTGTACTAGGTTATAGAGCTAGTTCAACCCTAGTGTAAAATTATTTGTACTAGACTATAGAGCTAGTTCAACTCTAGCATAAAATTATTTGAACTAGCTTGTAGAGCTAATTCAACTCTAGTTTAAATTATTTCAACTAGCTTGTAGAGCTAGTTCAACTCTAGTGTAAAATTATTTGTACTAGGTTATAGAGCTAGTTCTACTCTAGTGTAAAATTGTTTGAACTAGCTTGTATAGACAGTTCAACTCTAGTGTAAAATTATTTGAACTTGCTTGTAGAGCTAGTTCAACTCTAGTGTAAAATTATTTGAACTACCTTGTAGAGCCAGTTCAACTCTAGTGTAATATTATTTTAACTTGCTTGTAGAGCTAGTTGAACTCTAGTGTAAAATTATTTGAACTAGCTAGTTCAACTCTAGTGTATAATTATTTGTACTAGGTGATAGAGCTAGATCAACTCTAGTGTCAAATTATTTGTACTAGGTTATAGATCTAGTTCAACTCTACTGTAAAACTACTTGAACTAGCCTATAGAGCTAGGTCAACTCTAGTGTAAAATTATTTGAACTAGATTGTAGAGCTAGTTTAACTCTAGTGTAAAATTATTTATACTTGGTTATAGAGCTAGTTCAACTCTAGTGTAAAATGATTTGAACTAGCTTATAGAGCTAGTTAACCTCTAGTGTAAAGTTATTTGAACTACCATGTAGAGCTTGTTCGACTCTAGTGTAAAATTATTTGAACTAGCTTGTAGAGCTAGTTCAACTCCAGTGTAATATTATTTGTACTAGGTTATAGAGCTAGTTCAACTCTAGTGTAAAAAATTTTGAACTAGCTTGTAGAGCTAGTTCAACTCTAATGTAAAATTATTTGAATTTGCTTGTAGAGCTAGTTCAACACTTGTGTAAAATTATTTGTACTAGCATGTGGAGCTAGTTCAACTCTAGTGTAAAATTATTTGTACTAGACTGTAGAGCTAGTTCAACTATAGCATAAAATTATTTTAACTAGCTTGTAGAGCTAGTTCTACTCTAGTGTAAAATTATTTGAAGTAGCTTGTAGAGCTAGTTGAACTCTGGTGTAAGATTATCTGTACTAGGTTATAGAGCTAGTTCAACTCTAGTGTAAAATTGTTTGTACTAGGTTATAGAGCTAGTTCAACCCTAGTGTAAAATTATTTGTACTAGACTATAGAGCTAGTTCAACTCTAGCATAAAATTATTTGAACTAGCTTGTAGAGCTAGTTCACCTCTAGTGTAAAATTATTTCAACTAGCTTGTAGAGCTAGTTCAACTCTAGTCTAAAATTATCTGTACTAGGTTATAGAGCAAGTTCAACTATATTGTAAAACTATTTGAACTAGACTGTAGAGCTAGTTCAACTCTAGTGTAAAATTGTTTGTACTAGCTAATAGAGCTAGTTCAACCCTATTGTAAAATTACTTGTACTAGACTATAGAGCTAGTTCAACTCTATCATAAAATTATTTGAACTAGCTTGTAGAGCTAGTTCAACTCTAGTGTAAAATTATTTCAACTAGCTTGTAGAGCTAGTTCAACTCTAGTGTAAAATTATTTGTACTAGGTTATAGAGCTAGTTCTACTCTAGTGTAAAATTATTTGTACTAGCTTGTAGAGCCAGTTCAACTCTAGTGTAAAATTATTTGAACTTGCTTGTAGAGCTAGTTCAACTCTAGTGTAAAATTATTTGAACTAGCTGCTACAGCTAGTTCAACTCTAGTGTAAAATTATTTGTACTAGGTTATAGAGCTACTTCAACCCTTGTGTAAAATTATTTGTACTAGGTTATAGAGCTAGTTCAACTCTAGCATAAAATTATTTGAACTAGCTTGTAGAGCTAGTTCAACCCTAGTGTAAAATTATTTGTACTAGACTATAGAGCAAGTTCAACTCTAGCATAAAATTATTTGATCTAGCTTGTAGAGCTAGTTCAACTCTAGTGTAAAATTATTTCAACTAGCTTGTAGAGCTAGTTCAACTCTAGTGTAAAATTATTTGTACTAGGTTATAGAGCTAGTTCTACTCCAGTGTAAAATTGTTTGTACTAGGTTATAGAGCTAGTTCTACTCTAGTGTAAAATTATTTGCACTAGCTTGTAGAGCCAGTTCAACTCTAGTGTAAAATTATTTGAACTTGCTTGTAGAGCTAGTTCAACTCTTGTGTAAAATTATTTGAACTAGCTTGTAGAGCCAGTTCAACTCTAGTGTAAAATTATTTGAACTTGCTTGTAGAGCTAGTTCAACTCTAGTGTAAAATTATTTGAACTAGCTAGTTCAACTCTAGTGGATAATTACTTGTACTAGGTGATAGAGCTAGATCAACTCTAGTGTCAAATTATTTGTACTAGGTTATAGATCTAGTTCAACTCTACTGTAAAACTACTTGAACTAGCCTATAGAGGTAGGTCAACTCTAGTGTAAAATTATTTGAACTAGATTGTAGAGCTAGTTCAACTCTAGTGTAAAGTTATTTGTACTAGGTTATAGAGCTAGTTCAACTCTAGTGTAAAATGATTTGAACTAGCTTATAGAGCTAGTTCAACTCTAGTGTAAAGTTATTTGAACTAGCATGTAGAGCTAGTTCGACTCTAGTGTAAAATTATTTGAACTAGCTTGTAGAGCTAGTTCAACTCCAGTGTAATATTATTTGTACTAGGTTATAGAGCTAGTTCAACTCTAGTGTAAAATTTTTTGAACTAGCTTGTAGAGCTAGTTCAACTCTAGTGTAAAATTATTTGAATTAGCTTGTAGAGCTAGTTCAACTCCAGTGTAAAATTATTTGTACTACACTGTAGAGCTAGTTCAACTCTAGTGTAAGATTATTAGAACTAGCTTGTAGAGCTAGTTCAACTGTAGTGTAAAATTATTTGAACTAACTTGTAGAGCTAGTTTGACACAAGTGTAAAATTATTAGTACTAGGTCATGGAGCTAGTTCAACTCTAGTGTAAATTTATTTATACTAGGTTATATAGCTAGTTCAACTCTAGTGTAAAATTATTTGTACTAGACTGTAGAGCTAGTTCAACTATAGCATAAAATTATTTTAACTAGCTTGTAGAGCTAGTTCTACTCTAGTGTAAAATTATTTGAACTAGCTTGTACAGCTAGTTCAACTCTAGTGTAAAATTATTTGAACTAGCTTGTAGAGCTAGTTCAACTCTAGTGTAAAATTATTTGTACTAGGTTATAGAGCTACTTCAACTCTAGTGTAAAATTATTTGTACTAGGTTATAGAGCTAGTTCAACTCTAGTGTAAAATTGTTTGTACTAGGTTATAGAGCTAGTTCAACCCTAGTGTAAAATTATTTTTACTAGACTATAGAGCTAGTTCAACTCTAGCATAAAATTATTTGAACTAGCTTATTGAGCTAGTTCAACTCTAGTGTAAAATTATTTCAACTAGCTTTTGGAGATAGTTCAACTCTAGTGTAAAGTTATTTGTACTAGGTTATAGAGCTAGTTCTACTCTAGTGTAAAATTATTTGAACTAGCTTGTAGACCCAGTTCAACTCTAGTGAAAAATTATTTGAACTTGCTTGTAGAGCTAGTTCAACTCTAGTGTAAAATTATTTGAACTAGCTAGTTCAACTCTAGTGTATAATTATTTGTACTAGGTGATAGAGCTAGATCAACTCTAGTGTCAAATTATTTGTCCTAGGTTATAGATCTAATTCAACTCTACTGTAAACTACTTGAACTAGACTATAGAGCTAGGTCAACTCTAGTGTTAAATTATTTGAACTAGCTTGTACAGCTAGTTCAACTCCAGTGTAAATTATTTGTACTAGGTTATAGAGCAAGTTCAACTATATTGTAAAACTATTTGAACTAGACTGTAGAGCTAGTTCAACTCTAGTGTAAAATTGTTTGTACTAGGTTATAGAGCTAGTTCAACCCTTGTGTAAAATTATTTGTACTAGACTATAGAGCTAGTTCAACTCTAGCATAAAATTATTTGAACTAGCTTGTAGAGCTAGTTCAACTCTAGTGTAAAATTATTTCAACTAGCTTGTAGAGCTAGTTCTACTCTAGTGTAAAATTATTTGTACTAGGTTATAGAGCTAGTTCTACTCTAGTGTAAAATTATTTGCACTAGCTTGTCGAGCTAGTTCAACTCTAGTGTAAAATTATTTGAACTTGCTTTAGAGCTAGTTCAACTCTAGTGTAAAATTATTTGAACTAGCTAGTTCAACTCTAGTGTATAATTATTTGTACTAGGTTATAGATCTAGTTCAACTCTACTTTGAAACTACTTGAACTAGCCTATAGAGCTAGGTCAACTCTAGTTTTAAATTATTTGAACTAGATTGTACAGCTAGTTCAACTCTAGTGTAAAATTATTTGTACTAGGTTATAGAGCTAGTTCAACTCTAGTGTAAAATGATTTGAACTAGCTTATAGAGCTAGTTCAACTCTAGTGTAAAGTTATTTGAACTAGCATGTAGAGCTAGTTCAACTCTAGTGTAAAATTATTTGAACTAGCTTGTAGAGCTCGTTCAACTCCAGTGTAATATTATTTGTACTAGGTTATAGATCTAGTTCAACTCTAGTGTAAAATTCTTTGAACTAGCTTGTAGAGCTAGTTCAACTCTAGTGTAAAATTATTTGAATTAGCTTGTAGAGCTAGTTCAACTATAGTGTAAAATTATTTGAACTAGCTTGTAGAGCTAGTTCAACTCAAGTGTTAAATTATTTGAACTAGCTTGTAGAGCTAGTTCAAGTCCAGTGTAAAATTATTTGTACTAGGTTATAGAGCAAGTTCAACTATATTGTAAAACTATTCGAACTAGACTGTAGAGCTAGTACAACTCTAGTGTAAAATTGTTTGTACTAGGTTATAGAGCTAGTTCAACCCTTGTGTAAAATTATTTGTACTAGACTATAGAGCTAGTTCAACTCTAGTGTAAAGTTATTTGAACTAGCATGTAGAGCTAGTTCAACTCTAGTGTAAAATTATTTGAACTAGCTTGTAGAGCTAGTTCAACTCGAGTGTAATATTATTTGTACTAGGTTATAGAGCTAGTTCAACTCTAGTGTAAAATTATTTGAACTAGCTAGTAGAGCTAGTTCAACTCTAGTGTAAAATTATCTGAATTAGCTTGTAGAGCTAGTTCAACTATAGTGTAAAATTAAATGAACTAGCTTGTAGAGCTAGTTCAACACAAGTGTAAAATTATTTCAACTAGCTTGTAGAGCTAGTTCAAGTCCAGTGTAAAATTATTTGTGCTAGGTTATAGAGCAAGTTCAACTATATTGTAAAACTATTGGAACTAGACTGTAGAGCTAGTTCAACTCTAGCATAAAATTATTTGAACTAGCTTGTAGAGCTAGTTCAACTCTATTGTAAAATTATTTCAACTAGCTTGTAGGGATAGTTCAACTCTAGTGTAAAATTATTTGTACGAGGTTATAGTGTTGGTTCTACTCTAGTGTAAAACTATTTGAACTAGCTTGTAGAGCTAGTTCAACTGTAGTGTAAAATTACTTGAACTAACTTGTAGAGCTAGTTTAACACAAGTGTAAAATTATTTTTACTCGGTAATGGAGCTAGTTCAACTCTAGTGTAAATTTATTTATACTAGGTTATATAGCTAGTTCAACTCTAGTGTAAAATTATTTGTACTAGACTGTAGAGCTAGTTCAACTATAGCATAAATTATTTTAACTAGCTTGTAGAGCTAGTTCTACTCTAGTGTAAAATTATTTGAACTAGCTTGTAGAGCTAGTTCAACTCTAGTGTAAAATTATTTGAAGTAGCTTGTAGAGCTAGTTCAACTCGAGTGTAAAATTATTTATACTAGGTTATAGAGCTACTTCAACTCTAGTGTAAAATTATTTGTACTAGGTTATAGAGCTAGTTCAACTCTAGTGTAAAATTGTTTGTACTAGGTTATAGAGCTAGTTCAACCCTAGTGTAAAATTATTTGTACTAGACTATAGACCTAGTTCAACTCTAGCATAAAATTATTTGAACTAGCTTGTACAGCTAGTTCACCTCTAGTGTAAAATTATTTCAACTAGCTTGTAGAGCTAGTTCTACTCTAGTGTAAAAAATTTTGTACTAGGTTATAGAGCTAGTTCTACTCTAGTGTAAAATTATTTGCACTAGCTTGTCGAGCCAGTTCAACTCTAGTGTAAAATTATTTGAACTTGCTTTAGAGCTAGTTCAACTCTAGAGTAAAATTATTTGAACTAGCTAGTTCAACTCTAGTGTATAATTATTTGTACTAGGTTATAGATCTAATTCAACTCTAGTGTAAAATTATTTCAACTAGCTTGTAGAGCTAGTTCAACTCTAGTGTAAAATTATTTGTACTAGGTTATAGAGCTAGTTCTACTCTAGTGTAAAATTATTTATACTAGCTTGTAGAGCCAGTTCAACTCTAGTGTAAAATTATTTGAACTTGCTTGTAGAGCTAGTTCAACTCTAGTGTAAAATTATTTGAACTAGCTGCTACAGCTAGTTCAACTCTAGTGTAAAATTATTTGTACTAGGTTATAGAGCTACTTCAACTCTAGTGTAAAATGATTTGTACTTGGTTATAGAGCTAGTTCAAATCTAGTGTAAAATTGGTTGTACTAGGTTATAGAGCTAGTTCAACCCTAGTGTAAAATTATTTGTACTAGACTATAGAGCAAGTTCAACTCTAGCATAAAATTATTTGATCTAGCCTGTAGAGCTAGTTTAACTCTAGTGTAAAATTATTTCAACTAGCTTGTAGAGCTAGTTCAACTCTAGTGTAAAATTACTTGCACTAGTTTATAGAGCTAGTTCTGCTCTAGTGTAAAATTATTTGCACTAGCTTGTAGAGCCAGTTCAACTCTAGTGTAAAATTATTTGAACTTGCTTGTAAAGCTAGTTTAACTCTTGTGTAAAATTATTTGAACTAGCTTGTAGAGCCAGTTCAACTCTAGTGTAAAATTATTTGAACTTGCTTGTAGAGCTAGTTCAACTCTAGTGTAAAATTATTTGAACTAGCTAGTTCAACTCTAGTGTATAATTATTTGTACTAGGTGATAGAGCTAGATCAACTCTAGTGTCAAATTATTTGTACTAGGTTATAGATCTAGTTCAACTCTACTGTAAAACTACTTGAACTAGCCTATAGAGCTAGGTCAACTCTAGTGTAAAATTATTTGAACTAGATTGTAGAGCTAGTTCAACTCTAGTGTAAAATTATTTGTACTAGGTTATAGAGCTAGTTCAACTCTAGTGTAAAATGATTTGAACTAGCTTATAGAGCTAGTTCAACTCTAGTGTAAAGTTATTTAAAGTAGCATGTAGAGCTAGTTCGACTCTAGTGTAAAATTATTTGAACTAGCTTGTAGAGCTAGTTCAACTCCAGTGTGATATTATTTGTACTAGGTTATAGAGCTAGTTCAACTCTAGTGTAAAATTTTTTGAACTAGCTTGTAGAGCTAGTTCAACTCTAGTGCAAAATTATTTGAATTAGCTTGTAGAGCTAGTTCAACACTAGTGTAAAATTATTTGTACAACCATGTGGAGCTAGTTCAACTCTAGTGTAAAATTATTTGTACTAGGTTATAGAGCTAGTTCAACTCTAGTGTAAAATTATTTGTACTAGACTGTAGAGCTAGTTCAACTGTAGTGTAAAATTATTTGTACTAGACTGTAGAGCTAGTTTGACACAAGTGTAAAATTACTTGTACTAGGTCATGGAGCTAGTTCAACTCTAGTGTAAAATTATTTGTACTAGACTGTAGAGCTAGTTCAACTATAGCATAAAATTATTTTAACTAGCTTGTAGAGCTAGTTCTACTCTAGTGTAAAATTATTTGAACTAGCTTGTAGAGCTAGTTCAACTCTGGTGTAAAATTATTTGAACTAGCTTGTAGAGCTAGTTCAACTCCAGTGTAAAATTATTTGTACTAGGTTATAGAGCTACTTCAACTCTAGTGTAAAATTATTTGTACTAGGTTATAGAGCTAGTTCAACCCTAGTGTAAAATTGTTTGCACTAGGTTATAGAGCTAGTTCAACCCTAGTGTAAAATTATTTGTACTAGACTATAGAGCTAGTTCAACTCTAGCATAAAATTATTTGAACTAGCTTATAGAGCTAGTTCAACTCTAGTGTAAAATTATTTCAACTAGCTTGTGGAGATAGTTCAACTCTAGTGTAAAATTATTAGTACTAGGTTATAGAGCTAGTTCTACTCTAGTGTAAAATTATTTGAACTAGCTTGAAGAGCCAGTTCAACTCTAGTGAAAAATTATTTGAACTTGCTTGTAGAGCTAGTTCAACTCTAGTGTAAAATTATTTGAACTAGCTAGTTCAACTCTAGTGTATAATTATTTGTACTAGGTGATAGAGCTAGATCAACTCTAGTGTCAAATTATTTGTACTAGGTTATAGATCTAATTCAACTCTACTGTAAACTACTTGAACTAGCCTATAGAGCTAGGTCAACTCTAGTGTTAAATTATTTGAACTAGCTTGTACAGCTAGTTCAACTCCAGTGTAAAATTATTTGTACTAGGTTATAGAGCAAGTTCAACTATATTGTAAAACTATTTGAACTAGACTGTAGAGCTAGTTCAACTCTAGTGTAAAATTGTTTGTACTAGGTTATAGAGCTAGTTCAACCCTTGTGTAAAATTATTATTACTAGACTATAGAGCTAGTTCAACTCTATCATAAAATTATTTGAACTAGCTTGTAGAGCTAGTTCAACTCTAGTGTAAAATTATTTCAACTAGCTTGTAGAGCTAGTTATACTCTAGTGTAAAATTATTTGTACTAGGTTATAGAGCTAGTTCTACTCTAGTGTAAAATTATTTGTACTAGCTTGTAGAGCCAGTTCAACTCTAGTGTAAAATTATTTGAACTTGCTTGTAGAGCTAGTTCAACTCTATTGTAAAATTATTTGAACTAGCTGCTACAGCTAGTTCAACTCTAGTGTAAAATTATTTGTACTAGGTTATAGAGCTACTTCAACTCTAGTGTAAAATTATTTGTACTAGGTTATAGAGCTAGTTCAACTCTAGTGTAAAATTTGTTGTACTAGGTTATAGAGCTAGTTCAACCCTAGTGTAAAATTATTTGTACTAGACTATAGAGCAAGTTCAACTCTAGCATAAAATTATTTGATCTAGCTTGTAGAGCTAGTTCAACTCTAGTGTAAAATTATTTCAACTAGCTTCTAGAGCTAGTTCAACTCTAGTGTAAAATTACTTGTACTAGGTTATAGAGCTAGTTCTACTCTAGTGTAAAATTATTTGAACTAGCTTGTAGAGCAAGTTCAACTCTAGTGTAAAATTATTTGAACTTGCTTGTAGAGCTAGTTCAACTCTAGTGTAAAATTATTTGAACTAGATAGTTCAACTCTAGTGTATAATTATTTGTACTAGGTGATAGAGCTAGATCAACTCTAGTGTCAAATTATTTGTACTAGGTTATAGATCTAGTTCAACTCTACTGTAAAACTACTTGAACTAGCCTATAGAGCTAGGTCAACTCTAGTTTTAAATTATTTGAACTAGATTGTACAGCTAGTTCAACTCTAGTGTAAAATTATTTGCACTACGTTATAGAGCTAGTTCAACTCTAGTGTAAAATGATTTGAACTAGCTTATAGAGCTAGTTTAACTCTAGTGTAAAGTTATTTGAACTAGCATGTAGGGCTAGTTCGCTCTAGTGTAAAATTATTTGAACTAGCTTGTAGAGCTAGTTCAACTCCAGTGTAATATTATTTGTACTAGGTTATCGAGCTAGTTCAAATCTAGTGTAAAATTTTTTGAACTAGCTTGTAGAGCTAGTTCAACTCTAGTGTAAAATTATTTGAATTAGCTTGTAGAGCTAGTTCAACACTAGTGTAAAATTATTCGTACTACCATGTGGAGCTAGTTCAACTCTAGTGTAAAATTATTTGTACTAGGTTATAGAGCTAGTTCAACTCTAGTGTAAAATTATTTGTACTAGACTGTAGAGCTAGTTGAACTCTAGTGTAAGATTATTTGAACTAGCTTGTAGAGCTAGTTGAACTGTAGTGTAAAATTATTTGAACTAACATGTAGAGCTAGTTTGACACAAGTGTAAAATTATTTGTACTAGGTCATGGAGCTAGTTCAACTCTAGTGTAAATTTATTTATACTAGGTTATATAGCTAGTTCAACTCTAGTGTAAAATTATTTGTACTAGACTGTAGAGCTAGTTCAACTATAGCATAAAATTATTTTAACTAGCTTGTCGAGCTAGTTCTACTCTAGTGTAAACTTATTTGAACTAGCTTGTAGAGCTAGTTCAACTCTAGTGTAAAATTATTTGAACTAGCTTGTAGAGCTAGTTCAACTCCAGTGTAAAATTATTTATACTAGGTTATAGAGCTACTTCAACTCTAGTGTAAAATTATTTGTACTAGGTTATAGAGCTAGTTCAACTCTAGTGTAAAATTGTTTGTACTAGGTTATAGAGCTAGTTCAACCCTAGTGTAAAATTATTTGTACTAGACTATAGACCTAGTTCAACTCTAGCATAAAATTATTTGAACTAGCTTGTACAGCTAGTTCACCTCTAGTGTAAAATTATTTCAACTAGCTTGTAGAGCTAGTTCTACTCTAGTGTAAAAAATTTTGTACTAGGTTATAGAGCTAGTTCTACTCTAGTGTAAAATTATTTGCACTAGCTTGTCGAGCCAGTTCAACTCTAGTGTAAAATTATTTGAACTTGCTTTAGAGCTAGTTCAACTCTAGAGTAAAATTATTTGAACTAGCTAGTTCAACTCTAGTGTATAATTATTTGTACTAGGTTATAGACCTAATTCAACTCTAGTGTAAAATTATTTCAACTAGCTTGTAGAGCTAGTTCAACTCTAGTGTAAAATTATTTGTACTAGGTTATAGAGCTAGTTCTACTCTAGTGTAAAATTATTTATACTAGCTTGTAGAGCCAGTTCAACTCTAGTGTAAAATTATTTGAACTTGCTTGTAGAGCTAGTTCAACTCTAGTGTAAAATTATTTGAACTAGCTGCTATAGCTAGTTCAACTCTAGTGTAAAATTATTTGTACTAGGTTATAGAGCTACTTCAACTCTAGTGTAAAATGATTTGTACTAGGTCATGGAGCTAGTTCAACTCTAGTGTAAATTTATTTATACTAGGTTATATAGCTAGTTCAACTCTAGTGTAAAATTATTTGTACTAGACTGTAGAGCTAGTTCAACTATAGCATAAAATTATTTTAACTAGCTTGTCGAGCTAGTTCTACTCTAGTGTAAACTTATTTGAACTAGCTTGTAGAGCTAGTTCAACTCTAGTGTAAAATTATTTGAACTAGCTTGTAGAGCTAGTTCAACTCCAGTCTAAAATTATTTGTACTAGGTTATAGAGCTACTTCAACTCTAGTGTAAAATTATTTGTACTAGGTTATAGAGCTAGTTCAACTCTAGTGTAAAATTGTTTGTACTAGGTTACAGAGCTAGTTCAACCCTTGTGTAAAATTATTTGTACTAGACAATAGAGCTAGTTCAACTCTAGCATAAAATTATTTGAACTAGCTTATAGAGCTAGTTCAGCTCTAGTGTAAAATTATTTCAACTCGCTTGTGGAGATAGTTCAACTCTAGTGTAAAATTATTTGTACTAGGTTATAGAGCTAGTTCTACTCTAGTGTAAAATTATTTATACTAGCTTGTAGAGCCAGTTCAACTCTAGTGTAAAATTATTTGAACTTGCTTGTAGAGCTAGTTCAACTCTAGTGTAAAATTATTTGAACTAGCTGCTACAGCTAGTTCAACTCTAGTGTAAAATTATTTGTACTAGGTTATAGAGCTACTTCAACTCTAGTGTAAAATGATTTGTACTTGGTTATAGAGCTAGTTCAAATCTAGTGTAAAATTGGTTGTACTAGGTTATAGAGCTAGTTCAACCCTAGTGTAAAATTATTTGTACTAGACTATAGAGCAAGTTCAACTCTAGCATAAAATTATTTGATCTAGCCTGTAGAGCTAGTTCAACTCTAGTGTAAAATTATTTCAACTAGCTTGTAGAGCTAGTTCAACTCTAATGTAAAATTACTTGCACTAGTTTATAGAGCTAGTTCTGCTCTAGTGTAAAATTATTTGCACTAGCTTGTAGAGCCAGTTCAACTCTAGTGTAAAATTATTTGAACTTGCTTGTAAAGCTAGTTTAACTCTTGTGTAAAATTATTTGAACTAGCTTGTAGAGCCAGTTCAACTCTAGTGTAAAATTATTTGAACTTGCTTGTAGAGCTAGTTCAACTCTAGTGTAAAATTATTTGAACTAGCTAGTTCAACTCTAGTGTATAATTATTTGTACTAGGTGATAGAGCTAGATCAACTCTAGTGTCAAATTATTTGTACTAGGTTATAGATCTAGTTTAACTCTACTGTAAAACTACTTGAACTAGCCTATAGAGCTAGGTCAACTCTAGTGTAAAATTATTTGAAGTAGATTGTAGAGCTAGTTCAACTCTAGTGTAAAATTATTTGTACTAGGTTATAGAGCTAGTTCAACTCTAGTGTAAAATGATTTGAACTAGCTTATAGAGCTAGTTCAACTCTAGTGTAAAGTTATTTGAAGTAGCATGTAGAGCTAGTTCGACTCTAGTGTAAAATTATTTGAACTAGCTTGTAGAGCTAGTTCAACTCCAGTGTGATATTATTTGTACTAGGTTATAGAGCTAGTTCAACTCTAGTGTAAAATTTTTTGAACTAGCTTGTAGAGCTAGTTCAACTCTAGTGCAAAATTATTTGAATTAGCTTGTAGAGCTAGTTCAACACTAGTGTAAAATTATTTGTACAACCATGTGGAGCTAGTTCAACTCTAGTGTAAAATTATTTGTACTAGGTTATAGAGCTAGTTCAACTCTAGTGTAAAATTATTTGTACTAGACTGTAGAGCTAGTTCAACTGTAGTGTAAAATTATTTGTACTAGACTGTAGAGCTAGTTTGACACAAGTGTAAAATTACTTGTACTAGGTCATGGAGCTAGTTCAACTCTAGTGTAAAATTATTTGTACTAGACTGTAGAGCTAGTTCAACTATAGCATAAAATTATTTTAACTAGCTTGTAGAGCTAGTTCTACTCTAGTGTAAAATTATTTGAACTAGCTTGTAGAGCTAGTTCAACTCTGGTGTAAAATTATTTGAACTAGCTTGTAGAGCTAGTTCAACTCCAGTGTAAAATTATTTGTACTAGTTTATAGAGCTACTTCAACTCTAGTGTAAAATTATTTGTACTAGGTTATAGAGCTAGTTCAACCCTAGTGTAAAATTGTTTGCACTAGGTTATAGAGCTAGTTCAACCCTAGTGTAAAATTATTTGTACTAGACTATAGAGCTAGTTCAACTCTAGCATAAAATTATTTGAACTAGCTTATAGAGCTAGTTCAACTCTAGTGTAAAATTATTTCAACTAGCTTGTGGAGATAGTTCAACTCTAGTGTAAAATTATTAGTACTAGGTTATAGAGCTAGTTCTACTCTAGTGTAAAATTATTTGAACTAGCTTGAAGAGCCAGTTCAACTCTAGTGAAAAATTATTTGAACTTGCTTGTAGAGCTAGTTCAACTCTAGTGTAAAATTATTTGAACTAGCTAGTTCAACTCTAGTGTATAATTATTTGTACTAGGTGATAGAGCTAGATCAACTCTAGTGTCAAATTATTTGTACTAGGTTATAGATCTAATTCAACTCTACTGTAAACTACTTGAACTAGCCTATAGAGCTAGGTCAACTCTAGTGTTAAATTATTTGAACTAGCTTGTACAGCTAGTTCAACTCCAGTGTAAAATTATTTGTACTAGGTTATAGAGCAAGTTCAACTATATTGTAAAACTATTTGAACTAGACTGTAGAGCTAGTTCAACTCTAGTGTAAAATTGTTTGTACTAGGTTATAGAGCTAGTTCAACCCTTGTGTAAAATTATTATTACTAGACTATAGAGCTAGTTCAACTCTATCATAAAATTATTTGAACTAGCTTGTAGAGCTAGTTCAACTCTAGTGTAAAATTATTTCAACTAGCTTGTAGAGCTAGTTATACTCTAGTGTAAAATTATTTGTACTAGGTTATAGAGCTAGTTCTACTCTAGTGTAAAATTATTTGTACTAGCTTGTAGAGCCAGTTCAACTCTAGTGTAAAATTATTTGAACTTGCTTGTAGAGCTAGTTCAACTCTATTGTAAAATTATTTGAACTAGCTGCTACAGCTAGTTCAACTCTAGTGTAAAATTATTTGTACTAGGTTATAGAGCTACTTCAACTCTAGTGTAAAATTATTTGTACTAGGTTATAGAGCTAGTTCAACTCTAGTGTAAAATTTGTTGTACTAGGTTATAGAGCTAGTTCAACCCTAGTGTAAAATTATTTGTACTAGACTATAGAGCAAGTTCAACTCTAGCATAAAATTATTTGATCTAGCGTGTAGAGCTAGTTCAACTCTAGTGTAAAATTATTTCAACTAGCTTCTAGAGCTAGTTCAACTCTAGTGTAAAATTACTTGTACTAGGTTATAGAGCTAGTTCTACTCTAGTGTAAAATTATTTGAACTAGCTTGTAGAGCAAGTTCAACTCTAGTGTAAAATTATTTGAACTTGCTTGTAGAGCTAGTTCAACTCTAGTGTAAAATTATTTGAACTAGATAGTTCAACTCTAGTGTATAATTATTTGTACTAGGTGATAGAGCTAGATCAACTCTAGTGTCAAATTATTTGTACTAGGTTATAGATCTAGTTCAACTCTACTGTAAAACTACTTGAACTAGCCTATAGAGCTAGGTCAACTCTAGTTTTAAATTATTTGAACTAGATTGTACAGCTAGTTCAACTCTAGTGTAAAATTATTTGCACTACGTTATAGAGCTAGTTCAACTCTAGTGTAAAATGATTTGAACTAGCTTATAGAGCTAGTTTAACTCTAGTGTAAAGTTATTTGAACTAGCATGTAGGGCTAGTTCGCTCTAGTGTAAAATTATTTGAACTAGCTTGTAGAGCTAGTTCAACTCCAGTGTAATATTATTTGTACTAGGTTATCGAGCTAGTTCAAATCTAGTGTAAAATTTTTTGAACTAGCTTGTAGAGCTAGTTCAACTCTAGTGTAAAATTATTTGAATTAGCTTGTAGAGCTAGTTCAACACTAGTGTAAAATTATTCGTACTACCATGTGGAGCTAGTTCAACTCTAGTGTAAAATTATTTGTACTAGGTTATAGAGCTAGTTCAACTCTAGTGTAAAATTATTTGTACTAGACTGTAGAGCTAGTTGAACTCTAGTGTAAGATTATTTGAACTAGCTTGTAGAGCTAGTTGAACTGTAGTGTAAAATTATTTGAACTAACATGTAGAGCTAGTTTGACACAAGTGTAAAATTATTTGTACTAGGTCATGGAGCTAGTTCAACTCTAGTGTAAATTTATTTATACTAGGTTATATAGCTAGTTCAACTCTAGTGTAAAATTATTTGTACTAGACTGTAGAGCTAGTTCAACTATAGCATAAAATTATTTTAACTAGCTTGTCGAGCTAGTTCTACTCTAGTGTAAACTTATTTGAACTAGCTTGTAGAGCTAGTTCAACTCTAGTGTAAAATTATTTGAACTAGCTTGTAGAGCTAGTTCAACTCCAGTGTAAAATTATTTGTACTAGGTTATAGAGCTACTTCAACTCTAGTGTAAAATTATTTGTACTAGGTTATAGAGCTAGTTCAACTCTAGTGTAAAATTGTTTGTACTAGGTTACAGAGCTAGTTCAACCCTTGTGTAAAATTATTTGTACTAGACTATAGAGCTAGTTCAACTCTAGCATAAAATTATTTGAACTAGCTTATAGAGCTAGTTCAGCTCTAGTGTAAAATTATTTCAACTCGCTTGTGGAGATAGTTCAACTCTAGTGTAAAATTATTTGTACTAGGTTATAGAGCTAGTTCTACTCTAGTGTAAAATTATTTGAACTAGCTTGTAGAGCCAGTTCAACTCTAGTGAAAAATTATTTGAACTTGCTTGTAGAGCTAGTTCAACTCTAGTGTAAAATTATTTGAACTAGCTAGTTCAACTCTAGTGTATAATTATTTGTACTAGGTGATAGAGGTAGATCAACTCTAGTGTCAAATTTTTTGTACTAGGTTATAGATCTAATTCAACTCTACTGTAAACTACTTGAACTAGCCTATAGAGCTAGGTCAACTCTAGTGTTAAATTATTTGAACTAGGTTATAGTGCTGGTTCTACTCTAGTGTAAGATTATTTGTACTAGGTTATAGTGCTGGTTCTACTCTAGTGTAAAATTATTTGAACTAGCTTGTAGAGCTAGTTCAACTATAGTGTAAAATTATTTGAACTAACTTGTAGAGCTAGTTTGACACAAGTGTAAAATTATTTGTACTTGGTCATGGAGCTAGTTCAACTCTAGTGTAAATTTATTTATACTAGGTTATATAGCTAGTTCAACTCTAGTGTAAAATTATTTGTACTAGACTGTAGAGCTAGTTCAACTATAGCATAAAATTATTTTAACTAGCTTGTAGAGCTAGTTGTACTCTAGTGTAAAAGTATTTGAACTAGCTTGTAGAGCTAGTTCAACTCTAGTGTAAAATTATTTGTACTAGCTTGTAGAGCTAGTTCAACTCTAGTGTAAAATTATTTGTACTAGGTTATAGAGCTACTTCAACCCTAGTGTAAAATTATTTGTACTAGGTTATAGAGCTAGTTCAACTCTAGCATAAAATTGTTTGTACTAGGTTATAGAGCTAGTTCTACTAAAGTGTAAAATTATTTGCACTAGCTTGTCGAGCCAGTTCAACTCTAGTGTAAAATTATTTGAACTTGCTTGTAGAGCTAGTTCAACTCTAGTGTAAAATTATTTGAACTAGCTTGTAGAGCCAGTTCAACTCTAGTGTAAAATTATTTGAACTTGCTTGTAGAGCTAGTTCAACTCTAGTGTAAAATTATTTGAACTAGCTAGTTCAACTCTAATGTATAATTATTTGTACTAGGTGATAGAGCTAGATCAACTCTAGTGTCAAATTATTTGTACTAGGTTATAGATCTAGTTCAACTCTACTGTAAAACTATTTGAACTAGCCTATAGAGCTAGGTTAACTCTAGTGTAAAATTATTTGAACTAGCTTGTACAGCTAGTTCAACTCCAGTGTAAAATTATTTGTACTAGGTTATAGAGCTACTTCAACTCTAGTGTAAAATTATTTGTACTAGGTTATAGAGCTACTTCAACTCTAGTGTAAAATTGTTTGTACTAGGTTATAGATCTAGTTCAACCCTAGTGTAAAATTATTTGTACTAGACTATAGAGGTAGTTTAACTTTAGCATAAAATTATTTGAACTAGCTTGTAGAGCTAGTTCAACTCTAGTGTAAAACTACTTGAACTAGCCTATAGAGCTAGGTCAACTCTAGTGTAAAATAATTTGAACTAGATTGTAGAGCTAGTTCAACTCTAGTGTAAAATTATTTGTACTAGGTTATAGAGCAAGTTCTAGTATATTGTAAAAATATTTGAACTAGACTGTAGAGCTAGTTCAACTCTAGTGTAAAACTACTTGAACTAGCCTATAGAGCTAGGTCAACTCTAGTGTAAAATTATTTGTACTAGGTTATAGAGCTAGTTCAACTCTAGTGTAAAATGATTTGAACTAGCTTATAGAGCTAGTTCAACTCTAGTGTAAAGTTATTTGAAGTACCATGTAGAGCTAGTTCAACTCTAGTGTAAAATTATTTGAACTAGCTTGTAGAGCTAGTTCAACTCCAGTGTAATATTATTTGTACTAGGTTATAGAGCTAGTTCAACTCTAGTGTAAAATTTTTTGAACTAGCTTGTAGAGCTAGTTCAACTCTAGTGCAAAATTATTTGAATTAGCTTGTAGAGCTAGTTCAACACTAGTGTAAAATTATTTGTACTACCATGTGGAGCTAGTTCAACTCTAGTGTAAAATTATTTGTACTAGGTTATAGAGCTAGTTCAACTCTAGTGTAAAATTATTTGTACTAGACTGTAGAGCTAGTTCAACTGTAGTGTAAAATTATTTGTACTAGACTGTAGAGCTAGTTTGACACAAGTGTAAAATTACTTGTACTAGGTCATGGAGCTAGTTCAACTCTAGTGTAAAATTATTTGTACTAGACTGTAGAGCTAGTTCAACTATAGCATAAAATTATTTTAACTAGCTTGTAGAGCTAGTTCTACTATAGTGTAAAATTATTTGAACTAGCTTGTAGAGCTAGTTCAACTCTAGTGTAAAATTATTTGAACTAGCTTGTAGAGCTAGTTCAACTCCAGTGTAAAATTATTTGTACTAGGTTATAGAGCTACTTCAACTCTAGTGTAAAATTATTTGTACTAGGTTATAGAGCTAGTTCAACCCTAGTGTAAAATTGTTTGCACTAGGTTATAGAGCTAGTTCAACCCTAGTGTAAAATTATTTGTACTAGACTATAGAGCTAGTTCAACTCTGGCATAAAATTATTTGAACTAGCTTATAGAGCTAGTTCAACTCTAGTGTAAAATTATTTCAACTAGCTTGTGGAGATAGTTCAACTCTAGTGTAAAATTATTAGTACTAGGTTATAGAGCTAGTTCTACTCTAGTGTAAAATTATTTGAACTAGCTTGTAGAGCCAGTTCAACTCTAGTGAAAAATTGTTTGAACTTGCTTGTAGAGCTAGTTCAACTCTAGTGTAAAATTATTTGAACTAGCTAGTTCAACTCTAGTGTATAATTATTTGTACTAGGTGATAGAGCTAGATCAACTCTAGTGTCAAATTATTTGTACTAGGTTATAGATCTAATTCAACTCTACTGTAAACTACTTGAACTAGCCTATAGAGCTAGGTCAACTCTAGTGTTAAATTATTTGAACTAGCTTGTACAGCTAGTTCAACTCTAGTGTAAAATTATTTGTACTAGACTGTAGAGCTAGTTCAACTATAGCATAAAATTATTTTAACTAGCTTGTAGAGCTAGTTCTACTATAGTGTAAAATTATTTGAACTAGCTTGTAGAGCTAGTTCAACTCTGGTGTAAAATTATTTGAACTAGCTTGTAGAGCTAGTTCAACTCCAGTGTAAAATTATTTGTACTAGGTTATAGAGCTACTTCAACTCTAGTGTAAAATTATTTGTACTAGGTTATAGAGCTAGTTCAACCCTAGTGTAAAATTGTTTGCACTAGGTTATAGAGCTAGTTCAACCCTAGTGTAAAATTATTTGTACTAGACTATAGAGCTAGTTCAACTCTGGCATAAAATTATTTGAACTACCTTATAGAGCTAGTTCAACTCTAGTGTAAAATTATTTCAACTAGCTTGTGGAGATAGTTCAACTCTAGTGTAAAATTATTAGTACTAGGTTATAGAGCTAGTTCTACTCTAGTGTAAAATTATTTGAACTAGCTTGTAGAGCCAGTTCAACTCTAGTGAAAAATTGTTTGAACTTGCTTGTAGAGCTAGTTCAACTCTAGTGTAAAATTATTTGAACTAGCTAGTTCAACTCTAGTGTATAATTATTTATACTAGGTGATAGAGCTAGATCAACTCTAGTGTCAAATTATTTGTACTAGGTTATAGATCTAATTCAACTCTACTGTAAACTACTTGAACTAGCCTATAGAGCTAGGTCAACTCTAGTGTTAAATTATTTGAACTAGCTTGTACAGCTAGTTCAACTCTAGTGTAAAATTATTTGTACTAGGTTATAGAGCAAGTTCAACTATATTGTAAAACTATTTGAACTAGACTGTAGAGCTAGTTCAACTCTAGTGTAAAATTGTTTGTACTAGGTTATAGAGCTAGTTCAACCCGTGTGTAAAATTATTTGTACTAGACTATAGAGCTAGTTCAACTCTATCATAAAATTATTTGAACTAGCTTGTAGAGCTAGTTCAACTCTAGTGTAAAATTATTTCAACTAGCTCGTAGAGCTAGTTATACTCTAGTGTAAAATTATTTGTACTAGGTTATAGAGCTAGTTCTACTCTAGTGTAAAATTATTTGTACTAGCTTGTAGAGCCAGTTCAACTCTAGTGTAAAATTATTTGAACTTGCTTGTAGAGCTAGTTCAACTCTATTGTAAAATTATTTGAACTAGCTGCTACAGCTAGTTCAACTCTAGTGTAAAATTATTTGTACTAGGTTATAGAGCTACTTCAACTCTAGTGTAAAATTATTTGTACTAGGTTATAGAGCTAGTTCAACTCTAGTGTAAAATTTGTTGTTCTAGGTTATAGAGCTAGTTCGACCCTAGTGTAAAATTATTTGTACTAGACTATAGAGCAAGTTCAACTCTAGCATAAAATTATTTGATCTAGCTTGTAGAGCTAGTTCAACTCTAGTGTAAAATTATTTCAACTAGCTTCTAGAGCTAGTTCAACTCTAGTGTAAAATTACTTGTACTAGGTTATAGAGCTAGTTCTACTCTAGTGTAAAATTATTTGCACTAGCTTGTAGAGCCAGTTCAACTCTAGTGTAAAATTATTTGAACTTGCTTGTAGAGCTAGTTCAACTCTTGTGTAAAATTATTTGAACTAGCTTGTAGAGCCAGTTCAACTCTAGTGTAAAATTATTTGAACTTGCTTGTAGAGCTAGTTCAACTCTAGTGTAAAATTATTTGAACTAGATAGTTCAACTCAAGTGTATAATTATTTGTACTAGGTGATAGAGCTAGATCAACTCTAGTGTCAAATTATTTGTACTAGGTTATAGATCTAGTTCAACTCTACTGTAAAACTACTTGAACTAGCCTATAGAGCTAGGTCAACTCTAGTGTAAAATTATTTGAACTAGATTGTAGAGCTAGTTCAACGCTAGTGTAAAATTATTTGTACTAGGTTATAGAGCTAGTTCAACTCTAGTGTAAAATGATTTGAACTAGCTTATAGAGCTAGTTCAACTCTAGTGTAAAGTTATTTGAACTAGCATGTAGAGCTAGTTCGACTCTAGTGTAAAATTATTTGAACTAGCTTGTAGAGCTAGTTCAACTACAGTGTAATATTATTTGTACTAGGTTATAGAGCTAGTTCAACTCTAGTGTAAAAAATTTTGAACTAGCTTGTAGAGCTAGTTCAACTCTAGTGTAAAATTATTTGAATTAGCTTGTACAGCTAGTTCAACACTAGTGTAAAATTATTTGTACTACCATGTGGAGCTAGTTCAACTCTAGTGTAAAATTATTTGTACTAGGTTATAGAGCTAGTTCAACTCTAGTGTAAAATTATTTGTACTAGACTGTAGAGCTAGTTGAACTCTAGTGTAAGATTATTCGAACTAGCTTGTAGAGCTAGTTCAACTGTAGTGTAAAATTATTTGAACTAACCTGTAGAGCTAGTTTGACACAAGTGTAAAATTATTTGTACTAGGTCATGGAGCTAGTTCAACTCTAGTGTAAATTTATTTATACTAGGTTATATAGCTAGTTCAACTCTAGTGTAAAATTATTTGTACTAGACTGTAGAGCTAGTTCAACTATAGCATAAAATTATTTTAACTAGCTTGTCGAGCTAGTTCTACTCTAGTGTAAAATTATTTGAACTAGCTTGTAGAGCTAGTTCAACTCTAGTGTAAAATTATTTGAACTAGCTTGTAGAGCTAGTTCAACTCCAGTGTAAAATTATTTGTACTAGGTTATAGAGCTACTTCAACTCTAGTGTAAAATTATTTGTACTAGGTTATAGAGCTAGTTCAACTCTAGTGTAAAATTGTTTGTACTAGGTTATAGAGCTAGTTCAACCCTTGTGTAAAATTATTTGTACTAGACTATAGAGCTAGTTCAACTCTAGCATAAAATTATTTGAACTAGCTTATAGAGCTAGTTCAGCTCTAGTGTAAAATTATTTCAACTCGCTTGTGGAGATAGTTCAACTCTAGTGTAAAATTATTTGTACTAGGTTATAGAGATAGTTCTACTCTAGTGTAAAATTATTTGAACTAGCTTGTAGAGCCAGTTCAACTCTAGTGAAAAATTATTTGAACTTGCTTGTAGAGCTAGTTCAACTCTAGGTAAAATTATTTGAACTAGCTAGTTCAACTCTAGTGTATAATTATTTGTACTAGGTGATAGAGCTAGATCAACTCTAGTGTCAAATTATTTGTACTAGGTTATAGATCTAATTCAACTCTACTGTAAACTACTTGAACTAGCCTATAGAGCTAGGTCAACTCTAGTGTTAAATTATTTGAACTAGCTTGTACAGCTAGTTCAACTCCAGTGTAAAATTATTTGTACTAGGTTATAGATCAAGTTCAACTATATTGTAAAACTATTTGAACTAGACTGTAGAGCTAGTTCAACTCTAGTGTAAAATTGTTTGTACTAGGTTATAGAGCTAGTTCAACCCTTGTGTAAAATTATTTGTACTAGACTATAGAGCTAGTTCAACTCTAGCATAAAATTATTTGAACTAGCTTGTAGAGCTAGTTCAACTCTAGTGTAAAATTATTTCAACTAGCTTGTAGAGCTAGTTCTACGCTAGTGTAAGATTATTTGTACTAGGTTATAGAGCTAGTTCTACTAAAGTGTAAAATTATTTGCACTAGCTTGTCGAGCCAGTTCAACTCTAGTGTAAAATTATTTGAACTTGCTTGTAGAGCTAGTTCAACTCTAGTGTAAAATTATTTGAACTAGCTTGTAGAGCCAGTTCAACTCTAGTGTAAAATTATTTGAACTTGCTTGTAGAGCTAGTTCAACTCTAGTGTAAAATTATTTGAACTAGCTAGTTCAACTCTAATGTATAATTATTTGTACTAGGTGATAGAGCTAGATCAACTCTAGTGTCAAATTATTTGTACTAGGTTATAGATCTAGTTCAACTCTACTGTAAAACTATTTGAACTAGCCTATAGAGCTAGGTCAACTATAGTGTAAAATTATTTGAACTAGCTTGGACAGCTAGTTCAACTCCAGTGTAAAATTATTTGTACTAGGTTATAGAGCTACTTCAACTCTAGTGTAAAATTATTTGTACTAGGTTATAGAGCTACTTCAACTCTAGTGTAAAATTGTTTGTACTAGGTTATAGATCTAGTTCAACCCTAGTGTAAAATTATTTGTACTAGACTATAGAGGTAGTTTAACTTTAGCATAAAATTATTTGAACTAGCTTGTAGAGCTAGTTCAACTCTAGTGTAAAACTACTTGAACTAGCCTATAGAGCTAGGTCAACTCTAGTGTAAAATAATTTGAACTAGATTGTAGAGCTAGTTCAACTCTAGTGTAAAATTATTTGTACTAGGTTATAGAGCAAGTTCTAGTATATTGTAAAAATATTTGAACTAGACTGTAGAGCTAGTTCAACTCTAGTGTAAAACTACTTGAACTAGCCTATAGAGCTAGGTCAACTCTAGTGTAAAATTATTTGTACTAGGTTATAGAGCTAGTTCAACTCTAGTGTAAAATGATTTGAACTAGCTTATAGAGCTAGTTCAACTCTAGTGTAAAGTTATTTGAAGTACCATGTAGAGCTAGTTCAACTCTAGTGTAAAATTATTTGAACTAGCTTGTAGAGCTAGTTCAACTCCAGTGTAATATTATTTGTACTAGGTTATAGAGCTAGTTCAACTCTAGTGTAAAATTTTTTGAACTAGCTTGTAGAGCTAGTTCAACTCTAGTGCAAAATTATTTGAATTAGCTTGTAGAGCTAGTTCAACACTAGTGTAAAATTATTTGTACTACCATGTGGAGCTAGTTCAACTCTAGTGTAAAATTATTTGTACTAGGTTATAGAGCTAGTTCAACTCTAGTGTAAAATTATTTGTACTAGACTGTAGAGCTAGTTCAACTGTAGTGTAAAATTATTTGTACTAGACTGTAGAGCTAGTTTGACACAAGTGTAAAATTACTTGTACTAGGTCATGGAGCTAGTTCAACTCTATTGTAAAATTATTTGTACTAGACTGTAGAGCTAGTTCAACTATAGCATAAAATTATTTTAACTAGCTTGTAGAGCTAGTTCTACTATAGTGTAAAATTATTTGAACTAGCTTGTAGAGCTAGTTCAACTCTGGTGTAAAATTATTTGAACTAGCTTGTAGAGCTAGTTCAACTCCAGTGTAAAATTATTTGTACTAGGTTATAGAGCTACTTCAACTCTAGTGTAAAATTATTTGTACTAGGTTATAGAGCTAGTTCAACCCTAGTGTAAAATTGTTTGCACTAGGTTATAGAGCTAGTTCAACCCTAGTGTAAAATTATTTGTACTAGACTATAGAGCTAGTTCAACTCTGGCATAAAATTATTTGAACTAGCTTATAGAGCTAGTTCAACTCTAGTGTAAAATTATTTCAACTAGCTTGTGGAGATAGTTCAACTCTAGTGTAAAATTATTAGTACTAGGTTATAGAGCTAGTTCTACTCTAGTGTAAAATTATTTGAACTAGCTTGTAGAGCCAGTTCAACTCTAGTGAAAAATTGTTTGAACTTGCTTGTAGAGCTAGTTCAACTCTAGTGTAAAATTATTTGAACTAGCTAGTTCAACTCTAGTGTATAATTATTTGTACTAGGTGATAGAGCTAGATCAACTCTAGTGTCAAATTATTTGTACTAGGTTATAGATCTAATTCAACTCTACTGTAAACTACTTGAACTAGCCTATAGAGCTAGGTCAACTCTAGTGTTAAATTATTTGAACTAGCTTGTACAGCTAGTTCAACTCTAGTGTAAAATTACTTGTACTAGGTTATAGAGCTAGTTCTACTCTAGTGTAAAATTATTTGCACTAGCTTGTAGAGCCAGTTCAACTCTAGTGTAAAATTATTTGAACTTGCTTGTAGAGCTAGTTCAACTCTGGTGTAAAATTATTTGAACTAGCTTGTAGAGCTAGTTCAACTCCAGTGTAAAATTATTTGTACTAGGTTATAGAGCTACTTCAACTCTAGTGTAAAATAATTTGTACTAGGTTATAGAGCTAGTTCAACCCTAGTGTAAAATTGTTTGCACTAGGTTATAGAGCTAGTTCAACCCTAGTGTAAAATTATTTGTACTAGACTATAGAGCTAGTTCAACTCTGGCATAAAATTATTTGAACTAGCTTATAGAGCTAGTTCAACTCTAGTGTAAAATTATTTCAACTAGCTTGTGGAGATAGTTCAACTCTAGTGTAAAATTATTAGTACTAGGTTATAGAGCTAGTTCTACTCTAGTGTAAAATTATTTGAACTAGCTTGTAGAGCCAGTTCAACTCTAGTGAAAAATTGTTTGAACTTGCTTGTAGAGCTAGTTCAACTCTAGTGTAAAATTATTTGAACTAGCTAGTTCAACTCTAGTGTATAATTATTTGTACTAGGTGATAGAGCTAGATCAACTCTAGTGTCAAATTATTTGTACTAGGTTATAGATCTAATTCAACTCTACTGTAAACTACTTGAACTAGCCTATAGAGCTAGGTCAACTCTAGTGTTAAATTATTTGAACTAGCTTGTACAGCTAGTTCAACTCTAGTGTAAAATTATTTGTACTAGGTTATAGAGCAAGTTCAACTATATTGTAAAACTATTTGAACTAGACTGTAGAGCTAGTTCAACTCTAGTGTAAAATTGTTTGTACTAGGTTATAGAGCTAGTTCAACCCGTGTGTAAAATTATTTGTACTAGACTATAGAGCTAGTTCAACTCTATCATAAAATTATTTGAACTAGCTTGTAGAGCTAGTTCAACTCTAGTGTAAAATTATTTCAACTAGCTCGTAGAGCTAGTTATACTCTAGTGTAAAATTATTTGTACTAGGTTATAGAGCTAGTTCTACTCTAGTGTAAAATTATTTGTACTAGCTTGTAGAGCCAGTTCAACTCTAGTGTAAAATTATTTGAACTTGCTTGTAGAGCTAGTTCAACTCTATTGTAAAATTATTTGAACTAGCTGCTACAGCTAGTTCAACTCTAGTGTAAAATTATTTGTACTAGGTTATAGAGCTACTTCAACTCTAGTGTAAAATTATTTGTACTAGGTTATAGAGCTAGTTCAACTCTAGTGTAAAATTTGTTGTACTAGGTTATAGAGCTAGTTCGACCCTAGTGTAAAATTATTTGTACTAGACTATAGAGCAAGTTCAACTCTAGCATAAAATTATTTGATCTAGCTTGTAGAGCTAGTTCAACTCTAGTGTAAAATTATTTCAACTAGCTTCTAGAGCTAGTTCAACTCTAGTGTAAAATTACTTGTACTAGGTTATAGAGCTAGTTCTACTCTAGTGTAAAATTATTTGCACTAGCTTGTAGAGCCAGTTCAACTCTAGTGTAAAATTATTTGAACTTGGTTGTAGAGCTAGTTCAACTCTTGTGTAAAATTATTTGAACTAGCTTGTAGAGCCAGTTCAACTCTAGTGTAAAATTATTTGAACTTGCTTGTAGAGCTAGTTTAACTCTAGTGTAAAATTATTTGAACTAGATAGTTCAACTCAAGTGTATAATTATTTGTACTAGGTGATAGAGCTAGATCAACTCTAGTGTCAAATTATTTGTACTAGGTTATAGATCTAGTTCAACTCTACTGTAAAACTACTTGAACTAGCCTATAGAGCTAGGTCAACTCTAGTGTAAAATTATTTGAACTAGATTGTAGAGCTAGTTCAACGCTAGTGTAAAATTATTTGTACTAGGTTATAGAGCTAGTTCAACTCTAGTGTAAAATGATTTGAACTAGCTTATAGAGCTAGTTCAACTCTAGTGTAAAGTTATTTGAACTAGCATGTAGAGCTAGTTCGACTCTAGTGTAAAATTATTTGAACTAGCTTGTAGAGCTAGTTCAACTCCAGTGTAATATTATTTGTACTAGGTTATAGAGCTAGTTCAACTCTAGTGTAAAATTTTTTGAACTAGCTTGTAGAGCTAGTTCAACTCTAGTGTAAAATTATTTGAATTAGCTTGTAGAGCTAGTTCAACACTAGTGTAAATAATTTGTACTACCATGTGGAGCTAGTTCAACTCTAGTGTAAAATTATTTGTACTAGGTTATAGAGCTAGTTCAACTCTAGTGTAAAATTATTTGTACTAGACTGTAGAGCTAGTTGAACTCTAGTGTAAGATTATTCGAACTAGCTTGTAGAGCTAGTTCAACTGTAGTGTAAAATTATTTGAACTAACCTGTAGAGCTAGTTTGACACAAGTGTAAAATTATTTGTACTAGGTCATGGAGCTAGTTCAACTCTAGTGTAAATTTATTTATACTAGGTTATATAGCTAGTTCAACTCTAGTGTAAAATTATTTGTACTAGACTGTAGAGCTAGTTCAACTATAGCATAAAATTATTTTAACTAGCTTGTCGAGCTAGTTCTACTCTAGTGTAAAATTATTTGAACTAGCTTGTAGAGCTAGTTCAACTCTAGTGTAAAATTATTTGAACTAGCTTGTAGAGCTAGTTCAACTCCAGTGTAAAATTATTTGTACTAGGTTATAGAGCTACTTCAACTCTAGTGTAAAATTATTTGTACTAGGTTATAGAGCTAGTTCAACTCTAGTGTAAAATTGTTTGTACTAGGTTATAGAGCTAGTTCAACCCTTGTGTAAAATTATTTGTACTAGACTATAGAGCTAGTTCAACTCTAGCATAAAATTATTTGAACTAGCTTATAGAGCTAGTTCAGCTCTAGTGTAAAATTATTTCAACTCGCTTGTGGAGATAGTTCAACTCTAGTGTAAAATTATTTGTACTAGGTAATAGAGATAGTTCTACTCTAGTGTAAAATTATTTGAACTAGCTTGTAGAGACAGTTCAACTCTAGTGAAAAATTATTTGAACTTGCTTGTAGAGCTAGTTCAACTCTAGGTAAAATTATTTGAACTAGCTAGTTCAACTCTAGTGTATAATTATTTGTACTAGGTGATAGAGCTAGATCAACTCTAGTGTCAAATTATTTGTACTAGGTTATAGATCTAATTCAACTCTACTGTAAACTACTTGAACTAGCCTATAGAGCTAGGTCAACTCTAGTGTTAAATTATTTGAACTAGCTTGTACAGCTAGTTCAACTCCAGTGTAAAATTATTTGTACTAGGTTATAGAGCAAGTTCAACTATATTGTAAAACTATTTGAACTAGACTGTAGAGCTAGTTCAACTCTAGTGTAAAATTGTTTGTACTAGGTTATAGAGCTAGTTCAACCCTTGTGTAAAATTATTTGTACTAGACTATAGAGCTAGTTCAACTCTAGCATAAAATTATTTGAACTAGCTTGTAGAGCTAGTTCAACTCTAGTGTAAAATTATTTCAACTAGCTTGTAGAGCTAGTTCTACGCTAGTGTAAGATTATTTGTACTAGGTTATAGAGCTAGTTCTACTCTAGTGTAAAATTATTTGCACTAGCTTGTCGAGCCAGTTCAACTCTAGTGTAAAATTATTTGAACTTGCTTTAGAGCTAGTTCAACTCTAGTGTAAAATTATTTGAACTAGCTAGTTCAACTCAAGTGTATAATTATTTGTACTAGGTTATAGATCTAGTTCAACTCTACTTTGAAACTACTTGAACTAGCCTACAGAGCTAGGTCAACTCTAGTTTTAAATTATTTGAACTAGATTGTACAGCTAGTTCAACTCTAGTGTAAAATTATTTGCACTACGTTATAGAGCTAGTTCAACTCTAGTGTAAAATGATTTGAACTAGCTTATAGAGCTAGTTCAACTCTAGTGTAAAGTTATTTGAACTAGCATGTAGGGCTAGTTCGCTCTAGTGTAAAATTATTTGAACTAGCTTGTAGAGCTAGTTCAACTCCAGTGTAATATTATTTGTACTAGGTTATCGAGCTAGTTCAAATCTAGTGTAAAATTTTTTGAACTAGCTTGTAGAGCTAGTTCCACTCTAGTGTAAAATTATTTGAATTAGTTTGTAGAGCTAGTTCAACACTAGTGTAAAATGATTTGTACTACCATATGGAGCTAGTTCAACTCTAGTGTAAAATTATTTGTACTAGGTTATAGAGCTAGTTCAACTCTAGTGTAAAATTATTTGTACTAGACTGTAGAGCTTGTTCAACTCTAGTGTGAGATTATTTGAACTAGCTTGTAGAGCTAGTTGAACTCTAGTGTAAGATTATTTGTACTAGGTTATAGTGCTGGTTCTACTCTAGTGTAAAATTATTTGAACTAGCTTGTAGAGCTAGTTCAACTGTAGTGTAAAATTATTTGAACTAACTTGTAGAGCTAGTTTGACACAAGTGTAAAATTATTTGTACTTGGTCATGGAGCTAGTTCAACTCTAGTGTAAATTTATTTATACTAGGTTATATAGCTAGTTCAACTCTAGTGTAAAATTATTTGTACTAGACTGTAGAGCTAGTTCAACTATAGCATAAAATTTTTTGAACTAGCTTGTAGAGCTAGTTCAACTCTAGTGTAAAATTATTTGAATTAGCTTGTAGAGCTAGTTCAACACTAGTGTAAAATTATTTGTACTACCATGTGGAGCTAGTTCAACTCTAGTGCAAAATTATTTGTACTAGGTTATAGAGCTAGTTCAACTCTAGTGTAAAATTATTTGTACTAGACTGTAGAGCTAGTTGAACTCTAGTGTAAGATTATTCGAACTAGCTTGTAGAGCTAGTTCAACTGTAGTGTAAAATTATTTGAACTAACCTGTAGAGCTAGTTTGACACAAGTGTAAAATTATTTGTACTAGGTCATGGAGCTAGTTCAACTCTAGTGTAAATTTATTTATACTAGGTTATATAGCTAGTTCAACTCTAGTGTAAAATTATTTGTACTAGACTGTAGAGCTAGTTCAACTATAGCATAAAATTATTTTAACTAGCTTGTAGAGCTAGTTCGACTCTAGTGTAAAAGTATTTGAACTAGCTTGTAGAGCTAGTTCAACTCTAGTGTAAAATTATTTGTACTAGCTTGTAGAGCTAGTTCAACTCCAGTGTAAAATTATTTGTACTAGGTTATAGAGCTACTTCAACCCTAGTGTAAAATTATTTGTACTAGGTTATAGAGCTAGTTCAACTCTAGCATAAAATTGTTTGTACTAGGTTATAGAGCTAGTTCTACTCTAGTGTAAAATTATTTGCACTAGCTTGTCGAGCCAGTTCAACTCTAGTGTAAAATTATTTGAACTTGCTTGTAGAGCTAGTTCAACTCTAGTGTAAAATTATTTGAACTAGCTTGTAGAGCCAGTTCAACTCTAGTGTAAAATTATTTGAACTTGCTTGTAGAGCTAGTTCAACTCTAGTGTAAAATTATTTGAGCTAGCTAGTTCAACTCTAATGTATAATTATTTGTACTAGGTGATAGAGCTAGATCAACTCTAGTGTCAAATTATTTGTACTAGGTTATAGATCTAGTTCAACTCTACTGTAAAACTATTTGAACTAGCCTATAGAGCTAGGTCAACTCTAGTGTAAAATTATTTGAACTAACTTGTACAGCTAGTTCAACTCCAGTGTAAAATTATTTGTACTAGGTTATAGAGCTACTTCAACTCTAGTGTAAAATTATTTGTACTAGGTTATAGAGCTACTTCAACTCTAGTGTAAAATTGTTTGTACTAGGTTATAGATCTAGTTCAACCCTAGTGTAAAATTATTTGTACTAGACTATAGAGGTAGTTTAACTTTAGCATAAAATTATTTGAACTAGCTTGTAGAGCTAGTTCAACTCTACTGTAAAACTACTTGAACTAGCCTATAGAGCTAGGTCAACTCTAGTGTAAAATTATTTGAACTAGATTGTAGAGCTAGTTCAACTCTAGTGTAAAATTACTTGTTCTAGGTTATAGAGCAAGTTCTACTATATTGTAAAAATATTTGAACTAGACTGTAGAGCTAGTTCAACTCTAGTGTAAAATTGTTTGTACTAGGTTATAGAGCTAGTTCAACCCTAGTGTAAAATTATTTGTACTAGACTATAGAGCTAGTTCAACTCTAGCATAAAATTATTTGAACTAGCTTGTAGAGCTAGTTC
Source organism: Triticum urartu (assembly GCF_056163025.1). Taxonomy (NCBI): domain Eukaryota; kingdom Viridiplantae; phylum Streptophyta; class Magnoliopsida; order Poales; family Poaceae; genus Triticum; species Triticum urartu. The sequence continues at coordinate 412,573,830 of NC_141877.1, read as the reverse complement.
AACTCTAGTGTAAAATTATTTCAAATAGCTTGTAGAGCTAGTTCAACTCTAGTGTAAAATTATTTGTACTAGGTTATAGAGCTAGTTCTACTCTAGTGTAAAATTATTTGCACTAGCTTGTAGAGCCAGTTCAACTCTAGTGTAAAATTATTTGTACTAGGTTATAGAGCTAGTTCTACTCTAGTGTAAAATTATTTGCACTAGCTTGTCGAGCCAGTTCAACTCTAGTGTAAAATTATTTGAACTTGCTTGTAGAGCTAGTTCAACTCTAGTGTAAAATTATTTGAACTAGCTAGTTCAACTCTAGTGTATAATTATTTGTACTAGCTGATAGAGCTAGATCAACTCTAGTGTCAAATTATTTGTACTAGGTTATAGATCTAGTTCACCTCTACTTTGAAACTACTTGAACTAGCCTATAGAGCTAGGTCAACTCTAGTTTTAAATTATTTGAACTAGATTGTACAGCTTGTTCAACTCTAGTGTAAAATTATTTGTACTAGGTTATAGAGCTAGTTCAACTCTAGTGTAAAATGATTTGAACTAGCTTATAGAGCTAGTTCAACTCTAGTGTAAATTTATTTGAACTAGCATGTAGAGCTAGTTCGACTCTAGTGTAAAATTATTTGAACTAGCTTGTAGAGCTAGTTCAACTCCAGTGTAATATTATTTGAATTAGCTTGTAGAGCTAGTTCAACTATAGTGTTAAATTATTTGAACTAATTTGTAGAGCTAGTTCAACACAAGTGTAAAATTATTTGTACTAGACTGTAGAGCTAGTTCAACTCTAGTGTAAGATTATTTGAACTAGCTTGTAGAGCTAGTTCAACTTGTAACGCCCGGATAATCAAGCTACAGTAACCTCTGCTAATGATGCCTCCTCACCACTCTTACTGTTGTAAACCTCGCGATGATTCAATCCCATTCGAATTCAAATTTCAAAATCAAAGCAAACTATAAAAGTTTCAAAATATTAAACTAAAATGTTCGTAGTGTGCAGTTAAATGCCAGGGTAATTATAATGAAGCAAACACATTTTTATAAAATGCCTAAATAATTTAAAATGATTTAAAACAGAAGAGGAAATAAAGAAAAGGAAAACAGGAAACAAAACCAAAAAAAAAAGAGAAACCCCCTGGGCCGTGGCCCAACTGGGCCAACCCCCAGGCCCAGCCGGCCGGCCCGCTACCCCCCTCCATAACCCCCACCAGGGGGGAAACCCTAATCGGCCACCACCCACTTCCCCCCCCCCCACGACGCGCCCCCTTCTCCCCCGATCCAGATCGGATCGGGCTCGACGCCGCCGCCTCGCCCTCATCGCCGCCGAACGCCGTCGCCTCCCCTTCCCCGCCTGGACCTCGCCGGCGCCCTTCCCCACCGGCCTGCTCCCCCACGTCGACGTCGTCCCCGCTCGCCCCACTCGCTCCCTCCCCCTCCCCCCGATCCAGTTCTGGATCGGGATCGGGCCGACGCCCCGCGCCCCCCCCCCCCACAACGCTGCCGCCCCGTCGGCCTCATCCCGACCCCGCCGCCTCTCCGTGGACGCCGCCATCGCCCCGCGTGCCTCGGCCTCCTCCTCGCCCCGTGCCGAGGCCGCCGTTCCAGCGCCGCGCCCCCGACCTCGTTGCTCGCCGCCCGGAGCCACCCCGCCGCCGCTGCCGTCCTCTTCATCACCGCACCCCGCCACGCTCGTCGTCGCCGTCTTCCTCCTCAAACCCCCGCTACCACTTCCCTACAGGCTCCCGGTGAGGCCCCCGGCCTCTTCCTCCCCCTCGTCCCCGTCGACGCGGTCGAGCTCCACCCGCGTGCGCGCGCCCGACCGCACGCCCGGTGACCTCTGGCCGCGCCCGCGCCACGTTCCCGACCGGCTAGTGCCCGCCGCGGCCCCGCGCTCTCTTGCACCCGCCCGCGCCGGCCACCGCTCGCATGGCCTCGTCCCCTCGCCCCGCATCGCCATCTCCGGCCTCCCCGTGACGCCCAGGCCGTGCCCGCTTGCCCCCCTCGCGCCGGCTGGCCATGGCCGCGCCCGTGGCCTCTTCCCCTATCGCGTGGTCGGCGCGGCCCCGCCGCTCGCCGGAGCTGGCCGGCCCTTCCCATACGGGCGACCCGGTGGCCTCCGCCTGCGCCCCGGGTTCCCATACGGGTGCCCGCACGCTCACGGGGGCTTCCCCCCAGCAACCGCGCCCGCTAGCGCCCGAACCCGCTAGGCCCCCTGGGGCCACTAACATGGGGGCCCCAGCCCCAGAACGTTTTATTAAAAAAAAGGAATAAAAAAATTAAAATAAAATAAATATAATTAATAAAAATAAAAATGATTTAATTAAATTAATTATTAATTAATTAATTAAGAAATTAATTAAGTTAATTAATCCGGTTTAATTAATTTAATTAACTAGTTAAGTTTAATTAAACTGTAATTAGATTAACCTAAACCCTAATTAACCTAATTAGAGGATGACAGGTGGGTCCCCCCTGGACCCACATGTCAGGTTGACCAAGTCAACTCGGTTAACTGCTGATGTCAGCATGACATCATGCTGATGTCATTAAATCATTTTCGAATTAATTAAATAATTAATTAAACCTCAGAAATTAATAAAATCTTTAGAAAATCATATCTTTTAATCCGTAACTCGGATTAAAATATTTTCAACATGAAAGTTGCTCAGAACGACGAGACGAATTTGAATACGCAACCCGTTTATCCGCCACGCATCCCTAGCATAGCGAACACGCAACTTTCCCCCTCTGTTTCATCTGTCCGAAAACGCGAAACACCGGGGATATTTTCCCGGATGTTTCCCCCCTTCACCGGTATCACCTCATACCGAGATAGGGCACCCCTAGCACCGATACTTGTCATGTCATGCATCGCTATGCATTTGTTTGCATTATATTTATTGTTTCTTCCCCCTCTTCTCTCGCTAGACACCGGGACCGACGCCGCTGCTACCCAGTACGACTACGGAGTTGACGATCCCTCTCTCTTGCCAGAGCAACCAGGCAAGCCCCCCCCTTTGATCACCAGATATCGCCTACTCTTCTCTATACTACTTGCATTAGAGTAGTGTAGCATGTTACTGCTTCCCGTTAATCCTATACTGATGCATAGCCTGTCCTTGCTACTACTGTTGTTACCTTACCTGCAATCCTAATGCTTAGTATAGGATGCTAGTTTTTCATCAGTGGCCCTACATCCTTGTCCGTCTGCCATGCTATACTATCGGGCCGTGATCACTCGGGAGTTGATCACGGGTATATACTATATACTTTATACATGATACATGTGGTGACTAAAGACGGGTCGGCTTGAGGAGCACCCGCGAGTGGATCTTTGAGGCGGAGCGACAGGGCAGGTTCCGACCACCTAGGAGAGAGGTGGGCCTGGCCCTGGTCGACGTTCGCGGATACTTAACACGCTTAACGAGATCTGGGTATTTGATCTGAGTTTGGCCATTTGGTCTATACGCACTAACCATCTACGCGGGAGTAGTTATGGGTATCCCGGCGTCGTGGTATCAGCCGAAGCCTTTGTGACGTCAGCGACTGAGTGGCGCGCGCCGGATTGAACGTAAGCCTGCTCTTGTATTAAGGGGGCTAGTTCTGCTTCCGGCCGCGTACGCAACGTGCAGGTGTGCTAAGGGCGATGGGCCCAGACCCCTGTGCGCTTAGGTTTAGACCGGCGTGCTGACCTCTCTGTTGGTCTAGGTGGGGCTGCGACGTGTTGATCTTCCGAGGCCGGGCATAACCCAGGAAAGTGTGTCCGGCCAAATGGGATCGAGCGTGTTGGGGTATGTGGTGCACCCCTGCAGGGAAGTTAATCTATTCGAATAGCCGTGATCTTCGGTAACAGGACGACTTGGAGTTGTACCTTGACCTTATGACAACTAGAACCGGATACTTAATAAAACACACCCTTCCAAGTGCCAGATACAACCGGTGATCGCTCTCTCACAGGGCGACGAGGGGAGGATCATCGGTTAGGATTATGCTATGCGATGATACTTGGAGGACTTCAGTCTACTCCCTTCTACATGCTGCAAGACGGAGGCTACCAGAAGCGTAGTCTTCGAAAGGATTAGCTATCCCCCTCTTATTCTGGCTTTCTGCAGTTCAGTCCACCGATATGGCCCTTTACACATTTACCCATGCATATGTAGTGTAGCTTCTTGCTTGCGAGTACTTTGGATGAGTACTCACGGTTGCTTTCTCCCTCTTTTCCCCCTATCCCTTCTACCTGATTGTCGCAACCAGATGTTGGAGCCCAGGAGCCAGAAGCCACCTTCAACGACGACTCCTACTGCACCGGAGGTGCCTACTACTACGTGATGCCCGCTGACGACGACCAGGAGTAGTTAGGAGGATCCCAGGCAGGAGGCCTGCGCCTCTTTCGATCTGTATCCCAGTTTGTGCTAGCCTTCTTAAGGCAAACTTGTTTAACTTATGTCTGTACTCAGATATTGTTGCTTCCGCTGACTCGTCTATGATCGAGCTCTTGTATTCGAGCCCTCGAGGCCCCTGGCTTGTAATATGATGCTTGTATGACTTATTTTATTTGTAGAGTTGTGTTGTGATATCTTCCCGTGAGTCCCTGATCTTGATCGTACACGTTTGCGTGTATGATTAGTGTACGATTAAATCGGGGGCGTCACAAGTTGGTATCAGAGCCGACTGCCTGTAGGAACCCCCCTTCCACACTCCTTGGCCGAAGTCGAGTCTAGACATTAAAAAAAAACTTTTACTAACTTGGCTGTGTGCCTTACGGGCCCACGTCGCCATCGGGTGGTACTAGGATCTTTTACTCCTCGACCTTTACTCTGGGACTCTGAACTCTCTTCCACTCGGGTTAAACGAATTTACTAACTCTGACACTAGGATCCCGTTACGACATTCACCCCAAAGTTGGATAAGCCCTAGTTATTCTTTAGAGTAGTACTTGAACATTATCCACATTGTCATTTGACTCCTGTGAAAACATCTTTGTTTTCAGATGGAACCCACGAGGCAGGTCGTGCGTCACACGACGGCCATTGGTGCCTCAGGATCACCTGCTGTGTTGGCTGAGATGATGACCTATCTGGGTTATCGCTGGCACCCTGAGTACACCGTCTATGAGGAGTATCAGGACTTCAACCAGGAGCAGTACCGTGCCATCGTCCACCTCTACTCTCGAGAGTTTGACTCCACTACTGTGCTGCACACCGCACATGGTGTTGGAGTGACTATCAATATGGCGGTCCACGATGCTGCTTATGCTGCTCTGACACGTCTTCGTGGAGAGTATCAGGAGTTGGATACCTCCCCCTTCAGGCACGTTGCTATCGCATCCGATGTTGGTGCGGAGGGTTACTACACTGCTGCCTACTCCACTGTCACCCGAGAGCCCTTCTACCATCAGAACCTGGTTCTGCATGCTGATGGGCTGGATCGAGCTAACCGAGCTCTTCGCCACGAGTTGTACACCACTCGTCAGCACCTCTACTGTGCTCTGACGATGTTGCACCCCTTCGTCGGATCTGGGGAGCTGTCGCGTTCTGCTATCTACCCAGCCAGGACCGTGATGCCCCAGGGTGTCGGTTGGCCAGAGGTGGGAGGCTACTCTCCCGCACTTGGTCCTCCTCTGCCACTTGAGCGTCAGGTTCTGCACCAGAGTACCCGCGGACCCCAGGTTGCCGACGTGGTGTACCCGATGCCACACTACCAGCTTTCAGGCTACAGCTACCTCCGCAGTACCGCGTGGGACTGATGTAGACTTGCTTGTTAGTGTTAGATGCATTCACCGCGAGCCTGCGTGCCGCCTGTGATGTCTTAGTCTATGTATCAGACTCTGTGTAACTAACTCCATGCATGATCTCTTTTGTAAGATATGCCGACTACTATGTAGTATCTATCGTGCTACTTTCGTTGTGCATGTTTCATCATGAATGATTCTCGTCTTTGCACATTTCTCAATACTGAACTACCCCTGTTATATGTTAGCAGGATGGTTAGACTAGGTGGTCGTGGTCGTGGTCGTGGTCGTGGTGGCAACGCCCCACCACCGCCTAAGTACATGGCTGGGATGATGCAACAGTTTGAGCTGAATCGTCAGTTCATGGAGAATATTATGGCTCAGTTTCCTCGCCCCAATATGAACCAGCAGCCAACCCAAGTGACCCTGCAGGATTTCATGCGCCTGAACCCAACTGTGTACCGCAGCTCAACTCAGCCTCTGGATGCTGATGACTGGCTCCGTGACATCACCTATGAGATGGAGTCTGCTGATGTAGCCCCTGCCAGCTATGTCACCTTTGCTTCCTTCTTCCTGAAAGGACCCGCAGCTCAATGGTGGGATAGCCACAGGCGTACTCTTCCAGCTGGAACAATCATCACCTGGCCAGACTTCCAAGCTGCCTTCCGTGCTCGCTTCATTCCTCAGGGAGTTATGGACCGGAAGAAGCGTGAGTTCCGCAACCTCACCCCAAGGCAATAAAACTGTGGAAGCTTACCAGCGGGAGTTTCTTGACTTGTCCCGCTATGCTGAAGAAGACATCGCAACTGATGCACGCAGACAGGAGAAGTTCCGTGATGGCCTTCAAGCTGACATCAAGCTCGCACTTCTAGTGCACGACTTTGCTGATTTCGCCACTCTGGTGAACAAAGCCATCAACGTCGAAACTGGTCTGCAGGAATACCAGAGCTCTCACAAGCGCAGCCGTGACACGGGCTCATCTTCGGGCCCGTCCTCGCAGAAGCGCAAGATATGGATCCCCAACAGCATGTACCAGCCGGATGCACCTGCCCCAAGGCAGTCCTATGCTGCACCTCGTCTGCCTGCTCCTCCAACTAGGCAGACAAGACTTCCAGCTCCACCACCACAAGCTCCTGTTCCCACTCCCAATAATGGCCTCTGCTACAAGTGTGGTCAGCCAGGTCACCGTGCTAGGGATTGCAATCAAAACCAGAATCAACTGGCCCTCCCAGCAACTGGCCGTGGAAGCAACCAGCCTCGCAACAACAGTGCCAAGTCTTATGGTCGTGTTCATGCCAACCATGTTGATCTCAATGAAGTTCTAGACCAGCCTGCTACCGTGATGGGTACACTCCTCGTAAACTCAGTACCTGCATCTGTTTTATTCGATTCAGGGGCATCGCATTCATTCATGTCAGAAGATTTTGCATACAAGCATGACGTTAAATGTGAGGAGATGAACGCTTCGGTATTGGTAAAAACCCCCGTGGGACAATGTCAAACCTCACTGGTTGGCATCGATGTCCCCGTGGAAATCGAAGGGCTGGAATTCTATGCCTCTCCCATTATCCTGAAGTCGTCTAACATCGACCTCATTCTGGGAATGGATTGGTTGAAAGCGCATACTGCTTCTATAGTTTGCGCCACTAAGGTCGTCCATCTGCTACACCCTTCTGACGAAATAATAGCTTACCAAGCTCATCTAGTTCAGAACGCCGAGGCACGTCTTTATTCCTTGAATGCGTTGAATGCTGCACCACTCGAGGGCATTGAAAACATTCCCGTCGTTCGTGAATTCCAAGATGTCTTCCCAGAAGAACTTCCAGGGATTCCCCCTGCTAGAGCTGTCGAATTCATCATCGACTTGAAACCCGGCACCACCCCTATAGCCAAACGACCCTATAAGATGCCGCCGCATGAACTCATTGAGCTTAAGGAGGAAATCGACAAATCTCTTGTCAAAGGTTTCATTCGTCCTAGTTGCTCTCCTTGGGGAGCACCTTCTCTCTTTGTTAAGAAAAAGGATGGGACAAACCGATTAGTCCAAGACTACCGTCCTATAAACCAAGCTACCATTCAGAATAAATATCCTCTTCCTCGGATCAATGATCTTTATGATCAACTGGCTGGCTCATCAGTGTTCTCCAAACTCGACTTGAGGTTGGGTTATCACCAGATCCGTGTTCGTGAAGAGGACATCCCAAAAACCGCCTTCGTGACTCGGTATGGGTCATACGAGTACACCGTCATGTCATTCGGCTTAACGAATGCTCCCGCCACCTTCTCTCGTCTGATGAATTATATATTCATGGATTACCTCGACAAGTTCGTCGTGGTTTACCTGGACGATATCATTGTATTTTCCAAGAACGAGGAAGAACATGCTGGACATTTACGTCTTGTGCTGGAGAAGCTTCGAGAACATCAACTGTATGCTAAGTATTCCAAGTGTGAATTCTGGCTCCCCGAAGTAACCTATCTTGGGCATGTCATCTCCAAGGATGGTATTGCCGTCAACCCTGAACGAGTTCAGGCTATTCTCGATTGGACTCCTCCGAAGAATGTGAAGCAAGTCCGAAGTTTTCTAGGTCTCGCCAGCTACTGCCGTCGATTCGTCGAGAACTTCTCCAAGATTGCCAGGCCTCTGACTAATCTGTTGCATAAGGGTGTCAAGTTCGAATGGACAGACAAGTGTCAGGAAAGTTTCCAGGCGCTCAAAGACAAGTTGACTTCAGCCCCCGTGCTTGCACCACCTGATACTAAGAAGGACTTCGTCATTTACTGCGACGCTTCCCGCCAAGGATTAGGCTGTGTCCTAATGCAGGAGCGCAGAGTGATTGCTTATGCCTCTCGTCAATTGCGCCCTCACGAAGAAAACTACCCGGTTCACGACCTCGAGCTTGCTGCTGTCATTCATGCACTGAAGCAGTGGCGACATTACCTTCTCGGTAATCGTTGCGAGATCTTCACCGACCATCAAAGTCTGAAGTATCTGTTTACTCAGCCAGATTTGAATCTACGTCAGCAAAGATGGATGGAGACTGTTGCAGACTTTGACGTGGATATATCATATACCCCCGGCAAGGCTAATGTAATGGCTGATGCCCTGAGCCGCAAGTCTTACTGCAACCACCTCCAGGTCCACAAAGTTCAGTCCTCGCTTACCGAAGAATTTAGAAGGCTGAACCTCCATATTGTTCCTCCGGGATCACTCGCTCCCCCTCCCGAAGATTTCCCCAAACGGAACCTCCATGTTGTTTCCAAGGGTTCTCTCAATACCCTGGTTGCGAAACCAGATCTTGTGGACACCATCAAATGGATACAGAAATGTGACGATGAAGTCCTCAAGATTAAGCGCGACCTCAAAAAGGGAAAGCCCTCATTCTTCACGATCGCCGACGATGGCGCCTTGTATTTCAAAGGCCGCTTAGTGGTACCATGTTCGAAGAAAAACCTGGATAAGACTAAAAGGGTTATGCAAGAAGCTCATGATACGCCTCTGTCCATCCATCCTGGTAGTACAAAGATGTATCAGGATATTCGTCAAAGATTCGGGTGGTCTAATATGAAGCAGGACATTGCTCGTTATGTTGCTGAGTGTGACATTTGTCGCCGAATCAAAGCAGAGCATCAAAGGCCTGCTGGAACTCTGCAACCTGTCTCTATTCCTGAATGGAAATGGGACCATGTTGAGATGGACTTCGTCACTGGTTTTCCCAAATCGCAGAAAGGTAATGATGCTATTCTTGTCGTCATTGACCGGCTTTCCAAAGTTGCCCATTTTCTGGCAGTCAAAGAGACAATCACTGCTAGTCAGCTTGCTACTCTCTACATGGCCAGAATTGTTTCACTTCACGGTATCCCACTGGTTATCAGTTCAGACCGTGGCAGTTTATTCACTTCAAGGTTTTGGGTGAGTTTCCAAGAAGCTATGGGAACTCATCTGTTGTTCAGTACTGCATTTCATCCTCAGTCGCAAGGACAGGTTGAACGTGTCAACCAAGTTCTCGAAGACATGCTTCGAGCTTGTGTAATATCATTCGGCAAGAAATGGGAGGAATCTCTTCCATATGCTGAGTTCTCTTATAATAATAGCTATCAAGCTAGTCTGAAGATGTCCCCCTTCGAAGTGCTATATGGACGAAAGTGTCGAACCCCTCTGAACTGGTCAGAAACTGGGGAACGTCCACTCTTCGGTCCGGATATTATCCAACAGGCCGAAGAACAAGTTCGCATTATTCGCGAGAATCTCAAGACTGCTCAGTCACGTCAGAAAAGTCAGTATGACCGTCATCACCAAGACATGGTCTATCAACCTGGCGAAAAGGCTTATCTTCGAGTTACACCAATGAAGGGTGCACACCGCTTCAGGATCAAAGGAAAGTTAGCTCCCCGCTATATTGGTCCCTTCACTATTCTCGAAAGGCGTGGAAAGGTGGCATATCAACTGGAGCTTCCGCCGAACCTTTCTCAGGTTCACGATGTGTTCCATGTGTCACAACTCCGCCGTTGCTTCAAGGATCCAATCCGAGCGGTGGATCATGAAGAGCTCGAATTGCAACAGGACCTCTCTTATAAAGAGCATCCGGTCCGCATTCTTGACCAAGCTGAACGCCGCACACGTCAGAAGGCGATCAAATTCCTCAAAGTCCAGTGGTCGAATCACTCTGAGGACGAAGCCACCTGGGAACGCGAGGATCGTCTTCGCGATGAATACCCTGCACTGTTTCCTCCTACCTCCTAAATCTCGGGACGAGATTTCTTGTAGTGGAGGAGATTTGTAACGCCCGGATAATCAAGCTACAGTAACCTCTGCTAATGATGCCTCGTCACCACTCTTACTGTTGTAAACCTCGCGATGATTCAATCCCATTCGAATTCAAATTTCAAAATCAAAGCAAACTATAAAAGTTTCAAAATATTAAACTAAAATGTTCGGAGTGTGCAGTTAAATGCCAGGGTAATTATAATGAAGCAAACACATTTTTATAAAATGCCTAAATAATTTAAAATGATTTAAAAAAGAAGAGGAAATAAAGAAAAGGAAAACAGGAAACAAAACCAAAAAAAAGAGAAACCCCCTGGGCCGTGGCCCAACTGGGCCAACCCCCAGGCCCAGCCGGCCGGCCCGCTACCCCCCTCCATAACCCCCACCAGGGGGGAAACCCTAATCGGCCACCACCCACTCCCCCCCCCCACGACGCGCCCCCTTCTCCCCCGATCCAGATTGGATCGGGCTCGACGCCGCCGCCTCGCCCTCATCGCCGCCGAACGCCGTCGCCTCCCCTTCCCCGCCTGGACCTCGCCGGCGCCCTTCCCCACCGGCCTGCTCCCCCACGTCGACGTCGTCCCCGCTCGCCCCACTCGCTCCCTCCCCCTCCCCCCGATCCAGTTCTGGATCGGGATCGGGCCGACGCCCCGCGCCCCCCCCCCACAACGCTGCCGCCCCGTCGGCCTCATCCCGACCCCGCCGCCTCTCCGTGGACGCCGCCATCGCCCCGCGTGCCTCGGCCTCCTCCTCGCCCCGTGCCGAGGCCGCCGTTCCAGCGCCGCGCCCCCGACCTCGTTGCTCGCCGCCCGGAGCCACCCCGCCGCCGCTGCCGTCCTCTTCATCACCGCACCCGGCCACGCTCATCGTCGCCGTCTTCCTCCTCAAACCCCCGCTGCCACTTCCCTACAGGCTCCCGGTGAGGACCCCGGCCTCTTCCTCCCCCTCGTCCCCGTCGACGCGGTCGAGCTCCACCCGCGTGCGCGCGCCCGACCGCACGCCCGGCGACCTCTGGCCGCGCCCGCGCCACGTTCCCGACCGGCTAGTGCCCGCCGCGGCCCCGCGCTGTCTTGCACCCGCCCGCGCCGGCCACCGCTCGCATGGCCTCGCCCCCTCGCCCCGCATCGCCATCTCCGGCCTCCCCGTGACGCCCAGGCCGTGCCCGCTTGCCCCCCCCCTCGCGCCGGCTGGCCATGGCCTCTTCCCCTATCGCGTGGTCGGCGCGGCCCCGCCGCTCGCCGGAGCTGGCCGGCCCTTCCCATACGGGCGACCCGGTGGCCTCCGCCTGCGCCCCGGGTTCCCATACGGGTGCCCGCACGCTCACGGGGGCTTCCCCCCAGCAACCGCGCCCGCTAGCGCCCGAACCCGCTAGGCCCCCTGGGGCCACTAACATGGGGGCCCCAGCCCCAGAACGTTTTATTAAAAAAAAGGAATAAAAAAATTAAAATAAAATAAATATAATTAATAAAAATAAAAATGATTTAATTAAATTAATTATTAATTAATTAAGAAATTAAGAAATTAATTAAGTTAATTAATCCGGTTTAATTAATTTAATTAACTAGTTAAGTTTAATTAAACTGTAATTAGATTAACCTAAACCCTAATTAACCTAATTAGAGGATGACAGGTGGGTCCCCCCTGGACCCACATGTCAGGTTGACCAAGTCAACTCTGTTGACTGCTGATGTCAGCATGACATCATGCTGATGTCATTAAATCATTTTCGAATTAATTAAATAATTAATTAAACCTCAGAAATTAATAAAATCTTTAGAAAATCATATCTTTTAATCCGTAACTCGGATTAAAATATTTTCAACATGAAAGTTGCTCAGAACGACGAGACGAATTTGAATACGCAACCCGTTTATCCGCCACGCATCCCTAGCATAGCGAACACGCAACTTTCCCCCTCTGTTTCATCTGTCCGAAAACGCGAAACACCGGGGATATTTTCCCGGATGTTTCCCCCCTTCACCGGTATCACCTCATACCGAGATAGGGCACCCCTAGCACCGATACTTGTCATGTCATGCATCCCTATGCATTTGTTTGCATTATATTTATTGTTTCTTCCCCCTCTTCTCTCGCTAGACACCGGGACCGACGCCGCTGCTACCCAGTACGACTACGGAGTTGACGATCCCTCTCTCTTGCCAGAGCAACCAGGCAAGCCCCCCCCCCTTTGATCACCAGATATCGCCTACTCTTCTCTATACTGCTTGCATTAGTGTAGTGTAGCATGTTACTGCTTCCCGTTAATCCTATACTGATGCATAGCCTGTCCTTGCTACTACTGTTGTTACCTTACCTGCAATCCTAATGCTTAGTATAGGATGCTAGTTTTTCATCAGTGGCCCTACATCCTTGTCCGTCTGCCATGCTATACTATCGGGCCGTGATCACTCGGGAGTTGATCACGGGTATATACTATATACTTTATACATGATACATGTGGTGACTAAAGACGGGTCGGCTTGAGGAGCACCCGCGAGTGGATCTTTGAGGCGGAGCGACAGGGCAGGTTCCGACCACCTAGGAGTGAGGTGGGCCTGGCCCTGGTCGACGTTCGCGGATACTTAACACGCTTAACGAGATCTGGGTATTTGATCTAAGTTTGGCCATTTGGTCTATACGCACTAACCATCTACGCGGGAGTAGTTATGGGTATCCCGGCGTCGTGGTATCAGCCGAAGCCTTCGTGACGTCAGCGACTGAGTGGCGCGCGCCGGATTGGAACGTAAGCCTGCTCTTGTATTAAGGGGGCTAGTTCTGCTTCCGGCCGCGTACGCAACGTGCAGGTGTGCTAAGGGCGATGGGCCCAGACCCCTATGCGCTTAGGTTTAGACCGGCGTGCTGACCTCTCTGTTGGTCTAGGTGGGGCTGCGACGTGTTGATCTTCCGAGGCTGGGCATAACCCAGGAAAGTGTGTCCGGCCAAATGGGATCGAGCGTGTTGGGGTATGTGGTGCACCCCTGCAGGGAAGTTAATCTATTCGAATAGCCGTGATCTTCGGTAGCAGGACGACTTGGAGTTGTACCTTGACCTTATGACAACTAGAACCGGATACTTAATAAAACACACCCTTCCAAGTGCCAGATACAACCGGTGATCGCTCTCTCACAGGGCGACGAGGGGAGGATCATCGGTTAGGATTATGCTATGCGATGATACTTGGAGGACTTCAGTCTACTCCCTTCTACATGCTGCAAGACGGAGGCTACCAGAAGCGTAGTCTTCGAAAGGATTAGCTATCCCCCTCTTATTCTGGCTTTCTGCAGTTCAGTCCACCGATATGGCCCTTTACACATTTACCCATGCATATGTAGTGTAGCTTCTTGCTTGCGAGTACTTTGGATGAGTACTCACGGTTGCTTTCTCCCTCTTTTCCCCCTATCCCTTCTACCTGATTGTCGCAACCAGATGTTGGAGCCCAGGAGCCAGAAGCCACCTTCAACGACGACTCCTACTGCACCGGAGGTGCCTACTACTACGTGATGCCCGCTGACGACGACCAGGAGTAGTTAGGAGGATCCCAGGCAGGAGGCCTGCGCCTCTTTCGATCTGTATCCCAGTTTGTGCTAGCCTTCTTAAGGCAAACTTGTTTAACTTATGTCTGTACTCAGATATTGTTGCTTCCGCTGACTCGTCTATGATCGAGCTCTTGTATTCGAGCCCTCGAGGCCCCTGGCTTGTAATATGATGCTTGTATGACTTATTTTATTTGTAGAGTTGTGTTGTGATATCTTCCCGTGAGTCCCTGATCTTGATCGTACACGTTTGCGTGTATGATTAGTGTACGATTAAATCGGGGGCGTCACACAACTGTAGTGTAAAATTATTTGAACTAACTTGTAGAGCTAGTTTGACATAAGTGTAAAATTATTTGTACTACGTCATGGAGCTAGTTCAACTCTAGTGTAAATTTATTTATACTAGGTTATATAGCTAGTTCAACTCTAGTGTAAAATTATTTGTACTAGACTGTAGAGCTAGTTCAACTATAGCATAAAATTATTTTAACTAGCTTGTAGAGCTAGTTCTACTCTAGTGTAAAATTATTTGTACTAGCTTGTAGAGCTAGTTCAACTCTAGTGTAAAATTATTTGAACTAGCTTGTAGAGCTAGTTCAACTCCAGTGTAAAATTATTTGTACTAGGTTATAGAGCTACTTCAACTCTAGTGTAAAATTATTTGTACTAGGTTATAGAGCTAGTTCAACTCTAGTGTAAAATTGTTTGTACTAGGTTATAGAGCTAGTTCAACCCTAGTGTAAAATTATTTGTACTAGACTATAGAGCTAGTTCAACTCTAGCATAAAATTATTTGAACTAGCTTATAGAGCTAGTTCAACTCTAGTGTAAAATTATTTCAACTAGCTTGTGGAGATAGTTCAACTCTAGTGTAAAATTATTTGTACTAGGTTATAGAGCTAGTTCTACTCTATTGTAAAATTATTTGAACCAGCTTGTAGAGCCAGTTCAACTCTAGTGAAAAATTATTTGAACTTGCTTGTAGAGCTAGTTCAACTCTAGTGTAAAATTATTTGAACTAGCTAGTTCAACTCTAGTGTATAATTATTTGTACTAGGTGATAGAGCTAGATCAACTCTAGTGTCAAATTATTTGTACTAGGTTATAGATCTAATTCAACTCTACTGTAAACTACTTGAACTAGCCTATAGAGCTAGGTCAACTCTAGTGTAAAATTATTTGAACTAGCTTGTACAGCTAGTTCAACTCCAGTGTAAAATTATTTGTACTAGGTTATAGTGCAAGTTCAACTATATTGTAAAACTATTTGAACTAGACTGTAGAGCTAGTTCAACTCTAGTGTAAAATTGTTTGTACTAGGTTATAGAGCTAGTTCAACCCTTGTGTAAAATTATTTGTACTAGACTATAGAGCTAGTTCAACTCTAGCATAAAATTATTTGAACTAGCTTGTAGAGCTAGTTCAACTCTAGTGTAAAATTATTTCAACTAGCTTGTAGAGCTAGTTCTACTCTAGTGTAAAATTGTTTGTACTAGGTTATAGAGCTAGTTCTACTCTAGTGTAAAATTATTTGCACTAGCTTGTCGAGCCAGTTCAACTCTAGTGTAAAATTATTTGAACTTGCTTGTAGAGCTAGTTCAACTCTAGTGTAAAATTATTTGAACTAGCTAGTTCAACTCTAGTGTATAATTATTTGTACTAGGTTATAGATCTAGTTCAGCTCTACTTTGAAACTACTTGAACTAGCCTATAGAGCTAGGTCAACTCTAGTTTTAAATTATTTGAACTAGATTGTACAGCTAGTTCAACTCTAGTGTATAATTATTTGCACTAGGTTATAGAGCTAGTTCAACTCTAGTGTAAAATGATTTGAACTAGCTTATAGAGCTAGTTCAACTCTAGTGTAAAGTTATTTGAACTAGCATGTAGAGCTAGTTCGACTCTAGTGTAAAATTATTTGAACTAGCTTGTAGAGCTAGTTCAACTATATTGTAAAATTATTTGAACTAGCTTGTAGAGCTAGTTCAACACAAGTGTAAAATTATTTCAACTAGCTTGTGGAGCTAGTTCAAGTCCAGTGTAAAATTATTTGTACTAGGTTATAGAGCAAGTTCAACTATATTGTAAAACTTTTCGAACTAGACTGTAGAGCTAGTTCAACTCTAGTGTAAAATTGTTTGTACTAGGTTATAGAGCTAGTTCAACCCTTGTGTAAAATTATTTGTACTAGACTATAGAGCTAGTTCAACTCTAGCATAAAATTATTTTAATTAGCTTGTAGAGCTAGTTCTACTCTAGTGTAAAATTATTTGAACTAGCTTGTAGAGCTAGCTCAACTCCAGTGTAATATTATTTGTACTAGGTTATAGAGCTAGTTCAACTCTAGTGTAAAATTATTTGAACTAGCTAGTAGAGCTAGTTCAACTCTAGTGTAAAATTATTTGAACTTGCTTGTAGAGCTAGTTCAACTCTAGTGTAAAATTATTTGAACTAGCTAGTTCAACTCTAGTGTTTAATTATTTGTACTAGGTGATAGAGCTATATCAACTCTAGTGTCAAATTATTTGTACTAGGTTATAGATCTAGTTCAACTCTACTGTAATCTACTTGAACTAGCCTATAGAGCTAGGTCAACTCTAGTGTAAAATTATTTGAACTAGATTGTAGAGCTAGTTCAAATCTAGTGTAAAATTATTTGAACTAGCTTGTAGAGCCAGTTCAACTCTAGTGTAAAATTATTTGAACTTGCTTGTAGAGCTAGTTCAACTCTAGTGTAAAATTATTTGAACTAGCTAGTTCAACTCTAATGTATAATTATTTGTACTAGGTGATAGAGCTAGATCAACTCTAGTGTCAAATTATTTGTACTAGGTTATAGATCTAGTTCAACTCTACTGTAAAACTATTTGAACTAGCCTATAGAGCTAGGTCAACTCTAGTGTACAATTATTTGAACTAGCTTGTAGAGCTAGTTCAACTCCAGTGTAAAATTATTTGTACTAGGTTATAGAGCTACTTCAACTCTAGTGTAAAATTATTTGTACTAGGTTATAGAGCTACTTCAACTCTAGTGTAAAATTGTTTGTACTAGGTTATAGATCTAGTTCAACCCTAGTGTAAAATTATTTGTACTAGACTATAGAGGTAGTTCAACTTTAGCATAAAATTATTTGAACTAGCTTGTAGAGCTAGTTCAACTCTACTGTAAAATTATTTCAACTAGCTTGTAGAGCTAGTTCAACTCTAGTGTAAAATTATTTGTGCTAGGTTATAGAGCAAGTTCTACTATATTGTAAAAATATTTGAACTAGACTGTAGAGCTAGTTCAACTCTAGTGTAAAATTGTTTGTACTAGCTTATAGAGCTAGTTCAACCCTAGTGTAAAATTATTTGTACTAGACTATAGAGCTAGTTCAACTCTAGCATAAAATTATTTGAACTATCTTGTAGAGCTAGTTCAACTCTAGTGTAAAATTATTTCAAATAGCTTGTAGAGCTAGTTCAACTCTAGTGTAAAATTATTTGTACTAGGTTATAGAGCTAGTTCTACTCTAGTGTAAAATTATTTGTACTAGACTGTAGAGCTAGTTCAACTCTAGTGTAAGATTATTTGAACTAGCTTGTAGAGCTAGTTCAACTGTAGTGTAAAATTATTTGAACTAACTTGTAGAGCTAGTTTGACACAAGTGTAAAATTATTTGTACTACGTCATGGAGCTAGTTCAACTCTAGTGTAAATTTATTTATACTAGGTTATATAGCTAGTTCAACTCTAGTGTAAAATTATTTGTACTAGACTGTAGAGCTAGTTCAACTATAGCATAAAATTATTTTAACTAGCTTGTAGAGCTAGTTCTACTCTAGTGTAAAATTATTTGAACTAGCTTGTAGAGCTAGTTCAACTCTAGTGTAAAATTATTTGAACTAGCTTGTAGAGCTAGTTCAACTCAAGTGTAAAATTATTTGTACTAGGTTATAGAGCTACTTCAACTCTAGTGTAAAATTATTTGTACTAGGTTATAGAGCTAGTTCAACTCTAGTGTAAAATTGTTTGTACTAGGTTATAGAGCTAGTTCAACCCTAGTGTAAAATTATTTGTACTAGACTATAGAGCTAGTTCAACTCTAGCATAAAATTATTTGAACTAGCTTATAGAGCTAGTTCAACTCTAGTGTAAAATTATTTCAACTAGCTTGTGGAGATAGTTCAACTCTAGTGTAAAATTATTTGTACTAGGTTATAGAGCTAGTTCTACTCTAGTGTAAAATTATTTGAACTAGCTTGTAGAGCCAGTTCAACTCTAGTGAAAAATTATTTGAACTTGCTTGTAGAGCTAGTTCAACTCTAGTGTAAAATTATTTGAACTAGCTAGTTCAACTCTAGTGTATAATTATTTGTACTAGGTGATAGAGCTAGTTCAACTCTAGTGTCAAATTATTTGTACTAGGATATAGATCTAATTCAACTGTACTGTAAACTACTTGAACTAGCCTATAGAGCTAGGTCAACTCTAGTGTAAAATTATTTGAACTAGCTTGTACAGCTAGTTCAACTCGAGTGGTAACCATAGTAACTGTGTGACTAACACCAAGGGGGAAACCCGAGGAATCACCCCCGGTGAATTCCACTCGATGTAATCATCAAGGTGAACGTAAGAGGATCCACTCTCGAGGTTCACACTTGAGGGGTTGCACGACAGAGCCGTATCGGAAGTGGTTAAGGAGGAAATTACCCTCAATGGCCACGACCGAATAGCTACACTACAGAGGTCTCAACGGGAGTTATGTAAGAGGTTCCACCCTCGGCACTCGATGGTAACTCTGCAGAGTCATACAACTAGGGGGTGTGATGTGCGGTGTCGGGGCCTGGACGTCGATCCCGTTGATCGAGTCATCGAATATAAAGCGGGGCAACTGGGACAAGGTGGGGGTCACTGATGGATCACTAACCAACCTATACTAAGCAGTTTAGGATAAGCAAGTGAGGTAACAATAAGCAGGTAACAAAACCAGGCTATGCATCAGAATAGGATCATATAGAAAGCAGTAGCAGTTCTAATGCAAGCATGAGAGGGAAAGAAATGGGCGATATCGGAATGCTCAAGGAGGGTTTGCTTGCCTGGTTGCTCTCGCAAGGAGGGTCGTCGTCGACGTAGTCGATCATAGGGGCAACATCGGTCTCGGGGTCTACCGAAGAGAAGTGGGGGAAGAAACAGTAAATATAAAGCAACAAAGCACCACAAAGCATAACAAGACGATAGGCAGAGCTAGGGTTGTCCTAACGTAGTACTACACGTTGCAGACGGAGGGGATAAACATCCAAGGATGAATCCCCGGCGTTAGACGAATTCCGGCAGATCGAAGAGAGGGGACGGTTCCATGTTCAGCATGCTAGGGGCATATGACAGGTGAAAGGACCGCGTATTCGGATTCATTGGATTTTTCTGAGCAACTTTCATATATAAAGTTTTTCCATCCGAGTTACGGATTATTTTCTATGATTTTTCAAAGATTTAAACAATTTGGGCATTTATTATTAAATCTAAAATAGAGTTACTGCACCAGCATGATGCCATCATGACGTCAGCGGTCAACACAGACCGTTGACTGGACAACACGGCAGTGGGGCCCGTCTGTCATTGACCTAACTAATTAACATATTTAATTTAACTAATCTAGTTCATTAGGCTAATTAAACAAGGTTAATTAAGATAATTAATTACCCAATTAGTTAATTAATTAAATGTTTTTATATTTAATTATTTTTTAAAACTACTTTTTTACTGGGGTCGGGCCCAGCTGTCAGTGGCCCATAGGCCTTTAGCAGGTGCCGGCGTTATCGGGTGCGGGCGCCCACGCACCCGCACGGAGACGATGGAGGGCGGAGGCAGGGCCGTGGCCACGGCACGACCAGGGCAGGGCGCCGGCCGCGGCGAGGAGGCCGGCCAGCGAGCGGAGGGGGAGAGCGTGTCGCGGCTGGAGCACAGCGGCGAGCAAGCGCGGCGACCACGCCAGTGAATGGAGGCGGGTGCACGGCCGGGCGGTGGTCGACGTTGCAGCGGCAGCGCGCAGCAGCGGCGTGGGAGGAGCGTGGCGGCAGCGCGGCGCGGGTGCGCCAGGCGACGAGCAGCAGTTCGCAAGCGGGAGGGGCGCAGGGCAAGGCGTGGCCATGGCGCGGTGGGACGCGGGCTGCGGCTATAGGGAGGCTTGAGCACGGGAGGCCACGGCCAAGCCACGGTGGGGCACGCGTGGGGCGAGGCAGCGACGGGTCACGGTGGCTGCGGCGTGTAGGGGTGGGGTGCGACAGTGGCGACGCGGGCGTGTGCATGCCGGAGGCGAGGCCAAGGCAGGCGTGCGCGTGCGGAGCGGTAGCAGCAGGTGGCGGTAGCGGGGCCACGTACGGGCACGCAGGCAGGGGTGCACCGGCGTAGGCGGTCGTCGCCAGAGGCCGGTGAGCATGGGCGGAGCCGTGGCGACCACGAGCTTGCCGTCGGCTCGGGCGCGACGGGGGAAGCAGCTACGGGCAGGGGAAGACGCACAGAGGAGAGGGGAAGGAAGCGGGGCTCACGGCGGCCTTGTAGAGGTGCATAAGTGGGCTCGGGGATGGCTCAATGGCGCCGGAATCGAATACGAACGCCGGCGGTGGTTCGAGGTTGAAGACGACCTCCAACGGGGCGTTGTGACGGTGCTGAGCTCAAACCGATGGTCGAGGTCGACAAAGCGAACGGCGGAGTGGCTCGTGGACTCGATAGGAGGCCGCGGTGGCGCATGCCGGCGACCAGATGAGTGGTTGGGTGAAAGGGGATCTGAGGAGGGGCTTGCGGGCGAGAGAGAGCGAGGTGGAGATATTTCGGGCGAGAGGGGGAAGGGCTCGGGGATGCTCTTATCCTCCTACGGCTCCCTGTAGCGACGCAGGTGGCGAGGTGGTTCGACGGCAACGGCGAGGACGCGCGCCCTCGGTCGTCCTCCTGTAGCGGAGCGGGAGGTCGAGGGTGACCAAGGGGGCTATGGGAGCTGGATTGGCACCGGGTGGGCCGAGGCCCAGGGGAGAAACAGGAGGGGGGATTCTCTTTTCTCTCTCTTCTACTTTTCCTTTTCTTTTTCTTTAATTACCAGAGAAGGAAAATGATTTATCTGGGGACCCTAATGATTTAGGAACAATGTGGAACTGGATCATAAAAGTCCAGTGCATTTTTAGGCGCTGCCACAATTATTTTTGGGAGGGGGGTTTAGATTCATTTGGAATTTTCATAAATGAATTTGCATTTTAAATTGCTGGAATGGCACTGTTATAAATGTTAGTGTCCATTTTAGCATAGGAGTGATGTTGTTTTTCTTAACAATCATTTGTTATAGATTTTTTACTAAATGATGGACTATTTTGCAGCAACTTTTGTGCAACTTCAAAATTCACTTGCTAAAATGAATTTGATTCCAAAGTGGAAATTCAAATGAGATTTGAATCAAGGGTGATCAAGCAATGCTTAGCAAATGATTAGCTTAATCGCAGAGTTTTATTATAGCATGACACCAGGGGTGTTACACTATCAAGGGCAAACCTTTGACTTACGCATGATCCACTTGAGCTAGATGATGACAATCTTGCCCTCCTCAAGATGGACCACCTTTCTTGATTGTGTTGGGTCGGTGAAGACTAGATGATTTCTCCCTCATACTCCACAATGGGTGAGCCACTTTCGGCACATCTTCACAAGTCCATTGACACCACAATGGACGGCAAGCTTCAAGCACTTGATCTCTTCATGATGCTCCACTTGAACTTGCACACGGCAATCTTGATGACGATCACCACTTGATGGCATCCTCTCCATGGGGTGAGTGATATCTTCCTCTTGACGCAAGCCCATGGACACGTACATAACCCCACATAGAACTCTCACATAGACCATGGGTTAGTCCACAAAGTGCAATGGACAATGCTTACCATACCATGGGATCACTTGATCCCTCTCGGTACTTCTTCTACGCTTTGTGCTGATCAACTTGATTCACTCTTGACTTAGTCTTGATCAACCTTGAATCTTTCCAACTCTCTTCATTTGGATGATGTCTTGAAGGTAAACATGAATGATCACACAATCTTCTTCTTCAAGACATGCTTGCAATAAGCTCAACACTCGCATGACCAATTTTTGGATAATTCCTTAATAGCACCTTGGTCAACTCATAAACTCCTTGAAACCAATACATGGACTTCAAGAAATGCCTATGGACAAATCCTTCCAATATAACTCAATGCAACCATTAGTCCATAGAGAATGCCATCTATTACCAAAGCCACACATGGGGCACCGCATGTCCTTTCAACGGTTTTGCTTCTGTGAGAGGCACGGTTGTGCTTTAGCGAGAGTCACGTCCGTGCCTCTAGGAAACGGAAAAAAAATGCATTTTCTGTTTTTTTTCCTTGCGCGAGAGTCACGGTTTTGCTTTCGCGAGAGGCACAGTTGTGCTTTCCCGAGAGTCATGGCCGTGCCTCTCGGAAACGAAAAAAAACATGTTTTATGTTTTATTTCCTTTAGCGAGAGCCACGGTTTTGCTTCCGCAAGGGGCATGGTTGTGCGCTCGCGAGAGTCGCGGTTTTGCTTTCGCGAGGGGCACGGTTGTGCTTTCGCGAGTCACGACCGTGCCTCCTCGAAAAAGGAAAAAAAATACATTTTTTTCCTTCTGCGAGAGTCACGGTTTTGCTTCCGCGAGAGGCACGGTTGTGATTTCGTGAGAGTCACGGGCATGCCTCTTTCGAAAAGGGACAAAACTCGTGCTCCCGGTTCGGTTGTTTTCGTGAAAAAAAGTTCGTCAAAACTTATCAACATGGGATCTAGTTTTGAAGATCTCAGCGCAAGAAATTCCAACGGTGAAAGCGGTTCAAGATTTGGACGCGTGATTTAAGAGATCAAACATTTTGAATAAATGGATCTAGAAAAAAAGAAAAACTCCCAGGTTGCGACAATGTGCGCCACTTCTCGCAACCTGGGGAGGTTGAAATGATCTTGCAACGAGTACTCCTCAACTAGTGATTCACTTTTATTTTCTGCGATGGCTTTTTTTTTTACGGGCGATGCTTTTTTTAGTGGCCAACCCATCAGGTGTAGCGTTTTTTTAGAAGCCCCAGCCCGAAAGCGTCTAGAAGCTTTCTTCCGGTTTCATGAGGCTTTTAGAAGCAACCGACCGCTTTTTTTCTCTTATCTTCTTCTGCTGTTTTTTGTAAGGTTTTTATTTGTCTTTTATGTTTTTTAAATTTTTATTATAAATAACATATTTTTAGAGAATTCTTGATCACTTTTGAGCATCTTGAAATTTCATGTACATTTTTCAAATTCACGAATCTCTTTTAAAATATATGAACAGTTTCAAATCCTTGAATCTATTTTCAAATACATGAAATTTTCAAATCAATATTTTTTTCAAATATGTGAACATTTTTCTTCAAAGGCTTGAGCTTTTTTCAAATTGCAAACATTTTTTCAAGTGAACTTTCTTTAGTTTCACACTTTTTTTTTGAAATCACGAAGATCTTTCAACTTCATGAACACTTTTTAAAATTTGTGAACTTATTTCAATTCATGATCACTTTTTTTCAAATTTCTGGATTTATGAAATGAATTATTTTTTAAAAACTAAAGTTTTATAATAAACTATTCACCAAAAAAACATAAAACCAGCTAAAAGACCTACCCTTGTACAACGGAAACGCTAATGGCTTGCACATCACAACAACCATCGCACATGCGCTGGTTCGCTATTGAAACATTAAGCTCTGAGGCGGAGGTCTCTAGTTGATTATAAGGATATGGTCGAAGCAGAGCGTAATTCACCAGGCCTAGATATTTAGTTATTTTCTCAATAACATGTATACACTGACATATATTCTCAAAATACTAGTAAATACCACCAATAATATGGATACATTTCGAAGATTACCTTTTTCAAAAAACTAAAATACTTTTAAAAAATTCTGAAAATCATAATGCCAATTGTACATTTAAAGTAATTTATTGATACTTGTAAAAAATGCTTATGATATTCACTAAAATATGAGTGACATGTTAGACATTTTTCTGTGAAATGCAGGTGGAATGTTCCTGAAAAAATTGATTGCAATAAGAATAAAATAGTTTAATTTTGTCTCAACATGCGTGACTTATATTTGAAAACTTTTTAGAAAAATGAAATGTCACTAAAATAATTGGAAAATATGAATAAACAATAGAATTTTGAATCAAATAAAAATAAATTATTTCAAATGTATTCATGGCACTTCGAACAAGTACATTTTGATTCAAAATTTCGGAATTATTTCAATTAGATTTTTTATGAATAACCTGCAAATTTTAGTTATGTCAATCGATGTCAAAAATTTCACACAAATTCCAGATATTTTAGTCAAATTGCAATAGATTTCAGTTATTTTGGTGCATTTAAACATGTTTTTATTTTGACATATTTTATTATTTATTTTTTCTTTTTGTCAAGATTGGGATTTGGAACTTTTGTAAAACGCGAAAAATATTACTGAATGAAGAATGAAAGTCTATGACAAAAGTTACGATATATACACAACTGTTACTATAATTAAGTGAGATGCATTTCAAATTTTATTACAAATGTACGTCATGAAATTTTGAAATTATCTTTTTTTATAAAAATGTTCTTTATCATTTTTTTGAAACCAATAGTTTTTTAATGAAACTTTTGTTATTTTAACTTTTTTTGGATCTCACCTTAATTTAATTACAAAGTGTGGGGGGAATTCAGATACATAGTGATACAGAAAAATAACTCTTAAGTTGTACACAGGGAGTGTGAATCTCAAAGCACCATGGACGGCTCTAACACGTGAGAATATAGTTTTTTGATACAACATGATCCTTTTTCGGTTGCTCCGCTTTGTTGTTCCTCGAAATAAGCTCTGTAGTAGAGGAACTGCTACGAGGGACAAATAGAGGCAGGATATAAAAATTGGAGGTGAAAGAAACCCATTGATCATTGTTTGAAGTAATTAAGTTATAATTTTATTACTTTTTGTGGCGAAGACTTGACGTGGGGGCAATCAATGCAATAGAAGTCTAGTAATTGTTATATCTTTGTCTGGGCGTGGCTATTGTGGCTGACATGGCCAACACCGAGGGGCATACGATCTTTTGCTATTATTGATTGACGACCCTGATCCGATGAATTGTCGTCCGGACTTTATCCTAACTTGGCGGCAGTGGTAGAGATGGTAGTATCAAGTTTATTTCACTCGGTGTTTCTCGTTTCAGTCTACTTGCGGTGATAAAGCAATGGTTTGATAGCTGCCTTGCAAGTTATCTCCTTTCTTTTGTAATTTCTTCATCAAGGGTGTGGGGAAACAATGAGATGCAAAAGGTGAAGTTAGACATAACAATTTTAAAGTTTCTTCATGTAGCTTTGAGCTTTACTTATGATTTTTATGTGTCTTGTTTCGGTCAGCGTGATTTGATTTGTTTCATTTATCAAGATCAGATTGTTCTATTAAAAATGAAAAAGGCCTTCATATTATTATTTTTCCCAAGTTAAAAGAGACGAGCTTTGCACAAAATAGAAGAAATACAAACATGATCGGTGGACGAGTGGATCATTTTACATCTCGGTGAATGTTGCAAGGATCTTTGGAGCGTAGTAAGCTCTGCCCCTGTGAATAATTGACACCTTTGAACAGATAGGCAGCTAATCATCGATCAGTGTATTATGACTAAATTGACCCAGGTAACCGGGATAATCCCATGGATTAGGTCTTGACCAAACGTGTGGTGAAAGAGGTGACACGAAGGGAAGCAAATGATGGCAAAATGGGGAATAGCACATCGATAAACATGAATTGACAGGTACTCGTGCGAAAGGTAAACAGGGTCATCAGAGCATTTCATGGAGAACACCCCAATATTGCCCTTCCCCGAGAGGCTGAAGCAACCTGTATTATCAATAACTTGGCTTTTTTTACGCGGCGGCCACCGCACACGCTACTGCCCGCCTGGACAGTAGCGCCCCTCGCTTGCCTTTATGGCTCCCCCACCAGGCCCTGGCTCCCCGGCGCCGACCGAGCTCCTCGATTGGGACGCCTCCTCCTCGGAGGGCGACGGGGACGGATCTGGATCTGGCTTCGGAAGCTCGTCGGCTTCCCCGGCGCGTCTTCAAGGTGAGGCCAGCCACCCCGTTGCCCCTCCCATCTCTGCGCCCACCGGTCCATCCGCTGCGCCCCCAGCGCCACGCCTCAAGTCCATCGTGGTTGCAGCATCCTCCTCCCCCAGGGATGTCATTGATGGCGGTCTGCCTCGCAAATCCCCCCTCCCCCGTCGGTCCCTGGGCTGCGCTCCATCGTCGTCGCCCCGTCTGCAGCCCAACCGGAAATCCTGCCCATTGATGAGGGATGGACGGAGGCAAGAACTCAAAAGCAAAAGCAACGGCTGCGGGCAGCCGCCCTGGATCCGGTGGGCAATAGTGCTGCACGCCACCGCTCCATTGCTCAAGCTGCCGCCCGGAAAACCTTTTAAAGGCGTTTCAAGGGCATGTGTCTTCGTTGTCTCAGTCCCCTGCACCACCCCAAAGATTGCCATGGGAAAACCCACTGCCTCTGCTGTAGACTCCTCGGCCAT
This sequence comes from Triticum urartu, assembly GCF_056163025.1. NCBI lineage: Eukaryota > Viridiplantae > Streptophyta > Magnoliopsida > Poales > Poaceae > Triticum > Triticum urartu. Next base: position 412,547,204 of record NC_141877.1, on the reverse strand, counting down.
CAATCCCGCCGATGTCCTCAAAGCAAGCTGAAGCAGACGACGCAGGGTGCTGCTGCTCGCTCAGCCCTGGCCCCGCCGCCGGGCGGGGTGCCCGTCCGTGATCGCCTCGTCTTCCCTTCGTCGACCGTCGCCCCAGCACCGCCTCCTCTGCCTCCCCCACCACCGCTATCTCTGCCCCAGTAGCTCATGGCGGCCTCCTTCGCCCCTGCTTCCCCGCCGTGTCGTCAGCGCCACAGCCACGGCGTGGTCGTCCACACACGGGAAATGGAGCACCAACGCTTCATCCTCAAGAACCACGTCGTGCTGCTCACGGCCACGGACAACTTCCACGCCATCAACCCGATGATGGTGGGACGCGCTCTCAAGGCGCAGCTACGCATCGGGCCGCATCTGCTATGGGTCACGCGTCACCACCCTGAATATTTCCTCATCCACTTCGAGGACCCAATCCACCGCAACGCCGCCCTGCGCTACAACAGCATCAACGTCGAGGGCGTCTCCTTCCTCACCAAGCCTTGCCGCCCCGACGAGCACGCGGTCCGGCAAACCTGGATGCTGCACGCCCGTGTCATCATCGAGCGCCTACCCCTCGACATGTGGTCCCTGGAGGGGGCAAAGGAGGTCTTGGGCAAGTTCTGCATCATTGACTGGCTCAACAGCCACACCTTCAAGCGCCGGGACACGCGCATGTTATCCTGCTGGGTGTGGGTGTGGAGCCTCATGGACATCCCCACCCGCCACTGCCTCTCCAGCTTCGAGGAGGGTGCCGGCCGGATTGTGGAGATGTTGGGCTACTCGCCGCCGCTCAGAGCCAACCGTTTTGTCCCGCCTCCCCTTGAGGGGGAGCGCGGCTCTCTGCTCTTCCACATAGACCGCATCGAGCACTGGACCCCTCGCGAGCCGGGGTCTCCTGCGTCCTATCAGAGCGGTCTACCCTCCTCGGGTTCCGACGATGACGACCGCCGCCCCATGCCGGAGATCGCCACGCTCGACTGGAGGTTCAACTTCGAGGACAATCGAGAGCACCACCCCCACCTGCACCGGCTCCAGTCCCTGCATGACATCTTTTGTCCTACCCTCCCGTGGCAGCGGGGTCCTAACGGAAACTAAGGGATATTAAGGCCTCCTTTTAATAGAGTACCAGACCAAAGCATTAACACATAGTGAATACATGAACTCCTCAAACTACGGTCATCACCGGTAAGTATCCCGATTATTGTCACTTCGGGGTTAACGGATCATAACACATAATAGGTGACTATAGACTTGCAAGATAGGATCAAGAACTCTCATATATTGATGAAAACATAATAGGTTCAGATCTGAAATCATGGCACTCGGGCCCTAGTGACAAGCATTAAGCATAGCAAAGTCATAGAAACATCAATCTCAGAACATAGTGGATACTAGGGATCAAACCCTAACAAAACTAACTCGATTACATGATAGATCTCATCCAACCCATCACCGTCCAGCAAGCCTACGATGGAATTACTCAAGCACGGCGGTGAGCATCATGAAATTGGTGATGGAGGATGGTTGATGATGACGATGGCGACGGATTCCCCTCTCCGGAGCCCCGAACGGCCAGATCAGCCCTCCAGAGAGGTTTTAGGGCTTGGCAGCGGCTCCGTATCGTAAAATGCGATGAATTCTTCTCTCTGATTTTTTCTCCCCAAAACCAAATATATAGAGTTGGAGTTGAGGTTGGAGGAGCTCCAGGGGGGCCACGAGGTAGGGGGCGCGCCCTAGGGGGGCAGGCGCGTCCCCCACCCTTGTGGACAGGTGGTGGGCCCCCCGGTCTTCATCTTTTGCAAGGATTTTTTTTATTATTTCCGAAAATTTGTTCCATGAAGTTTTAGGTCATTCCGAGAACTTTTGTTTCTCTACATAAATAACACCATGGCAATTCTGCTGAAAACAGCGTCAGTCCAGGTTAGTTCCATTCAAATCATGCAAGTTAGAGTCAAAAATAAGGGCAAAAGTGTTTGGAAAAGTAGATACGACGGAGATGTATCAACTCCCCCAAGCTTAAACCCTTGCTTGTCCTCAAGCAATTCAGTTGATAAACTGAAAGTGAAAAAGAAAAACTTTTACAAACTCTGTTTGCTCTTGTTGTTGTAAATATGTAAAGCCAGCATTCAAGTTTTCAGCAAAGATTATGACTAACCACATTCACAATAACACTTAGGTCTCAAGTTTACTCATATCAATGGCATAATCAACTAGCGAGCAATAATAATAAATCTCGGATGACAACACTTTCTCAAAACAATCATAATATGATATAACAAGATGGTATCTCGCTAGCCCTTTCTGAGACCGCAAAACATAGATGCAGAGCACCTTTAAAGATCAAGGACTGACTAGACATTGTAATTCATGGTAAAAGAGATCCAGTCAAGTCATACTCAATGTAAACTAACAGTAATGAATGCAAATGACAGTGGTGCTCTCCAACTGGTGCTTTTTAATAAGAAGATGATGACTTGGCATGAAAGTAAATAGATAGGCCCTTGGCAGAGGGAAGCAGGAATTTGTAGAGGTGCCAGAGCTCGGTTTTGAAATAGAGGTGAATAATATTTTGAGCGGTATACTTTCATTGTCAACATAACAAACAATATATGGCGATATCTTCCATGCTACACACATTATAGGCGGTTCCCAAACAGAATGGTAAAGTTTATACCCCCCTTCCACCAACAAGCATCAATCTATGGCTTGCTCGAAACAACGAGTGCCTCCAACTAACAAGAGTCCCAGGGGGTTTTGTTAGCAATTATTTTGATTTAGTTTGCCTAAAGCATGGGACTGGGCATCCCGGTGACCAGCCATTTTTCTCGTGAGTGAGGAGCGGAGTCCACTCCTCTTGAGAATAACCCGCCTAACATGGAAGATACAGACAACCCTAGTTGATACATGAACTATTCGAGCATACAAAACATGATATTTATTTGAAGGTTTAGAGTTTGGCACATACAAATTTACTTGGAACGGAAGGTAGATACCGTATATAGGTAGGTATGGTGGACTCATATGAAATAACTTTGGGGTTTATGGAGTTGGATGCACAAGCAGTATTCCTGCTTAGTACAGGTGAAGGCTAGCAAAAGACTAGGAAGCGACCAACTAGAGAGCGACAACAGTCATGAACATGCATTAAAATTAATCAACACCGAATGCAAGCATGAGTAGGATATTATCCACCATGAACATAAATATCGTGAAAGCTATGTTGATTTTGTTTCAACTACATGCGTGAACATGCGCCAAGTCCAGTCACTTAAATCATTCAGAGGAGGATACCACCCTATCATACCACATCACAACCATTTTAATAGCATGTTGGCATGCAAGGTAAACCATTATAAGCTCCTAACTAATCAAGCATGGCACAAGAACTATGATCTCCAGTTGTCATTGCAAACATGTTTATTCATAATAGGCTGAATCAGGAACGATGAACTAATCATATTTACAAAAACAAGAGAGGTCAAGTTCATACCAGCTTTTCTCATCTCAATAAGTTCATCATATAATCATCACTATTGCATTTCACATGCACGACCGAACGATGTGGATAATAATAATAGTGCACGTGCATTGGACTGAGCTGGAATTTGCAAGCATTCAATAAACAGGAGAAGACAAGGCAATATGGGCTCTTTTGTCAGATCAACAATAATACATATAAGAGCCACTTCAACAATTTAATTATGGCCTTCTCCTATCGACCCCCAAAGAAAAGAAAAGAAATAAAACTATTTACACGGGAGAGCTCCCAACAAGTAAAAGAAGAACAGGAGATCTTTTTTGGGTTTTCTTTTTAATTACTATTACAAGCATAGAAAGTAAACTAATTACAAGCTACAACTAATTTTTTTGGTTTTTCTTAAGGTTTATCAAACACACAAGAAGAAAGCATAAAAAGGGAAATAAACTAGCATGGATGATACAATGAAAAAGTATAAGCATCAACATCTGGCAATGAGTGTGTGAACATAAATGTAATGTCGGTGAGAAATACGTACTCCCCCAAGCTTAGGCTTTTGGCCTAAGTTAGTCTATGGCCATGGCTGGCCTGGCGGATATCCATAGTAAAAGTTGGGGTCGTACTGAGATGAAGAAGACTCTGACTGCCATTGATTGGCAATCATTTCTGGATCCCAATGGTAATTAGACTATCGTGGAGGATCAACCTGTGGTTCCGGCTCTGGCTCTGTGGCTGATGTAGGGTTCTGATAGGCGTGAATAGCCTCTAACGGAACAAGGTACTGGCATGCAGATAAATCAAACAAGGAAGGAGCAGGCAGGGTAATAGTCTCAGGATGATGTTTATCAAAAAACAATTTGTATTTAAGCTCCCCTTCCCTATTCTTAACAATAAAATCATGCGCTACCATACTCTTATAATCTAAGTAAACATGAGGCAACAATTTTTCTTCCTTCTCATAATGCCTAATAGGTATATTAAAATGTGCATCTAGGCGTGAAGCATAGATGCCTCCAAAGATGGGGCCCTTTGTACGGCTCAGACTTAACCGTTTAGCAATAATTCCGCCCATACTAACAGAGTTATCACTGAATAAACCGTGGAGCAAAATAATAATATCAGGAACACTAAGGTTTCCACAGTTTCCGCGACCAATTAAGCAACGACTAGCAAATATTGCAAAATAGCGCAAAACAGGAAAATGTATGCTAATGATTCGTGTATCGGAAACCTTCCTCGTTTCCCCTACATTGATGATATCAATAAACCCATCCACATCACTGCGATGTGGTTCCTCTGTCGTGCCCTCGAAAGGGACCAAACAAACCCGACAAAAATCATAAAGTGACATCTCCTTATGCTCATCATATAAATAAAACTCCACCGTAGGTGGTCAGCTCCTAGAATGGAAATGAAAGTTTTGCACAAAGATATTTGTGCGTAAGAGATACTGATCACGTTGGTCGTGGAGGAAAGCGGTGAGGCATGCATTCTTAGCCAATTCATAAAAATCTTCATCAATCTCGGCTACTCTCAAGAAATCATCGGAAGGCCCCCTACAGTTCCCAGTCAAAAAAAATCATCGGAAGGCCATTCACACGACCGAACCTCTGCGGTGCGAGGCAGGTTATATTTGGGCTTCCGTGCCTTTTCCTTCGAGCTTCGGCTCGATGAGCCCCTCAAAAGTCTCTTCATTGTTTTCTGAAAAATTCTGAAATTTTTAATAACTTCAAAATAAAAGTAAACCAAACTCAATAATGTTGATAGCAACTACTCCTACAAGTGCCTAGGGCCTATATCATGCATAAAAACTACTTTTGACCATATAAATTTGACGTGCAAGCTCAAGAACATGGTCACCTAGGCAGCAAAAATTTGCAATGAATAAAGCACTAGAACAAAAACTAATTGGACCAATGGAGGAGTCACATACCAAGGAACAATCTCCCCAAGCAGTTTTGTGAGAGGTGCTTTGAGCAAGGAGATCGAAAATGGCAGCAAAATGAGCTTGGACTCGGGTTTGAGCTGGATATTCGTGTTTGGGGGAGGAAGAAGGAGTGTGTGGGTGAAAGGATAAGTGGAGGAGGGCCACCATGGGCCCACGAGGCACGGGGGCGCGCCTAGGGGGTAGTGGGCGCCCTCCACCCTCGTGGCCAGGTGGATGACCCCCTGCTGTGTTCTCAGTGCCAAATATTCTCAAATATTCTAGAAAAAATCATATTTAAATTTTAGGGCATTTGGAGAACTTTTATTTTCGGGGTATTTTTATATTGCACGGATAATCAGATAACAGACAGAAAAATCCTAATTTTATTTTATTTAATATAAATAACAGAAAGTAAAAGGAGGGTACAGCAGGTTGTGCCTTGTAGTTTCATCCATCTCATTCTCATCAAAAGGAATCCACTAACAAGGTTGATCAAGTCTTGTTAACGAACTCATTCCGAATAACATGGAACCAGAGAAATTTTGAATAACACTATGTTACCTCAACGGGGATATGCACATCCCCAATAATAAGAATATCATATTTCTTCTTGACAGTAGGAAGAGGAAATTCAAAACCTCCAAATATAATCGATGGGATTTTTCCAATAGAGTTGATACTATGAACTTGAGGTTGTTTCCTCGGAAAGTGTACCGTATGCTCATTACCATTAACATGAAAAGTGACATTGCCTTTAGTGCAATCAATAACAGCCCCTGCAGTATTCAAAAAGGGTCTTCCAAGAATAATAGACATACTATCGTCCTCGAGAATATCAAGAATAGCAAAGTCTGTTAAGATATTAACGTTTGCAACTACAACAGGCACATCCTCACAAATACTGACAGGTATAGCAGTTGATTTATCAGCCATTTACAAAGATATTTCAGTAGGTGTCAACTTATTCAAATCAAGTCTATGATATAAAGAGAGAGGCATAACACTAACACCGGCTCCAAGATCACATAAAGCAGTTTTAACATAGTTTGTTTTAATGGAGCATGGTATAGTGGGTACTCCTGGATCTCCAAGTTTCTTTGGTATTCCACCCTTAAAAGTTTAATTAGCAAGCATGGTGGAAATTTCAGCTTCGGTATCTTTGTTTTATTTGTAACAATATCTTTCATGTACTTAGCATAAGGATTCATTTTAAGCATATCAGTTAATCGCATACGCAAAAAGATAGGTCTAATCATTTCAGCAAAGCGCTCAAAATCCTCATCATCCTTTTTCTTGGATGGTTTGGGAGGAAAAGGCATAGGTTTCTGAAACCATGGTTCTCTTTCTTTACCGTGTTTCCTAGCAACAAAGTCTTTCTTATCATAACGTTGATTCTTTGATTGTGGGTTATCAAGATCAACAGCAGGTTCAATTTCTATATCATTATCATTCCTAGGTTGAGCATCATCATGAACATTATCATTAACATTATCACTAGTTTCAGGTTCGTTACCAGATTGTGTTTCAGCATCAGAAATAGAAATATTATTTGGATTCTCAGGTGTTTCAATAACAGGTTCACTAGAAGCATGCAAAGTCATGTCATTTTTCTTTTTCTTCCTTTTAGAAGGACTAGGTGCATCTATATTATTTCTCTGAGAATTTTTCTCAATTCTCTTAGGGTGGCTTCAGGATACAAAGGTTCCTGAGTCATTCTACCACCTCTAGTCATAACTCTAACAACATTATCATTATTCTTACTATTCAATTCATTGAGCAAATCATTCTGAGCCTTAAGTACTTGTTCTACTTGAGTGGTAACCATAGAAGCATGTTTACTAATAAGTTTAAGTTCACCTTTGACATTAGCCATATAATCACCCAAGTGTTCAAGCATATTTGAATTGTATTTCAATTGTCTACCAAAATAAGCATTAAAATCTTCTTGCTTAACCATAAATTTATCAAATTCATCTAAGCATGGGCTAGCAAACTTAGTAAATGGGATTTCGGCTTTATCATATCTATAGAGAGAATTTACCTTTACTACCTGTGTCGGGTTATCAAGATCATATGTTTCTTCAACAGGCGGTAAATTAAGACCATTATTTCTGCAATAGGAGGTAAATTCTTAACATCTTCAGCTTTAATACCTTTTTCTTTCATAGATTTCTTTGCCTCTTGCATATCTTCAGGACTGAGAAATAGAATACCTCTTTTCTTCGGAGTTGGTTTAGGAATAGGCTCAGGAGTTGGCTCCAGAGCTGGCTCAGGAAGTGTCCAATTATTTTCATTTGTCAACATATTATTCAATAGAATTTCAGCTTCATCCGGTGTTCTTTCCCTGAAAACAGAACCAGCACAACTATCGAGGTAATCTCTGGAAGCATTGATTAGTTCATTATAAAATATATCAAGTATTTCATTTTTCTTAAGAGGATGATCAGGCAAAGCATTAAGTAACTTGAGAAGCCTCCCCCAAGCTTGTGGGAGACTCTCTTCTTCAATTTGCACAAAATTATATATATATATACACACACCTTAAAGCAGCTTATTTCTTATGAGCAGGGAAATATTTAGTAGAGAAGTAATAAATCATATCCTGGGGACTACGCACACAACCAGGATCAAGAGAATTAAACCATACCTTAGCATCACCCTTTAATGAGAACGGAAATATTTTAAAGATATAAAAGTAACGAGTTCTCTCATCAGTAGTGAACAGGGTGGCTATATCATTTAATTTAGTAAGATGTGCCACAACAGTTTCAGATTCATAGCCATGAAAAGGATCAAATTCAACCAAAGTAATTATATCAGGATGAACAGAGAATTCATAATCCTTATCAGTAACAAAGATAGGTGAAGTAGCAAAAGCAGGCTCAGGTTTCATTCTAGCATTAAGAGATTGCTGCTTCCATTTAGCTAATAACCTCTTGAGCTCGTATCTATCTTTGCAAGCTAAAATAGCTAAAGAAGCTTCTTTATCAAAAACATAACCCTCAGGAATAACAGGTGAGTCTTCATCATCACTTTCATCAATATTATCAGATTCAATATTTTCATTCTCTCTAGCCCTAGCAAGTTGTTCATCAAGAAATTCACCAAGTGGCACAGTAGTATCAAGCATAGAAGTAGTTTCATCATAAGTATCATGTATAGCAGAAGTGGCATCATCAATAACATGCGACATATCAGAACGAATAGCAGAAGCAGGTTTAGGTGTCGCAAGCTTACTCAAAACAGAAGGTGAATCAAGTGCAGAGCTAGATGGCAGTTCCTTACCCCCCCTCGTAGTTGAGGGATAAATCTTAGTTCTTCGATCTTTCAAGTTCTTCATAATGATAAGCAGATATAAATCCCAAGTGACTCAAAGAATAGAGCTATGCTCCCCGGCAACGGCGCCAAAAAATAGTCTTGATAACCCACAAGTATAGGGGATCGCGACAGTTTTTGAGGGTAGAGTATTCAACCCAAATTTATTGATTCGACACAAGGGGAGCCAAAGAATATTCTCAAGTATTAGCAGCTGAGTTGTCAATTCAACCACACCTGGAAACTTAATATCTGCAGCAAAGTGTTTAGTAGCAAAGTAATATGATAGTACTGGTAACGGTAACAACAGTTAACGATAGCAAAAGTAATGTTTTTGGTATTTTGTAATGACGATAGCAATAGCAACGGAAAAGTAAATAAGCGAAGAACAATATATGGAAAGCTCGTAGGCAATGGATCGGTGATGGAGAACTATGCCGGATGCGGTTCATCATGTAACAATCATAACCTAGGGTGACACAGAACTAGCTCCAGTTCATCAATGTAATGTAGGCATGTATTCTGAATATAGTCATACGTGCTTATGGAAAAGAACTTGCATGACATCTTTTGTCCTACCCTCCCGTGGCAGGGAGGTCCTAACGGAAACTAAGGGGTATTAAGGCCTCCTTTTAACAGAGTACCGGACCAAAGCATTAACACATAGTGAATACATGAACTCCTCAAACTACGATCATCACCGGTAAGTATCCCGAGTATTGTCACTTCGGGGTTAACGGATCATAACACATAATAGGTGACTATAGACTTGCAAGATAGGATCAAGAACTCTCATATATTGATGAAAACATAATAGGTTCAGATCTGAAATCATGGCACTCGGGCCCTAGTGACAAGCATTAAGCATAGCAAAGTCATAGCAACATCAATCTCTGAACATAGTGGATACTAGGGATCAAACCCTAACAAAACTAACTCGATTACATGATAGATCTCATCCAACCCATCACCGTCCATCAAGCCTACGATGGAATTACTCACACACGGCGGTGAGCATCATGAAATTGGTGATGGAGGATGGTTGATGATGACGATGGTGACGGATTCCCCTCTCCGGAGCCCCGAACGGACTCCAGATCAGCCCTCCCGAGAGGTTTTAGGGCTTGGCGGCAGCTCCGTATCGTAAAACACGATGAATTCTTCTCTCTGATTTTTTTCTCCCTGAAACCAAATATATAGAGTTGGAGTTGAGGTCGGAGGAGCTCCAGGGGGGCCACGAGGTAGGGGCGCGTCCCCCACCCTCGTGGACAGGTGGTGGGCCCCCTGGCCTTCATCTTTTTCAAGGATTTTTTATTATTTCCGAAAAGTTGTTCTGTGAAGTTTCGGGTCATTCGAGAACTTTTGTTTCTGCACATAAATAACACCATGGTAATTCTGCTGAAAACAGCATCAGTTCGGGTTAGTTCCATTCAAATCATGCATGTTAGAGTCCAAAACAAGGGCAAAAGTGTTTGGAAAAGTATATACGACAGAGACGTATCAGTCCCTACCCCGGCTCCGCGCCACCAATAGCGGGGCAGGCAGGCGCCTCGTGTGGCGTCTACGGGCTGCTGCGGCATGCCTGCTCCGGCCCTCCATGGTGACCATGACGGGGAGGGTGGCTCGGACCGCCGCACGTGGAAGGATGCGCTGCTCGGTTTCGGACGCTCCAGCTGGGACACTCCGGCTGCCCGCTCGCCCCGCACCGAGCACCACCGCAGTCGCACGCCGGGGCCCCAACAGAGGCGGCACAACGTTGCTACTCAACCCAAAATGTCGGTGCCCCTCCTCGCCCTGCCGTGCCCCCTGTTGCCACAGGCGTCTGCACCTGTTGCGGCGCCTGAACCTCCACCAGTCCAGCCGACGCTGCTGCCCCCGCCTCCTCTAGTAACGACTAACGCACCGCTCCATCCACTAGCTAAGGAGCTTGAAGACCCTGTGGCTTGTTTCTTTGCAAACAGGCGTGACGCCATCACCCCTCCCCACTGGACGGACATCATGGTTTTCGAGGTGAACGCTACAATAGAAGCCGCTCTGGCCCAGCCGTTGTCTTTCTCCCCCAAGCCACCGAAGAAGCTCTCAAAGCCGACGACAGATGATCGTCGGGCACCTTCCACCCTCAGCCGTGCTCGTACCCCCTACGCAGTCGCCCAAGCCCCACCCTGAAGACGTCCAAGCCAGCTACCCCGACGGCTGTGCAGCTGGTGCACCTCCCCTTAGTCACTGCATAGATGGATGGCCTCGAGATTGGGCAGTGCAGCTCCCAGGAAGATCAAAGCAAGCAGGTCGTCGCCCGTGCCCTCTTCACCGACGTCCAGAAGCCCATCATCGCCACTCCGAATGCGCCACCGCCTGAGGCTGGGAAGCCCAAGAAGCTGATGGCCCCCTCCAGACGGAGTGCTCGTCAAGCTGAAGCAAAGAATGACGTCCCAGTGGCGAACCGTGCTACTCTGAGGATCGTCCAAGTCCTTGGCATCCTCGGCCCGAGCGACAAGATGACGGCATCTGCGGCAAAGAAGCTTGTGTAGCATTTCGATGAGCCACTCTCCTAGGAGGACATCCACGGCCTCGAGCTCCTCACCCGCCTCGACGACGCAGCTCTTCGTGTAGCAGCAGGACTTGGTGGCACGGCCACAGTTGCCGAATGAGTGCCCCATGTTAGCAAAACCCCATGTAAACTAGCAGAGGCCGGTGGTGCACCAGTTAGAGTTAGGAACATGTCTCTTTTTTCAGTATGCAGGATTAGTGGTAGTCGCGGCATTTAGGCAACGAGGAGCAGGGGCATTGGTGGAGCTCGCATTCGCCGCTGCCTGCTAGTTGGGCTGGTGTGTCTGTACTCCCAGTTTCAGTTTCGTGGTAGGAGCTGTAGATCGATGGCGACAGTAGAGTGCTACTGGTGGTGGCCGCTGTCGATGTGGCTTGCTAGTTTGGCATGTGTATCCTGTTGTTATACTTCTCCAGTGATGTTTCTCTGCTGGAAAACCTGTTTCCCCCATGAGTAGTCAAAACTGCACTATCATATCCTGGAATGTTATAGGCCTAAATTTCCCTGCTAAGCGCCACGGTGCTTAGGAAAGCCTAGCTGTTTGGAAACCGTCCATTGTTTGCCTCCAGGAGACGAAAATTAGTGACTGGACCGATGCCCTTTCTAGGGGGATTGGGGGTGCGACGCTGGATCAAGTTTGCCACCTGCCTGCCCTTGGATCAAGAGGAAGAATCAGCATCTTCTGGAATAGCTCACTAGTTCACTGATACGTCCATTTTGCATCATGCTTTTATATCGATATTTATTGCATTATGGGCTGTTATTACACATTATGTCACAATATTTATGCCTATTCTCTCTTATTTTACAAGGTTTACATAAAGAGGGAGAATGCCGGCAGCTGGGATTCTGGGCTGGAAAAGGAGCAAATATTAGAGACCTATTCTGCACAGCTCCAAAAGTCGTGAAACTTCACGGAAGTCATTTTCAGAAATATAAAAAATACTAAGCGCAAGAAGTTCCAGAGTGGGGCCACACCCTGGCCACGAGGGTGGGGACGCGCCCCCTGCCTCGTCGGCCCCCTAGTGGCCCTCCGATGCCCATCTTCTGCTATATGGAGTCTTTCGATGAGAAAAAAATCATAAGCAAGCTTTCGGGACGGGACTCCGCCGCCACGAGGCGGAACCTTGGCGGAACCAATCTAGGGCTCCGACGAAGCTGTTCTGCCAGCGAAACTTCCCTCCAGGAGGGGGAAATCATCACCATCGTCATCACCAACGCTCCTCTCATCGGGAGGGGGCCAATCTCCATCAACATCTTCACCAGCACCATCTCCTCTCAAACCCTAGTTCATCTCTTGTATCCAATTCTTGTCTCCAAGTCTGGGATTGGTACCTGTAGGTTGCTAGTACTGTTGATTACTCCTTGTAGTTGATGCTAGTTGGTTTATTTGGTGGAAGATCATATGTTCATATCCTATATGCATATTAATACCCCTCTGATTATGAACATGAATATGCTTTGTCAGTACTTACGTTTGTTCCTGAGGACATGAGAGAAGTCTTGCTATTAGTAATCATGTGAATCTCGTATTCGTTCAATATTTTGATGAGATGTATGTTGTCTCTCCTCTAGTAGTGTTATGTGAACGTCGACTACATGACACTTCACCATTATTTGGGCCTAGAGGAAGGCATTGGGAAGTAATAAGTAGATGATGGGTTGCTAGAGTGACAGAAGCTTAAACCCTAGTTTATGCGTTGCTTCATAAGGGGCTGATGTGGATCCATATGTTTCATGCTATGGTTAGGTTTACCTTAATACTTTTGTTGTAGTTGCGGATGCTTGCAATAGAGGTTAATCATAAGAGGGATGCTTGTCCAAGTAAGGACAGTACCCAAGCACCGGTCCACCCACATACCAAATTATCAAAGTATCGAACGTGAATCATATGAACATGCATGATGAAAACTAGCTTGACGATAATCCCCATGTGTCCACGGGAGCGCTTTCTTTTATATAAGAGTTTGTCCAAGCTTGTCCTTTGCTACAAAAAGGATTGGGCCACCTTGCTGCACTTTATTTACTTTTGTTACTTGTTGCTCGTTACAAATTATCTTACCACAAAACTATCTGTTACCTATAATTTCAGTGCTTGCAGAGAATACCTTGCTGAAAACCACTTATCATTTCCTTCTGCTCCTCGTTGGGTTCGACACTCTTACTTATGAAAAGTACTATGATAGATCCCCTATACTTGTGGGTCATCAAGACTCTTTTCTGGCATCGTTGCCGAGGAGTGAAGCGCCTTTGGTAGGTGGAATTTGGTAAGCAAAAATTTATATAGTGTGCTGAAATTTACTGTCACTTGTTACTATGGAAAGTAATCCTCAGAGGGGCTTGTTCGGGGTATCTTCACCCCGACCAGTAGAGCAAAGAGTTTCTCCTCAACCTACTGAACCTACTGAAAATGAAAATGTCTGCTTTGAAATTCCTTCGGGTATGATAGAAAAACTGCTAGCTAATCCTTTTGCAGGAGATGGAACATTACATCCTGATGAGCACCTAATATATGTGGATGAAGTTTGTGGATTATTTAAGATTGCACGTATGTGATACGTCTCCAACGTATCTATAATTTTTGATTCCTCCATGCTATATTATCTACTATTTTGGACTATATTGGGCTTTATTTTCCACTTTTATATTATTTTTGGGACTAACCTATTAACCGGAGGCCCAGCCCAGAATTGCCGTTTTTTGCCTATTTCAGTGTTTCGAAGAAACGGAATATCAAACGGAGTCCAAACAGAATGAAACCTTCGGGAACATGATTTTCTCACCGAATGTGATCTAGGAGACTTGGACCCTACGCCAAGGCATCAGAGAGGCGGGCACGAGGGTGGGGGGCGCCCCCCCCTAGGGCGCGCCCCCTGCCTCGTGGGACCCTCGGTGCTCCACCAATGTACTTATTCCTCCTATATATACATACGTACCCCCAAACGAACAGAAGAGGAGCCAAAAACCTAATTCCACCGCCGCAACTTTCTGTATCCACGAGATCCCATCTTGGGGCCTGTTCCAGAGCTCCGCCGGAGAGGGCCGTCATCACGGAGGGCTTCTACATCATCATAGGCTCTCCGATGAAGTGTGAGTAGTTTACCTCAGACCTTCGGGTCCATAGTTAGTAGCTAGATGGCTTCTTCTCTCTTTTTGGATCTCAATACAAAGTTCTCCCCCTCTCTTGTGGAGATCTATTCGATATAATCTTCTTTTTGCGGTGTGTTTGTTGAGACCGATGAATTGTGGGTTTATGATCAAGTCTATCTATGAATAATATTTGAATCTTCACTGAATTCTTTTATGTATGATTGGTTATCTTTGAAAGTCTCTTCGAATTATCCGTTTGGTTTGGCCAACCAGATTGGTAGTTCTTGCCATGGGAGAAGTGCTTAGCTTTGGGTTCGATCTTGCGATGTCCTTTCCCAGTGAAAGAAGGGGCAGCAAGGCACGTATTGCATCGTTGCCATCAAGGATAACAAGATGGGGTTTATTTCATATTGCATGAATTTATCTCTCTACATCATGTCATCTTGCTTAAGGTGTTACTCTGTTTTTAAATTAATACTCTAGATGCATGCTGGATAGCGGTTGATGAGTGGAGTAATAGTAGTAGATGCAGAATCGTTTCGGTCTTCTTGTCACGGACGTGATGCCTATATACATGATCATGCCTAGATATTCTCATAACTATGCTCAATTCTGTCAATTGCTCAATAGTAATTTGTTCACCCACCGTAGAATACTTATGCTCTTGAGAGAAGCCACTAGTGAAACCTATGGCCCCCGGGTCTATTCTCATCATATCAATCTCCATCACTTTAATCTTGCTTTGCTTTTTTACTTTGCCTTTACTTTTTACTTTGCATCTTTATACCAAAAATATTATATCTATCAGATCTCACTCTCGTAAGTGACCGTGAAGGGATTGACAACCCCTAATCGCGTTGGTTGCGAGTAGCTATCGTTTTGTGCAGGTACGAGGGACTTGAGCGTGGCCTCCTACTGGATTGATACCTTGGTTCTCAAAAACTGAGGGAAATACTTACGCTACTTTGCTGCATCATCCCTTCCTCTTCGGGGAAAACCAACGCAAGCTCAAGAGGTAGCAAGAAGGATTTCTGGCGCCGTTACCGGGGAGTCTACGCAAAAAGTCAACATACCAAGTACCCATCACAATCCCTATCTCTCGCATTACATTATTTGCCAGTTGCCTCCCGTTTTCCTCTCCCCCACTTCACCCTTGCCGTTTTATTCGCCCTCTCTCTCTATCCTCCCTCTCTATTTGCCTCTTTTGCCCGCTTGCCTTTTTGTTTGCTCGTGTGTTAGATTGCTTGTTTGTCGCGATGGCTCAAGATACTACCAAATTGTGTGACTTCACCAATACAAATAATAATGATTTCCTTAGCACTCCGATTGCTCCTCTTGCCGATGCTGAATCTTGTAAAATTAATACTGCTTTGTTGAATCTTGTTATGAAAGATCAATTCGCTGGCCTTCCTAGTGAAGATGCCGCTACTCATCTGAATAGCTTCGTTGATTTATGTGATATGCAAAAGAAAAAAGATGTCAATAATGATGTTGTTAAATTGAAGCTATTTCCTTTTTCGCTTAGAGATCGTGCTAAAGCCTGGTTTTCGTCTTTGCCTAAAAATAGTATTGATTCTTGGAACAAGTGCAAAGATGCTTTTATCTCTAAGTATTTCCCTCCTGCTAAGATCATCTCTCTTAGAAACGATATTATGAACTTTAAGCAACTTGATCATGAACATGTTGCACAAGCTTGGGAGAGAATGAAATTAATGATACGTAATTGCCCTACTCATGGTTTGAATTTGTGGATGATTATACAAAAAAATTATGCCGGATTGAATTTTGCTTCTAGAAATCTTTTAGATTCGGCCGCGGGAGGCACTTTTATGGAAATCACTTTAGGAGATGCTACTCAACTCCTAGATAATATTATGGTTAATTATTCTCAATGGCATACTGAAAGATCTTCTAATAAAAAAGTGCATGCAATAGAAGAAATCAATGTTTTGAGTGGAGAGATGGATGAACTTATGAAATTATTTGCTACTAAGAGTGTTTCTTCTGATCCTAATGATATGCCTTTGTCTACTTTGATTGAGAATAACAATGAATCTATGGATGTGAATTTTGTTGGTAGGAATAATTTTGGTAACAACGCTTATAGAGGGAATTTTAATCCTAGGCCATATCCTAGTAATCCTTATAATAATTATGGGAATTCCTACAACAACTCTTATGGAAATTATAATAGGATGCCCTCTAAATTTGAGAATAGTGTTAAAGAGTTTATGAATTCACAAAAGAATTTTAATGCTTTACTTGAAGAGAAATTGCTTAAAGTTGATGAATTGGCTAGGAACGTTGATAGAATTTCTCTTGAGATTGATTCTTTAAAGATTAGATCCATTCCTCCTAATCATGATATCAATGAGTCTCTCAAAGCCATGAGAATTTCCATTAATGAGTGCAAGGAAAGAACCGCTAGGATGCGTGCTTCCAAAGATGCCTTTATTAAAGCGTGTTCTTCCAATTCCTATGAAAATCAAGATGAAGATCTAAAATTTATTGATGTGTCACCTATTAAATCTTTGTTTTGCAATATGAATCTTGATGAAACTGAATATGATCTTCCTTTACCTAGAAGGCATTCTAAAAATCCGGAGTACTTAGATCTTTATGATGAAATTGATGAAAGTGAGATTGAAAGAAATAAAAATCTAGATGTTGCTAAACCCACTATATTGGATTTAAAGGAATTTAATTATGAAAGTTGTTGTTTAATTGATTGTATTTCCTTGTTTCAATCCGTGCTAAATTCTCCACATGCTTATAGTCAACATAAAGCCTTCACCGAACATATTGTTGATGCCTTGATGCAATCTTATGAAGAAAAACTTGAGTTGAAAGTTTCTATCCCTAGAAAACTCTATGATGAGTGGGAACCAACTATTAAAATTAAAATTAAAGATCATGATTTTTATGCTTTGTGTGATTTGGGTGCTAGCGTCTCTACTATTCCCAAGACTTTGTGTGATTTGCTAGATTTCCGTAATTTTGATGATTGCTCTCTAAACTTGCATCTTGCGGATTCCACTATTAAGAAACCTATGGGAAGGATTAATGATGTTCTTATTGTTGCAAATAGAAATTATGTGCCCGTAGATTTCATTGTTCTTGATATAGATTGCAATCCTTCTTGCCCTATTATTCTTGGTTGACCTTTCCTTAGAACGGTTGGCGCGATTATTGATATGAAGGAAGGGAATATTAGATTTCAATTTCCATTAAAAAAGGGCATGGAAAACTTTCCAAGAAATAAAATAAAATTGCCATATGAAACTATCATGAGAGCCACTTATGGATTGCCTACCAAAGATGGCAATACCTAGATCTATCCTCGCTTTTATGCCTAGCTAGGGGCGTTAAACGATAGCGCTTGTTGGGAGGCAACCCAATTTTATTTTTATTCCTTGCTTTTTGCTCCTGCTTAGTAATAAATAAATTATTTAGCCTCTGTTTTGGTTGTGTTTTTTTGTGTTTAATTAGTATTTGTGCCAAGTAGAACCGTTGGGAAGACTTGGGGAAAGTCTTGTTGAACTTGCTGTAAAAAACAGAAACTTTAGTGCTCACGAGAACTTATGTCATTTTTATTTGAAGAGTGCTATTTAGTTAATTATTTTTGCAGATGATTACTAGATAAATTCCTCACGTCCAGCAATTTATTTTAGAATTTTTCGGGTTCCAGATCATGCTCTAGCTACATATTACTACAGACTGTTCTGTTTTTGACAGATTCTGTTTTTCGTGTGTTGATTGCTTATTTTGATGAATCTATGGTTAGTAAAATAGTTTATAATCCATAGAGAAGTTGGAATACAGTAGTTTTAACACCAATATAAATAAAGAATGATTTCATTACAGTACCTTGAAGTGGTCTTTTGTTTTCTTTCGCTAACGGAGTTCACGAGTTTTCTACTTTAAGTTTTGTGTTGTGAAGTTTTCAAGTTTTGGGTGAATTGTTTTGATGGATTATGGAACAAGGAGTGGCAAGAGCCTAAGATTTGGGATGCCCCATGGCACCCCCAAGATAATCCAAGGACACCAAGAAGTCAAAGCTTGGGGATGCCCCGGAAGGCATCCCCTCTTTCGCTCACTTCCATCAGTAATTTACTTGGAGCTATATTTTTATTCACCAACATGATATGTGTTTTGCTTGGAGCGTCTTGTATTATTTGTGTCTTTGTGTCTTAGTATTCCACAATCATCCTTGCTGTACACACCTTTTGAGAGAGCCATACATGAATTAAAATTTGATAGAATACTCTATATGCTTCACTTATATCTTTTGAGCTATGTAGTTTTGCTCTATGTGCTTCACTTATATACTTTGAGCGTTATAATTTTGCTCTATGTGCTTCACTTAGATCTTTTAGAGCACGGTGGTGGATTTGTTTTAAATAAACTATTGATCTCTCATGCTTCACTTAAATTATTTTGAGAGTCTCTTAATAGCATGGTAATTTGCTTAATAATAATATGCTTGGTATTCAAGATTTGTGAAACTTTCTTTTGAGTGTGTTGAATACTAAGAAAAGATTGAATAATGATAATTGTTTTGAGATATGTAGGTGATAATATTAAAGTCGTGATAGTTGAGTAGTTGTGAATTTAAAGAATACTTGTGTTAAAGTTTGTGATTCTCGTAGCATGCACGTATGGTGAACCGTTATGTGATGAAGTCGGAGCATGATTTATTTATTGATTGTCTTCCTTATGAGTGGCGGTCGGGGATGAGTGATGGTCTTTTCCTACCAATCTACCCCCCTAGGAGCATGCGCGTAATACTTTGCTTTGATAACTTCTAGATTTTTGCAATAAGTATATGAGTTCTTTATGACTAATGTTGAATCCATGGATTATACGCACTCTCACCCTTCCACCATTGCTAGCCTCTCTAATACCGCGCACTTTTCGCCGGTATCATACACCTACCATATACCTTCCTCAAAACAGCCACCATACCTACCTATTATGGCATTTCCATAGCCATTCCGAGATATATTGCCATGCAACTTTCCACCGTTCCGTTTGTTATGACACACTCCATCATTGTCATATTGCATATTCCGGTACACCGCTGGAGGCATTCATATAGTCATATTTTGTTCTAAGTATTGAGTTGTAATTGTTGAGTTGTAAGAAAAATAAAAGTGTGATGATCATCATTATTAGAGCATTGTCCCAGTGAGGAAAGAATGATGGAGACTATGATTCCCCCATAAGTCGGGATGAGACTCCGGACGAAAAATAAAATAAAATAAAAAGAGGCCAAAGAAGCCCAAATAAAGAGAGGCCATAAAAAAGGAGAAAGGCCTAAAAAATAAGAGAAAAAGAGAGAAGGGACAATGTTACTATCCTTTTACCACACTTGTGCTTCAAAGTAGCACCATGGTCTTCATAGTAGAGAGTCTCTCATGTTATCACTTTCATATACTAGTGGGAATTTTACATTATAGAACTTGGCTTGTATATTCCAATGATGGGCTTCCTCAAATTGCCCTAGGTC
This sequence comes from Triticum urartu, assembly GCF_056163025.1. Lineage (NCBI taxonomy): Eukaryota > Viridiplantae > Streptophyta > Magnoliopsida > Poales > Poaceae > Triticum > Triticum urartu. Next base: position 412,527,325 of record NC_141877.1, on the reverse strand, counting down.
TTCATGAGCAAGCAAGTTGGATGCACACCCACTTAGTTTCTTTTTGAGCTTTCATATACTTATAGCTCTAGTGCATCCGTTGCATGGCAATCCCTACTCACTCACATTGATATCTATTGATGGGCATCTCCATAGCCAGTTAATACGCCTAGTTGATGTGAGAGTATATTCTCCTTTTTGTCTTCTCCACAACCACCATTCTATTCCACCTATAGTGCTATATCCATGGCTCACGCTCATGTATTGCGTGAAGATTGAAAAAGTTTTGAAAAAGTTAGAGTATGAAACAATTGCTTGGCTTGTCATCGGGGTTGTGCATGATTTAAATACTTTGTGTGGTGAAGATAGAGCATAGCCAGACTATATGATTTTGTAGGGATAACTTTCTTTGGCCATGTTATTTCGAGAAGACATAATTGCTTTGTTAGTATGCTTGAAGTATTATTATTTTTATGTCAATATAAACTATTGTCTTGAATCTTTCGAATCTGAATATTCATATCACAATTACAAATATTTGCATTGAAATTATGCCAAGTAGCACTCCGCATCAAAAATTCTCTTTTTATCATTTACCTACTCGAGGACGAGCAGGAATTAAGCTTGGGGATGCCTGATACGTCTCCAACGTATCTATAATTTTTGATTGCTCCATGCTATATTATCTACTGTTTTGGACTATATTGGGCTTTATTTTCCACTTTTATATTATTTTTGGGACTAACCTATTAACCGGAGGCCCATCCCAGAATTGTTGTTTTTTGCCTATTTCAGTGTTTCGAAGAAACGGAATATCAAATGGAGTCCAAACGGAATGAAACCTTCGGGAACGTGATTTTCTCACCGAACGTGATCCAGGAGACTTGGACCCTACGCCAAGGCATCAGAGAGGCGGTCACGAGGGTGGGGGCGCCCCCCCTAGGGCGTGCCCCTGCCTCGTGGGCCCCTCGGTGCTCCACCGATGTACTTGTTCCTCCTATATATACATACGTACCCCCAAACGAACAGAAGAGGAGCCAAAAACCTAATTCCACCGCCACAACTTTCTGTATCCACGAGATCCCATCTTGGGGCCTGTTCCGGAACTCCGCCTAAGAGGGGGCTTCTACATCATCATAGCCTCTTCGATGAAGTGTGAGTAGTTTACCTCAGACCTTCGGGTCCATAGTTAGTAGCTAGATGGCTTCTTCTCTCTTTTTGGATCTCAATACAAAGTTCTCCCCCTCTCTTGTGGAGATCTATTCGATGTAATCTTCTTTTTGCGGTGTGTTTGTTGAGACCGATGAATTGAGGGTTTATGATCAAGTCTATCTATGAATAATATTTGAATCTTCTCTGAATTCTTTTATGTATAATTGGTTATCTTTGAAAGTCTCTTCGAATTATCCGTTTGGTTTGGCCAACCAGATTGGTAGTTCTTGCCATGGGAGAAGTGCTTAGCTTTGGGTTCGATCTTGCGATGTCCTTTCCCAGTGAAAGAAGGGGCAGCAAGGCACGTATTGCATCGTTGCCATCGAGGATAACAAGATGGGGTTTATTTCATATTGCATGAATTTATCTCTCTACATCATGTCATCTTGCTTAAGGTGTTACTCTGTTTTTAACTTAATACTCTAGATGCATGCTGGATAGCGGTTGATGAGTGGAGTAATAGTAGTAGATGCAGAATCGTTTCGGTCTTCTTGTCATGGACGTGATGCCTATATACATGATCATGCCTAGATATTCTCATAACTATGCTCAATTCTGTCAATTGCTCAATAGTAATTTGTTCACCCACCGTAGAATACTTATGCTCTTGAGAGAAGCCACTAGTGAAACCTATGGCCCCCGGGTCTATTCTCATCATATCAATCTCCATCACTTTAATCTTGCTTTGCTTTTTACTTTGCATTTACTTTTTACTTTGCATCTTTATACCAAAAATACCAAAAATATTATATCTACCAGATCTCACTCTCGTAAGTGACCGTGAAGGGATTGACAACCCCTAATCGCGTTGGTTGCGAGTAGCTATCATTTTGTGCAGGTACGAGGGACTTGAGTGTGGCCTCCTACTGGATTGATACCTTGGTTCTCAAAAACTGAGGGAAATACTTACGCTACTTTGCTGCATCATCCCTTCCTCTTTGGGGAAAACCAACACAAGCACAAGAGGTAGCAGTATGCCCGATGATGTTATCAAGAAGAAGGTCTTCCATTTATCTTTGGAGGGAGACGCATTGACATGGTATAGGCTATGTGATGATATGGGATCATGGAACTACAAACGATTGAAATTGGAATTACATCAGAAGTTTTATCCTATGCATCTGGTTCATCGTGATCGTAATTATAATATAATTTTTGGCCTCACGAAGGAGAAAGCATCGCTCAAGCTTGGGGGAGGCTTAAGTCAATGTTATATTCATGCCCCAATCATGAGCTCTCAGAGAAATGATTATTCAAAAATTTTATGCTCAGCTTTCTGATAACAACCGCACCATGCTCGATACTTCTTGTGCTGGCTCTTTTATGATGAAGACTATTGAATTCAAATGGGGTTTATTGGAAAGAATTAAACGCAACTCTGAAGATTGGGATCTCGACGAAGGTAAGGAGTCAGGTATGACACCTAAGTTTGATTGTGTTAAATCTTTTATGGATACTGATGTTTTCCGTAAATTTAGCACTAAATATGGACTTGACTCTAAGATAGTAGCTTCTGTCTGTGAATCTTTTGCTACTCATGTTGATCTCCCTAAGGGGAAGTGGTTTAAATATCATCCCCCCATTGAAGTAAAAGTAGTTGCACCTATTAAAGTTGAAGAAAAGACTGTCACTTATAATGATCCTATTATTCCTACTGCTTATGCTGAGAAACCACCTTTTCCTGTTAGGATAAAAGATCATGCTAAAGCTTCAATTGTGGTTCGTAAAAGCAATATTAGAACCTATACACCTCCTGAGCAAGTTAAATTTGAACCTAATATTGCTATTGTTAAGGATCTCTTGGCTGATAATATTGATGGGCATGTTATTTATTTCTGTGATGAAACTGCTAGAATTGCTAAACCTTGTGCTAAAGATAAACATAGACCTATGGGAGGCATGCCTGTTATTTCTATTAAAATAGGAGATCATTGTTATCATGGCTTGTGTGATATGGGTGCTAGTGCTAGTGCAATACCTATTGACTTATACAAACAAATTATGCATGATATTGCACCTGCTGAGTTAGAAGAAATTGATGTCACCATTAAACTTGCCAATAGAGATACTATTTCACCAATGGGAATTGTTAGATATGTTGAAGTCTTGTGTGGGAAAACTAAATATCATGCTGATTTTCTTGTTCTTGGTTCCCCATAAGATAGCTTTTGTCCCATTATATTTGGTAGACCCTTCTTAAACACTGTTAATGCTAGGATAGACTGCAAAAAGGATGTTATTACTATTGGTTTAGGTGATATGTCTCATGAGTTCAACTTTTCTAAATTTCGTAGACAACACCGTGAAGAAGAATTGCCTAGTAAAGATGAAATTATTGGTTTTGCTTCTATTGTCGTACCTCCTAGTGATCCTTTAGAACAATATTTGCTAGACCATGAAAATGGTATGTATATGAATGAAAGAAGGGAAATAGATGAAGTGTTCTTTAAACAGGGACCTATTCTGAAACACAACTTGCCTGTTGAAATCTTAGGGGATACTCCTCCACCCAAGGGTGATCCCGTGTTTGAGCTTAAACCATTGCCTAATACTCTTAAATATGCTTATCTTGATGAAAAGAAGATATATCCTATTATTATTGGTGCTAACCTTTCAGAGGAGGAAGAAAAATTATTGAAAACTCTGAAGAAGCACCGTGCTGCTATTGGATATACTCTTGATTATCTTAAGGGCATTAGTCCCACTCTATGTCAACACAAAATAAATTTGGGAAAAGATGCCAAACCAGTTATTGATCACCAACGACGACTGAATCCTAAGATGAAAGAAGTGGTAAGAAAAGAAATACTAAAGCTCCTTGAGGCAGGTATAATTTATCCCGTTGCTGATAGTCAGTGGGTAAGTCCTGTCCATTGTGTTTCTAAGAAGGGAGGTATTACTGTCGTTCCTAATGATAAAGATGAATTGATTCCGCGAAGAATTATTACAGGTTATAGGATGGTAATTGATTTCCGCAAATTAAATAAGGCTACTAAAAAAGATCATTACCCCTTACCTTTTATTGATCAAATGCTAGAAAGATTATCCAAACATACACATTTTTGCTTTCGAGATGGTTATTCTGGTTTCTCCCAAATACATGTGTCAACTGATGATCAATCTAGAGAGAAGTGCATATTTCAACCCTGAACTTTTGCCCTAATCTAATTTACAACCCCGAACTCCAATACCGTCTAAATTACAACCCCCAACTCTCAAAACCGGCTAGGATTCAACCCTCCCCTCTCTATTGACCTGTTTTGACCTAGTTGACCGGTTTTGATCAGTCAACAGGTCCAATCAGCATGCCACATCAGCCAAAAATGCAAAATTTCCAAGGAAACAATCTGTAAAATCGAAGAAAATCTAGGAAAAGAAATAAGAAATCCAATTTCCGAAAAACAGGGAAAATAAAAAAAGAATTTCCAAAAAAATTTCCAGAAAAAACCCAAAACCTCAAATTCCTGAAAAAAGTATTTCCAGAAAAAACCCCAAAAAAACCATTTTTTCTATTTTCCCTAGCTTTTTTGTGATTTTTTTTTCCGGAATTTTGCTTTTTCATATTTTTTTCCTGATCTTGTAGATTTTTATTTACTTTTTCTTGAAATTTTGAAAAAAGAATCTGACGTGGCATGCTGATTGGACCCATTGACTAGTCAAAACTGGTCACCCCAGGTCAAAACCGGTCAACAGGGAGGGGAGGGTTGAATCCTGACCGGTTTTGAGACTTGGGGGTTGTAATTTAGACGGTATTGAAGTTCGGGGTTGTAAATTAGACTAGGGCAAGAGTTCGGGGTTGAAATCTGCACTTCTCTCATCAATCTAAGACCACTTTTACTTGCCCTTTCGGTACTTTTGCTTATAGACGTATGCCTTTTGGTTTATGTAATGCACCTGCTACCTTTCAAAGATGCATGATGGCTATATTTTCTGATTTTTGTGAAAAGATATGTGAGGTATTCATGGATGATTTCTCTATTTATGGATCCTCTTTTGATGATTTCTTAAGCAACCTTGATCGAGTTTTGCAGAGATGTGAAGAAACTAACCTTGTCTTGAATTGGGAGAAATGCCACTTTATGGTTAATGAAGGTATTGTCTTGGGGCACAAAATTTCTGAAAGAGGCATTGAAGTTGATAAAGCTAAAGTTGATGCTATTGAAAAGATGTCGTGTCCCAAGGACATCAAAGGTATAAGAAGTTTCCTTGGTCATGCTGGTTTTTATAGGAGGTTCATTAAGGACTTCTCAAAAATTTCTCGGCCTCTGACTAATTTATTACAAAAAGGTATACCATTCGTCTTTGATGATGATTGTGTAGAAGCCTTTGAAATACTTAAGAAATCATTAATCTCTGCACCTATTGTTCAGCCACCTGATTGGAATTTACCTTTTGAAATTATGTGTGATGCTAGTGATTATGCTGTAGGTGTTATTCTAGTGCAAAGAGTTGATAAGAAATTAAATGTTATTCAATATGCTAGTAAAACTCTAGACAATACTCACAGAAATTATGCCACTACTGAAAAAGAAGTTTTAGCAGTTGTATTTGCTTGTGATAAGTTCAGACCTTATATTGTTGATTCTAAAGTAACTATTCACACGAATCATGCTGCTATTAAATATCTTATGAAAAAGAAAGATGCTAAACCTAGACTTATTAGATGGGTTCTCTTGCTACAAGAATTTGATCTGCATATTATTGATAGAAAGGAAGCTGAGAACCCCATTGCAGACAACTTGTCTAGGTTAGAAAATGTTCTTGATGACCCACTACCTATTGATGATAGCTTTCCTGATGAACAATTAAATGTCATAAATGCTTCTCACACTGCTCCATGGTATGCTGATTATGCTAATTACATTGTGGCTAAGTTTATACCACCTAGTTTCACATACCAGCAAAAGAAAAAGGTTTTCGATGATTTAAGACATTACTTTTGGGATGACCCACATCTTTATAAAGAAGGAGTAGATGGTGTTATTAGACGTTGTGTACCTGAGCATGAACAGGAACAGATCCTACTCAAGTGTCACTCCGAAGCGTATGGAGGACAGCACGCTGGAGATAGAACTGCACATAAGGTATTGCAATCCAGTTTTTATTGGCCTACTCTCTTCAAGGATGCCCGTAAGTTTGTCTTATCTTGTGATGAATGTCAAAGAATTGGTAATATTAGTCGACGTCAAGAAATGCCTATGAATTATTCACTTGTTATTGAACCATTTGATGTTTGGGGCTTTGATTATATGGGGCCGTTTCCTTCCTCTAATGGATATACACATATTTTAGTTGCTGTTGATTACGTTACTAAGTGGGTAGAAGCTATTCCAACTAGTAGTGCTGATCATAACACCTCTATTAAGATGCTTAAAGAAGTTATTTTTCTGAGGTTTGGAGTCCCTAGATATCTAACGACTGATGGTGGTTCACATTTTATTCATGGTGCTTTCCATAAAATGCTTGCTAAGTATGATGTTAATCATAGAATTGCATCTCCTTATCACCCACAGTCTAGTGGTCAAGTAGAATTGAGTAATAGAGAACTCAAATTAATTTTGCAAAAGACTGTTAATAGGTCTAGAAAGAATTGGTCGAAGAAACTTGATGATGCATTATGGGCCTATAGAACTGCATATAAAAATCCTATGGGTATTTCTCCGTATAAAATGGTTTATGGAAAAGCATGTCACTTACCTCTCGAACTAGAACATAAAGCATATTGGGTATTAAAGAGCTCAATTACGATTTCAAACTTGCCGATGAGAAAAGGTTATTTGAAATTAGCTCACTTGATGAATGGAGAACCCAAGCCTATGAGAATGCCAAATTGTTCAAAGAAAAAGTTAAAAGATGGCATGACAAAAGGATACAAAAGCGTGAGTTTAATGCAGGTGATTATGTATTGCTATATAACTCTTGTTTAAGATTTTTTGCAGGAAAACTTCTCTCTAAATGGGAAGGTCCTTACGTTATCGAGGAGGTCTATCGTTCCGGTGCCATAAAAATCAACAACTTCGAAGGCACAAATCCGAAGGTGGTGAACGGTCAAAGAATCAAACATTATATCTCAGGTAATCCTATAAATGTTGAAACCAATGTTATTGAAACCGTAACCCCGGAGGAATGCATAAGGGACACTTTCCGGAACGTTTCAGACTCCGAAAAGGAATAGGTATGTGGTACGGTAAGAAAACCAACTCCAAAACAGTTATAATAGCAATTTTTCTCCGTTTTGGAATATTTAGAAAAATAGAAAAATAAGAAGCAGTCCGGGAAGGACACAAGGGCTCCACGAGGGTGGAGGGAGCGCCCTACCCCCTGGGCGCGCCCCCCTACCTCGTGGGCACCTCGTGTGCTCTCTGGACTCCGTTTTCTTGCACTGTACGTATTTTGGTCGGTAAAAATTCATTATATAATCTCCTAAAGGTTTTGACCATAGTACCACGCAAAAATCTCTTGTTCTTGTTTCGAGCTGTTTCTGCTGCAGATTAGAGCAATATGTCATCCCAGGATTCGGAAGGAGAAAGCTATGTGCCTGATTATCTTGTAGATCCTAAGGTTTATGGGGACGTGGAACATTGTGGTTGGACTACGGAAGAAGAAGAGGACTATGAACCCAGGGTAAAGGAGGAGATGAGTTCAGATGAAGATGAAGTCCCATTACCTCAACCTGGGGACATGCATGTGGAGTTCAAAAAGTCAAGCCTCCCTGATAGAGCAAAGAAACCTAAGATCAAGTTTATCCCTTTTCGCCTCTTGCAGGAAAACAAACAGGAATTATGCAAGAAGATATTAAGCCTTGAGTAGGAGATCGATGACCTAAGGGATCAAAATTCTGTCCTCAAGCGCAAATTAAGGAAGAAGCCTACGCATCAACAAAACCAACACCCTCTTCACCAACAAAAAAGGAGATATAATCACATGGGTATGGGCACTCCCCTTGGCAACTGCCAAGCTTGGGGGAGTGCCCCGGTATCGTATCACCGTCACTTCTATCTTTACCATTTTTCTTAGTTCGATCCTTTTGGTAATATCTTGATCTAGTAGCATAAAAGTTTTAGTATGATCTAGTTGTGAGTTTTGCTTTATGATCCTTTTATGTAATCGAGTCCGTGAGCTATATATAATAAAGATTAGTGTTGAGTCAAGGGCTTGATTATTTTGCCATAATCTTGAGTGAATAAAAGAAAAGAGAAAGAATAAAAAGAAAATAAAAGAGATCATATGGGTCTTATGAAGAGTAATGAGCTCACATAGAAAGAGTATGATGAATAAAAGTTGTTGAGAGTTGACAAACATAGTTTTGGTCATCGTTGCAATTAATAGGAAGTAATAAAGAAAGAGAGGTCTTCACATATAAATACACTATCTTGGACATCTTTTATGATTGTGAGCACTCAGTAAAATATGACATGCTAAAGAGTTGACGTTGGACAAGGAAGACAACGTAATGGGTTATGTTTTCTTACATCTGAGATAAATTATATTGTCATGGATCATCCAACATGATTGAGCTTGCCTTTCCCCCTCATGCTAGCCAAATTCTTTGCACCAAGTAGAGATACTACTTGTGCTTCCAAACACCCTCAAACCAGTTTTGCCATGAGAGTCCACCATACCTACCTATGGATTGAGTGAGATCCCTCAAGTAAGTTGTCATCGGTGCAAGCAATAAAAATTGCCCTCTAAATATGTATGACTTATGAGTGTGGGAGAAAATAAGCTTTATACGATCGTGTGATACGGAAGAAATAAAAGCGACGGACTGCATAATAAAGGTCCATATCACAAGTGGCAATATAAAGTGACGTTCTTTCTCATTAAGATTTTTTGCATCCAACCATAAAAGCGCATGACAACCTCTGCTTCCCTCTGCGATGGGCCTATCTTTTACTTTTATCTCCTACCTTACATAAGAGTCATGGTGAACTTCACCCTTCCTTTTTACATTTTATCTTTTGGCAAGCACAACATGTTGGAACGATCATGGTATATATGGCTAATTGGATGTGAGTTTTCATGAACTATTATTGTTGACATTACCCTTGAGGTAAAACGTTGGGAGGCAAAACTATAAGCCCCTATCTTTCTCTGTGTCCGATTAAAACTCCATACCCATAAGTATTGCGTGAGTGTTAGCAATTGTGAAAGACTATATGATAGTTGAGTATGTGGACTTGCTGAAAAGATCTTATATTGACTCTTTCCTATGTTATGATAAATTGCAATTGCTCCAATGACTGAGATTATAGTTTGTTAGTTTTCAATGAAGTTTATGATTCATACTTGAAATTGTGATTGAATTGTTACTCTAGCATAAGAGATCATATGACAAGAATTATATAAGTTGTTGTTCTAAGAATGATCATGATGCCCTCATGTCCGTATTTTATTTTTATCGACGCCTCTATCTCTAAACATGTGGACATATTTTTCGATTTTGGCTTTCTCTTGAGGACAAGCGAGGTCTAAGCTTGGGGGAGTTGATACGTCCATTTTGCATCATGCTTTTATATCGATATTTATTGCATTATGGGCTGTTATTAAACATTATGTCACAATACTTATGCCTATTCTCTCTTATTTTACAAGGTTTACATAAAGAGGGAGAATGCCGGCAGCTGGGATTCTGGGCTGGAAAAGAAGCAAATATTAGAGACCTATTCTGCACAGCTCCAAAAGTCCTGAAACTTCACGGAAGTCATGTTCAGAAATATAAAAAATACTAAGCGCAAGAAGTTCCAGAGTGGGGCCACACCCATCTTCTGCTATATGGAGTCTTTCGATGAGAAAAAAATCATAAGCAAGCTTTCGGGACGGGACTCCGCCGCCACGAGGCGGAACCTTGGCGGAACCAATCTAGGGCTCTGACGAAGCTGTTCTGCCAGCGAAACTTCCCTCCAGGAGGGGGAAATCATCACCATCGTCATCACCAACGCTCCTCTCATCGAGAGGGGGCCAATCTCCATCAACATCTTCACCAGCACCATCTCCTCTCAAACCCTAGTTCATCTCTTGTATCCAATTCTTGTCTCCAAGTCTGGGATTGGTACCTGTAGGTTGCTAGTAGTGTTGATTACTCCTTGTAGTTGATGCTAGTTGGTTTATTTGGTGGAAGATCATATGTTCAGATCCTATATGCATATTAATACCCCTCTGATTATGAACATGAATATGCTTTGTGAGTAGTTACGTTTGTTCCTGAGGACATGGGAGATGTATTGCTATTAGTAGTCATGTGAATTTGGTATTCGTTCGATATTTTGATGAGATGTATGTTGTCTCTCCTCTAGTGGTGTTATGTGAACGTAGACTACATGACACTTCACCATTATTTGGGCCTAGAGGAAGGCATTGGGAAGTAATAAGTAGATGATGGGTTGCTAGAGTGACAGAAGCTTAAACCCTAGTTTATGCATTGCTTCGTAAGGGGCTGATGTGGATCCATATGTTTCATGCTATGGTTAGGTTTAGCTTAATACTTTTGTTGTAGTTGAGGATGATTGCAATAGAGGTTAATCATAAGTGGGATGCTTGTCCAAGTAAGGACAGTACCCAAGCACCGGTCCACCCACATACCAAATTATCAAAGTACCGAACGCGAATCATATGAACATGATGAAAACTAGCTTGACAATAATCTCCATGTATCCTGGGGAGCGCTTTATTTTATATAAGAGTTTGTCCAGGCTTGTCCTTTGCTACAAAAGGATTGGCCACCTTGCTGCACTTTATTTACTTTTGTTACTTGTTGCTCATTACAAATTATCTTATCACAAAACTATCTTTTACCTATAATTTCAGTGCTTGCAGAGAATACCTTGCTGAAAACCGCTTATCATTTCCTTCTGCTCCTCGTTGGGTTCGACACTCTTACTTATCGAAAGGACTATGATAGACCCCCTATACCTGTGGGTCATCATTCACCTTAGTAACTGTATCGTCTCTCAGTTCTCCCCGACGGCAACTGCCAACTTGCTGGCGGAGGATAAGGAATTCTGCCTCACGGTAGTTTATGGCCCAAATGATGACAGCCTCAAAGAAGCCTTCCTTGATGAATTGTCCTCTGTTGCGCCTGTCTTCAGCCGCCCCTGGCTAGCCCTCGGAGATTTTAACCTCATCTATGAAGCTAGGGATAAAAACAACCTGAATCTGAACAGACGGCTCATGAGAAAGTTTAGAGCGGCCCTCAACAGAGCTGAGTTGTTTGAAATTAGAAGGAAGAATAGGAAATTTACCTGGAGTAATGAGCAGCAGAATCCAGCCCTTGTTGCACTTGATCGTGTGTTCTGCAACATGAGGTGGGACACCCTCTTTCCTCAACACCTACTGCACGCCGCCTCAACCTCTGTTTCCGATCATTGCCCTCTGGTCCTAGCAAATGCATGCGCTCCCTCTGGCAGGGCGAGGTTCCGCTTGAAGCTTTCTGGCCAAAATTTCCGGGGTTCCAGGAGACTGTCACTGATGCTTGGATGAGGCCAGTCCAACCTAACTGCAAGATCCTCTCCCTGCACGTCAAGCTGCAGTGCACGGAAGTGCCCTGAAGAAGTGGAGTAAGGGTTTGTTTAGTGACGCAAAGCTGCAGTTCCACATGGCTCAAGAGCTTATCCTGCGCCTTGACACCGCTCAGGAAATCAAGGCCCCGTCCGATGCAGAATGGGAGCTGCGTAAAAAGCTCAAGCTATGGCTGCTAGGTTTAGCAGTGATCGAACGGTCCAGAAAGAAACAGAGCTCCTGCATAAATTGTCTTAGGGCGGGAGACGCCAACATAGCTTTTTTCCATGCCAAGATCAACGCAAGAGGGCGAAAAAACTTCATATTATCGCTTAATAAAGGGAACGACAGAGTGACTGACCACAAGGAGAAAGAGGAGGTGATCAACGACCATTTCCATGGCATCATGGGCAAGAAGCTCACGTGTACTTGCACTATCAACTGGGATGCGGTCAACTTGCCGCAGATCGACAGCGAGGGAATGGACCTTCCATTCTCTGGGGAGGAGATTGATACATCTCCAACGTATCTATAATTTTTTATTGTTCCATGCTATTATATTATCTGTTTTGGATGTTTATGGGCTTTATTATGCACTTTTATATTATTTTTGGGACTAACCTATTAACCTAGAGCCCAGTGCCAGTTTCTGTTTTTTCCTTGTTTAGAGTATCGCAGAAAAGGGAAAATCAAATGGAGTCCAATTGACCTGAAACTTCACGGAACTTATTTTTGGACCAGAAGAAGCCCACGAAGTATCGGAGTTGGACCGGAGAGTCCCGGGCTGCCCACGAGGGTGGGGGCGCGCCCCCCTGCCTCGTGGACAGCCCAGAGGTCCACCGACGTACTTCTTCCTCCCATATATACCCATATACCCTAAAAACTTCGGGGAGCACAATAGATCGTGAGTTCCGCCGCCAGAAGCCTCCGTAGCCACCGAAAGCCAATCTAAATCCGTTCTGGCACCCTGCCGGAGGGGGCAATCCCTCTCCGGTGGCCATCTTTATCATCCTGGTGCTCTCCATGATGAGGAGGGAGTAGTTCTCCCTCGGGACGGAGGGTATGTACCAGTAGCTATGTGTTTGATCTCTCTCTCTCTCTCGTGTTCTTGAGGTGGTACGATCTTGATGTATCGCGAGCTTTGCTATTATGTTTGGATCGTATGATGTTTCTTCCCCCCTCTACTCTCTTGTAATGGATTGAGTTTTCCCTTTGAAGTTATCTTATCGGATTGAGTCTTTAAGGATTTGAGAACACTTGATGTATGTCTTGCGTGGGATACCTGTGGTGACAATGGGGTATTCTATTGATCCACTTGATGTATGTTTTGGTGATCAACTTGCGGGTTCCGCCCATGAACCTATGCATAGGAGTTGGCACATGTTTTCGTCTTGACTCTCCGGTAGAAACTTTGGGGCACTCTTTGAAGTACCTTGTGTTGGTTTGAATAGATGAATCTGAGATTGTGTGATGCATATCGTATAATCATACCCATGGATACTTGAGGTGACATTGGAGTATCTAGGTGACATTAGGGTTTTGATTGATTTGTATCTTAAGGTGTTATTCTAGTATGAACTCTACGGCTGTTTGTGACACTTATAGGAATAGCCCAACGGATTGATTGGAAAGAATAACTTTGAGGTGGTTTCGTACCCTACCATAATCTCTTCGTTTGTTCTCCGCTATTAGTGACTTTGGAGTGATTCTTTGTTGCATGTTGAGGGATAGTTATTGATCCAATTACGTTATTATTGTTGAGAGAACTTGCACTAGTGAAAGTATGAACCCTAGGCCTTGTTTCCTAGCATTGCAATACCGTTTACGCTCACTTTTATCATTAGTTACCTTGCTGTTTTTATATTTTCAGATTACAAAAACCTTTATCTACCATCCATATACCACTTGTATCACCATCTCTTCGCCGAACTAGTGCACCTATACAATTTACCATTGTATTGGGTGTGTTGGGGACACAAGAGACTCTTTGTTATTTGGTTGCAGGGTTGCTTGAGAGAGACCATCTTCATCCTACGCCTCCTATGGATTGATAAAACTTAGGTCATCCATTTGAGGGAAATTTGCTACTGTCCTACAAACCTCTGCACTTGGAGGCCCAACAACGTCTACAAGAAGAAGGTTGTGTAGTAGACATCAGAGATCTGGCAGGAAATCAAGCAAACGCCGTCAGATCGAGCTCCGGGCCCTGATGGTTTCTCGGGGATCTTCTACCAAAGCTGTTGGTCTACTATCAAACAGGATCTTCTTGATGCCCTAAATCAGTTCTACCACATGAACTGCTCAAACTTAGGGATCCGGAACTGTGCAAATGTAGTGCTCTTACCCAAATCTGATGAGGCCTCCGAAATTGGACAGTTCAGACAAATCAGCTTGGTGCACTCCTTTGCAAAGCTCATTGCTAAGATTCTGTCCATCAGATTTGCTCCTAAAATGGCCAACATCATATCTCCTGCTCAGAGTGCCTTCCTAAAAAATAGATGCATCCACGACAGCTACCTCTTCGTTAGAAACGCCGCCCGTAGTTTCCATAGAAAGAAGAAGCATATGTTGTTGTTGAAGCTGGACATTGCCAAGGCTTTCGATTCGATTTCGTGGGAATACCTACTAGAGATGCTGCAAAATTTAGGATTCTCGCTCAGGTGGCACAACTGGATCTCCGTCCTCCTGGCCTCGTCGTCGTCTGCCGTCCTCCTCAATGGAATCCCATGCCAAATGATAAAGCATATGCGAGGTCTGCGGCAGGGGGACACTCTGTCCCCGTTCTTGTTCATCTTGGCGATCGACACTCTGCACCGTATCCTTGAGATGGCACAAAACTCTGGACTCCTAACACCACTTCCTGGTAGAGATGCCAAGATGAGACTCAGTCTGTATGCTGACGACGCCATTCTCTTCTCCAACCCCAACGGAGAGGATGTTTCCTGCCTACTGGAAATCATGAACCTGTTTAGTGAGGCCACAGGGCTATGGATGAACCCTCAAAAGTCCACTGTTGCTGGCATCCAATGTCAGGAGGTCGATCTAGACCAAGTCCTAGGGGCCTTTGCTAGGGCACGCATTGCCTTCCCGATCACATACCTTGGCCTGCCCATCACCTTAGGTAGACTCAGAAAAGTGCATCTGCAATTCGTTTTTGACAGAATCAGGGCAAAGCTTGCCAACTGGAAGGGTAGGATGATGAATGTCGCTGGCAGACGCGCACTAGTGCGCTCGGTGCTCACAGCTATGCCTATCTTTGCGCTCACTGCCATCCAGACGAGCGCTGGTTTCCTCAAGGACATAGATAAGATCTGCAGAAAGTTCCTCTGGGCGCAAGAAGAAAACCTCTCTGGCAGCAAGAGTAAGGTCAGCTGGCGCCAAGTGTGCTCCCTGGTGGAGCTGGGTGGCCTCGGGATCCATGACCTCCAAAAATTTGCCAGAGCACTACGCCTCCGATGGTTGTGGCTGTCCTGGACCGAACCAAATAGGCCTTGGGTCGGCTCGGCCATACCATGCGATGAGCAAGACCGAGCCCTCTTTGCTGCCGCAACGTCGGTCAGGATGGTGAAACTGCTTTGTTCTGGGAATCTACATGGATGGGGCCGCTACCTTTGCGAGAAATTGCTCCGGCACTGTATAAACGAACAAGAGCAAAGGCCCGATCTGTCAGGGAAGCGCTGCATGGACACAGATGGATTCAAGACATCAGAAGACCACCTTTCACTGACGATTTCCTTGAGCAGTTCCGCCGCATCTGGAGACTGGTCTGAAATGCAGAGGCAAGCCTCACCGTCGGTGCTGCGGATTCGATCACTTGGAAAACAACCACGTCAGGAGCATACTCAGTTGCGGCCGCTTACAAACCGCAGTTTGCTGGTAGGGTGGGTTCTCCCTTCAAAAACATGTTCTGGCGGGCTTGGGCTCCCCCTCGCTGTAAGTTTTTCATCTGGCTGCTCATGTTGGATAGGTTGTGGTGTGCTGATCGCCTTCAACGTCGAGGGTGGCCAAACAACTATTTCTGTCCACTTTGTCTGCGAAATTTGGAGACCTCGCGGCACATCCTGTGGGAATGTCCTCATGCGAGGATGATTTGGCAAAAGACTGCGGCTTGGACAGGATGCAGTTCACTTAACCCCCTTGCTTGGCAAAACCCAGTAAGCTCAAAAGAGATGTGGATATCAATCGTCTCCAAGACGGCGGTTGAACAAAAGAAATGAATCAAATCAATGATGATTCTGGTGTCCTGGAGAATATGGCTTGAACGGAACAACATAATCTTCAACAACAGAGTCTCAGCGGTGGAAACTACATTAAAGGAGATTCGAGGAGACTTGAATATGTGGAGACTGGGGGGTGCGACCTACCAGTTGTCGCCCTTCGGGGACCCAGGCTGAGAGATTTCGCCCGTGGGTTTTTCTCCCCTTTCCTTTTTCTTTTCCTTTAGTTTCCTCTTATTTTCCTCCTTATGACCGATTTTGGTCGATGTACGTATTGCTCCCTTCCTATCATAATGAAAAAGCCCAGGTTTGCTGGTCTTCCTTCAAAAAAGATAGCTTGGCTTTTTTTTGTTTTGAGCAAAGCAACTATCCATAGCTTAGCTGGATGACTTGACTCGCATCAGGCCAGCCGGCCAAGGTCGGGCCCTGCGCAACTTGTCAGGCGAAGACAAAGAGTCGCCCAAGCTGGCCTCTCCTGGTCAGGGGTCACCGTTGAGCATGAGCAGCGGCCCACTCCACTCAGTGATCCATGCCCATGCGCCGTTCAGCCGTCCGTCCGCCGGCGCGCAAATAATGCACGACGCCAATGCCATGCACAGGACCGCAGCCGGCCACCACGCACGGACGTGCGGTGCCAGGCGACCTTGATAATTCACGGCGCCCGAACCGGGTTGGTGGCGACGGAGCGCGAGAGATCCATCCATGGAAAGCCACATGCCACCGCTGCACCGCGGCAGCAACGCCACCACCACTCCCCGGCACGCACGCGCGCACGCACCGACCCTATATAAACCCTCACCGCGCACGTCTCGCCCTCACCGATCCCACTCCCACGCCACGCTTCGCATCCTCTTCTTCCCCGCTCCCGCCGCAAACCCTCGGCATTGCCCGGCCCCGGTCGGCACGCGTTCCCTGGCATGGAGAGGGGCCGCGGCCACGGCAAGAGCACGCACCCGCCCCCGCTCGCGCCGCCGCGCCGGGCGCGGGCGGAGCGCGGGCGCGCGTCCGGGTCCGGCGCGTCCTTCTCGGCCTCCCTCCTCGACACCATCTACCGCTCCCTCGACGATGGCGGCGGCGCCGACGTCGACGCCGCGCGCCGGTCGGAGGAGCAGGCGCTGGCGCCCGCGCCGCCGCAGTTCTGGTGGGCGGGCAAGCCGAAGCAGGCCGCGGGCGCGGGCGCTGACAGGCGCCGCCGCGAGACGGGCCCGGCGGTTCGCCCGCGGCACTCCGGGTACGCGTCGTCCGCCACCTCGTCGTCCGACTCCACCTCCAGCTACAGCTTTTCCTGCTCGTCCGCCTCCACCACCGACACTGAGTCCACGTGCCGCCGGCGCAGCCCGCCCCCGCCGCGCTGCCAGCTGGAGGAGTTCGTCGCCCCGGACAGTGCGGACGTGGCCGCGCCAGTGACGACGCCCGGCGAGAAGGCGAAGAAGAAGGGCAGGCCGTGTTTCCCTGTGGCGAGGCACCGGCCAAGAGACGCTGCGCCGTCCTCGCCCGGGCCGCCGCCGCCGTCGCCGGGGACGTTCGCGTGCGTCCTCAAGGCGCTGTTCACCTCCGGCCGCCTCCCGAGGAAGCCCAGGACCCCGACGCGCGCCACGCCTCCGCGGACGTTGCCGGAGCTACCACAGCCATCGTGCGTGTCGGCCGCGACGGACGCGAGCATGGCGGAGAGGAGGTGCGTGAGGTTCTGCTCGGACGCCGAGGCGTCGGCTGTGCGGCGCAGGGTGGAGGAGCTGGTGCGGAGCCTCGGGGAGCTCGAGGAGGACGACGAGGGGAGCGACTCCAGCTCCGATCTCTTCGAGCTGGAGAGCCTTGGCGGGGCGAACGGCGACGAGCTGCCCGTGTACGGCACCACCAGCCTCGTGGCCAACCGCGCCATCGCGCACGCCACGGTTTTCTAGCCCTTTCGCATGATAAAAAAGGGCAAAAGTTGTAAAAATTTCGAAGGACCTGATAACTAAAATGTTCTTTTTTTGCAAAGAACTAAAATGTTCTTGTTGCTTGCATTTCTTCTAGTAAATCATGTTTGTATTATGTGCAAAATTTGTCTGAATTCAAAGTTTGGTTGTCCAAAATCAATTTCAGATTCTCATGCAGATTCAATATGTGAAAAAAAAAGTGATGCTATTCCTAAGTAAACACTTTACGTAACCTTTACGTACCAGTTCACATGGACATCAGTTAGCTAAAACCAACGGAGCATTTGTTAATTTAAATGAGCTAGTATGTACAGATTTTGTACGAGTTTTACTTTAGATTAGCATTTTTTAAAGAATAAAAGAGAAAATATCAATGTTGGTACGTATAAGTTTAGAGCAAGTGTTCCTTATCTTCCTTTGGCAAGATAGAATGTTGATGGTGGGATGCGGATTTAGTAAACATGGTTTCATGTGTCCATTATGAATAGTAAATTTTAAAAATATACAAGAGAGAAATATGATCTCTTTTAACATACATAGTCGACCCGTATACTCGAGCGTGAAATTTCACAAAAAAATAACATATGTGGTATTTTGGGCAAAAATAACAAAATCAAAGCTATATTAAAAAACTTTTCATGAACAATGAGAACCCAAATTGTATTTTCTTCACTAAAAGTATCACGGTGGTCAATACTTCATGAAACTTCAGAAGTGGCTAGAATGATCAATCAAGTTTGATACCCAAGCCAAATTATCTAGATTGTTCGCCCAACAAACAAAATAAGATGCGTCCATCCGTTAAAAGGAAACACAAGATGAGTCCAAGGCTCCCTGCACGGTTGGGCTCAACAAGGTGATGATGCTCTGTACCAACCGATGAGATACCCGGCTGAGGCCTTCTTTGGTTTGTAGGAATCTTGTAAGAATTTTATAGGATAGGATTTTAAAAGAAAAAATTCTTATGGAGCCCTTTGGTTTATAGGAATGAATTCATAATCCTATGTGGGACAGGATTCAATCCTTCACATTTCAAAGGGAAAAAATATTAGCCTAGACTCAATGAAAAAAAAAATCCTATCCTATGCATCAAATGACATCTCTTTTTTTTTTATAAGAATTGAGATGCATGTCATCTCACTTCCTATGAAATTCCTATTCCTATAATATTCCTATCCTATGAATCAAAGAAGGCCTGATTAATTGGCTAGAAGTTACTAAAAGGAAAAAAAATTGGCTAGCGCATCAGAGTAGATAAGGCTCCACCGACCAAAAATATTCCACCAGCATCTCAAGTGTTAGCAATCCTTTCATGAAATTTATAACAGCATCCAAATGTCCCTCTCTTATTTCTTTTTTCTTTTCGCGGGGAGCATCCAAATGTCCCTAGCTAGGCCAAATCTCCGTATAGATCATATTATATCTCTCTAGCTTCTACCTGAAGCATTTCTTTTTTCAAGGTCCCGATGATGATGATGATGATGATGGATCATAGGTGGAAATTAACTGCGAAACCAAGAATCATTTGCTGGGACAGGGCATGAGGGCATGCTCTTGGACCACGCCCTCGTGTTAATTAAAGCACCCACTAATCATTCATAGGTTCCATCATACATAAACCTGTCAGAGACACGAAGCATATACACAACATCTTTCTTTCTTGATGAAAATACACGAACATATCCACATCTTGTATGCATAGATAGATATACTATTTCCATCCCAGTTTCTTCGAAGGTGCAAGCAGCCAGCCCGCGATCGCATCTGGAAATCTGACGCTGAACAATATACATCTCATCAGAGCTCGAATAATCTTCGGGTTGCGCAGTACGGTACCGAGAGACCGAAGATCTCGGCCGGCATGGGGAAAACCATTGATGTCTACTCCCGGCGACGCATGCCTTGGCAACACAGCTGTGGTGCGCGTGGATGCATGCAGTTTTCTAAGCCAAACGTTCGGTCGTGGCATCGTGGCTGGTGGGACTAGCGAGGATGACGCGCATGATCCCGCGCTGCGGAGCTGGATATTCCCTCCTTCCTTAACTAATTGAAGACGTCGATTTGGATATCTGCACTGTACGTACATGGTAATCATGTGAAGGATAGGTGTATAATGGTATTTGTAGTTTGCCGTTTTTCGATCATCGCGTGTGTGTTGGACGTGGGACTGTGGGAGGTGGGACGAACGACGTGCTGATTGATTGCATGGAAATGCAGGAGAAGGCGCCAAGTAGGGGCATGCAGCGGCGAGGGCGACGGCTGATCTGTATGCCGGCACATGACCTGGACCCGGCGGCCGCGCGCGAGAGCGACGGTGGTAGGGCGTAGTGTGCTGCTGGTTATACCTACCTGTATCATACTTCATTTTTGTTAACCTCGCACGCACCAGAAATGCGCTTCGGTTCGACCTATCGTCGAGGCGAAGTGATCGGGTGAGGTCGGTTAGATGGCCAGCGCGCTCCCAATGACACTCGTACCGCGCAGAGTAAGTGAAGAAACGGACATGCCATCGGTGGAGAGGCAGCGGCGTCAATGGCGACGCGGACACCGGACGGCTCGTGTACGGCCGGCGAAGGGCAACCGCCGACCGGCCGGCCCCGGCGGCAATAAACCGCGACATCCCCAGCGGTAACATGGGATGGAACCGGATGGCGACTGACCACGGTATGCACGGCATATTGGCATGGGTCGGGTCGATCGCTCCGGATCCGGTGGCTGCGCCGCGTACGGGCGGGCGGTGCCGAAGGCAGACGCGGACGGCGCAGCCAAATCAAGGGAGCCCCGGCGCTCCACGGGCGGGGCGGAGGATGCCGCGTGCCTTTCCGGCGCTTTTCTCTCGGTCGAGCGGCGCGCCGGTCCGGCGGGCCATGCGTGGTGCAGGCGAGGTGCGTGGATGCGCGCACGAGCGGGCGCGGTGCGGACCACCGGAGCGGGAGGGTGGTGGGTCGCGCGCAGCTGTCGCGAGCACATGCGGTCGCCAGAACGTGGCGGCCACGTACCGCGCCGCTTTCGCCGTTTGGCCTCACGACCGCAGGCGGGGCCCCTCGTGGCCGCGCCCCCTGCCGCGCGGCGTACCGTGCGCTTGGAGGAAACCAGAACGGAATGCTCGATGCTCCGGCCGTTGTACCGTCTTTGACCTTTTTTTTTACTTAAGCTACTATCAATACTAGCAAAAAAGTTCATGGGTTGCAATGAGAGAAATAAATTATCACACACATACTCACTTCTTCTCTCCGCCACCTTGCGATGGCGATCATGTTGTCCACCTAGCACCGCGCATTCATGAGCTCCTTCTTGCATTGATTTGTAATTCTATGGACTTGTAATACCTAGAAGGAAACCATCCCTTTCTCATCTACATTTTGTGTATGTATCATACCAAAACTCATGCACCCTGGTCCAATTCCCATTCGTGCCGCTGGTCCACCTCCTCGTCGAAGATTGCTCCTTCCTACACATATTCGTAATCTATAATATCTAAATAGTTGATCTCCACTACACCTAATTCTCTCAACATGCAGACCTCCATGTCACCACTGTGCCATGTTGGGATTCCCATTAGCCTATTTCTTATTTATTTCTTCAATAGAGAAAACTATTCAGTCGTGGGTCCTTTATTTACAAATGTTGAGAAAGTCGGAGCGATACGACACCTCCATTACTCTCCCCATCGATTCCCTGATTCCATGGCTCTCTTCATCTTCCGCGCTAGCGTCTGGCCGCCAGCCTACCCACGCCGGCATTCAGAGCTGCTCCCTCCTGCCGTCCCTCCTCTCCCGGTCATCCTCGCAGCAATGGCATCAGACGCACCGGACGTGGTGGACACGGCCATCCCTGTCGGGGCCCCAATTTCTACGGGATCCAGCATGGTGGCCCCGGGAAGGAGCAGGTTGCCGGTATTCCCCCGCCTCCTGCCGGCGCCATGGCCTGCAAGCCATCCCCGCGCAATCGATCTATCCTCTATACACACCATGCCTCCCCTCCGGTCCCTCCTCACGTCGGCGGCCTGGGACGCACACACCGGAAGAGTCCCTTAGAGGGTACACATCTCCAGCCCTCCGCCACCTCCCCTCCCCTCCCCTATATGGACCAGCTTGTGAAAGTGCGTTATATCGACTAGAGGGGGGTGAATAGGCGATTTTTATGAAAGTCTTCAAAACATGGAAGTTTCAAAGACAAACGATAGAAATAAACCTATTACCATGCAGCGGAAGGTAGACTACACTAGGCAAACCATAGTCAAGTATTCAATGAAGTGAAAGCACAATGACTAATAGCAGCTAGGTAGTAAGGATCAGGTAGGAAGATATTATGAAGCCGATCAGAACAAGCAGTCACTCAGTGAAGACAGAAGATAGTGCAATCATACAATGACTTCACAAGGACCAACAGTAAGTAAAGAGAAGGGAAGGATGAAACCAGTGACTCGTTGAAGACAATGATTTGTTGGACCAGTTCCAGTTGCTGTGACAACTGTACGTCTGGTTAGGGCGGCTAGGTATTTAAACCTGAGGGCACACAGTCCCGGGCACCCAGTCCTGAACACGCAGCTCAGGACACCCAGTCCTCACCGTATTCCCCTTGAGCTAAGGTCACACAGACCTCGCCCAATCACTCTGGTAAGTCTTCAAGATAGACTCCCAAACCTTCACAGACTTCGTTCACCGGCGATCCACAATGTCTCTTGGATGCTCAGAACGCGACGCCTAACCGGCTGGAGGATTCACAGTCCTCAAGTGTAATAAGTCTTCAGATCACACCGACAAGAAGACTTAAGTGATACCTAACACTCTTTGGCTCTGGGTGGTTAGGGCTTTATCCTCGCAAGGAATTCTCTCTCAAAGGCTTCGAGGTGGGTTGCTCTCAAACGACAAAAGCCGTACTCTAACTCTGAGCAGCCAACCGTTTATGGTTGTAGGGGGTGGCCTATTTATAGCCACTAGGCAACCCGACCTGATTTGTCCGAAATGACCCTGGGTCACTAAGGAACTGACACGTGTTCTAACGGTCAGATTTCAAACACACACGGCAACTTTACTTGGGCTACAAGCAAAGCTGACTTGTCCGACTCTGGCCAAGATTCGCTCTCATAGTCTTCACTCGAAGACATAGGTTTTGGTTAAGCATCACTTCAGTCATTCTGACTGGTTCTCTTGGACCCCACTTAACAGTACGGTGGTTCCTATGACTCAACAAAGAAGAAAAAGAACTACGAAAGATCTAAGTCTTCGAGCTCCATAGGCTTCATGCGATGTCTTCTCTTGTCATAGTCTTCAATGTAAATATCTTCACATACCACCTTTGACTTCAATGTCTTCATATATTTTTAGGGGTCATCTCTGGTAGGAAAACCGAATCAATGAGGGACTTCTACCTGTGTTATCCTGCAATTCTCACAAACACATTAGTCCCTCAACTAGGTTTGTCGTCAATACTCCAAAACCAACTAGGGGTGGCACTAGATGCACTTACAATCTCCCCCTTTTTGGTGATTGATGACAAACTAGTTGAAGTTTTCAACGGGGAATGTAATATGTGAAATTGTAAAGGAATTCTCATCATTAGTTGCAAGGGCTCCCCCTAAATATGTGCATATAAGTAATTTTCTTTTGGAATGCAAATGCACATGGCAGGTTGTACTCGTCGAGATCCGCTTCAACTTATGATGACAATTCATTATGCATGAGAAGGTATGTGAAGATAATGACATGCATAATGGAAAATGGACGTCTGCAAAATGATCTAAGTGCGGAATTTATCGTCGCACATGCGAAATTTATCGTCGCATCACAAAGTAGAAAATAAGTAGCAGACGACCATCGAGTTTAGGTGTTACAACTCAAAGAACCAAATGTATCAAAACGAGAGTTGTAAACCCGAGGCAAAATATAAAGCAACCGCCCATGTGGACCCGCTTGAAGACTGTCAAACTCATATGCTTCTCCCCCTTTTGTCAGTAAGGACCAAAAATGTTTGAAGACATAGAGCATCTACTCGTTCCCATGAAGAGTAGGTGAAGCAGCAGGGTCGTCGGTGGTGTTCGGCGGTGCAGAAGAACTTGGAGCAGTGTCGAAGCATGCTGAAGGAGGTGGCGGTGAAGTAGCATCGTCTTCGTCCTCGATCACTCTGGCATTCACAGTTGCAGCAGAGGAAGAGAACTCAGAGTCTTCAAGAGATGGAGTTCGTCGTAGCACTGCCCTTCGAGGAGGTGTGGAGTCAAACTTGAAGCGTTCAGAGAAGCCATCCTCTTGAAGATCATCTTCAGAGCACATAAGTGTCAACCCTTTCCATGTGCGTCGAGAGGTTTCATGGGCAACAAAGGCATTCTTGGTGGCAAGATTGCGAATGCGGTTGACATCCACCAAGAGGCTTTGCATTTGGCGCTTCAGCCAGTCATGATGCCTATCCTGTTTCTGATGAAGAGCCACCAGAAGCTCTCGGTCGTTGAGAACACGAGATCGCTTCTTGGGTCATTGGCCAATAGTGCTTTCGGTGGCTTCAGTAAGGGCACGATGAGGTGCACGTGTAGTTCCAGCCAGAGGATAAACACGGGTGACTGCTTTAACTCCTTCAATGTTCTGAGAGAAACTTTGATGCTCCGCATTCTGAAGACTAAGAGGCTCCTTGGCAGGCTCAGGATAAATGGCTTCAACGGACATATCCACATCAGGCAGAAAGATCCGATGATTGCGAGCAGATGGCTGATATGAGATAGCGGAGTGGAGTTTAATCAGTCACGTTATCCATGGAGCATAGAACTTCAAGCCAAAAGGATCAGAGCCTGATGCAGCAAGTTGGCAGATGAAGAAGTCCTGTGCATTGAAGCATTTGCCATGAAGAATATAGAAGACCAAAGTCTTCATTGCACCTTCCAGCTTGGCATGTGGAGAATGTCCTTTGATGGGCCAAAGAGTTTGCCTTATGATGTGATAAATAGTCCTTGGCAGATACTCAAGGTCTTCAACAAAGAACTCCTTAGGATATGCAACATCTTGTGGCAATGGCTTCATCATACTGAGCATCTGACTCATGTTTGGTTCAGACTTCTGAAAGATGCTCTCCACAGCTTCACTGTGGAGCTGACAGCCAGGTTCATAAAGATCGCCAGGAGTGGGCAGACCAGTGAGTTCAATGATATCAAAGGCTTTGGCTTCGTGATGAACATTTTCTGTCATCCACTCCAGGACCCAAGTCTTCGGATCTCTGTTGTACCCACGGATGTGAAGTGTGGCATAGAATTGGAGCAGCAACTCTTCATTCCAGTGCTCTTGGTCGGTGACAAACGGCAACAATCCAACCTCTTTGAAGCAATCCAGAGCTTCTTCCAGACAGGGCGGACCAGCTATTGCTTCGATGTCAAGACGCTTATGTGGGAAGATGCGACCTTGATTGTACAGAATGCAGGAGTAATAGCTTCGCTACGGATAGCTCCAGAACCGATCAGAAGATATTCTTTCCCTTGAGTAGGGGTTCTTGGAGCTATTGAAGAAAGTGTTGTCTTCTTTGAAGCCATTGACATTGAAGGATCCAGGTGCTGATGCAGGACCTGGAAACCTGGGCAACCTTGGAATTGGCTTCTGTACCTGAGGTCTGTGCTCAACATGATAGTCAAACTGAGGACCAGCAGCAGGTGCAGGAACAGAAGCAGTAGCATCATTGGCTTCGCTGACTTCTGGTGCTTGTGTTGGTGTAGGCTCCACATTGGCTTCAGCCATGACAACGTGAGTGGCGTCGGTGGCAGCCTCAAAATTCTCAACCTCCACTTGATGAGTTGGAGGGTTGGTCACAGTCACGTTCTCCTCGAGAACAGCTTCTTGGTGAGACGGGGGTGTAGCAACTCTTGGGATTTCTTCTTCATCAGCTGATGCAGCTGGAATGTCTTCAGCAGCTTTAGCTTCAGACTCGGAGACTGGAGGCCTTGGTCCCTTGCGAAGCTTGCGTAATGCTGGCGACGCCTGTGGAGTTGGAGTTGGCTGGGCCTCAAAGTCATCTTCCTCTTGTGCTTGTGGGTGATCAGCCCATGATGCATCCTGAGCAATTGGCGCCAGAGGACGACCAATGCTGATGAGTTCGCTGTGCGTTAGCACAGGCGATGATACCTGTTGGTGCTCGATCTGAGGAAGAACTGCATCATTTTCAACATGGTCATGGTGACCAATGTCTTCAGCAGCGGTGGGATCAGCTGCTGGAAAGTCTTCAGCTTCATGAGCCTCTGTGGAAGCAGGCTCATGGACAGTCAGTTGGCGCTCTTGATGTTCAGCGTCAGGGCGAACCATGGAGATGGGTTCAACAATTAAGGGCTCTGTGGGAGCAGCCCGTTCCTTCTTGGTCTTCCGCTTCTTCTTGGAGGGAGCAGTAGCAGAGGCTTCAGGATGTTCCCTCTTTCTGGCTTCAGCCTCAGCAGTCCTCGTCTTCTTCAGTTTGGAAGCGGTTGACCTGGCCTTTGGCTTCGAGCCAGTCATGCTAGTTGGGAAGACAATGGGATCTCTTCCTAGCTTGGTGCGTTGGGTTCGACCACAGTGGGCTTCTTCTTCTGCTTAGCAGCCATCCTGGGATCAATGCCCGGACGCCCAAGGGCCTTGCACTTCTCAGCCTCATTGTAGCCTTGCACACACTTGTCAGCCAGGCTCTTCATGCGCTCACGAGAACCCTGAGCTTCTGCATGTTTCTTGAGAAAGGCTTCTTTGAGCTCGTGCAGCATAATCTTGAAGTTTTTCACCTCTTGCATGCTGAGCTTGGCCATATGCTTCTTGAACTGAGCTTTCTCATAGTCAATCTTTTGCTTCAGTTCAACAATGCGCTGGGCGATAGCTAATTCTGAAGCAATGGCGCCATGGAAGGCGACGCTGAGGCCAATTGGAAGTTGCAGATCTTCGAAGCTGAGGTTGGGCGTGTCAAACCACTCATCAATGAAGTTGTAGATGATTGCCACGTCAAAGAGAGGCAGATAATTGAAGATTTCTGCTTCTTCTTTGCTCTTGATTAGTTGCTCAAGAGCGTCATCTGCAAGATCTTCATCACTGGACAGATCGATGGCATCGTTTCGCAGAATGGCAGCAGCTGTCAGTTCTTGGCCGGTGTGTGGCAGAGGCATCTTGACTTTCTGGGGCTTGGAGATGCGTGACAAATCTTCAGACTGCACACTATCTTCAGGAGGTGTAGTAGCCAGTGGCTTCGCCCGTGAGATTTTTGGTGCAGAGGCAGACTTTGAAGCTTTAGGCTGCTTCAACTTCTTTGGCTTTGGCGCTGCAGGCGCTTCATCTGATTCAGCGTCATCTACAGGCTCATTCATGGCTGTCCCTTGAACCACGATATGAGTGATGAGACCTTCCAAGTTGTAGAAGGGCCCAAGAAGATTTGGTTTAGCTTCGCGAGTTCCATCGGCACGGGGAGCAGAGGGACCAGGGTTGAAGTCTAATCCCAAAGACTTCTTATTCTGCTTCGCTGAGTTCTGGGCAAACTGGAAGTTGCGCTTGAACAGATTGTCGTCACGACACCATAGCAGTGACGATGGGTCAGCATCCGCAGGCTGTGGTCCACGAACCATGCAGGGATAGAAGTCTTGTTCAATGGCTTCATCTCTGGACCTGGGTTGAAGATTTTTATAGAGGATGTCTCCCCATGATCGCTTGATGGCATTCTTTTCAGCATATTCCTTTGTCACAAATCTGTACTTGAACCACTGTTCTGCCCAATATCGTCGAATCCATTGGATTCGTGTCTTGCGCTGATTATAATCCTCTTCAGGATCTGTCTTGTACAGCTCTGAGAGGTCATCGGGCAGATCTCTTGATGTTTCTCCTCGACGCTTTCTGCCACCCTTACTTGCTGATTTCTCTGAAGCCATGAACTTTAAACTGAATGGCTTCAATACGTTCAAAGGCTTCAAAGGCTTTCGCTTGCTAGACAAACAGGAACTGGCTTTGGGAGAATTTATGTGATATTGTAAGAATTCTGCAAATGAATGCAGACTATGAGAACCAAGGGATTCTCCCACGGACATGTACCTGTGACAGCATTAAGGTGCGAGGGAAGGGGAAGAGGTCATATGCATTCTCAGAAGATTTTGAAGATAAATCAGTTTAGAAGACATTGACCTCATCGTGCGAAGACATTCACTCATAGATAAGGAGTTGGTTCTAGATTTGTACGAATCCATGGATCAGTACAAGTGAGGAATCTAACTACTTTGTGAAGCATAAGTGAATATACACTACTGGAATCAGCTACTTTGCCATCTGCCAGCTCTTTGCCGTCAGCTAGCAGACGGCAAAGAAGCTCTTTGCCATCAGCTACCGAAAAGTGGACGGCAAAGAAATGGCAGATGGTAAAACAGGCCTTTGCCATCACCGGCTCTTTGCCGTCAGCCAGCAGACGGCAAAGAAACTTTGCCGTCCGCTGGCTGACGGCAAAGAGAGAGGTGGCCCCCACCCCCCGCCCATTTAGAAAAAACTTAACGTCCCACCTCTTTGCCGTCCGCGCGGACGGCAAAGGGAGATAATGGCGGACGACAAAGATAGGCGGACGGCAAAGAAGGGCCTAACTAACGGCCCCATCCCCCTGCCCGTTACTCTCTGTTCTCTCCATCTCTCCTCCCCGACGCCCCGCACCCACCGCCCGGCGCCGCCCCCGCCGCCCGGCGCCGCCCCCGCCCCCCGCCGCCGCCCCCGCCCCGCCGCCAGGCGCCGCCCCGCCCCCGCCCCCCACCCGCCACCCGGCGCCGCCCCCCCCACTGCTCCCGCCGCCCGGCGCCACCCCCGCCCGGCGCCACCCCCGCCACTGCTCCCGCCGCCTAGCGCCCCCCTGTCACCGCCCCCGCCGCCCGTCCCATTGCTCCGGTGAGGGACTACTTCTTTTTTTTCTTTCTGTTTTTTCATTTTTTTGCTATTTAATTGTTAGTGCTAGATTGTGTTAGTGTTAGTGTTAGAAAAGACTTAGAAGAAGTAGAAGTAGTAGAAGAAGTAGAAGAAGAAGAAAAGAAAAGAAGTAGAAGAAGAAGAAAGGAAGAAAAGAAAAGAAGTAGAAAAAAGATGAAAAAAGAAGAAGAAAAGAAGTAGAAGAAGTAGAAGAAGAAGACCCCG
Source organism: Triticum urartu (assembly GCF_056163025.1). Classification (NCBI taxonomy): domain Eukaryota; kingdom Viridiplantae; phylum Streptophyta; class Magnoliopsida; order Poales; family Poaceae; genus Triticum; species Triticum urartu. Next base: position 412,498,420 of record NC_141877.1, on the reverse strand, counting down.
ACACGCCACCCAGACACCCCGGCACGACAGCCCGACCCCGACCCCCGACCCCCGACACCCCAACCGCGACACGCCACCCCCGACACCCGGGCCCGACACCCCGACCCCGACCCCCGACCCCCGACATCGACCCCCGACACCCCGACCCCGACACGCCACCCCGACACCCCGGCCTGACACCCCGACCCCCAACACCCCGACCCCGACCCCCGACACCCCGACCCCGACACGCCACCCCGACACCCCGACCCGACACCCCGACCCCGACCCCCGACACCCCCGACCCCGACCCCCCGACACCTGACCCCCTGACCCCCCAACCCCGACACCACACCCCGACACCCCGACCCCGACACCACACCCCGACAACCGACCCCCTGACCCCAACACCCTGACCCCGATACGACACCCCGATCCCCCGACCCCGACACGGCACCCCGACACCGACACGGCACCCCGACCCCCGACACCTCCCGAAAAGGTGTTCTTTTGCCTTCCAGAGGCCGACGGGGTCATATATTTGTGAATTATTAGTTAGGTCATATATTCTTCGATTTTGTTATGAAAAACATCATATATAACTGTGTTGAACGGGTAGTTTTAAATGTGCAGTTGTTTCATCGCTGCGAGGTTTGGTGTTCGACGACCTCGCCGTGCGTCTGACGAGCTCTGCCCCTTCATTCGTGGGTGAGCACAAATGACATGTCCTCCTCCCCCATTAATTATTTGCTCTATTCCGATGAAACTTGATAGCTAGCTATATATGTGTCTTGAATCATTAGTATGCGTAACCAATATGTGTCTCCCGTTCGAAAGCGTCATAGTTATAAATATGCATGCATTTGCATATTTATAACCTTGATTCTTTCGAATTGTCCAACGCTATCCATGGACAACCCGAGTATGTGTAGATTGGGTTCGTTTTCCCATATGCTTTGATCCAGATCCGATGCATAAATTTCGTCAGTGCCTCCCCTGTTGTTCTCCGAGTACACATCCTCTCTGTTTATTGCAGAGACGTGTATCAGGAGAACAACGGGGAGGTGCTGCCAAAATTTTGCGTCGGATCCGGAGCATAGCATGGGAAAATGAACCCAATCTACACATACACGGGTGGGATTATGACCTATCATTACCTATTAGAGTGTAGGTTGCATGGACGTAATAAAATTGACAATGTAGATCAACTGATGAATATATACATGGTGAATTACATATATAATTGTTGTGTGTCCAGTAGCTCTGGAAGTCAAGATGAGTGACCGTGCGTGGATGTATACCGGTCACACTAGTCAGAACAAATGGAGCACTGAATGGTTCACAAAAACTAAGGGGTTTGTGCAAGCCGCATTTGCAAATGGCCAAAAGAAAACCTGGTGCCCCTGTTTCCGGTGCGACAATTGGGAAAAGAAGACAAAGGCTGAAATGGGCAAACACCTGCAGAAGAGTGGTTTTACGCCCGATTATACGGTGTGGACATTTCATGGTGAGTCTGCCCAACGTGACCGAGCTGAGGTGGATCGTCGTCGCACCGACGAGCATAGTATCGGGATGGAAAACATGGTGCAAGACTATGATGATGCTCGGGATTCGGACGAGGAGATGGAGGAATCTGCAAACGCCTTCAATGAAATGTTGGAGTCTTCAAAACGTCCGCGCCACGAGCACACTGAGCTTTGTCAGTTGGATGCCATCTCACAAGTAATGGCTCTGAAGACTCAGTTCAACTTGGGCAGAGAATGCTATGACGCAATTATGACAGTATTTGGACGCTTTCTACCCAAAGGCCATGTAATGCCTGCAAACCTGTACCAGTCGGACAAAATTCTCCGTGCACCGAAGATGCCCTATGAGAAGATACATGCCTGTGAGAAAGGATGTGCCTTATTTAGGCTTGACTATGCGGACTTGAACTATTGTCCCATTTGCAAGTCTTCCAGGTATATTGTGGTAGACAACGGTATGGGTGAGAAGACACAGACCAAAATCCCCGTTAGTGTTCTTCAGTATATGCCAATCATACCAAGACTTCAACGTATTTTCATGGTTGAAGAGACGGCCAGACAGATGACATGGCACAAAACAGGCAAAAGAACCGAACTAGATGCAGATGGGAATCTGATGATGGTACACACATCGGATGGTGTTGCATGGAAAAAGTTTGATGAATTACATGCTGACAAAGAGGCAGATCCGAGGCATCCTCGAGTCGGCATCAGCACGGATGGGTTCAGTGTGTTTGGTATGACGGCAGCCCAATACAGTTGTTGGCCCGTATTTGTCTCTCCACTCAATCTCCCCCCCGGACAGATTATGCAAAGAAAGAACATTTTCCTGACGTTGATAATTCCAGGACCCAACTATCCGGGGAAAAATATGAATGTGTACATGCAGCCGCTTAAGGACGAATTGCAAGAAGCCTGGCATAATGGGTTCAAGACATAGGACGCCTTTAGCAAACGGAACTTCATAATGCGTGTCTGGTACATGTACTCGACGCATGACTTGCCGACATATGCGCTATTCGTTGGCTGGTGTGTGCATGGAAGGTTCCCGTGCCCCACATGCAAGGGAGCTCTTGAGTTTCGTTGGCTTCAGGCCGGTCGCAAGTTTTCTTGCTTCGACATGCATAGACAGTTCCTGGATCCTCGCCATAAGTTCAGGAAAGACAAGAAGAACTTCATCAGGGGTAGAGCTGTCAAAAACTCTGCACCACCTGCATTGACAGGCCAACAGACCCTGGATCAATTAAACGCTCTCGAGCCAGATCCACAACGTCCAGGGTACTTCAAGGGGTATAATACTAAGCATGCGTGGACTCACAAAACATGCTTATGGGATCTGCCTTACTTCAAAGACCTCCTTTGCCCACACAACATCGACGTGATGCACACTGAGAAGAATATCGCCGAGGCACTTTTTGGTACATTGTTCGGCATAGATGGGAAGTCAAAGGATAATACTAAGGCTAGAGTCGATCTGGAGGCGCTATGTGATAGGCCATTACAAAACATGAAAGAACCGAAAGGAAAGCAGAACTGGACGAAGCCAAAGGCATGGTTCAATCTTGGAAGGCCAGCTATGAGGGAAATTCTCTTGTGGGTGCAACAGCAGTTGATGTTCCCCGATGGGTATGCAGCGAATCTAAAGAGGGGAGCAAATCTTGATAAACTGAAGATATTTGGTGTTAAGAGTCATGATTGGCACATATGGATTGAGCGGGTAATGCCGGTGATGTTGCGTGGCTTCATCCCTGAGGATGAATGGCTAGTACTGGCAGAACTCAGCTATTTCTTCCGTGTTCTTTGTGCGAAAGAACTATCGCCTGGCGTGCTAGAAGAAATGGAAGAGTTGGCGCCGGAGTTGATCTGCAAGTTAGAGAAGATCTTTCCACGGGCTTCTTTAATCCAATGCAGCATTTGATTTTCCATCTCCCGACCGAGGCAAGATTGGGGGGGCCCGTGCAAAATCGTTGGTGCTACCCAACTGAGAGGATGCAGAAGACGCTTCGAGAAAAATGTAAAAATAAACGTAGAATTGAAGCATCGATGGCTGAGGCATTCATCACAAAGGAGGCGGCAAACTTCGTAACAGCGCACTACGAAGCCAAAAATCGTCATTTGCATAATCTGAAGCCTCGGTACAATGCTGACGAGCCTAAAAAGGGTGGATCCAACCTCAGCCTATTCAAAGGGAATCTCGCACCAGCTAGTGTTTCACATCCAATATCTTTGGATAACGAAGAATGGCGGACCATTTCGTTGTATATCTTCAACAACCTGATAGAAGTGCGGCCGTACATCGAGTAAGTTCTCGGTACATTGTTTGCAACTTCTATTTCCTTTGAACTGCTCTTATTCCTGGATATGTCATACAGTCGATACGTCACCATATTCTCGTATGGAGCGGAGATCCAAAAGGATTCCGTCGAAGAGTATGAGCTTCTCGCAAAGCAAGGAGGCGGCTATCCCGGTTTCATCTCTTGGTTCAAACAAACGGTAATTTCTATTAGACAATTTCATTTCATTCGCTAATTTGTGCATAATGCAACAATCCTTTCATATTAAACTTGTAGGCTAATTCAGAGTCTATGGACGCCGAATTGAGACAAGTCGCTAATGGTTTTGACTATAAGGTCCGTTCATTTGACAAGTACGACATCAACGGGTATCGCTTTCGTACCTATGGCAAAGAGCTATCTATGGCCGATCGAAAGTCTACAAATTGTTGTGTATCTTCTATCGGCGAAGGAGGTACCGAGTATTATGGGAGAGTTGAAGCAATTTATGAACTTCTGTTCTATGGTGAAAACCCACCGAATGTCGTAGTCTTCAAATGTTATTGGTTTCAGCCGAAGGAGACTAGAAGGACTCATGAACATATAGGGCTAGTTGAAATCAACTAAAGCACCCATTTAGATGTTTCTGATGTCTATATTACGGCTCAACAGGCGACCCAAGTATTCTATCTATCGTGGGCCTGCCAAACTAATCCAAATCTGAAAGGTTGGGATGTCGTTTATGAAGTGCCACCATGTGCTAGACTTTCTCCCCCAAAGGAAGAGGATTATGAACCTCACATTAACCCAGACACATATGAAGGAGAATTCTTCCAAGAGACACGTCTTTCCAAAAAGAGTTTCAAGAACCGCTATACTTCACCCCAAAACATTGAAGTAGACAGCGACAATGAATCCGACATCACCCCAGAGGAGGAACAAGAAGAGCCGGAACAAGAAGAGGTTACTACTACAGATGACCTGTCAATGCTTGACCGATTACGTCAAGGTGGCCTTGCACATGTTGATGCCAATGAGCCCTATGAGCCCATCATTTATTATAGTGATGATGATGATTATGCATTTATTGATGATACTGATCGAGATTATTAGTAGTGTCAGGTATTCAATTTTTTTATGTTGTACTTGATGATGATACACTTAAGTGATATACATATTATTATTCATGTCGATACTTTTTTTTATGTTGTACTAATTTCGTTTATTCTTTGTCATGGCAGGTGTTGAAAGATGGTGGGCGCTGGTCGGGAGCGCGCCGAGGCCCCTTCTTCGTCGGCGCGTGGTGTGAGGTCTTCCATTCCACACGCACCTCTCCGCCGAGCGTTGCTGGACAGCATGGCGACACCGCCGGGCCCTTCTTCGTCGACCGCGGTGCCCAGCAGGGGACGAGGTAAGAAGAAGAGAGGAGGTGGAGCACGTGGTCGCGGGAGAGGGGGTAGGGTGACTCTTACGGCGCCTTCCTCGCCGCCGCCCCCAGCTGTTTCACCCGAGCACGTGACTGCTAGGGTGGACTCGTCTGAGGAGGAGGCTGCACAGACTCCGGTCCACGAGCCTCCGGTCCACGGGTCTTCGGCCCACGAGCCTCGGGTCGACGGGCCTTCGACCCACGAGACTTGGGCCCACGAGACCCCGGAGGAGCACACGTCTGGATGGGGTACCTGGTCGGTTCAGCCTAAGGAGCCGAGTGGCCACGCTGATGATGGCGGGGAGCCGAGTGGCCATGCTGATGATGGCGGGGAGCCGACTGATGAGGAGGGGGAGGAGGGGGGCAACGTCTACCAGCGTGGTGCTACACGGCTCCCGTCCGTGCCGGTGACCCGCGAGCAGAGGTGGTTGATTTTCCCTGATGGGGAGAGGTAAGTGCATTTAATCTTTTTGTACCTTCTGCATTCACGTTTCTTCAAATAACTGATGTGTTGGCCTTGTCATGCTGCAGGGGTTGGGACCACCATGAAAGTGTCCGCCGGCCCAACTCCGTCCTTGGAGTTCTGATTCGGCAAAACTTCCCGGGGTTTGTCACGTTGCCTGGTGAGGGTCGGCTTCCAGAGGTTGGATTGACTTGGGAGCACTACTTGGCTGCCCCGGCCCCGCCGGGTGAGATTATCGACGGTGTCTTGTGCAAGACGAGGGCAGATGTCGTGATCAGAAAGTTCTAGGTAATTGCTCCTTTACACAATTAAAAATCTTCAACTAGCTAGTTATTAATTGTACTAATCAATATTGTCTCATTTGATTGCAGACATTCTACAGGTGTGAGGAGGGATACGAGGAGGAGGCGGATCATGTTATCCACAAGGAGTGCAAGCGCCTACTTCAGAACTTACGGCATGAGGTTCGGGTGCAGGCTATTCGAGACTACTACGCCGGGCGTGGTATCAAGAAGCCCAAGCAGGAGTGCCGCGATAAGTTCTTGAGTAAGGAGAAGTACATGAAGGTAATTCTTAAGGCCTTGTACTTACTTCCTTCATTTAGTAATTCATAGCCGTAGCACTCAAGTTTCTATTTGCTAACTTAGGCCCCTCCAAGATGGTGTGCGGATCGGATGGATTGTTGGGAGGTGTTGGTCAATGCGTGGTGCTCAAAAGAATGGCTGGCCACCCACAAAGATGCCAAGGACAAACGTGCCCAAATGGAAGGTGTGCCACACCACCAAGGCAGCTCCAACTTATTTCAGTACGGGCGGAACTGGGTATGTGGTTTGCTTCATGATTCATGCAATTCATTCATGATGCTAGCTTTAGCCCTTTAATTACTAATTTACTTTGTTTCTCTCTTTCAGGCACGCTACAATAAGGCGGATAAGGTGCCAGAGGTGTACGACCTGTATGCCATGGCCCGCACTGGCCCTTACAAGAAAGTCAAGGCATTCTCTGCGTCTGACCTCGATGATCCAAAGAACTTCACCAACATCTCCGCCCACGACAAGCTCGTGCAATATAGAGATTAGGGGAAGGCGAGGAAAGGGGAGGACTTTAACCCGAGCTAGGGTCCCATTGATACAGAGCTGCTGCTGATATCTGGTGGCGGGAGGTCCCATGGCTCCATAGCCATGGAGATGGACTTATCCATTGTCCTAGCACTCTCCCGGAGATCAAGGCGCGCCAGTCGAGCTCCGCTCCTGAGATAAGGCCTCGTGAACAGCCAGTCCAACTCGTCTTCAAGGTTAGTTATACGTACTCAGCTATCTTTCTCCATTACATTTTGTGCGCTTCCATCAATGATTACATATGGTCATGTGAGTGGTGTTGCAGGCTGCTATACAGAGTGAGAGAGATAGAACGGAGAAACTTCCGGCGGAGGCGGCGGAGAGGCAGCGGGAGTTGGAGGAAAGGACGACAAAGATGTTGGAGGAGAAGAGGGCACAGAATGACATGCAGGCAAGGGCCATGTACGAGCTCCTTGTGGTAAGTTTCTTCTGTAGATTACTTGCTAGTCTTAACGACTCTGTTGTGAAAACCAAATGTGCAGTCTGTGTGCGAGAAGTCCGGTCAGACCGCTCCGCTGATGCCAGTGATTGCTCCTGGGAGCATGGTGAGTTTAATTTGAATGGACATTACTTGCTAGTCTTAACATTTGAGTGTCATAATGCTAACGAGACATTGGAAATGATCTTTGGTGCAGCTTAACTCCAGAAACGCATTGCATGATCCTTCTCCAGCTACCGGCGCGAGCCAGCCCGCTCCTTCTCCAGCTACCGGCGCGAGCCAGCCCGCTCCTACATCTCCGTGATCACGGTAAGTTTCTCTAGTGTTTTGCTTAACAAATGCATAAAGACCTAGACTTAGCTTTATTTCCTCCAATATGCTTACCATAATGACCTAGAGTTAGCTTCTTTTCCTCCAAAATGACTTAATAAGCTTACTGACCTCATAAACCATGCATCCATTCTACCTAAGTTAGCTCTAAAATGACTCATTTTACCTTAGTTAGCTTACAAGTGATCCAATTTATCCAAGTTAGCTCTAAAATGACCCATTTTACATAGATTAGCTCCTAAATGATCCATTTTACCTACGTTAGCTTTAAAATGACCCATTTCACCTAGGTTAGCTCCAAAATGACCCATTTCACCTAGGTTAGCTCCAAAATGACCCATTTCACCTAAGTTAGCTCAAAAACGATCCATTTTACCTTAGTTAGCTCAAAAACATGGCATTTCACCTTAGTTAGCTCATAAAAGACCCATTTCAACTAAGTTAGCTCCAAAATGATCAATTTCACCTAGGTTAGCTCATAAACGACCCATTTCACCTAGGTTACCTCATAAACGCCCATTTGACCTAGGTTAGCTCATAAATGACCCATTTCACCTAAGTTAGCTAAAAAACGATACATTTTACCTTAGTTAGCTCAAAAACGTGGCATTTCACCTTAGTTAGCTCATAAAAGACCCATTTCAACTAAGTTAGCTCCAAAATGATCAATTTCACCTAGGTTAGCTCATAAACGACCCATTTCACCTAGGTTACCTCATAAACGACCCATTTGACCTAGGTTAGCTCATAAATGACCCATTTCACCTAGGTTAGCTCAACTTCATCCTCAGAATTTTCAGAATCCAATTCCTCCACCAATCCATCCTCATAAGCTTACTGACCTCATAAACCATCCATTTTACCTAAGTTAGCTCTAAAACGATATGTACTTAGCTTACTTATGTCAAAAATTGCATAATTAACTTAGTTAGCTCATAAACGATCCATTTTACCTAAGTTAGCTCTAAAATGACTCATTTTACCTTAGTTAGCTTATAAGTGATCCAATTTATCCAAGTTAGCTCTAGAATGACCCATTTTACGTAGATTAGCTCCTAAATGATCCATTTTACCTACATTAGCTTTAAAATGACCCATTTCACCTAGGTTAGCTCCAAAATGACCCATTTCACCTTAGTTAGCTCATAAATGATCCATTTCAACTAAGTTAGCTCATAAACAACCCATTTCAACTTAGTTAGCTCATAAATGATCCATTCCACCTAAGTTAGCTCATAAATGATCCATTCCACCTAAGTTAGGTCATAAATGACATATACTTCTTGTTCTAGTCTTCTTGTTCTATTCACCTATTTCTAACTTTCTTATTTACCATTTTGCAGATTTCACTCACTTCATGGAAGCTAGCTTGCTATTATGGAGTGCTTGCTTTTTCTTTGCTAAAATTTGCATTGTATCTAGCTTGCTATGATAGAACTTGCTATGTTGATGAAACTTTGCTATGTAATATGTATATGGAACAATGTGTATGGATGGAACTTGATGGAACTTGCTATGTTGATGAAACTTTGCTATGTCATATGTATATGGAATTATGTGCTGGATATGTGATATGTTTGCTGTTAAATATATCTATATATGTCATATATATTTGCTGTGAAAATTGTTGGATTAAGAAAAAACAGAAAAAGAGACAATATGCAGGCTCTTTGCCGTCTGCCACCGACGGCAAAGGGCTCTTTGCCATCAGCAGCGGACGGCAAAGAGGCCACATGGCAGGCAACTGTGCTTCCTGGGAGGCTGACCAATTTGGTCAGTTTGCCTACAGTGGCTGACGGCAAAGGCTTTGCCATCAGCGGCAGACGGCAAAGATTAAAAACTTTGCCTACAGTGGCGGACGGCAAAGGCCTGCCGTGTAGTGACGTCGGCTGACATCACTCGGCGGACGGCAAAGGCCTTCCGAAGTTTGCCGTCAGCGGCGGACGGCAAAGGCCTGCCGTTAACCACCTAACGGAGTAACAACGCATTTATTGCCGTCTGCACTCTTTGCCGTCCGCTGCTGATGGCAAAGGCTCCTTTGCCGTCAGCCACCCGAAGCAGACAGCAAAGTACCTCTTTGCCGAACCTTACTTTGCCGTCACCTTTTGCCGTCCGCGGCGGACGGCAAAGACCTTTGCCGTCAGCCATCCATGCCTTTGCCGTCTGCCATGGCAAATGGCAAAGTAGCTGATTCCTGTAGTGATACTAGGCATATTATGAGATGCAGTATGAAATAGATCCAACTTGTGTGAACAGAAACTGCTTGTGGTAGAAAGTGACGAATCTATAGGATCAAAGGGGCCGTAAAAAGGAAGTTTTATTTACCACGAAGAACTGCTAGACGGAGTGGAAGAGGAGGCCGAGCAGTCCGATCGTCCGTGCCCTAACTTGGCGACGGAGGACACCTACAGCGACGGCGGAGAAGACGATGTCCGCGGTCGGCGTGAAGACGGCGTCGGAGAGGTTGCGGCAGCTAAGCGCTTCGTCGCCGGCGTCGTCGAGGGCTAGCGGTGGCGCTAGGGTTCGTGCGAGAGTGGAAGAAGAGATAATGACTGTGGTGAGGCGTGTATTTATAGGGACAGGGGCGGCTCAGTGTTATTACACAGGTGCCCCTGGCGATTCACATCTGAGGAACACATGGCCATCATGCAGCATGTCGGAGGTTGTTCCACGTCCCACGCACGCCTGGATTGTCGGGTGGTTGTTCCCACTTCTCCGGGTTTCAGGTGAAGGAATTAGCATTGAAAGCAGACTTAATGTTTGTCTCTGTATCTTCTGCTGACAAGGACGCAGAGAAGACATTTGACAGTTTCAAAAGAATGCATATGATTTGGAGAGATAGAGTTTGAGATAGAAAGCATAGAGAGGTTAGGGTCCGATCACATTCACTTAGTTCAAAAGATTCAACAAGAAGACATAGCTATAAGTGAATGCTGTAGAGGACAGAACACTAGTATATATATAATCAACATAGTGAAGATAGTCATGAAGACATGTTGAGATTGAAGCCAAACCAAATGTGAAGACACAGCAAATATAACGCCATGAGTGAAACACTTCAAACGGAACATTTGGTGGTGGCGTTACCCACCGTATAGGAAGTATTAGACCCAGACACGGCGCACAATTATCGTGGCGCTCCGAAGCCAAATTCCTCATTAATATATTCACACTTAGAATGCATGTCTTCATTGATTGAAGATATACTTTACTTCGTGTGTTGCACATCTAAGTCATCAATATGCATAAGTGTTAGGATGTGTGCCTGATCACAGGACATTTGAGGATTCCAAGATATTTAGCTCACACCGTAACTTGCAAAATCTCTTCTCATCCAAGGGCTTGGTGAAGATATCATCCAATTGCTCTTCGGTGTTGACGTGTATGATATCAATGTCTTCCTTGACAACATGATCTCTGAGAAAGTGATGACGAATCTCAATGTGCTTTGTCTTCGAGTGCTGAACTGGGTTGTTGGTAATCTTGATGGCGCTTTCGTTGTCGCAGTAAAGTGGCACTTGCTCCAGATGAATGCCATAGTCTTTGAGTGTTTGCTTCATCCAAAGAAGCTGAGCGCAGCAAGATCCAGCAGTAATGTATTCAGATTCAGCAGTGGAGAGAGATACACAGTTCTGCTTCTTTGAAGACCAACATACAAGTGATCGTCCCAGAAAATGACATGTGCCTGATGTAGACTTGCGATCAACCTTGTCACCAGCATAATCAGCATCCGAGAATCCAACCAAATCAAACTCTGAGCCCTTTGGATACCATAATCCTAGAGTTGGGGTGTGAGCCAAATATCGAAGAATTTGCTTCACAGCTAAGTGATGCGATTCCTTTGGTGCCGCTTGGAATCGAGCACACATGCAAACACTAAGCATAATATCTGGCCTAGATGCACATAGATAAAGTAAAGAACCAATCATGGAGCGGTATACCTTTTGATCGAACTCTTTACCATTGTCGTCGGGACCCAGATGATGTTTGGCTGGCATTGGCGTCGTGAAGCCTTTGCAGTCTTGCATACCGAACTTCTTCAGGCAATCTTTGAGATACTTCTCTTGAGATATGAAGATGCCGTTGCGTTGCTGTCATATTTGAAGACCGAGGAAGAACTTCAGCTCTCCCATCATGGACATCTGATATTGCTCTTGCATCATATATCCAAACTCTTCACTGTACTTCTGATTGGTGCAGCCGAAGATGATGTCATCCACATATATTTGGCACACAAACAGTTCACCATCACATGTCTTCGTGAAGAGAGTGGGGTCGAGGGAACCAGGTATGAATCCTTTGCTCTTCAGGAAGTATTTGAGTGTGTCATACCAAGCCCGAGGGGCTTGTTTGAGGCCATACAGTGCATTGTTGAGCTTGTATACCATGTTAGGATGTTTTGGATCTTCAAAGCCAGGCGGTTGTGCAACAAACACTTATTCTTCAATCTTGCCATTGAGAAAAGCGCTCTTCACATCCATTTGATATAGAAGTATGTTATGATGATTTGCATAGGCCAGCAGTATGCGTATGGCTTCAAGTCGAGCCACGGGAGCAAATGTTTCATCGAAGTCAATCCCTTCCACTTGAGTATATCCTTGAGCAACGAGACGAGCTTTGTTTCTGACAACTTGACCATGCTCATCTTGCTTGTTGCGGTATATCCATTTGGTGCCTATTATATTGTGCTTCCAAGGATCAGGACGCTTAACCAGTTCCCATACATTATTCAGCTCAAACTGTTGAAGCTCTTCTTGCATAGCTTGAATCCATTCAGGTTCCATGAAGGCTTCTTCAACTTTCTTGGGTTCTATTATTGAGACGAATGCGAAGTGCCCACAGAAATTTTCTAGTTGTGTTGCCCTTGAATGAGTGAGCGGACCGGGTGCATTGATGCTATCAATTATTCTCTCAATCTGCACTTCATTGGCAACACGAGGATGTACAGGGCGAAGATTTTGCTCTTGCTGATCATTGTCATTGTTAGAAGGATTATCTTCAGGCTGAGTATTGTCTTCAGGTTGTTCGGGTGCGGAGATGATAAGTTCCTCTTCAGGTTGAGCTTCAGAGGGTATGATTTCTCCAGTTCCCATAAGTTTGATTGATTCACTGGATGGAACTTCATCTAGCACATTTGGCAGGTGCTCTCTTTGTGAACCGTTAGTATCATCGAACCGCACATCCACTGTTTCAACCACTTTATAATGAAAGAGATTGAAGACTCTGTAGGAGTGCGAATCCTTTCCATATCCAAGCATAAAACCCTCATGTGCTTTTGGTGCAAATTTTGAAGTGTGATGTGGGTCCTTGATCCAGCACCTGGCGCCAAATACTCTGAAGTAACTGACATTTGGCTTCTTGCCAGTAAGGAGCTCATAAGATGTCTTGTTCAGAAGCTTGTGAAGATAAACACGGTTGATTGTATGGCATGCAGTATCAATGGCTTTGGGCCAGAATTTTCTTGCAGTCTTGTATTCATCTAGCATCATTCGGGCCATCTCAATGAGTGTTCTGTTCTTGCGTTCGACGATGCCATTTTGCTGTGGCGTGTACGGTGCTGAGAATTCATGTGTGATGCCCAAAGTATCAAGATATGTATCAAGGCCAGTGTTCTTGAATTCAGTGCCATTGTCACTTCTGATGTGCTTTATCTTGGCGCTATAGTTGTTCATTGCTCGATTGGCGAAGCGTCTGAAGACATCCTGCACTTCAGTCTTGTAGAGGATTATGTGCACCCAAGTATATCTAGAATAATCATCAACAATGACAAAGCCATAGAGACAAGCAGTAGTAGTAAGAGTTGAGTAATGAGTGGGACCGAAGAGATCCATGTGGAGCAGTTCGAAGGGTCGAGTTGTTGTCATGATTGTCTTCAAGGGATGCTTGGCCCTCGTCATCTTTCCTGCTTCACAGGCACCGCATAAGTGATCTTTCTTGAACTTGACGCCCTCGATGCCTATGACATGCTTCTTCTTAGCAAGGGTGTGGAGGTTCCTCATGCCAGCATGCCCTAGCCTCCGATGCCAGAGCCAGCATTCTGAAGCTTTTGCTAGAAGACATACGGCAAGCTGTGGTCCTGCTGAGAAATCTACCACGTACAAATCATCTTTCCGATACCCTTCAAACACTAGAGACTTGTTAGATTCCATTAGAACAAGGCAACAATATTTTCCAAACATCACGATCATGTTTAAATCACAAAGCATTGAGACAGACATTAAGTTGAAACCAAGGGATTCAACAAGCATGACTTTATCCATGTGTTGATCCTTTGAGATTGCAACTCTACCTAGACCCAATACCTTACTTTTACCAGTGTCAGCAAATGTGATGTGACTCTTGTCGGATGGACGTAAGGTTGAGTCCATAAGAAGGCTTCTTTTTCCAGTCATGTGATTGGTACACCCACTATCAATAATCCATTCTGAAGATGCTGGTGTCGTACCCTACAGTGCAGTTAGGGGGATAGGCTTCACGAAGAGAATTGTGAAGCAAAAACATTTGACGAACCAGTGGGTTATGAAAGCTTAGATTGAGATTTGGACTGATAGGGCGAGTAGCAAGCGATTCAGGAACGAAGTACATAATAAGACCATTTGGGCATTTGATCTTGCGCCCTACAAGATGTTTAAGGTCCCCAGCAATAGCGTCAGACGATTTTGGTTTTCTGCTGGAGACCCTTTCCTGCAAAAGAGAGTTAAGCTTTCTTAGCCACCTACATCTTCAAGGGTGGCTTAGAAGCAATAAGTCTAAGTGCAGCATCTGACAACTTTGGCTTTGGAGCCCTAGCAAAAAGTCTTGCAGGCGGACAATAGTACTCATAAGAATAAGCAGAATAGTTCTTGGTCTTATGAACATGGCGGTTTGATGAACCGCGCTCATATTCATAGGCCTGAGTATGGTTTCCTTGCAAAACATTTGCGTTAGTGCGACTCAGGTGAGTCCTCTGTCTGTATGAAGCCTTTGGACCGTATGAAGCCTGTGGTCTGGGGTTTGTCTTGTTCACCTGTGGTGTCATGATGACATTCACAGGAAGATTCTCCAAACATTTTTTCGGCACCTAGATCTTCTTCATAGGCGGCCCATTCCTGCAGTTAGTACCAATATACCTGGCAAACACTTCACCATTCTGATTCTTAAACATTTTATAGTTTGCATCATAGGATTCATCAATGACAATGGGGTTAGCACAAGTGAAGCCAGATAGAGTGGATGGATCTGCTGAAGGTTCTTTTGCAGCAACCCATGTGGTTTTGGGGTACTACTCAGGTTTCCAGTAAGAGCCATCAGCATTCATTTTCCTTACGAACCCAACACCCTCTTTCCTCGGGTTCGGTTCAGGATCTGCCTTTTGAGGACATCACATAGTGTCTGATGCCCTTTGAGACTTTTGTACATCCCTGTTTCAAGCAATGTCTTCAACCTAGCATTCTCATCAGCAATAGCAGTGGTATCCTCAACAGAGGGGTTAGTTCCCACATCAACAGCTGAAGATATTGCAACAGTAGCAGCAGTAGAACATTCAGCAACAGAGGTAGCATTATCACGCTCAATGCATTTAGGACATGGTGGTTCAAATCTTTCCTGAGCTGAACTGATCTGTTTGGCGCGAAGCGACTCGTTTTCTTTCTGAAGATCTTCATGAGCTGCTCTCAATTTCTCAAGATCTTGCTTCCTTTGAAGATAATCATAGGAAAGCCTTTCATGAGCTGTTGAGAGCGTTTCATGATGACTTTCAAGTTCCTCATACTTAACATGAAGATTTTTTATGTCTTCAATTAAGGACTGAGATTGAGTCATTTCAGCGTCTAACAGATCATCGCTTTTGTCTAACAGTTTTTGAATGTGTTCCACTGTTTTCTGTTGTTCAGTTGCAATTTTAGCGAGTGTTTTGTAGCTGGGTTTGGAACCACAATCAGAGTCATCGTCACTAGATGTTTGATAGTGAGTAGTGCGTGTGTTTACCTTGGCACCGCGTGCCATGAAGCAGTAGGTAGGAGTGGAGTGGTCTTTGTCATTTGCATAGGTGTCGGTGATGGAGTCATTGTCTTCAGTGTTGAAGATGGACTTGGCAACGTATGCTGTAGCCAGACTCGCAATGCCAGAATCGGACTCCTCCTCAGACTCCACCTCCGCCTCCTTAGAAACGGACTCCTCCTCTGAATCCATTTCCTTGCCAACAAACGCACGTGCCTTGCCAGATGAGCTCTTCTTGTGTGATGAAGACTTTGAGGAGGACTTGGAAGAAGACTTTGAGTATTTCTTCTTCTTCTTCTTGTCATCAGAATCATACTCCTTGCTCTTCTTTTTCTTCTTGTTCTCAATGTCCCACTGCGGACACTCAGAGATGTAGTGGTCAGGTTTCTTGCACTTGTGGCATGTTTTCTTCTTGTAGTCATGAGCAGAAGCTTCATCATTCCTTGAGATTTATCGTGAAGACTTTCTGAAGCCTTTCTTCTTGGTGAATTTTTGGAACTTCTTCACAAGCATAGCAAGTTCCTTTCCAATGTCTTCAGGATCATCAGAACTGCTGTCAGATTCTTCTTCAGATGAGGAGACAGCTTTTGCCTTCAAGGCACGAGTTCGCCCATAGTTGGGACCGTAGATATCTCTTTTCTCAGAAAGCTGAAACTCATGTGTATTGAGCCTCTCAAGTATGTCAGATGGATCGAGTGTCTTGAAATCAGGACATTCTTGAATCATCAGGGCTAGGGTGTCAAACGAACTGTCAAGTGATCTCAGGAGTGTCTTGACAACTTCATGCTTGGTGATCTCAGTAGTGCCGAGGGCTTGAAGCTCATTTGTGATGTCAGTGAGTCAATCAAACGTGAGCTGGACATTCTAATTGTCATTTCACTTGAAGCGGTTGAAGAGGTTGCGAAGGACACTGATTCTCTGATCTCTCTGGGTTGAGACGCCTTCGTTGACCTTGGAGAGCTAGTCCCAGACTAGCTTAGATGTTTCCAAAGCACTCACGCGGCCATACTGTCCTTTGGTCAGATGACCACAAATGATATTCTTGGCAGTAGAGTCCAGTTGAACGAACTTCTTGACGTCAGCAGTAGTGACACCTTCCCCAGCCTTGGGAACGCCGTTCTTGACGACATACCATAGGTCGACGTCAATGGCTTCAAGATGCATGCGCATCTTATTCTTCCAGTAGGGATATTCAGTTCCATCGAAGACGGGGCACGCAGAAGAGACTTTAATTATCCCTGCAGTCGACATAACTAAAACTCCAGGTGGTTAAACCGAATTACACAGAACAAGGGAGTACCTTGCTCTAATACCAATTGAAAGTGCGTTATATCGACTAGAGGGGGGGTGAATAGGCGATTTTTATGAAAGTCTTCAAAACATGGAAGTTTCGAAGACAAACGATAGAAATAAACCTATTACCATGCAACGGAAGGTAGACTGCACTAGGCAAACCATAGTCAAGTATTCAATGAAGTGAAAGCACAATGACTAATAGCAGCTAGGTAGTAAGGATCAGGTAGGAAGATATTATGAAGCCGATCAGAACAAGCAGTCACTCACTGAAGACAGAAGATAGTGCAATCATACAATGACTTCACAAGGACCAACAGTAAGTAAAGGGAAGGGAAGGATGAAACCAGTGACTCGTTGAAGACAATGATTTGTTGGACCAGTTCCAGTTGCTGTGAAAACTGTACGTCTGGTTAGGGCGGCTAGGTATTTAAACCTGACACACAGTCCCGGACACCCAGTCCTGAACACGCAGCTCAGGACACCCAGTCCTCACCGTATTCCCCTTGAGCTAAGGTCACACAGACCTCGCCCAATCACTCTGGTAAGTCTTCAAGGTAGACTCCCAAACCTTCACAGACTTCGTTCACCGGCGATCCACAATGTCTCTTGGATGCTCAGAACGCGACGCCTAACCGGCTGGAGGATTCACAGTCCTCAAGTGTAATAAGTCTACAGATCACACAGACAAGAAGACTTAAGTGATGCCTAACACTCTTTGGCTCTGGGTGGTTAGGGCTTTATCCTCGCAAGGAATTCTCTCTCAAAGGCTTCGAGGTGGGTTGCTCTCAAACGACAAAAGACGTCCTCTAACTCTGAGCAGCCAACCGTTTATGGTTGTAGGGGGTGGCCTATTTATAGCCACTAGGCAACCCGACCTGATTTGCCCGAAATGACCCTGGGTCACTAAGGAACTAACACGTGTTCCAACGGTTAGATTTCAAACACACACGGCAACTTTACTTGGGCTACAAGCAAAGCTGACTTGTCCGACTCTGGCCAAGATTCGCTCTCATAGTCTTCACTCGAAGACATAGGTTTTGGTTAAGCATCACTTCAGTCATTCTGACTGGTTCTCTTGGACCCCACTTAACAGTACGGCGGTTCCTATGACTCAACAAAGAAGAAAAAGAACTACGAAAGATCTAAGTCTTTGAGCTCCATAGGCTTCATGCGATGTCTTCTCTTGTCATAGTCTTCAATGTAAATATCTTCACATACCACCTTTGACTTCAATGTCTTCATATATTTTTAGGGGTCATCTCTGGTAGGAAAACCGAATCAATGAGGGACTTCTACCTGTGTTATCCTGCAATTCTCACAAACACATTAGTACCTCAACTAGGTTTGTCGTCAATACTCCAAAACCAACTAGGGGTGGCACTAGATGCACTTACAGCTTGTCCCTACAGCGTCAAGACCAAGATTTTGCTGTGCCGAGGCTTCCGTGCAATAATTTTGCAAACAGAAGCAGGTGAGAACGATCTGAAGTCAAGTTTTTCCCAGATCGTAGATTGGATGTCAGATTTCACAACTCCACCATGGCAACACAGAGTGTAGGTCTGACTTCAATGCTTAGAAACCATAATGTTTCTGTCTGGACTGGTCTGATTTTGCTATAAAAGTTTGCTGGGCTTTTCTTAAACCTGGCTTGCATTTGGCTCTCTGTATTTTACTCTAGGGTAGTAGCATGTAGTTCATCTGAATTTGCATTAGTCAAGATTGCATCAGTTACGTCCTTTATTGGATATGCTACATCTGTCAATCCCTTCTCCCATTTCTTGGTTAATCAAGCCTTTTGTTGTACGCAGTGTACACATGCATATCTTCTCCTCAAGTTGTCCTTGACGAGCTCTATAAAAGCAACACTCATTTACATACTTACTGTAATGTACAGACATCCTCATTTGTTACTACGTTTTCTACCGTTCATAGGATGAAAATGTGTTTGTGTGTTGGGGGAGTATTATTCTCATATGTTTCTAATTTTGTTCTTGATAATTTATTACTATAAATTTCCGCAGCAACGCACGGGGTATTATCTAGTTACTTGTAATTATGACGAGCATCACCACCGTCTCACCTACATCCATCTCACCTGCATCTGATGCATGCCTCATTCTCGATAAAATGAATGCATAAAAAAGTACTCAAGTAAGTTAATTAAAATCGGCTAGTTCGGTTGTGTCCTAACAAACCAAAATAAAAATTAAACAAAGTTTGATTTGCTAAATTGTGTTCCAGCTAATTGTAATAAAAAGCAACGGAACTCTGCCACGAACCGGTTTAGAGCATCTCCAACAGCAAGCGTTTGGAGCACGCTGTTCGCGAGTTTTTGCGCGGCGCGGAGCGGTTGCTCCAGCGGCCGCTGCAAAGTTTAGCGTGCACGAGCCGCTGCAAAAAAATTGCACGCGCGCTCTCGCACAAACAATGTATGCACTCCAAACACAACCAAGAAGATCAAACACAAACAAAACAAATCAACAATAAATAGTTTAATTTTATTAGTACAACTCAAACAAATAGTTTATCTTGCAATAGAACAAATAGTTCAACAATACAACATCAAACACACAAATCATAATGCTCTTTCTCGGCCATTCCATGCCTACCACTCCTTGATGAGATCTTTCTAAAGATCATCATGCATTTCGGCAAATTGAATGACACGATAGGAGGCAACAAAATGGGCCAGCCTGGCAGCCCTCCGCCGCTGTCGGAGTAAATGACCACGGGTAGCCTCATCAGCCCCCCATGGTATTTCGAGACATTGGGGCCGGCTGTGCCCCTCAAGCATCAAAGACAAAGGACCGCCTTCTTGGGGCCGGCTGGTCCTAGCGGGCGGCTACAGGAAGGCGGCGGAGCCCAGAAGGTGGCAACGAGGAGGGCCAACTTCCAGCAGGCGGCCTCTCACTCCCTCAAAGTTAGCACCTCATTACAGCGACGAGACGGGGCGTGGCTACAATACAACATGCCACCCCCGAGTCCAGGGCTGAGCGTGGCCACAATGCAGCATAACAGGCGGGCATCCCTCGCTCGGCGCGGCACTGTTGCCACGACGCCCATGACATCATCATGGCAGAGGAATCCATGCTACCACGACGGGCTACCGGTACGGCCTGCAAGCGGCGGGCCCTACCTGTCCGTGAGATGCCCGAAGGCGGCGGGACCTGACCAGTCGGCACGAGGGAGGCCGACTCCTATCAGACATTCGTCCCTCTCGCTTGGAGTTTGTGCGCCATTAACCAGATAAGACGGGATGTGGCTACAGTGAATGCCCGCCAAGCGGCGGGACTGTAGCCACGCTCCCCCGACAAAGCATGCATCATCAGTGGCACGACTACAGTGCTAAGTAGCCGGCCAGGACCCTCAAGCGGTGGGCGCGACCTATCGGCCAAGTACGAGACAGTCGACGGGGCCCACCAGGCGGCGGGCCCTAGCAGCTGGCGGAGAAGCCGGCGACCAGAGAAACTGACGGCCGGGTCCCACACCCGGTCGGATTACCATTGTATCCCTGGGGGGGGGGTAGGCTTATATAAACCCCAGGACACCCATGCAAAGGGTTCAGAACCTTAGTAGATTTACACACACATATAAAGAGGGGAAGAGAGGCTAGCCTTGCTCATCTTCCTCCTCTAGCCAAATAGCTCAAGGAGAGACCTTGTAGTTACCTTATCGAGATAGTGATCATGCAGAGACCCCGCAGAGCAGGACTAGGGGTGTTATTTCCTAGGAGAGCCCCAAACCTCGGTAAGATTCGCCGGCTTAGGCGTTCTCGCTCACTCCCGCCTCTAGAGCCCGACGAAGTTCTCGCTCACTCCCGCCTCTAGATTCTAGCGACATTCTCTTGGCCCTTTCCATGATAAGCCACCCTGTCGGTGTCAAAATCGGCGGATCTCGGGTAGGGGGTCCCGAACTGTGCGTCTAGGCCGGATGGTAATAGGAGGCAGGGAACACTTTGATTTACCCAGGTTCGGGCCCTCTCGATGGAGGTAATACCCTACTCCTGCTTGATTAATATTGATGATATGGGTAGTACAAGAGTAGATCTACCACGAGATCAAGGAGGCTAAACCCTAGAAGCTAGCCTATGGTATGATTGTTGTGTATAGAGTTGATTGCCTACGGACTACAACCCTCCGGTTTATATAGACACCGGATAGGGTTAGGGTTACATGGAGTCGGTTAGAATGGTAGGAGATCTTGAATATCCGCATCGCCAAGCTTGCCTTCCACGCCAAGGAAAGTCCCATCCGGACACAGGACGAAGTCTTCAATCTTGTATCTTCATAGTCCAGGAGTCCGGCTGAAGGTATAGTCCGGCTACCCGAACACCCCCTAATCCAGGACTCCCTCAGTAGCCCCTGAACCAGGCTTCAATGACGACGAGTCCGGCGCGCAAATTGTCTTCGGCATTGCAAGGCGGGTTCCTCCTCCAAGTCCTTCGTAGAAGATTGTAAACACCAAGAGTAGTGTCCGGCTCTGCAAAATAAGCTTCCACATATTGCCATAGAGAGAATAATATTAACACAAATCAAATCTGCTGACGTATTCCGTAGTGTGTCATCACACTACAGCCAAGTCCTTTACTCGAATCGTTATTACTTTTCCACCTCAGCATGTTTTGCGAGGCGGTTTCCTTGGCACGTCTTGTCAAAGCAGAGATCGTGTACCCCCTTTACGGGATTCTCATCAATACGGACGTGGGTAACCCTAACCGCGCCATTTATCACAGCGCTTGGGAGGCAAGCGAGTTTTACTAGGCTAGTGGGGACGCACAACCGCATCCACCCATATAAGGGGATAAGGATCCACCTTTTTACCCATGCCTTCTTCCTCCTTTGCCTGTCCATCTCCTGCGCACTCGAGCTCCAGCGCCCAAGCCCGCACTTCCTACCTCAACCTTCTCCAGCAATGTCCGGAGCGGGAGGCAAGTGGATGGTCTCCTCCGTCACGGAGGGCCATGTCAAAAAGCTAAGGAAGGCCGGATACTTGTCCAAAGACATCGCGCACCGGCTTCCCGAGGAGGGGCAGCTTCTCCCCACCCCAAGGCCCCATGAGAGGGCAGTATTCCTTCCCCACTTCCTCCGCGGACTGGGTTTTCCACTCCACCCATTTGTCCGGGGGCTCATGTTCTACTACGGCCTGGATTTCCACGATCTGGCCCCAAACTTCATCCTCAACATCTTGGCGTTTATCGTCGTGTGCGAGGCTTTCCTCCGTGTCCGCCCTCATTTCGGCCTCTGGCTCAAGACCTTCAACGTCAAGCCCAAGGTGGTGTGCGGCAGCCAGGCGGAGTGTGGAGGCGCCATGGCGGGCAAGATGGCCAACGTCCTATGGCTCGAGGGCTCCTTCGTGGAGACCCTAAAGGGGTGGCAATCATGGTGGTCTTACATCACCGAGCCGCGTGATCCAAAATGGATCGCAGCCCCTGAGTTCCGATCCGGACCCCCCACGCGGCTTATGTCCTGGAAAGAGATGGGCCTATCATGGGGTGACAAAAAAGAGGTGACCGGATTGCAAACATGCATCCAGTCCCTGGTGAACAAGCCAATCCGGCTTGTTAATGTAATCCAGGTTATGCTCGTCCGCCGGATCCTCCCGTGCCAACAACGGGATTTTAATCTGTGGGAGTTCGTCCCGGCGCAGCACCAAACCCTTAACAGGCTCTTCGACACGACGTATGAAGACGTCTGGAAGGTGCTAACCAAAGGCGCCGAGGCTCCCACATCCGCTTCCGAGGACCGCGGATACAGCTCGCAGCGTCACGCTAGCGAGGTAAGCTATTTTCACCTTTTACAGGATGTTAAGTTTTTTCATAGTTTGACTCTATGCGGGATCTAAACTCCCTTACCTTTGACAGGCTTGGCGGGCGATATCCGGACCGATTAACTGTCCGGCTCCGCTGCCCGAAGACCCAGCCCCAGCTCTACTAGCGAAGTTGCTAGTTCCGACGCCGTATGTGGTGCCGGAGAAGAAGGCCAAGAAGAAGAAGGCCATGGGGACTCGAAAGAGTGCCCGTAATGTGGTGGTGTCGTCATCTGACGAGTCTGAGACGCCCTCCTCCCGCGTTAATGAGGAGGAGGAAGAAGAAAACTCTCCCCCCAGCGGAGGGAGGAGAGAAGAGGAAGGCCGCCCCAACAGGGGAGGCCGAGGGGTCTAGGAAAAGGAAGACCCCTCCGCCGGACTACGCCCCCAACGCCGAAGAGGGCAAAGAGGAGTGGCCAAATAGGGCCAAGCGTCCGGCGAAATCGTAAGTTCAGATATCAGAATAACTCATGATGTTCCTTTGTTGCACATCTTTCCCTAATGTCGAATGTAATTATGCAGTCCGCCCCGGGCCGAACTCAACGAGTCGTCAAGCGGCTCCCTGGATTCATCGGACGTGAACTCAGTTCCGCCCGCTGTCTCCCCCCACACTGTGGACGACGCCGAAGTGGCGTCGCAACGAGCTCCGGGGCAGGAGGAGGTGGTCCTGGAGGAGCCGTAAGGCGACCTCCCGGACCCCAGGAGTAAAGGGGACAAGACCCCCCAGGGCTCCAAGTCCGGCTTTATGCCGGACACCGCGCCGGAATCTTTAACAGTTCCGGACCGCGGTAGGTGAACTCCTTCCAAGAGGAGCAATCCTTCTGAGCCGGCGGCCTCCGTCCAACCGGAGGTGCCGAACAATCTGCTTGAGGTGCTTGATGGCGCCTCCATCGACGAGGAGCACCGTACTATTATGAGTACGGTGATCCAGAAGGTTCAGTCCGACAAGAGCGGACTGACTGAAGCTTGCGCTAGCCTTCTAACAGGCTTCGAGGTAAGTAAAAATATATAAAAATAGTACCGCATAGACCGTAGCCCCTGATTCTCTGTTTGGCGTTCGGAAAGAAAAGCCGAATAGAGGATCTAGTAAATTTTGCAGGTGTCTAACAAAAAGAGTCAATATGCGTATGTAGGCTTCGCTGCTAGCCACCGCCGCACTGACTGCGGAGGTGGGTGCCCTGAAACAGGGACTCGAGCGGACCGAGCGAGAGCTCGGCCTTGCCAAGCGGCAGCTCGAGGAAAAAGAAGGTAGGAAATACCTTACAGAAAAAGTGCCTATAGAGAGGCGTGATTGCAAAAAATAACAGGATTACACTGCTTATTATAGGGGCCACGACTGAGGTGGCGACCCTCAAGTAGGCGCTGTCCGAGGCCGAAAAGAAAACGGCCGCGGAGCGCACCGAGCGAGAGAAACTTGGGGCTCAGGTCGGCGAGGTGCAGCAAGAGCTTCAGGCTCTCATGAAGAAGCATGAGAGTTTGGAGCTTGAGTCAAAGACCCAAGTGTCCGAGCTCGCGACGGCCCTTGAGACTGCCAAGTCTGCCAAGGCCGAAGCCCAAAAGGTCCTCCAAGAGTTGGAGGAGGTGAAAAAGATAACAGCGGGTAAGGCATTCTTTATGCAAAGCAGACATATAAAAGTAAACTACTTGTTACTTACCCGAATCCGGAGCTCTCCAGGGGCATTCGCAGATCTTCCCCGCAGCGTATCCGACGCTGCCGCATTCTACCGAGCTGAAGAGGGCAGCTCGACGGAGAAGGTGTTCTGGTCTCAGTATGCTGAGGCCGGACACCCTGTGCCCTTGAGCGACCAGCTGAAACAGCTGGTCGAGCTCCACAAGGCGGCCGAATAGGCCATGAAGGGCTTCATAGTTCGGTTGTGGCCCAGAGAGGCCCTGCCTGGGAGCAACTTCAGGCTGGTGCAGCGGCTGGTGGAGGCCTGTCCAAGGCTCGAGGTCATCAAGCGGTCCGTCTGCATCGAAGGAGCCCATAGGGCCCTTGCCCGTGCGAAGGTGCACTGGGGTAAGCTGGACGGTGAGAAGCTTGTGAGGGACGGGCCGCTGCCGGGGAAGCAACATTGCAAGCCCGAGAACTATTACAAGGATGTTCTTGCAGGTGCCCGCCTTGTGGCGGATGAATGTACCAAGGATGTAATTTTTGAATAAACTCGCTCGTTTTTATCCTGTGCGCTGAAAACTTGTTTATAGGTGCTTTAAGCAATGCTTGTTGAATTTAAAATATTATTTTCTATGTGGCCGTTTATCAAAAAATTGAGAGATGGCCAGTCGTCGGCTTCTGCCCCCATGCCACTAGTGCTGGGTTGTTCGGGATAAACCTGAGCGCTCTTTTTCCCATAGTTGGGTCCTTCGAGGGAGGCGCTCAGCACAACGAACTAGGCAATCGGACTATAATGCTTGAACACTCTTACTTAGCCATAGAACTTTATAATTTTAAATTTCGGCGAAGCCCCTAGTTCGGAAGACCGAGTTCGGGGCGCTGTCCATGCCTTGGCCGCACAAAATCCGGCTCCTCGCTCGAAGCGGCATAAGTCTTTAGGGACTCGAAAAACCTCTCGAACAGCGACCGGTCTCTTGCCTCATCATGACAGTAAGTTTTAGCTTTCTCCACTGAGGTGCTTAACCCAGCTCAACCGGGGCACAATCGCAGTGGTTCTCCTAGTGCTACCTTAGCCGATATAGCGGAACGTAAGGCACCAAAACATAGGAGCCGGGCAAACCCAACTATTGACCCAAATCATGATTTGGAGCTGATGCATATAGTGCTATAAGTTCGGGGTGCCGCACTTGTGAAAGTGTACGGACTTCTCACACCATATTAAAGGGTACTGAAGCCCCTGGCGTACTTGCCGTACCACAGTGTACGGGTGCAACATGTCATTGATGAACATATATAAAAGAGAGTAATGCAGAAAATAGACAAAAGCTATGCATTGTTTATAGAGAGGCTATTTATCAAAGCCGAACGATACAAGGAGTGCGATAAGCAAAAAGATATTTGGACTATTTAGTATGTCCTGACCAGGGGCAGGCCGCGGAACTATATTTAAAACAGGTATACCGCTCGTAACAGAGACCACCTGGGAGTTCCATAATGCGGCATGGCTTGTCTGCCTCCCTGGATCTTACATCATTTGTGCGGCAGTCGAATTGCCGAACAGGTCGTCCGAAGTATGGAGTCTTGAAAGTAAGAAAAAATTAAGAAAAGAATCCGCCAGCCCCTAGTACGTTTTAAGCCGTATTTTGGGCGTGCCGTTATTGTGCCCCTTCCCCTGTGCCCATGGTATTTCAAGGGCGTAGTTATGTACGCGAGGTACTGGTTTCGCTATGTGGCGAAAGCTTGGGTTGGGGCCGCATTGCTACGCTTGCTCTGGGTGTGCCAGGCTGTTCTGCTGTGGGTTACTCCGGGCGCGCTTGGCAGTGTCTGACTTTTTAATGGCCGAACTGGAGAATTGCCTGAGAAGGCTACTTTGTACCTCTGCTGTAAGAGCCGCCGTATGCTCCTCCGTACGGAGGGAGCGTTTGGTGTTTCCGTTGACCGTAATTACTCCTCGAGGGCCTGGCATCTTGAGCTTGAGATATGCGTAGTGCGGCACCGCATTAAACTTTGCGAATGCGGTTCGTCCGAGCAGGGCGTGATAGCCACTGCGAAACGGGACTATATCGAAGATTAACTCTTCGCTTCGGAAATTGTCCGGAGATCCGAATACCACGTCAAGTGTTACTGAGCCTGTACAGTTGGCTTCTAAACCTGGTATAACGCCTTTAAAGGTCGTTCGTGTGGGCTTAATCCTTGAGGGATCTATGCCCATTTTCCGCATTGTATCCTGATAAAGCAGGTTCAGGCTACTGCCGCCGTCCATGAGGACTCTTGTGAGATGAAATCCGTCGATGATTGGGTCGAGAACCAATGCGGCGAAGCCGCCATGACGGATGCTAGTGGGATGGTCCCTTCGATCAAAAGTGATCGGGCAGGAGGACCATGGGTTGAACTTTGGGGCGACTGGCTCTATCGCGTATATGTCCCGTAGCGCACGCTTCCGCTCCCGCTTGGGAATGTGGGTTGCGTATATCATGTTCACCGTCCGCACTTGTGGGGGAAAGCCCTTCTGTCCATTGTTGTTCGGCGGCTTGGGCTCCTCGTCGTCGCTATGCAGCCCCTTGTCTCTGTTTTCGGCCCTTAACTTGCCTGCCTGCTTGAACACCCAACAATCCCTGTTAGTGTGATTGGCTGACCTTTCGGGGGTGCCATGTATCTGGCACAAGCGATCGAGTATTCGGTCCAAACTGGACGGGCCCTGAGTATTCTTTTTGAATGCCTTTTTCCACTGACCGGATTTATAGCCTTTGAATCCGGCATTGACTGCCGTGTCTTCATTGCTGTCGCTGTTAACGCGGCGTTTTTGCTTATTCCGATGTGTCCTGCCACTTTTGACCTTGGTATCCGAATTACCAGGGTTCTTTGATAAGTTGTTACTGCGAGCTAGCCAGCTGTCTTCTCCCACGTAAAAGCGGGTCATGAGTGTCGTGAGGGCTGCCATGGATTTCGGCTTTTCCTGTCCCAGGTGCCGGGCAAGCCACTCGTCGCGGATGTTATGCTTGAAGGCTGCTAGGGCCTCTGCGTCCGGACAGTCGACTATCTGGTTTTTCTTTGTTAGGAACCGTGTCCAGAATTGTCTGGCCGATTCTTCTGGCTGCTGAATTATGTGGCTTAAGTCGTCGGCATCCGGCGGTCGCACGTAAGTGCCCTGGAAGTTGTCGAGGAATGCGGCTTCCAGGTCCTCCCAAGAACCGGTTGAGTCTGCTGGCAAGCTGTTAAGCCAATGTCGGGCTGGTCCTTTAAGTTTGAGCGGGAGGTATTTGATGGCGTGTAGATCATCGCCGCGTGCCATGTGGATGTGAAGGAGATAATCCTCGATCCATACCGTCGGGTCTGTTGTGCCATCGTATGATTCGATGTTTATGGGTTTGAAACCCTCTGGGATTTTATGATCCATTACTTCATTCGTGAAGCATAGCGGGTGTGCGGCGCCTCTGTACTGGGCTATAGCACGACGCAGCTCGGAAGAGCTATGTCTGTTGTGTTCGGCCCGGCCGGATTTGTTTTATCCGGCGTGAAGATTATTATCACATGCTGTAGGGCGCCTGCGCGATTCGTAGATCGATCTTGTTTGTCTTGCCTTATCCTCCAGTATGTCTCGCAGGTCGGGCGCATTTTCCCGTGCCTTAGTTGAGCGGCGTCGGGGCATGGCTTGGGTGGAGGGCCGAGAGGCCTCTCTATCGCGGCCGCGAGGTGGCCGGTCTGCCATGTCATGCGCTGGTGATGTAGGTGCTTCCTCCTCTGATCGGGGTAGCGGCCTGCGCTCCGGGTAACTCTTGGAGGGGCGTTCGAGTTCATACTCTTCGGCCGCAAGGACTTCAGTCCATCTGTCAGCTAGCAAATCTTGGGCAGCTCTAAGCTGTTGCTGCTTTTTCTTGAGGCTGCTTGTCGTGGCTAAAAGCCTGCGTTTAAAACGCTCTTGTTCAGCGGGGTCTAATGGTATGACGAATTCGTCGTCATCGAGGCTTGCCTCGTCTTCGGAGGGAGGCGTATAGTTATCATCCTCGACCTCTCGGTCTGCCGCTCTCTCATGAAGGCTGGCTTCTCCATCTTCCTGTGCCGAATCTTGCTGAGGTGGGTGTTCTTCGGCGCTGTCCGGGGTAGTATTATCTCCCGTTCCAGAATCACCATTTTTGCTTTGGCGGGATTTAGAGCGGCGCCGCTAACGCCGGCACTTTGTCTGTTTCTTGGGGGCATCATCCCCCAATGTTCCATCGCTATCTCCATCTTTTGGAGTATCCACCATATATATGTCATATGACGAGGTGGCCTTCCAGCGCCCTACAGGTGCTGGTTCCTGCTCGTCTCCTACATCGTCGTCCATGCCGTGGATGTCTTCGGAGCTGAAGTCAAGCATGTCGGTTAGATCGTCGACAGTGGCTACAAAGTGGGTGGTGGGTGGGCTTTGAATTTCCTCATTGTCCGTATTCCACCCTCGCTGACCGTAGGATGTCGCCAAAAGGCGAATGCTGAAAGATGTCTGCGGCGGTGAACTCCATTATCGGCGCCCAATCGGATTCGATTGGCAGGGGCGCGGGGGGTTCGGAGTCCGGGGAGGAGTTCGGATCTTCGGAGTCACAGGCCATGCAGAGTGCAGGGCTAGCGTTCGGCTCGATAGCTTTCGGGATCGCAGCCCCTGAGGTGACGTCCAACCGTTCATCCTCGATTGGCGCAATAGGCTCCGAGTTAGGGGTCGGAACCGATGCGTGTGCGGCCTCCAGGACACTGTCCGGGGGCAGAGCTAGATCATCCCCCTCGAGATAGTGCGGCACGCTTGGCTGTGGATCGAATCCGTCGAAGATCAAGTCTCCGCGGGTGTCAGCCGTGTAGTTTAAGCTTCCAAACTTGACTTGATGGCCAGGGGCGTAGCTTTCGATCTGCTCCAGGTGGCCGAGCGAACTGGCCTGCAGAGCGAAGCCGCCGAAGACGAAGATCTGTCCGGGGAGAAAAGTCTCACCCTGGACCGTATCGTTGTTGATGATCAAATGAGCCATCGGGCCTAAAGGCGACGACACAGAGGAACTCTCAATGAAAGCACCAATGTCGGTGTCAAAAGCGGCGGATCTCGGGTAGGGGGTCCCAAACTGTGCGTCTAGGCCGGATGGTAACAGGAGGCAGGGAACCGTTTGTTTTACCCAGGTTCGGGCCCTCTCGATGGAGGTAATACCCTACTCCTGCTTGATTAATATTGATGATATGGGTAGTACAAGAGTAGATCTACCACGAGATCAAGGAGGCTAAACCCTAAAAGCTAGCCTATGGTATGATTGTTGTGTATGGAGTTGATTACCTACGGACTACAACCCTCCGGTTTATATAGACACCGGATAGGGTTAGGGTTACATGGAGTCGGTTACAATGGTAGGAGATCTTGAATATCCACATCGCCAAGCTTGCCTTCCACGCCAAGGAAAGTCCCATCCGGACATGGGACGAAGTCTTCAATCTTGTATCTTCATAGTCCAGGAGTCCGGCTGAAGGTATAGTCCGGCTACCCGAACACCCCCTAATCCAGGACTCCATCACACCCCTTGGCATATGTCGCATCACAACCCCGACATTTGGCGCCCACCGTGGGGCTAGGTGCACCGTCGTCCCGAAACACGTTCTGGACGAGAACCCTCTTCCTCCCCAGCGAACGCAGCCAGCCCGGTACGCCGGATGGCATCTGCGTCGACACGCTGCGCGGCGCAGAAGCCGCTTGCGCCACGAGCGCCCTTGCTGACCTTGTCGGCGAGATCCGTCTCTTTGATGAGCCGACACCTGACAAGGGAGCAGCCCGCATTGAAAACTGCCTTGTCGAGCTCCTTGGCAAGATCGACATCGCCAACGAGCCTGCCTTCGATAAAGAGTCTGTTGGCTCTACAGACCCGATGCTCGTCGACTTCGACGTGGCATCCCCCGATTCCTTCCCCGCCAACGTGGTGATCATCGACGACCCACTCCCTCCTGTGATCAGCGACGCCAGCGGCAGCACTATCACGGAGGTGTTGGTCATCAGTCACGATGGAGCTTCTGATGGAGTCGGCCAGGACCTGCTGCAGGCAGCAATGCGGGACCTGTCTGCGCCCATCGCGGCACACGCTAACGGCAAGACGCTGGAGGCCTGCCGCGTCACACTCATCAAGAGCGCCAAAAAGTTGGCTGCCAGGAGACGCCTCACCGAGGCCTACCAGCGCGAGATCGATCGTGCTGTATGCGGTACGTCGGCTGCAGGCGAGCCCAGCTGGATGGGCACCGTTCGGCAGCGGGGAGAGGCCGTTGCCAGCATGCTGGGGGTTGATACATCCATTTTGCATCATGCTTCTATATCAATATTTATTGCATTATGGGCTGTTATTATACATTATATCACAATACTTATGCCTATTCTCTCTCATTTTATAAGGTTTACATGAAGAGGGAGAGTGCCGGCAGCTGGAATTCTGGGCTGGAAAAGGAGAAAATATTAGAGACCTATTCTGCACAACTCCAAAAGTCCTGAAACTTCATGGGAGCATGTTTCAGAATATATAAAAAATATTGGGCGAAAGAAGTACCAGAGGGGGGCCACCCATCGTCCATGAGGGTGGGGGCGCGCCCTACCCCCCTGGGCGCGCCCCCTGCCTCGTGGGCCCCCTGGTGGACCTCTGATGCCCATCTTTGGCTATATGGAGTCTTTCATCGAGAGAACAAAATCATAAGCTAGCTCACGGGACGAAACTCCGCTGCCACGAGGCGGAACCTTGGCGGAACTAATCTAGGGCTCCAGCGGAGCTGTTCTGTCGGGGAAACCTTCCTCCGGGAGGGGGAAATCATCACCATCGTCATCACCAACGATCCTCTCATCGGGAGGGGGTCAATCTACATCAACATCTTCACCAACACCATCTCATCTCAAACCCTACTTCATCTCTTGTATCCAATCTTTGTATCAAAGCCTCAGATTGGCACCTGTGGGTTGCTAGTAGTGTTGATTACTCCTTGTAGTTGATGCTAGTTGGTTTATTTGGTGGAAGATCATATGTTCAGATCCATTATGCACATTAATACACCTCTGATTATGAACATGAATATGATTTGTGAGTAGTTACATTTGTTCCTGAGGACATGGGAGAAGTCTTGCTATAAGTAGTCATGTGAATTTGGTATTCGTTTGATATTTTGATGAGATGTATATTGTCACCCCTCTAGTGGTGTCATGTGAACGTCGACTACATGACACTTCACCATTGTTTGGGCCTAGAGGGAGGCATTGTGAATTAATAAGTAGATGATGGGTTGCTAGAGTGATAGAAGCTTAAACCCTAGTTTATGCGTTGCTTCGTAATGGGGCTGATTTGGATCCATATGTTTCATGCTATGGTTAGGTTTACCTTAATACTTCTATTGTAGTTGCGGATGCTTGCAATAGGGGTTAATCATAAGTGGGATGCTTGTCCAAGTAAGGGCAGTACCCAAGCAATGGTCCACCCACATATCAAATTATCAAAGTACCGAATGCGAATCATATGAATGTGATGAAAACTAGCTTGACAATAATTCCCATGTGTCCTCGGGAGCGCTTTCCTTTATATAAGAGTTTGTCCAGTCTTGTCCTTTGCTACAAAAAGGATTAGGACATCTTGCTGCACCTTATTTACTTGCATTACTTATTACTCGCTACAAATTACCTTATCACAAAACTATCTGTTACCGACAATTTCAGTGCTTGCAGAGAATACCTTGCTGAAAACCGCTTATCATTTCCTTCTGCTCCTCGTTGGGTTCGACACTCTTACTTATCGAAAAGGCTACGATAGATCCCCTACACTTGTGGGTCATCAAGACTCTTTTCTGGCACCGTTGCCGGGGAGTGAAGCGCCTCTGGTAGGTGGAATTTGGTAAGGAAAAATTTATATAGTGTGCTGAAATTTACTGTCACTTGTTACTATGGAACATATTCCTTTGAGGGGCTTGTTCGGGGTATATTCACCCCGACCAGTAGATCAAAGAGTTGCTCCTCAACCTACTGAACCTACTGAAAATGTTTACTTTGAAATTCCTTCGGGTATGATAGAGAAACTGCTAGCTAATCCTTTTACAGGAGACAGAACATTACATCCCGATTTGGACTTAATCTATGTGGATGAAGTTTGTGGATTATTTAAGCTTGCATGTATGCCCGGGGATGTTATCAAGAAGAAGGTCTTCCCGTTATCTTTGAAGGGAGAGGCATTGACATGGTTTAGGCTATGTGATAATATTGGATCATGGAACTACCAACGATTGAAATTGGAATTTCATCAGAAGTTTTATCCTATGCATCTGGTTCATCGTGATCGTAATTATATATATAATTTTTGGCCTCACGAAGGAGAAAGCATCGCTCAAGCTTGGGGGAGGCTTAAGTCAATGTTATATTCATGCCCCAATCATGAGCTCTCAAGAGAAATGCTTATTCAAAAATTTTATGCTCGGCTTTCTCTTAGTAATCGCTCCATGCTCGATATTTCTTGTACTGGTTCTCTTATGATGAAGACTATTGAATTCAAATGGGATTTATTGGAGAGAATTAAACGCAACTCTGAAGATTAGGATATCGATGAAGGTAAGGAGTTAGGTATAACACCTAAGTTTGATTGTGTTAAATCTTTTATGGATACCGATGCTTTCCGTGAATTTAGCACTAAATATGGACTTGACTCTGAGATAGTAGCTTCTTTCCATGAATCCTTTGCTACTCATGTTGATCTCCCTAAGGAGAAGTGGTTTAAATATAATCCTCACATTGAAGTAAAAGTAGTTGAACCTATTAAAGTTGAAGAAAAGACTATCACTTATAATGATCCTGTTGTTCCCACTACTTATATTGAGAAACCACCTTTCCCTGTTAGAATAAAGGATCATGCTAAAGCTTCAACTGTGGTTCGTAAGAGTAACACTAGAACACCTACACCTTCTAAGAAAATTAAAGTTGAACCTAGTATTGCTATGGTTAAAGATCTCTTTGGCTGATAATATTGATGGGCATGTTATTTACTTCTGTGATGAATCTGCTAGAATTGCTAGACCCGATACTAAAAATAAACATAGACCTGTTGTAGGCATGCCTGTTATTTCTATTAAAATAGGAGATCATTGCTATCATGGCTTATGTGATATGGGTGCAAGTGCAAGTGCAATAACCCATTCCTTATATAAAGAAATTATGCATGACATTACACCTGCTGAGATAGAGGAAATTGATGTTACTATTAAACTTGCTAATAGAGATACTATTTCACCAGTTGGGTTTGTTAGAGATGTTGAAGTCTTGTGTGGGAAAGTTAAATATCTTGCTGATTTTCTTGTTCTTGGTTCCCGACAAGATAACTTTTGTCCCATTATATTTGGTAGACCCTTCTTGAATACTGTTAATGCTAAGATAGACTGCAATAAGGATATTGTTTCTGTTGGTTTAGGGGATATGTCTCATGAATTTAATTTTTCTAAATTTCGTAGACAACCCCGTGTTAAAGATTTGCCTAGTAAAGATGAAATTATTGGTCTTGCTTCTATTATCGTGCCTCCTAATGATCCTTTAGAACAATATTTGCTCGACCATGAAAATGGTATGTTTATGAATGAAAGAAGGGAAATAGATGAAGTATTCTTGAAACAGGGACCTATTTTGAAACACAACTTGCCTGTTGAAATCCTAGGGGATCCTCCTCCACCTAAGGGTGATCCTGTGTTTGAGCTTAAACCTTTACCTAATACTCTTAAATATGCTTATCTTGATGAAAAAGAGATATATCCTGTTATTATTAGTGCTAACCTTTCAGAGCATGAACAAAAAAAATTATTGAAAACTCTGAAGAAGCACCGTGCTGCTATTGGATATACTCTTGATGATCTTAAGGGCATTAGTCCCACTCTATGCCAACACAAGATAAAATTGGAGAAAGACGCGAAACCGGTTGTTGATCACCAACAGCGGTTAAATCCTAAGATGAAAGAAGTGGTAAGAAAAGAAATACTAAAGCTTCTGGAGGAAGGTATAATTTATCCCGTTGCTGATAGTTAGTGGGTAAGTCCTGTCCATTGTGTCCCTAAGAAGGGAGGTATTACTGTTGTTCCTAATGATAAAGATGAATTGATCCCACAATGAATTGTTACATGTTATAGAATGGTAATTGATTTCCGCAAATTAAAGTAAGCTCCTAAAAAGGATCATTACCCTTTAACTTTTATTGATTAGATGCTAGAAAGATTATCCAAACATACACATTTTTGCTTTCTAGATGGTTATTCTGGTTTCTCTCAAATACCTGTGTCAAAAGAGAATCAAGAAAAGACGACTTTTACTTGCCCTTTCGGTACCTTTGCTTATAGATGTATGCCCTTTGGTTTATGCAATGCACCTACTACTTTTCAAAGATGTATGACTACTATATTCTCTAACTTCTGTGAAAATATTGTTGAGATTTTGATGGATGATTTCTCCGTTTACGGAACTTCTTTTGATGAGTGCTTAAGCAACCTTGATCGAGTTTTGCAGAGATGTGAAGAAACTAATCTTGTCTTGAATTGGGAGAAGTGCCACTTTATGGTTAATGAAGGTATTGTCTTGGGGCATAAAATTTCTGAAAGAGGTATTGAAGTTGATAAAGCTAAGGTTTGATGCTATTGAAAAGATGCCGTGCCCTAAAGACATCAAAGGTATAAGAAGTTTCCTTGGTCACGCCGGTTTTTATAGGAGGTTCATTAAGGACTTCTCTAAAATTTCTAGGCCCCTGACTAATCTCTTACAAAAAGATGTTCCTTTTGTTTTTGATGATGATTGTGTAGAAGCAGTTGAAATACTTAAGAAAGCTTTGATTTTTGCACCTATTGTTCAGCCTCCTGATTGGAAGTTACCATTTGAAATCATGTGTGACGCTAGTGATTATGCTGTAGGGGCTGTTCTAGGACAAAGAGTTGATAAGAAATTAAATGTTATCCAATATGCTAGTAAAACTATAGACAGTGCCCAGAGAAACTATGCTACTACTGAAAAAGAATTTTTAGCAGTTGTATTTGCTTGTGATATGTACAGACCTTATATAGTTGATTCTAAAGTAACCGTTCACATTGATCATGCTGCTATTAGATATCTTATGGAAAAGAAAGATGCTAAACCTAGACTTATTAGATGGGTTCTCTTGCTACAAGAATTTGATTTGCATATTATTGATAGAAAGGGAGCTGAGAACCCCGTTGTAGACAACTTGTCTAAGTTAGAGAATGTTCTTGATGACCCACTACCTATTGATGATAGATTTCCTGATGAACAATTAGCTGTGATAAATGCTTCTCGTACCACTCCATGGTATTCTGATTATGCTAATTATATTGTTGCTAAGTTTATACCACCTAGTTTCACATGCCAGTAAAAGAAAAAGTTCTTCTATGATTTAAGACATTACTTCTGGGATGACCCACATCTTTATAAAGAAGGAGTAGATGGTGTTATTAGACGTTGTGTACCTGAGCATGAACAGGAACAGATCCTACGCAAGTGTCACTCTGAGGCTTACGGAGGACACCATTCTGGAGATAGAACTGCACATAATGTATTACAATCCGGTTTTTATTAGCCTACTCTCTTTAAGGATGCCCATAAGTTTGTTTTGTCTTGTGATGAATGTCAAAGAATTGGTAATATTAGTAGACGTCAAGAAATGCCTATGAATTATTCACTTGTTATTGAACCATTTGATGTTTGGGGCTTTGATTATATGGGACCGTTTCCTTCCTCTAATTGGTATACACATATTTTAGTTGCTGTTGATTACGTTACTAAGTGGGTAGAAGCTATTCCAACTAGTAGTGCTGATCATAACACCTCTATTAAGATGCTTAAAGAAGTTATTTTTCCGAGGTTTGGAGTCCCTAGATATTTAAGGACTGATGGTGGTTCACATTTTATTCATGGTGCCTTTCGTAAAATGCTTGCTAAGTATGATGTTAACCATAGAATTGCATCTCCATATCATCCACAGTCTAGTTGTCAAGTAGAATTGAGTAATAGAGAGCTTAAATTAATTTTGCAAAAGATTGTTAATAGATCTAGGAAGAATTGGTCCAAGAAACTTGATGATGCATTATGGGCCTATAGAACTGCATAGAAGAATCCTATGGGTATGTCTCCATATAATATGGTTTATGGAAAAACATGTCACTTACCTCTTGAGCTAGAACATAAGGCATATTCGGCCATTAAAGAGCTCAATTATGATTTCAAACTTGCCGGTGAGAAGAGGCTTTTTGACATTAGCTCACTTGATGAATGAAGAACCCAGGCCTATGAATGAAGATGGCATGACAACACTACAAGAAATATGTCAACTTATGACCACCACTATTGGTCACTGAATGGTCACAAATTTCCATTTATGACCTTTTTGTGACCAAAAACATAAGGTCAAAATCTGGGCGTCGTAAACTGACTATAGCGACCTTTCTTCTGGAATGGTCGCAAATGTTTATGACCAAAATAAGTCCACTATGGCGTTTTGGTCACTAGCAACCTCCCCAGGCCACGTAGGCATCCAGCGTGGCAAGCTGATGTGGCACAAGATTCAGCCCGGTCCAATTCGGTTTTCTACATGGGCCTAGCCCAGGAATTCGGCCTTTCTATATTTTTTCGTGTGAATTTTTTGTCAGCTTCATGGACCAAGCCCAACATTGCAGCCTTTTTATTTTTGGCCCATGGCCTTTTTGTCTCAACAGTTTCATTTTTTTTTCTTTTTTTATAAATTGGGTTCACTAGTTAGGTGGGTCCCCATTGTCAGGTTCTAGTACTGGGTCCTAGCCATCAGGGCAATATTCTTCATTTTTTTATTTCACGCAAATAAATACCTGGTATTTAAATTGGCACACAGAAAACACACGAAATACTTCAAATATTATCAACCATCAAAGTGCTACATCATATAACACACATACAAATGTGATCAGCATCAAGTTTACAATCAGATAACAAGCTCCACAATAGGAGCAGTTTACATCAAGGTTAGTCAGATGAAATCCTATGCACGACTCACTAGGCGACCATAGTCAACTGGGCCACCTTCGCTACACTAGAACAGCAATAGAACTATCATCATGCCTTCAGCCGTCGCCCTGTTACATGAATCAGAAGAGAAGAATTAAAACACTAGAGCCAATATATTATGAACAGACATATTATATAAATATATTATGATGTTCAAAAAAGTTTTATTGTAAACGCATAGTTCTGGTCAACAACACTAACAATTTCAGATCAGATTCTGGAACTACCACTAGGAATTCAGTAAACTGACAGTTTGAGATCCAGTTCAAAATGTTTTAGATCAGTTTTAGATCAGATTCTGGAACTACCACTAGGAATTTAGTAAACTGTATGGAGGTTCAAAATGTTTTATACTATAATAAAGAGTTTTATTGATTAATGATATTTCTGGTTCAACAAACAGTTTAAGATCCAGTTCTACATAGGGTACTGTGTCAAGATCGCAGCTTCATGTTCATGCTTGCTAGTATGTGTCAAGAGAAACCCTGAACCTGAAAGCTCAGGCTGTTACTTATTTTGTTACTGTGTGGTAAGTACTACTAAGATCAAAATGCATTCAAGGGAGCATAAAAGCCATCCCCATTTGAAGCATGTATAGTCTACAGAGATACTAACAGGTGAACAGACAGCCCCTAGAAATTGGCTAACTACTTCTACTGTATAATATGCAGTCTACAGCGATACTAACTACTTCTACTGTATAATCACAGTCTGCAGTCACTAAATAAATAAGCTACTGAAACTACTGCTGCTTTATAATCACAGTCCAGTTAAATTTGTGCTACTACTGCTGTTATAAAACTACTGAAACTACTCATGCAACAATTAGCATGAGATACAAGCAGCACTAAGCACCAAGATTACTACACCAAGTCAAATTTAAGCTACTGAAAAATGGTGGAAGATTCATGACAAGAATAACAGTAGCAGAAGCTTCATGTGCTAAAATACTGAAGCTTCATGTGCAAAATTACTCAAGCTTTATGTGCAAAATTAACTGTAGGTGCTGAAGCTATTCCAAAATTATCACAAAATTTAAGCTATCATCCTGCTGCAGAAATAGCCACCGTCCAGGCCCCCGTCATCCGCCAGGCTGCCGCCAAGCTCCAGCCCCTCCAGCGGTGACCACAAGGGCCTCCTGTACAACATCATGAGAACAGTCAAGGACTGCAACATCCAGGTAACAACAAAGTTCAGCACAATAAAATAGAGCAACAGATCCATGCTATCAGACTGAGAGTCTATCATACTAACAGCACATGCTATCTTCATGCCCTATCATAACAGTTCATAATAAGTATGAAATGCAAGAATACATAATATTGCAATTTATTCTGCTATAGCCTATCATGTTCAAACAGTGGCTCCCAAGAGTCTAGGTTCTTAGTTCATTGATCTGATGGGAGGGTAAGATCAATGCCATGTCAGTATGTCACCTTGTCTGCTAAGCAGATATGCATCTCCCTTCAACTAGAGTGGACAAACAAACAGCGAGATGATGGCACATGGCAGTGCCAGGAGGTGCAACATTTATTGCAAATGGTGGAAATGAAAAAAATTGGCACTGTCCTATGCAAGATTAAGTAATTCTTTGACAAAACAGGTGCAGGTTGAGTAATCCTATCACAAAACAGGATTCAAATCTTCAACAGAGGCACCAGTCGCGGCAATAACCGAAGCTGGTTAGCGAAAACACATAGATTTGGTTCCAGTTATTGAGAATAAGCTATCGGGCAGGGTACAGACACCTCTAAGAGACAAATAAATACATGATTAACTAGAACACCTAGCTATCAGTACTAACTAGTCAACTAGCAAGAGTATCGCCAGGAACCCCATCTGATTCACCACAGCATACTACCATTCCCAGCGACCAAACCAATTTACCGAAATGCAAAGTCTTAAATAGAAGGCAACAGATCAACTTATCGGTGGCCAGCAAGAGGGCTCCCATGAAGGCGAGCTGAGCTCTCCCGTGCGTGCGATGGTTGCAGGCAGGAGGTCGTTCATGTGGGGGAGGGGATAGAATGCAAATCCTCCAGACGGGAGATGGTGGTTGGCGATGGAGGAGGTCGTCGGGTGCCTCGTGCGTCCAGGCGACGACGGCAACCTTGGTGAGCCGCCATCACCAGCGTGCATGGACCTATGCCCATCAGCCGCGCGAGTGCGCTGGAGGTCGCAGCCAGATCGAGGGCTTGACGACGACCTGCGTGAGGAAGAAAAACAAATCGGGCATGTGTGAGCAACATCCAGATCGAATCAAAAGGAGAAGAGAGGAGGGTGAGAGAAGACCTTGTTGACGAGTTCCATGGTGTCGAGCGCGCGTGACGAGGGCGCGGGTCCGGAAGCAACGCGGCGGATCTGCACCCTTCCCCGCCGAGGCCCTGCACGCACGCAAAAACAATGAACACCCGTCAGCCTCCGCCACCATACCGCCGCATGCAGATTCGAGGGGCGTGAGGCACCGCTCACCTTCGAGAAGGGCGCGGTGTAGAGGAGCGCCGCCGCGAGCGCCGCCGCCACGGCCAGCAGTGCCAGCCCCCATCCGGGCGTGGCTGGCGACGGGAAGCTGTGGCGGCGTCGATCTGGATCGGATCGAGATCTAAGGGAGGGAGAGGGCGGCGGATATGGCTGTGCGGAATCCGGGAGAGTGAGTGGAAGGGGAGCCGGAGGAGGTGGGGATCCGGCTCATGGAGGAGAGCGAGTGGAGGGGGACAGCGGTGTTGGGCAGAATCGATGGGGGCGGCGGCTCATGGAGGAGAGCGAGTGGAGGAGGGCGTGGCGGCTCATGCGCGGTCGTCGGAGGCGCTGCGGAGCTCGTCGCCTCGCGAGCCGCAGGGCGCGGCGGCCGCTGCTGAGGGGCGCGGGGAGGGCGGGCTTGCTGGAGCTTGTGGTGAGGAGCCGGGGACGGCAGCGGGATTGGAGATGAATCACGGGGGAGCTCGAGTGGATCTCCAACCAGCGGGATTGGAGAGGAATCGGGGGAGAGAGAGGAGTGGTGTGCGGTGGGGCTGGAGGTGGAGGTGGAGGCCACGTGGAGGCGAACGGCGGCGAATCTGAGGAAGGGAGAGGGGAGACGGTGGGAGACAGAGGCGAGGCGGAGAGGGAAGGATGGTGGCGGTGGCGATCTAGAAAGGAGGAGGTGGCGGCTGTGATCTGGAAGGGAGGAGGAGTAGTGTGCGGGGGAGAGAGGGGCTAGGGTTCGCTGCACGGGGGAGAGGGGAGAGGATCTGAGGGGGGAGGGAGAGAAAGAAAGAATGAATGAAGGTGGGGGGGGGTGGGTGGAAAATGTCCATGAGGACAAACCTAGGGTTTCGGCTCGGGTGGGTTTGGGCCGTTGGATCCGGAAGCATCCGACGGTGGTTGATGTGTGATCCGCGTGATATGCTCATGGTCCAATCAGAACGCAGCAAACCATTTGATGACCTTATGACCAATATAAATTGGTCGTGATCGATTCAAGATAAAAAAATTCATTCCATTTTTCAGTGCTCAAAATGAGTATTTTTGTGAAAGTCCTATCAAATATTTGTTCAAATGATTCCATATTTCGCACTAGTTTGCATCTTGGAATGGCAAACAATATTGACAAAGGGAGTTTTCATTTTCTTTGGACGAAAAAACCATTTTCCATTTTTCGAGTGCCCAAAAGGAGGTTTTTTTTGTGAAGAACCTATAATATATTTGTTGCAAAATTGGACCGAATCATTTTTCTAAAATACTAGGCCATATTTCATGCACAATTGACCAAATGGTTGGGTGTAAAAAGTGTTGATCCACCTCTCGTGAAAAAGACAAAGTTTCGCCGGTTCAGCTTGAAGCGGGTCAAATTTGAACTGTAGCTGCCTTCTAGTTTGCTCTTTATTTTTTCCAAAAATCATTTCTAGGTACATAAGTATCTATTTTATCAGAGAAACACCAAAAAAAATTCCAAGATTCAACCACTAGCTAGGAACGGCCATTCCCGCCGTTTTGACCGCATTTTGAAATGGGCATAAAAAATTCAAAAAAAATCAAAAAAATGGAAAACCTTCGCATTGTGTCATCATATGTGACCAAGTTTCCAGAAAAAATAATAAACTTGTAATACGACAATTGTTTTAAAAAAGTGTTCTCAGAAACGAGCTATCACGTGTGGAGATCAATGGCTTTCAAGCCAAATGATCAATCTTATGGCCACATTCATGGCATAGTTTGTTCAAATGATCTCATATTGTGCACAAGGGTTCATATTGGAATGGCAAACAATGTTGCCTAAGGAAGTTTTCATTTTCGTTGGACAAAAAAACCATTTTCCATTTTTCGAGTGCCCGAAAGGAGGTTTTTTTGTGAAGGAACTACCAAATAATTGTTGCAAAATTGGACCAAATCATTTTTATAAAATACTAGGCCATATTTAATGAACAATTGACAAAATGGTTGGGTGTCAAAAGTTTTGATCCACCTCTGGTGAAAAAGACAAATTTCCGCCGATTCAGCTGGAAGCGGGTCAAATTTGAACTGCAGCTACCTCATAGTTTGCTATTTATTTTTTCCAAAAATCATTTCTAGGTACGTTAGTATCTATTTAATCAGAGAAACACCAAAAGTTTTCCAAGATTCAACCACTAGCTAGGAACGGTCAAGCCCGCCGTTTTGACCGCATTTTGAAACGGGCATAAAAAATTCAAAAAAAAATCAAAAAATTGGAAAACCTTCGCATTGTGTCATTATATGTGACCAAGTTTCCAGGAAAAATAATAAACTTGTAATACGGTAATTATTTTAAAAAAAGTGTTCTCAGAAATGAGCTATCAAGTGTGAAGATTCATGGCTTTCAAGCCAAATGATCAATCTTATGGCCACATTAATGGCATAGTTTGTTCAAATGATCTCATATTATGCACAAGGGTGCATATTGGAATGGCAAACAATGTTGCCTAAGGAAGTTTTCATTTTCTTTGGACGAAAAAACCATTTTCCATTTTCTGAGTGCCTGAAATGAGTTTTTTTGTGAAGGACCTACCATATATTTGTTGCAAAATTGGACCTAATCAATTTTCTAAAATACTAGGCCATATTTAATGCACAATTGACAAAATGGTTGGGTGTCAAAATTTTTGATCCACCTCTGGTGAAAAAGACAAATTCCCGTCGATTCAGCTGGAAGCGGGTCAAATTTGAACTACAGCTGCCTCATAGTTTGCTCTTTATTTTTTCCAAAAATCATTTCTAGGTAAATAGGTATCTATTTAATCATAGAAACACCAAAAAAATTCCAAGATTTAACCACTAGCTAGGAACTGTCATTCCCGCCGTTTTGACCACATTTTGAAACGGGCATAAAAAATTCAAAAAAAATCAAAAAATTGGGAAACCTTCGCATTGTGTCATTATATGTGACCAAGTTCCCAGAAAAAATAACAAACTTGTAATACGGCAATTATTTTAAAAAAGTGTTCTCAGAAACGAGCTATCACGTGTGGAGATCAATGGCTTTCAAGCCAAATGATCAATCTTATGGCCACATTCATGGCATAGTTTGTTCAAATGATCTCATATTGTGCACAAGGGTTCATATTGGAATGGCAAACGATGTTTCCTAAGGAAGTTTTCATTTTCGTTGGACAAAAAAACCATTTTCCATTTTTTGAGTGCCCGAAAGGAGGTTTTTTTGTGAAGGAACTACCAAATAATTGTTGCAAAATTGGACCAAATCATTTTTATAAAATACTAGGCCATATTTAATGAAAAATTGACAAAATGGTTGGGAGTAAAATTTTTTGATTCACCTCTCGTGAAAAAGACAAATTTCCGCCGATTCAGCTGGAAGCGGGTCAAATTTGAACTGCAGCTGCCTCATAGTTTGCTATTTATTTTTTCCAAAAATCATTTCTAGTTACATAAGGACCTATTTAATCATAAATACATGGTTTGGTGGTGATACGTTGAGGTTTGGGCGGTGGCCGAGGGCCCCAACTCTAGAGCGCGTAAACTCGCATGCCCGTCGCGTGGTCACCGCGTGACCGTAATGTTGCCATGTGTTCTGGGTGGCCTAGGCATGTCTAGTGGGTTGGGAACTTCCCAGGTTTGTGCTAGGAAGAAAATTAGAACATAAGATTCTCACGAGGAGACCGATCGATGCTCAAACATGAATTAGCAACCAAGTGTTTGATTAGCGGTATGGGAAATGCACATGGCCAATGGGCGTGAGTTTTGGCTGAGGATGATCATCTAGTAAGGAGAATGTCTTCACAAATTTTTAGCTCAAAAGGAGGATCCTAGGTGGTACTTGCTTTGCAAAGTACCACGCTGGACAAAAATATGAATGTTGAAGCTGGGCTCAAAATAATGAATGGAGTGAGCTGAAATTTTGTGGAGGATGGTTATTTGGGCATAGGAAAGTATTGCAGAAAATTGATACCATTTTTACATGCCAAAGTAGTACTTCCTTCACAATGCTCTTCTATGGATAGAAACTTGGGAAAACTAGTGAGAGAGATTGGATGAATGAAATGAGCTCAAAATTGGTGTAGGTAAGTTACTTAAGTATGGTCATGCGCTGGTAAATTTTCAGATCATTTGGGTAAGCCTAGCTAGTACTTACTTCACAAAGCTTCTCTCGAGGTAGAAACTTTGGAAATTTCCTGAGAAATATTTACTAGGAAAATTGAGCTGAATATTATCATGTGGCAATGATTTGGGTATGGAAGAGTGCCCGAAAAGTTTGAGGGTAATAGGAGGGGTCTATATAACACTTGCTTTGCAACGTGCCAATTTGGCCATAAAATATAAATTGAACCTGGGCTCACATAGATCACTTGACTGAGCTGCAATTTGGAGGAGGGTGATAATTTGGGCATATGAAGGAACTGTATAAATTTCATGTCATTTAGAGATATAAAAAAGGTACTTCCTTCATAATGCTTCTAGGTGGACAAAAACTTTGGAAATTTGCCGAGGAAGATTTGCTAGGCAAATGGAGCTGAATTTTGTCATGCGGTAATGATTTGGATAGGAAAGAGTGCCCAAAAATTCCGAGGGCAATCAAGAATATATAAATAGCACTTCCTTCATAAAGTGTTGTTGTGAACAGAATAGGAAAATGAATATTCTTGAATTAGTTTTGAACTAGGCAAGGAAGGATTTTTACATATTTGATGAAGATATGCCCCAAAGAATTTATGAGA
Source organism: Triticum urartu (assembly GCF_056163025.1). Classification (NCBI taxonomy): domain Eukaryota; kingdom Viridiplantae; phylum Streptophyta; class Magnoliopsida; order Poales; family Poaceae; genus Triticum; species Triticum urartu. The sequence goes on along the minus strand of NC_141877.1, from coordinate 412,453,968 downwards.
TTTTTTTAGGAATTTTGGGAATGATAGAAATATAGGTTGCTTCACAACCTAGGGCAAAAACTGCCACATGGACATGACACATAGGCAAAACTGATGAGATGGCGCCTAGTCATCACAACCCACCACAATCTACAAGGCTATGACCATCTATATTGGTCATTAACAACTAGAAATAAGGCAGCGGACTAGCACTGTTTGCTTTTGTGACCATTTCGTGTAAGGAAATTACGACCTTTCTGACCAAAATGGTCGCAATGGTTTAGGGTTTGGAGCCCCCTGAATAGCTTTTGACCAATTGGTCTAAAATGGTCATAAATTTATGACCAATTCTTAGAGGGTCACTGACAGAAGGTCATAACTTGACATATTTCTTGTAGTGCAAAAGGATACAAAAACGTGAGTTTAATGTAGGTGATTATGTATTGTTATACAACTCTCGTTTAAGATTTTTTGCAGGAAAACTCCTCTCTAAATGGGAAGGTCCTTACGTCATCGAGGATGTCTATCGTTCTGGTGCCATGAAAATCAACAACTTCGAAGGCACAAATCCAAGGGTGGTGAATAGTCAAAGAATCAAACATTATATCTCAGGTAATCCTATAAATGTTGAAACTAATGTCATTGAAACCATAACTCCGGAGGAATACATAAGGGACACTTCCTAGAACATTTCAGACTCTGAAAAGGAATAGGTATGAGGTACGGTAAGTAAAACGACTCCAAAACAGTTCTAATAGCAATTTTTCTCCGTTTTGGAATATTTAAGAAAATAGGAAAATAATAAGTAGTCCGAAAAGGACACGAGGCTTCCACGAGGGTGAAGGGCGCGCCCTACCCCCTGGGCGCGCCCCTGCCTCCTGGGCACCTCGTGTGGTCTCCGGACTCCGTTTTCTTGCACAATACTTCTTTTGGTCGGTAAAAATTCATTATATAATCTCCCAAAGATTTTGACCACCGTACCACGCAAACATCCTCTATTTTTGTTTCGAGCTGTTTCTGCTACAGATTTAGAGCAAGATGTCTTCTCAAGAGTTAGTCGGGTGTCTCATCCGACACCGGGGCCAAGAGCAAACAGCAATGCTGACCACTTTGGGCCATCAACTGAGGAAGAGATGGAGGCTGACTTGAAAAGGATAGATGCCATGGAGGAGGATGAAGAAGTTACTTCTTGTTTCTGAGCTGGATTCATGATGGGGGAACTACAGAGATCAGCTATTCCGAACTCGGTCATCCCTTCCAATGTTAGATTTCTTTCTTATGAAAATATGAAAAAGAGTGTTACTTGTTCTCCCGCAGCTATGCAACATCCTTGGGTGAAAGGAGCTTTAGCCGTCATGGGCAAGCTCCGTAAGGAAATAATGGACCTCAAGCAGCAAGTCAATAAGCTCGAGGAAGAGAATCATATCCTCAAGGGCATCATCGCCAAGAATATCACATCACCACCCCCGAAGAAGGAGACATGAACATATGGGTATGGGCACTCCCCTTGGCAACTGCCAAGCTTGGGGGAGTGCCCTGGTATCGTATCACCATCACTTTTATCTTTACCGTTTTCTTAGTTCAATCCTTTTGGTAATATCTTGATCTAGTAGAATAAAGTTTTAGTATGATCTAGTTTTGAGTTTTGCTTTATGATCCTTCTATGTAATCGAGTCCGTGAGCTATACATAATAAAGATTAGTGTTGAGTCAAGGGCTTGATTATCTTGTTATGATCTTGAGGGAATAAAATAAAATAAAGAATAAAAATAAATAAATAGATCATATGTATCTTATAGAGAGTAATGACTTCACATATTGAGAGTATGATGAATAAAAGTTGTTGAGAGTTGACAAACATAGTTTTGGTCATCGTTGCAATTAATAGGAAGTAATAAAGAAAGAGAGGTTTTCACATATAAATATACTATCTTGGACATCTTTTATGATTGTGAGCACTCATTAAAATATGACATGCTAAAGAGTTGAGGTTGGACAAGGAAGACAACGTAATGGGTTATGTTTTCTTATATTTGAAATAAATTATATTGTCTTGGATCATCCAACATGTTGAGCTTGCCTTTCCCTCTCATGCTAGCCAAATTCTTTGCACCAAGTAGAGATACTACTTGTGCTTCCAAATATCCTTAAACCCACTTTTGCCATGAGAGTCCACCATATCTACCTATGGATTGAGTAAGATCCTTCAAGTAAGTTGTCATCGTTGCAAGCAATAAAAGTTGCTCTCTAAATATGTATGATTTATTATTGTGGAGAAAATAAGCTTTATACAATCTTGTGATGTGGAAGAAATAAAAGCGACAGACTGCATAATAAAGGTCCATATCACAAGTGGCAATATAAAGTGACGTTCTTTTGCATTAAGATTTTGTGCATCCAACCATAAAAGCACATGCCAACCTCTGTTTCCCTCTGCGAAGTGCCTATCTTTTATTGTTGTTCTATACTTCATGCAAAGAGTCACGGTGATCTTCACATTTCCTTTTTTACATTTTATCCTTTGGCAAGCACAATGTGTTGGAAAGATCCATATATATATATATATATAGCTAATTGGATGTGAGTTTTCATGAACTATTATTGTTGACATTACCCTTGAGGTAAAAAGTTGGGAGGCAAAACTATAAGCCCCTATCTTTCTCTGTGTCCGATTAAAACTTCATAACCATAAATATTGCGTGAGTGTTCGCAATTGTGAAAGACTAAAAGATGGTTGAGTATGTGGACTTGCTTAAAAGCTCTTATTGACTCTTTCCTATGTTATGATAAATTGCAATTGCCTCAATGACTGAGATTATAGTTTGTTAGTTTTCAATGAAGTTTATGATTCATACTTGAAATTGTGAATGAATTGTTACTTTAGCATAAGAGATCATATGACGATATATATATATATGTTCCTGTTATAATAATGATCATGATGCCCTCATGTCCTTATTTTATTTTATCAACACCTCTATCTCTAAACATGTGGACATATTTTTCGATATCGGCTTTCGCTTAAGGACAAGCGATGTCTAAGCTTGGGGGAGTTGATACGTCCATTTTGCATCATGCTTCTATATCAATATTTATTGCATTATGGGCTGTTATTACACATTATATCACAATACTTATGCCTATTCTCTCTTATTTTACAAGGTTTACATGAAGAGGGGGAATGCTGGCAGCTGGAATTTTGGGCTGGAAAAAGGAGCAAATATTAGAGACCTATTCTGCACAACTCCAAAAGTCCTGAAACTTCACGGGAGCACGTTTCAGAATATAAAAAAAATATTGGGCGAAAGAAGTACCAGAGGGGGGCCACCCACCATCCATGAGGCTGGGGGGCGTGCCCTACCCCCTGGGCGCGCCCTGCTACCTCTTGAGCACTGCGTTGGTTTTCCCTTGAAGGGGAAAGGGTGATGCAACAAAGTTGCGTAAGTATTTCCCTCAGTTTTTGAGAACCAAGGTATCAATCCAGTAGGAGGCCACACGCAAGTCCCTCTTACCTACACAAACAAATAAGAACCTTGCAACCAACGCGATAAAGGGGTTGTCAATCCCTACACGGTCACTTAGGAGAGTGAGATCTGATGGAGATAATAATGATAAGGTAAATATTTTTGGTATTTTTATGATATAGATTGAAAGTAAAGATTGCAAAGTAAAATAGATTGGAAACTTATATGATGGAAGACAGACCCGGGGGTTATAGGTTTCACTAGTGGCTTTTCTCAAGATAGCATAAGTATTACGGTGGGTGAACGAATTACTATCGAGCAATTGATAGAAAAGCAAATAATTATGATAATATCTAGGGATGATCATGTATATAGGCATCACGTCCATGACAAGTAGACCGACTCCTGCCTGCATCTACTACTATTACTCCACACATCGACCGCTATCCAGCATGCATCTAGAGTATTAAGTTCATAAGAACAGAGTAACGCCTTAGGTAAGATGACATTATGTAGAGGAATAAACTCAAGCAATATGATATAAACCCCATCTCTTTATCCTCGATGGCAACAATACAATACAATACGTGTCGTTTCCCTTTCTGTCACTAGGATCGAGCACCGCAAGATTGAACCCAAAGCTAAGCACTTCTCCCATTGCAAGAAAGATCAATCTAGTAGGCCAAACCAAACTGATAATTCGAAGAAACTTGCAAAGATAACCAGTCTTGCATAAAAGATTTCAGAGAAGAATCAAATATTGTTCATAGATAGACTTGATCATAAACTCAAAATTCATCGGATCTCGACAAACACATCGCAAAAAGAGTTACATAGAATTGATCTCTAAGAAGATCAAGGAGAACTTTGTATTGAGATCCAAAGAGAGAGAATAAGCCATCTAGCTAATAACTATGGACCCTAAGGTCTAAAGTAAACTACTGACACATCATCGGAGGGGCCATGGAGTTGATGTAGAGGCCCTCCGTGATCGATGCCCCCTCCGGCGGAGCTCCGGAAAAGGCCCCAAGATGGGATCTCTTGGGTACAAATGGTTGCAGCGGTGGAAATAGGGTTTCGTGGTGCTCCTGGATGTTTTTGGGGTATGTGAACATATATAGGAGGAAGAAGTAGGTCGGTTGAGCCACGAGGGTCCCACGAGGGGGAGGGCGCGCCCCCGTGCCTCGTGGACACCTCGTTCGTTTCTTGACGTCCACTCCAAGTCCTCTGGATCAAGTTTGTTCCAAAAACCACGCTCCCGAAGGTTTCATTCCGTTTGGACTCCGTTTGATATTCCTTTTCTGCAAAACACTAAAATAGGAAAAAAACAGCAATTTGCACTCGGCCTTGGGTTAATAGCTTAGTCCCAAAAATAATATAGAAGTGTAAAATAAAGCCCATTAACATCCAAAACAGATAATATAATAGCATGGAACAATCAAAAATTATAGATACGTTGGAGACGTATCACGCCCCCCTACCTCGTAGGCCCCCTGGTGGCCCTCTGATGCCCATCTTTGGCTATATGAAGTCTTTCGTCGAGAAAAAAATCATAAGCTAGCTCGCAGGATGTAACTCCACCGCCATGAGGCGGAACCTTGGCGGAACCAATCTAGGGCTCCGGCGATGCTGTTCTACCGGGGAAACTTCCCTCCGGGAGGGGGAAATCATCACCATCGTCATCACCAACGATCCTCTCATCGGGAGGGGGTCAATCTCCATCAACATATTCACCAGCACCATCTCATCTCAAACCCTAGTTCATCTCTTGTATCCAATCTTTGTATGAAAGCCTCAGATTGGTACCTGTGGGTTGCTAGTAGTGTTGATTACTCCTTGTAGTTGATGTTAGTTGGTTTATTTGGTGGAAGATTATATGTTCAGATCCATTATGCATATTAATACCCCTCTGATTATGAACATGAATATGATTTGTGAGTAGTTACGTTTGTTCCTGAGGACATCGGAGAAGTCTTGCTATAAGTAGTCATGTGAATTTGGTATTCATTCGATATTTTGATGAGATGCATGTTGTCACCCCTCTAGTGGTGTCATGTGAACGTAGACTACATGAAACTTTACCATTGTTTGGGCCTAGAGGGAGGCATTGGGAAGTAATAAGTAGATGATTGGTTGCTAGAGTGACAGAAGCTTAAACCCTAGTTTATGCGTTGCTTCGTAAGGGGCCGATTTGGATCCATATGTTTCATGCTATGGTTAGGTTTACCTTAATACTTCTGTTGTAGTTGCGGATGCTTGAAATAGGGGTTAATCATAAGTGGGATGCTTGTCCAAGTAAGGTAAGTACCCAAGCACCGGTCCACCCACATATCAAATTATCAAAGTACCGAACGCGAATCATATGAACATGATGAAAACTAGCTTGACGGTAATTCCAATGTGTCCTCGGGAGCACTTTCCTTTATATAAGAGTTTGTCCAGGCTATTCCTTTGCTACAAAAAGGATTGAGCCATCTTGCTGCACCTTATTTACTTGCATTACTTGTTACTCGCTACAAATTACCTTATCACAAAACTATCTGTCACCGATAATTTCAGTGCTTGTAGAGAATACCTTGCTGAAAACCGCTTATCATTTCCTTCTGCTCCTCGTTGGGTTCGACACTCTTACTTATTGAAAAGGCTATGATAGATCCCCTACACTTGTGGGTCATCAGGGGTTGACCGCCCCGTTTACGCCACGCCCTTGGAGAACCTGTGCGCCGCCCAGGCGACGACAGATGAACTGGATCACCTGGAGGGTGACGAGTGACGCTGCATGACGGAGCGCGTCCAACAGTTCCTCGACGCGGCTGCCACATAGCAAGAAGCCGGCCTCCGTGTGGTGGAACCCGGCCTGTATGCCGAGAACCTCCCCCCTCGCCGAGAACATGGCACGACATCCCGGACGCTGACAGGCAGCGCCTGCGACCGAAGAGACCCAGAGCCGGCTGCTATCCGCAGCCGGACACGCATCACCATCGAGCGCGACCAAGATGGCCGCCCTCGAGCAGTCGAGCAACGAGGCGATCGAACGCCTCCTCTGCCGGCTGTTGATCACCCAACTCTCGGCGACTGGCTAGGCCGTCATGAGGGAATCTGAGAAAACGACGGCCGCCACCGAATCGACCGCCTGGCTCGATCCCTGGCGCCTGAAGAGGAAGATGCAATCGGCCTGCCTTGTTTCGGCCCCCGCATTCGCGACGATCCCTTCCCCAAAGGGTTCTCGCTCCCTGGAGACACTCCCAAGTACAACGGCTCTGTGAAGCCGGAAGATTGGCTGGTCGACTACTCCACCGCCGTTAGCATAGCAAACAGCAACAAGCGCGTTGCCGTGATGTATGTTCCCCTCATGCTCCAGGGCACAGCCCGGACATGGTTGAATAGTCTCAAGCCCTACAGCGTCAACAGATGGGTGGACTTCACCGAAGTCTTCATCCGCAACTTCACTAGCACCTACAAGCGGCCTCCCAAGCCTCGCCAGCTCTCCCTGTGCGTCCAAGGCCCCGCAGAATCCACCTGCGACTACTTGACGTGGTGGGATGAACTGCGCAACTCCTGCGAGGGGGTGCATGAGGTACAAGCCATAGAATACTTCACTGTCGGGTGCCGAGAGAGCACCCTACTCAAACATCGACTCCTCTGCGATGAGCCGGCTACACTCGACGAACTGCTGATCATAGAAGACAAGTACGCCACTACCGACTCCTCCATGAAGTCGGAGCTCCGAGTGGACGCGTCTGGGAAAGTGCTTCCTCTGGCTCCCAGACGCCGGCTGGTGATAACAGTTGGTGCCAGCAGCAGAATGACAACAAGCGCAAGGCCCAGCAGCCGGCTTCCACCAGCCGGCAAGTGGCAACAGTTGAAGAACAACAACCAGAGGGTCAGCCCGGCCCCAAGCGTCAGAAGGGCGGCAAGCCTGCTTGGCTGCCAGCCTTCTCCTATGAGCAAACCCTCGATGCTCCCTACAAGTTCCACAGTGGCGCGAAGCCATCCAACCACACCACCCGGAAGTGCCACTGGCTCACCCAAATCGCCAAGGGCGAAGGACTGTTGCCTCCTCCGCCTACCGGCCAGCCGGCACCGCCTCTTCAGCAGCAGCCGGCCCGCCCTGTTGCTGTCGTCCAAGATGAGTACCCCGAAGAACACGGAGGCTACGTCGTCCTCACCAGCGTGGCTGACTGTGACGCCTTGAGACCGTTGCGCCAGGTGTCTCCCAGTTGTTCGCCGTCATTTCCATGTCATTTTCTCGCGTGTTGCATCTTGTCATGTCATCATGTGCATTGCATCATCATGTTTTCAAAACTTGCATTCGTCCGGGTCTCTCAGTTCCTTCCGTTGTCTGTTCTGAGCCCAGACACACTCGCACGCGCCCGTGGCACGTCCGAAATAGTATTTTTATAAATGGCCGGAAAATGCTCGGAATGGGATGAAAGTTCGCGTGCGGTGTTGTTTTGTTGTCAGTAGGCCGCCTGCCAAGTTTCAACGCATTTGGACTTCATTTGATGCCCCAACGGATAACTATAGCGGCAGTATAGCCGGTCTAACGTCGGACGTTTTTGGTCTCCAAAAACAGTTGCCGGGCCTCTCCTTCTTTTCTCTCTTTTTCTGAGCCCATCAAACCCCCCTTGCCTCCGTGGCCTTTTCTCAGACCTCCTCTCCGCTCAGTTCTGAGAACCCCCTCGCGCGTCCGAAAACTTCCCTGAACCCGACCCGGACAGTCGTCACCGATGGGTCCGGATCATCACCTAACATCTACAAAACATCTCCATTTTTCTTTTTGGTCTCCCTAGACTTTTTATCTCGAGCGTCCGATCTAAATCGGAGGGACTGGATTAGCCCCTAACCTAACCCACTCACTATTTATACCAGCAACCCTAATTTCTAGGGATCTTGTCCCATCCACCCGTCGCCCCCACCTACCTTTCTTCCTCGGGATCCCCTCATTCATCCCCGATCCAAAATCCTTCTCGTTTTCTCCACCCAACCAACCCAGCTCATTCCATGGATCCCCTCGCAGCCAATCTATGCCTGCCTTCCTCCGCGCCCTCGCCCGCGAGCGCCGCCGCCTCGAGCCTCCTCTGCTTCGCGCCTTCCCGAGCTGGACCTCGCCCCTGCTTCGACCTCCATGGCCATCCTGTCGGGCCTCCTCTGCTTCTCCTCGTGCGCGAGCTGCACCGCGCCGAGGCACCCCGGCGTCCTGCTCTGGACCTCGCCCTCGTCGAGCTCCCTCGCCTCCACCTCGTCTTCTCGCGCAGCCAGCCGCCTCGACGGCGACCTCTAGGACCACCCCCACGTCTTGCTTCTTCTTTCCTCCTCGAGGAGATGCCCCTCGCCTCGAGCACCAACGCTACAAGGCCGTCTTCTACAATTTCGTCGTCGGAGCTCCTCACCACCAGCAGGAGCCCCACGACGCCGCCATGGATGGCTGCAGCCCGAGCTTGCGTCCGTCCTCCCGCGTACACCCCCGCATCCCGTTCATTCAGGAACTCCCCTGCTTGCCAAGTCCAACACTATGGGCGCCTCCTCTGCCCGACCCCGTCTCTATCTTGATTTGAGCCGCGCCGCCCTGTTCACATGCGACCTCGGGTCACCTTAGCGTCATCCTCGCTGCCCGCTGGAGCCGAGGCTGTAGCCTCCTTAGTTCGTCGCGCCGCCTCTAGTCCCGCGCGGATCCGCTGCCTGCAGGCCCTTCCTGGCCGGATCCCCCCGCCGCGCTGCAGTTCCTCGCCCACAGCTCCGCCCAGCTGCCGCCGTCCTGTTTTCTTCCTGGCGAGAGCCTCGCATCTGCGTTGTCTGGTTTGAGCGAGCGCTGCTGTTCCCCTGCGTTGACAGGCACCAAATTCCCCCGCGCCTGGACCTGCTCGATCCCTTGCCTCGACCCCATTGACTAGTCGCCTCTCTTCATCCCGCTTTCCACCCTGCGCGAGCCGGCCCAACCGTTCCCCTGTGCCGCACGAGGCCCAGCGCCGCGCCAAGTCCAGCTTCCCCGCCTGCCTGCTTCTTCGCTTGGGCCAAGCCCATGGTGAGCCACCCAAAGCCCAGCACCCAGCAGTTTCATCCCGCATGTGTTTTTTTTCAGTTCTGCGTTTTAGCATTTAATCCTGAGACAACAGTTTTATAGAATGCATATCCTAAATCCACAACCATGCACCGGAATTAAACAAACTTAATATATGTAAAATGCTTAGGATTTTGTGTAGTTTCATAATATGCCACTTTTATCCATGTTTGTAATGTTTAAATTGCTGTTTGCTTTAATTTTCCTCTATGCCATGTCAAAATGCTTTATTTCATAACTATATAACCGTAGCTCCAAACCTAACAAACTTTATATGTAAATGGGGTAGCAAAATGCGTAGTTTAACATGGTGCACTCTTCTTGCATGTTTAACAACCCTAAAATATGGTTTAGGGCAGAACAGTACCAAATTCATAAATATGCATATGAGGATTTCCGGAATTGTTGTTTGTTTATTTTCGGCCTCATTTAAACTTGACTAGATAGTTAGTTTAATTATGCTTCACCTCTTGCCATGTTAATAAACATTTAATATTGTTGGGTACATAAACGAGATCAAACTAAATAACTCGAATGTGGTGTTCTGTCAATATGCAACTCGTTGCATATTGAGCTCCACTTAATTTGTAGTATTGTTTGTGCACTTTGCCATGCCATGCCTCATTAAACCGAACATGCATCATACTTGGTTGTGCATCATGCCATGCTTATGTGATGGTTGTTTACTATGTGGTTTGCTTCTTTCCGGTGTTGCTTCTTTGGGTTGGTTTTGATAACGTCGCGTTTGTGAGGATCCGTTCGACTACGTCTGTTTGTCTTCTTCATGGACTCGTTCTTCTTCCTTGCGGGATCTCAGGCAAGATGACCATACCCTCGAAATCACTTCTATCTTTGCTTGCTAGTTGTTCGCTCTATTGCTATGCCACGATACCTACCACTTTCTATATCATGCCTCCCATATTTCCATGTCAAGCCTCTAACCCACCTTTCCTAGCAAACTGTTGTTTGGCTATGTTACCGCTTTTTCTCAGCCCCTCTTATAGCGTTGCTAGTTGTAGGTGAAGATGAAGTTTGTTCCATGTTGGAACATGGATATGTTGGGATATCACAATATCTCTTATTTAATTAATGCATCTATATACTTGGTAAAGGGTGGAAGGCTCGGCCTTATGCCTGGTGTTTTGTTCCACTCTTGCCGCCCTAGTTTCTGTCATACCGGTGTTATGTTCCTTGATTTTGCGTTCCTTACACGGTTGGGTGTTATGGGGACCCCTTGACAGTTCGCTTTGAATAAAACTCCTCCAGCAAGGCCCAACCTTGGTTTTACCATTTGCCTCACCACCACCTACTTTTCCCTTGGGAGTCGCGCTCCCGAGGGTCATCTTATTTTAACCCCCCGGGCGAGTGCTTGTCTAAGTGTTGGTCTGAACCAGAGCACCGTGCGGGACTGTCCCTTGGCAACTTGGGTTATGTTGGTACCTGTACGCTTAGCTTATTCGGTGTTGCCCTGAGAACGAGATATGTGCAGCTCCTATCGGGATGTCGGCGCATTGGGCGGTCTTGCTGGTCTTGTTTTACCATTGTCTAAATGTCTTGTAACCGGGACTCCGAGTCTGATCGGGTCTTCCTGGGAGAAGGAATATCCTTCGTTGACCGTGAGAGCTTGTGATGGGCTAAGTTGGGACACCCCTGCAGGGTTTTGAACTTTCGAAAGACGTGCCCGCGGTTATGGGCAGATAGGAATTTGTTAATATCCGGTTGTAGAGAACTTGACACATAACTTAATTAAAATGCATCAACCGCGTGTGTAGCCGTGATGGTCTCTTCTCGGCAGAGTCCGGTAAGTGAACACGGTTCTTGTGTTATGCTTGAATGTAAGTAGTTTCAGGATCACTTCTTGATCATTTCTAGTTCACGACCATTGTGTTGCTTCTCTTCTCGCTCTTATTTGCGTATGTTAGGCACCATATATGCTTAGTGCTTGCTACAGCTCCACCTCACTACTTTTCCCTACCCATAAGCTTAAATAGTCTTGATCTCGCGGGTGTGAGATTGCTGAGTCCTCGTGGCTCACAGATACTTCCAAACAGTTGCAGGTGCCGATGATGCCAGTGTAGGTGAGGCAATCCAGCTCAAGTGGGAGCTCGATGAAGATCTTGTTCGTTGTGTTGTTTCGTTTCCTGTTGATTAGTAGTGGAGCCCAGTTGGGACGATCGGGGATCTAGCATTTGGGGTTTTCTTCTTTCACTTTGGTTCCGTAGTCGGACCTTGATTGTAATCTGGATGGTGTATGTTTTTCTTGTATTTGTGTAAAGTGGCAATTGTAAGCCAACTCTTTATCCCTTTCTTATTCAGTACATGGGATGTGTGAAGATTACCCCTCTTGCGACAAGCCTACCATGCGGCTATGCCTCTAAGTCGTGCCCCGACACGTGGGAGATATAGCCGCATCGTGGGTGTTACATTGACGACAGGCACAGCCGGCGTCAACAGCAGCATGAGGTGAATGCCGTCACTTCAGAAGCCCCATAGTTCATGCACTGGTCCGAGAAGCCCATCAGCTGGAGCCGAGCAGACCACCCGGAGGTGATGCCCTCTCTGGGTTCCTATGCCTTGGTGTTGGATGCCACCTTTTCAACAGATAGGCAAGCTGCTCGCTTCTCCCAAGTCTTGATAGATGGTGGTAGTAGCATCAACATCCTCTACCGTGAGACCATGGAGAATCTGCATATCAAAGAAAGACAACTCGAGCCCAGTCGGACTGTTTTCCATGTCATTGTACCTGGCCTTTCCTGCTCATCAATCGGCAAGATCAAGATAGATCATCTTCGGGGACAACGATCACTTCCACCGAGAGCTAGTCTAGTTTGAGGTGGTTGACCTAGAGAGCCCTTACCACACGCTCCTAGGGCGGACGGCTCTAGCCAAATTCATGGCGATGCCGCACTATGCCTACCTCAAGATGAAGATGTTGGGAACCAAGGGCATTATCACCATAGCCGGCGACTACGAGAAGTCGTCCGCATGTGCTACTGCTAGCAGCCGGCTGGCCGAGTCCCTCATGATTGCTGCCAAGAAGAAGCTCCTTGACTGGGTTGTGGCCATGGAAAGCAAGCAGCCGTACCTGTCACTGGACCCCAAGGAGTCGGAAGTGTCAGGTTCTTTCCAGCCGACAAGAAACAAAGAAGATTCCCTTGGACCCCGACCACCCAGAGAGGTACACTATCATGGGGACCAACCTCGGTAGCAAATAGGAAAGAGAGCTCATCGATTTCCTCCGTGAGAATCGGGACATCTTCGCATGGTCTCCTAACACTACAAAAAAAGACACATCCATGACATTTTGGGCAGAACGAATTTTTTTTCTGTCATACTTATGACACTTCTATGACGATAATTGTGACAAAACCCGGTATCATCATAAATGTGGTGGGCTCCTACTTCTATGACAAAAAATCATGACAGCAAATGGACTTTTCGTCCTGGGAGGGCCGGAGACGCAGCTGCATGACATTCTTTGGGCCGTCCATGGCGTAAAAAACCGTGGTAAAAGCGAGGGCGAGGAAAATATCGAGGTGTTCCCGGTTACGGTGGGTGGTCGGGGCCGAGCGATGCGCGTTTCTCTTGTACACGCACGCGCGTGGGTGTGAGGCATTGGGCTCTAACTGAACCCGAGCGAGGCGTTGGGCTCTAACTGAACCCGAGCGATTGCATTGCAGGCTACGCGTTACTAAACCCGAGCGATCGATTGATGGGTGTTAACTGAACCCAATCGAGCGATTCCTTCGCTACTGCTGCTAACTGAAGCCGATCGATGCTGCCTCTGGACGAACAATGAGCGCCTGGGGGGTTTGGATGAACAGTTCCTGATGGCGGTGGATGAACAGGACCCCGTGGTGTTGCCTCTGGATGAACAGTGAGCGTTGCTGGGGGGTTTGGATGAACAGTTCCCGGTGGGGTGGATGAACAGGACCCTGTGGTGTTGTCTCTGGATAAACAGGACCCCGATCGATCAAGCCGGTTGGGGCTAGATGAACAGGACCCCGTGGAGGGCAGGATGAACAGGACCACCCAGTGGAGGGCAGGATGAACAGTAGACGGTGGAGGGCTAGATGAACAGTAGACCGTGGAGGGGTGGTTGAACAGGAGCCCATGGAGAGGGCTGGTTGAACAGTAGCCGGTGTAGTAGCTCGCGGTGGAGGCTGGATGAACAGGAGCCCGTGGATGAACAGTCGCAGGTGGAGGCTGGAGGAGGTCGACGGTGGATGAACAGTAGCTCATGGAGGCTGGAGGGGCTTGACGGTGGAGATGAACAGTATCCCGTGGAGTGCCGTTTTGCGGTACACCACACACCTCCCGATGAACAGGACCTCCGTTTCGACCGTAGTGCTCCAACACAAGTCCGTTTCCTCCGTTTTGCGATACACCACACCCTCCCGATCAACAGGACCCCCGTTTTGACCGTAGGAGGTTTGTTTCCTCTGTTTTGCGGTACGCCAGACCCCTCCCGATGAACAGGACCCCGTTTCGACTGTGACCGGTCGAACACAAGGCCGTTTCCTCCGTTCTACGGTACGCCATGCCTCGTTTCCATCGGCTGTTCCGTCCAAGCCCTCCCGATGAACACGACGATGCATTCCGTTCCGACCCAGCCGGTTGGCACCCCATGAACACGATGACGACGCAGTTTCTCTGTTCCGACCCAGCCATGTACCCGAGCCCTGGCCATATGTATGCGCGAGTAGGTGTTCGAGACCCTGCCCGTATGTACGTACATGGCCGTATTTTCTTTATTGCACAGTGGCCGTTGTACGTACGTGTACATGCTACGTGCGCGCCTCTACTACGACACGTGTGTGCCTCTACATCGACCAGTATGTACATACACGTTCGCGACCATTATGACAACGCTACGTACGCTTCGACCAGGTGGGTCCCGACTGTCAGGCACTTTCTTGCGTGCGAAGATGTAGCTGGTGGGTCCCAGCAGTCAGGGGGGCAAATCGTTTTTTTCCCGGACGCACTTCCTTGCGTGTGAAGATGTAGCTGGTGGGTCCCTGCAGTCAAGGGGAAACGTTTTTTCGCAAAATACGGTGGCCCATCCGGTGGGTCCCCATTGTCAGGTGGAGGAATAATTATTTTGTGCGTAATAAGGAGGCACTTCCTTGCTGCGGCCATGGACCCAACTGTCAGCCTCTCCACGTACAGTCCACGTCCGATGGAAGCCATTCCTTGACCACGTTGACCACACCGCGCCGAGAGCACTAGGGCGGTGGACGACAGCGAGGCCTAGGAAGGGGACGACGCGGAGCCGGGGAAGACGCGGCAGTGGAAGCCCGCACGGAGAGGAGTACGAGGGTTCACTGGTTCAGCTGCGGTGTGAGGCTGCCGTCGCCGCAGGGCCTGGCCAGCGGTGGGAATAGTAGGGGGCGGTGAGGCCTCCGCGGCAGCACAGCCGACCACGGGAGGCAGGAGCATGTGGCACGATCGGTGCTGCTTTGGGTGGCTGGAGCAACAAGACCAGAGGTTGAAGAAGCACTACAGCCGTTGGATGGACATCGTACGGTCACTGGAGCTAGAATCGTTCATATTGACTAAGTTGACAAAGCACTCCGTACCCGTCAACTTAGTAGGCCCACAAGTCAGCCTCCCACCAAGGTGGGTCCCAACTAGCAGGGGGAGTATTCATTTTTTTGTGCATAATAAGGAGGCACTTCCTTGCGTGCGACGATATAGCTGGTGGGTCCGACCTGTCAGCGGTGGGAACGTTTTTTTCGTGAAATACAGAGGCCCTTCCGGTGGGTCCCAGCTGTCAGGTGGAGGAATCATTATTTTACGCGTAATAAGGAGGCATTTCCTTGCGTGTTGCCGCGGACCCAGCTGTCAGCCTCTCCACGCACAGTCTACTTTCGATGGTGTCTTTCGTTGACCACTTCGCGCTGAGCGCATCCAAGGTGGTGGATGACGGCGAGGCCCCGGACAGCAACGAGCCGGAGATGGGAAGACGCGGGGGTAGAGTCGTAGTCGGAGAGATGTACGAGGGTTAACTGGTTCTGGTGCGGTGTGGTTCAGCAGTTGGTGGAGAAGAACAGGAGGTATGGAGGGATGGCCTGGCCAACGGTGGAGTAGCGCTTCATAGCGAAGCGTGCTAAGCAGAGCTGCTAGCAGCAGGAGGCGGGAGCAGGTGGTCCCGGCGGCGCTGGAGGAAGAAGACGAGAGATTGAAGATGGATGCTGGTCGTTGGATGTAAATCCAACGGCTAACGATGTCAGAATCATTTGTTGACTAAGTTGACAACGACTTGCATTGGCTTCGGCCTATTGGCCCACATTTTAGCCTCCAAAAATGTGGCACGTATTCAACCCATTTTTTCAGAATTTACAGTCTTTTTTTGCGGGGTAGAATTTACAGTCCATTTAATCTTTTTTTTGGAATTACAGTCCATTAGCTGGGCTGGGTGAACAAATAATGTAGCGTCCATGCGGCCCATTTATGTTTTTCCTAAAAAATTACAGGCCATTTGCACTTTCTAGAAATACACAATTTTGCTGGGCTGATTCTAATTATAATGTTGGGGTGGGTGCAGCAATGTTATCAAAAAATAAATAGGGGCCGAGCATTTTGTTATATATATATTTAAATAATAAGTGATTTATTATTACATTGGTCCTTAAATCTTACCAAGCTTTTGTACACAATCACTAGGATTTTCGTTGCCAAAAAAAATCCAGGATTTATTGTTAAGAAATTATTTTTATAAGTTAACAAGATTTGGGATATTGTTTTCTTACATATGTAAGTATCTGTTAAATATATGATGACAATAACAATAATATATAATAACATATAAAATAATTTAAATTTATATAATATAGTTAGAAGGTAAACATAAGTTGGACCAGGCGTTCCTATTCCTATATAGAAAAATAGAACAGACCTCTGCGTTTTCTTCAAAAAAAAACATAAATTGGGCTCTCGATGTTTCAGGAAAAATAAAACCTCGGATGGGAGGTCCATAGGCCGGTCGATACATGACGACCCTCAAGAAAATACAAACAGGCCTATGGACCTCCCATCCGAGGTCGTGGGCTGCACATGTTAAAAAAGAAAGCCTAGACGGGGCAGCCCAAAACCCAGCTGACACTTGTTGCCCTAGTGATAATAAATGATACCTACCAACTCCTCGGCTTCGTTGTGAATTTATTTCCTATAGTAACTACGTTGAAGCACCTAAAAAAATGTAACTATGTTGACAAACCCGTGGGCCCCAACATCAGTATAGAATTAGGAGGAAGTATTTTTTCAATGAGGCACTTGCTTGCGTACGGCCATAGACCTGGTGGGTCCCGACTGTCCTCCTCTCCACGTCCAGTCCTCTCCAGATTTCTCTCGTTTGTTCAGCATGTTCACAATGGCAGACAGCGGCGTCGCGGCGAGCGCACAAAGGCGCAGGAGGAGATCCGACCACCTGAGGAAGTGCCTTATTAGTAACGAAACAACTGAACTAGCCGAGTGGCCGAGTGACACTACCCGGCAGCTATTCCGCCTCGGTTCGATTGCACCTGTGCAGAGAAAATATCTCCAATTTTTTTGCCTCTGCCTTTATTGACATGTGGGTCCCAATTTTCATCTACGCACACCACATCCTACACTTGCCAAAACTTCGTCCCTCGTTTTCTCTGTTTTTCGCACACTCAACATTGTGTGGGCATTCTGAAAATAGCATATCTTTTTGACTGTGCATCATATCACTAGTAGAAAATAGGGCTTTGGTCCAGGCCGGGTCAGCCCATTAGTCCCGGTTCAGTCCAGAACCGGGACCAATGTGGGCATTGGTCCCGGTTCGTGAGCCCAGGGGGCCGGCCGGGCCACGTGGGCCATTGGTCCCGGTTGGTGGGATGAACTGGGACCAATGGGCCTCGCTCCTGGCCCACCACCATTGGTACCGGTTGGTGGCTTGAACCGGGACCAAAGGCCCCCCTTTAGTCCCGGCTCATGTCACCAACAGGGACCAATGAGGTGCCTATATATACCCCTCGCTCGCGAGTAGAGCACCCCAGTGCTCTGTTTTTCTCTGGCCGAGGGGGAGAGGGCTTGGTGGTTCTCTAGCTCACCTCCTATGCACACAAGGTGTTCGATGGAATCCCCGAGCCACACTACTTAAGCTTTCTCCTCTCCAAACTCGACCTCCAAGCTCCATTTTCCATAATATTTGTCTAGGTTTAGCGGTCCATCACGCCCCGTCCCTGTCTTCACCATCGTCGATCACCCGCGCCAAGCTCATCGCCCGCACGACCGTGGTGAGCCTCTTGTTCTTATCTTCTTTCTGAAAGGAAAAATATTCTTACTTGTATGTTTACATAGATACTTGTATTATTGCATCTTATATAGTGCGATGGTTTTGGTATCCACCCTCGTCGGCCCTCGTCCTGTCTATGATTTGGATGTGGTATATATATTATCTTTATAACTATTGGTTCATTTATTGTTTATGAAAATTATGCCGACCAACGTGACATAGATTTTATTTATGTAGGATGTATGTGAATCGGAAATGGAAACCGACCCTATTGTCAAGAGGTTAAATTTAGTTGAAGAAGAAAACAATTTGTTGAAGGAAAAAATAAAAAAAATTGAGGAGGAGAAGATGATTTTGGAGTTGCATGTTGCAGATGTCGTCGATGATCACAAGATCAAGATGGATGCAATGCGCTTGAAGATTAGAAAGATTAGAAAATATGCCATTCATACCGAGGCTTGGTATCATTATGCCGTTGGATCAATTGTTACCTTGGTTGCGATTATGATCGCATTTGTTTTCGCATTGAAATGTTTTACATTGTTTCAATGTATGGTTTAATTAATTAGATGCTCTGGAGAGCTATATGTTGTTAGATGAGAACTATGTATGCACTTTGGTTTTAATGTGATGATGAACTTCTATTAATTTGGACACTTAATTATATATAATGCATGCAGATGAACCGACAATGGATGTACGGTGACAGACACACCTGCGAGTACATTAAGGGCATGCATGAGTTTCTTGATGCGGCTGAGGCAAACAAGCAGAATGGTTTTATGTGTTGTCCATGCACTGAATGTGGGAATATGAGGTCTTACTCTAACCGGAAAATCCTTCACTCCCACCTGCTTTACAAGGGTTTCATGCCACACTATAATGTTTGGACGAGGCACGGAGAAATAGGGGTTATGATGGAAGACGGCGAAGAAGAAGAGGACGATGACAACTATGTGCCCCCTGAATACGGTGATGCTACAATGGGGGGAGCTGGTGAAGATCAAGAGGAACCAGACGATGTGCCCAATGATGCTGCAACGGGTGAAGCTGCTGAAGATCAAGAGGAACCAAATGATGTGCCCGATGATGATGATCTCCGCCGGGTCATTGTCGATGCAAGGACGCAATGCGAAAGTCAAAAGGAGAAGCTGAAGTTCGATCGCATGTTAGAGGATCACAAAAAAGGTTTATACCCCAATTGCGAAGATGGCAACACAAAGCTCGGTACCGTACTGGAATTGCTGCAGTGGAAGGCAGAGAATGCTGTGGCTGACAAAGGATTTGAGAAGCTACTGAAAATATTGAAGTAGAAGCTTCCAAAGGATAACGAATTGCCCGACAGTACATACGCAACAAAGAAAGTCGTATGCCCTCTAGGATTGGAGGTGGAGAAGATACATGCATGCCCTAATGACTGCATCCTCTACCGCGGTGCATACAAGGATCTGAATGCATGCCCGGTATGCGATGCATTGCGGTATAAGATCAACGAGATGACCCTGGTGTTGTTGATGGCGAGACCCCCAGGAAGAGGGTTCCTGCGAAGGTGATGTGGTATGCTCCTATAATACCACGGTTGAAACGTCTGTTCAGAAATGAAGAGCATGCCAAGTTGATGCGATGGCACAGTGAGAACCGAAAGAAAGATGGGAAGTTGAGAGCACCCGCTGACGGGTCGCAGTGGAGAAAAATCGAGAGAAAGTACTCGGATGAGTTTGCAAAGGACCCAAGGAATGTATGGTTTGCTTTAAGCGCGGATGGCATTAATCCTTTCGGGGAGCAGAGCAGCAATCACAGCACCTGGCCCGTGACTCTATGTATGTATAACCTTCCTCCTTGGATGTGCATGAAGCGGAAGTTCATTATGATGCTAGTTCTCATCCAAGGCCCTAAGCAACCCGGCAACGAAATTGATGTGTACCTAAGGCCATTAGTTGAAGAACTTTTATAGCTGTGGAATGGAAATGGTGTACGTACGTGGGATGAGCACAGACAGGAGGAATTTAACCTTAACGCATTGGTGTTCGTGACCATCAACGATTGGCCCGCTCTCAGTAACCTTTCAGGACAGACAAACAAAGGATACCACGCATGCACGCACTGTTTAGATGACACTGAAAGTATATACCTGGACAAATGCAGGAAGAATGTGTACCTGGGCCATCGTTGATTTCTTCCGACCAACCATCAATGTCGAAAGAAAGGCATGCATTTCAAAGGTGAGGCAGATCACCGGAAGAAGCCCGCCATGCGTACTGGTGATCACGTACTTGCTATGGTCAATGCTTTACACTACATAATCTTTGGAAAGGGTCCCGATGGACTAGCTGTTCCGAATGACGCTGAGGGACACGCACCCATGTGGAAGAAGAAATCTATATTTTGGGACCTACCCTACTGGAAAGACCTAGAGGTCCGCTCTTCAATCGACGTGATGCACGTGACGAAGAACCTTTGCGTGAACCTGCTAGGCTTCTTGGGCGTGTATGGGAAGACAAAAAGATACACCTGAGGCACGGGAGGACCTGCAACGTTTGCACGAAAAAGACGGCATGCCTCCGAAGCAGTATAAAGGTCCTGCCAGCTATGCTCTTACGAAAGAAGAGAAAGAAATCTTCTTTGAATGCCTGCTCAGTATGAAGGTCACGACTGGATTCTCATCGAATATAAAGGGAATAATAAATATGCCAGAGAAAAAGTTTCAGAACCTAAAGTCTCATGACTGCCACGTGATTATGACACAACTGCTTCCGGTTGCATTGAGGGGGCTTCTACCGGAAAACGTCCGATTAGCCATTGTGAAGCTATGTGCATTCCTCAATGCAATCTCTCAGAAGGTGATCGATCCAGAAATCGTACCAAGGCTAAGGAGTGATGTGGCGCAATGTCTTGTCAGTTTCGAGCTGGTGTTCCCACCATCCTTATTCAATATCATGACGCACGTCCTAGTTCATCTAGTCGACGAGATTGTCATCCTAGGGCCCGTATTTCTACACAATATGTTCCCCTTTGAGAGGTTCATGGGAGTCCTAAAGAAATATGTCCGTAACCGCGCTAGGCCAGAAGGAAGCATCTCCATGGGCCATCAAATAGAGGATGTTATCGGGTTTTGTGTTCACTTCATTCCTGGCCTTAAGAAGATAGGTCTCCCTAAATCGCGGTACGAGGGGAGAGTGATTGGAAAAGGCACTCTTGGAAGAGACTCAATAATATACAAGGACGGATATTCTTGGTCTCAAGCACACTACACAGTTCTACAGAACTCTACCTTGGTGACCCCGTATGTCGATGAACACAAGAACAGTCTGATCTCCAAACACCCAGAGCAGTGCGACGACTGGATTACATGTGAACACATCAGGACTTTCAGCAGTTGGTTGGAAACACATCTCAGAGGTGACAACACTGTTTGTGATGAGTTGTACTTGTTGTCCAGGGGACCATCTTTGACTGTATTGACTTACAAAGGATACGAGATAAATGGGAATACATTTTACACGATCGCCCAAGATCAAAAGAGCACCAACCAAAACAGCGGTGACCGCTTTGATGCAGCAACCGAGAGCGGAAAGGACACATATTATGGTTACATAGTGGACATATGGGAACTTGACTATGAACCTGATTTTAAGGTCCCTTTGTTTAAGTGCAAATCGGTCAATCTGTCAGGCGGCGGGGTACAGGTAGACCCACAGTACGGAATGACAACAGTGGATCTGAAAAATCTTGGGTACACTGATGAACCGTTCATCCTAGCCAATGATGTGGCACAGGTTATCTATGTGAAGGACATGCCTACCAAACCGAGAAAAAGAAAAGATAAGGAAGCGAATACATCATACGATGAGCCAAAGCGCCACATAGTTCTTTCAGGAAAAAGGGACATCCTGGGAGTGGACGGCAAGACAGACATGTCTTAAGATTATGAAAAGTTTCATGAAATTCCTCCCTTCAATGTCAAGGCTGACCCAAGCATCCTGATAAACAATGAAGATTATCCATGGTTACAGTGCAATAAGCAAATGACACAAGCGAAGAAAAAGTGAAGACTTTCTCCCGCAACTATTATGATGATACCATGCCAACTTTGTAACACACGAACATGCTACCATTGTCCGTTTTGTACATGCACATGCTATGTGGGTGAAATTATGATACCATGCCAACTTTCAACTTTTTCAGAGTTCATTTGAAATGCTTTCATGTCTTATGGTTCGGCCCTCGTAATACCATGACCATTAGTCCCTGGCCCATGCCAACTTTCAACTTTCAACTTTCTAAAACTAATGGCACTAACAGAAAGTTTATAATTTTGCTCCTCGCCCCTGGCCCATGACCATTAGTCCCGGTTTGTGCCACAAACCGGGACTAAAGGGTTGGTCCTTGTTGCGGGCAGAGTTTAGTCCCACCTCGCCAACCGAAGGGGGCTCACACCGGTTTATAAGCCCTTCCCTCTCTGCCTTGTTGAGCTCCTCTCAAAGTGAAAATAGATGCCCTAATAGAGAAAAGTTTAACCTAAATTCATAGTGAATTTCTCTGAAATTCATAGAAATTTACTAGGAATTTAGGTTGAATTTTCTCTATAAGCACATCTATTCTCATTTTTTTAGTAAGTTAATCACAAACTTGTGATTCAAACAATTTTCAAAGAATTCAAATTTTAACTATTCAAGTTTGAAAACTAATGGCACTAACAGAAAGTTTATAATTTTTCTAAAACTAATGGCACTAACAGAAAGTTTATAATTTTGCTAACCTAAAAGCAAACCGAATTAAAAATTAAAGCAAAAAACAAAATAAAATAAATAATGCAAAAAACAAATCAAAAAAATAGGAAAAAAACTATTTTTATAGTAAAGTTAATCACAAAATAAAATAAATAAAGCAACAAAGAAAACAAAAAAACTAAAAAAGTGTTTTCAAATTTGAAAACTAATGGCACTAACAGAAAGTTTATAATTTTTCTAAAACTAAAAGCAAAAAGAATAAAAAATAAAGCAAAAAACAAAAGAAAATAAATAATGCAGAAAACAAAAAAAACTGGGAAAAATAGCAACAATAAGTATTTTGTTGTAAGTAGAAACAAAATAAAATAAATAAAGCAACAAAGAAAACAAAAAAACAAAAAAAAGTGTTTTCAAATTTGAAAACTAATGGCATTAACAAAAAGTTTATAATTTTTCTAAAACTAAAAGCATAAAGAATTAAAAAATAAAGCAAAAAACAAAAGAAAATAAATAAAGCAACAAAAAAACAAAAAAATGCCACCTACTGGGCCCCCACGGCCTGAATACGACTAGAAACCCATCCAAGGGCCAGGATTCAGGCCCGCAGGAGGCCCAGTAGGCCCACAGGCATAGCAGTGACAATTAGGCCCGTAAGCCTGCAATGGAGAGGAGCTCAAGAGGGGTGCGGCAGTGGGGCTTATAAACCACTGCGCACCCCTCTCAACTAGCGAGGTGGGACTAAACTTTCGACGCAGCAGCCGCACAAGGCCTTTGGTCCCGGTTGGTGGCACCAACCGGGACTAAAGGGGGGCATTGGTCACGGTTGGTGACATGAAACATGACCAATTCCCCCCTTTACTCCCGGTTGGTTCTACCAACCGGGACCAAAGGCCGCCGCTTCCTGCCCTTTGGGCTGCTGAAAATAGGCCTTTGGTCCCGGTTGGTGGCACCAACCGGGACTAAAGGGGGGCATTGGTCACGGTTTGTGCCACGAACCGTGACCAATGTCTTTGCTATATAACTAGCACTTGTGAAAATTTCCATTCAGTTCGTCTTCCCCGCCCGACGCTGCCAGGCTGCCCCTCTGCGCCTCGCCGTCGCCGTCGTCGCCCCTGCCTTCGACGCCGTCCCGCGCCGCCCAAACGCTGTCGCCACCCCGCGCCGCCCCGACTCCGTCGCCGCGCGCCACCCCGCGCCGTCGCGGTCACCTCCCCGCACCGCCCCGACGCCGTCGCCACCCCGAGTCACGCCCCTACGCCGTCGCCGCCCCGCGTCGCCACCCCGACGCCATCGCTGCCCCGCCTCTGCCTCGCTGTCGCCGCCCCGCGCCGCCGTCGCCTCTCGCTTTGGTCAGGGCCAACACCGCCCCCTCTTCCCCCTGTTTTTATTTTTTTTGCAAATTCATATATGTTTTTCCTGATTATATGTATATGTATAGTATATGTATGTGTGTATATGTATGCAAAAGATAGATTAACAGAAAAAATAGTATTTTTTCTGTTCATAATTTTTGTTGGTGATATTGATTATTGTATATATGCAAATGTTTGCATATTCATATGAACAATGAATTAGGCAAAACCTTTACTTTTTTTTCTAAAATTTCTATTTGAACATTATTTAAAAAAACAAGCAATACTACTTCATGTATTTTTAAGAAGGAAGAAGAAGAAAAAGAATGAGAGGAAAAAGGAAATAAGAAGAGGAAGAAAGGAGAAGAAGAGGGGAGAGGAAGACGAGGAGAAATAAATAAGAAGAAGAAAAAAGAAGAAAAAGAAGAGGAGAAGAAGAAAGGAATAGAGGAGAAGAAGAGAAAAATAGAATATATATTCTATTTTCTCTTTTCTCCTCTATTCCTTTCTTCTTCTCCTCTTTTTCTTCTTCTTTTTTTCTTCGACACGTGGGGGGGGGGTCGAGAACGTCGGACATTCATGAGAGAGGCGAGGAAGAAGGGGAAGAAGAGGGAGAAGAAGAGGAGAGGAAGAAGAGGAAGTCTTCTCCTCTATTCTTTCTTCTCTTCTTTTTTCTTCTTCTTCCTATATGCATTAGTTTTTTTATTTAGGTAGTTAATTAGTAGATATTAATTTTGTTCATATATGTATGGATGCATGTGATATGTATGTATGTATGTATCGGGTATGTCGTTGTTGATATACCCCCTACCCGATAACTTCGACATGAGGGGGTCGAGAGTTGGTCTAGGGTCGCCGAGGGGTCGAGGGTCGTCGAACATGAGAGGAAGAAGAGGATAAAAAAAGAAGAGGAAGAAAAAAAAAGAGGAGAAGAAAGAATAGAGGAGTTCTTCTCCTCTATTCTTTCTTTTCCTCTTTTTTTTTCTTCTTCTTCCTCTTTATTTTATCGGGAACGAGGGTCGTCGAGGGTCGCCAAGCGGTAGAGGAGAAACCCTAAATAGAAAGTATCGTCGGCGTGAGATACATGTACCGTCGGTGTCGGACACTACATCCACGTCCCACAAGTGGCACGGGCTTCGACGCCCACGTCACTTGTGGGACGTGGATGTAGTGTCCAACACCGATGGCCACATGTATCTCACACCCACGATACTTGCTATTTAGGGTTTCCTCTACCGTTCGGCGACCCTGACCCTCGACGACCCTTGTTTCTGATAAAATAAAGAGGAAGAAGAAGAAAAAAAGAGAAGAAGAGAAGAAGAAGAAGAAAAAAAAAGAGGATTCTCCTCTTTTTTTTCTTCTTCTTCTTCTCTTCTTCTCTTTTTTTCTTCTTCTTCCTCTTTATTTTATCGGGAACGAGGGTCGTCGAGGGTCGCCGAGCGGTAGAGGAGAAACCCTAAATAGAAAGTATCGTCGGTGTGAGATACATGTACCGTCGGTGTCGGACACTACATCCACGTCGCATAAGTGGCGCGGGCTTCGACGCCCACGTCACTTGTGGGACGTGGATGTAGTGTCCGACACCGACGGACACATGTATCTCACACCCACAATACTTGCTATTTAGGATTTCCTCTACCATTCGGCGACCCTGACCCTCGACGACCCTCGTTTCTGATAAAATAAAGAGGAAGAAAAAAATGAGAAGACGAGAAGAAGAAGAAAAAAAGAGGAGAAGAAAGATTTCTTCTTCTCTTTTTTTCTTCTTCTTCCTCTTCTTCTCTTTTTTTTTCTTCTTCTTCCTCTTTATTTTATTGGGAACGAGGGTCGTCGAGGGTCAGGGTCACCGAGCGGTAGAGGAAACCCTAAATAGAAAGTATCGTCGGTGTGAGATACATGTGGCCGTTGGTGTCTGACACTACATCCACGTCCCACAAGTGGCGCGGGCTTCAACGCCCACGTCACTTGTGGGACGTGGATGTAGTGTCCGACACCGACGGCCACATGTATCTCACACCCACGATACTTGCTATTTAGGGTTTCCTCTACCGCTCGGTGACCCTCGACGACCCTCGTTCCCGATAAAAAAAAGAGGAAGAAGAAGAAAAAAAGAGGAGAAGAAAGAATAGAGGAGTTCTACTCCTCTATTCTTTCTTCTCCTCTTTTTTTTCTTCTTCTTCCTCTTTTTTTATCCTTGAAGCGTTGTCGAGGCCACCCCAAACCCTAGAGAAGCAGCGTCGAGGCCACCCCAAACCCTAGAGAAGCAGCGTCGAGGCCACCCCAAACCCTAGAGAAGAAGCGTCGAGGCCACTAATTAATATTAGTTCTACATTTGCCACTAATATATCCATCTGTCATGTTTGAATAATAATTGCCATGTTGTCAATATTTGTAGAAACTATGGACACCGCCCGAGACGAAGTACAAGAAGAGTTGTTGGGGGACATAATAGCACGAGGAAGTGATGCCGTCTGCTCGTTGTTTCTCAACGACACCGATGGTCTGGAAGCAGCTGGATATGATTATGATGGCTCCGGTGACCTAATGCCGGTGCAAGGAGACCGTGAGGACGGCTCCAGTGACCCAATGCCGATGCAAGAAGGAGACCGTGATGACGTCTCCGGTGACCGAACCGAGTTCGGCCAGGTATATATATTAGTTAAGCTTCCGCTGACTAGCTAATTGATGCATTCATTGTTTTGGTATGTACACATATTAATTAAGTCTTTGTTCTTTTTTCTAGCCCTCCGGATCGAGCACAACTTCGGTAAAGAGACGAGGCCCGAAGAAAAAGTTGAGCTCGGATGAAAAGTTTGAGATCATAGCAATCGTGCCTGACGGCCAACCGATTGAACCCCTCCGGACAAAGAGCGCATTTGTTGCTCAGTGCGGGGTTTTGGTTAGGGACAAGATCCCGATCAACATCCAGCAATGGTTTAAGACGGCTACAGAAGACCCTGAGGTGTCTTATGTCAATGATATGCAGAAAAATGATCTTTGGACTGAGCTGAAGTCAAATTTCACCCTACCGCCAGAGGATAATCCAGAGAAGCCAGTTAAAGAGCAATTAATCAAGTCTATTGCTCTTAAGAGGATGGCAGAACTATTCAGGAGGTGGAAGAAAGAGCTGAATAAGTTTGTCGAAAATAATGAGACACCAGAATTCAAGGGCAGATATGAGAAGATCAGATATCACTGGCCCGCATTTGTGGCCCACAAGACATCAGAAAAGAGTAAGAAGATGTCGGCGACAAACAAGCAAAATGCTGCGAAGAAGAAGCATCACCATTGCACGGGGTCAGGTGGCTACCTCGTAGCCCGGCCTAAGTGGGCCAAGGCTGAGAATGATCTGGTTGATAAAGGGATCGAACCAGAGACAATTAACTGGCCAGACCGTTGCCGGACTTGGTTCTTCGGGGCTGGCGGAACCTTGGACCCTGTAATAGGGAAGTACATTTGGACGAACGATCAAATGGACATACCAGTCAGGAAGCTTCAGCAGTATATCGAAGCAGCGCAGCAAGGGACGTTCTTTCCAGACAGAGAGAACGACGAGCTCACAATGGCCCTCGGGAATCCTGAGCATCCTGGACAGACATGAGGCACGCCAGGCTTCATTCCGTGGAAGGTTGGGTTTCCGGACGCAGGCGGTTACAAATCCCATGAGAGGAGGAAAAAATTGCAGCAGACCCAAATGCAGGCGCTGCAAGCAAGGGTACAAGCGATAGAGGAACGAGAAGCAAATCGCAGCAAACGTACTGCCGAAGCTTCCCCTGAAGCTACCCCGCCATCTCAGCGGAGAAGCAGCGTGGCTTCCATCGAGCTGCTTCAGCCGGAGCATGCCTTGACGGCTCCTGCCAGCTATCCCGTGGATGCTATCATGGAGT
Organism: Triticum urartu; assembly: GCF_056163025.1. NCBI lineage: Eukaryota > Viridiplantae > Streptophyta > Magnoliopsida > Poales > Poaceae > Triticum > Triticum urartu. Next base: position 412,426,236 of record NC_141877.1, on the reverse strand, counting down.
CTCAAAATTGCCACCTTATGACGCAATGGATGAATTTGAAGGTCAAGGCGGCTGTTGGCTCTGTTTATCCTACTGAACCCGGCGCAACTTTTCACTACCGGCCGATTCCAGAAGGATATGCTAGGGTGATGGTGGATGAAATAACGGAGGGATTTGAGGACCTCCAGCTTGACCACCCTATCGGTGAAGGGGAGACTAGGCTGGGGTCTGCTCTGAAGACTCCATGCCTATGGCGGAAGGAGCTCATCAACCTTCCGAACTAGACGCCTCCACCTCCTCCTCCTCCTCCGGCAAGTCAGGGCACTCCGCCTCATCCACCGCCTCCTCCTCCGGCGAGTCAGGGCACTCCGCCTCCTCCACCGCCTCCTCCTCCGGCGAGTGACGATCAAGGAACTCGACCGGCTCCTTCTCCAGCGCGTGGCGGCACTCCACCTCCTTCTCCGCCTGCGCCGACGCGCCCGAGCAGCCAGCCTCCTCCTTCTCTGCCTCGTCAGCAAGGGAGGAAGAGACCTGCCTCCGCTCCGGCTGCTCCGGCGCGTCGTAGTCCTTCTCCTCCGCCTCGTAAGCAAGTAAAGAAGACAACCGCTCCGTCTTCTCTGCCGGCGTCTAGCAGTACAGCCAGATGTGGGAGGAAATACAGATTTGGTCCTTCTCTGAAGACTCCAGAGAAGTTACCATACGAGAGGACCCCGGAGGAGAACGCTGAGATCGCACGAGAAGAAGTGAGGAACTACTTTGAAGGGGTGAAAGCAAAGAAACATCCACCTCCGGAGGAGAAGGTAGATCCGGTGAAAGCGAAGCCCACTCTGGCTGCCCTGACAAAACCACCCAAGTCTCCGCCGAAAGGAAACTATGAGCGCATTATTGGAAAGGAATTTGCCGAAGCGGAGCGGTCGGGAAGTACTTTCAGTGATCAAAGGCTGAAAGAACGACGAGCTGGGAAACAAATTGCCCAGCTCGGCGAACAAGCAAAGCAATCGTGCCCCCCGCTCAAGGTGCCTAGCGACAACGTCGCTAATGATCCGAGGATGGTCCCCGGTTATAGCAATCTTGGCGATTACCTACCCGACGATGTACATTATGATTTCATGGAGGAGCAGATACAAAGATACGAGTACGGGAAGCCTCTCGTCAAAGATGAAAGATCTCTATCAACGATGATGCGAAGATTGCATGATTGGTACTTGAAAATCTACAGAGACTCTGGGGGGAGGAGTACTTTGTATGTGAAAGTTAAAAAGGAGCATGACCTCGTTGGAATTGAACTGTTGCCTGTTCCATTCGAGGAGTTCTTTCAGTTTTTCAATCAATTGGCCCTCGATAAAACAACGGTCGCCTGCTACTGTCTGTAAGTAGTACTACTTCTGTTATTAAGTCTCTCTATATGGCTCAGCTCTTTCATTGCATGTATTTATAATCATCCTCAATATATTATAAAGATTGAAGATCGCCGAATTGAAGAAAAGACAAGTCGGTGATATTGGGTTCATTAACACATATCTCATAGATGCAACTCAGGTTTAATTTCATGCCGCAGATACCGAGGCCAACTTGCTACGATCGTTGGTAATAAATGAAAACAAAGATATAATACTCTTTCCTTACAACTTCAAGTGAGTGTTACTGTCTTGTGCGTATTTGGTTTCCCTTATATATTAGTCAAGGTTATAGTAATGTAATTGATGAGTTATGCATGCGTGTGCAGTTACCACTATATTCTCCTAGAGATTAAGCTTGAGCAGGGACTAGTAACCGTCTTAGACTCAAGACGAAAAGATCCCCAGGACTATGCAGACATGACTCAAATGCTCGAGAAGTAAGTTAAATCGATCATTATTCACCATATCAGCAACTTTGTTCATTTCCTGATATATCAAGTAATTGTTTTCTTTGTCTGGCAGGGTTTGGAAAAAATTCTCCAAAAAATCTCTAGGACTCCCGAAGAAGCTGCAATTTAGACACCCGAAAGTAAGTACTATAGTAGCATGTTCTGTGCATCTCCTATTGATTCAAGCGCTAGTTTCATCAATACCATTTGGCATTCTTGCTTATCAGTTTGATTGACCTCTATTTCTTGTAAAGTGGTTGTGGCAGGAACAAGGGAATGATTTCTGTGGATACTACGTTTGCGAGTCCATCCGCCACACGACCCGTGAGCGGGGCTACACTGACGAACAATATGAAGTACGTAAATAACAACATTCACAATTTTATTTTATTACCATCATTTGTGTTGAGTTTCATTCATTCATATATACATGTATTGACCCCCTTCTTCAAATTAGATGTTTCGGAAGCGGGATGAACTCCTAGCACCAGCTCGCATGCGAGCAATTCAAGAGGAATTGGTGGCATTCTTTCTTGACCACGTGATCGCTGAAGACGGAGAATACTATGTGGACCATGAGTCCGTATGATTATATTTGTAGGAGATAATTATTGTATATATGTAGCCGGTAGTGTTGGATAGATATATGAGAACTTGTTGTTCGACCAATCTCTCGGAGAAGGAGAGGTGGTCGATATCACTTCTCTCTGTACGCATATATGTTCATGAAGATCTTCTGTTTCCTTCGTTTGCTTACTAGCTAGCTAGCGTGTCTAGTCCTCTCTATACGTATGTATAGTACGTAGTGTCGACCAAGCACGGACATAAGAGAGGACACTTCTCTCTATTAATTATAGATAGCTAACACAATATATGAAACACCTAAACTAACCCCCCAAAACCCCCAAACCCCCTGTCCGTGTCAAAACCGGCGGATCTCGGGTAGGGGGTCCCGAACTGTGCGTCTAGGCCGGATGGTAACAGGAGGCAGGGAAAACTTTGTTTTACCTAGGTTCGGGCCCTCTCGATGGATGTAATACCCTACTCCTGCTTGATTAATATTGATGATATGGGTAGTACAAGAGTAGATCTACCACGAGATCAAGGAGGCTAAACCCTAGAAGCTAGCCTATGGTATGATTGTTGTGTATGGAGTTGATTCTCTATCGACTAGCCTGGCCTTGGTTTATATAATGCACCGGAGGCCTAGGATAACAAGAGTCCTAGCCGAATACGCCGGTGGGGAGAAGTCCTTGTCTTGATCGCCAAGTCTTGTGGAATCTTCCTTGTATGTGGTAGCCGTCCGAACTGGCCCATGAGTATACGGCCACGGGGGTCCTCGGCCCAATCTAATAGATCGGGAGACGACGTGGTGAGTACCCCCTAGTCCAGGACACCGTCAGTAGCCACCTGAACCGGTCTTCAAGTTAGGGACGCTCCTCGATTCTTCCGAACCGTTCTTCATCTTCGGTCGCCGGTCTTGAAAACTGGTTCAACAAATCTTCTTTATCTTCGATCTTGAGGATCGCCGAAATGCATTCGATGAGTTTACACGTCGGGTATCCGAGGAGCCCCTTTAAGTTTCCGTCCTTTACCAATGCCTTGTTATTTTTATGGCACACCTCGGGTTTGAAGTTGTTCCCGGGCGGCAGCGTCCTCTTGCGTCCGAGCTCCAATGCCGGACTGCATTAGAGGTATCTTTTGCAGCCGAGCACCAACGCCGGACTGCTTTCCGAGCTCCAACGCCGGAATGTATCCGAGCTCCATCGCCGGACTGTGTCCAAGCTCCAACGCCGGACTATATCCGAGGTGTCATATCACCTTGGTTCAAAAAAGTTGAAGGAGTTTAGCCGAGCTTAATGCCGGAAATGCCCTCTATTGAGCCAGCCACTAGCGCCCGAGCTTTATGCCGGAATGCTTCCGAGGTGGTGCACCACCCCGACTATGGGCTGATTTTTGTGAATATTTTTTATTAGTGCAATTTATTCTCTGCGGAGATATATAGCCAGTAGCCCTCAAGGTGTGTATCGGTCTAAAACCCGAGATGCACATGAAGGATGACATAAGACCGCTGATCCCAGTAGCCGCTGAGACTCAGGTTGATTTGAAGAATCGGCCTGAGGATCAAGTCCTAGCTCGGCAGAATACTTCGGGACACTAAAAGCGGCGTGCTCAGTCCTCGAGACTCAGGTTGGGTGCGGCCGACCAACCTGAGGATCAAAATCTCCTCGGAAACTATATTGCACATAAAATTTTCTGCATTGGACAAGCAATGCAGTAGCCCCCGAGACACTGGTCGGGTGGCAACACCAGATCAGGGGATCGATGTGCCCCTTTAATATTTGTAAATAATAAGCCCGAAGCCCAGTAGCCCCCGAGCCTTAATGCGGGCATGGGTGGCCGAATTAAGGATCAATATCCATAGTAAAATCACAAATTATGTGTAATGACTCTATGTATCCAAGTACTTTACGTCATGAATGCTCGGATCCGCATTGTACAAAGCTTTGTTGACCGACCATCGGCTTCCACCTCCTCGGCCAGTAGCCGAGGAGTGTTTGTCCTACTTTATAAAGCCTTTATGAGGGCAAAATTTACAACAAACAAGGCAATCTGGCCATACGGTTTTATAAACAAAGGTACGCAGAGAGTTATATCACTGTTTAACAGAAGAAATGTCTTCCAAAGAAAATAGTCCCGCTATCGGTTCCTTTCTTTGGGTTGTCATGCTAAGCATGATCATTAAACCTCAGCTCTAATGTAAGAGCAAAATATTGAGGATTTAGTTTGGGAGGCCAGTTAATAGCCCCCGGTAGTGTTCGGCGACAGTCCGGGTCAAGCCGTAAACACTTCGGCCAATGTTATGAACGGCCCATCATTTAACATAGTCATCGGATCGCTGACCAGTTTACGCTTATTGTGAAAGTCAGTTTTCGGCTTTCTCCACTAAGGTGCTTAACCATGTGAGCTGGAAGCACAATCGCAGTGGTTCTCCCTTTGCACGCCTAGCCGAACAAAACGGAACGTAGGAAGAAAGTGTAGGAGCCGGGCAACCCAACTATTAACTGAAGACACAATTCGAAACCGATGCATATATAGCAATATCTGAGAATGTTTTTGCCGAATCCCTAAAGGTGTCCGGCGTTGCACTGCGAGACTAATGCTGGAAAAGCACAAATAGTTTAAAAGTGCCAAAAATCTTGGAAAACCAAGAAACGTGAGTAAAAACATGACGTCCGAACAAGATCAAGTGTTCGGTGCCAATCCGAAAGTTGGTCTTAGAAAAAATAAGTGCTTCTGTCGTGTTTTAACATGATGCATCCTATCTCAAGACTTCGAGTGGGTCAGCCTACGGCTTCAACCTCCTATCCCGAGGGCGGAGTACTTCTCATCAGCCAGTTTAGCAAACTAAACTCTAGCGGCTTTGAGAGAGAAATTAGGCTCCCCGGCTAGTGACCGCACACTCGCGTCGAAAAAAGGAGTGATAAATAATAATAATAGAACTTTGCAACGACTAAGAAGAAGAACACTTATTATAAAATGTCTCAAATAAACTTAAGAGCCCCCAAGTGACTTGGGTAGAATAATGATTGCATGTACCGAAGTACTTATATCATATCTATGTTCAACCGAACTTTAAACGCGTATTAACCGACCGTCGGCTTCTCCCTCTTCGGTTAAGGACCGAAAAGTGTTATGTACTCCATCGGTCGAGAATATCGACGGTGTTTCCAATAACCAGGCATTCAGGCCATAAGGCTGTAACAGACAAAGCGCGCTCAGGGAACTTATGCTATATTACTGCGAAGAGTAAGAAGCATCTTCGAAGAAAATAGTACCCCCACCGATACCTTTCTTCGGTGCTCATTGTTATTATGAGACTTCTGCAATAGATTTTTTGTACTCATGAGTTCCGTTGTGTGCCGACCATCATTGAATAACTATAAGAGCGCTAGCTTTCGGCTTCACCCAGTCTGAGGTCCGGCTCGGGTGACCTGATCGTGACAATCGCAGAGGTGCTCCATTTACTCCCTAGCCGAACAATCGGGAACGTAGGGGTAAACACAGGAGCGAGGCAACCCAGCTTGCAAATCGCTTAAGTCAATGTGGTGCATATTGTGGCATAATACACGAACAAGGAACGAAGCCATACAAGTATAATCATATGCAATAGAAAAAGCTTCATAAAGGAAGCCCCCAAGTAAATGGGGTATTGGACTTTATGCGTCACAAACAAAGTTTGGACAAGGAAATTTTTTACAAGCAACTTTTTTCCAAAAAAGTATAATGCTTGGTCGAGCCAAACACAAGTTAAAAATTAAAGCTTTGAGCATGAAAGCGACTTAGCTGGTTAATGTGTTCGGTATTGATGACGCGGTCCGAGCTTGATGCGGGGCAAGGTTCCATCCCTCAAGCCGGTCTCGAGGTGGCGGAGCGGAAAGCTTGACACGCCGAAGTTGTGACATAGCACGATCAATGCAGACCGGCAGAGTGACGCCGAAGTCCCCGGATCATTTTCCTGTGCACAAAAAATAGTGCAAACCGGAGATAATAGTAATAATGATAAATAAAAAAATCGTTGCATAATAAATAATTTATGCAAAGTGAGTAATAAAAGAAATATGGCCTGGCGCCGAAGTCAAGTCGATGCAGGGCGTCGGTGTGATGCGGTAAAGGCGTGGCAAAGCCTGAATTCGTAGGTCGGTCCGAGCTCCGAGTGCGGCGTTCGCCGGACTATGTACGGAAACTGACCGAACCACCATGCAACTGTCGTTAATGCAACCACTATTTGATAGACCTGTGTACATATGACGGACAAACCAGAGTAATAATTCCTTGGGAAAAATGAACCCAAACAAGCAAAAAATACTGGGATTAATAGCACCTGGTTTGTTTATTGTAGCAATCCGAAGGAAGGTGATTCCTAAAATTGGGACCCGCTCCGCACACCCATTGCCTGATGGGCGATAAAACGACGGCATGGCAATGCTGGTAAAGGTTGACTCGCCGAGGCAAAGCCCTCGGCCCAGCTAACGTGACGGAGCTGGTCGGCTAGTGACGCTGAAGTGTCCGGAGTAGGTTGATGAAGAGATGGCGAAGCCCCCGGTCCAGCTGAGATGTCGAAGCCTCGATGTCAGCCGATGAGTCGAAGTAGGTCGGCGTGATGGACACCAGCTTGAAGAAGCAATAGTGCGGCCCTGTCGATGCAGGTCATGACGTGATCGATGCCGGCTTGATGAAGCGACCATGTGGCGATGCCGGTATGCCCGCTCCGTGTAATCCGTGGGGCGGCGATGTTGGTGATGATTTATCCTTCACGATGCCGGGCTCTTGTTCGGCTTGCTGAGATGATGATCCGAAGAAGTTAAGCTCGGCTCAACAAAGTGACGCCGTGTCTAGCGCAGGTCGACAGCCGTGGAGTAATATTGCCGGACTGGTTTGACACCAGCATGATGTTGAAGATGATGTTCAAAAGATCTTATAGTTAGTGGGATGTGTTCGGGAACAAAACAAAATACCCCATACAAAACTTCCTTCAAAAAGGGATGTCCGAAATCCTGTTCATAAAAAAGATGAACTCGGGTCGGATTTATTTTTGCGCAGAAAACAGATCCGAAAAGTGATGCACTAATCGAAAGGTTCCCGGAGTTTGGACGGTCGGATCGAGCTGAAATTCTGAGAGGTGGTAGATATAGGAATTCCGCAGCCGATCAACGGTTGGATCTTTCATAGGACGTCCGAGCTAGAAGCTGGACACCACGCCCTAAACTCATCCAGATTCCCGTCCAGATTTGACAGGACTCCAGTATATCATAGATTGCCAGAGATTCCTCCATCGGAACTTGACGAAATTTTCCAGGGTTGTTGTAGACTCGATTCCGCACAATTCCACCGAAGCGAACGTTAAAGCGATGCTCGAGCAGGCGGTGGCGGCGGATACGCGTTCGCTGTTTGGAAAAATAGCACGGTCGCTTGAGGGCAATGTTGACGTTGAGCCCCTGAGCTCCATAGATGATTCCTCCGTGATCTTGATAGAGATCGGAGTTGATGTTTGATGAAGGCCCTCGTCCGAACATGGTGATCCGAACCCGGGGCGCAGTTCTTGGTCGAACCAAGGTGACCAGTCGAGCTGGTGACGAAGATGCCGAAGTCGCAGTTGATCTGCAGGCGAGCCATCGATCCTTTTGTCGATCACACAGTGGAACTCTCAATGAAAGCACCAATGTCGGTGTCAAAACCGGCGGATCTCGGGTAGGGGGTCCCGAACTATGCGTCTAGGCCGGATGGTAACAGGAGGCAGGGAAAACTTTGTTTTTACCCAGGTTCGGGCCCTCTCGATGGAGGTAATACCCTACTCCTGCTTGATTAATATTGATGATATGGGTAGTACAAGAGTAGATCTACCACGAGATCAAGGAGGCTAAACCCTAGAAGCTAGCCTATGGTATGATTGTTGTGTATGGAGTTGATTCTCTATCGACTAGCCTGGCCTCGGTTTATATAATGCACTGGAGGCCTAGGATAACAAGAGTCCTAGCCGAATACGCCGGTGGGGAGAAGTCCTTGTCTTGATCGCCAAGTCTTGTGGAATCTTCCTTGTATGCGGTAGCCGTCCGAACTGGCCCATGAGTATACGGCCACGGGGGTCCTCGGCCCAATCTAATAGATCGGGAGACGACGTGGTGAGTACCCCCTAGTCCAGGACACCGTCACCCCCCCCTTTCAAAAAAAACAAAAACCCCAGCCACGGAAATACTGACGCGTGGATGCCTATTGGTCCCGGTTGGTGCCACCAACCGGGACCAAAGGGTCTCCTGCCTGGGCTCCGTGCACAGGCCACGTGGAGGCCCATCAGTCCCGGTTCTGGATTGAACCGGGACTAAAGGGACAGGGCATTAGTACCGACCCTTTCGTCCCGGTTCAGGAACCGGGACAAAAGGCCCTTACGAACCGGGACAACATGCCCTTTTTCTACCAGTGTATGAAGATGTGCTATGCATGAATGTTGATCAGCATGATATTAACTGGCTGGTAGTTCCAGTTTCGACGATGAATAAAACTTCCAGCATGATGTTAACATTGTTTGAAAAGGCCGTGTTAATATAAATGCTCTGCCTCTGAACGTTGCAGTTTCTTATCTGAAACTGAACTTGGAGTTTCTTATCTGAAACTGAAACTTGCAGTTTCTTCTTTGAGAATCATATTGTCTGCACTTTTATACTCCTATGAAACTACATTTTTAAGTGCAAATCTGAAATTTAAAAGACACTCATATCTGAAAGTACTCTCAAAATACACAACACAAAACACAATTCACAACCTGCAAATACTAACAACCCTAAGCTCCTCCTAACAATTCACAACCTGCCCGACTATTGGTCTAGGGGGGGGGGGGCATCCCTCCTATTCCTCGGCGCCAGACAACCGCCCCGTGAGACTATCTGAACGGCGAGGGAGAGGATGGCGGGGAAGCGTCCTCAGGCCAACTGTTTTTCTCCTCTTGTAGTTGGGTTCGGTCGACAAGACTCCACCAGCTCGCTCTAGCATGACACCCTCACAAATGGCACCCTGTAGATTCTCGATCCTTCAATCTCTGGTGGATGCTCCATCTGGGATAGATACTCCCACCACCACTCCCTCACGATCGGATTCGGTGAATCTGTTTGCTCCATGGCCCAGAGGAGCAGCTCTATGTACTCCCGCGCGACTCCCTCCGGGTGTATCACCGCCTTTTTCGCTCGGTTGCAGATATTTGGCCATGGATGTCACCGTCGCTGCTAGTTGGTCCTTGTTGTTAAACCAAGATTGTATCTCCAACATCCTAGCTAGCTTCACAGGGTCAGGGCCGTCTACGATCCTCACGTATCGGTTGTACTCCTCCATCGATCTACTTCTCCATAGCACCTTCACTCGCCGGTGGTGGTTTTCGAATGGAAGAGGAGAGGAGCAACGCTGGTTTTGGTTTAGAACGGGAGAGGAGGGACGTTGGTTTTGGATTGGAACAAGAGAGGAGGGGCGGTGGTTTTGAAATGGAAGAGGAGAGGAGCGTCGCTGGATTTAGAATGGAACAAGAGAGGAGCGGTGGTGGTTTAAGAGAGAAAAGAGGAAGAGCGGCGCTGGTCTTGGAAGTATTTTTTTGTGGTTTGACCATGTACTGTATTTGACAAGAAAAATGTGAATGCATGTCACCAAAAATTGTATCGTTTGGTTCGTATCTGAATGTACTTTCAAATTATATTATTTTTGCAACGTATAACATATATTTTATTTGCGAAAATCATGGTCAATTATGACCCAGAATAAAAGGGAGACTAGTTAATGTGGGGTCGCTTTCTTAATTGAAGGGTAAATTGATTTTGATTTTGATCCAGTCACAGCGCGCCGGCGCTCTCGTCCAATCCTAAATCACTGCCACACGCTCCTTTCCCTCTTCTCCATTGCAAAACCACCTCCTCTCCTCTCCATCATCTCCATTCCAAAACCATTGTATCGCCTCTCCCTCTTCCCCATTGCAAAACCACCTCCTCTCTCCTCTGACGAGGATCTATGGAGGGGATGTAGCAGCGAATCAGGAAGATCGCCGGCGGCGACCAGGAAAAGTTAGCCAGGTTGAAGGAGATCCTTACTTGGTTTGACAATGAGTGGAAGATTTTGAGGACGGTGAGGGCCATGTGGTAATGTATGCAAAAGAGCAAGACGACGACGATGAGGGCGGCGATGTACTCCTCGGCGAAAGTCATGCCGCAGTCCTTCGAGTTCATCGAGTATCTCCTCTGGGTGATGGAGCAGACAGATTCGCCCGAGGCGAAAGTCAGGCGGAGGTGGTGGGCGTACATACAGGTCGAAGGTCGAGCACCCAGGGGATAACGAATCGATCGAGTACGGTGTGCCGTTCGTGAGGGTGCAGAGCCAGACGGAGCCACATGAGTATTCGTTCTCCCACTGCAAGAGGAGGCCAGATGGAGCGACGTCGCTCCCCGGCCGTTCTCCATGGTTCCCTCGACGCTCGCCTCGTTTCAATGGCGTCGGTAGGGTTGAAGGTAAGCTTCACACTAACCTAATCTTCCATCTACTCATGTTTACAATTACTGTGACAACTAATAAAAATCATGCTTACAATCAGTCTCCGAGTACTATGCCAATCACCCTAAAATAGCTCTGGACCTTTGGGTCAAAGTTGTGACACTGTGTACAAATAAAGAAAAATCGATTGGTGCTTCTTTCAGAAAAGAGTACACCCCTAGAAAACTGCCAATATAAGCTATTAGTATTTTTTTAAGTCTAAGCTACTAGTATTTGGTTAGAGGATTTGCTGCCGAGAAAGATCCGTCCACAGTGAGCGCCACACATCCCACTGATGGTGGTGGATGCCAATGCCTAGATGGAGCAGGGTTGGTGTCAGTAATTTTTTCTTGGCACCTCGCACTCTGCATATATGCCGGTTCCATCCATACATTTGTGCAATTCCACCAAAATGCAGCTGAATAACCTTGTTTGCACAGATAATGAAAAGGCGTGATTAGATTATAGTGGCACTAGTTGATGAAACATACACTAATAAACAGAAGAAAATATTACATCATACTGGAAATTGACCGAAGTCTCCCCGATGCAGAACATCAGTGTACATCGGTAGTACAAGGAGGGGCCTTGAGACATTCAAATCTCTATTTTTGTGTAGATCAACTAAAATTAAGCACCCCAGTTTGCAGAAACGCTTAAACATTAACGATGGGACTAGTTGATGAAACATACATTAACAAAGAGAAGCACTTTCTTTATCTACATTGGAAATGAAATGATAGAGAGGACACTCGCTCTATTTTAACTGTATTATTACTTCATTTTATCAGTGACACTAGGGTCGAGCAGGTGGCAAATGAGGTGTACCGTGCATCGCAAGGATGAAGGCCGGGGGGTGCTTAGACTGGGATGCTGAAGCTGGCTCTTTCAGTCCCTATCTTCCCGCTGATGTTTCTGAGGTAGTATTTGAGTTCTAATCCAAACTTGGTCGAGCTGGTGCTGCGTCCCCCTACCTGCCTACCTTATGTGGTGAACTTGTCTCCTGCTAGTACTTAATCTGTTCTAGTAGTAGTTGCATAACTGCCCGTTTACACTGAGATGTTGTCGGGTAATGGTTCTCTATGGTTAGGTTTCTTTAATGAAATCGGAGGGAACCCCCTGTTTCGGTCTATTAAAAAAAACAGTGGCACTAGCGGTGCCAAAACATTGCCTCAAATTAATAGTGCCACTAGATTAAGGTGCAAAATAATAACATTACTACTTTATCTTGGTAGTGCCAAAACAGTAGCACAAGAGCAGGATCAACATGCAGGATCTATGGCAAACGGTCAGACCAAAAAGGAACATACCTCGTGATGGGAATCATATCTGCAGTCAACGCCATCGTAGAAGGGATGACACTAGTCACCAACATGGATGATTCAATTCATGGGACCTTTTGGTGCAGTTCACCTAAAATGAAGCAATGTCACATGAGCTAGCAGCTTCTTCTTCTTCTTCTTCTTCTTCTTCTTCTTCTTCTTCTTCTTCTTCTTCTTCTTCTTCTTCTTCTTCTTCTTAGAAAAGGGCTCTAGCCCCGCTTCCATTTCCATCAAAAAACGTAACCCACAGAGATTCTTCTTCATTAGTTGCAATAAAATTGAGCAACATCAAGGTTGGTCGTGAAGCTCCTGGAGAGTAGGCGGAGCAGGACAGTTGCATCTCTAACGAAAAGAAGCAACTTATCTAAATGGGAAATTTAGTAGGACATGAAAAAAAGTTCCATTGATTTATATTACTGGAGGCATTACATTTAAAACAACATTGGTTTAACGTGTCCTTACTTTTAACAGTGTGACTGCTACATTTTACCAGTGGCATTACATAAGAGCGGTTTGGGGCAAAAAACATCAAAAGAGGATATCTGGGTTGGTCCCATTTTTGTTTGGTATATAGCCACCTTATACTGTGTGAGGCTAGCAAATCTAGTGCTGGACTTACTCTGTTGACTTGTCCCCAGTCCCCACTTTCTTTCCTTTTTCAACCAATAAATCGGGTTTATATTGAGTTTGTACTGTGTACCCTTTATTTCCCTATTAGAAGGGATAGCCAGTCTCTGCTACTTTTCGCCCCCATTATTTCCTCTTTCGACCAAGTCCTAGATTCAGGTAACAAATCTTCCCCCACCCCACCCCCTTTCTTCCTTGTTTGAACCAAGTACTACTAGATTCGAGTGCATGAACTAGTTTTACCTCTTAACATTAAAAAATTAGTGATATGTCTCCAACGTATCTATAATTTTTGATTGCTCCATGCTATTGTATTATCTATATTGGATGTTAATGGGCTTTATTTTACACTTTTATATCATTTTTGGGACTAACCTACTAACTGGAGGCCCAGCCCAAATTGCTGTTTTTGGCCTATTTTAGGGTTTCGTCGAAAAGGAATATCAAACGGAGTCCAAATGGAATGAAACCTTCGGGAACGTGATTTTATCAACAAAGGTGATCCAGGAGACTTGGAGTGGTCGTCAAGAAACAATCAAGGAGGCCACGAGGCAGGGGGCGCGCCTACCCCCCTGGGCACACCCTCCACCCTCGTGGGCCCCTCGTCGCTCCACCGACCTACTTCTTCCTCCTATATATATCAATGTACCCCCCAAACATCCAGGAGCACCACGAAAACCTAATTCCACCGCCGCAACCTTCTGTACCCGAGATATCCCATCTTGGGGCCTTTTCCGGAGCTCTGCCGGAGGGGGCATTGATCACGGAGGGCCTCTACATCAACTCCATGGCCTCTCCGGTGATGTGTGAGTAGTTTACTTCGGACCTACGGGTCCATAGTTATTAGCTAGATGGCTTCTTCTCTCTCTTTGGATCTCAATACAAAGTTCTCCTTGATCTTCTTGGAGATCTATTCGATGTAATCTTCTTTTGCGGTGTGTTTGTCGAGATGCGATGAATTGTGGGTTTATGATCAAGTTTATCTATGAACAATATTTGAATCTCCTCAGAATTCTTTTATGTATGATTGGTTTATCTTTGCAAGTCTTTTTGAATTATCAGTTTGGTTTGGCCTACTAGATTGATATTTCTTGCAATGGGAGAAGTGCTTAGCTTTGGGTTCAATCTTGCGGTGCTCGATCCCAGTGACAGAAAGGGAAACACCATGTATTGTATTGTTGCCATCGTGGATACAAAGATGGGGTTTATATCATATTTCATGAGTTTATCCCTCTACATCATGTTATCTTACTTAAAGCATTACTATGTTCTTATGAACTTAATACTCTAGATGCATGCTGGATAGCGGTCGATGTGTGGAGTAATAGTAGTAGATGCAGAATCATTTCGGTCTACTTGTCATGGACATGATGCCTATATACATGATCATACCTAGATATTCTCATAACTATGCTCAATTCTATCAATTGCTCGATAGTAATTTGTTTACCCACCGTAATACTTATGCTCTTGAGAGAAGCCACTAGTGAAACCTATGGCCCCCGGGTATATCTTCCATCATATTAATCTTCCAGTACTTAGTTATTTCTATTTCCATTTATTTTACTTTGCATCTTTATTTCTCTTTATCATAAAAATACCAAAAATATTATCTTACCATATCTATCAGATCTCACTCTCGTAAGCACTACTAGGAAAAGGCCTACTAGTGGCGCACCGGTTTTGCCTACTAATGGCGCACTACTGGTGCGCCACTAGTACCACGCCACTAGTATTTTTTACTAATGGCGCACCAGTGGTGCGCCATTAGTATCTGGTATACTAATGGCGCACCACTGGTGCGCCATTAGTATAGGCCACGGTGCGCCATTAGTATAGGCCACTAGTGCGCCATTAGTATAGACCACGGTGCGCCATTAGTATTTTTGAATTTTGAAGGCGGGAAAATAGTAGTGGCGCACCGTCTAACCCCCACCATGCACCATTGCTATTTTTGAATTTTGAATTTGGATCTGGATCGCAATTTTTTTGCCCATTTTTTCTCGTTTTTTTGCACGATATTATTTCAAATTTTGTTCCCGTTTTTGGATCTTGTACGTTCTTTTGCCGTGTTCTTTTGCCGGAGAGGAGTTCGCCGGAGAGGAGGAGGAGGAGGTGACCGGAGAGGCGCTCGCCTACATCGCCGGAGAGAAGGAGGAGGTCGCTGGAGAGGAGTTCACTTGAGCATCGGAGAGGAGGAAGGAGAAACCATGAGGGGATGGGAGGAGAGCAGGGAGGAGGAGCTCGCCGGAGAGGAGGGAGGAGGAGCTCACCGGAGAGGAGGGAGGAGGAGCTCACCGGAGAGGGGAGGGGAGGGGAGGAGAGGAGGGAGGAGGAGGTCACCGGAGAGGAGGAGGAGGAGGAGGTCGCCGGAGAGGAGGAGGAGGTCGCCGGAGAGGAGGAGGAGGAGGTCGCCGGAGAGGAGGAGGGTAGTATGGTGGAGGAGAGAAGGGAAGATGGAGTGGAGGAGAGGAGGAGATGGAGTGGAGGAGAGGTGGAGTGGAGGAGAATAATGAAGAGGTAAGGAGGAGAGGACACGCCCAGCCATATATACGGCATAGTAATGGCACACCGTGGGCAGGTGTGCCATTACTATTTTTTTGATTTATTTTGAATTTTGAAGGCGGGAAGATACTAATGGCGCACCATGGGCAGGTGCGCCATTAGTAACTTTTTTTTGATTTATTTTGAATTTTGAAGGCGGGAAGATAGTAATGGCGCACCATGGGCAGGTGCGCCATTAGTAACTTTTTTTTGATTTATTTTGAATTTTGAAGGCGGGAAGATAGTAATGGCGCACCATGGGCAGGTGCGCCATTAGTAATTTTGAATTTTTTTGCCTCTCCAGATCTTAAAAGCCCCGTATCTTTTTTCTGTTAGGTTTTTGAGGATTTTGAAAATGTTTAACGGGGTTCCCCCGGTTAAATTCGGATGTAACTTTTCGAGTAGATGATTTTTCATATAAAAAACTTTTTCATCCGAGTTCGTATGCAAAAGTTATGCCCATTTTTACAAATTCTCGTGAGATTTTGCAAAAAAGTTGAAAATTCATGTTTGTAAATTTTGCTAACAACTAGACCACATATCACATGGGAATCTTATTTTCTTTTATATTTTTGACATTTCTATCATTTTCTTTTATTTTTTTTGAAACTGAAAAGGCGGTCCACGGGGGGTGCATTCGGGGGAATGTTTGGGCCAAATTACTAATGGCGCATCGTGGGATGGTGCGCCATTAGTAGTTCAACTAGTAATGGTGCACCACTCCCAGGGTGCGCCATTAGTAGTTTAAAAAATAAAATAAAATTGATTTTTTTGAAACATAATTACTAATGGTGCACCGTGGGAGTGGTGTACCATTACTAGTTGAACTAGTAATGGCACACCATCCCACGGTGCGCCATTAGTAGTTTTGAATTTTTTTTTACTAATGGCGCACCGTGGATGTGGTGCGCCATTAGTATTTGCACACTAATGGAGCACCAACACATGGTGCGCCATTAGTATTTAGTAATGGCGCACCACATGTACAGTGCGCCATTAGTGTCCATATTGGCTATAGCTGTTTTTGTAGTAGTGAAGTGACCGTAAAGGGATTGACAACCCCTTTATCGCGTTGGTTGCGAGGTTCTTATTTGTTTGTGTAGGTGCGTGGGACTTGAGCGTGATCTCCTACTGGATTGAACCGAGGGAAATTCTTACGCTACTCTGCTGCATCACCCTTTCCTCTTCAAGGGAAAACCAACGTAGTGCTCAAGAGGTAGCAATTAGGTGGTTTACGAACAGCCGATCGATCCTATCTACATGAGGGGGCCTGAGAAAGAGTAAAAGATACAAATGCAGCGACATTAGGAGCTCGGGAAGTAGAGCAAGGCTGGTTTCAAAGGAAGTTATACCTGAGGGTCGGCGAGATGTCGCTAGGTGGGTAGCGGGAGGCCGGATCTGCCCACACTACGACAGCGAGGAAGAAGGGGTGGGAAGCCCTCCCTCACCAGCAATGCTTGGGAGGGAACGACAAGGTACACTGATCGGGACGCGCCAGCAATGGGTAAGAGCCGTCGTCGAGGACGACCGCGTGAACGTTGCACCTTCTCACCTTCCCCGGTGGAGAGGATCCGGCTGGATCTATGACCAGCGATGAATAGAGAGAGAGAGAGAGTGTGGCCACCGCTGTCGTGTTTAGATCTGGAGAGGACGAGACATTGTGAAGAGAGCAACACTAGCAAGCAAGCGCGGAGGCTCCTGCCTATATAGTGGAGTACTAGTTTTCTTTTGTCTACCGGCCGGAGCCGGCTTGACCTCGGCAATGACTGTCGATAAGTCTTCGTGCACGTGCTCCGGAGGCGCAGTTGTTGTCATTTTGATTTGAAACACCAGATTATAACATATAACACGAAAAAATGCCACATGACAAGAAATCATAACCTCACTGCCCAAAGTAGACAAGATGAATCCTGACAGACAAACTAGACGAGGATCAAAGCTCAAATTAAAGATAAACTCGTAGAAAAGGGTCCGTCGATAGATGTCCTAATTAACATAGCCGGCTTGACCTAGATGGCAGCCGAGTAGTCTTCGTGCATGTGCCCCGAATGACTAGCCCAACTCAGTTGTCGCTGTTTAACCCTCGCAGTGATCCGAAGCACATGACACCTAATTTTGCGAGATGACAAGAAACCTTTTTTTAGATTTCTCACCAGAACTACAGCCCTGTACAACACAACCTGCACGATATGTAGACGATAGCCAATCCAGGCGTGTCTGCTGGAGTCTGGTCACATGCATGGCCGAACTGATCTTCCGTGTCTTGCAGGGATCGTCCAAGTACCAACATATGTACTTTTATTAACTCACCCGACTTGCGGGGCCGGGGAGTGTGCCTATGGTCAGTTCTCAATTGCGGTCCCACATGTGAGTGCAAACACAATATGATGCGCCTTCCATTCGGAGAGCGGCGTGCCAGACCGACCGACCGCCTGGGATGCGATGTGAACGTGATGGGCCTGTTGTATACTCCGTACATGTGTACCGCCGTTTTCTTGAGGCTTTGCTCCATGGCGCAATCCGTGGGTACAAAATTAGTATATTGTACTACTCCCTCCGTTCCTAAATATTTATCTTTCTAGATATTTTAGCAAGTGACTACATACGGAGCAAAATGAGTGAATCTACACTCTAAAATATGTCTACATACATCCGTGTGTGGTAGTCCATTTGAAATGTCTAGAAAGACAAATATTTAGGAATGGAGGGAGTATTTAAAAGTCGAGGGCGGTGCTTTTCCCGCGCGGTAGGCGTGGCAGTTCCGCCTAGTCAGTTCGACGGAGACGTGAGAAGATGAGGGAGTAGGCTACTACAAACGTAGGGCTGTGTGATTTGACAGTGAGTTACTGCTGGACAGGTGGGGCCTGGTGATTTGACTTGCCATTATCATTTTAACGGCGGTGCTACGACCGGCTTGAGTCTACCGATTCCTGACCACCTCCATACAGGTGCCTCTCTCGATGGTCCACCATGTAGAGGCTGGCTCTTGCTTGAGAGCCCACTCCTCCACTCTTTCCTTGCCTCTTTCCCCCACATACGCAAAAATGCCATGTAAAGCGAGCTTATAGCCCACTATTGTACTTGATCTACAGGTGCTAAGCCTACCACATAGGCATAAAGTCTGATGTGGCAAGTTAATTAAGAAGAGAGAGACTAGGTTGGTGACCCCAGGAAGAAACGGTGATAAGCGCGTGTACGAAGCAAACTTAGCAACAAAAAACTAAGCACCTATGCATTGGGGACTTGAGTTGCTAAGCCATTTAATGCCCATAGCACCTCATCTAAGCACCATTTCATTGGAAGAGGTCACTCCTTTGCAAATGCAATAAATACTACGAAGAAAGAGATAGAGAGAAGTAAACAAAAAATACTCTCATAGCCAACCTTATAGCTAACCTTGTTGTATGAGTGACTAAGTGATGACTATGTATGACATGCCAACATCAGATAGCCTACCACACCATGTTAAATCTCCAAGGGCGCGACCGCGCGAGCGAGGCGACGGTCATCGTAGGTGCGACCATGATACGAGCTGCTGGCAGCCCTTGGATCTGAGATCGAACGCTCGCATGCTAAGTTGCTGAAAATTTGCAGAATAACCCTCCAGGATAGGTATTCACCCATAGGTCTAGAATCACGCCATGCAACTGTTCGATCTCAGATCTAAGGGCTCTCGGAAGCCCGTATCATGGGAGAATGGAAAGCTTCGTATCACTTGTAATTTTCCCGACGCTTGACATGACATCGAAATCCATTTAATTGGGCGTCGAGTAGACATGACATCCAATTGGGCCCCATAGTACTGTGCATGAATCCATTTATCCACCAGGCAAGCCACTACCCTGCCATTCGCACGCCCCCCACTTGACATTTTTACAATCGATAAACCGCTCCTAGTCGTCCTGTCCTTTCACATTACGGCAGTTCCACTAATCCTAACCCTCCTCCCAAATCCATGGCGTCCCAATCTCCATAATCGGCGGTGAGTACAAGGTTAGAACCATCACCGGCGATGAGTTCGACATCATCTACACCCGTTCTTCTGCAATGGTGAAAGAATGCCTTGCTCGCTTCAAACGCATGTTCGAAATCTCAAATGATGAGTGGGTCACCGGGCTAGATGTTGAGTACACCACAGTCCTGGGAAGCGAGAAGAAACTAAAGGAGGCGGAGAAGAAGAAGCCCGCCGTGATCCAGGTTTGCGTGCATGGCTTATGCTTGGTCTACCACATATGCCATGCCGATGTAGAGTGCGAGGAATGTAATAACTTCATCAAGGGCGGCCGAGTCAAATACGTTACTATAGACTTTAGGAACGACAAGGAAATCCTGGGTCGGATAGGCCTCGTTGTAGGCGACCCCTTCGACCTCCAGAAGGAAGGGCTGGTGCCCTCCCTTGATCAGCCTTCAATGCTGACCCTGGCAGGAGCCATGGTTCATCTTATGTATGGTGAACTGAAGAAAGCTCTGCACACATTTCATCGTGCATGGCAGTGGACTGTACTAGATATAGACCACATCCACTACGCTGCAATGGATGGCTACCTTTGTATCAATATCTACAAGGGTTGGATGAAGAGCAAGAGCCAAGTGTGCAGTTCAAGCAAAGAAGTATCACCCAAGAGGAAGAGGGACAAGGACGAAGTCGAGGACGTGGACGAGGAGTCCAAGTAAGGTGGCAGTGTTGTTTCTCATGGTGGTTCTAATGCAGTGTCTACCAGATTAGTTGCTTAGTTTAATTTCTGGTGTGCTTAGTTTTATTTGAGGGGTGTGTTGTGCTGAGCCCCCAGCGGAACTATGTTATGTTTCTTCTTGTTATATTTCGTACATTTCATCTTTTAGTTGGTATAGTACTACCACTCGTTTCTTGACATTATATACGTACAATATATATGGCCAACATCATATAGCCAGCAATTTAGTTGTCAAAGAATTTCAGGGTGCTTAGTTTTGTCAGAGAATTCCAGGGTGCTTAGTTTTATTTGAGGGGTGTGTTGGGCTGGACACCATTAACTTATCATTGTGAGAATCGGCTTATCTTTGTCATGTAACATGGTCAACGGGTTTGACGTGAAAATAACAATGTCTAATGGCATTTCTAAGCAAACATCTAACTTATCGATGGCATTTTTTAGATATCTAATTGCATTTTTGGGCAGGCATCTCACAGATTGATGGCATTTTTTGCTGTCCGTTTGGAAGGCGCACACATTAACAATCAACAAAGTCATTTTGGAACAAGTGCTGTCACGTTACAATCGGAAACACAAGTATTATTGAAACCATGGGCGTTCTATTTACCATTTACGTGCCGCCACGCGTCCCCTTTTTTTATTAGCTAGGAGGCACCGTGCAGGGTATCTATTTTAGTACGGGAGTGATACATCTCCGTCGTATCTACTATTCCAAACACTTTTGCCCTCGTTTTGGACTCTAACTTGCATGATTTGAATGGAACTAACCCGGACTGACGTTGTTTTCAGCAGAATTGCCATGGTGTTATTTTTGTGCAGAAATGAAAGTTCTCAGAATGACCTGAAAATCAACGAAGAATTATTTTGGAATATATAAAAAATACTGGAAGAAAGATCCACGTCAGGGGGGCCACCACCTGTCCACGAGGGTGGGGGCGCGCCGTACCCCCCTAGGCACGCCCCCTGCCTCGTGGGCCCCCTGACGCTCCAGCGACCTCAACCTTGACTCCATATATTCACTTTTGGGGAGAAAAAACCAAAGAGAAGGATTCATCATGTTTTACGATACAGAGCCGCCGCCAAGCCCTAAACTCTCTCGGGAGGGCTGATCTAGAGTCCGTTCGGGGCTCCGGAGAGAGGAATCTATCGCCATCGTCATCATCAACCTTCCTCCATCACCAATTTCATGATGCTCAGCGCTGTGTGTGAGTAATTACATTGTAGGCTTGCTGGACGGTGATGGGTTGGATGAGATTTATCATGTAATTGAGTTAGATTTGTTAGGGTTTGATCGCTAGTATCCACTATGTTCTGAGATTGATGTTGCTATGACTTTGCTATGCTTAATGCTTGTCACTAGGGCCCGAGTGCCATGATTTCAGATCTGAATCTATTATGTTTTCATGCATATATGAGAGTTCTTGATCCTATCTTGCAAGTATATAGTCACCTATTCTATGTTATGATCTGTTAACCCCGATGTGACAATAACCGGGACCACTACCGGTGATGACCGTAGTTTGAGGAGTTCATGTATTCACTATGTGTTAATGCTTTGGTCTGGTACTCTATTAAAAGGAGGCCTTAATATCCCTTAGTTTCCAATAGGACCCCGCTGCCATGGGAGGGTAGGACAAAAGATATCATGCAAGTTCTTTTCCATAAGAACGTATGACTATATTCGGAATACATGCCTACATTACATTGATGAACTGAAGCTAGTTCTGTGTCACCCTAGGATATGACTATTACATGATCGATCGCATCCGGCATAATTCTCCATCACCGATCCAATGCTTACGAGATTTTCCTATATTGTTCTTCGCTTATTTACTTTTCCGCTGATACTGTTACAATCACTACAAAACCAAAAAATATTACTTTTGCTACCATTACCTTTTGCCATCGTTACCACTACTATCATATTACTTTGCTACTAAACACTTTGCTACGGATATTCTGTTTCTAGGTGTGGTTGAATTGACAACTCAGCTGCTAATACTCGAGAATATTCTTTGGCTCCCCTTGTGTCGAATCAATAAATTTGGGTTGAATACTCTACCCTCGAAAACTGTTGCGATCCCCTATACTTGTGGGTTATCAAGACTATTTTCTGGCGCCGTTGCTAGGGAGCATAGCTCTATTCTTTGAGTCACCTGGGATTTATATCTGCTTATCACTATGAAGAACTTGAAAGATCAAAGAACCAAGATTTTTCCCTCAACTACGAGGGAGGTAAGGAACTTCCATCTAGCTCTGCACTTGATTCACCTTCTGTTTTGAGTAAACTTGCGACACCTAAACCTGCTTCTGCTATTAATTCTGATATGTCGCATGTTATTGATGATGCCACTTCTGCTATGCATGATGCTTATGATGAAACTACTTCTATGTTTGATACTACTGTGCCACTTGGTGAATTTCTTGATGAAAAACTTGCTAGGGCTAGAGAGACTGAAATTATTGAAACTGATAATATTGATGAAAGTCATGATGAAGATTCTCCCCCTAGATATGAATTACCTGTTGTTCCTGAAGGTTATGTTATGGATGAAGAAACTGCTAGAGACTTTCTTGCTTGCAATGATAGGAGTGGTCTTAAGAAACTATTAGCCAAGCTGAAACAAAAATCTCTGAATGCTAGAATGAAATATGATCCCGCTTATTCTACTTCACCTATCTTTGTTACTAATAAGGATTATGAATTCTCTGTCGACCCTGATATAATTACTTTGGTTGAATCTGATCCTTTCTATGGCTATGAATCTGAAACTGTTGTGGCACATCTTACTAAATTAAATGTTATAGCCACCCTGTTCACTAATGATGAGAAAACTCGCTACTACTATATCCTTAAAATATTTCTATTCTCATTAAAGGGTGATGCTAAGATATGGTTTAATTCTCTTGATCCTGCTTGTGTGCGTAGTCCCCAAGATATGATTTACTACTTCTCTGCTAAATATTTCCCCGCTCATAAGAAACAAGCTGCTTTAAGGGAAATATATAATATTGTGAAAATTGAAGAAGAGAGTCTCCCACAAGCTTGGGGGAGGCTTCTCCGATTACTTAATGCTTTGCCTGATCATCCTCTCAAGAAAAATGAAATACTTGATATCTTTTATAATGGACTAACCGATGCTTCCAGAGATTACCTGGATAGTTGTGCTGGTTTTGTTTTCAAGGAAAAAACTGTTGATGAAGCCGAAATTCCATTGAATAATATGTTGACTAGTGAAAATAATTGGACACTTCCTGAACCAACTCCCGAGCCAACTACGAACAAAAGGGGTATTCTATTTCTCAGTCCTGAAGATATGCAAGAGGCAAAGAAATCTATGAAAGAAAAAGGTATTAAAGTTGAAGATGTTAATAATTTACCTCCTATTGAAGAAATAGATGGTCTTAATTTGCCGCCTGTTGAAGAAACACACGGTCTTGATAACCCGACACAGGTAGTAAAGGTAAATTCTCTCTATAGATATGATAAAGCTGAAATCCCTCCTGCTAAGCTTGTTAGCCAATGTTTGGATGAATTTGATAACTTTATGGTTAAGCAAGAAGATTTTAATGCTTATGTTGGTAGACAATTGAAACATAATGCTTATATGATTGAACACTTGAGTGATTATATGGCTAATGTTAAAGGTGAACTTAAACTTATTAGTAAACATGCTTCTATGGTTACCACTCAAGTAGAACAAGTACTTAAAGCTCAGAATGATTTGCTCAATGAATTAAATAATAAGAATGATAATGCTGTTAGAGTTATGACTAGAGGTGGTAAAATGACTCAGGAACCTTTGTATCCTGAGGGCCACCCTAAGAGAATTGAGCAAGATTCTCAGAGAGCTAATGCAGATGCACCTAGTCCTTATAAAAGGAAGAAAAAGAAAAATGATAGGACTTTGCATGCTTCTAGTGAACCTATTGTAGACACACCTGAGAATCCCAATGATATTTCTATTTCTGATGCTGAAACACAAGCTGGTAATGAACATGAACCTAGTGATAATGTTAATGATGATGTTCATATTTATGCTCAACCTAGTAATGACAATGATGTAGAGATTGAACCTGCTGTTGATCTTGATAACCCACAATCAAACAATCAACGTTATGATAAGAGAGACTTTGTTGCTAGGAAGCACGATAAAGAAAGAGATCCATGGGTTTAGAAACCCATGCCCTTTCCTTCTAAACCTTCCAAGAAAAAGGATGATGAGGATTTTGAGCGCTTTGCTGAAATGATTAGACCTATCTCTTTGCGTATGTGTTTGACTGATATCCTTAAACTGAATCCTTATGCTAAGTACATGAAGGACATTGTTACTAATAAAAGAAAGATACCGGAAGATGAAATTTCCACCATTCTTGCTAATTATACTTTTAAGGGTGAAATACCAAAGAAACTTGGCGATCCAGGGGTACCCACTATACCATGCTCCATTAAAAGAAACTATGTTAAAACTGCTTTATGTGATCTTGGAGCTGGTGTTAGTGTTATGCCTCTCTCTTTATATCGTAGACTTGAATTGAATAAGTTGACACCTGCTGAAATATCTTTGCAAATGGCTGATAAATCAACTGCTATATCTGTCGGTATTTGTGAGGATGTGCCTGTTGTGGTTGCAAACATTACTATTTTAATGGACTTTGTTATTCTTGATATTCCCGAGGACGATAGTATGTCTATTATTCTTGGAAGACCCTTTTTGAATACTGCAGGGGCTGTTATTGACTGCACCAAGGGCAATGTCACTTTTCATGTTAATGGTAATGAGCACACGGTACACTTTCTGAGGAAACAACCTCAAGTCCACAGTATCAATTCTATTGGAAAAATTTCAACAATTACTATTGGAGGTTTTGAATTTCCTCTTCCTACTGTCAAGAAGAAATATCATATTCTTATTGTTGGGAATGTGCATATCCCCGTTGAGGTAACCTAGTGTTATTCCAAAATTTTCCGGTTTCATGCAATTCAAAATGAGTTTGTTAACAAGACCTGATCAACCTTGTTAGTGGATTCCTTTTGATGAGCATGAGATGGATGAATTTATAAAACACAACTCTCTGTACCCTTTTTTTACTTTCTGTTATTATATTAAATAAAGAAAAAATAGTAATTTTCTGCTTGTTTTCTGAATTATCCATGCAATAAAAAATACCCCGAAAATAAAAGTTCTCCAAATGCCCTGAAAATTTAATATGATTTTTTCTAGAATATTTGAGAATATCTGGCACTAAGAACACATCAGGGGGAGCAAGCACCTGGCCACGAGGGTCTAGGGCGCGCCCCCTGCCTCGTGGACCCATGGTGGCTCCCCTCCACTTATTCCAGCCACCACACACTCCTTCCTCCCAAAAAAATCACTAACCAGCTCAAACCCGAGTTCAAGCTCATCTTGCTGCCATTTTCGATCTCCTAGCTCAAAGCTCCATTCACAAAACTTCTTTGAGGGATTGTTCTTTGGAATGTGACTCCTCCAATGGTCCAATTAGTTTTTGTTCTAGTGTTTTATTCATTGCAAATTTTTGTTGCTTAGGTGACCCTGTTCTTGAGCTTGCATGTCAAATTTATATGGCCAAAAGTAGTTTTAATGCATGATATTGCCTCGAGGCACTTGTAGGAGTAGTTTCTATCAATATTGTTGAGTTTGGTTCACTTTTATTTTTGAAGTTACAAAAATTTCAGAAATTTTCAGAAAAAGATGAAGAGATCTTTGAGGGGCTCATCGAGCCGAAGCTCGAAGGATAAACAAAGTGAAGAGAACAAGAACCCCAAGTATAATCTCCCTCGTACTGCGGAGGTTCGGCCGTGTGAATGGCCTTGTGATAATTTCTTGAGAGCAACCGGGATTTATGATGATTTTTATGAGTTAGCTGAGAATGCAGGCCTCACCGCCTTCCTCCACAACCAACGTGAACAGTACCTCTTACTCACCAATATCTTTGTGCAAAACTTTCATTTCCATGCTGGGAGCTCACCACCTTCGGTGGAATTTTATTTATATGATGAGCATAAGGAGATGTCACTTCGTGACTTTTTTTAGATTTGTTTGATCCCTTTTGAGGGCAGTATAGAGGAACCACATCGTGACGATGTGGAAGGGTTTATTGATACAATTGCTGTAGGGGAAATGAGGAAAGTTTCCAGTGCAAGAATTATTAGCATAGATTTTCCTGTTTTACGTTACTTCGCAATATTTGCTAGTAGATGCTTAATTGGTCGCGGAAATTGTGGCAACCTTAGTGCTTCTGAGATTGTTATTTTTTGCCATGCCTTGTTCCGTGATGACACATTTAGTATGGGCGCTATTGTTGCAAAGCGCTTAAATCTTAACCGTACTAAGGGCCCCGTCTTGGGAGGTATCTATGCCTCACGCCTCGCTGCACATTTTAACATACCTATTAGACATTATGAGAAGGAAGAGAAGTTGCCGCCTCCAGTTTTTCTAGACTATAAGAGTATGGTAGCACATGATTTTATCGTTAAGAATAAGGAAAATATGCTTAAGTACAAGCTGATATTTGATAAAAATCACCCTGAGACTATTACTTTGCCTGCTCCTTCCTTGTTTGACTTATCTGCAGGCAAGTACCTTGTTCCGCTGGAGGCCATTTACGCCTACCGAAACCCCACATCAGCTACAAAGCCAGAGCCGGAACCACAATTTGATCCTCCCGGCAGTCTGTTTATCAGTGGAATCCGAAAGAGATCGCCAACCAGTGGCACCAGGGGGATCCTTCTCAATACGACCCCAACTATTACTTTGGATATCTGCCAGGCCAGCCGTGGCCATAGACCAACTTAGGCCAAAAGCCTAAGCTTGGGGGAGTATGTATTTCTCACTGACATTACATTCATGTTCACACACTCATGCTAGGTGTCGGTGCTCATACATTTTCATTGTAATATCCATGCTAGTTTATTTTCCATTTTATGCTTTCTTCTTGTGTGTTTGATAAACCTTAAGAAAAACAAAAAAAAATTAGTTGTAGCTTTTAGTGAGTTTACTTTCTATGCCTGTAGTAGTAGTAATTAAAAAGAAAACCCAAAAATATTTCTCGTTCTTCTTTTGCTTGCTGGGAGCTTTCCCGTGTAAATAGTTTTATTTCTTTTCTTGTTCTTTGGGGGTCGATAGGAGAAGACCATAATGAAAATGTTGAGTGGCTCTTATATGCATTATTGTTGATCTAACAAAGAGCCCATATTACCTTGCCTTCTCTCTTGAATTGAATGCTTGCAGATTCCAGCTTAGTCCAATGCATGTGCACTATTATTATTATCCACACTATTTGGTCGTGCAAGTGAAAGGCAATAATGATGATTATATGATGAACTTATTGAGATGAGAAAAGCTGGTATGAACTCGACGTCTCTTGTTTTTGTAAATATGATTAGTTCATCATTCCTGATTTAGCCTATTATGAATAAACATGTTTGCAATGACAATTAGAGATTGTAGTTGCTTATGCCATTCTTAATTAGCTAAGGAGCTTATAATGGTTTACCTTGCGTGCCAACATGCTATTAAAATGGTTGTGATGTGGTATGATAGGGTGGTATTCTCTTTTGAACGATTCGAGTGGCTTGACTTGGCACATGTTCACGCATGTAGTTGAAACAAAATCAACATAGCCTCTATGATATTTATGTTCATGGCGCGTTATATCCTACTCATGCCTGCATTCGGTGTTGATTAATTTTAATGCATGTTCATGACTGTTGTCGCTCTCTAGCTGGTCGCTTCCCAGTCTTTTTCTAGCCTTCACTTGTACTAAGCGGGAATACTTCTTGTGCATCCAACTGCATAAACCCCAAAGTTATTCCATATGAGTCCACCATACCTACCTATATACGGTATCTACCTGCCGTTCCAAGTAAATTTGTATGTGCCGAACTCTAAACCTTCAAATAAACATTCTGTTTTGTATGCTCGAATAGCTCATGTATCAACTAGGGTTGTCTGTATCTTCCATGCTAGGTGGGTTATTCTCAAGAGGAGTGGACTCCGCTCCTCACTCACGAGAAAATGGCTGGTCACCGGGATGCCCAGTCCCATGCTTTATGCAAATCAAATCAAAATAACTGCAAACAAAACTCCCCCGGGACTCTTGTTAGTTGGAGGCACTCGTTGTTTCGAGCAAGCCATGGATTGATGCTTGTTGGTGGAGGGGGAGTATAAACTTTACCATTCTGTTTGGGAACTGCCTATAATGTGTGTAGCATGGAAGATATCGAGATCTCTCGGTTGTTATGTTGACAATGAAAGTATACCGCTCAAAATGTTATTCATATCTATTTCAAAACCGAGCTCTGGCACCTCTACAAATCCCTGCTTCCCTCTGCGAAGGGCCTATCTATTTACTTTTATGTTGAGTCATCATCCTCTTATTAAAAAGCACCAGTTGGAGAGCACCGCTGTCATTTGTATCCATTACTGTTAATTTACACTGAGTATGACTTGACTGTATCTCTTTTACCATGAATTACAATTTCTAGTCAGTCCTTGATCTTTAAAGGTCCTCTGCATTTATGTTTTGCGGTCTTAGAAAGGGCTAGTGAGATACCATCTTGCTATATCATATCATGATTATTTTGAGAAAGTGTTTTCATCCAAGATTTATTATTATTGCTCGCTAGTTGATTATGCCATTGATATGAGTAAACTTGAGATCTAAGTGTTATTGTGAATATGGTTAGTCACAATCTTTGCTGAAAACTTGAATGTTGGATTTACATATTTACAACAACAAGAGCAAACAGAGTTTGTAAAAGTTTTTCTTTATCACTTTCAGTTTATCAACTAAATTGCTTGAGGACAATCAAAGGTTTAAGCTTGGGGGAATTGATACGTCTCTGTCGTATCTACTTTTCCAAACACTTTTGCCCTTGTTTTGGACTCTAACTTGCATGATTTGAATGGAACTAACCCGGACTGACGCTGTTTTCAGCAGAATTGCCATGGTGTTGTTTTTGTGGAGAAATAAAAGTTCTCGGAATGACCTGAAAATCAATGGAGAATTATTTTGGAATATATAAAAAATACTGGAAGGAAGAACCATGTCAGGGGGGCCACCACCAGTCCATGAGGGTGGGGGCGCGCCCTACCCCCTGGGCGCCCCCCTGCCTCGTGGGCCCCCTGACGCTCCACCGACCTCAACCTTGACTCCATATATTCACTTTCGCGGAGAAAAAAAACCAGAGAGAAGGATTCATCGCGTTTACGATATAGAGCCGCCGCCAAGCCCTAAACTCTCTCGGGAGGGCTGATCTGGAGTCCGTTCGGGGCTCCGGAGAGGGGAATCCATCGCCATCGTCATCATAAACCTTCCTCCATGACCAATTTCATGATGCTCACCGCCGTGCGTGAGTAATTCCATCGTAGGCTTGTTGGACGGTGATGGGTTGGATGAGATTTATCATGTAATTGAGTTAGATTTGTTAGGGTTTGATCCCTAGTATCCACTATGTTCTGAGATTGATGTTTCTATGACTTTGCTATGCTTAATGCTTGTCACTAGGGCCCGAGTGCCATGATTTCAGATCTGAACCTATTATGTTTTCATGAATATATGAGAGTTCTTGATCCTATCTTGCAAGTCTATAGTCACCTACTATGTGTTATGATCCGTTAACCCCGAAGTGACAATAATCGGGACCACTATCGGTGATGACCGTAGTTTGAGGACTTCATGTATTCACTATGTGTTAATGCTTTGGTCCGATGCTCAATTAAAATGAGGCCTTAATATCCCTTAGTTTCCAATAGGACCCCACTGCCACGGGAGGGTAGGACAAAAGATGTCATGCAAGTTCTTTTCCGCAAGCATGTATGACTATATTCGGAATACATGCCTACGTTACATTGATGAACTAGAGCTAGTTACGTGTCAAACTAGGTTATGACTGTTACATGATCGATCGCATCCGGCATAATTCTCCATCACCGATCCAATGCCTACGAGCTTTTCCTATATTGTTCTTCACTTATTTACTTTTCCACCACTACTGTTACAATCACTACAAAACCCAAAAATATTACTTTTGCTACCATTACCTTTTGCCACCGTTACCACTACTATCATATTACTTTGCTACTAAACACTTTGCCGCGGATATTAAGTTTCCAGGTGTGGTTGAATTGACAATTCAGCTGTTAATACTCGAGAATATACTTTGGCTCCCCTTGTGTCGAATCAATAAATTTGGGTTGAATACTCTCGAAAGAACAATCATGCGATCCCCTAAAACTTGTGGGTTATCAGGGAGGCGTGCGATCAGACCCCTGCGCGTGCTTATCGGGAGGAGAGCCCTTTGACCTCCATCTGCCGTCCACCTCTCTCCCAAGGTCTCCATTAATGGCTCCCGAGCCTCTGTTTAATGGTGTGGCAATGTCTCAATTGACTGAGATTTAAGAGAGAAAAAGAAAATTTTGCACGGATCTTGATGTAAGATCCGACGGACCTATATAGCATCTACTGTGACTTATAGCAAGACTGATGAATATATATAAGGACGACGAGAGTGGATAATAATTGTCTTACGTAATTAGGAAGATAATTAAAAAAGCCACATGCGGCTACGCCCGAAATACACAAGGGCAAAAGAAGAAGGAAGACGCATACAACGATCTGGCTCGCTGATCTCTACTTTCTTTATGCGCTGCAGGTCGCGGAGACTAGTTCTCGCGGCGGGTGATGATCTCTTTCATCAGTTTCATGTCCTTAATACGCTGCATGGCAGCATCCAAGGATTCCTCCACCATCCTGTTGCGCTCGATGCGGAGCATGGCATTCTCGTCCATAAGTTTCTTGAAGATGACACCCGTCCTCTACAACACGATAGCGGTCTTGTCCTCCTGCTTCGCCCTTCCGGTGATCTTCGCCCTCAGCAGGTCACACTCGCCCAGGTGCTTCGCATTGCCCTCCCCCTGTTGCCGGATGACGCCGGTAGCCTCGTCCTACATCCTCGCCCTGCCGGAGATCTGATCCATCTGGCTATAGACTATCACATGCATGCGCCTGTAAGAGTCATCCCCTGCCCGCAAGAAATTTTCCCAAGTCGCCGCGGTGCGGCGGGACCTCCCTGCTGCTTCGGCGGCGCGGCGGGACATCTCTGCTGCTTCCGCAGCGTGGCCGGACCATTCTGCTACATAGACGGCGCGGCGGCACCTCCGTGCTGCTTCGGCGCCATGGCGGGACCTCTCTGCTTCTACTGCTGCGCGGCTGGACATGTCGGTTGCTTTCGCGGCCAGGTGGGACATCTCTCGTGCTTCCTCTTCCATGCTCACCTCTCCCTAGTGGAAATCTCTCGACCCAGAACTGAAGCTGGCTATGGCTTGATTGACTTGATTGTTTTTTGAGGATGAGGAGTTGAGGAGGAATGTGCAGTCATCTTAGCATAGTAGTATTTATAACCGAGTAGGAGTACTACTAATACGCTCCTAAGTGTGAAACCGTTTAGGTAGTGATCGGTGTGAACAGGTTTGCAATTAAATATAGCGTGGTAGTAGTAGTAATTTGGAATGTGACGAGATGCGCTCAAAATTTATTGACGGTTCTAGTTTCGAAGTGTGGCACTATTCCCGGATGGCGTAACGTTATGTTTTCTCGACCGTGGTGTAGCATATGCCATGGTACTAGTTCTTTTTATACTGCTGTGTACGTGCAAAAACTGGCACCGTCGGATACATATCTTACGCTTGGCGTTCGACGGGAATAGCCTCGTCACGAGCTATAGACTAGTCTTTTTTTCAGACGCATTACACCTATCTCCCGGGACATCTCGCACGCACCATCACTACTCCCTAGGTCGATGCCACCCACATATAGTTGTACTCTCTCACACACGCACGCACTCGTCCTCTCTCACACATGCATCTGTAGCTACGAATTGTAGTGTTCTCGACCATCCGATTGGCTCTATCATAGGTTTCACGTTGCTCCTTGGCCTTTAGATTGAGATGTTTTAAACGTGGAGGCTAAGATGGAGGTGCGAGGTTTTGGTTAATGTGCGGGCCGCACACGGCACCAACACGACACGAGCTTCGTCTGCCTGGTGCGCATGTAGTCGGGTGAGTTGTCCAAGTATAGACACAACCAGGCCCTCGTTGATATCCGCGCCTCGACTTTGGCTGGTCATAGTGGAGAGTAACATAGACCAGTTACTAGTCTATGTTACTAGTACCTTCATAGTGGGTAGTTTCATATAGTATATGCATAATTTGGCGACGAGCGCTCTCTATATGTACCACCTTTTCTCTTTAATTACATCTTGTTAGTTTTGCTCCATGGCTCTATCCATCGATACTACTACTATACAAATGTATACAATATTTTAAAAGGATAGAG
This sequence comes from Triticum urartu, assembly GCF_056163025.1. NCBI lineage: Eukaryota > Viridiplantae > Streptophyta > Magnoliopsida > Poales > Poaceae > Triticum > Triticum urartu. The sequence goes on along the minus strand of NC_141877.1, from coordinate 412,393,798 downwards.
GGCGGGGCAGTCTAGCTTGGTCCTTTTCACGAGAGGTGAGGGCCTTTGTGTTTTGACGGCTCATTACTGTTGGAAGGCGTGGCCTTGTGATTTGACTGCTCGTATAAATGTGCCGACGATCTGAGGAGGAGCAAAGAACCGTGTAGTATACTCAAGTTTTCCACTGGAGTACGACGGAGGAGCACGAAACACGGCAGCCCAATGCCATATCCTATACTCTCTACTCTTATTATATATTACTAGCAAGAGGCATTGTTCTATTGGTGATAAAGAATGAACTAATTTGCTGGTCATCTCATTTTAGCATTGTTCTATTCATGCCTCGCAGAGAAGGTGACACGTGCGGCCAAACACCCAAAGCAAAATAAGAAACACAGGAGCAAAAGAAGAAGGAGGATTATCACCCCAAAAAACAAGGAAGATGCACACACAAGTCTGGGGCGCTGCTCTCACTACATGAAGGGTTGCTGGCCGCGGAGTCGTAACTGCTTCTTCATCACCTCCACGACCTCCATCTCCTTGCGCGTCTCCTCCGCCATCTTCATCATTGTGTCCATGACGTAGGATTTCTCGACGCGAGCCTTCATCATCTGTTCCACGGCCGGATTACGTACCTTGACAGCATCCGGGTGCTCGATGCGGAGCTTCGCCAACTCCTCCTTCTATTCCATGACAAGGGCCTGCAACATCTTCATCGAGGAACTACTATTCTCAAGCAACTTCTTCCAGCCGGCGTCCTCCTCCTTCAGCAGGTCGAGCTCATGGCAGAGCTTCGCCTTGTCCTCCTGAAGTTGCAGGATTTCATTGGTCGCCTTCTTCTCCGAGGCAATGCTCTTATTCAGCAGCATCACCAAGCCGGTGGTCAACTCCCCCTGCTCATTGAGCTCAGCAGGCATGTCGTCGAGGCTCTCCTTCAGTAGCTCCACCAAACCGTGGATGAACTCCTTCTGCTTATTGAGGTGCTTATTGAGCTGATCGGGCATGCTGTCAAGGGATAACGACTCCAGTGCCGCATGTTCGCTTCCGCGTCTAGGGCGCTCCTGGGAGCCATTGATAACCCACAAGTATAGGGGATCGCAACAGTTTTCGAGGGTAGAGTATTCAACCCAAATTTGTTGATTCGACACAAGGGGAGCCAAAGAATATTCTCAAGTATCAGCAGCTGAGTTGTCAATCCAACCACACCTGGAAACTTAGTATCTGCAGCAAAGTGTTTAGTAGCAAGGTAATATGATAGTGGTGGTAACGGTAACAAAGTAAAGACAGCAAAAGTAATGTTTTTGGTATTTTTGTAGTGATTGTAACAGTAGCAACGGAAAAGTAAATAAGCGTAAACCAGTATATGGAAAACTCGTAGGCACCGGATCAATGATGGATAATTATGCCGGATGTGGTTCATCATGTAACAGTCATAACATAGGGTGACACAGAACTAGCTCTAGTTCATCAATATAATGTAGGCATGTATTCCGTAAATAGTCATACGTGCTTATGGAAAAGAACTTGCATGACATCTTTTGTCCTACCCTCCCGTGGTAGCGGGGTCCTAATGGAAACTAAGGGATATTAAGGCCTCCTTTTAATAGAGAACCGGAACAAAGCATTAACACATAGTGAATACATGAACTCCTCAAACTATGGTCATCACCGGGAGTGGTCCCGATTATTTTCATTTCGGGGTTGCCGGATCATAACACATAGTAGGTGACTATAGACTTGCAAGATAGGATCTAGAACTCACGTATATTCATGAAAACATAATAGGTTCAGATCTGAAATCATGGCACTCGGGCCCTAGTGACAAGAATTAAGCATAGCAAAGTCATAGCAACATCAATCTCAGAACATAGTGGATACTAGGGATCAAACCCTAGCAAAACTAACTCGATTACATGATAAATCTCATCCAACCCATCACCGTCCAGCAAGCCTACGATGCAATTACTCACGCACGGCGGTGAGCATCATGAAATTGGTGATGGAGGATGGTTGATGATGACGACGGCGACGAATCCCCCTCTCCGGAGCCCCGAACGGACTCCAGATCAGCCCTCCTGAGAGAGATTAGGGCTTGGCGGCGGCTCCGTATCGTAAAACGCGATGAAACTTTCTCTCTGATTTTTTTCTCCTCGAAAGCCAATATATGGAGTTGGAGTTGGCATCGGAGGGCCACCAGGGGGCCCATGAGGTAGGGGGGCGCGCCCAGGGGGGAGGGGCGCGCCCCCCCACCCTCGTGGACAGGGTGTGGGCCCCCTGGTCTTCATCTTTGGCGAGGATTTTTTATTATTTATTCTAAGATATTCCGTGGAGTTTCAGGTCATTTCGAGAACTTTTGTTTTCTGCACATAAAACAACACCATGGCAATTCTGCTGAAAACAGCGTCAGTCCGGGTTAGTTCCATTCAAATCATACAATTAGAGTCCAAAACAAGGGCAAAAGTGTTTGGAAAAGTAGATACGGCAGAGACGTATCAGCCATCGCCTGCCCGTGAGAGATCTTTCGAGGTCTCTGCGTGGCGGCTTGCCCTCTTTTTTTCCGCAGCCTTGGTTGCCGCTCCCTTGTTACGAGTAGTTCTCGACCTAGAGCTCTACACACCGGCCATGGCAAGGACGAACGAAGAAGGAGGACTTGTGAGGATGAAGGTAGAGTAGTTTTCGGTTAGGTAATTCCCTTTTTATAACCTAAGAACTAGCACTAGTACTAAAACCTGCATAGTGGGAACACGTTCAGGTTTGGTATGTACTAGTAGGTGTGAGCAGGCTTGCACTTAATTGTAGCACTAGTACTTTCGAATGTGATGGGAAGAAGGTAAAGATTAATTGATGGTTTTTGGTTTCGAGGCCTGAAACGGCTCCCGATGAGTTTAGTGGAACATAAATTTCAAGTAGACTACACTACTCAGATGTGTAAATATTATGTTACAGTCAAAAATTGGCACAAAATACAAAGGAGACCAATGGAAGTACTACTAGCAACCCATGATTTAACTACTCGCATGCGCGCTGTGGAGTAGTAATGTCTTTCTTCCGCCCTCACGTCCACTCAATTTGCATGCACTGTATTAATTGACCATCAATGAAGTGAAGGACTTTACATGCGTCAAATTATAACATGGGATGGATCTCGGTACAAAATTGCGTCCGCCCGTGTACCCGCGTGTGCGTGCGAGGGAATGAGTGTGTGCGTGGCGTGCGTGCACATCTTCGCTTCGTGCATGTACCGCCACTGCGGCTCAGGGAGGATGAGTACATTCTTCTGGAACCAGCAGCACATCACTGTGATCAATCCACACAAGGATGTCGCGACAACGCCTCCACATGTGCCACGTGGCTTCATGAACTGTAAGAGAGACACTGTGTAGCGTGCCATTGTGTTTTGCACATACTCGAAGTACTAGTAAGGTACACGTGCATTGCACGCGTCAGATTTTGCAACCAAATTACAAATAAATACCACACTGTAGCATGTAAGATCTGAGTCATATATGCCTGATGTAGACCTTCGTCTAATTCTTATAGTTCATCTCATTCAAAATCAATTAGTTTTTATAAAACGCGGGAATAGGAAGAACATGGGATTAGAGTGGAATGTCGTCTTGAATCCTACAGGATGGTACGAGTATTTGATTGTGCATAGAAAAAACACAGAATTCTTTCAAAGTGGTTTGAGTGGATGGGATGTTTCCTATGAAATCTAGTGCAAATGAATCATATGGAAAAATTCCTATGGTTTCCAATCCTACAAATCAAACAACCGAGATAGGAAAAATTCCTAAGGATTAGAATCCTCCAAAATTCCTTCGAGAATCCTTTGAATCAAAGAAGCCCTTAATCTATTTTATGATTCATGGAATTGTGCGTTGTAAAGCATAAAGTAAAAACAAATAATGGCAATTCAACTAGAAAAAAAGTTTGGGCAGTTATGATACGGAAGATTCTAGAACAAAGGAGAACCACTGTTGTTTTGAGATTTGTGCATTATGCTTAAGTTCAACCATGGAGTCTGCTAGATTGTACATGTGGCAAAATCCGGTGGGGGGCTAGAAGATGGTGCGAGGGGCCGAGTGGAGGGAGACTATGAAGGAGTGCACAACTGCGAGATCGATATTTAGAGAGAGGGGGCGAGAACGTGCGCTGTTGCACGCAGTGGCGGAGCCACGAAAAATGTCCCTTGAGCTAGGGGGCCAAGTGAGGGAGTCCTAGATTAGGGGGTCTCCGGACAGCCGGACTATATCCTTTGGCCGGACTGTTGGACTATGAAGATACAAGATTGAAGACTTCGTCCCGTGTCCGGATGGGAATCTACTTGGCGTGGAAGGCAAGCTAGGCAATACGGATATGTATATCTCCTCCTTTGTAACCGACCTTGTGTAACCCTAGCCCCCTCCGATGTCTATATAAACCGGAGGGTTTTAGTCCGTAGGACAACATACAATCATACCATAGGCTAGCTTCTATGGTTTAGCCTCTCTGATCTCATGGTAGATCAACTCTTGTAATACTCATATCATCAAGAACAATCAAGCAGGACGTAGGGTATTACCTCCATCGAGAGGGCCCGAACCTAGGTAAAACATCATGTCCCCTGCCTCCTATTACCATCCGCCTTAGACACACAATTCAGGACCCCCTACCCGAGATCCGCCGGTTTTGACACCGACATTGGTGCTTTCATTGAGAGTTCCACTGTGTCGTCATCATAAAGAAGATGACTCGCCTTGTTGTCAAGGACAACATCATCTCTGGGGGAGCCCTGGCTATAGGCCAAACTCTCCGACTAGGCGGCTTCATCATGACTGCCCGCTCGGCCGCTGCGCCGACGATGACCTCTCGGGTCATCGAAAATAGCCTCCACATCGGCTCAAAATTCGCCGAGCAGATGGATCCAATGGAGCTCTCCTCTTTGAACGAGCTCTTGGATCGCATTGCCGCTCTGGGAGTCGCTACGGACTACGATCGGATCGGGCTTAAACCCGACCAAAGGGAGATTAACTCTCCGCCGGTCACCCATCAAATAGCGGTGGTGGAGGAGCAATGCAGCGATTCTCCCTCTATCCTGAGGACGAACTATGTACGGATTCCCGAGCTCTCCGAACAGGATACGCGCTCATGGGAGGATGCTGCCCTAACCCTGAATCCAGAATCAGGCCACATACCGAACCCGCAGGGCAATGTCCCGGAGCCCGAACTTCCAAGATTGGAAACTCCCCTGCCCCGGGATCACAGATCGGGTCAAGGTCCGGATTTCAATCCACCCACCCAGATACAAACTATCTTTCCCACATTAGGCAAGCGCCCCAAGAGACAGTACATCACTATTGGGCCAGATTCCTCCTTGTAATGAACAAGGTCAAGGACTGTCATGAGGAAGTTGCAATTTCATTCTTTTGCAACAATTGCACGGACAAGGGAGTCCTCAACGCCATAAGTCGCCGTGTCGTAGCACACTTCACTGACTTGGCAGACATTGTACGGAAATACTGTGCGATGGAGAGTGCCTGGAAAACCCAAACGCAATTTTGGGATAATCTGGCTCTGACAAAACCCCCAGTCCAAACTAAAAGGGTGCACTCTTACAAGTCGCCTGACCCAATTACAAAGAAGCAAAAGCCCACTACAGGGCATGGAACAGTATTGGAGGGATGGCTCAACAGGCCCTGCAAAATTCATAGTACAGCGGATACCATATCAACACACAGCCTTAGAGCATGTTTGGTACTCCGGCAGGTTGCCAAAAGGGGTGAGGATCTCCTCACCCAAAATACCCCAGAGCACCTCCCCGCGGATAACAACACAGTACTAACAGTCTTCAAGACCTTCGCCTCAAATAATAGGCGTAAGCGAGCACTCTGCGGCGTTGCCAAAGTCTGCCACGGCTATCACCTTCAACGCCAGTGAAGAACCTAAATTCCAAACAGCCCGAGCACCAGCTTCTTTGGTCCTCATTCCAATTGTGGACGGCTTTCGTCTCACTAAGGTGCTCATGGATGGCGGCAGCAGATTAAACCTCATCTATGAGGAAACTCTCCAAAAGATGGACATAGGCAGAAACCGTATTGAGCAAAGCAGTACGACCTTCCGAGGAATCATCCCTAGTCGGGAGGCACGTTGCGCTGGGAAAATCACACTTGATGTGGTATTCAGCACTCTGGAGAATTACAGGTCCGAAGAAATTACATTCCAAGTGGCCCCGTTCAGTAGTGGATACCACGCCCTTATAGGGCGGGAGGCATTCATGATTTTTCAAGCCATACCCCATTACGGGTACATGAAGCTCAAAATGCCCGGACCCAAAAGAATTATCACTCTAGCTAGTGATCCGGACATAGCACTCCGCGCCGAGAACAAAACAGCCGCACTAACCCTCGAGGCATTATGCGAAGCCCTTGTGGCGGAGGAGTTAACCGCGCTGCGCTCCATGGTGGAAAGGGACGGCGTGATACTAGCCAAAAGATCCAAGTCCACCTCCTTCAAACCAGCGGACGAAATAGTTAAATTCCAAGTCCATCCAACGGACCCTACAAAAACAGCATCCATTGGGGCACAGTTAGACCCCGATGTAGACGCCGCACTACGGGAGTTTCTGCGCGAGAATTGGGACATATTCGTTTGGCATCCTTCAGACATGCCAGGAATCCCATGCAGATTGGCCGAGCATAGCCTTAATATTCTAAAAGGATTCAAGCCAGTCAAGCAGACTCTTCGGCGTTTCTCTGAACCTAAGCGACAAGCCATGGGAGAGGAGCTGGCCAAGCTACTGGAAGCCGGATTCATTAAAGAAATAAAACATCCGGATTGGCTAGCAAACCTAGTGATGGTACCAAAAAAGGACAAATCCTGACGCCTACGTGTCGACTTCAAAGACCTTAACAAGGCTTGCCGAAAGGATCCCTTCCCACTCCCTCGCATCGATAATCATCAACGCTACCGCAGGACACAAATCGCTGTGCTTCCTCGACGCATACTCCGGTTACCACCAGATTAAGATGGCGGAGTCTGATTAAGCCGCAACAGCATTTATAACACCATATGGCCCCTTTTGCTTTAACACAATGCCCTTTGGGCTCAAAAACGCCGGCACAACATATCAGCGCATGATCCAGACGTGTTTGGAAAAGCAGATCGGCAAGACTGTGGAGTCATACATAGACGACGTGGTCGTTAAAACCAGACACGTCGACTCTTTAATAGACGACTTGAGGATCACGTTCACCAATCTCCGAACATACGACATTAAGCTCAATCCGGAAAAATGCGTCTTCGGCGTTCCTACCGGAAAGCTCCTGGGCTTCATCGTCTCCAGTAGAGGAATTGAAGCAAATCCGGCTAAAATCCGAGCTCTGTCACAGTTGGCTACCCCAACTGACCTCAAGCAAATCCAGAAATTGACTGGATGCATGGCGGCTTTAAGCCGCTTTATCTCCCGATTAGGACAAAAGGCACTTCCCCTTTATCGCCTTCTTAGGCGCACCGAACACTTCGAGTGGATGGGCACAACCACGGCCAGACTAGAAGAAATCAAAGCCGTCCTGGCCGCCAACCCAATCCTGGCCGCGCCAACTGTTGGCGAACCAATGCTATTATATATAGGGGCAACTCACCAAGTTGTAAGAGCAGTGCTCATCATCGAACGAGAGACGGACGAACATAAGTTCCCGCTTCATAAGCCGGTATATTATGTATCCACCGTCCTCACGCCATGCAAATCACGGTACCCACATTACCAAAAGATAGCATACACGGTGTTTATGGCATCCCGGAAATTACGACACTACTTTCAAGAGTGTTCGATCACGGTGGCATCCGAAGTACCACTCAGTGACATAATAAACAACCGTGATGCCATAGGCCGGATTGCCAAATGGGCTATTGAGCTCCTCCCATTCGACATAACATATAAGCCACGACGAGCCATTAAGTCGCAAGTACTAGCCGACTTCGTAGCCGAATGGACAGAAGCCGAACTCCCTAAAGAGTACAGCGCATACTCCAATTGGATCATGCACTTCGACGACTCTAAAATGCTGGCTGGTCTAGGGGCTGGCGTCGTCCCGACGTCCCCCACTGGAGACACGGTGCAATACGTGCTCCAAATACTATATACGGACTCCAATAACGCAGCCGAATACAAGGCCCTACTACACGGCCTCCGGATGGCGGTCTCCATGGGCATCCAACACCTAGAGGTGCGTGGGGACTCGAACCTCGCAATATCCCAAATAAATGGAGACTTCGATGCCAAGGATCCGAAAATGGTGGCATATCGCAACGCCGTCCTCAAAATGTCAGCTCGGTTCGAGGGGCTGGAATTCCACCATGTGGCTCAGGAAAACAACCAGGCTGCGGGCATCCTAGCTCGTATCGGCGCTAAACACGACCCTGTCCCACCAAACATCTTCCTGGAAAGACTAGTTAAACCATCCGTGGTATGGGAAGGGGACACCGGCAAATTTAGTACGGACCCGGCCACAACTCTAGATACCGAATACTCTGACGTAATAGGAGGCTCTGCCACCGAAATAACACCTTCAGCCCACGTGATAATGGCCGTCATCGCCCCGTGGACAGAACCATTCCTGGCCTACCTAACTAGACAGGAACTACCCGAGGACCAAAATGAGGCACGCTGCATAGTGCGGCGATCTAAAGCCTACAAGGTCCATGAGGGAGAGCTTTATAAGAAAAGCACAACCGGAGTCCTTCAAAGGTGCATCTCCGAAGAGGAAGGGCGGAAGCTGTTGGCAGAAATCCATGCCGGACTCTGCGGCCACCACGCAGCAGCCCGGGCCCTTGTAAGTAAGGCCTTCCGTACAGGTTCTTATTGGCCGACAGCCCGAGCAGATGCACAACATCTGGTTCAACATTATGTTGGTTGCCAGCTTTTTGCAAACCAAAGCCACATGCCACCTACCGCCCTCCAAACCATCCCCATTACTTGGCCCTTCGTGGTCTGGGGGCTCGATATGGTTGGACCCCTCAAAGGGGGAACCCATAAGAGAAAATACTTACTGGTCATGGTGGACAAATTCACCAAATGGATAGAGGCCAAACCTGTCAAAACGGCTGAATCCGGACCGGTGATAGACTTCACATCCTGGTTTGTACACCGTTATGGCGTTCCCCACAGCATCATCACCGACAACGGCACAAATTTTACAGCCGACGAGGTGAAACTTTGGTGGAGCAACATGGGCATCAAGCTCAATTATGCTTCTGTCTATCATCCCCAAACTAACGGTTAAGTCGAACGCGCGAATGGTCTTATCATGAGTGGTATTAAAGCCAGATTAGTCCGGTCCTTAAAGGAACCAGGCACCCATTGGGTAGAGGAGCTCGACTTCGCACTATGGGGGCTGCGGACCACGCCGAATTGCACTACCGGATACACACCGTTCTTTATGGTGTACGGCGCTGAGGCGGTACTGCCTTGTGACATAATCCATGACTCACGTCGAGTGCGCATATACGAAGAAAGAGAGGCCGAGCTCGATCGGCAGGACAGTTTGGATGCCCTGGAGGAGGAGCGCGACGTGGCAAAAGCCCGTTCCGCATTCTATCAACAACAGGCTCGAAGGTATCAAAGCAAAGAAGTGCGGGCCAAAACCTATAATGTTGGTGAACTCATTCTGCGCCTGCCGGAGAAGAAAAAGAACAAGCTCAAGCCCAAATGGGAAGGTCCCTTTATTATCGACCAGGTTCTGACCGGCGGAGCATACCGTCTGCGGGATGCATCGAATAATCGACTCGAGCCAAACCCATGGAACGCAGCCAGAATACGAAGATTCTACGCCTAGCGCCGGACTCTATGTTCGTCTCCTTACCTCCATGAATTTTTTGCACATCTGTTTTTTCCTATTTCTTTCTCTCTTTTCTCTTGAAAGCCCTAAAGGGCTAAACCTGTGTCTTGGTTACACAATCTTGACGCGCTAACCGCGCTCAATATACCTGGGGGCTTCCTATACACAAGCTTAATCTAATTATTTTTCCGGGCTTCATGCCCCGCACATGTGTCATCCTTCCGCATGTACCTTTTTTTGCCATTATATGCATCAATATGACTTCAGTTTTGGCCAAGCTGGGTTGCCTGGCTCTTGTGTTTATGCCCTACATTCCCGTTAATTCGGCTACGACATAAGGGGAGCACCTCTGCGATGGTTACTGCCGGGTCAGCCGGATGTGTACCTCAGATTGGGTGAAGCCGAAAGCTAGCATTCTTAAGGGAATATTTGGTCGGTGAATAAAAGATGACTTTCATTTAAATTACTATACCCCCAGATGTTTTTAACCTGTGACTCGCAGCTCGGACATGCACATTAGGGCATGCGTACCCAGGGAAAGGAACCCTTAACAGAACTATTCTCCCTGGAAGATGTTTCTTACTACCCATGTAATATAACATAGCTAGTTGGGTACTTGTCTGTTCAAGCACTTATGACTCCTACGCCTGGTTTCCATGCATACCCCGGTTTTTATATAACCAAGCGGGTATTCGGATTCACTCCGGACTATCGGGGCAAGAGGTCGAAGCGAAAAGGTCCGCCATGACAAATGATTTACAATCCGGCTCAGGACATTACATATGTCACTTGAAGTACACAGTCACTAAGACTGATTAAATTCTTCTTGTATACCATCCAACAGGCTGTCTAGCCTAAAATCCTGTTGGGAATACTTTGCGGCTAACTCTACTTGATCATACACTAAACTGACAGGGATTTCTTTCCCATCGAGCCCCACAGGTCCGACCTCGGCCATGTGGTTTGGGTCAGCCTTGGTGTATCGTGTCTTCACCATAGCCCAGGCTTCCCATGCACCCTGTCGACAGGCTGATATCTTCCATAACCGGAAGCGCCGCCGTGCTCCCTTCAGCTTCTCTATAAGCTCCCCCATGCCTCCTGGCGGGGACGCGGACGGCCACAAGGCTTGGGCAATACTCTGCATCACCTGCCGAACTTGTTCGTGCAGCTGTGAGAGCTCCGGCAGAAGATCACCCGAGGACCTTGGCATCTCTTTCTCAGGACGACCCGTCAGCATACCTGCAGATATAACGCTGTTAGCAGGCTTCTTTGCCGAACTCCTTTAAAAAAGTTTGTTCAAGCACTTACTAAAAATGTCACGCTGAAACCGTTTATTCTCCTTCACGGAGTCCGCAAGCTGGGCTCGGACATCCTTCAGTTCCACGCCCAGCCGGATATTGGCATCTTGGAGATCGTTTTTCTCCTGCCTGACCCACGTCAGCACGCGCTCGCCAGCGTTTCGCTGTCGACCAGCACGTGCCGTATCCACCTCCACGGCCTCCAGATTCACTCCGGGGCAACCTGGAACATCTATTGTTAGGTGTGCATGTACGCCGCATACTACCTGGTACTGATATTCTTCGCAATAGACAAAAGAGTTACCAGGGGACCCTTTGTGGACTCCTTCAATGTGGCAACAGCGGCTTCCAGCTGGGCCTTGCACTCGTCCAGCTCTTGAGACAGTTGGGTATTCTTCTCAGTAAGAACCTGCACAAATATTGATCCTTAAATCAGTTGCGTCAACTGTTTCAAGTCTTAGGGGCTACAGATACATATAATTGTCAGATTTACTTACACGTACATCCCTTACATACTGGTCCGTGGCTCTGGCTAGACCATTTTGAGCAGCACGGAGGTACGCGTCTCCAGAATTGAAGGCATCAAATGCCTATGGTGAGAAGCAAGCGTCACGGAGTACGGCCCGGCGACGCCTATGATTCATGGCGCTCTCCACTTCTGAATTTGTAGCGGACAGTCTATCCGCATCCTCTGTAGGAGGAGTATCCGGCATCCTCCCCATGTCGGCTTCCACCTCTATGTCCGACCCTGGAGACCGACTGGTGGAAGCATGATCGGCAGCCTCTTCGGACATATTCCGGTGAGCATTTTTTCTATTAAAGAAACATGGACGTCATTACATTTTGAGAAAGACGACAACCACGGAGCGGGGTTTTTTTGTCACACCTCTGCGCCGGCATCTCTGTCCTGACCGCCTTCCTCTTTGGCCTACCCGACCTAGGTGTCTCTTGTTGGCAAGTTGCTGCGGGTTTGGCATGGCATCCCGAATGCCTTCCCTGTAAAACACCATATGTATATGGTAGGTGAAGTGTCTAAAAGGGGATCCTAGTTTTTGGAGTTGGGATTTTGGGTTTTTCTTACGTGCGATGCAGGGAGCAGTCCGGGATAGTCGGCCGTAATGGCCACCATGGCATCATCACAGCTCAATTGATAGAACTTCCTGTCTATCAGCTCCACGAATATGTACGGATCTTCTTCGAGTCCGGGGCCGAGGGTCCGGTCTGGGTCCTCTGGTTGTGGAGATGGGCTGTTGACCTCCCTTACAGCTTTTCGTAGTTCCTGCCGTAAAATGGCACGGTAAGTACCTACGACAAAAAGTGCGGGAAAAATGGGAGTAAGGAGATATAACTCACCCAGCTTGGAGGGTTGTACATGGAGAATCCATCCCGTGGCTTGATGCAGATGAACTCCTCTTCCTCTCCCTTGAACAACTCGGACAGAATTTTTGCTAAAGCAGCAGCGGACTCCAGCCGCTTACGCCCACAATGGGTGGCATCATCTTCCCCGTTAAGACACCACAGGGGGTGCCCTCGATATTGAAGCGGCTGCACTCCCCGCATTATGCATATTGACAAAACTTCGATTACTGTCAATCCTGATTGAGCCAGCGCTTTAATCCGGTTCATCAGGTAAATGAATTCTCCGTTGTCTTCCTCCTAGGGGCTCCATGGGCGCCAGCTTCGGTGTTTCTTTAGAGGAGCATTGTTGAACTCAGGAAGACCCCGCCGAACAGGGTCCGGAAGAGGGACGTCCTCCATATAAAACCATTCCGAATGCCAGTCTTCGGACGTCTTCTTCGGAGTACTGGACAGGTATCTGGTTTCGGCGATGCGCCATATTTCGGCTCCGCCCACTTGATAAAGTGACCCCTTCTGCGTGTGAGGGACGAGGCAAAATAACCTCTTCCACAGCTCGAAATGAGCCTCATAGCCCAGGAATAACTCACAAAGGGCAACATAGCCGGCGACGTGTAATATGGAAGCAGGGGTGAAATTATGCAGTTGGAGGCCGTAAAACTCCAGGAGCGTGCGGAGGAATGGATGAATTGGAAATCTGAGTCCCCTTAATAAGTAGGGAACAAGGCACACACGCTCCCCCGTAGAGGGGCTGGGGAAGCTCTCCTCTTGCTCCCCGCCATTGTAGGTGGCGAGCCCGGCTCGGACGAGGACCATATACACTGGAGGGAGGAATCCCTGAGTCTGCAGTTCGACTAATCGACTGTGTGGGACGAAACATCTCTCCCAATCACCAGGCTTAAGGCTACGGGGGCGGGAGGAGGAGCTGTGGTGGTCGGCCATGTTGGAATGAATTTTTCCGAAGCGCGCTCCGATGGATTCTCGCTGTGGGAGGATGGTATGGATTGGATCTAAGAATCCCCATCCCTTTAATAGATGATTTATTTATCTGGCTAGGGGGTGAATGTAAAAACGCCCTGGCTCCTCGTATTCATTCGACGCGTGGAGGATAGCCCTTATTGGGCGTAGAAGCCAAGAAGTTCAACATTTATGGGGCCAGACACTACTTGACAAACATTCAAAATTTGGCGAAGAACCCGCCTTGCAATGCCGAAGACAATGCTGCGTGCCGGACTTGACGTCATTGAAGCCTGGTTCGGGGGCTACTGAGGGAGTCCTAGATTAGGGGGTCTCCGGGCAGCTGGACTATATCCTTTGGCCGGACTGTTGGACTATGAATATACAAGGTTGAACACTTCGTCCCATGTCCGGATGGGAATCTACTTGGCGTGGAAGGCAAGCTAGGCAATACGGATATGTATATCTCCTCCTTTGTAACCGACCTTGTGTAACCCTAGCCCCCTCCGGTGTCTATATAAACTAGAGGGTTTTAGTCCGTAGGACAACATACAATCATACCATAGGCTAGCTTCTAGGGTTTAGCCTCTCTGATCTCATGGTAGATCAACTCTTGTAATACTCATATCATCAAGAACAATCAAGTAGGACGTAGTGTATTACCTCCATCGAGAGGGCCCGAACCTGGGTAAAACATCGTGTCCCCTGCCTCCTGTTACCATCCGCCTGAGACGCACAGTTTGGGACCCCCTACCTGAGATCCGCCGGTTTTGACACCGAGACCAAGCATTGCTAATCCTTTACGAGGAGGTCCAATTCATCAATTGTCTAATGATCACATTCATATTAGCCTCGATATATAGTGATGTTAGGGGGGCAGGGCCCTTGCTGCCCCCTGTCTTCGCCATTGTGCGCGCGTCTGAGAGATGAAGCGGAAGGCATGGATGATGATAGGGGTGCATTGGATATATAATTAATGTGGGATGTATTATCTATATATGTAATCCAATATAGAGAGGTATAGATTGATCGATGTGGACGTGGGAAAGAGGGTGAGACCTCACTAGATATATAGATTGATCGGTTTATGTGGAAAACTATGCAAGACCAAGCTATACACACACACACACAATAGAGGAACATCGATCGTTGCACATGCACGTGAGAGATAAAGAATGCCCGATATGACGGAGAGGGGGATGTGTGTGTGTGTGCCTTCATGGGAGACCGACCTAAAGAAAAAGATTGCATGTGTGAGATGGATAATGCCAACTGGTAGTGTGTGTGCATGCATGCACGAGAGAAAGTTAGTGGTAAAATTATAAAGAGAAGACCAATGTGTGGGTGTAAAAGACTAGGTGAGGTCATAATCAATGTAAAGTTGAATTCAAATATTTGAATAAGAGATCATGATGTTTGAAACCCATGCATGCATGAATATAATGGAGATCTGCGCGGTGTGGTTTGGAAACGAGCATGTTGCAATGTATACACATTTAACAAGGTCAGATTGGTTTGAATTTGAGATACTGATGGCAGACATCGTTTGGCCACATTGCATCTGTGCATGGACACACTATTCTAATTGGAGATGATGGGTGGCTTTCGCATCACATATCTATATCTATACCCCTATATATATTATATTTTTATTTTTTATATAGTGTGCGGATAACTTTAATTTTGAAAGATGGTCTTTGGATGAGGCCAATCTGATGGTGCAGAGCTGGCAAATTTGAGCACTACTGGCCGTTGGATATCATCTAGATTATACCAGATTTTGCCACATGTAAAATCTACAAGACTCTATGGTTGAACTTAAGCATAATGCACAAACCTCAAAACACAAGCACTTATTTGTTCTAGAATCTTCCGTATCAGAATTTCCCAAATGTTTTTCTACATGATTTGTTTTTACTTTATGCCTTACAACGCACAATTCCATGAATCTTAAAATAGATTAGCTTTCTTATAAAAACTAGATGATTTTGAATGAAATGAACTATAAGAATTAAACCAACATCTACATCATGCATATATGACTCAAAGCTTACATGCTATAATTTGGTATGTATTCATAATTTGGTTGCCAAATCTCATGCGTGCAATGCACATGTACCTTACTAGTCTAAATGGTGTCTGTGTGTGTGTTGTGCTTGTTAAACACTTTGTACGTAGTATATCATACTAGTCTAAATTGTCTTTTTTTGGGTACACGTTAAGCTTGTTCTCTCGAAATTTCAAGCCGCGCATTGTTATGCCGAAATTTCAAGCTAGCGTCTCTGTCTATCGTGCTGCGAAACTCCCACCTCTTCAACTCGCGCCTTGTTAGCCCAACATATTTAAGATATATCTTTGTCTCGTTGTGCTTCGACAACTCCCTCCATCTCAACCCACGCCTTGCTATTCCAAAATTACAATGCGCGCGAAAACTCCCACCTCCTATGAAATCCCGACACGCGAAATGCCCGTGATACCCCTGAACCAAAAGAACCGCCTCAAATCGGTGGGGGTACTTTCATAACTTACCCCACATTTCGGACAAGCGCATCCCTAAGCCATGGTTCCCCACTCCCATCCCATCTGCCCACCCATTCATACACCGAGGCCGGCAAAACCCACGAAGCCCCAGACCCTCCTCCGTCTGCCACCCAGCCGGAGCCTCTTCCCCAACGATGTCATCCACAGCAACACCTCGACGTCCCTCATCCACCATACTGGATGAGGATCCGTCGTCGATCTGGTCGTCCCGCCGGTTCAGCCACCCCGTCCTCCACCTCCAAGGAGCTGCCCTGACGTTCCCCTCGTCTTTTGCGCCACCTCCATTCCCACACCACCGTCTTCACCTGCACCACCGGAAGAGCATCATCATCACAGTTTCCTCGGATGAAGCTGCAGCCTAATCGGTGCCACCAAAGAGGTTGTACATTAATCGCCACATTTTCTTCTTGATTCAATCTCACGGTGCTGCCGGCGCTCGGTCCCGAGCCGACACTGCGCGGCTCCATCCACGGCGGCATCGCCGGCCACTTCCTCCATGGTGTCGCTCCCTCGGCGGCCACGTCCACATCAGTAGGAGCTGCTGATGCTTTAGCTCTCGCTCGCGCTACTGCTCTGCTCTTGCTCTCGGTCCCCTGCCTGGTCTGCTCTTGCTCTTGCTCTTGCTCATGCTGCTGCTCTCGCTCTTCTCTTGCTTGCGATGCTGCTCCAATTTAGCTACACTTCAGTCGACTGAATCGACTTTTGGGTCAGTCGATTTTCAGGGGGTGGGGGGCTCGCTGGAGTTAAGGAAGAACCAGCCGCAACGGGGAGGGGGCTCGCTGGAGAGGTACCCCACTATCTAACTTAGGGTTCAGGGTGGGGGCGGTGCTTGCCGGCGGTGGCGTGGGGATCGCCGGAGAAAAAGCTCGGCACAGGGGGGGCTAAAGGGATGGCCGGGGTGGCGGCGGACCGGCAGTGGGGAGTGGTTTCGGGGCGGGCGGGGTGGCGCACCACCGGCCGCGAGCGGCGGGGGGCGGCTGTTTGGCCGGTGGTGGCTGGCGGCTCAGGGGGGTGGAGGTTGAAGATGAACTACAGGCCCTTGATTTCGTATCCAACGACTGCAAAATCAACTGACCACAGATGAAAAAGACAGTCGAATGACTTGTAGCCTCACCTCTAGTGCGTTCAGTTTCGATAATAAAATTCAGTTTCGACAACAAAATTTAGTTTCGATAGTTAACTTCAGTTTCGATAGTTAAATTCAGTTTTGACAGTTAAGTTTAGAGATGAGTGGCTGATGTATACATCTAGCACTTTTTGGTTATGTATTTTACGTCATCTATTGGAGATGCTATTAGAATTCCACTCAGGTTAACCTTGTCTCTCTTGTCCTACTTTAGCCTCAGCGTCGTACAACTCACCGGAGCTGCTCCAATGACGAAACCCTCCATCATAGCGGAGCAATACCTCGGGCTCCATCTCCAAACACCTAAGATCTTCTTCCCCTCCTCCAAGAGCCAAGTCAGCCGGAGCATTCTCACAGGCCAACCAAATCACGCTGAGATCGACATGGCTTCGCCAAAGAGGTTGTACACTTCTTGTGGTTTGACTTAATCTCACCATGCTTCTTTGCATCTTGTGATCTTCCAATTCTTGTGAACCAAACACCCAGATTGGCAGAAATCCTGTGTTTTTAAATTCTCTGTTTTACACGTGCATTCCTATCCTATTCCTATCTATTTCCTATCCCTGCATTGTTAGAATCCTCAAATTCAAACAAGCCCTTACACAATTACTTCTATTACAGATATGTGTCAAAGAAAACCTTGTGTGGTTTTTCTTGCTCCTGCGGTGATGTGTTCCACCCCAGCTCAGCTGCTCGAGTGACGGAAGGGTTCACCACAGCAGGGATCCGCTCTCCGGACTGTCTTTCGCCGCCTCAGATCTTCTTCCCCGCCGCCGATAGCCACGACAACTGCATTACCATCATCAACTGAGCAGATGACCTTGAGGACTACACGGGTCTGCAAGAGAGGTCGCACTCTTCCGTGTCTTCTTACGTTATGCATAGCTTAATATGAGGACATGCTACTTTATCGTCATGTTCAGATATTAGACTCCGAGTCAGGTCCAAACTTATGCTGAAACTTGAGTTTTTAAATGGTTGTGGGGTACATATTGGGGCAGTAATCAGTACTATCTGTCTACTATCTGGTTAATCTTGGGTGTCTACTATGAGTTTCATGTTGGGTGCAAACAAACATTAAAGGAGCCATTATCTGTATTTTTTAACTAAAGCTATTATCTGCCTGCTATCATTTGTTTTGGGTCTATCCACAGTTTGCTACCATCACTCTGGATTTGTGCATGCACTCCTTACATAATCTCACTATGTTTTATTCCTATGCATGTCAGTTATTGTACACAATGGAACTGAACATGTAGAGCAAAAGAGACGAGCCTTGCGTGGCAATAAAATTTCATGCAGACGTCGCTCCATGGTGGGCGCAAAGGCAGCCCCCCTCCACCCATTTCGGATCATAATCAAGAGGAAGATAACAGTTCTGAGGGGGGTTCAGAAGCAGAAGACCACTCCTATTTACCCCATGAGGTCTTCACTCTAACTTGGCATGCTGATGTTGGTAATATCATGCATATGGTGCCTTGCATTGCTTATTGTATACATGAAATATGTCATCTGCTTAGTTTAGACATGCTTTCTATCAATGCCATCTGTTTAGTTTCTTTATCGTATATGTGAATCATGCAATGCCATCTTGTTTTGCCAGGCATCGTATATGTGAATTTTGCAATGCCACCCTGGTTAGCTAGTCGTCTTATATGTGAATTATATCATGACATCATTTTTTATTATGTGTTAAATTTGTCAACAATTTTAGTACATTTAATTACTCTTCCTATGCATTAGCCATTCGGCATGGTCATGGAAAAAATCTGGAGTGGAAACAAGGCCTTTAGAGCAGACAATGCTATCTGATGAAGCGCATGTCTTGCTGGTTACAGATAGCTCCTCAGAGGAGGATTCAGAGAAAGATGACCAGTCCTATCCCCCCGCCCCCCGAGGTGCATGCTCTAACTTGGCAGGGTTATGTTGCTCATGTTGTGTGTATGGTATCTTGCATTGCTATGTCATTTGCTTAGTTTAGACATGCTTTGTGTGAATGCCACCTGTTTAGTGTCTAATTACCATATATGTGAATTATGCAATGCCATCTTGTAGCAAGACATTATATATATGAATTATGCAATGCTATCTTGTTGCAAGGTAATTATATATGTGAATTATGCAATGCCATGCTGTTTAGCCAAGCATCATATATGTGAATTATATCATGCCATCCTTTTTTGTATTTCTCATTGCTTTTGTCGACAATGTTTGTATATTCAACTGCTCTTCCTATGCATCAGCCATTTGAATTGGTGATGGAGAAATCTGGAGTGAAAACAAGGTCTTCAGAGCAGACAATGCTACCTGGTGAAGCAGATATCTTGCTGGTTACAGATAGCTCTTCAGAGGAGGATTCAGAGGCAGATGACCGGTCCTATTATCCCCCTGAGGTGTATGCTCAAACTTGGCAGGGTTATATTACTCATATCATGCATATGTTGTATTGCAATGCTTAATTTTTACATCATATACACGATATTGAATGCCATCTCCTTAGTTGACACATCATATATGTGATTGCCCTCTGCTCACATCCATAGTATATAAATCATATATTTGAATTATATCATGCCATGATGTTTACATAGACAACATGTATCTGGATTATGGCATGCCGACCCATTTTCTAAAGACATAATATAGTTACATCATCTCATCTTGTTCACATAGTCATCATATTTTTGAATTATGTCATTCTATCCGTGAATTATATCATGCCATCATGTTTCCATCGATGACATGTTTGTGATTTATGGCATGCCAACCACTTTAATAGACACATCGTATAGTTATATCATGTCATCCTATTTACATAGTCATCATATTTTGAAGTATGTCATTCTATCCTGCTTAGTTGGCCATCATACATGTGAAATTGTGTCATGCTATCCTGTTTAATTAGCCATCATATATGTGAAATTATGTCCTTCTATTCTATTTGGTTAGACAACATAAATGTGAATTATTTCATGCCCTATTTTCTTCCCTACTATCCATTGCACCTGTCTATCTTACAATGTCTGTACATTCAATTACTTTTCTTGTTTATTGGCCATTTCAATTGGAGGGGGTGATGGCAGTATCTATGGGAGTAAAAACGCGGTCTTCAGAAAAGATCGTGCTACCTGTCGATGGAGATAGAACCACGGTTGTACTTGACCAAGAACCAGCCCCACCACACATAACCCAGACTCACGCAGATTGTACCCCTACCGAGTTGGACAGAGAACCAGCTACACCCCTTCTAACCCCAACCCTAGCAGATAGTAACCCAGTTCCCGTTGACACAGCACCGTCTCTACCACAGAGCACCCAAACACGAGCAGTTAGTAAGGCAACAGCAGTGCCCAAAGCACGAGGACCACCACTCTGAACCCCAAGTCAACGCTTAAAGCAGAAGAAGAATTGTTCTCAGGTCAGGTTCCGTAACTATGGTTCATACTACTTTGCTCTTGCATCATTGTATTTACTCATACCAACTAATTTCAAATTTGAAGGATGCAATTGAAACTCCAATGGCGCAATAGGTATGTTTTAAACCTGTTTCTTTAACGTGTTTCCTGTTGTAACTTGCTCTATGTTGATTTCAGTTTCAATTGAATAAACAGTTATATTCTCATGCCATGCACCTTACAAGTGTTGTTATTATTGTGTAGTTTCCCACACATATATTCTGTCTAAGCTGCTTTATCTTAAATAGATATGATTCAAACTGTATCTATCTTGATTTGGCAACATAAACTAGAATGATATAGACCATACAATGACCATACTACGTAGATATATGTTTGTTTCATGCTGTTATCCTGTCCACCTTACTACCGAACTGGTTTACCAAAATGAGTTTCATATACTACATTTGTAAACTTGTGATGTGTTTGTTTGTCTCTCTTTTAGAATGCGGATAAAATTTTGGAGAAGAGTACCAAGTTATGCAATGGTACAGGAAGTAATGCAGATAAGGTTCAAGATAGTGAGACATCCCTGTTGGTCTCCAAGAAAGCTGATAAAAACTATATTGAAGACACTGAGACAACCCCAAAGTCATGTCTTGATGTAGTGTTCGAGTTACTGGCTACTACTGCTGGCACCAGCTCTTCGAACTCGCTGCCTAAATCAGTTCGGCTTCTTGAGTCTCAACTTCAAATTGAAAGACATCGATCAGATGTTATGCGACAGGAAGCCGAAGGACTGAGGAAGTCCCTGCAGAATTTAGATGCATACTTTCTAGTGCAACAGCAAGTACTGGAGGATTTAAGCGCCAAACAAGAGAAAGTTAATCAGCTTGCTAAGCATCTTGCCAGCATTATGGGTACCCAGGATATTGTTTCTTGAGCTCTTCTTAAGTGGTTTCAGTTCTGGACTTGTTCTGTTCCGGCGTTTATATGCTGCTTTGTTCCCTATATTTGCACTGGTGGCGAACTTTGATGCCCAATGGATGTAATATGTGTAATAGCCGTGATAGCCTAGCGTAAGTTGCTTGCCTATTTGTTTCCATATTGTCTTGTTTATTTGTTTTCTTGTAGTCAGTGCAGTTCTTTTTCCGTGGTTTGCTAGTGGCCGCAATAGCCTATTTTTTAAAACTAGCCACCTTAACCATGGGCTACATATTTACTGTAGTTAACATGGGCCTCCTACGGGCCGTAGAAACAATGGGCCTTCTAAGGGTCGTAGAAACAATGGGCCTTCTACGGGGCATAGAAACAATGGGCCTTATACAGGCCGTAGACACAATGGGCCTTCTACGGGCCGTATCATCAATGGGCCTTCTACGGGCCGTATCATCGGTTGGCCAAACATGGGCCAATTACAGACCACATTATGGCCGTAAATGGGCTAGAGTTGAAATCATCCATTCATGGGCCGACCATAACGGGCCATCGTTAATCGGCCGTATTTGATGACGCTATGAAAACGACCCAACGTATTAACGGGCCACAAACAGGCCGACTGTAACCACGGGCTGAATTTGGCCCACAAGCAGAAAATGACAGTAACGGGCCGAAAGTAAACGAATGCTGGAAATGAGCACAAGAATAAATGGGCCTTGAGGAGGCCGAAAGATAACATGGGCTTGAAACGGCCCAATGGAATAATGGGTCGTTAATGGGTATAAAGTGATACACTGTTCATTATGGGCTAGTTTTACCATGGGCCGTTAATGGGCCGAGGGTTACTAAGGGCCTCACATGGGCCGAAAGATGTCATGGGCCATACATGGGCCGGAAGTTAAAATAGTCTGGAATTATATTGGACGGCCCAAATGACGCTACTGGGCCTAATTCGGATAGGCCGTAAACGGGCCCTGGGTTAGCGGGTTGTAAATGGGCTATATGCGAACATGCCGTTAACGAACAGGCCAGCCTTTTCACAGGAATGGGCCTATGTTGGGCCGTGCCACGTGTCGACGTATCATAGGCGCTTTGGGTCCAATGAGTGGATGACATCTGTCCCAACGGCGAGCCGACACGTGATCCCTCCAGCCAATGATGATTTTACACGTGGAAAATCCCCATTGGTTGGGGCTGTTAACGGGTTATCGGATCCAAAACCGGGCCCGATAGTTTAACGGTGTTCCGTTACAGTGGATGCCACGTGTCGGTCGCCCTTGACGAAAGCACTTCTGTGATGCATGATTTATCGTCATGGAAGTGGACACTTCCGTGATGATAATTTTGGTAATGTCATGGAACACTTCTACGACATCACTGGTATGACTATCTTGATTCTGTCATAAATTTGTCATGGATGCACATGCATGACAGAAAAAGTGACCTACTGTGACAAACACGAATCATCACGGAAGTGCATTTTTTGGTAGTGTAAGGACATGCCGGTGTTCTGACGGATTTCGCCGAGCACAAGCTACATGTCAGATCAGATGCAAAACCAGTCAAGCAGCCCCTCCACCGTCTGTCAGAAGAAAAAAGAAGAATTGTTGGTGAAGAGATAGCCCGACTCCTAGCAACCGACTTCATTATGGAAGTGTTCTTTCCAGAATAGCTTGCCAACCCAGTCCTCGTACTGAAGAAGAATAACAACTGGCGCATGTGTATCGACTAAACTAGCCTCAACAAAGCCTGCCCCAAAGATCCATTTGCTCTGCCCCGGATTGATCAAGTGATAGACTCCACGACCGGGTGCAAGCTGCTGTCTTTTCTTGATGCCTATTCCGGCTACCATGAGATCAAGCTGAAACCGGCCTACTTTATTTTCTGTTTGGTAACCGCCTATGGCATATCTAGCATGGAAAGTGTTCAGAACTCTAGGTCGTTTTCGTTGGTGGGATGGATACACCTCCCAAAATGTTTTTATCTCAAATTTTTCGCTTTGAGTTCTAGCACCTCTACAAATCCCTACTTCCCTCTACGAAGGGACTTTCTTTTACTTTATGCAATTTTTATTTTGAAATTTGAGTCTCCACCTTCTCTTATAAAAAGCACCAACTAGGAGGCAATATGATCGTGCTCAAGTATTGGGTGTAGTTAATATTCGAGTGTGTTTCATGAATGCATCAATGTTTGAGCATGATGGGCTAGGGATAACTTATTTTAGCATTGATATTTTGAAAGACATGGTTGCTTGTTGATATGCTTGAGTATCTAAATTATTATGTCAAAACTAGACTATTTCTTTGAATCACATAAAAGTCCAAATGTCCATTCTATAAAGAAAAGCATATGATATGACTTGATGAACATCACTCAACATCAAAAATTCTATTTTTATCACTTACCTACTCGAGGACGAGTAGGAGTTAAGCTTGGGGATGCTGATACGTCTCCAACGTATCTATAATTTTTTATAGAATGCCCAGGTGGGTTGTGCCCACCTCGGGTGCCCCAGGACCGCCTCTTTGCTCTATAAATACCAAAATATTCCCAAAACCCTGTTGGGGAACGCAGTAATTACAAAAAAATTCCTACGCACACGCAAGATCATGGTGATGCATAGCAACGAGAGGGGAGAGTATCGTCTACGTACCCTCGTAGACCGTAAGCAGAAGCGTTATGACAACGTGGTTGATGTAGTCGTATGTCTTCACGATCGACCGATCTAGTACCGAAGATATGGCACCTCCGCGATCTGCACACGTTCGGCTCGGTGACGTCCCATGAACTCACGATCCAGTAGAGCTTCGAGGGAGAGCTCCGTCAGCACGACAGCGTGATGACGGTGACGATGTTGCTACCGGAACAGGGCTTCGCCTAAGCACCGCTACGATATTACCGAGGTGGATTATGGTGGAGGGGGCACCGTACACGGCTAAAGATCAATGATCAACTTGTGTTTTCGAGGGTGCCCCCTGCTCCCGTATATAAAGGAGCAAGGGGGAAGGCCGGCCGGCCCTAGTGGCGCCCAAGGAGAGGAGGAATCCTCCTCCTAGTAGGAGTAGGATCCATCCTTTCCTAGACCTACTAGGAAGGAGGAAGGGGGAAGGAAAGAGAGGGAGAGGGAGAGGGAAAGAGGGGCCGCGCCCTAGGGGGTTCCGATAACCCCTCCGGCACTCCGTTTTTCACCGAAATCACCCGGAACACTTCCGGTGTCCGAATATAGCCGTCCAATATATCGATCTTTATGTATCGACCATTTCAAGACTCCTTGTCATGTCCGTGATCATATCCGGGACACCGAACTACCTTTGGTACATTAAAAACATAAAACTCATAATACCGATCGTCACCGAACGTTAAGCGTGCGGACCCTACGGGTTCAAGAACTAAGTAGACATGACCGAGACTCATCTCCGGTAAATAACCAATAGCAGAACCTGGATGCTCATATTGGTTACTACATATTCTACGAAGATCTTTATTGGTCAAACCGCATAACAACATACGTTGTTCCCTTTGTCATCGGTACATTACTTGCCCCAGATTCGATCGTCGGTATATCAATACCTAGTTCAATCTCGTTACCGGCAAGTCTCTTTACTCATTCTGTAATGCTACATCTCATAACTAACTCATTAGCTGCATTCCTTGATAGGCTTATTGTGATGTACATTACCGAGAGGGCCCGGAGATACGTCTCTGACAATCGGAGTGACAAATCCTAATCTTGATCCATGCCAAATCAACAAACACCATCGGAGACACCTATAGAGCACCTTTATAATCACCCAGTTATGTTGTGACATTTGGTAGCACACAAAGTGTTCCTCCGGTATTCGGGAGTTGCATGATCTCATAGTTATAGGAACATGTATAGTTATGGAGAAAGCAATAGCATCAAGCAAAACGATCATCGTGCTAAGCTAATGGATGGGTCAAGTCAATCACATCATTCTGTAATGATGTGATCCCTTTAATAAAATGACAACTCATGTCTATGGTTAGGAAACATAACCATCATTGATTCAACGAGCTAGTCGAGTAGAGGCAAACTAGTGACACTTTGTTTATCTATGTATTCACACATGTACTAAGTTTCCGGTTAATACAATTCTAGCATGAATAATAAACATTTATCATGATATAAGGAAATATAAATAACAACTTTATTATTGCCTCTAGGGCATATTTCCTTCAGTCTCCCACTTGCACTAGAGTCAATAATCTAGATTACATTGTAATGATTCTAACACCCATGTAGTCTTGGTGCTGATCATGTTTTGCTCATGAGAGAGGCTTAGTCAATGGGTCCACGACATTCAGATCCGTATGTATCTTGCAAATATCTATCCCTCGTTGACTTGATCGCGGATGGAATTGAAGCGTCTCTTGATGTGCTTGGTTCTCTTGTGAAATCTGGATTCTTTTGCCAAGGAAATTGCACCAGTATTATCACAAAAGATTTTCATTGGACCCGATGCACTAGGTATGACACCTAGATCAGATATGAACTCCTTCATCAAGACTCCTTCATTTGCTGCTTCCAAAGCAGCCATGTATTCCGCTTCACACGTAGATCCCTCCACGGCGCTCTGCTTGGAACTGCATCAACTGACAGCTCCACCATTTAATAAAAAAATGTATTCGGTTTGTGACTTAGAGTCATCCAGATCAGTGTCAAAGATTGCATCGACGTAACCGTCTACGACGAGCTCTTTGTCACCTCCATATACAAGAAACATATCCTTAGTCCTTTTCAGGTATTTCAGGATGTTCTTGACCGCTGTCCAGTGATCCACTCCTGGATTACTTTGGTACCTCCCTGCTAAACTTATAGCAAGGCACACATCAGGTCAGGTACACAGCATTGCATACATGATAGAGCCTATGGCTGAAGCATAGGGAACACCTTTCATTTTCTCTCTATCTTCTGCAGTGGTCGAGCATTGAGTCTGACTCAACTTCGCACCTTGTAATACAGGCAAGAACCCTTTCTTTTCCTGATCCATTTTGAACTTCTTCAAAACTTTATCAAGGTATGTGCTTTGTGAAAGTCCAATCAAGCGTCTTGATCTATCTCTATAGATCGTGATGCCCAATATATAAGTAGCTTCTCCGAGGTCTTTCATTGAAAAATTCTTATTCAAGTATCCTTTTATGCTATTCAGAAATTCAGTATCATTTCCGATCAACAATATGTCATCTACATATAATATCAGAAATGATACAGAGCTCCCACTCACTTTCTTGTAAATACAGGCTTCTCCCGAAGTCTGTACAAAACCATATGCTTTGATCACACTATCAAAGTGTATATTCCAACTCCGAGAGGCTTGCACCAGTCAATAAATGGATCGCTGGAGCTTGCACACTTTGTTAGCACCTTTTGGATCGACAAAACCTTCTGGTTGCATCATATACAACTCTTCTTTAAGGTATCCAATAAGGAATGCAGTTTTGACATCCATTTTCCAAATTTCATAATCGTAAAATGTGGCAATTGCTAACATGATTCGAACGGACTTAAGCATTGCTATGGGTGAGAAGGTCTCACCGTAGTCAACTCCTTGAACTTGTCGAAAACCTTTTGCAACAAGTTGAGCTTTGTAGACAATAACATTACCGTCAGCGTCAGTCTTCTTCTTGAAGATCCATTTATTCTCTATGGCCTGCCGATCATCGGGCAAGTCAACCAAAGTCCATACTTTGTTCTCATACATGGACCCCATCTCAGATTTCATGGCCTCAAGCCATTTTGCGGAATCTGGGCTCAGCATCGCTTCCTCATAGTTCGTAAGTTTGTCATGGTCAAGTAACATGATTTCGAGAACAGGATTATTGTACCACTCTGGTGCGGATCTTACTATGGTTGTCCTACGAGGTTCGATAGTAACTTGATCAGAAGTTTCATTATCATCATTAGCTTCTTCACTTACTGGTGTAGGAATCACCGGAACTGATTTCAGTGATGAACTACTTTCCAATAATGGAGAAGGTACAATTACCTCGTCAAGTTCTACTTTCTTCCCACTCACTTTTATCGAGAGAAACTCCTTCTCTAGAAAGGATCCATTCTTAGCAACGAATATCTTGACTTTGGATCTGTGATAGAAGGTGTACCCAACAGTCTCCTTTGGGTATCCTATGGAGACACATTTCTCCGATTTGGGTTCGAGCTTATCAGGTTGAAGCTTTTTCACATAAGCATCGCAGCCCCAAACTTTAAGAAACGACAACTTGGGTTTCTTTCCAAACCATAGTTCATAAGGTGTCGTCTCGATGAATTTAGATGGTGCCCTATTTAACGTGAATGCAGCTGTCTCTAAAGCGTAACCCAAAATGATAGCGGTAAATCAGTGAGAGACATCATTGATCACACCATATCTAGTAAAGTACGATAACGACGTTCGGACATACCATTACGCTGTGGTGTTCCAGGTGGCGTGAGTTGTGAAACTATTCCACATTGTTTCAAATGAAGTCCGGACTCATAACTCAAGTATTCGCCTCCACGATCAGATCGTAGAAACTTGATTATCTTGTTACAATGATTTTCCACTTCACTCTGAAATTCTTTGAACTTTTCAAATGTTTCAGACTTATGTTTCATTAAGTAAATATACCCATATCTGCTCAAATCATCTGTGAAGGTGAGAAAATAACGTTATCTGCCGTGAACTTCAATGTTCATTGGACCAGATACATCAGTATGTATGATTTCCAATAACTCTGTTGCTCGCTCCATTGTTCCAGAGAACGGAGTTTTAGCCATCTTGCCCATGAGGCATGGTTCGCAAGTCCCAAGTGATTCATAATCAAGTGATTCCAGAAGTCCATCAGAATGGAGTTTCTTCATGCGCTTTACACCAATATGACCTAAATGGCAGTGCCACAAATAAGTTGCACTATCATTATCAATTCTGCATCTTTTGGCTTCAGTACTATGAACATGTGTATCACTACTATCAAGATTTAGTAAAAATAGACCACTCATCAGGGGTGCATGACCATAAAAGATATTACTCATATAAATAGAACAACCATTATTCTCTGATTTAAATGAATAACCGTCTCGCATCAAACAAGATCCAAATATAATGTTCATGCTCAACGCTGGCACCAAATAGCAATTATTTAGATCTAATACTAATCCCGAAGGTAGATGTAGAGGTAGCGTGCCGACGATGATCACATCGACTTTGGAACCATTTCCCACACGCATTGTCACCTCGCCCTTAGCCAATCTTCGCTTAATCCGTAGCCCCTGTTTCGAGTTGCAAATGTTAGCAACTGAACAAGTATCAAATACCCAGGCATTACTGCAAGCATTAGTAAGATACACATCAATAACATGTATATCAAATATACCTTTCACTTTGCCATCCTTCTTCTCCGCCAAATACTTGGGGCAGTTCCGCTTCCAGTGACCAATTCCTTTGCAGTAGAAGCACTCAGCCTCAGGCTTAGGTCCAGACATGGGTTTCTCCACTTGAGCAGCAACTGGCTTGCTGTTCTTCTTGAAGTTCCCCTTCTTCTCTTTATCCTTTTTCTTGAAACTGGTGGTCTTGTTGACCATCAACACTTGATGCTCCTTCTTGATTTCTACCTCCGCAGCCTTTAGCATTGCGAAGAGCTCAGGAATCGTCTTATCCATCCCTTGCATATTATAGTTCATCATGAAGCTCTTGTAGCTTGGTGGCAGTGATTGAAGAACTCTGTCAATGACACTATCATCAGGAAGATTAACTCCCAGTTGAGTCAAGTGGCTGTGGTACCCAAACATTCCGAGTATATGTTCACTGATAGAACTATTCTTCTCCATCTTGCAGTTGTAGAACCTATTGGAGACTTCATATCTCTCAATCCAGGCATTTGCTTGAAATATTAACTTCAACTCCTGGAACATCTCATATGCTCCATGACGTTCAAAACATCGTTGAAGTCCCGGTTCTAAGTCGTAAAGCATGGCACACTGAACTATCAAGTAGTCATCAGCTTTGCTCTGCCAGGTGTTCACAACATCTGGCATTGCTCCTGCAGCGGGTTTGTCACCTAGCGGTGCTTCCAGGATGTAATTCTTTTGTGCAGCAATGAGGATAATCCTCAAGTTACGGACCCAGTCCATGTAGTTGCTACCATCATCTTTCAACTTAGCTTTCTCTAGGAACGCATTAAAATTCAACGGAACAACAACACAGGCCATCTATCTACAACAATATAGACATGCAAAATACTATCAGGTACTAAGTTCATGATAAATTAAAGTTCAATTAATCAAATTACTTAAGAACTCCCACTTAGATAGATATATCTCTAATCATCTAAATGATCACGTGATCCATATCAACTAAACCATGTCCGATCATCATGTGAGATGGAGTAGTTTTGAATTGTGAACATCACTATGTTGATCATATCTACTATATGATTCACACTCGAACTTTCGATCTCCAGTGTTCTGAGGCCATATCTGCATATGCTAGGCTCGTCAAGTTTAACCCGAGTATTCCGCGTGTGCAAAACTGGCTTGCACCCGTTGTATGTGAATGTAGAGCTTTTCACACCCGATCATCACGTGGCGTCTCGGCACGACGAACTATAGCAACGGTGCATACTCAGGGAGAACACTTAAACCTTGAAATTTAGTGAGAGATCATCTTATAATGCTACCGCCGATCTAAGCAAAATAAGATGCATAAAGGATAAACATCACATGCAATCAATATAAGTGATATGATATGGCCATCATCATCTTGTGCCTTTGACCTCCATCTCCAAAGCACCGTCATGATCACCATCGTCACCGGCTTGACACCTTGATCTCCATCGAAGCATCTTTGTCGTCTCACCAACTATTGCTTCTATGACTATCGCTACCGCTTAGTGATAAAGTAAAGCCATTACATGGTGATTGCATTTCATACAATAAAGCAATAGCCATATGGCTCCTGCCAGTTGCCGATAACTGTGTTACAAAACATTATCATCTCATAAAATAAAATTTAGCATCATGTCTTGACCATATCACATCACAACATGCCCTGCAAAAACAAGTTAGACGTCCTCTACTTTGTTGTTGCAAGTTTTACGTGGCTGCTACGGGCTGAGCAAGAACCGTTCTTACCTACGCATCAAAAACCACAACATGGTATAGTGATTGATTTTTGATCTTCCGAAAGAACCCTGTTCATTGAATCCGATTCAACTAAAGCTGGAGAAACATACACCCACTAGCCACCTGTGTGCGAAGCACGTCGGTAGAACCAGTCTCGCGTAAGCGTACGCGTTGTCGGTCTGGGCCGCTTCATCCAACAATGCCGCTGAATCAAGAATCAACTAGTGACGGCAAGCAATATGTATATACCCATGCCCACAACTCCTTTGTGTTCTACTCATGCATATAACATCTACGCATAAACCTAGCTCGGATGCCACTGTTGGGGAACGCAGTAATTTCAAAAAATATCCTACGCACACGCAAGATCATGGTGATGCATAGCAACGAGAGGGGAGAGTATCGTCTACGTACCCTCGTAGACCGTAAGTGGAAGCATTATGACAATGCGGTTGATGTAGTCGTACGTCTTCACGATCGACCGATCTAGTACCGAAGATACGACACCTCCGCGATCTACACATGTTCGGCTCGGGGACATCCCGCGAACTCACGATCCAGTAGAGCTTCGAAGGATAGCTTCATCAGCACGACGGTGTGATGACGGTGATGATGTTGCTACCGAAACAGGTCTTCGCCTAAGCACCGCTACGGTATTACCGAGGTGGATTATGGTGGAGGGGGGCACCGCACACGGCTAAAGATCAATGATCAACTTGTGTGTTCTAGGGTGCCCCCTGCCCCCGTATATAAAGCAGCAAGGGGGGAGGCCGGCCGGCCCTAGTGGCGCCCAAGGAGAGGAGGAATCCTCCTCCTAGTAGGAGTAGGATTCATCATTTCCTAGTCCTACTAGGAAGGAGGAAGGGGGAAGGAAAGAGAGGGAGAGGGCCGCGCCCCCTCCCCTAGTCCTATTTGGACTCCCCTTGGGGGGGGCTCCACCTCCTGCACTGCTGCCCTCTCTCTCCCCTAAGGCCCACTAAGGCCCAATACTTCCTCGGGGGGTTCCGGTAACCCCTCTGGCACTCTGGTTTTCTCCGAAATCACCCGAAACACTTCCGGTGTCCGAATATAGCTGTCCAATATATTGATCTTTATGTCTCGACCATTTCAAGACTCCTCGTCATGTCCGTGATCATATATGAGACTCCTAACTACCTTCGGTACATAAAAACACATAAAACTCGTAATATCGATCGTCACCGAACGTTAAGCATGCGGACCCTACGGGTTCGAGAACTATGTAGACATGACCGAGACTCATCTCCGATCAATAACCAATAGAAGAACCTGGATGCTCATATTGGTCCTTACATATTCTACAAAGATCTTTATCGGTCAAACCGCATAACAACATACGTTGTTCCCTTTGTCATCGGTACGTTACTTGCCCGAGATTTGATCGTCGATATCTCAATACCTAGTTCAATCTCATTACCGGAAAGTCTCTTTACTCGTTTCGTAATGCTACATCCCATAAATAACTCATTAGCTACATTTCTTGCAAGGCTTATTGTGATGTACATTACCGAGAGGGCCCAGAGATACCTCTCCGACAATCGGAGTGAAAACTCGTAATCTTGATCCATGCCAACTCAACAAACACCATCGGAGACACCTGTAGAGCACCTTTATAATACCCAAGTTACGTTGTGACATTTGGTAGCACACAAAGTGTTCCTCCGGTATTCGGGAGTTGCATGATCTCATAGTTATAGGATCATGTATAGTTATGGAGAAAGTAATAGCAACAAACTAAATGATCATCGTGCTAAGCTAACGGATGGGTCAAGTCAATCACATCATTCTCTAATGATGTGATCCCGTTAATCAAGTGACAACTCATGTCTATGGTTAGGAAACATAACCATCATTGATTCAAGGAGCTAGTCAAGTAGAGGCAAACTAGTGACACTCTGTTTGTCTATGTATTCACACGTGTACTAAGTTTCCGGTTAATACAATTCTAGCATGAATAATAAACATTTATCATGATATAAGGAAATATAAATAACAACTTTATTATTGCCTCTAGGGCATGTTTCCTTCAAACCCTAGGGGAGTAGACAAAATATTCATCCAGCCGCCGCAGAGTCCATAAACACCAGATGCAATCTAAAAACACCATCATGGAGGGGTTCACCACTTCCATTGGTGCCTCTCCGATGATGCGTGAGTAGTTCTTTGTAGACCTTCGGGTCCGTAGGTAGTAGCTAGATGGCTTCATCTCTCTTTCTCTTGATCCTTAATACAATGGTCTCTTGGAGATCCATATGATGTAACTCTTTAGCGGTGTGTTTGTTGGGATCGATGAACTTCGAGTTTATGATCAGATATATGTTTTTATATCCATGAAAGTATTTGAGTTTCTTTGATCTCTTTTATGCATGAACTCTTATAGCCTCGTATTTCTTCTCCGATATTTGGGTTTTGTCTGGCCAACTCGATCTATTTATCTTGAAATGGGAAGAGGTGCCCAGTAGGGGTTCGATCTTACGATGCTTGATCCCAGTGACAGAAAGGGAACCGACACGTATGTATCATTGCGACTAAGGATAAAAAGATGAGATCTATATCTACCGCCATATAGATAAACGGATCTTGTCTACATCATGTCATCATTCTTATTGCATTACTCCATTTATCCATGAACTTAGTACAGTAGATGCATGCTGGATAGCGGTTGATGTGTGGAGTAATTGTAGTAGATGCAGGTAGGAGTCGGTCTACTAATATTGGACGTGATCCCTATGTAATGATCATTGCCTGGATATCGTCATAATTATTTGATGTTCTATCAATTGCCCAATAGTAATTTGTTTACCCTCTGTTTGCTATTTTTCTCGAGAGAAGCCACTAGTGAAACCTATGGCCCCCGGATCTTATTTCTCATATATTTGCCTTTGCGATCCACTTTTTCCTTGATTTTATTTTCAGATCTATTAAACCAAAAATCCAAAAATACCTTGCTGCAATTTATTTTATTTGGTGTTTGATCTGTCAATATTTACAACTTTCTCCCATCACACGCCAATTTCTGGCGCCGTTACCCGAAAGGGATTGACAACCTCTTTAACTCATCGGGTTGCGAGGTGTTGTTATTTGTGTGCAGGGACTGTTTACGTTGTGTTGCTTGGTTCTCCTACTAGTTCGATACCTTAGTTTCATAACTGAGGAAAATACTCTACCGCCGCTGTGCTACATCATCCCTCCCTCTCCGGGGAAATACCAACGTAGTTCTAGCTGCCATCAGGGGCAGCCGCCACGTTTGATGAAGAAAGGGGGCGAGAACGTGGCGGTTATGGGATTAACTACTCCCACTCCCCACACGATCCCACATTTTACGGCGCCGTAATGGTGTGTATTAACTGCGCCCGGAAGCTCAACCATCTGCCTCGGTCGTAGCGGATTGATACGTCTCCAACGTATCTATAATTTTTGATTGCTCCATTCTATTATATTATCTATTTTGGATGTTAATGGGCTTTATTTTACATTTTTATATCATTTTTGGGACTAACCTACTAACCGAAAGCCCAGCCCATTTTAGGGTTTTGAAGAAAAGGAATATCAAACGGAGTCCAAACGGAATGAAACCTTCGGGAACGTGATTTTCTCAACAAACGTGATCCAGGAGACTTGGAGTGGCCGTAAAGAAACAAGGGAGGAAGGCACGAGGCAGGGGGGCGCGCCTACCCCCCCTGGGCGCACCCTCCACCCTCGTGGGCCCTCCGTTGCTCCAACGACGTAATTCTTCCTCATATATATATATCCACGTACCCCCCTAACATCCAGGAGCACCACGAAAACCTAATTCCACCGCCGCAACCTTCTGTACTCGAGAGATCCCATCTCGGTGCCTTTTTCGGAGCTCCGCCGGAGGGGGCATTGATCACGGAGGGCCTCTACATCAACTCCATGGCCTCTCCGGTGATGTGTGAGTAGTTTACTTCAGACCTACGGGTCCATAGTTATTAGCTAGATGGCTTCTTCTCTTTCTTTGGATCTCAATACAAAGTTCTCCTCGATCTTATTGGAGATCTATTCGATGTAATCTTCTTTTGCGGTGTGTTTGTCGAGATCCGATGAATTGTGGGTTTATGATCCAGATTATATATGAACAATATTTGATTCTTCTCTAAATTCTTTTATGTATGATTGGTTTGTATTTGCAAGTCTCTTCGAATTATCAGTTATGTTTGGCCTACTAGATTGATCTTTCTTGCAATGGGAGAAGTGCTTAGCTTTGGGTTCAATCTTGCGGTGCTCGATCCCAGTGAAAGAAAGGGAACCGACACGTATTGTATTGTTGCCATCGAGGATAAAAAGATGGGGTTTATATCATATTGCATGAGTTTATCCCTCTACATCATGTCATCTTCCTTAAAGCATTACTCTATTCTTATGAACTTAATACTCTAGATGCATCCTGGATAGCAGTCGATGTGTGGAGCAATAGTAGTAGATGCAGAATCATTTCGGACTACTTGTCTCGGACGTGATGCCTATATACATGATCATACCTAGATATTCTCATAAGTATTCGCTTTTCTATCAATTGCTCGACAGTAATTCATTTACCCACCGTAATACTTATGCTCTTGAGAGAAGCCACTAGTGAAACCTATGGCCCCGGGTCTATCTTCCATCATATTAATCTTACAATACTTAGTTATTTCCTTTGCCGTTTATTTTACTTTGCATCTTTATTTCTCTTTATCATAAAAATACCAAAAATATTATCTTAT
This sequence comes from Triticum urartu, assembly GCF_056163025.1. Lineage (NCBI taxonomy): Eukaryota > Viridiplantae > Streptophyta > Magnoliopsida > Poales > Poaceae > Triticum > Triticum urartu. Next base: position 412,358,526 of record NC_141877.1, on the reverse strand, counting down.
CATATCTATCAGATCTCACTCTCGTAAGTGACCGTGAAGGGCTTGACAACCCCTTTATCGCGTTGCTTGCGAGGTTCTTATTTTTTTGTGTAGGTGCGTGGAACTTGAGCTTGATCTCCTACTGGGTTGATACCTTGGTTCTCAAAAACTGAGGGAAATACTTACGCTACTTTGCTGCATCACCCTTTCCTCTTGAAGGGAAAACCAACACAGTGCTCAAGAGGTAGCAAGAAGGATTTCTAGCGCTGTTGCCGGGGAGATTCGCGCCAGGTCAAGTCAAGATTTGAATCCCACAATGAGTCATTTCTGGCGCCATTACCAAGTCAAAACATACCAAGTACCCATCACAAACTCTTATCCCTCGCATTACATTATTTGCCATTTGCCTCTCATTTTCCTCTCCCCCACATCACCCTTGCCGTTTTATTCGCCCTCTCTCTCTGTTCCCCTTCTCTTTCCGTATTTGCCTCTTTTGCCCGTTTCTTGTTTGCTTGTGTGTTGGATTGCTTGCCTTATCGTTATGGCTAGTCCTCTATCTTCTCTGTTGTCTCCCGAAAATGAAGTTCTTAATTTTAAGCAAAGGGAGGGAGAAAATCTAAAAGATGCTTGGTATAGAATTTGCAATGCTCAAAGTAGATCTATCAGGAAGCAATCTACTTACGTTCTTCTCTACAATTTTTATGTAGGAACTACTCCTTGGTACAGATATATTCTCGATACCGTTACCGGCGGGAATTTCTTGGGTAGCCATACTTTTGATTCTTATAATGCTATGATAGATTTGTTTGGCCCACCACCTCTTTTGGTTAATGGAACTATGTTAACTTTGGAACATGTGATGCAAAGGCTTGAAATTATAGAGAATAAAGTTGCTACTGTAGAGTTGATTGAGAATTTGGATAAAAAGATCCAAAACAAAATTACCCAATATGGATCTAAGGTGGGAGTTATTCTGAAATTTTTGAAGGAAAAAAACCCATAGTTAATGAAAGAATAGATCAAGATTCTACTAGAATCTATAAAATTGAGGGAATTATCATCAACTTGCGATCCGCTTTTTCTTATGTTAAAAATACTCCAAATCCTCCCACTAAAATTGCCAAGCTTGTTTATGTTCCTAAAAATAAGGGTGAATCCTCTAGTAAGGAAACTGCGGATTTAAAATCAATAAGTGTTCATCCTAATCTTTTTGCTATCATTAAGGAACTGTTTGCTACAAATGATTTTCTTGATTTTGTGCCTAGGAGTTTGATAATTAATAAAAAGGAAGAAACTCCTAAGAATTATAGGTGTCTCATTGAAGAATTACCTACCAAAGATGGCAATACCTAGATTTATCTTCGCTTTTATGCCTAGCTAGGGGCGTTAAACGATAGCACTTGTTGGGAGGAAACCCAATTTTATTTTTATTCCTTGCTTTTTGCTCCTGTTTAGTAATAAATAATTTATCAAGCCTCTATTTTTGTTGTGTTTTTTTGTGCTTAATTAGTGTTTGTGCCAAGTAGAACCGTTGGGAAGACTTGGGGAAAGTCTTTTTGATCTTGCTGTAAAAAACAAAAACTTTAGCGCTCACGAGAATTGCTTCCATTTTTATTTGGAAAGTTCTATTTAGCTAATTATTTTTTCATATCATTAATATATAAATTAATCACGTCCAGAAATTTATTTTAGATTTTTTGGGGTTCCAGAACTTGCGTTAGCTACAGATTACTACAGACTGTTCTGTTTTGACAGATTCTGTTTTTTCTTGTGTTGTTTGCTTATTTTGATGAATCTATGGCTAGTAAAACAGTTTATAAACCATATAGAAGTTGGAATACAGTAGGTTTAACACCAATATAAATAAATAATGAGTTCATTACAGTACCTTGAAGTGGTGTTTTGTGTTCCTTCGCTAACGGAGCTCACGAGATTTTCTATTTTTAGTTTTGTGTTGTGAAGTTTTCAAGTTTTGGGTAAAGATTTGATGGATTATGGAACAAAGAGTGGCAAGAGCCTAAGCTTGGGTATGCCCATGGCACCCCAAGGTAAAATTCAAGGACACTAAAAATCCTAAGCTTGGGGATGCCCCGGAAGGCATCCCCTCTTTCGTCTTCGTCTATCGGTAACTTTACTTGGAGCTATACTTTTATTCACCACATGATATGTGTTTTGCTTGGAGCGTCTTGTATGATTTGAGTTTTTGCTTTTTAGTTTACCACAATCATCATTCCTGTACACACCTTTTGAGAGAGACTCACATGAATTGAAATTTATTAGAATACTCTATGTGCTTCACTTATATCTTTTGAGCTATATAGTTTTTGCTCTAGTGCTTCACTTATATCTTTTAGAGCACGGTGGTGGATTCGTTTTATAGAAACTATTGTTCTCTCATGCTTCACTTATGTTATTTTGAGAGTCCTTTAGAATGACATGGCAATAATAAAAACTTTCATATAAGTGCATTGAATACTATGAGAAGTTTGATACTTGATAATTGTTTTGAAATATGGAGATGCTGATATTAGAGTCATGCTAGTTGAGTAGTTGTGAATTTGAGATATACTTGTGTTGAAGTTTGTGATTCCCGTATCATGCACGTATGGTGAACCGTTATGTGATGAAGTTGGAGCATGATTTATTTATTGATTGTCTTCCTTATGAGTGGCGGTCGGGGACAAGCGATGGTCTTTTCCTACCAATCTATCCCCCTAGGAGCATGCATGTAATACTTTGTTTCGATAACTAATAGATTTTTGCAATAAGTATGTGAGTTATTTATGACTAATGTTGAGTCCATGGATTATACGCACTCTCACCCTTCCACCATTGCTAGCCTCTATAGTATCGTGCAACTTTCGCCGGTACCATAAACCCACCATATACCTTCCTCAAAACAGCCACCATACCTACCTATTATGGCATTTCCATAGCCATTTCGAGATATATTGCCATGCAACTTTCCACCATTTTTTTATTATGACACGCTTCATCATTGTCATATTGCTTGCATGATCATGTAGTTGACATCGTATTTGTGGCAAAGCCACCGTTCATAATTCTTTCATACATGTCACTCATGCATCATTGCACATCCCGGTACACCACTGGAGGCATTCACATAGTCATATTTTGTTCTAAGTATTGATTTGTAATTCTTGAGTTGTAAGCAAATAAAGTGTGATGATCATCATTATTAGAGCATTGTCCCAAGTGAGGAAAGGATGATGGAGACTATGATTCCCCCACAAGTCGGGATGGGACTCCGGACGAAAAAAAGAGGCAAAAAAGGCCCAACTAAAAAAATAAAAATAAATGAGAGAAAAAGAGAGAAGGGACAATGCTACTATCCTTTTTCCACACTTGTGCTTCAAAGTAGCACCATGTTCTTCATATAGAGAGTTTCCTATGATATCACTTTCATATACTAGTGGGAATTTTTCATTATAGAAGTTGGCTTGTATATTGCAATGATGGGCTTCCTCAAAATGCCCTAGGTCTTCGTGAGGAAGCAAGTTGGATGCACACCCACTTAGTTTCTTTTGTTGAGCTTTCATATACTTATAGCTCTAGTGCATCCGTTGCATGGCAATCCCTACTCAGTCACATTGATATCTATTAATGGGCATCTCCATAGCCCGTTGATATGCCTAGTTGATGTGAGACTATCTTCTCCTTTTTGTCTTCTCCACAACCACCATTCTATTCCACCATAGTGCTATATCCATGGCTTACGCTCATATATTGCGTGAAGATTGAAAAAGTTTGAGAAAATCAAAAGTACTAAACAATTTCTTGGCTAGTCATAGGGGTTGTGCATGATTTAAATATTTTGTGTGGTGAAGATAGAGCATAGCTAGACTATATGATTTTGTAGGGATAACTTTCTTTGGCCATGTTATTTTGAGAAGACATGATTTCTTAGTTAGTATGATGGAAGTATCATTATTTTTATGTCAATATTAAACTTTCTATCTTGAATCTTTTGGATCTGAACATTCATGCCACAATAAAGAAAAATTACATTGAGAATTATGTTAGAAAGCATTCCACATCAAAAATTCTTCTTTTATCATTTACCTACTCGAGGACGAGCAGGAATTAAGCTTGGGGATGCTTGATACGTCTCCAACGTATCTATAATTTTTTATTGCTCCATGCTACTATATTATCTATTTTGGATGTCAATGGGCTTTATTTTACACTTTTATATCATTTTGGGACTAACCTACTAACCAGAGGCCCAGCCCAAATTGTTGTTTTTTTTGCCTATTTTAGGGTTTCGAAGAAAAGGAATATCAAATGGAGTCCAAACGGAATGAAACCTTCAGGAACGTGATTTTCTCAACAAACGTGATCCAGGAGACTTGGAGTGGCCGTCAAGAAACAAGGGAGGAAGGCATGAGGCAGGGGGGTGCGCCTACCCCCCTGGGCGCGCCCTCCACCCTCGTGGGCCCTCCGTTGCTCCAACAATGTACTTCCTCCTCCTATATATATATCCACGTACCCCCCAAACATCCAGGAGCACCACGAAAACCTAATTCCACCGCCGCAACCTTCTGTACTCGAGAGATCCCATCTTGGGGCCTTTTCTGGAGCTCCGCCGCAGGGGGCATTGAGCACAGAGGGCCTCTACATCAACTCCATGGCATCTCCAGTGATGTGTGAGTAGTTTACTTCAGACCTACGGGTCCATAGTTATTAGCTAGATAGCTTCTTCTCTCTCTTTGGATCTCAAGACAAAGTTCTCCTCGATCTTATTGGAGATCTATTCGATGTAATCTTCTTTTGCGGTGTGTTTGTCGAGATCCGATGAATTGTGGGTTTATGATCCAGATTATCTATGAACAATATTTGATTCTCCTCTGAATTCTTTTATGTATGATTGGTTTATCTTTGCAAGTCTCTTCGAATTATCAGTTTGGTTTGGCCTACTAGATTGATCTTTCTTGCAATGGGAGAAGTGCTTAGCTTTGGGTTCAATCTTGCGGTGCTCGATCCCAGTGGCAGAAAGGGAACCGACACGTATTGTATTATTGCCATCGAGGATAAAAAGATGGGGTGTATATCATATTGCATGATTTTATCCCTCTACATCATGTCATCTTCCTTAAAGCATTACTCTGTTCTTATGAACTTAATACTCCAGATGCATGCTGGATAGCGGTCGATGTGTGGAGTAATAGTAGTAGATGCAGAATCATTTCGGTCTATTTGTCTCGGACGAGATGCCTATATACATGATCATACCTAGATATTCTCATAAGTATTCGCTTTTCTATCAATTGCTCGATAGTAATTCGTTTACCCACCGTAATACATATGCTCTTGGGAGAAGCCACTAGTGAAACCTATGACCCCCGGGTCTATCTTCCATCATATTAATCTTCCAATACTTAGTTATTTCCTTTGAAGTTTATTTTACTTTGCATTTTTATTTCTCTTTATCATAAAAATACCAGAAATATCATCTTAACATATCTATCAGATCTCACTCTCGTAAGTGACCGTGAAGGGCTTGACAACCCCTTTATCGCGTTGGCTGCGAGGTTCTTATTTGTTTGTGTAGGTGCATGGGACTTGAGCGTGATCTCCTACTGGATTGATACCTTGGTTCTCAAAAACTGAGGGAAATACTTACGCTACTTTGCTGCATCACCCTTTCCTCTTCAAGGGAAAACCAACACAGTGCTCAAGAGGTAGCACTGATTCATGCGCGTGTCGAGACCCTATAGTGGTGGTCCCCAGCCTATGGTGATGTCCCGTCACGCGCATGGGCTTGCAGGCCAGCCTGGCCTGCTGACACCATGTGGCGAGCTGGCTGCGGGCGGCAAACCCGGCGTCCGGCTGGCGAACCACCTAGCCCCCACCATGACGTTTCAAAATCACCAGGCGGCCTGCCTGGCTGCGGCCGGCTCCTGGCAGTCAGCGTTTCAGAAGACAGACAATGCAAAGCTACCAGATCACTCGGAGTAGGAAGCTGTTGTGGCCTCTCGCCTTTTTCACCCGCGGCGTCCCACCAGCTTCGGAGACTATTATGAGAGTAAATGACCATAGATAGCCTCATCAGCCCCCATGGTATTTCGAGACATCGGGGCCGGCTGCGCACCTCAAGCATCAAAGACAAAGGACCGCCTTCTTGGGGTTGGCTGGTCCTAGCGGGCGGCTGCAGGAAGGCGGCGGAGCCCAGAAGGAGGCAACGAGGAGGGCTAACTTCCAGCAGGTGGCCCCTCACTCCCTCAAAGTTAGCGCCTCATTACAGCGACGAGACAAGGCATGGCTACAGTACAACATGCCACCCCCGAATCGAGGGTTGAGTGTGGCCACAGTGCAGCGTACCAGGCGGGCATCCCTCGCCCAGCGCGGCACTGTTGCCACGACGCCCGTTGTCGGTGTCAAAACCGGCGGATCTCGGGTAGGGGATCCCGAACTGTGGCGGATGGTAATAGGAGGCAGGGACACGATGTTTTACCCAGGTTCGGGCCCTCTTGATGGAGGTAAAACCCTACGTCCTGCTTGATTTATTCTTGATGATATGAGTATTACAAGAGTTGATCTACCACGAGATCGGAGAGGCTAAACCCTAGAAGCTAGCCTATGGTATGATTGTATGTTGTTCTACGGACTAAAACCCTCTGGTTTATATAGACACCGGAGGGGCCTAGGGTTACACAAGGTCGGTTACAAAGGAGGAGATATCCATATCCGTACTGCCTAGCTTGCCTTCCACGCCAAGTAGAGTTCCATCCGGACACGAGATGAAGTCTTCAATCTTGTATCTTCATAGTCCAACAGTCCGGCCAAAGGATATAATCCGGCTGTTCGGATACCCCCTAATCCAGGATTCCCTAAGTAGCCCCCGAACCAGGCTTCAATGACGATGAGTCCGGCGTGCAGTGTTGTCTTCGGCATTGCAAGGCGGGTTCTTCTCCATATTTTGAACGTTTGTAAAGCAGTGTCCGGTCCCATAAATGTTTGGACCTCTTGGCTTCTGTGCCCAATAAGGGATATCTCCCACGCGTTGAATGAGTACGAGGCGCCAGGGCGTTTTTACATTCGCCCCCCTAGCCAGATAAATAAATTGTCTATTAAAGGGATGGGGATTCTTAGATCCGATCCATACCATCCTCCCCCAGCGAGAATCCATCAGAGCGCGTTTGGGAAAGATCCATTCCAGCATGGCTGACCTCCGCAGCTCCTCCTCCCGCCCCCGTAGCCCTAAGCCCGATGATTGGGAGAGGTGTTCAGTCCCGCACAGTCGATTAGTCGAACTGCAGCCTAAGGGATTTCTCCCTCCGGCGTATATGGTGTCCGTTCTAGTCGGGCTTGCCACCTACAATGGCGGGGAGCAAGCGGAGAGCTTACCATGTCCCTCTATGGGGGAGCGGCTCTGCCTTATTCCTTATTTATTAAGGGGACTCGGATTTCCAATTGATCTGTTCCTCCGCGGGCTCCTGGAGTTCTACGGCCTCCAATTACACAATTTCACCCCTGCCTTGATTCTACATATCACCGGCTATGTTGCTTTCTACGAGTTGTTCCTGGGCTGCGAGGCTCACTTCGAGCTGTGGAAAAGGCTATTTTGCCTCGTCCCTCGCACACAGAGGGGGTCACTTTATCAAGTGGGCGGAGCCTAAATATGGTGCATCGCCGGTACCGGATACCTGTCCGGTACCCCGAAGAAGTCGTTCAAAGACTGGCCTTCAGAATGGTTTTATATGGAGGACGTTCCCCTTCCAGACCCTGTTCGGCGGGGTCTTCCTGAGTTCAGCAATGCTCCTCTAAAGAAACGCCGAAGTCGGCGCCCACGAAGCCCCCAGGTGGAAGACAATGGAGAAGTCCTCTATCTGATGAACCGGATTAAAGCACTGGCTCAATCAGGATTGACAGTAATCGAAGTTATGTCGATTTGCATAATGCGGGGAGTGCAACCACTTCAATATCGTGGGCACCCCTTGTGGTGTTTTAACAGGGCGGATGATGCCACCCACTGCGGGCGAAAGGGTTCGGACAATGCTGCCGCTTCAGCAAAAATTCTGTCCGAATTGTTCAAGGGAGAGGAAGAGGAGTTCATCTGCATCAAGCCACGGGATGGATTCTCCATGTACAATCCTCCAAGCTGGGTAAGTTATATCTCCTTACTCCCATTTTCCCGCATTCTTTGTCGTAAGTATTCACCTTGCCACTTCACGGCAGGAACTACGAAAAGACATAAAGGAGGTCAGCAGCCCTTCTCCACAACCAGAGGACCCTGACCGGGCCCTCGACTCCGGACTTGAAGAAGATCCGGTTATATTCGTGGAGCTGATAGACCGACAGTTCTATCAGTTAAGCTGCGATGATGCCATGGTGGCCATTACGACCGACTATCCCGGACTGCTTCCTGCATCGCACGTAAGAAAAACCAAAAATACCAACTCCAAAAACTAGGATCCCCTTTTAGACACTTCACCTACCATATACATATGGAATTTTTACATGGAAGGCATTCGGGACGCCCTGCCGAACCCGCAACAACTCGCCAACAAGAGGCACCGAGGCCGGGCAGGCCAAAAAGGAAGGCAGTCAAGACGGAGACGCCGGCGCAAAGGTATAACAAAAACTCCGCTCCGTGGTTGTCGTATTTCTCGAAATGTAATGACGCCCATGCTTCTTTAACAGAAAAAACGCTTGCGGGAATATGTCCGGCGATGTTGCTAATCACGCTTCCACCAGTCGGGTGATAGGACCGGACATAGAGGCGGAAGCTGATATGGGGCTGGCACCGGATAATCCCCCTACAGAGGATGCGGATAGATTATCCGCTACAAACTCAGAAGTGGAAAGCGCCATGAATCATAGGCGCCGCCGGGCCGTACTCCGTGACGCTTGTTTCTCACCAGAGGCATTTGATGCCTTCAATTCTGGAGAGGCGTACCTCCGTGCTGCTCAAGATGGTCTAGCCAGAGCCATGGATCAGTATGTAAAGGATGTACGGGTAAGTAAATCTGACGATTTATATGTATCAGTAGCCCATGAGACTTGAAACAGTTAGCAGAACTGATTTAAGGATCATCCTTATTGTGCAGGTTCTCACAGAGAAGAATACTAGGCTGTCACAGGAGATGGAGGAATGCAAGACCCAACTGCGGGCCACTGTTGCCGCATTGCAGGAACCGAAAAAGTGTCCCGCTGGTAACATTACTTTAAAGAATGATGGTTACCATATAGTGTGCGGCGTGGCTGCAGATCTAACAATAGATGTTGCAGATGAATTCGGAGAAAATCCGGAGGACTAGCATGTCGTGCGACAGCTAGAGGTTGGCAAACGCGTGCTGACTGAGGTTAGACGGGAGAAAAACAATCTCCAAGACGCCAATATCAAGCTAAGCGTGGAACTAAAAGACATTCGAGCCCAGCTTGCAGACTCTAAGAAGGAGAATAAGCGGCTTCGGCGCGACATTTTCAGTAAGTGCTTGAATGAATCCTTTTGAAGGAGTTCGGCGAAGAAGCCGACTAACAGCGTTATGTCTGTAGGTATGCTGACGGGTCGTCCCACGGAGGAAATGCCTGGGTCTGCGGGTGATCTTCTATCCGAGCTCTCACATCTGCACGAACAAGTTCGGCATGTGATGCAAGGTGTTGCCCATGCCTTGTGGCCATCCGTCTCCCTGCCAGAAGGCATTGCAGAGCTTACGGAGAAGCTCAAGGGAGCACGGCGGCGCTTCCGATTATGGAAGATATTGGCCTGCCGACAAGGTGCCAGAGAAGCCTGGGCCATGGTGAAGACGCGGTATACCAAGGCTGACCCAAATCACATGGCCGAGGTCGGACCTGTGGGGCCCGACGGAAAAGAGATCCCCGTTAGCTTAGTTTATGGGCAAGTAGAATTAGCTGCAAAGTATTCCCAATAGGATTGTATGCTAGACCGCCTGCTGGATGGTATAGAAGAGGAATTTAGTCAGTCTGTATGACTATGTAATTAAAGTGACATGTATAATGCCTTCTAGCCGGATTGTAGATCATTTGTCATGGCGGACCTTTTCGCTTCAACCTCAGGACCCGATAGTCCGGAGTGTATCCGAATACTCGCTCAGTTATATAAGAACCGGGGTATGTGTGGAGACCAGGCATAGGGGTCATTAGTGCTTGAACAGACAAGTGCCCAACTAGTTATGTTATATTACATGGGTAGTAAGAAACATCTTCCAGGGAGAATAGTTCCATTAAGGGTTCCTTTCCCTAGGTAAGCATGCCCTAAAGTGCATGTCCGGACTGCGATAGGAAACGCAGGAAAAACATCTGGGGGAAGATATGGAAAATAAATAAAAATCATCTTTTGTTCACCGACCGAATATTCCCTTAAGAACGCTAGCTTTCGGCTTCACCCAGTCTGAGGTACACATCCGGCTGACCCGACAGTAACAATCGCAGAGGTGCTCCCCTTATGCCCTAGCCCAATTAACGAGAATGTTGGGCATAAATACAAGATCCAGGCAACCCAGCTTGGCCAAAACTTAAGTCATATCGATGCATATAATGGCGAAAAAAGGTACATGCGGAAGCATAACACATGTGTGGGGCACGAGGCTCAGATAAATAAATAAGCTTCCGTGAAAGAAGCCCCCAGGTATGATGAGCGTGGCTAGCGCATATATGATGTGCAAGCGAGGCACAAGTTGGCCTTTGAAGGCCTAAAGAAGGAATAAAAGAAAGAGAGAAAGACAAACAAGGCAGATAATGTATATGCAAAAACTGGACAGAGGAAGGAGACGAACATAGAGTCCGGCGCTAGGCGTAGAATCTTCGAAGCCTGGCCGCGTTCCATGGGTTCGGATCAAGTAGATTAGTCGATGCATCCCGTAGTCGGTACGCTCCACCGGTCAGCACTTGGTCAATAATGAAGGGACCTTCCCATTTGGGCTCGAGCTTGTTATTTTTCTTATCTGGCAGGCGTAGAACTAGTTCTCCAATGTTATAAATTTTGGCCCATACTTCTCTGCTTTGGTATCTGCGAGCCTGTTGCTGATAAAATGCGGAGCGGGCTTTTGCTACGTCGCGCTCCTCCTCCAAGGTGTCCAGACTGTCCCGCCGATCGAGCTCGGCTTCTCTTTCTTCGTACATGCGCACTCGAGGTGAGTCATGAATTATGTCACAGGGCAAGACTGCCTCTACGCCGTACACCATAAAGAAGGGTGTATATCCGGTACTACGATTCGGCGTGGTCCGCAGCCCCCAGAGTACGGAGTCGAGCTCCTCTACCCAGTGTATGTTAGACTCCTTTAAGGAACGAACTAATCTGGGTTTAATGCCGCTCATTATAAGACCATTTGCTCGCTCAACTTGGCCGTTGGTTTGTGGGTCATAGACTGAAGCATAATCGAGCTTGATGCCCATTTTGTTGCACCAGAGTTTTACCTCATCGGCAGTGAAGTTTGTGCCGTTGTCAGCGATGATGCTGTGGGGGACGCCATAATGGTGTACGACCCTGGATATGAAGTCTATCACCGGTCTGGATTCGGCTGTTTTAACAGGTTTGGCCTCTATCCATTTGGTGAATTTATCCACCATGACCAGTAAGTATTTTTTCTTGTGGGTTCCCCCTTTAAGGGGTCCAACCTTGTCAAGCCCCCAGACCACGAAGGGCCATGTAATGGGGATTGTTTGGAGGGCGGTGGGTGGCATGTGGCATTGATTGCAAAGAGCTGGCAACCGGCGCAACGTTGGACCAAGTCATGTGCATCTGCCCGGGCCATTGGCCAATAGAATCCTGTACGAAAGGCCTTTCTTACAAGAGCCCGGGCTGCGGCGTGGTGATCGCCGAGTCTGGCGTGAATTTCTGCCAAAAGGTTCCGCCCTTCCTCTTCGGAGATGCACCTTTGAAGGACTCCGGTAGTGCTTTTTTATACAATTCTCCCTCATGGACCCTGTATGCCTTAGATCGCCGCACTATGCAGCGTGCCTCATTTTGGTCCTCCAGAAGTTCCTGCCTGGTTAGGTAGGCCAGGAATGGTTCTGTCCACGGGGCTATGATGGCCATCATTACGTGGGCTGAAGGTGTTATTTCGGTAGCGGAGCCTCCGATTGTGTCAGAGTGTTCGGTATCGGGTATTTTGGCTGGGTCCGGACTATTGTTACCGATGTCCCCTTCCCATACTACGGATGGCTTGAACAGCCTCTCCAAAAATATTTTGGGGGGGACCGCATCGCGTTTTGCGCTGATGCGGGCGAGGATATCCGCTGCCTGATTGTTTTCCCGAGCCACATGATGAAATTCGAGCCCCTCGAACCGAGCTGACATTTTTAGGACGACGTTTCGGTAGGCCGCCATTTTCGGATCCTTGGCATCGAAGTCTCCATTTATTTGGGATATTGCGAGGATTGAATCCCCACGCACCTCCAGGCGTTGAATGGCCATGGAGACTGCCATCCGAAGACCATGCAACAGAGCTTCGTATTCGGCTGCGTTGTTGGAGTCTATATACAATATTTGCAGTACGTACTGAACGGTATCTCCGGTTGGGGACGTCAGGACAACGCCAGCCCCTAGACCAGCCAGCATTTTAGAACCGTCGAAGTGCATGATCCAATTGGAGTATGCGCCATACTCTTTAGGGAGTTTGGCCTCCGTCCATTCGGCGACAAAGTCGGCCAATACTTGCGACTTAATGGCTCGTCGAGGTTTTAATGTTATGTCAAACGGGAGGAGCTCAATGGCCCATTTGGCAATCCGGCCCGTAGCGTCACAGTTGTTTATAATATCATTAAGTGGCACTTCCGAGGCTACTTTAATTGAACACTCTTGAAAGTAGTGTCACAACTTCCGGGATGCCATGAATACCGCATAGGCTATCTTTTGATAATGTGGGTACCGTGATTTGCATGGAGTGAGGACAGTGGATACATAGTATTCCGCCTTTTGAAGAGGGAATTTATGTCCGTCCGCTTCTCGTTCCATGACGAGCACTGCGCTTACAACTTGATGAGTTGTCGCAATGTACAACAGCATTGGTTCACCGATGTTTGGCGCGGCTAGGATTGGGTTGGTTGCCAAAATGGCCGTTATTTCTTCCAATCCGGCTGTGGCAGTGTTCGTCCACTCGAAGTGTTCGGTGTGCCGAAGGAGGCGATGAAGGGATAAAGCCTTTTCCCCTAAGCAGGAGATAAAACGGCTTAGAGCCGCCACACATCCAGTTAACTTCTGGATGTGTTCGAGGTCTGTTGGGGTAGCCAACTGTGACAAAGCTCGGATTTTGGCTGGATTAGCTTCAATACCTCTACTGGAGACAATGAAACCGAGGAGCTTTCCGGCTGGTACGCCGAAAATGCATTTTTCCGGATTGAGCTTGATCTCGTATGTTCGGAGGTTGTCGAATGTGAGCCTCAAGTCGTCTATCAAAGAGTCGACGTGTTTGGTTTTGACGACCACATCGTCTATGTATGCCTCTACTGTTTTGCCGATTTGTTTCTCCAGACATGTCTGAATCATGCGCTGATATGTTGCGCCGGCGTTTTTGAGCCCAAAAGGCATTGTGTTGAAATAGAAGGGGCCGTATGGTGTGATGAATGCCATTGCGGCTTGGTCGAACTCCGCCATCTTGATTTGGTGGTAACCAGAGTATGCGTCGAGGAAACACAATGACTCGTGTCCTGCGGTAGCATCGATAATTTGATCGATGCGGGGGAGGGGGAAGGGATCCTTTGGGCAAGCTTTATTGAGGTCCTTGAAATCGACACAAAGGCGCTAGGATTTATCCTTCTTTCGTACCATCACCGGGTTTGCTAGCCAGTCCGGGTGTTTTTATTTCTCTGATGAATCCGGCCTCCAATAACTTGGCTAGTTCCTCTCCCATGGCATGTCACTTAGGTTCGGAGAAACGCCGAAGAGCTTGCTTGACCGGCTTGAATCCCTTTAGGATATTGAGGCTATGCTCGGCCAGCCTGTGTGGGATTCCTGGCATGTCTGAGGGATGCCAGGCGAATATGTCCCAATTCTCGCGCAGGAACTCTCGTAGTGCGGCGTCCACGGCAGGGTTTAACTGTGCCCCGATGGAGGTTGTTTTTGTAGGGTCTGTTGGGTGGACTTGGAATTTGACTATTTCATCCGCTGGTTTAAAAGAGGTGGACTTGGATCTCTTATCGAGTATCACGTCGTCCCTGTCCACTTTGGAGCATAGCGTGGTTAATTCCTCGACTGAGAGGGCTTCAGATAATGCCTCGAGGGCCAGTGCGGCTGTTTTGTTTTCGGCGCGGAGTGCTGTGTCCGGATCACTGGCGAGGGTGATGGTTCCGTTGGGCCCGGGCATTTTGAGCTTCATGTACCCATAATGGGGTACGGCTTGGAAGACCGTGAACGCCTCATGTCCTAAAAGGGCATGGTATCCACTGCTGAACGGGGCCACTTGAAATGTAATTTCTTCGGACCTATAGTTCTCTGGCGTACCGAATACCACATCTAGTGTGATTTTCCCAGTGCATCGTGCCTCTCGACTGGGTATGATTCCCCTGAAAGTTGTGCTACTTTGCTCAATGCGGTTCCAGTCCATTTCCATTTTTTGAAGAGTTTCCTCATAGATGAGGTTTAATCCGCTCCCGCCGTCCATGAGTACTTTGGTGAGTCGAAAGCCATCCACAATTGGACTGAGGACCAGTGCGGCTGGTTCTTGGGCTGTTCGGAATTTAGGTTCGTCACTGGCATTGAAGGTAATAGCCGTGTCACTCCATGGATTTATTGCTGCTACGTGGCAGATTTCGGCCATGCTGCGGAGTGTTCGCTTGCGCCTATTATTTGACGCAAAGGTCTCAATGACTGTTAACACCGTATTGTTATCCACGGGATGGTGCTCTATGGCATTTGGGATAAGAAGATCCTCACCACTTTTGGCCACCTGCCGGAGTATCCAACATGCTCTAAGGCTGTGCATTCGTATTGTATCCGCTATACTATGAATTTTGCAGGGTCCGTTAAGCCATCCCTCCAGTACGGTTCCATGCCCTGTAGAGTGTTTTTGTTTCTTTGCAACTAGCTCGGGTGTCTTATGATAGTGCACCCTTTTACTTCGGACTGGGTGTATATTCGGAGCGGATTATCCCAAAATTTCGTTTTGGTTATCCAAGCGCTTTCCATCGCAAAGTACTTTCGTACTATGGACGCCAAGTCAGCGAAGCGTGATATGTCACGGCGACTTAAGGCGTTAAGTATTCCCTTGTCCACGCAATTATTGCAGAAAAGTGAGACTACATCTTCCTCGCGATAGTCCTTAACCTTGTTCATCACAAGGAATCTGGCCCAATATTGATGTACTGTTTCATGGGGCTCTTTCCTGATGTGGGAAAGATCGTTTATGTCTGGGTGGGTGGGTGGATTTGAGTCCAAACCCCTACCCGATCTGAGACCCAGGGGCCGAGGAGTTTCCAATCTTGGAAGTTCGGGTTCCGGAGTGTTGCCCGGTAAGTCTGGCCAGTTGCCTGATTCTAGGTTCAGGGCTTGGGTGATGTCCTCCCGTAAGCGGGTATCCGGCTCGGAGAGCTCAGGAATCCGGACATAGTTAGTCCTCAAAATAGAGGAAGAGTTGCCGCATTGTTCCTCCACCACCGCAATGTGATGGGTGACCGATCGAGAGTTAATCTCCCTTTGATCGGGTTTAAGCCCAATCTGATCATAGTCCGTAGCGACTCCCAAGGCGGCGATGCGATCCAAGAGTTCATTGTAACACCCCGGATGTAACTTTCCCAATTTGTACTCCAACTCTTGCCGTTTCCGGTGTTAAGTTATATTTATTTCCTCGGGTTCGGGTTTTTGTCTCCGTGTGTTGTTGTTGTTGTCATGCATCTCATATCATGTCATCATATGCATTGCATTTGCATACGTGTTCGTCTCAGGCATTCGAGCATTTTCCCCGTTGTCCGTTTTGCATTCCGGCGCTTCGTTCTCCTCCGGTGGTCATTTCTAGCTTTCTCTCGTGTGTGGGGATTAAACATTTCTGGATTGGTCCGAGACTTTCCAAGCGGCCTTGGTTTACTACCGGTAGACCGCCTATCAAGTTTCGTGTCATTTGGACTTCGTTTGATACTCCAACGGTTAACCGAGGGACCGAAAAGGCCTCGTGTGTGTTGCAGCCCAACACCCCTACAATTTGGCCCAAAACCCACCTAACTCTGCTCCATCATCTAGAGCGTTCGATCACGATCGCGTGGCCGAAAACCGCACCTCATTTGGACTCTCCTAGCTCCCTCTATGCCTATATATACCTCCCCCATTCCAAATCTCGGATCCCCTCGTCAAACGCTAAAAAAAACCATCTCCGCCGCCGCCGCCGGACGTGTCCGCACAGGCCGGACAACATCCGGATCCGCCTCCGCCAACCGGGAGCCGCCACGTGGGCGCCCCGGACCACATCGCCGCCGCACTCCCCGCGGGCCCGCGCGGCCCAGGCCGGGCCCCCCCGGCCCGCATCGCCGCCCGACCCGGCCGCATCGCCCGCCTCCTCGCGCCGCCTCTCCCTCGCGTCGGTCGCCGCGCCACCCCAAGCCATCGCCGTGCCACGCAGCTCGCCGGCCAGAGCTGCTCCCCGGCCGAAGCTCCTCGCCGCGCGCACCCGCGGGCCGGCGACCCAACTCCGGCGCCCACCTCCGCCGCCCCGCGCCCGTCCTCCTCCGCCGCCCCCGCGCCCGTCCTCTCCTCCGGCAAGCTCCGGCCGCCCTCTGCTTCGGACTCTGGCGAAGGCCCCCGGCGAACCTCGGTTTGCGTGCCCGATCTAGATCCGGTGAACAGTAAACCCTAATCCGGAGGTTGCATTTTTCTCTAAGTCCCAGAAATTCTGATCCAAGTGCTCATGTTCGTAGCTCCGTAACTTTGCATCCGTAGCTCCGATTCATGCATATAGCATATCAAAATGTTCATCTCAGAGAGTACATCATTTCATTCCATTGCATCATTTTCATTTGAGTTCATTTTGATGCCCGAAATTCTGTTAGAAGAGGGCTACTTGAGTTAATTGTCAGATCTGCTACTCCGTTTAGGTTTTTGTCATTTTTGCCATGATTAATGTGTGCATGCTATGTCCTGATGCTCTACATATGTTTTGTTAAGGGTTTTGTCATCTTTCCAGAGGTGCAACCCATGTATTTTTGTGATGTGTGTGGTGTCTTGTGCAAGCTTGCGAAGTAGTGCACTTGCTAATTCTGTTTTCAGGGACTTAGTAATTTCACTAAGTCCTAGAGCTGTTTATCTCATGATGCCATATGTTCTTATTGTTTCCTAGTGATCCGTGCCTCTTTTGAGGATGATCAGTAAGGAAGTTTTGTTAATATTGTAGTGCTCTATCCATCCATGTCTTTGTTTGCAATTATAGAGCACCCTAGCTTGAGTCAATCGAGCTCTACTTTTGCTACTTTGTGAATCTGGGCAGATTGTCAATTTGTTTGCAATTTTGCCGGTGATGTTGTAGTTGATCCATGCATGCTATGCTATTGTTCTTGCCATGTATAGCTTGAATTTTGTGCCTTCTTGATGGGTGTATGCTTGTCTTTCCATGAATTGCTCTGTAGTGAGTGCATCGAGCTCATAAACATGCCTACCTGAGTTATATTTCAACATGTGCCAGTTTTTCACTAAGTCTGAAAACTGATTATGTTTTTGCTATGTTCACATGCTTGCAATTGTATTTTCTGATCCCTTTTGGCTCAAGGTCACTAAGGGACTTTTGTTAAGCTCTTTGAGTAGCTCCATGCCATGCTTTACTTTGCCATGTTCAGGTCTTGTAGCATGTAGTTTTGTGGCTCTGAAGAGTGCTACCTGATCTGAAATTCCAGACAAGTGTTGATTTCACTAAGTCTGAGATCTGTTTGTCATATGCATTTTTTCCATGCTTGTTTGAACCTGTTAATGGATGAATTGGCCGTAGCTCAGTGCTAGGCTTTTGTTAAGCATCTTGTATGCATCCCTGCCATGTATTTTGTTGTCATGTTTGGTTGCTGTAGCATGTTCATTCCATTACATTTAGATGCCTACTTGCTGTAAATCGCAGACCGGTGTCATTTTTGAATCGCTTGCCATTTCCAAACCGTAACTCCGATTCCGGCGTTCTTTATATCGTTTTCAAAAGATTTCACCTCATCTTTCCAGTGGAACACTTGGATTTCCAAGTTGAGGCCAGGTTCATGCATTTCCTGCCATATCTTGCATTTTACATCCCGCATCGCATCCCGCATAGCATATCATCTTTGCATCGTGTTGTATGAGTTTGCACGTGGTTGATTGTATCTTTGTTGCTTGTTTGTCTTGTTTGGGTAGATCCGGGAGACGAGTTCGCTAACGAGGAGCCCGTTGAGTTTGCTTTCGAGGATCCAGTCAACTCTGACAACTGTGCAGGCAAGATGATCATACCCTCGAAATCACTAGTATCTTTGCTATGCTAGTTTGCTCGCTCTTTTGCTATGCCATTGCTAGGATGCCTACCACTTGCTTGCAAGCCTCCCAAATTGCCATGTCAAACCTCTAACCCACCATTGTCCTAGCAAACCGTTGATTGGCTATGTTACCGCTTTGCTCAGCCCCTCTTATAGCGTTGCTAGTTGCAGGTAAAGATTGGAGGCCGTTCCTTGTTGGAACATTTATTTTACTTGTTGGGATATCATTATATTATCTTGTTATCTTAATGCATCTATATACTTGGTAAAGGGTGGAAGGCTCGGCCTCTCGCCTAGTGTTTTGTTCCACTCTTGCCGCCCTAGTTTCCGTCATATCGGTGTTATGTTCCCGGATTTTGTGTTCCTTACGCGGTTGGGTTATAATGGGAACCCCTTGATAGTTCGCCTTGATTAAAGCTTTTCCAGCAATGCCCAACCTTGGTTTTACCATTCACCACCTAGCCTCTTTTTCCCTTGGGTTACCGAAGCCCAAGGGTCATCTTATTTTAAACCCCCTGGGCCAGTGCTCCTCTGAGTGTTGGTCCGAACTGAGCTGCCTACGGGGCCACCTCGGGGAAACTTGAGGGTAGGTTTTACTCGTAGCTAGTCTCATCTGAGTGTGCCCTGAGAACGAGATATGTGCAGCTCCTATCGGGATTTGTCGGCACATTCGGGCGGTGTTGCTAGTCTTGTTTTAACCTGTCGAAGTGTCTTGAAGAACCGAGATACCGAGTCTGATCGGAACGTCTTGGGAGGAGGTCTATTCCTTCGTTGACCGTGAGAGCTTGTCATGGGCTAAGTTGGGACTCCCCTGCAGGGATTTGAACTTTCGAAAGCCGTGCCCGCGGTTATGGGCAGATGGGAATTTGTTAATGTCCAGTTGTAGATAACTTGAACCTTAATTAATTAAAATGAATCAACTGAGTGTGTTACCATGACGGCCTCTTCTCGGCGGAGTCCGGGAAGTGTACACGGTGTTGGAGTAATGTTTGCGCAGGTTTCTCTCTAGTTCCTCGCTCGCGCTTTTCCTCCTCTTCTTGCTCTCTTTTGCGAATAAGTTAGCCACCATATCTTGCTAGTCGCTTGCTGCAGCTCCACTCATATTTACCTTGCCTTACCTATAAGCTTAAATAGTCTTGATCGCGAGTTTGCAAGATTGCTGAGTCCCTGTGGCTCACAGATTACTATTACGCCAGATGCAGGGCTTGATGTTTCCGCTCCAGGAGACGCGTATGAGCTCAAGTGGGAGTTCGACGAAGACTCTCAACGTTACTATGTTTCCTTTCCCGATGATTAGTAGTGGTGCCCAGTTGGGGGTGAACGGGACCGTTGTCGCATGTTGGGTTCTCTTTTATTTTGGCGCCGTAGTCGGGCCATGAGTGTTCGGATGATGTAATGTTATTTATGTACTTGATTAACATGGCGAGTGTAAGCCAACTATGTTATCTCCCCTTTCATTATTATATTACATGGGATGTTGTGAAGATTCCCTAACTTGCGACATATGCCTTCAATGCGATTATGTCTCTAAGTCGTGCCTCGACACGTGGGAGCTATAGTCGCATCAAGGGTGTTACATTCGTTTAGGGAAGGGAGCTCCATTGGATCCAATTGCTCGGCGAATTCCGAGCTGACGTGGAGGCTGTTTTTGATGACCCAAGAAGTCATCGTCGATGCAGCGGTCGAACAGGCAGTCATGACGAAACTGCCTAGCCAGAGAGTTTGGCCAACAGCCAAAGCTCCCCCAGCAGTAATGTTGTTTTTAACAAGGAGATGAGGCATCCTTCCTTATGGTGACGTCATAGAGGAACTCTCAATGAAAGCACCAATGTCGGTGTCAAAACCGGCGGATCTCGGGTAGGGGGTCCCAAACTGTGCGTCTAAGGCGGATGGTAACAGGAGGCAGGGGACACGATATTTTACCCAGGTTCGGGCCCTCTTGATGGAGGTAAAACCCTACGTCCTACTTGATTTATTCTTGATGATATGAGTATTACAAGAGTTGATCTACCACGAGATCGGAGAGGCTAAACCCTAGAAGCTAGCCTATGGTATGATTGCATGTTGTCCTATGGACTAAAACCCTCCGGTTTATATAGACACCGGAGGGGGCTAGGGTTACACAAGGTCGGTTACAAAGCAGGAGATATCCATATCCGTACTGCCTAGCTTGCCTTCCACGCCAAGTAGAGTTCCATCCGGACACGAGGCGAAGTCTTCAATCTTGTATCTTCATAGTCCAACAGTCCGGCCAAAGGATATAATCCGGCTGTCCGGATACCCCCTAATCCAGGACTCCCTCACCCGTGACATCATCATGGCAGAGGAAGCCATACTCCCACGATGGTCTATCAGTACGTCATGCACGCGGCGGGCCCTACCTGTCTGTGAGATGCCCGAAGGCGGTGGGACCTGACGAGTCGGCACGAGGGAGGCCGACTCCTAGCAGGCAGCTATCGGATTTCGGGTTCCGGCAAAACCCTCAAGGTTCGAACACTGGGGTGCGCACGAAGATCTCTCCCTTCCCTAGCTTACCCACTCCCCACGATCCCAAGGCTCAGCACATCGAACTCAACGAACAAAGGACACAGGGTTTATACTGGTTCAGGCCACCCATGTGGCATAATACCCTATCCCAGTGTGGTGTGGTGGATTACCTCTTGCACTGAGGATGAACAAGTACAAGGGAAGAACAGCCTCCTAAGGAGAGGTGTTCTTGGGCTCGATGAGCCTGTGTGGTTGAGGATGGAATGGATCCGATCCAAGATGAGTTGCCTCCTACTGTGGTGGCTAGTCCTATTTCTAGAGGCCCTAGTCCTCTTCCCAAATGTAGGCAGGAAGGGATCCAACAACGGAAAAATTTGAAGGGAGACAACTAGTACAAGTTATCCTGACAAAAGGTGGTCTTCGCCTGCCAAAGGCTTTGGTGGTGACGCCGTCCTGGGCTTCACGGTGACACCCATCCTGCCGTCCTGCTGGTCTTGGTCTTGTTGCACCGATATGGAAACCTTTGCCTGATGCCTCGAGACTCCTCGCCTGTGCTTGCCTCTTTAGCACCAAAGAGGAAACGAGTAAACTGCGTGCGCTGGCGCCTGCCTGGTACCCACCTAGCCTTGGTCGTCATGGCATGCGTCATAGGAACCTCGCCAGGTGCCCCTCGCCTTCATCTCTCTGCCCCTCGCGAGCCAGTCTAGTGAGGCCGCCCCCGGGGAGGTCTTGTGTCATCCGCCTCGTGAGGCTTGGCCCCTTGCGAGGGTCCGGAGTGTTTGCTGGTGAAGATGGGTCATACAGGCCCGCTGGTGGAGCCACACCGTGGGCCGTAGGCAGGCAAGTCTGGGGACCCTTGTTCCCAGGACGCCAACAGTAGCCCCCGGGCCCAAGGCGCGCTCGGACTTGGCTTCGAGGCGAAGCCAAGGGGCAAGTGCGGAGCACCGTGGGCCCCAACAGCCTGTCTCCTTGGTTGGTGTGTGGCGACTGATGGGACGCGGGCGTCTCCGCTTCCCCATGCTGCCTCGGCTACTGCCCAACTTGACGAGTCCTTGATGCATGCAGAGAAAACCATCATTACCTGTGATCGTGGGGGTCGCCTGTTGGCCTTCTCCTGCTATAAATGAGGAGGGTGGCGGAGCCCACATCACCCATCTCTTCCTGTTCCGTTCGCTTCTTCTTCCTTGCTTCATTGCTAGCAGCAACACCCATGGCTCCGGTGAAGAGATTCTCAGCCGCAGAGAAGGGGAAGGCCCGCCATGAGGGGCCCGGCTCGCCGCCGCCCAAGAGGGGGCACGGTCGCCCACGGAAGCACGTCGCGACCACCGCCATGGCCCTTGCGGCCGCGGCCGCGCCTCCTCGCACGGTGGGAGCCACCCTGGTCGAGGCAGCCCCGTCGATGAAGCGAGGCGGTGCATGGTTGCGCGGCCTCGCCTGCCGCACTTCCACTCGGCGGAGGTGCTGCCAGAGTTCGTCGTGTGGTCGAAGAACCCGGCCGGCACCTGGCTTCAGCTCCCGCGCTTCTTTGCCGGCGAACTACCAGCCACGGGTCGAGGCGGTCTCTGGCTGCAGGAGGACGACTGCTATAGCAAGGCTTCGTGGGTCGCGGTGGAGGTCTCCATCGCGGGCAATGCATCCCTGGCCCGCGGCTGGTAGACGTTTGTCCGCGCGCGCGTCTTGGGCAGGCAGTGTACCCTCCACTTCAAGTACGACGGCAACGCGACCCTCTACGTGCGGGTATTCGGGGAAGATGCTCGCCGCGTCGGATGTTGCCCCGAGGACAACGACGGCATCGAGGTGCTCAGCCTTGGCGACGATCGTGACGAGGGTGAAGGTGGACTTGCCCTCAGCGCCGGCCGCGGCTCGTCCAGCTACGGCGGCTCTTCCTCTGGCGACAGCTCCAGCAGCAGCAGCTATGACCAGCCGCCACGCCACTATGCCTGCTTCGAAGGTAGAAGTGGGTGTCTCGTCGCCGTGCCCCAGTGAAGCGCGAGGAGGGGTCTGGCTGAGTCTAGGAGGGCGCCAAGGCCCTACCCTCATGAACCGCTGTGGGGGCGCGCACCACTTTTATTTTGTTCTTTCCTTTCTTCCTGCATTCGAAAAAGAAACAAGTATGGGGCCCTGCAAGGGCGTGCAACAAACCATGATTTCCAAGTCGCTATGTTATGTTTATTGTTCTTGTGTCGTGTTGCAGCATCAGTGTTTTATGTAGGCGTGTAGAGATAACTTAGCTCGATGTGTCTGAAGTAGTTTCCACCTTGTGAGGCATGCATCTCCCAGCACCTGGTGAGACCTCCTTGCCGTAGGCTTGGGAGGCGTCGAGGAAGTGCAAAAAGTTGTTAAGAAACTCTTTTTTCCAAGCCCAGGGCCCCAGGCACGGGAGGCCATGACCAAGTGCTCCGCATCGTGGTACCCAAGGGGCATGGGCTTAAGAGAGGGAGGTGCGCCAGCTTGCGAGGTCAAGCGAGGGTGCCTCACGAAGACCAGGGAAAACACTCACGAGTGCACCCGTCCAGCCCCCTCGCGAGGCATGCGAGGGAGAGTACGGGCTAAAACAAAGAACTGAGGGAAGAAACAGAGGAAAAAGGCGATCGAACCGACAAGAAACACCAGAATGCGAATTTCCATTGAAGAGGGGCAAGCCAACTACGGAAAGCAATTGAAAATCCACGTCCGACACCTAGTCTAGTCTTCTCACCAGCGGGGAGCTAAGTGCTGCCACTAGGACGTGGGAGGGAGCCCTCGAGGCCCGAGGGCGGCACTCCCGAGACTCCGGGGCATGTACAGCCCCACTCATCATTACGTGAGAGTGTCACGAGCGGAGACCTTCATAGGCACAGGGCCTTGCTTCACATGCACTGGGCCTCGCTTCATGGGTAGAACTTCCAGAGGTGCTGGATGTTCCTGGCGTTCTGGATGGGGACCCCGTCCTGCGTCTCCGGGCGCACGGCGCCAGGCCTGAAGACGTGGGCGACCCTAAACAGGCCCTCCCACATGGGCGAGACCTTATGCAGCCCTTCCCTGGAGAGCACCCGCCTTAGGACGAGGTCGCCCACCTCGAGCGTCCTGGAGCGGACGTTGTGGCAGTGATACCGCCGTAGCGCCTGCGGGTATCATGCCGCCCGAAGCATGGCTTCGCGGCGACGTTCCTACCCTAGTACAAGGTCCATCCCCCGCATGGCGTCCTACTGCGTCTCATCAAACGCCAGGAACCGCGCGGAGCGATGCTTGACCTCTTGAGGGAGAACCGCTTCTGCTCCGTAGACGAGGAAGAACGGGGTCTCGCCTGTTGACTTGGTGGCGGTGGTGCGGATGGACCACAGAACAGACTGGAGCTCGTCATGCCAGCACCTGCCGCAGGCCTCGAGCTTCTTCTTGAAGGTCCTGGTCTTGAGGCCTCTCGGGACTTCCACGTTGGCGCGTTCGGCTTGACCATTGCTCCTGGGGTGTGCCACCGAAGCGTAGTAGATCTACGTTCCAAGGTTAGCACAATATGTCTTGAAGAGATTGCTAGTGAACTGCGAACCGTTATCGGTGATGATGCGGTTAGGGACCCCGAACCGGCTCACGAGACCCTTGATGAACTTGACCGCCGATCCGGCCGGGATGGTGCGGACAGCTTCTACCTCCGCCCATTTGGTGAACTTGTCGATGGGCCGTACAGGCCCGCTAGTGGAGCCACGCCGTGGGCCGCAGGAAGGCAAGTCTAGGGACCCCCGTTCAGAGGATGCCGACAGCGGCCGCCCCCTTCCTTGGAGTCTGTGTGCCATTAACCAGATAAGATGGGATGTGGCTACAGTGAACGCCCGCCAGGTTGCGGGACTGTAGCCACGCTCCCCCGACAAAGCATGCATCATCAGTGGCACGACTACAGTGCTAAGTAGCCGGCCAGGACCCACAAGCGGCGGGTGTCGGTGTCAAAACTGATGGATCTCGGGTAGGGGGTCCCGAACTGTGCGTCTAGGGTCGATGGTAATAGGAGACAGGGGACACAATGTTTACCCAGGTTCGGGCCCTCTCTATGGAGGTAATACCCTAATTCCTGCTTGATTGATCTTGATGAATATGAGTATTACAAGAGTGGATCTACCATGAGATCGTAATGGCTAAACCCTAAGATTCTAGCCTGTCTGACTATGATTATGAGGATATCCTTCTACGGACCTATCTCTCTGGTTTATATAGACACCGGAGGGATCTAGGGTTACATAAGGTCGGTTACAGAGAAAGGAATCTTCATATTTGGACGCCAAGCTTGCCTTCCATGCCAAGGAGAGTCCCATACGGACACGGGTAAAGTCTTCGGTCTTCGTATCTTCACAGCCCATTAGTCCGGCCCATGTCTAATAGGTCAGACGTCCGAGGACACCTTAGTCCAGGATTCCCTTAGTAGCCCCTGAACCAGGCTTCAATGACGAGGTGTCCGGCGTGCAGATTGTCTTCGGCATTGCAAGGCGGGTTCCCCTTTCCGAATACTCCAAGATAGTCTTCGGACGCAATGAACGTGTCCAGATCTGCAACACAAGTACCACACACAGTCGCAGAGAATATAATATTACACAAGTCCAATCCGCTGACAACTTTTTGTAATGTGACATCATGTCTATTTGGTCATCATTTCGAACCGTCTTCCGTTTCATGTTTCGAGATGCGGTTTTAATAGGAACGTCTTGTCGAAGCAGAGATCGTGTCCCCTTATTGCGGGATTCTCATCAATATGGGCGTGGGTAATATAAGCGTGCCATTTACAAAGCCCTTGGGAACAGGCTAGTTTTAAGGCGAGTGGGGAGGCGCTTGATATTCACTGGCTTTATAAGGAGATAAGGATTCCCTTTCTTCACCCACGCCTTCTCTCTTTCTTTGTCCTTCCATTCTCGAGCTCCAGCGACAAGGTCCTCATTCTTTCCGTCTCAAGGAAGCACTCAGCCATGTCCGGATCCGAAGGGCAAGACAAGTGGATGGCCTCCTCCGTTAGGGAGAAGGACATCACCAAGCTTCGGGAGGCCGGGTATCTGGCGAAAGAAATCGCCCACCGGCTTCCAGCCAAGGGGCAAATCGCCCCCACCCCAAAGCCCAACGAGAGGGTGGTGTTCATCCCCCATTTCATCCGCGGGTTAGGGTTTCCTCTCCACCCTTTTGTCCGCGGGCTTATGTTCTATTATGGGCTATATTTACATGACCTAGCCCAGAACTCCTTCCTCAACATCTCGGCATTCATTGTCGTGTGCGAGGCCTTCCTTCGCATCCAACCCCACTTCGGACTGTGGCTCAAGATCTTCAACATGAAGCCGAAGGTGGTGGATGGCCAGCACGCGGAGTGCGGAGGCGCCATGGTCAACAAGCTGCCCAATGTCACATGGCCCAAGGGTACTTTTGTGGAGACTGTCAAGGAGTGGCAGAAACTGTGGTTCTATATCACAGAGCCCCGCAATGGCACATGGGCCGCGGCTTTCGAAGTCAAGTCCGGAGCTCCAATGCGGCTCACCTCCTAGATAGAGAAGGGCCCAAATTTGTCACGCCCCGAGACCGACGCGCCAGGTGTCTTCCACTTATTCCTTGTCTTTGCCATGTCATTTTCTTGCGTGTTGCATCTTGCCATGTCATCATGTGCATTGCATCATCATATTTTCAAAACTTGCATCCGCCTCGGTCTCCTCGTTCCTTCCGTTGTCCGTTCTGAGCCCAGACACACTTGCACGCGCCCGCGGCACGTCCGAAATATTATTTTATAAGTGGCCGGAAAATGTTCTCGGAATGGGTTGAAAGTTGGCATGCGTTGTTGTTATAGTGTAGATAGACCGCCTGCCAAGTTTCATCGCATTCGGAGTCCGTTTGACGCCCCAACGGATAACTATAGCGACATTATAGTCGGTCAAATCGTCGGACGCTTTCGGTCTCCGGAAACAGTCGCCAGGCCTCTCTCTCTTCTCTTCTCTCAGCCTAAGGTTTTCTGCACAGTCCACTACCTACCACCAGGTCCAATCTAACCTCTCTCGTCAGCCTGCGGCCCTCCTCGCGCGCGCGTCCGAAAGTTGTCCCGAACCCGACCCGAGCAGTCGTGACCGATGGATCCGGATCATCCCAAAACATCCCCTAATTATCTTCGGTTTCTGTTTTGGACTCCATAATCCATTTATTCCGGACTGCCCGATCGCAATCGGAGGATCCAAATCATCCTCCTTTCGTATATATATAGACCCTAGTCCATTTTTAGACCCAAACCCTAATTTCTAGGAGTTTTGTCCCTGCCGCCGCCAGCCCACTATCTCCTCCTCCTTGGGATCCCCTCTCGATCCAAAACCACCAGCCACAACCAACCACCTCTTTCATGTCTTCCTCGGGATCCCCTCCCACCAACCAGATCTCCGACCACCTCCCTCGTTCTGCGCACCGCCCAAATCGAAGCAGCCTCGATCCCGAGCTCCTCCTCTGCTTCTTGCCCAGGCGCCTGAAGCCTACCTCTTCTTCCTCAATCCCGAATGGATCGTGTAGCTGATCGAGGCCCCGAGCAGGAGCGCTCGGCCTTGTCCCCTCGCACCGCCTCTGTCGGCAACCGGAACCACCAGGCTAGCCCCTCGCGACCGTCTCCTTCTGTTCCCTCTTCCCTGCATTTCTCTCTCCCTAATCTCCTCATCTCTCTATACCTCAACAGGAGATCCAACACCATGGCCATCCCGAGCTCGGCTTGCGCAGCTCGGAGACTCCAAGCCCCCTCGTTCCAGCAGTCCAGGAGGATGCCGCCGTGCCCATGCTGCATCCCGCGAACCCGCCGGCGACCCCGACCTTCAGGCTACCACGACGCGCCCGATGCCTCCTCTGCCAACTTGAACCCCGCCAGATCCGGTGACTCGTTCTGCCGCCTTCGCCGACCACGCCGCCCCCAGGCACCTCCCCGCGCTCCGTTCCGCCCGTTCCGGCCAGTTCCCACCGACCCCGTCGCCAGGACCCTGCCGTCGATTTCTGCATCGCCGGGGAGGTGTTGTTGTTTCTATCTTCAGAAACGCGCAGAGCAGCTCGCCCGCCCCACTCGACCGGTTGACCAGCGCCTTCCTTCATCAGATCCAGCCTGACCCGCCGGCCTGCTGCAGCATCAACTGGGCCTCAGCCCACTGGGTGAGGCCACACCCCAGCTCCCCTTTTGTTTTGCTCCTGTTGGGCCAGATCTCAGATGCGGCCTGATGCATGTTTTTTTTCGTGGAACGAATTTAGTTATTATTCCAGTGCACTGCAGTTTTGAAGAAAGGCCCTCCAACATCATGCATTTAATAACTCTCAAACCATGCATCGGATGGAAATGTTTTATATATGTAAAATGCTTTGAATTTTGTGTAGGTTAATAATATCCAACTTTCATCCATGTTAAAAATGTTTAAAATGATGTTTGTGTGTATTTTGCATAATGCCATGCTAAAATGCTTTATTTCATAACTAAATGACCGTAGCCCCATTTTAAATAAACTTTATATGTAAATGGGGGTAGCAAAATGCCTAGTTTAACATGGTGGCATTACTTTGCATGTTTAACAACTCTAAAATATGGTTTAGGGCAAAACAGTACCAAATCCATAATTTGCATATGGGGATTAACCGGAATTGTTGTATGATGTTTCCGGCCTCATTTAAAATGCCTAACTGTGTAGTTTACTCATGTTTCACCTCTTGCCATGTTAACCAACATTTAATATTGTTGAGTAACTAACTGGGAGTGAACCAAATAATTGATGTGGTGTTTCGTCAATATGCAACTCGTTGCATATTGTGCTCCACTTAATTTGTAGTATTGTTTGTGCACTTTGCCATGCCATGCCTCATTAAACCGGACATGCATCATACTTGTTTGTGCATCATGCCATGTCTATGTGATGGTTGTTTACTATGTTGCTTGCTTCTTTCCAGGTTGCTTCTCTCGTTAGCTTCGGTTTCGTTCCGGAGTTGTGAGGATCCGTTCGACTCCGTCCGTTTGTCTTCTTCATGGACTCGTTCTTATTCCTTGCGGGATCTCAGGCAAGATGACCATACCCTCGATATCACTTCTATCTTTGCTTGCTAATTGTTCGCTCTATTGCTATGTCGCGCTACCTACCACTAGCTATATCATGCCTCCCATATTGCCATGTCAAGCCTCTAACCCACCTTCCTAGCAAACCGTTGTTTGGCTAAGTTACCGCTTTTGCTCAGCCCTTCTTATAGAGTTGTTACTTGCAGGTGAAGCTGATGTTTGTTCCATGTTGAAACATGGATTTGTTGGGATATCACAATATCTCTTATTTAATTAATGCATCTATATACTTGGTAAAGGGTGGATGGATCGGCCTTATGCCTGGTGTTTTGTCTCTTGCCGCCCTAGTTTCCATCATACCGGTGTTACGTTCCTTGATTTTGTGTTCCTTACGCGGTTGGGTGTTAGGGGAACCCCTTGACAGTTCGCTTTGAATAAAACTCCTCCAAAAAGGCCCAACCTTGGTTTTACATTTTCCTAACAACCTATAACCTTCCCTTGGGTTTTCGCAAGCCCAAGGGTCATCTTTATTTTAACCCCCCCGGGCCAGTGCTTCTCTAAGTGTTGGTACGAACTGGCGATGTCCAGCACCCCCTGGGAAACCAGGGTCTGTGCCAACCCGATGTCTTTCCCATCCGGTGTGCCTTGAGAACGAGATATGTGCAGCTCTTATCGGGATTTGTCGGCACATTCGGGCGGCTTTGCTGGTCTTGTTTTACCATTGTCGAAATGTCTTGTAACCGGGATTCTGAGACTGATCGGGTCTTCCCGGGAGAAGTAATATCCTTCGTTGACCATGAGAGCTTGTGATGGGCTAAGTTGGGACACCCCTGCAGGGTTTTGAACTTTCGAAAGTCGTGCCCGCGATTATGTGGTAGATGGGAATTTGTTAATATCCGGTTGTACAGAACTTGACACTTAACTTAATTAAAATGAATCAATCGCGTGTGTAGCCGTGATGGTCTCTTCTCGGCGGAGTCTGGGAAGTGAACACGATTCTTGGGTTATGCTTGTGCGTAAGTAGTTTCAGGATCACTTCTTGATCACTTCTAGCTTCACGACCGTTGTGTTGCTTCTCTTCTCGCTCTCATTTGCGTATGTAAGCCACCATATATGCTTAGTGCTGCAGCTCCACCTCACTACTCTTTCCTACCCATAAGATTAAATAGTCTTGATCTCACGGGTGTGAGATTGCTGAGTCCTCGTGGCTCACATATACTTCAGTTGCAGGTGCCGATGATACCAATGCAGATGACGCAACCGAGCTCAAGTGGGAGCTCAATGGAGATCTTGATCATTGTTTTGTTTCGTTTTTAGTTGATCAGTAGTGGAGCCCAGTTGGGACGATCTGGGATCTAGAATTTGGGGTTGTCTTCTTTTATTTTGGTTCCATAGTCGGACATTGATTGTATTCTGGATGATGTATGATCTATTTATGTATTGTGTGAAGTGGCGATTGTAAGCCAACTCTTTATCCCATTCTTATTCAGCACATGGGATTGTGTGAAGATTACCCCTCTTGCGACAAACCTACCATGTGGCTATGCCTCTAAGTCGTGCCCTGACATGTGGGAGATATAGCCGCATTGTGGGTGTTTCAAGTTGGTATCAGAGCCTTCCTCGACTTAGGAGCCCCCTGCTTGATCGAATCGCTGACGTTGTTGAGTCTAGAACAAAATGTTTTGAGTATTAGGATTATATATATCAGAGAGTAGGATTATTTTTACTCCTCAGTCCCTTCGTTGCTCTGGTGAGGTCTCCTGACATAGAAGTTTTGACTCTCCTCTTCTCAAATTTCACTAAAAAAATTAGGATGACGCCGGTATCTTAGAATCGCTCCGATGGTTTTGTGACGAGAATTGTTCTTGGTGCCTCTTGACATTTAGGGGTTGTGGAATTGTCCCGAGGAGTTGAGCTCCGAAGTGTTGTCGTCACAATTTTATCGTTACAGTTCTGGAATACCTGAGTTTCTCCGACATCGAAAATATCTTTTATGCAGTTGTTGGTGAGATAACCTCGACGCCACCCAGTACTGGGGCGGGAGTTCGGGAGTATTGCCATAACTCGTATAACGGATGTTTTTTGAAGGTTGAGGTACATGATTTCCGAAGGTTTCTTGGTTATGTGTTGAAGGATGGATACAACTAGATGTAGGAATTGGTAGTTTGGGTGAAATATTATGCTTCCCCTATATCCCCAACACCTGATTGCATAACTAGAAAGTTTCGGGAGTTTATAAGTGGGAATTCAAGTATCTCGTAGGATATCTTTCCAACAGACACATGATACTATATGGGGTCTACCATATGTTTGTTTCTAGCTTATTTTGCAAGCCAATCCTTTGTTTTGTTTTGAGTTGTGGTATTCGAGTTGCTTCAATGTCAAGTGTTGATTCCATACCTTTCCTAAGCGATGCTCTCATATTTCTATGAGAGTATTAATCCTTCTTGATCATCAAAGTGGTAATGCAAATTCTTTGCCAACCGATGTCTTTCTCTTCAAGGGGATTCGATCATGTCAACATTCGCAAGACCACCTCTCAGTTTTCCAAACGGTGTTTGTTTCATCCGTCCCAAGCTGCCTTTGTTTTCCCGCCCTCCCACCCTTTTTCTTCATGGACTCAGATTTCCTAATTCAAGTATCATATTATTGATGTGAAGTCTCTCCATTCTTTTCCGTCAATATTCTTATCCGGTGATTCTCAGGAAGATACTAACAGAGCG
Organism: Triticum urartu; assembly: GCF_056163025.1. Classification (NCBI taxonomy): domain Eukaryota; kingdom Viridiplantae; phylum Streptophyta; class Magnoliopsida; order Poales; family Poaceae; genus Triticum; species Triticum urartu. Next base: position 412,326,945 of record NC_141877.1, on the reverse strand, counting down.
TCAAGTTTATCATTCTTCATTCTTTTCTTCTCCGGTGGATTCAATTCAAGCCTTGTCGATCATATATTTTCCTCGTTTCAAATGTTTTCTCATGCCGGTGCACCTCTTAATCATCCACTTCTCGCCATTCATCTGTTCTGGAGTGCTGAAGATATCTCGAAGATTCGCGTTTCCACTCTGCATTCGTTCAACCTATTCCGAGGTTGTTTATCTCATTCAAGCCATTTAATTCAACC